>NC_086448.1:298836423-300219548 GCF_028390025.1 Pseudophryne corroboree
CTGAAGCTTCAGGACCTTCTCTGGAGACAGAAACAGCCATTGACTGTGTGTGTCCAGCAGTGCCCCCAGGTGCATCATGCTCTGAGCAGGGACCAGCGAGGACTTCTTCCAGTTGATGAGCCATCTATGAGCTTGTAGGAAGTTTACTGTCAGTTGCAGATGACTGAGGAGGACATCGTGGGAGTTTGTCAGGATCAGCAAGTCGTCCAGATATGGCAGGATCCTGACTCCCTGGTGTTATGAGCCACGGCAGTGGCTCATTCCTGTTTTGCATTTTGTTTATTAATTTCATGTTATAGTTCTGTTTGCATGCCAGGATTTCTATGGTACTGGTTTAGAAGACTCTTTTCGGTTGCCGGTGGTGAGTCTGTGTAACTGCAGCCTGTTTCTACAGTATGTGTTAAGCCTAACCTGTCAGATATTTGGTCATTATGTGGCGAGTCTCTGTACTGCAGTCTGGCTCTTGTCTGTGTACCTCACCTACTTGTATTTTTTGCCATTACCTTGTACCTGGGTTCCAGCCATCCTGATTGGGGCGTGTTCCCTTATTACCCAGCTAGCCCTGCAGTCTAGTGCTGGTAATAGACGTTTTATTATGATACCTGTATGTTCCTGGTTGTTTCATGTCCAGTTTTGCATCTGTGTCCAGGCCCTGTTTGCCGGTTAATTCTGTATCCTGAGTCCTTGTGTCCGGAGCCTGATCATTGGAATTCTTATCCAGCCTTCCAGTCCTGTTGTCGTGTATCTGCAGCCTTGTGGTTCCTGTTCCTTCAGCGTGCACCTTTACCGGTGTTGTGAGTAGCGGCTCTGCCGCACCTTACGGCTGTGGCAGTATTTGTTGTTACTTTCTGGCTTTTGTGTTTCTCTTCTGAGGTTTCCGCTATTGCTGTCCTCGCTGAATTACGACGGGGTCATGTTTGGTATTCGGGCAGCATTACCTTGGTTACAGTTTGTCTTGGTGGCCGCGCCGCACATACCTTTGTTGTTGTGTTCAGTAGTTCCCCCTATCTCTGTGTTTCTGTTTCAGTTAGAGGTTCCCCTTGTACTCGCCCCGTCTCGGTTTACGCCTTGCCTCCAACTAAGACTGGGGGGCATCGGAGTTGGGCAGACCTAATCCGCCCTTCAAACGCGGCTGCCGTGGGCCCAAGCAAACATAGTCTCGCAGGTCTAGTCTGACCACATGGGTGAGACAACGGAGTCAGGGTTCCATAGGGGATGCTGCTGAACTTTGTGCCAACTACAGCATCAAATTCCTGTGCTTGGGGCTTATCCACTCAGCCTCTTGAGTTCCAAGTACAGTGAACGTAACACCTGGTGACTGAGATGAGCAGTCATCACGGCCATAACCTTGGTGAAGATCCGAGGGGCCATGGCCAGTCCAAACGGCAGAGCCTGGAAATGATAGTGAAGGTTGCCTATAGCAAACCGCAGATATTGCTGACACGATATGGCAATAGGTATATGCAGGTAAGCACCTTGTATATCTAGGGATACCATATAATCTCTGGGTTACATGGCCAATACAATTGAGCGCAGTGTTTCCATACGGAACTTGGATACTCTCACAAATTTGTTCAGTGATTGGAGGTTGAGTATAGGACGAAAAGACCCATTGAGATTCGGTACTAGAAACAGGGTCAAGTAGTATCCTCTGCCTCTATGGAATAGAGGTACCAGCACCACCACTCCTGTATCCAGGAGGGACTTACCATTTGTAGAGCTTGCGCCTGTAACGGATCAGAAGGGATAACCATTGTGCAGAACTGGCGAGGGGGATGCTTCTTGAAAGAGATTGCTTACCCGTGAGAGACAACTTCTTGCACTCATGCATCTGAAGTGGTCTTTAACCAGACCTGGTTGAATTGCAGAAGTCAGCCTCCCACCCTGGGATCCCCCAGGGGGAGGCTTGTCTTGTTATGTAGCAGGCTTGTCGTGTTTAGAAGCAGTCTGATGGGATGCCCAGGATTGTTTAGCCTTGGGCTCTGTGGTTTTGCAAGCACGAGATTGTCTCTGGTATGCCTGACCTTTTTCTTTCCCTTGAGGCCGAAAGGAGCGAAAAGTGGTACCTTTTGCCTTCTGTGCAGAAGGAGTAGTGTTAGGGAGAAAGGCAGTCTTATCAGTTGCCAAGTCAGCCACAATTTTATTGAGGTCTTCCCCAAACAGTATGTCTCCCTTAAAAGGGACTACCTCCAAGATCTTTTTGGAGTCCAGGTCCACCTACCATGACCTCAACCACAGAATACGGTGAGCCAGGAAGTACATAGTCAATGCCCTGGCTGCCAATACACCTGCCTCAGGGGACGCCTCCTGAATTTAAAAGGCGGCGTTGGTTATCTGAGACAGGTACTGTCTGGCAATGTCAGATATATCCTGAGGCAGCTCTTCCTCTAATGCCTGAACCCATGATTCATTCCTATTTGCAGCCCAAGAGGCTGCTATAGTGGGTCTATGTACAGCACCTGCAAGGGAGTAAATAGACTTCAGGCATCCTTCCACATGCTTATCTGTCGGTTCCTTCAGTGAGGTGACAGTGGTGACAGGCAGAGTAGACGACACCACTAGACGGGTGACATGGGAATCCACCTTGGTGAATTTTCCCACGTTTTACACAACTCTGAGGATAGCGAGCTACCATCCTTTTAGACAGGGAGAATTTCATTCCTGGAAAAGATCAGGGTTCATGTCGTATGCCCACTAGATGGTCAGACATAATAACGTTTTCGTTACCTTCTGACTTTCAAACCTATCAGGTTTCTTAGACACCATAGTGGAATCCTCATCATCATCAGTGATTTGTAGGATCTGCTGAATAGCAATCACTAAGTTAGGGACATCAACCTGAGTAGTGGATTCCTCGTCAGAAGTCGTACAATATATTCTGGCACAGGTACACTTGTTCTTAACTAACACTGTCTTAATATCGACATGTAGAATACTTAAGTGCTTGTAAAACCACGACGCTGATGTACAGGCGGGTTTACAAAGGAGTCCTTGCCCTGCAGTCCCGGAGACCAGTCGCATCTATTTTTTTGAAAATGGCGCCCAGCATCTCAGTCAGGGAGTGTGGGAGAGTGTGAGGCAGCTCCAGAGTGGGAACATCAGCAGCAGATGGCGCCCTGGGCCGGAGGAGAGGCTACAGGTCAAGCGCCGGTTCCCCTATGCTGGACTTCACCTCCTGGTACTATGGAGTCTTATTAAAATGGATAACAGTATATCCGACCTGTACTCCTATGCTCTGGTGGATATAGTGGGGTCCCTGCTTGGTTACAGGGTCCACGCCAGCGTCGCAGTCCGTGTCCATAGACTGCGACAGGAAAACGATTTAGTGGTGGGTCCCGCCCTCTTACCCGCGAACCAGGAGAGTGTCTGCGACCGTGTGCCTAGAGCTGGAGCGTCTCTGTCGCAAGTACCTGGGAACAGACCGCGGGAGTATGCAACACCGCTTGGGAGGTGATGGAGCTGCAGCGCTGAAGTGTCACCATGACATACCACGCTGACACCCTAGTTTTTAAGAAATTTTCTGTCAGAAAAAGATTTTTCAGGGCTGCCAAGTGCAGCCCTCCTGTTAGTGACTGCTTCTACAGGCACCAACTCAAAACTGAGCACACAGTGCCTGGAGGCGGGGTTGTAGAGGAGGCCCCACAATACATCCTGGGACAGCCTAAAGCTTTAGCCTGTTGGTGCCTCCCTGGATCAAGATCCACTCTTCACTCGATGTTTCCCTGTGGAAACCAATGTACCCTGGTGTTTCGACAGTTCATTGTTTAGCCATATCATCCAGGTAGACATGACAATGAATGATGAATGTTGACATGGTCACTATTTGTTGACATGCTTAGTATGCTGACATGCTGAATGTCGACAGTTTGACCCAACATTCTTGTGCTGATCTGATGATTATTGAAATGATAACTCACAACAAGTTATACCACACCCTGACAAAGGACCTGCGCAACAATTACCTTTAACAATCATAATCAATGGTTTATTAAAGTAGCTTCAATAAAATAACTAAGTAAAAATAGAGAACACAGTCAATTAAGCAAATACAAATCTAGCATCTAAACTAGTGATGAGCGGGTTCGGATCCTCGGGATCCGAACCCGCCCGAACTTCACCTTTTTTTGCACGGGTCCGAGCAACTCGGATCCTCCCACCTTGCTCGGTTAACCTGAGCGTGCACGAACGTCATCATCCCGCGGTCGGATTCTCGCGAGATTCGTATTCTATATAAGGAGCCGCGCGTCGCCGCCATTTTTCACTCGTGCATTGGAGATGATCGTGAGAGGATGTGGCTGGCGTCCTCTCAGTTTCTATGTTCAGTTGGCTGCAAATATCTGTGCTCAGTGTGCTGCAAATATCTGTGCTCAGTGTGCTGCAAGTGCAAATATCTATGTTCTCTGCCTGAAAAACGCTCCATATCTGTGCTCAGTGTGCTGCGAATATCTGTGCTCAGTGTGCTAATTGCTTTATTGTGGGGACTGGGCACCAGCAGTATTATATAGAAGGAGGACAGTGCAGAGTTTTGCTGACCAGTGACCACCAGTATTATACGTCAGAATTTTGCTGACCACCAGTAAAACTATATATATAACAGTACGGTACAGTAGTCCACTGCTCTACCTCTGTGTCGTCAAGTATACTATCCCATCCATACCTGTGGTGCATTTCAGTTTTGCACAGTTTGCTGACCACCAGTATATAATATATAGCAGTACGGTACAGTAGGCCACTGCTCTACCTACCTCTGTGTTGTCAAGTATACTATCCATCCATACCTGTGGTGCATATCATTTTTTCACAGTTTGCTGACCACCAGTATATAATAAATAGCAGTACGGTACAGTAGACCACTGCTCTACCTACCTCTGTGTCGTCAAGTATACTATCCATCCATACCTGTGGTGCATTTCAGTTTTGAACAGTTTGCTGACCACCAGTATACAATATATAGCAGTACGGTACAGTAGACCACTGCTCTACCTACCTCTGTGTCGTCAAGTATACTATCCATCCATACCTGTGGTGCATTTCAGTTTTTCACAGTTTGCTGACCACCAGTATATATAATATATAGCAGTATGGTACAGTAGGCCACTGCTCTACCTACCTCTGTGTCGTCAAGTATACTATCCATCCATACCTGTGGTGCATTTCAGTTTTGCACAGTTTGCTGACCACCAGTATATAATATATATCAGTATGGTACAGAAGGCCACTGCTCTACCTACCTCTGTGTCGTCAAGTATATTATCCATCCATACCTGTGGTGCATTTCAGTTTTGTACAGTTTGCTGACCACCAGTATATATAATATATAGCAGTACGGTACAGTAGGCCACTGCTCTACCTACCTCTGTGTCGTCAAGTATACTATCCATCCATACCTGTGGTGCATTTCAGTTTTGCACAGTTTGCTGACCACCAGTATATAATATATAGCAGTACGGTACAGTAGGCCACTGCTCTACCTACCTCTGTGTCGTCAAGTATACTATCCATCCATACCTGTGGTGCATTTCAGTTTTGCACAGTTTGCTGACCACCAGTATACAATATATATCAGTACGGTACAGAAGGCCACTGCTCTACCTACCTCTGTGTCGTCAAGTATACTATCCATCCATACCTGTGGTGCATTTCAGTTTTGCACAGTTTGCTGACCACCAGTATATAATATATAGCAGCACGGTACAGTAGGCCACTGCTTTACCTACCTCTGTGTCGTCAAGTATACTATCCATCCATACCTGTGGTGCATTTCAGTTTTGCACAGTTTGCTGACCATCAGTATATATAATATATAGCAGTACGGCACAGTAGGCCACTGCTCTACCTACCTCTGTGTCGTCAAGTATACTATCCATCCATACCTGTGGTGCATTTCAGTTTTGCACAATTTGCTGACCACCAGTATATAATATATAGCAGTACGGTACAGAAGGCCACTGCTCTACCTACCTCTGTGTCGTCAAGTATACTATCCATCCATACCTGTGGTGCATTTAATTTTTTCACAGTTTGTTGACCACCAGTATATAATATATAGCAGTACGGTACAGAAGGCCACTGCTCTACCTACCTCTGTGTCGTCAAGTATACTATCCATCCATACCTGTGGTGCATTTCAGTTTTGCACAGTTTGCTGACCACCAATATATATAATATATAGCAGTACGGTACAGTAGGCCACTGCTCTACCTACCTCTGTGTCGTCAAGTATACTATCCATCCATACCTGTGGTGCATTTCAGTTTTTGTGCGCAGTATATATAGTAGTAGGCCATTGCTATTGATAAATATATTACTGGCATATAATTCCACACATTAAAAAATGGAGAACAAAAATGTGGAGGGTAAAATAGGTAAAGATCAAGATCCACTTCCACCTCATGCTGAAGCTGCTGCCACTAGTCATGGCCGAGATGATGAAATGCCATCAACGTCGTCTGCCAAGGCCGATGCCCAATGTCATAGTAGAGATCATGTAAAATCCAAAAAACAAAAGTTCAGTAAAATGACCCAAAAATCAAAATTAAAATCGTCTGAGAAGAGTAAACTTGCCAATATGCCATTTAAGACACGAAGTGGCAAGGAACGGCTGAGGCCCTCTCCTATGTTCCTCATGACTAGTGGGTCAGCTTCACATGAGGATGGAAGCACTCATCCTCTTGCTAGAAAACTTAAAAGACTTAAGATGGCAAAAGCACAGCAAAGAACTGTGCGTTCTCCTAAATCACAAATCCCCAAGGAGAGTCCAATTGTGTCGGTTGCGATGCCTGACCTTACCAACACTGGACGGGAAGAGGTGGCGCCTTCCACCATTTGCACGCCCCCTGAAAGTGCTGGAAGGAGCACCCGCAGTCCAGTTCCTGAAAGTCAAATTGAAGATGTCACTGTTGAAGTACACCAGGATGAGGATATGGGTGTTGCTAGTGCACAGGAGGAAATTGACAAGGAGGATTCTAATGGTGAGGTGGTATGTTTAAGTCAGGCACCCGGGAAGACACATGTTTTCTGTGAGACGAATATGGCCATTGACATGCCTGGTCAAATTACAAAAAAAATCACCTCGTCGGTGTGGAATTATTTTAACAGAAATGCGGACAACATTTGTCAAGCCATGTGTTGCCTTTGTCAAGCTGTAATAAGTAGAGGTAAGGACGTTAACCACCCAGGAACATCCTCACTTATACGTCACCTGGAGCGCATTCATCAGAAGTTATTAACAAGTTCAAAAACTTTGGGTGACAGCGGAAGCAGTCCACTGACAACTAAATACCTTCCTCTTGTAACCAAGCTCCTGCAAACCACACCACCAACTCCCTCAGTGTAAATTTCCTCCTTACACAGGAAAGCCAATAGTCCTGCAGGCCATGTCACTGTCAAGTCTGATGAGTCCTCTCCTGCCTGGGATTCCTCCGATGCATCCTTGAGTGTAACGCCTACTGCTGCTGGCGCTGCTGTTGCTGCTGGGAGTTGATCGTCATCCCAGAGGGGAAGTCGGAAGACCACTTGTACTACTTCCAGTAAGCAATTGACTGTTCAACAGTCCTTTGCGAGGAAGATTAAATATCACAGCAGTCATCCTGCTACAAAGCGGATAACTCAGGCCTTGGCAGCCTGGGTGGTGAGAAACGTGTTTCTGGTATCCACCGTTAATTCACAGGGAACTAGAGAATTGGTTGAGGTACTGTGTCCCCGGTACCAAATACCATCTAGGTTCCATTTCTCTAGGCAGGCGATACCGAAAATGTACACAGACCTCAGAAAAAGACTCAGCAGTTTCCTAAAAAATGCAGTTGTACCCAATGTCCACTTAACCACGGACATGTGGACAAGTGGACCAGGGCAGACTCAGGACTATATGACTGTGACAGCCCACTGGGTAGATGTATTGCCTCCTGCAGCAAGAACAGCAGCGGCGGCACCAGTAGCAGCATCTCGCAAACGCCAACTCGTTCCTAGGCAGGCTACTCTTTGTATCACCGCTTTCCATAAAAGGCACACAGCTGACAACCTCTTACGGAAACTGAGGAACATCATCGCAGAATGCCTTACCCCAATTGGACTCTCCTGAGGATTTGTGACATCGGACAACGCCACCAATATTGTGCGTGCATTACATCTGGGCAAATTCCAGCACGTCCCATGTTTTGCACATACATTGAATTTGGTGGTGCAGAATTATTTAAAAAACTACAGGGGCGTGCAAGAGATGCTGTCAGTGGCCCAAAGAATTGCGGGCCACTTTCGGCATTCAGCCACCGCGTGCCGAAGACTGGAACACCAGCAAGCACTACTGAACCTGCCCTGCCATCATCTGAAGCAAGAGGTGGTAACGAGGTGGAATTCAACCCTCTATATGCTTCAGAGGATGGAGGGGCAGCAAAAGGCCATTCAAGCCTATACAGCTACCTACAATATAGGCAAAGGAGGGGGAATGCACCTGACTCAAGCGAAGTGGAAAATGATTTCAACGTTGTGCAAGGTTCTACAACCCTTTGAACTTGCCACACGTGAAGTCAGTTCAGACACTGCCAGCCTGAGTCAGGTCATTCCCCTCATCAGGCTTTTGCAGAAGAAGCTGGAGAGATTGAAGGAGGAGTTAAAACAGAGCGATTCCGCTTGGCATGTGGGACTTATGGATGGAGCCCTTAATTCGCTTAACCAGGATTCACGGGTGGTCAATCTGTTGAAATCAGAGCACTTCATTTTGGTCACCGTGCTCGATCCTAGATTTAAAACCTACGTTGTATCTCTCTTTCCGGCAGACACAAGTCTGCAGAGGTTCAAAGACCTGCTGGTGAGAAAATTGTCAAGTCAAGCGGAACGTGACCCGTCAACAGCTCCTCCTTCACATTCTCCCGCAACTGGGGCTGCGAGGAAAAGGCTAAGAATTCCGAGCCCACCCACTGGCGGTGATGCAGGGCAGTCTGGAGCAAGTGCTGACATCTGGTCCAGACTGAAGGACCTGCCAACGATTACTGACATGTCGTCTACTGTCACTGCATATGATTCTGTAACCATTGAAAGAATGGTGGAGGATTATATGAGTGACCGCATCTAAGTAGGCATGTCAGACAGTCCGTACGTATACTGGCAGGAAAAAGAGGAAATTTGGAGGCCCTTGCACAAACTGGCTTTATTTTACCTAAGTTGCCCCCCCTCCAGTGTGTACTCCGAAAGATTGTTTAGTGCAGCCGCTCACCTTGTCAGCAATCGGCTTATGAGGTTACTTCCATAAAATATGGAGAAGATGATGTTCATCAAAATGAATTATAATCAATTCCTCCGTGAAGACATTCACCAGCAATTGGCTCCAGAAAGTACACAGGGACCTGAGATGGTGGATTCCAGTGGGGACGAATTAATAATCTGTGAGGAGGGGGATGTATACAGTGAAAGGGGTGAGGAATTGGAGGATGATGATGAGGTGGACATCTTGCCTCTGTAGAGCCAGTTTGTGCAAGGAGAGATTGATTGCTTCTTTTTTGGTGGGGGCCCAAACCAACCAGTCATTTCAGTCACAGTTGTGTGGCAGACCCTGTCGCTGAAATGATGGGTTTGTTAAAGTGTGCATGTCCTGTTTATACAACATAAGGGTGGGTGGGAGGGCCCAAGGATAATTCCATCTTGCACCTCTTTTTTCTTTCATTTTTCTTTGCATCATGTGCTGTTTGGGGACTATTTTTTTAAGTGCCATCCTGTCTGACATTGCAGTGCCACTCCTAGATGGGCCAGGTGTTTGTGTCGGCCACTTGGGTCGCTTAGCTTAGTCACACAGCTACCTCATTGCGCCTCTTTTTTTTCTTTGCATCATGTGCTGTTTGGGGACTATTTTTTTAATCTGCCATCCTGTCTGACACTGCAGTGCCACTCCTAGATGGGCCAGGTGTTTTTGTCGGCCACTTGGGTCGCTTAGCTTAGTCACACAGCTACCTCATTGCGCCTCTTTTTTTCTTTGCATCATGTGTTGTTTGGGGACTATTATTTTGAAGTGCCATCCTGTCTGACACTGCAGTGCCACTCCTAGATGGGCCAGGTGTTTGTGTCGGCCACTTGGGTCGCTTAGCTTAGTCACACAGCTACCTCATTGCGCCTCTTTTTTTCTTTGCATCATGTGCTGTTTGGGGACAATTTTTTTAATCTGCCATCCTGTCTGACTCTGCAGTGCCACTCCTAGATGGGCCAGGTGTTTGTGTCGGCCACTTGGGTCGCTTAGCTTAGTCATCCAGCAACCTCGGTGCAAGTTTTAGGACTAAAAATAATATTGTGAGGTGTGAGGTGTTCAGAATAGACTGGAAATGAGTGTAAATTATGGTTATTCAGGTTAATAATACTATGGGATCAAAATGACCCCCAAATTCTATGATTTAAGCTGTTTTTGAGGTTTTTTTGAAAAAAACACCCGAATCCAAAACACACCCGAATCCGACCAAAAATTTTCAGGGAGGTTTTGCCAGAACGCGTCCGAATCCAAAACACGGCCGCGGAACAGAATCCAAAACCAAAACACAAAACCCGAAAAAATTTCCGGTGCACATCACTAATCTAAACCCTTGTAAACAAGCTGCAGGTGACTCATGGGGTGAACTGGTGGGGCTACTAACCGGAGAGCTGTTGTCTGATGGTGCAGCCACAGTGACCCAGGAAGAGAGGGCGCCATGGGAGATCACTCTCTGACAGGCGTGGAGACAGTCTCTCAGCACTACCAGACTGTGGCAAGCAGCAGCCACAGTACACTTGTGAGCCAACCGCAGTCAGAACAAGAGATTGGCTAACTCGCCGGCTACTGCAGCACAAGACAGGAAGCTGAAAACAAGAGCATCAGGCACATCACCACCACTCTGAGGAGTCGAGAAAGGGTATGTAATGGAAAGCTCATTGGATTGCTTCAATTTCAGATTAGATCTTTATTCACCTAGACATCTCCCCATCCCCCACCTTTCCCACGCAGCCCCATACCTGTGATATTGTTTTTTTTTCTGTGTTTATTTTTGCTCATCTGTATCAGACATTGATATAATTGATGGAAGGCTGGGGAGATGCAGGGCAGAAGGCTGGAGTGACTGGAGGCAGGAGGCTGGAGTGATGGGGCAGGTGACTAAAAAGACATGGAGCAGGAGGCTGGAAAGATATGGGGTAGGAGGCCAGAAAGACATGGGGCAGGATGCTGGAAAGACACGAGGCTGGAGACTGGAAAAATATAAAGCAGAAGGCTAGTAAGATACAGGACAGGAGGCTGAAAAGATATGGGGCAGGAGGCTGAAAAGATAAGCGGCAGAAGGCTTGAAGGAGAGAAGGCTGCAGTGACAGGGGGCAGTAGGCTAGAGAGACAGGGAGCAGGAGGGGAAACAGGGGGCACGAGTCTGGTTGAACATCTGTGTATGATGATGACATTGGTTATATTAATGCAAAAACAGTCATCTTCCAGGCAGTGTGATCTCCTATATGAATAAATACTAACTTAAGACACTGTCTGCCCAGGGAGGATCAATCTCTGCAGATGCACCCTGTTGCATGGAAACCACACTATACTGTAGGTAAGGTGCATTTTTATTTATTAAGCACAAAAAAAAAAAGTATTTTTTTTTTTGGGGGGGGGGGGGGGGGCACCAAAGGCACTTTTTGCCCTGGGTTCTACTTGTTCTACAGCCGGCCCAGTAAACAAGATGTATAACTTTATTATTTCTTGAATTCTGTTCGCAATTGGCACTCAAACAAATAAAGATTTTTGATTAGAAAAAAATAAAAATTTGCAAGCACGATGCATGTTTGTAAGACTTGATTTCCAATATGACTTTAATTAAAAACATTTCAGAAAAACTTGTTAATTAAAGCAGATAATACAGCAGATAGCAGATGACATATCTCAGGTTGAAACTGTGCTTATTGTGTCACATATTTTTTAATAATAGTAGTAATACTGTATGTTTTCAGCAAGCTGCTTCACTCTTTCCTGGAACATTCAAAAGTAGTTATGTTCAACTACAACATTTTAACTCAGTAGAATAATATTTATTTACATTTTAAAAGGTAGAATGTAAAAAATACAATATAATATAGTATGCTAATGTAGTATAACAACAGTATACCATTATTATTACATTGTGTCTAAAGTTAAAATGTTAATGCATCTAGTTGATATGTGGCCCATTTTTTTTGTCAGAAATTAATTACTTTACCATTATTCCACATGATCCACATGACTTTTAATAAGGTGATCAGTGGGGACCCTATGTTTCGTAGATCCACGGGTGAGAATATACTCATTCCTCCTGGAACTTATGCTGCAACTATAATGTTTGGTGCGGTTTAACAGAATATCAAATTCTGGGCGTTCCCCCGCATATCTGAGTGCCTGATCGTAGCTGTTCTAAATTTAGCACAGCTACGATCAACTCGGAATGACCCCCTATAATAGGTCTACGAGGCAAGTTAGCGATGCTGCAGTTGCAATGTGCTGACGTTACAAGCATTCCAACACTGTTTCGATGGCACATTGCTCAAATCAGCATCTAGAGCTCTAGCTCAACATGTTCTCATAGCAATTTTACAGGTCATCAGCAGATGGAATCTTGGCCCTCATTCCGAGTCGTTCGCTCGGTAATTTTCATCGCATCGCAGTGAAATTCCGCTTAGTACGCATGCGCAATAATCGCACTGCGACTGCGCCAAGTAATTTTACAATGAAGATAGTATTTTTACTCACGGCTTTTTCTTCGCTCCGGCGATCGTAGTGTGATTGACAGGAAATGGGTGTTACTGGGCGGAAACACGGCGTTTTCGGGGCGTGTGGATAAAAACGCTACCGTTTCCGGAAAAAACGCAGGAGTGGCCGGAGAAACGGGGGAGTGTCTGGGCGAACGCTGGGTGTGTTTATGACGTCAAACCAGGAACGACAAGCACTGAACTGATCGCAGATGCCGAGTAAGTCTGAAGCTACTCTGAAACTGCTAAGTAGTTTGTAATCGCAATATTGCGAATACATCGGTCGCAATTTTAAGAAGCTAAGATACACTCCCAGTAGGCGTAGGCTTAGCCTGAGCAACTCTGCTAAATTCGCCTTGCGAGCGATCATCTCGGAATGAGGGCCCTTGTTCACCACTCCTTCACATTCTGCTTAAATTCCATTTGAACCCTGCAGGTGCTCTTAATGGGGTAAATTAACTAAGATGGGAGTTCTGTTTAAGATGTGTTGTTGTTGCCCATAGCAACCAATCAGATTCTACTTCTCATTTACCTAGCACCTTCTATAAGTTAATACCTGGAATCTGATTGGTTGCTATGAGCAACATCCCATCACATCCCATCTTAAATAGAATTCCCATCTTAGTAAATGTATTCCAATGTCTGATTACTGTGGTTGTTGCCCAGGACTGTCTTTTACTACGGCCTCACATCAGGCAAACAGAAAACATGAACATATCCAGGGATTGTCTTAACAGCAGTATAGGCCCCTGGGCAAAGCAATGCACTGGGACCCCTACACAGGCCTGTAGAGGCGCTCTCCATGTTCTGCATCCCTGTGCTGCTGCTGCGCCTGTCCCCATGCTGCCAGCTGCTGTTCCTGTCACACTGTGTGACAGGCACTGGCGCCGGCAGCTTCAAATCAAGCCTCCAGTCCTTCCCCACTTGATAGTGGTCGGAAGAAAAGGGGGCGGAGCTTCACAGGACGGAGCTTCACGGGGCAGTTCTACATAGACCAGGCTGCCAGAGACTCAGAGAGGTACAGGTGCTGCTTGTAAAGTACTGTAGGGTCGGCAACATGAAGCCTCCTCACACCTCCTCTCCCCTGTGACAGTGTAGTGGTCGTGCAGGACCCAAAAGCGGGCAGAGCTACACGGGAACAAGCTGCAGCCCCCTGCTACACAGGAGGATGAGCTGCTACACCTCCGGCCTGCCAGACTTCTTTAGGTAAGTGTGCGTGTATATATGTATATAGTATCTGTGTATATGTACGTGTGACTGTGTATGTGTGTGTGTAATGTATGTACTGATGTGTGTGTGTGTGTGTGTATCTGTGTGTGTATGTGTGACAGTGTGTCATAATGTGTGTAAGTGTCACTGGTACAGGGGGCGTTACGTGTGTAAGTGTCACTGGTACATGTAAGCATCACTGGGTACGGGGGGTGTTACGTGTGTAAGCATCACTGGTACAGGGGGCGTTAAGCGTGTAAGCGTCACTGATACAGGGGGCATTACATGTGTAAGTGTCACTGATACAGAGGACATTACGTGTGTAAGCGTCACTGGTACAGGGGGTGCTATGCGTGTAAGTGTCACTACTACAAGGGGAGTCTTGTGTAAGCATCACTGCCACAGGGGGCGCTACGTGCGTAAGCGTCACTACTACAGGGTGCGTTACATGTGTAAGCGTCACTGCTACAGGGGGCGTTACATGTGTAAGTGACACTACTACAGGGGGCATTATATGTGTAAGCTTCACTGCTACAGGGGGCGTTACATGTGTAAGCGTCACTACTACAGGGGGCGTTACATGTGTAAGCGTCACTACTACAGGGTGCGTTACATGTGTAAGCGTCACTGCTACAGGGGGCGTTACATGTGTAAGCGTCACTACTACAGGGTGCGTTACATGTGTAAGCGTCACTGCTACAGGTGGCGTTATATGTGTAAGTGACACTACTACAGGGGGCATTACATGTGTAAGCTTCACTGCTACAGGGGGCGTTACATGTGTAAGTGTCTCTACTACAGGGTTCATTGTGTGTATAAGCGACACTACTACAGGGAGCATTATGTGTATAAGTGTCACTGCTATAGGTGGCATTATGCACGCTGTCCCTTTGTAAAGTATGGGAGGGCGCAAATTTATAGTTTGCTCGGGGCGCCGTACACCCTAGCCCTTGCCCTGCCCCTACCCATACTCCAGTGGTAGGGGTGGGGGGTGCAGCTTTGATGTCCTGCAGGCGGTAATGGGTATTGTATCTTTTGCTCAGCTTGTAGGACCTGGAGCAATAGTTCTTCTAATTACTCCTTTACTGCACAGATGGTTGGAGATTGGGTGGGAGGGACACTAAACTATAGAGGGGGGCATTGGGCTGAATGAAGGGGGCCCGGTACATGACTTCCAGGTTGGTAGGGAGTGTTTAATACGCAGGGTAGGGGTGGATAGTGTAGTTGGCTTAATATCATTTTCTGGTGGGATGGCAGCTTGCTTGACTGCAGATATCTCCAGTACCTGGAAATAGATGATTTAGCTTTTAATGGGATAAAAAAAAAAAAAACAGAGAGTCCAACCTTTCAGGATGTACTGGGGACTTGAGAATCAGAGTTCAGGAGCCAGAGCAATCCACTGACACAAAGTATGCTAAATCGACGTGAACTGCCCATCACCTTGTGTTATAATATGCAGTGATACTGTAAGTAACCTAGGTAGTAGGCTAGTTTGAATCAGGCTGTGGTTCAGTGAAAATGAAACAGATACTGTAGCAGCATGTTGAGCCTATTCTGTAGATTGTTAGTGAAGGAAGCAATGCAGGACTTCATGTATAGTTATCAGTTTTATATTTGAGAGCTAAAGTGTGTCTTATACCTATCCAGTGCATTACATAGAAAACTTAATAGTGTATGCCAGCAGTTCTCCACCTTTACACACTAGCTAACACAGATGTCACAGAATCCAGTCACTGAATAAAACTGGATTTTTTTGCCCAGTGTATATGTTTAAAGAGCAAAGTGAACTATACGTAATTCGCAATGTGAAAATTAATATTTTCATGCAAACTTACTAAATAAGATAAGATGAGATAAGAGCCTGTCCTGCCGAAGAGCCGGAAGCAGCATGATAATGTAACTCTATCACACTGCGTCCAAGTTCAAGTCCTCGTCAGCCAATGCACATGCATGTGTAGTCTGATGGCACCAGAGGCCGATGGAGAGTTCTCTGGAAACATCTGCCCTATAGTAGCCCACACACTGCTGTAGGCTAAAGCCATCTGAAAATTGTGTCATCCTGTCAGGGTCATGGTCCAGAATACTCCAAATTCTGGAGCTTGGTAAATCCGACAGCTTTGCATGCCCAGCATAGTACATTTGGGGGATACTATATATACTGCTATCTACCTTACCCACGGATAACAAGTTGTGGTTTACCCAGGGACAAACTGGGGTCATTTTTCATCCCTGGCATTGTCGTGAAAGCACGCGTCCATGAAGAGGCATGGACACTGCTCACAGGGGGCCTGCCGCGAGTCAGGGGGGTGTGTACTCGTGGCATGCCCCCATCTTTCTTGGAAAGACACACTTCACGTGGCGGGGGAGAACCCAGAGAGCCGGAAGCTGTGCTGCATGCATCCATCACGGCTCTCTGTGTGACCGGATCGGCCCACCAGACCATAGGCCCTTCTGGCATATGGGCAGTCCGGCCCTGGGTTTACCTGTAAGGTAACCACCAGGCTGACACCCATACATCAACAGATAAGATGTACAGTATAACAATGTTATACTGTATTTAACTTCAGAATTTCCCTTTAAATTTATACCACTATGAACAGTTTAAGAGTTTTATGATCTTTCAGTATGTTGTATTCTAGTTTTATCTGATTTGTTCAGAGAAACTACAAATCTTTCTCTCATAGGGGTTTATTTGCTAAGTATTGGATTCTACAGCATAACATTTCAGATCATGTTTATGCCAGAAACTTAAAAGGGCAATGCTTTTACCAGTCGTGTTTTACTAGTAAAAACATTGCCCTTTTAAATTTAGGGACTAAACAAAAACGTAAAGTGCTGGGTTTTAGACCCCAATGCTTAGTAAATAACCCCCATTGTGTCTGCTTCACATGTTGTCCATTAATAGTCTTTCTATCTTTCTAGTCATTGGTTTTTCTCATAATTTCCCTAACATCATCTAACGAATCTTAAATCACCAACATACTGTATATATTTTTCTTAAACTACTACAATCATGTCATCATAACACAACCTTAGTAATTGTCTTAGTTCTATTATTTCTACATTTACATCTCTAGCTTTTATGTATCCACGGTATAATAAAGAGCTTCCTTTCCCCGCATTCCCTCCATTTATGATTTAGCCACGTTAGGTCACGTGCCTGATATATACAACAGCTTACAAGACTACAACTTGCACTTTGAGATAACTAATCACCAGCACTTGTCAGAGACAATATTTAGAATGTTTGCTCTGCTTCCACAGAGATTTTATTAATCCCTAACAGCATTTTAAACAGATGGTTAATTGTTATAAAACTGCATATAGCTATTTTACAAAATGTGCATACTTCTGGTAACATATGGCTTCTATAAATCGCATCCTACGTTTACTTCACTAGAAGGGCAGTTGTGAGATCAGCACTGTGCTTCTCTCACCATTTGCCTGATGTTTAGTCCTTGGGCAAAGTTCTAGAAAGGAAAATGCCACAAAAGAGGATTACAGAAATAAAAGTTATCTGCACACACAGCACTAAAAGTCCCTTGAATATTTATATTTTTATTATTAAAATAGGGTATTTGTTATTGAGCACTGGGGAAAACATATAAAACTACTGAAGTAAAAAAGTGTATTACAATGCTTGTCCAACTGTGCCATCTATCTATCTATCTATCTATCTATCTATCTATCTATCTATCTATCTATCTATCTATCTATCTATCTATCTATCAAGCATTGCTTAACACTGCCAGACAACATATTTCTACCAGTAAAATAATCACCAATATATATAATTGTTCAAGAGCTTGGACAGGTTAATCAAAATCTAATATCCTAGTGAAGAAGTACTGTCTATTCCGAAATTCACAGCAGTTATGTGCCGCAGAATCCTCCAGTCTTCCTATTCGCTCTGCGCATACGCCGATTTAGATACAGCCATATGCATACTGTTAAGTCACATATAGGGCAGATTTATTAAGCCTGGTGAAGTGATAAAGTGGAAGGTGATAACGCTTCAGCCAGTCAGATCCTAACTGTCATTTTTCAAACCAAGCCTGTAACATGGTAGTTAGGAGCTGATTGGCTGGTCCTTTATCACCTTCCACTTTATCACTTCTTCAGGCTTAATAAATCTGCCCTATAGTGACTCATCAGTGGACACTACCAGACTAGCGTTAATGGCCTATAACTGGTTATCATTTGGGGAAATGCCCACACTGGTTTCCTTTTTAAAAGTTTGCATTCATTTTTACTTTATTAAACAAAAGCCTGCATAAACCCTGGGGATCTGTGTAGTGCTTGAAGACTGGGAGGGATATAAGGTGGGAAGGCATTGTGTTTTTGCCAGCTTTGTGGCAGGATTAGTGCTTAGAAACCAATGAACATATGCAATGGTTTTAAAATAACAGTCAAACTGATGCTTACTAAATGCTGTATTTTGAAGCTCAAATCACCAGCGATTCCCATCGATTTTGAACTGACACTGACGTGCTTATGTAATAGCCTGTGAGCTGAATGCTCTAGGGAAATTCTGGTGACTTTGGCCGTACTTTTTAACGTGGCAATCATTTAAAAGGCAAAACCAAACCGGTTTTGACTTTTTGATGATGGCCACTTTAAAAATAAACCCCCAGGGCCCAGGCTCACCACTGATTGTGTAAATTGTGGTGAAAGAACATCTGAGAATAATATGTAATTTACTTTACCATTAATACTGTCTTGATAGAAGAATAATGAAATGACACATACTCACCATTCTACATGTACAGTGATGGCACAAACATTTTTATATCTGATAACTTTCCATGTTTGGTCGGGTATGGGTCATTAGGTCAACCACACATACTGTAGGTCGACAGTCATTAGGTCGACCACTATTGGTCGACATGCAGAAGGTCGACATGGTCAACAGGTCGATGTGTACTAGGTTGACATGGAAAAAGGTCAACATGAGTTTTTTTACTGTTTTTGGTGTAGTTTTCTTCGTAAAATGACGGGGAACCCCAATTAGTGCACCGTGTCCCCTCGCTTCACTCTCCATGCTTCCGGCAAGATGCATCGCTCCGCTGCTGCTGCGCTCGGCACAGGTTACTGTCCCCAGTTGTAGTCCACGTGGATCGTAAAGTATGAAAAAGTTTAAAAAATGGAAAAAAATGTGAAATACTCATGTCGACCTTTTTCCATGTTGACCTAGTACATGTCGACCTATTGACCATGTCAACCTAATGCATGTTGACCAATAGTGGTCGACCTAATGACTGTCGACCTAAGTGCTGTCGACCTAATGACCCATACCCGTTTGGTCAGTAACAATTATTTCCATAGCACAGTAATAAGACTTGCTTATTATATTTAATGTTCATTTATATAGGCTTATTATATTATATGTAATGTTCACATGAACATGGATTAAATAGAAATATTAATTTTCTTAGCATTTGTGACTGTGCTTTCCTAACCTTCCATTTATTCTTATTATGGACAAAATCAAAACAAATCAAATTTCACACACAAGAACACTTTTTAAGATGAAATGAATAATCAGTTACTTACTTTCACAGATTTTTAAATTAGTCTGGTTTTGATGCCAGGTAACAATATTTCTGTATTTATCACTAGGAGCGCAGACAATGATAGATACTGTATCACCTTTGTTTGTCAAATCTTTATAACATATGACGAGCAACCAATAAGCCTATGGTCCAGAGCAATCATATAAATAAGACAACAAAACACGTAAGTTATATTTTAGTTATGGAAACAGATGCCACAACTTTAAAATGTATGCAAGAGAAGTTGCAAGATAATTTATGTCAAACCTCACATTGTTAAGACCTAAGAACAAATATCTTAAGGAATGAATAGGTTTGTCAATGACAATGGGGGTCATTCCGAGTTGATCGCTCGCTAGCAGTTTTTAGCAGCCGTGCTAACGCATTGTCGCCGCCCACCGGGGAGTGAATTTTCGCTTTGCAGAAGTGTGAACGCCTGTGCAGCAGAGCGCCTGCAAAAACATTTAGTGCAAAACAAGACCAGCCCTGGACTTGAACTTAAAGGGGCAGACTAGGTGGGCCAAGTGGTTCTTATCTGCTGTCAAATTCTATGTTACTATGACTTACTCTTCGTGTGCATTGATTCTAACGTTGGAGGGTTGGCTTTTGACGTCACACACCCACCCAGCGTTCGCCCAGCCACGCCTGCATTTTCCCCGGCACTCCTGCGTTTTTCCAAACACTCCCTGAAAACGGTCAGTTGCCACCCAGAAACGCCCCCTTCCAGTCAATCTTCTTGCGTTGTGCCGCGTGACTTAAAGCTTCGCTAGAACCTGTGCAAAACCACAAAGGTCTTTGTACCCGTACATTGCGTGTGCGCATTGCAGTGCATACGCATGCGCAGAAATGCCGATTTTTATCTTGATCACTGCGCTGCGAACAACGGCAGCTAGCGATCAACTCGGAATGACCCCCAATATCTATAGAAAAGATGCCATTTGGAATATGCTATCAATGAAGTGTCACATGAGTGATAGGTGGCTGATGCAGACTTGCAGGTACCTGGGCCATACGTATACCCACATTGGGTGCATATAGCTAACTGCAGATATTTTCCCATACAGTATGCACATGTATCTCTGCAGCTGCAATGCCTCTACCAATGCACTTGGTCTAAACACAGGTACACCTGTACTATGACTGTATCCCAACACCAGGGATTCTGAATGAGATACTGCCAGCGAGGTAAGTCACGGAAGGAAGGGGGGAGTGTGTGGTTTATGCTGTAGGCGGGAGGGTTAGGGTTAGGCCGTTGGGAGGGGGGTTAGGTTTACGCTGCTGGGAGGAGGGGTTAGGTTTATTCACCCCCTGGGAAAGGCTGGTTAGGCTGCGGGGGGGGTGTGTGATTAGGTTTAGGTGCTACCAGGGAGTGTTAGGCTTTCTGGGGGTGGGGGGAGGGTTAGGTTTAGGCTGCGGAAAGGGAGGGTTTCCCTGTTGGAATTCTCACTGTAGGGATGCCACGGATGGTATACCGACCGCCGGCATCCCGACTGCTGGCATTTTCGAACCCAACCCATCTTTATCTTGTGTTGGCAGAAACTCAAGTTGTGGCTGAACACAATTCCCGTTTCACCAATCTCACTTCTCTTTGAACACAAAAGATATTATTATTTTGCTGATTTGTGTTGGTGATGTGTTCATTTATGGGAATGTGCTAATTAATTTACTCCACTAATATTTCTTCTGTTTCTTGATTTGGAGATCACCAATCTACAGTATGTGATAAGTCTTTATCTCCCTCCATTTTCCAGAAGCCTGCTTTTACTAATTCACTTCTTCATGCTTCCAGCTATCATCCATCTAATCAGGCCAGAAGTATACAAATCTGTCAATTTTTCTTTTTAAAAGTATTTCTTCTGACAGTGATGTATGTGAACAGAATGGGCCAGAGATTTCGCCATCTAGCTCATTTCTATATCTTCAGCAAACCCTGTAAGGCTCTTGGATGGAAAGACATGAACTTTTTATTTCAAAATAATGGGGGTCATTCCGAGTTGATCGTTCACTGCCGATTTTCGCAGCGCAGCGATCAGGCTAAAAATCTGCATTTCTACGCATGCGTATGCCCCGCAATGTGCATGCGCGTCGTACGGGTACAAAGCCCGTTTTGGTTGTGCACAGGTTGTAGCGAAGTTTTCAGTCGCACTGACAGCCGCAAGAAGATTGACAGGAAGGGGGCATTACTGGGTGTCAACTGAACATTTTCAGGGAGTGTTTGCAAAAACGCAGTCGTGTCTGAAAAAACGCAGGCGTCGCTGGGCATTTGCTGGGCGGGTGTATGACATCAGACCCGGACAGGAATAGGCTGAAGTGATTGCAAGCGATGAGTAGGTTCAGAGCTACTCTGAAACTGCACAAACTGTTTTTGCAGAGCTCGGCTGCACAAGCGTTCGCATTTCTGCTAAGCTAAAATACACTCCCCAGTGGGTGGCGGCATAGCGTTTGCACGGCTGCTAAAACTAGCTAGCGAGCGAACAACTCGGAAAGACCCCCAATATCCATTAAAAAATAAGGCAACGGTCATATTCATTAGGACTTATGATATGCATTACAGTCCTGTCAGAAACATTATAAATACAATATGACATTGATACTTGTTATTAAATGGCCCAGTTTTACATATATGCTTAGATCCTATGTCAGTTATGCTGCACTTGCTCTCATGGTAGAGAGGACAGTGATGAGGTTATAACATAACAATGACATGCAATAACAAAACAATGAGAGCTGGTCTTTTAATTTACTTGGGTCACCGAAGCATCTTTGTCCAATTAAATAAATATCACATAGGGTGAGGTTCAGCTATCCTGGTGATAATGGCTCATAGTGGGCTGCCCAACCCCTAAACTAGCCTAGTGTCTGCCCCAGGCTGGTAACCCCGCCATGTGCCAGATTGCCAGATCGCACACTGGGCTTCCAGTTACACTAATAATATAATAATATGGCAAAAAAAAAAAATGTAAACAAAAGGGTTAAAAAGAGCTTACATTTAAAAGTACAAATAAAAAATACATTTTAAAACTTTTGTTCAGAAAAAATACTTTATTTACCAAATCTCTGTCATTACCAATGATAGCACTGTTTTCAAACAAGGGTTGAAGAGAAAGAAACCCATTAAGTCTTGTACTGCAGTTAATGTAATTTAAACATGGTGTAACATTCAGTTGCTTACCAACCAATGATGGAACATTTTGGGCCTAATTCTCATATGTCGCATGCAAAGGTGAATGCAGCAGTGTTATTGGTAGTCACCCGTCTGCAAGTTTATGCAAATGGCTACAAACTCTTTCCCATGTGTACATCTGTGACTCCATATAGATGCCTTTTCTCTGTCTGACCGTTGCCTCCTATATGTGCGGCTGTCTGAATGCAGCCACTTGCATTGACACTTTCGCAAAACTCCTATAACATGGCCATTTTTGTGCTCACTACTAGCCACCTCCCAGTAACCACACAAGAACGCCTATTACTTTTCCGACACCTTTCTGATATCATCTGTCCTTATTGCAACAGCACCTTTGTGCATACACTCAGGATAATGCATGCGCCTTAGCAGTGTTAATTTTGACTAGGATTTTAAATTTAATTTTAGTTTTAGTCGCTTACTTAAAACTGAATTAGTTTAAAGTCACATTATTTGCTTTGTTTTAGGCTAGATTTTATCGGCGGATCTCAGTTTTAATTTTAGTCTAATTTTAGTCAATGTTTTAACTTAACTTTTGCAGTTTAATGATACTGTAATGGATTTTGCTGAAGAACATTTCTCTGAAACTCCGTTGAGAAGTTATCCTACCTTTATCTATGTGTTTAATAATCTAGTCTCAGTAGGCCGAGAAAGTGTTACATACTGAGTCTAACTTACCATAGTGCTACCATATATCATATACAAATGAATGCCTTAAGTTTGTTAGCACAAACAAATGCAATACACAATCCTATTTCCTTCCCAATAAGTCATATTTATTTCCTGCAAATATCTAGAACATTTAATTGCTTTTTAAAAATTGTAAAATCCTACTTCCAGTGTTGATTGTGACAAGGATTTTAAATTTAGTTTTAGTCTTAATCGCTTTTTTTTTGCTTTGTTTTAGGCAAGATTTAGTCAGTAACCACAGTTTTCATATTAGTCTAATACAGTATAGTCATGAAATAAACTTTTTAGTCAAACTTTTCTTTGCCAAAATTGCTGTGCCTGTAGAGGGGGTTTCCCAACTTTTTGCAGATCTGTGGTTGCAAATAATTGCTCAGCTACATGAACAATAGCATTGTGTTCTACTCAGAATCAGGAACTTTGCATGTGTTCAATTCCTCTATTTTATTAGATACTATGCATACTGTATATACGGCTTTTAACTAAAACTCAAATATTTTCTGCATCAGTTTTATTAACAACCTAGAAGGCATTGGCAAACAGTAGAGCCATATGCAGTGCAATCTCTACAGCTATTTGTGTGAGATGCAAATGAGGGGCGGGAAGCCAGCTCTCTGAAGATGTGTTTACTGTAGGCTGATCCTCTAAAAATGTTTGTCATGTCTCAGAAGTGAGATGTGTGAAGAAAATATTCATAGAACATGGATTATCTTGTTTGTGTTAGCAAGAGGTGCATTTGGTTTGTCAAGAGTAAGTCATTAAACTGTCAAAACAAAGCTCATAAAAATGTTGTAAAAACACCTTATTTGACTTGATCCTTATCTGTAAATGCTTTGAATTCAGCCTAGATCTGGGTGCAATTTGCTGCAATAAAAGCGTTCCCCTTCCGGCGTGAAGCATTGTTCTGTAAGATTGGCATACTCTGTCGAAGCATGGCTCACATGATTTCTTATTATCTGTAATTATGGCACATAACTCATTGATCGTAAGGTGGCACTTGCCCTAATGCCAAGGACACTGGTTTTTACAGCTGTATAAATTGATTTCAGCATATACATTATTATTAATTTCATTTCTGTAATGAATAGAATTATATGCATCTCTGTGCACTGAAATTCAGAAACTAATTTCCTGACCAACTGCGTTAACAATTTAATGATGATAATTGGGACACAGTAAGATAAAGAATTTGTGGGCTTATTTATCAATGAGTGATAAATTTCACTGTGAGTGATAAATTGCACCAGCCAATCAGCTCCTAACTGCCATGTTACAGACTGTGTTTGAAAAATGACAGAAGCTGATTGGCTGGTGCAATTTATCACTCACAGTGAAATTTATCACTCATTGATAAATGAGCCCATTTATCTGAGCGCAAAAGAAAAGACGAGTGGATGAAGGTGAAATTTATTTTTTAATGGATAACGATGTAATGACCTAAGTAGTAACAAAGTGTATTTACTGATATATTTTGTGGATAAAAGCGGCACTTAATGTTCTAATAATTTACCTTTAACTCTAAATATCTCTGTTTATTCTAAACGTAACATACAGTAACACCTTCGTCCACTCGCCTCTTCAAAAGATACTGACACTGTCATAGTGCAGTCTGGGTTGGGCGCTCTCAGTGTCACTGTAGTGCAACCAGTAAACCTATTAAACTGTTGATTTTGGTTTTCATATGTTTTGACACATTGAAGCTGACATAAAAATGAGGATGAGAAAATGACGATGTCTAGTCAGTCAGATACTCTTTACAGACTGTGTCCAAGCAGATGAGACCTGCATCTTCCCTTCACTTATTGATTTATTAACTTTTACTTATATAGTGGAAAACACATTCTGTTACATGTGACAATTGAAAACACAGCACTTAATGTTACTGAGTATGAAAAGACACACACACACACACACACACACACACACACACACACACACACACACACACACACACACACACACACACATAGATATAGATACAGTATATACGCCCTACTCATAAACTTACAATCCATAGGGAAGTAGGAGTTTGATACATAATGTTAAGATCTACTGTATTGCATATTGACCCTCAGGAAACTGCCGACAATCAAGGGATCAGTGAAACTCCTAAATGGAGGAGCCTATGCTACATTCCACAAATGGCCACAAGTACCTATTCTTCACCTGCGGGTGCACTGTGCATGCTATGCAGCCGGGATACATACAGTATGAGGAATTGTAACAGAAGGGATTGAGTTTAAAATTGACTTGGTTGCATAGGGATGCAATGTGAACAGATCATATAACTCTCCCTTTCATATTTACTTCATATTACATTCCGGATTTTAACACCTTTACTAACAATCCTTTGGGACAATGTAACTATTGCTTGGATCTAGCTAATTAACATTTGCTGCCATTATCTGCCTGCAAATATCTAAAGTTGGATGTCTGAATAACAATGAGTGATTTGCTTGAATGAACTAACAGCTATGTGCATTTGACATCTATACTTTTAATAGGGTGTGGTCACAATGCCAGCTGTCGGGATCCCGACAGTCGAAATCCCTACGCCGGAATCCAGATACTCTTTAGAATTACAATGCCGGAACTCCAAAAGGGACAGGAGACCGATGCTGGACTCCTGACCGCAAGTATTGCCAGAGGGTTAGGTTTAGGTTCGGGGGAGGAGGGGGGTTAGGTTTAGGCACCAGATGGGGGGTTATGCTTAGGTTTTGGGGAGGGAGGGTTAGCCACCCCCCTTTCCCGGGGGTTAGGGTTAGGATGTGGGGTAGGGAGGGTTAGGTTTAGACAGGGGATGGGGGATTAGGTTTAGGCACCTTCAAGGGGTGGTTAAGGTCAGGCATTAAGGGGGGAAGTTACGGTTAGGCTGCAGGAAGGGTGGGTTAGGGTGTAGGGGAGAAGGGAGATTAACCCATACTCACCCATGTCGGTATGTCATTCACCGGGTTCCTGGTGTCTGTATTATGACCGCCGGGATCCCGTTAGCCGGCATTACATACTGAATCCCTTTTAGTACTTTGTTGGCAAATTGTTAGTTAATTATATGATACAGTATACAGTATAACAATTTTTAGAGTGTAGTCACTGAATCAATTAATCAATGCATGTATGTTTTGGTCTTTATTATGACATAGTAGTTTTTTATACTGACTGTGTGATTGGTTGTGTATATTATCTTTTTAGTTCCACAGTCAATTTGATTTAACCATGTGGACTGAAGCATGGATATCCTTAAAACCTGGACTGTAATGGCGGAATACAGTATGTTTACCTGTCCATGAAAGAAGTAGGTAGATGATATGTTTTGCACATTGGTAGTTTTCTAGCTTCATAAATGGCAATTAGAGATACTGCATTTTGCTTAAACATGAAATCCTACCATCAATAAAATATGCATTAGTTTAAAAGCTTTTCATTTTACACTTAATTATATTTTAATATGTGCAGCTTCTTGTGTACATTATTCTGCAGTCTAACAGCATTTATAAAGAAAAGCTAACTTAATAAAACTGTGATTCATTCATTTTGCTTGAATGCAGGATTAATGAAATACT
Organism: Pseudophryne corroboree; assembly: GCF_028390025.1. NCBI lineage: Eukaryota > Metazoa > Chordata > Amphibia > Anura > Myobatrachidae > Pseudophryne > Pseudophryne corroboree. The sequence continues at coordinate 298,863,330 of NC_086448.1, forward strand.
GTATGTTGCTGATGAATTGATGTGTTTTTCCAGCACCATAACCTGGCTGTGGTGCACCCTGTGCCGGCCACGCCCACTAAACCAGTGATTTCATGATATAATTCCTGGAGGGGAGGCAGGCTTTTTGATAAATTGAGCACCTTAAGAACGCTCTGGGCAGCTCCATAGGCTATAGGGTGACTGCCCAGAGCATCCCTTGGATGTTCCAGATTACTCTGTAGTAGCACTACTGGCTCCAGGGTGCAATTCCAGGCATACTGCAAGTCACATGCAGGTGCTGAGGGGTAGCAACAGAGCAACCCCTAGGCCCTGCACCCTGTGCAATGGCATCGCTCATACAGCCCTAGTTATGGCTCTGTTTTTCCACATCAGACATGGACAACATAATGCATTTCAAGAGAGGCATATGCAGCTCTCTAGCCATCAGAAAGACCACACATTAGGCTAGATGCATCATCGCTTAGAAAGTGATAAAATGGAGAGTGAAAAAGTACCAGCCAATTAGCTCCTAACTGCCATGTCACAGGCTGTGTTTGAAAAATGTCAGGAGCTGATTGGCTGGTACTTTTTCACTCTCTATTTTATCACTTTCCGAGCGATGATGCATCTGGCCCATTAGCCTTAATTTCATTAAGTAAAAAGAGTCCTCAAAATGACCTCTAAGCTACCACATTAAAATGTTCTTATTTGCCCCCCAGACCTTCCACCCTAACTCCTAAATTCTTCACATGCCCTCAGTTCCCACACGTACTAAAAAATTCACATTAGATTTTCCCACGTAATAAAAATTCCCCAATTACCCCCTACAAAAATTCTATTCAGTAATTAATTATATTTAAAAAAAAATGTCAATTAAATGTATAAATGCCTAATAATTACTTCTTACATCGGCAATGAGGTTCAATCTTTCCAGAGAGGATAATATATCATCCTTCTCTAGTTAGAGGTGGTGCATGACCTACCTGCGATGTAGGAGGATGTCGTGATGCAGAAGCTGGCAGCTCCCACCACCTGACTCTAATGCTATGCTTTATGACAAAAAGCAGAGAATAAGTCTGACTGGAAACACAGAAAAAGGTTTGCTGGGGCTGCCTGCTGTCTATCACTGATCTACCTTATAGAAAATCATAGATATGTTTTATAGCTTTGAAATATTAAACACAATTTTAGAAATGCTAAGCAACACAAACTGATGTCAAACTGTACATTGTAAGAACTTTATTAGTTCAATTTGTGTTATTTTTCTATTCAGCATACTCATACACAAGACTGAGGACTGTAGAAAAAGTTTGTTCATAAAAAAGACATATCTATAAAGTTGAGTGCAAATCTTTAGTTTGATTTTGTTGACTGCAAAAATAGAATATAATGACTGTAGTCACCTGTAGTTGAACTTCTCTACAAAGCGCCTGAAATAATTGAAGTAAAAGAACAAGATGAGTACAAGAGTACAGTTATTTTGAAATTTGAAGTTTGAAGAACAAAAGAGGCAAAAGGTCAGTCATCAGATTATGATGTAAGTGCATGACATGAATAAAAAATACCCTTGTATTAAATGCAAGGGAATCATTATTATTATTTTTTTACCAAAGAGTCTTAGAATTTGAACTTTTTTTGTTTTTGTTTTTAATAGAACAGCTTTCTACTGTTAACCATTTTCCTGGTAATGGGTCTTGGGGGAAGCACAACCATTATTTGAATTCATTTTCCATGGAATAAATCTGTCTCTCTACCACCAACCTACTTCCTCGGTGTAAGCACATCTGGTCACTGGAGCAGTGCAGAACACTGAAAGCGCTGACATGGACATAAAGAAGAAGGACCCTGTTATGCCCAGGCATTATCATTAGAGATGTGCGGTTCGGTACTCCAGAAAACAAAATGCACCCAATTAATATTTTTTTTTTTATCATTCCAAAAGCTAAATCCGAATAATCAAAACACTGGAGGGTGGTTTTGCCAAATCCAAAAAAGTATTTCTCTTAGAAGCCTTCGATTGTATGTTGGTTGTTTTATGTCATGGTTAATGATGGTTGTAAAGGAAATATCCATTATTTGAAAATCTCTTTTTCATAAAGTAAGGAATCCTGTTTGGTGCATGTCTCCACCCTTGGAGTCCCAAATTCTACTCATAGAGACTGAAGTTTGTAAATCTTTTGACCTGTAGAACCCCCCCCCCCCCACCTGCCACTCATCTAACTAATATTTGGTCAGAATGCTATAGTAGACATACCCCATGGGTGACACTAGACACATCCCTATAAGTATCCCTCTCTGGAAATCTTGGGGGGAGGGTTATTCTGCCCACCATGCTCTAGTTTTCCTTAGCAAGAAGGTTCTGCTGAATAGTAAAGCCCACAGAATCAGCGCTTATTTGTCATTACCCACATACATTTTAATTGCAGTTGTTTGCTTATGCTTTGTGACAAGCAGCAATGGCTACTTGAAAACTGTGGTGACTTGTTATGGTCTTTAGCTAAGTAAACACTGTGGGGGGTATTCAATTGTTTGAAAAGTCAGTTGGGTGTCTGCTTTTTCCTATCTAATAGACAGGAAAAAACAGACACCCAACTGACTATTCAAACAATTGAATATCCCTCTATGAGTTTTCAATGCATGCTAATAAGCAAACAAAAATGCATATAAACCTTTTATATACAAGTTTGACATGTGCAAAAAAATTATTTTTATTGATATATAAATGCTTTCAATCTGCACTTTCTAAACATGTATCTGTGGCAAAACAGGAAATAATCTTGTTAGAGGCATACACACATGGAAAGACATATGTAGATACAGTAAGAGTGAGGTTTTCAGCTGACAAGGTACACAAGGCATTCAGAATACAATGTAAGCATATTCGTCTAACATTAGAAAAACATCGGAAATTCAACATTTAAATTTCAGTGTGTACATAATATTAAACAGTTTTCTTCATTCATATTTGTAACTTTTTTATACTGCAGTGCAATGAATTTATCTACAGTATTTCCAATAATTTTACTTTAAGGTTTTCAGTAACCCCTCGGAACTGTAGGTAGCCCATGTTATAAGACAGGGAAGCCCATCAGAGTTTTTTGCAATATACTGTACTGTAAGTTTATTGAAGGACGCTCAAAGCCCCATCTGGTAGATTACAGCAGGAAATAATTGTTTAGACTCGGCTAGTTAGCAAGTATACATTTATTTTATAGGATCTGTCATGCTATGGGAATATTCAAAATATGTATACAGTATGTTATGAATGTTATAAATGGTAATACAGGTTGAGTATCCCTTATCCAAAATGCTTGGGACCAGAAGTATTTTGGATATTGGATTTTTCCGTATTTTGGAATAATTGCATACCATAATGAGATATCATGGCGATGGGACCTAAGTCTAAGCACAGAATACATTTATGTTTCATATACACCTTATACACACAGCCTGAATTTTTTTTAATACAATGTTTTTAATAACTTTGTGCATTAAACAAAGTGTGTGTACATTCACACAATTCATTTATGTTTCATATACACCTTATACACACAGCCTGAATGTCATTTAATACAATATTTTGAATAACTTTGTGTATTAAACAAACTTTATGTACATTGAGCCATCAGAAAACAAAGGTTTCACTATCTCAGTCTCACTCAAAAAATTCTGTATTTCTGAATATTCCGTATTTTGGAATATTTGGATATGGGAGACTCAACCTGTATCACATTAAACACATGTTCTCACATTTGCACTGTGGATATAAATAAGCAGATTTAAAACTAATGCATACTTTAGACCCAATTTAGTGATGCCTTTATTCCCTGGTGCACTTTGCTATACTTATCTACTTTTATATGCTTATTTCTGGGACAGTCACAGGGGGTATGACTATGTGATAGAGGTGGAGACCATAATTGCCACCCCTATGTCAGATAGTCACACAGTAATTGGAGAACTACAGTAGTCTACATCTAAAGGAGGGGAGGTGGATGGGATGGGGGTGGTGGGGTGGGGGGAGTCTATTCACACAGGAGCTCCCAAGGACTCAACAAAATTGTAACGTCTCATGGAGATTCCGGTAGAATAGACAAGTACATGCCCTGCATTTTTACAAATACAAAGTATTATATTGGTAGACACATGAGAAACACTGAACCTGCTGTCTTCTAACATTTTCAACAGTCAGGATGGTGGCGGTCAGAATACCGACACCGGCATAGTCAGCTTAAGGAAGGGGGGGGGGTGCAGGGCATACTGTACCCTGGGCCCACCTCTATCAGAGGGCCCCCTGGCTAGAACACACTGACACTAGCTCTCCCTTTTGTACAGCAGCAGAACCAGACAGCCAGAATGTGAGCAGGACAGTATGCAGTACAGGCAGAGACACGGGAATTATCAGGTTTCATATGATACCAATGGAGCTTTTTGACCAGAGGAGAAATATGAGGGGGGGAGAGGGCAGCAAGTATTCCAGGGATTCCAGCTTTTTTGTCTTCCCGTGTGGGCATCTGGGTCCTGTGTAACCTGTTATTTAAAGAGAGCATTTGGGTCTAGAGACACATACACACCATGCTTGCCTACCTGACCCTCTCCATGAGGGAGAAAATGCTCTGTTCCTGGACTTTCCTGGTAATGTATGATTGCCATCACCTGTGGTGAGCTAGTTAATTGATAAGAAAGATGTTTCACCACAGGTGATGGCAATCATACATTACCAGGAAAGTCCAGGAACAGAGCATTTTCTCCCTCATGGAGAGGGTCAGGTAGGCAAGTATGATACACACGCACATGCGTGTCCTCCTGAGTCCTGTCTTACTGTGTTATAGGCCCTACACACTCGGCGATGTGCAGCCAAGCTGCCCGACCGCCGATACGGGCGACCCGGCGGCGGGGGGGGGGGGGGGCAGTGACGGGGGGAGTGAAGTTTCTTCACTCCCCCCGTCACCCGGCTCTGTAGACTTGCAGGCAAATATGGACGATCTCGTCCATATTGGCCTGCAATCACAGCCGACATAGCACCAGCGATGAACGAGCGTGGGGCCGCGCATCGTTCATCGCTGGTGCCTCCACACTGCACGATATGAACGTTATCTCGTTCATTATTGAACGAGATTGTTCATATCGTGCAGTGATATCGGCATGTGTGTAGGGCCCAATAGTAGCACAGAGGCTGCCTGCTATTGCATTCTTCCAGGATAAATGATAGATTTTATTTTTCATTTGTAAAGTATTTTTAGGTTACATTGTCTTTCTTCTACTACAGCAAACTTTATAAAATGTCTCTCAATTCGGTGGAGCTATAAACAGTACCCAGGCAGTATTAAACTATTAGTTTAAATCTAATAAACACCATTGGTTTACATTTAATATACACAATCCATACTTCCCAACATGACCCATGTCAGGAGGGATAAAATGCTCTATATCTGGACTTCACTCTTAATTTATGATTGCAGTTACCCTTGTTGAAACAGCTTTCTTACCAGTTAAATAGTTCAACACAGGTGACGCCATTCCCTCCTGGAATGGGTCATATTGGGAGGTGTGCACAATCTAATATTCACCACCTTTATCGGGCCCTGTCTCTCAGGGCCCTGGGCCACCCAAGGTTTAATCCAGACCTGGACAACGACATCCCGATTGCCTAAAATCCGGACAGGGGTGCTCAGCTAGACTTAGTTTGTTATTGCACTATATTTAGAGTAAGCCCATTCATTTACATTAGTTATCTTCAAGAGTGGCCAGAGCCTGGCAGAAGAAACAACTGCTGAAACTTCTGAGATAAAACCGTATTCTCCATAACCTATTTTTAAACAAGGAAGTGAAGGACGTTGGAATTCTGCTGTGTCTTTTTTGTTTTCTTTACAAAACAAAGGAAATGGCATGAAAAAAAAAGAGACAGCTGGTGCAATTTTCTTAGCTCATCTTGCTGCTGACTGATTCTTCTCATTCCAGTTTGGATGGAAATCACAGGACCTAGATACATATCAAGCTGAGAGAGATAATTTTCCAGAAGTGACATCTTAGTCTCTGGCTGACTTAAAAGTTGCCTTGAGGCCTGACATATGGTCAGGCAGCCGATGGGAAACCGCTGCTGCACATGCCTCACTCCTGACATCTCTTCTTACTGTGTTTGATTTTGAGCTGCACGTTCCTAAGACTGTAGCACTGTGCAACATATACTGTAAGAGAGAAATATCATTCCTCTTGTGTAGGAAAGACATTTAATCATTTCCAACATTTATCTACAAGGAACAGATATAAATGAGAGTCATGCATGACCGAAGACACTATGGGACTGACACTATAGCAAAGTCTTGGTTACAAAGTGGGTGTAATATGATGGGTTACCATTAAAAAAATATTTACATTTTAATATTAGCATTTCCTGATCACAATAACGCAATGTTCATTATCAAGCAATTGTTTTTTTTTTACTCGCATTTAGCTCAAAACAATGAATGATGGGAAACATTTGGAAACTAGTTATTCTGCCTCCAAGTGCTAGACATCAAAGGGTGATGCTGCAGATCTCTTGTCATTCTCTATCAGTCAACTCCCTGTCTGCTTCATTTGTATGATGGATAATGCTGTGTGCTTATTAGTGCTGCAAGCCCAATTTGCTTTCATGGCTTGAAATGTGCAAGAATGACCGACCAGTCCTTAGAGTATTGTTGGAAGGATGTTAAACCATCATTTCAAAGTAAGTCGAGCTTAACGTATAATCTCCAGTAGATTTTAGAGGCCTTGGTGCATAAATGACGAATATTAACTAATGAGACGCAGGTGAATCTGTGACTTCAAGGAAAACTATCATTTGCTTTGATGTTAAACTTTTGATGTGTAGTGATAGATTTAGCTTACATCTTGGATAAAGACCATTTGAACAATTCAGGATTTATTAAAACTATACTGACTGTATAAAAGAAGCTTACAACCAAAAATATAATGGGCATGAACACTTCTAAACAGAATAGCAGAACAGGAGCTTTGAACATGGCTAAGCAGAAGAGAACAACAGGTGCCTCTCCCAAATATATACATGGGTCTGACGTATACACATCCTCTGAAAAGACAAGTCTTCAGAGAGAAAAGAGAGGGCCTCAGGAGATGGAGACCACTCACGCAGGGCTGTTTCTAGCCAATTGGCTCCCAGTGCTAGATTTAAAAATGCGCCCCCCATGACATAAAAAAATGTGCCCCCCCCCACACACACCTAGATAAAAAAAAAACTTGCGCGCGCACCCGCCAAGGGGGGGTGGCCTCATCTAAATGGGTGTGGCCTCATTTAAATGGGCATGGCCTCGTCTGAAAAGACTATCTCACAATCCAGTTTTTGACCCTGCTCCAACAGATCACGACCACCACAGAAAAAAAAAATTCTACCATATTAAGCCCCACACAGTAATGCCCCCTGCACCATATTATGCCACACACCGCAATGCCCTTAATACATTAAATCCCCACACTACGGCAGGCAAGAGTCCCCATTTCACACATTACGGCAGGTGTCCCCATTTTACACATTGAGAGAAAGAGAGAGAGAGAATACTTACAGAGGCGATTACCGCTCTTCGGCCCACCTCACCAGTCGCTGCTCGCGCCAGCCTTTCCCTCTTCCTAACTTGGATCCCCCTCTGTACTCCGGGGGAGGGAGTTTCGCGGAGTGACGGGGTTGCGTCGTGACGTAACGACGCAACCGCGTCATTCCGTGAAACTCCTCCCGGGAGAAATAGGAGGGGGAAGCTGGGAGCCACAGTTAGTGCCGCGGCGGGCGCCCAGTGCGGTTGCACTGCTCGCCTGCCCCAAGAAACGGCCCTGCACTCACGCCTTAGCCGGATATTGCAGATATTATGGCACTGTTCCAGTGTTTTGTGTCTATCTACTTAACTTTCATGTCTCTCTTCCGTACTATGTTTCACTTCCTCCTTTACGGAGATCTTGACAGCACCAGTGCAGGCTACAAACTAAATATATAATACTATTATAGTTCTGAATGCTTGCAGAAGCGGTGTGACATCATGGCATAGAGCTACTGATTTAAAAACCCTCCAGTGCCCGCTTAACAGGCTGTGATGTTGATTCCGTTGATGTACAGAGAGGATAAAAGTAAGCAGACCTGAGTCTTTGTAACAAATTGGGGATACAGATCATCCCCAGGGCTCTCTGGGCCTAGTTGTTGTTGATACAGCAATTACTCCAGTTGCTATGCCAAGTGACAACATGTGAAGCAGAATGTTTGTTGGTGATAACTGAGATGATGTGAGTCATTTAAAAAAAATATAAGAACAGGTAACATTTGCAAGAGATAAGAGACAATGGCGCTGATTCAGCATGGTTCGCTATTGTGCAGAAATCGCGATTTCTGCATATGTGCGCATGCACGTACACCGATGCGTGTATGCGCAAGGTCTTAATCTGCATTCTCACCAAAACACAGTGTAAATCCTGACGGTAAGGGGGGGGGGGAGGAGGCGGGGATGGGGTGTCAACGTCGAGTTTTGTGGGCGTTGACGCACTGTTTGCGGGGCATAGTCTGGACAACGGAGGTGTGTCTTGGCCATTTGGAGGCGGGCTGTGGCATCACATGCAGCCGCTGCGAGCCTAAACATGGCGGGGTAGGCAGGGGGCTATCCCCATAATACGAGCACTTTGCTGCTTAGTGAAGTGCGCACATGTTCGCGGGGGGGTGGGATAACCCGGCATGTGGGGCGGCCTTGCCATGTGCTTGTTGGCCACCCCGCATGTTAGAGAAATGAGTTGTAGTTTTGTGAATTATCGCAAAACTACAACTCATGCTGAATTAGGTCCAATATCCAATAAATGCATAAATAAATGAGAAAAACTAAAAAAAGAAGTACATCTAAAACTATTTCTCTGCTTACTAATCCATGTGCCCAGTTTGCTTACAAACCGGCATATTTATCAAAATTATTTTTACTAAAATAATGTTGAAAAGGATATTTTACATCCCTTTCACATTATTTTAGTATCACCTGAATGTACTAATAGGAAATTGGAGGAGAATACACAAAATTCTCATCCAATCCCTTAAACACACAATTATGAACCAGATCACATTTCCCATACTTGTAATAGGAAATGCGATCTGGCCAAATTTACAAAAAAATTATAATTGTAAACAAACAACGATGTGATGCCCTGTGATAATAATGATATCTTGAGATAGCATTAACCAGGCTCCCTACCAGGTTCCTGACTCCTGCACAGCCTTCTCTGCCTGCTGGCAGTGAAGGCTGAGCTCAGATTATATCCCTGTGATCAGCCATGTGTGTCCAGTGGTGCAAGTAGAAATATTTTCTTAGTGGTACTGAGTGATGGAAAATGGGCGTGGTCATGAGTTGTGAAGGGGTGTGACCACATGCCACTAATGGGAGTGGCTACATGACACTAGTGATGTTGCCACATGACACAGCCCCTTTTCTTTGCACTCTGGATGCAAGGCTAGAAATATATAGTAATGCCAGTATAATAGAAATATATAGTGATAACCCCAGTATAATAAATATATGTAGTAATGCCCCCAATTTAATAACATTATATAGTAATGCCTCCCTTATAATAGGAAGTATACTGTAGTAGTGCCTCTGGTATAACAGAAATATATAGTTATGTCCACATTACAATAGAAATATATAGTAATACCCCTATAATAATATAAATATATAGTAGTGTCCACATTATATTAGAAATGACTTACCCCACACAGTGATGCCAGAGACATGCCCAGCAGCCCAGCCTGTGAAGAACAAAAGCCGCTCAGTGCTGATGCAGCAAACGAGCCGATTGAATGGAAACACCTGCACTGCTGCTCCTAGCAAAGGATGCTGTGGGAAAGTGCAATCAGGCTCATCTCTTCACGCCAGCCACAGCCGCCAGAGGAGGAAGCGTGATGTGACACCATGACGTCACCGTCGGGCCCCAGTAGCCCTGACAAAGTGGGAGGCACCATCATGCTGCCAAGCACCATGTTCTTGTTGCTTTGTGGTGCATTATAATTGTGGCAATGGCGGTCACGGGTGCAAAGTGTGTGACAGGTGGTACTGAGTACCCACTGCAAAATTCTTAAGGGTACTCCGTACCCGAGCGTACCCGCATACTTGCACCACTGTGTGTGTCTGATAGACCAAAGGTTGATCACTGTGTTAAAAAAAAAGTTTGAAAAAAGAGTAATACTTACATGCACCCAGGAACTGGTGATACCCAGCAGTGGACATGTGTGTTCATAATCTCAGGGTAGTTTTCATGAAAAATACCCTGAGAATTGCGGTAAGTGGATTCTCAGGGACAAAGCTTTCTCACAAGTTCTGTTCCTGCATGCAATATTTGATACATACTTGCAATATATTCAACTATTGCAATGCTAATTGAGGTGAATTTATCACATCTCACCTGCATCTGAGATGCGGATTGTGAGAAATATGCTCCATAGTCCAATAAATACAATATAGTTTTTTTTACCAAATGAAGTACAATAGGCAGTTAGGTTTCTAAAGTTATTGTTTGATAAAGACACAAAGTTTTATTGTTATTATATGTGATAATCTGTCCATTGGTGGTAGTCCTATTCATATTATTTAATGCAACAAAATAATAAAAAAATGATTTAGCATTACAGTATAGCTGGCCCAACTATCTAGTATGCAGTATATAACAGATTCTCACCAGATTTATATAAAACTAGAGATGTACAGATGGAGCCGTGCTAATCTGATGCGGCTCCATCGCATAGCAGCATTCTCGGCGTGACTACACAACAGAGACGTGCGGTGAGCTAAATGGCTCAGGAGGCACTGGCTAACTCCAGCGCCAGAATTCCATGCAATATATGAGCCAAAGGGTACATGTGGGCAGCAGTATAAACTCCTGGAAATTTGGTGAGTTTTGATCAGAGATGTGCTGAAAAGATAAGCAGGTGAGGCAGCACCTGCCATAGACTGTTTACTCCAGAGTTTGGGCTATAAAAATTATTAGAATAATGCAAAGAAGATATTTCAAACAAATTATTAGCATTTTTCATATACTTTATTCAGTCAAAACTCTGGTTTAAATGTAAGTATGACAGGAAAGGCTCTGCCTCACCTGCCTCACCCTACCGCACGTCACTGCTACACAATCCGTCCACCTAGTCAAGCCGGGAGCGCACAGAGACGCTCCCATTCAAGTGATTGGGGGGCGTGTGCGTCACGGAGGTGCACGTGCCCCGGACGCGGCTGTAGGCGCGCCCAGGTACAGATGAAGCCACGATTAGCATGACTCCATCTGTATGCTGGGCCATTTTTGCTGCATTTGGATTTGGCTCTAAATCGTCATCCGGCTTTGGATTTGGATTTGCCAAACTGCCGTGACTGGCTTTAGAGTTGGATTTTTTTTTTAAAAATTGACAAAAAAAAGCTAAAATCATGTAGAGGCATTTGGGACTTTTTTTTTGTTTCTAGAGTATTAGTAACCTCAATAACATTCATTTCCAGTCAATTTTGACCACCTCACTGCTCACAATATTGTTTTTCACCAATATTGGCCAAAGGTTGCAGTGAGCTGGCTGGTTACTAAGCGTCAGGACAGCGGCACAAACACATGGCAGTTTATAACACATCAATGAAACATTGCAACACACTGCGTGGATCACAGGACTTATAGCGCACTAGGGTAAAGCACAAAACCCATACAAACAATAGATTTTATTTTTTTAAATATACTGTATACAATATATATATATATATTTTTAAACTTGCAGCTAGGTTCAAACTGCATGGATCACAGGGCTTATAGATGCACATGTACAAAGCGCACTAGAGTAAAGCGCAAAAACCAGTACAAACTATATATATATATATATTTCTATTTTTTTACTTGCAGCTCCATTAAAGCTGCGTGGATAGTCACTATACAGAGCACAGCCACTTGTGAGTCTGGACACAGCATAATACAGGAGAGTATAGTGCAATAAAACACAGCAGCGTGCAGCATGTCCCCTATATACAGTCACTATACTACACAACCATTAATGAGTCTGGACGCAGCACAATACAGCAAAGTATAGTGCAACACACAGCAGCATGCAGAGTGGCCTCTATAGACACAGTCACTATACTGCACAGCCACTAATGAGTCTGGACACAGCACAATACCGCAGTGTATAGCACAGCATACAGCAGCGTGCGCCCTATAGCAGAGCCACTTGTGAGTCTGTACACAGTACACAGCCACTAGAGCAGAGTCAGTGCAGCATACAGCTGTGTTCAGTTCTGAGAAATGACGCTGAACCCTGGCGCCTTATATAGAGGATGACGTACGGCCTTAAAGTGGGATCCGAGTCTGGTGGGAACACCTGAGCCATAGCTAAGGGGACTCGGATCCCTGGTGTTCGGAGTAGTTCGGATTCCAAAGAATCCAAACCACTCATCTCTACATAAAACACTGATAATTATAGTACATATTAACTTTGGTGGCTTTTTTTTTTAGAAAAACAAACAAATGAAACATCTTTAAATAATCCCAAAATGTTAATAAATGAAGTCCAAAGAATTGCTCATATTAACCACCCAGAATCACATGAAGCTTTAGACACACATGAATTTTCACATGAGTTTTCCTCTTGGTGTTCTAAAATCAGATGTGTTCTATGTAGGAGACACATCTTCTAAGGCTATACTTATAGATAATGCTGCCCTAGCAATCATAAAAGCGTAATTTTGTTAATTTGGGAAAACACAATGAAAACAGCAATATGATTGTATACTAACGTGGTTCATTAATTATCAATTTTGAACAAATCCATGAAAGATGCACTTTAACTAGGCATTGTGCCTCAATATGCTTAAGCCCTTTCAACACCTACTTCTCTGTTATCTGTATTGGTGACATACTGTAGGTGTTTGATAGTAAAAAAAAAAAGTAATACAAAAGCATAATAATATTAGTAAATAGTTGGAATATGTAGTACATACATATATATTTTATAATTCATAAAAGATTTTGTAATACAACATTCAGAAGCATATGCTGAAGATAGTGTTCACTCACCTTTTTGGATTAACATGTGTACAGTATACTATGTAATGCTAGTTAGTACATATTTCTATTACTTGTAGTCCTATAAAATAATCCCTAATTCCTAATTTGTGGTTTAAATTAACCATGACAGTAAGCAGACTATCTTCATTACAAGTGGAAATGTTGTGTAATTAAGCTTTTTATTAAATAGCTCAGGGTGTATCGTGGTATGTTCTTAAAGGAGCTTTTTCAGCTGAAGAGCAACATGAACTGCAAAGTTGATTCTCTTAAAATATAGACCCAAATAACACTAAATCTGACCTGTTGTAAAATTCAGGTACTTTCACAGAGTGGGAAATGCACCCTGTCAACCTTTTATTTTCATTTAGTGTTTTTGCTACAAATTCTTATTTTATGCTGCATCACAAAGAGGTGGTTCAATGGACCTAGGAATGCCCTGACCTCACCAAACACATCCCTTCATCGTATGCAAAGTTTGGTTCTTCTTGCTCCACAAATCTAAGCACCTCAGCAGAAGTATAGATGTACTAGTCCAAGCTGATTTTGCAAAGCACTGTGGGTATTTTGTGATTTAAAAAAGATATTCTGTGAATCAGCATTCTTGAGAGCTATTTTACTAATGTTCCAGGAGTATTTTACTAATGTTTTGAGAGTAACAGTCAATTAAAACTGCTGACTGTTTCTCAAGTAGAGAACTCTAAATTGTCAATCACAAAGTAATGCAGGAGAATCACGCAGCATTTTAAGTGATTTGGGGGGTCATTCCGAGTTGTTCGCTCGCAAGCTGTTTTTAGCATCTTTACACACGCTAAGCCGCCGCCTACTGGGAGTGAATCTTAGCATCTTAAAATTGCGAACGAAAGATTCTCAAAATTGCGATTACACACCTCTTAGCAGTTTCTGAGTAGCTTCAACCTTACTCGGCATCTGCAATCAGTTCAGTGCTTGTCGTTCCTGGGTTGACGTCATAAACACACCCAGCGTTCGCCCAGACACTCCTCCGTTTCTCCAGCCACTCCCGCGTTTTCCCCAGAAACGGTAGCGTTTTTCCGCACACACCCATAAAACGGCCAGTTTCCGCCCAGTAACACCCACTTCCTGTCAATCACACTACGATCACCAGAACGAAGAAAAAGCCGTGAGTAAAATTCCTAACTGCATAGCAAATTTACTTGGCGCAGTCGCACTGCGGACATTGCGCATGCGCACTAAGCGGAAAATCGCTGCGATGCGAAAAAAAATTACCGAGCGAACAACTCGGAATGACCCCCTTAATTTGCATTGTCTCAGGCAGAACTGTAATTATTGAATTTGAACCAGACATTGACTTCATTTAAGATGCATCTTTGAGGGATAGTGAGTCCAACTCTGGGTAATACAGTATTGTGGCACAGTACTATATCAGTAATAATAATATTACTAGTAAAATTATTAATATTTTGGAGGTGTGCAATTCATCTATAATTCCTTGGTGTATAGATGGAAAATTGTAATTAAGCAGGACAGAGTATCCTGTCTGCCAATGTGTGTCCATCGACCAACAAAAAACCATTATGTTTCAATCTCTAGTGTTCCTCTAGAGCAGTACCACACAGTTAACAGCTGGGGAATAAAATAAATAAACCTATTTCATTACATGTTGGTCGTGGCCACACTGCTTACTGTAATTTAAGAAGCTTGAAGTTATGCAGCCGGAGGTGGTGCTGAAGCAAATTCTTAAAGTAATTCCCAGATGTGACCATGTAACTTACTGCTATAAGCTTTATGTACTGTACATTGTTCTATAGCACCATTTGGGCTGCTGAAGAACTGCATGCAATTATCCTTAGAGTCTTCCACGCATTCTCTAAGGGGTGTATGCATGAAGCAGTGAAAAGTATGGAGAAGTGAGCCAGTGAAGAAGTTGACCATGGCAACCAATGAGTTGCTACATATAGTTTTATAGAATGCACTTTATAAATGTTACTTCAACACTGATTGGTTTCCGTGAGAAACTTCTCCACTGGGACAGTTCTCCACTCTTTTCACTGCTTCATGAATAGACCCCTCGGAGTCTCTTTTACACTCCACACACAAAATTAGATGATAAGATGGCAAGAACAAACATGTCAGTTGTATAACTTTCATCACCTGCACAAGCACAGAATGAACTGTGATTTCCAGAGCATGCATACGCACTGTGCTCTGTGTTTAGAAGTGTATATTACCTAGGACGTTTGGAATCATTAATTAGGCTCTAGGCAGGTAATCTGAATTACTTTATAGTGTCTGCAAACCACTTAACTGGCATGGTCAGATCTCATGCGACTGCGCCGTCCCACCCTGTCACCCCGTTTTTGATGAGGAGATCCATTCTGCAGATGTGCATAATATAATGTTTAAATATTTTAAAAAATACTTTTTGAACTTTATTAAATAAAATAAATTTTAAAAAACAATGTTATTAACAGTTTTGAAGGGAAAAATCATCAGTTAAGTGGTTAATTAATGAGATTTCGTTATCCTGTGACACAAGACAGTATACCCAAGGGGTATTTCCATGCTAAGGGGTATATTCAATAACTGTCGGAAGCTGCCATCTTGTCGGAAAGATGGCAGCTTCCGACAGTTTTAGGTCGGAAGGAGTTCCGACCTATTCATTAAGGCCCCATTTATTCCAACAAGTCGGGAAAACGGGGCCAAACCCGACAGGTTTTAGCCCCGTTTCCGACAATCTCAATCCGACTTTAAAAAAAGTCGGCTTGAGATAAGTGAGCAGAGAGCAGGAGACGGGGGAGCAGCGGGGAGAGCAGGGACCCAGCGGCAGCATCCACCCGGCTCCAGCAAGTGACGTCCTGCTTGATGGAGCCAGGTGGACGCAGCCATGAGCTTCCGCTGCTGCAGCCGCTGGTCCCCCGTCTCCTCTGCCGTCCACTCCGTCTCCCCGGGGTGGCCGCCTTCAACTCCACCCGGCGGTCCGCCTTTACCTCCCCATAGGGCGTCGATAACAATCCTCCCGGCTGGCTGACCCCACCTCCTCCCGGCTGTCCGTTGACCGCTCCTCCTGGCGGGACGCCCGCCCCCTCCTCCCGGTGCGCTGGTTACATCTCCTCCTGGCGGGCTGTCAGGCAGGCGCCGCTGACAGCAGCAGACCATGACAACGGGAGCTGCCAAATCCAACAGTCGGATTTGTCCGCTCTTTGAATAGGGGTTGTCGGGTCCATTCTGACAACTGCATGTCGGAATGGACCCGACTCTTATTGAATATACCCCTAAGACTGCTTTATACTCTGCTCTCACAAAAACCATGATATAAATTTATCGCGTATAGGAAAAATCTGGAAAGGTGTGAATCTGACCACTTGACGAGAAGGTGTGACCTGGCAAGGTACTGTCCTTTATGAGATGATTTGACACATTCCTAGTCCTGGTGCCTGTCACTTGGCATTGAAGACCAGTTTGCCAGAGAACAAAAGACTTTGGGGGGAAATCTATGAAACTTTCTAAAGAGCAGAGAAGTTGCCCATAGCAATCTAGAACATGATAAACAAAAGTTGATTGGTGGCTACAGGTAACTTTTCCACTTGTCTACTTCTCATCTCATTAGACTATTTAATACATCTCCCCTCTATGTAGCACATACCCACATGTTATAATATTCAAAGAACAAAGCAAAGATTACACATGTATACCAATCAAGAATCTGATCTGATTCAAGAATATTTCTAATCAGGGGACTGGCTTATTTCCCATTTTTAAAGGTAAGAGAGGGCGATGTGGGATATCTATGCAAAAGTAAATTGACATTCAATATTTTAAGAGTATTATTGTGCTTGTGTAATATACAGGTGAATCAATATGTAATACCTAAGAATTTATATTTCCAAAATCACATTAGCAAAGGGCCGTAAAACTTGGGAGTCTATTCATGTATAAAATTAAGTGGCTACCGATAATTGCCACTTCATATCACAATATATTGTAAAACTTACCTGTCCGGTGAAGTCATCTGAAAAGTCATCAGATAAACAGCCTCTAAATGATCCTGGGCAGGAGTGCACTGAGACATTGTGATCTTGGTCAGTATACTGCTAAGTGTGCATGCACCAGTAGAAGGGATGTCAGCAGCCTTACCTGTGATTAACGATCCAGGCTGTGCATTGGAAGCAGCATAGTCGCCTTACACTTCGCACCTTCTGAAAGACTAAGGGACCTGAGATTGAGCCATAAATGGGGGAAGGGGCCAACAGCGGTGACGGGGTGAGGAGGCCGATATGCAGCTGGGACATAGCAGCCAAGATACAGCCATACCGGGCACCGGGCTGAGACTCCTCTCCTGCAGTTTGTGACCTCTTCCTCCCTGCCAGGGCAGCACAGAGTCACAGCGATATACCGGGGTGCGGCACATCAATGGGATCTCTTAAAGCAGAGTTGCATTTTTTCTTTGCCAGGGGCAGAACTCTCAGAGACAATGGAGTCAGTTGCCACCGGGCTCCATCCCTGAAGGGGGCACTTGCCCCATGTCTCCCATCCATACCTGGACCTGCTGTAATAGAGAGCCACCAAGGTGAGCGCCATCAGCATTATCAGCGCTCCTCTTCTGTCACCTAGACTCAGTGCTCTCCTTTGCGGCCATGGACGTCACCTGACATCTGACCGCAACCCTATACTGGACTGAGGAGCAGGCATGCATGCAGAGAAGAGAATGATGCGCCTGTCACTCTCTGTGGACTGGGAGTCAGGAGAGCAGCAGGCACAGGCAGCAGAGAGCACGGCACAAAAAAGAGTAGGAGGGGGAACATGGCTCACACAGGGACTTTGAGAAGAGGCAAGGGGAAGTGGGGTACATGGCTCACACTGGGGCCAAGGGAAGGTGGACACAGATACCAATGTAAGGGGGGGCATGGCTAACACAGGGGCCATGGGCAATAGAGGGACACACGAACCAAGGCAAAGGAGGCATGGGGAGACAGGATGAAATGGGCCATGGGTAGGGTAGAGACATGGCTTACACAGAGGCCATGGGAAAAGAGAGACCGGGGCCAAGTGAGTTGTAAGGCACAACATTTATCTTGCCTCCAGGTGTCTGGGATGAGGTTGCGCAACTGGTCTTAGCTGCAGCTCTTCCACCTGCCCATTGTATCTGGCACTGACTGAGGGTCACAGTGCAGTCTAGGAGCCCAGCTGGATATGAGGCACAGAGGGGGCTCAATGCAACTATCCTCCCCATTCAGCGCATCACAACAGTCTGATCTCTGCAATCTGACTGGACCATTATGCAATAGGACCTATCCTTGTGTATCAATACCTATTTCCCTAAAGACTGTAAGCTTGCGAGCATGGCCTTCCTACCTCTATATCTGTCTGTTATTAGCCAGTTTTGTGTTATCACTGCTGTTCCAATTGTAAAACGCAACAGAATATGTTTCGTAATGAGCCTCGTTTCGCCATCCCCAGATGGCAATTTTTTTTAAGAAGCGAAACAGTAAGCTGAGCTTTCCATTCTTCTCTGAATCACTTTCCTCATACTAGTGTATGGGGAAGCCATATGTACACTAGTCTTGGATTTCTCCATGGTACCCTCTCCTCTGAATAAGGCAAAGCTGTAAAAAAAAACAACCTGTTATCACAGTTGGTGAGTAATAAAGGGCCTTTCACTACTGCATGAACAGACCCCTTAGTCAGAAGCAAAGCAGCCACTCAAAAAACATAACTTATTTTTGATTGCACAGAGCAAGAGAAAAAGACTTTAAATGATGTATCCATGTGTCCAAGAACAGGTGTTGTCTAGGTTTTTATTTAAATTTTGTAGTGACCAATTCACTGACACTGCCAGAGCCGGATTAAGGGGGGTGCCCAGGGGACACAGTACCCCAGGCCCCCTTTATATTGGGGGCCCCCTGCCTGCCATAAAGCACTAGACGTGTTAACATGAATTTTTTTTTAAATAAAGTTCCGCCGTTGGTGGCAGTGGTGCAGGAACCTCCCTCCCCCCTCCCACACACACACTCCCGCACCTTCCACATATGTTTTCCAGAGATGGAGACAGACCTGTCTCCATCTCTGCACTGGTCGGGCACACCTGCAGTTACGATCTCAGCTGCCGCGCAAGCACGGCTGCTCCTCATAGAGATCTCTGATCAGCAGACCTCTCTGCAACGCTGGATACATTGTATACAGCAGAGGGAGCTACTGAGTATGTGCAGCAGCAGCTCCGCTCGTATTGACTCCGGCAGTGACAATCTCCTCCAGGCTCCTCTTCTCTCTTGATATGGTTAGTGCTTTATGGTGTGTGTGTGTGTGTGTGTGTGTGTGTGTGTGTGTTTATCTGTAGGCATGGTGTGTGTGTGTGTGTGTGTGTGTGTGTGTGTGTGTGTGTGTGCGTGTGTGTGACTATGTATGGTGTGTGTACTGTATGCTATGTGCGTGTGTATTAAGTTTTCATCTTGAAGTAGGGCTCTCTGAAAATTAATTTTGGGACAGGCAGATTACATAGACCTGTACTAGTGTAACCAGTATCTTGTGTTCCCTTACATCATACTATACCACCTACTATGTGACAGTGTGATATTGATTTTCTTTTTCTACAATGGATAAACGTGCTTTCTATTTTTCTGTTCAATAATATATACTGTTACTGCCTCTAACAGCTTTCTGCTTATATGTGTGTAATAAATAAATAAATATATATATATAAAAAATAGACCCCCATGCCCTTATATACACTATATATAGCCCTCAGGGGGCCCCCTTGTCTTAAGTACCCCGGGCCCTGTGGAGCCTTAATCCGGCCCTGGACACTGCATATGGTATTGGTGTAAAATGAATGCCTAAGAGTAACATGTCCAGTCTATACTATTTGTACAGTCACATAAGATTGCAGTCTGTTCCTTTAGCACACTGAGTGCAGTCAGACATGAAAGGAATAACAAAAGCAGAAGATTAGCTGTCATCTCCTTTACATACTACTCAGTCACCAGCTTATTTTCTTATTCTTTAGCTGTCTGATTACTTGACATTGTCACTGGCATTGCAGAATGAAAGGGTGCCCTTCAGTGATACGGTGTTGACCCATGCTTAACTCATCTCATCCACTGCCTCGCCCCTCTGTAATGACATGTATTTATCAGTCACTTACTGGAGCCAAAAGATTGCTGAACGCGTTACAGATTGTGCCAGCCATGCTCAGGGAGTTACTGCTGATACTGCTTCAGGTTCTTTAGCAAGCAAATTTCTTTGGTGCCTATTGAGTCCCAACCTGTCAGCTCATATACTTTGCCTGCATGAGCTGACAGGCAGAGCTATAAACACAAGTTTTCTTGATAGTTGGAGAACAATGGGCGAATGCTTAAATCCCACAACATAATTCCTAGAATGTGACTCTATTATTCATGTACAGTAACACAAACTGTTCCGGCAGCTGTATCTACAAATGACTCCACGTGGGATAGGAGAAGCAAAATATGCATGAGGGATAGTTTACCGTTGAGGTGTTCTACAGTAGCTGATGATTGACAAATGCTGTATATGACATTTAATGTCACGAAGGTGGAAAGAAATGACAAAGAACATATCATTTATGCTCTGATACCCTATTATTTTGAAATGTTTTTATGCTTACCCTGTAAGCCACTGTGGTCACTTTGCAGCGCTGTATACATAAAATACTATATAATAAAATAATAATTAAAATATTAACTGTGCAATGGCTGCACTTATTAAAATTTGCAACTTTTTGAAGTTTATACTCTAAGATCTAGGCAAATACAGTATTTGACACATAAGTAGCCGAATAACAATGGCAGCTGTTGGTGGGGATACTTTATATGATTAGGGAGATGGCCACTGTGCTAATCGTTGACTCCAAGCACTTGTTGGATAGTGGGAGCAGTGATCTAGATTTTGGCTATAGGGCAGTACACACAGGGAGAGAAATGTGCTGAACGATCTGTCACAGACCGATCAGCACACATCTCTCCCCCCGCTCAGCACAGTGTGATGTGCGCTGAGCGAGGGGGTCTGCTCATTTCACCCAGCGGGTGAAATGAGCTATGTGCTAGATTGTGCCTGCATGCAGGTCAATCTAGCACCGGCAATAGCGACGCGCGGGGCCGCACATCGCTATCGCTGTGGGGCATACACACGAGAGATCCATGCTTGCAATCTAAGCATTCTAGTCAGACTGCTTAGATTTTAAGAACAGATCTCTCCGTGTGTACCCCCTTATGGGTAGTTGATAATCACAGGCAGAGCACCACTTCCTGACAGTTAATTATTACAAGTACAGTGCTAGTTTATCACAACACTGTGCTAATTTGTATGTCAGGACAACTAGCAATCACAGATACAGTGCTACTTTCTGGCTGCAGGCAGGATGTGGTCATGTGACCGACACCGGCATCCCAACACCTCTCGGAATCCCAACGCCAGAACATGGACCAACAACAATCCCAAGGTAGCTATATGGGTCATGGTTAGGGTCTGGGGGATTAAAGTAAGGCACTAGGAGGGGGTTAGCCAAAACTGTCACCCCCCAGAGTCTTAGCCCTTGACGCCACCCCACAGACTCATAGTCTACGCCGCCACCCGTGTGACTTAGCCCTAGCCGCCTCCCCAACTATCTTAGTCCTAGCCGCTGGGCTAAGATAGATAGGGTTAGCGTAGGTGACAGGAGAGGGTATAGTTTTCTAATTTTCAAGATGCTAGTGTCGGTCATGTGACCGCTGGCATCCTGGCCGCCGGTCTCCTGTATCACACCCCGGCAGACAGCTGGTAATTGCAGACAGTGTCATTTCCTGGATTTGCATGGTTGGAGGATACAGGCACTTTGCTGTTTCCATTCCATTCTACGACAGGAATACAGTACATAGCAGTGAAGGATTCACAGTGATAATTTGTATAACAAACTCACTGCGATAGACTGAAGGGTGTAGCTACAATAGGTGAGGAAGTGCGGCTATTATAGAGCCCAGGCCACTTCTGGGGCCTGGCCCTCACCCTTTATCTATTTGTGCTGCCAGCTGCTTTTTATTTCTTAGCAGTATGCTACAGGCACATCTGCTGTCTCAGCTGGCTCCATCTCTCCTCATTGTCACTGATGCTGGGAGGAGGCGTGGCTGAGCCTGCAGGTATAGCCCTGGACCACGGCCATACCTCTTCCCTGCTTCAGTCAATAAGAAGAGACAGAACAGACCGGGTGAGCAGAGATGTCCCGGCAGTGCACATAACTAAAAAAGCAGTCCACCCGTTGGCTGTGTTCATCGGAGGGGTGTGTGTGTGTGTGAGGGGGGGGTGTTAATCTTTAAGTTGTCTGCTTGGGGGTTTATAGTGGGTTGGAATTGGGAGTAGTATGTCAGGGAGGGAGGGGGTGTGCTGGTGGGCCCGTGAAAACTGTGCTGTGGAGCCCCCAAAGGTATGGCTGCACCCCTGGATAGACTTGGGGTACACACAAATGGCAGACATTTCCTCCTATATGCAGTACATATTATGCATATCTCTGATCCAGACTGAACTGAGACAGAGGCAGAATTAGACCTCATGGGGCCCTAAGAAAGACACCAATCCATAGCACCAGTGCCAGATTAAGGTCCCTATGGGCCTGGAGCTGAAATTTATGAAGGGCCTATTGTGTGTTGCTGCAGGACGTGCGTTCAATGCTGCGGAGGCCTTAGGGGACATAAACTTTGGTTTAACAGTTAGGAGTGGGCAATAAGAGGCACTCCAGCTGCTGTAAGACTACACATATCAGCATGCCCGGCCACAGTTTTGCTATCAGGATATGCCAAAACTGTGACAAAACATGCTGGGATATGTAGTTCACCAACAACTGGAGGGTGGATCATTGCTCACTTCTGGAACTGAAGGGTCATTCCATGACAAGCGGACCAAGGGTCCCCACCTGACTGTCTCCAATTTTTATAAAATTTTACATGAAGGCAGTGCTGCAAGTATGGTGGTACGGGGCGGTACGGGGCGGTACGGCGTACCAGTAAGAAATTCCCAGCCGGTACACAGTACCACCGGGCCGCCATGTTGCAGACACCGGGTGTCGGCGATAGGAGAGCGCAGCATGCGCCTCTCCTCTCCTGCCCCTCTCCTGCGCTGCCTGGCCAGTCACTCCCCCTGGACCGGCGGTGGCGTGTATTACACTGAAACGCTGGTTCGTGAGCCAATCAGATATCGTGGACCGGCAGCCAATCAGGAGCTGCCGCCGCTGCCGGACCGCGAGCTCTGATTGGCTCACAGACCGACGCCAGATCTGATATACAGGGCGCCACCGACACCGCAGGAGGACTCGGAGACCGGACTGAGGGCAGGAGAGGGGCAGGAGGGGCACATGCTGTGCTCTCCTCTCCACAGCAGCATCAGCAGCAGACAGTGCCGGCCCCAGGCAGCAGCAACAATGGTGAGTTGCACTGCTGGGGGCATATCTGGCACTGTGGGAGCATGTGTATCTGGCAGTGGGGGCATATCTGGCACTGTGGAGGCATATCTAGCACTGTGGGGGCATATCCAGCACTGTGGGGGCATGTATATCTGGCACTATGGGGCATATCTGGCACTCTGGGGGCATATGTGTATCTGGCAAAGTGGGGGCATATCTGGCACTGTGGGGGCATGTGTATCTGGCAGTTTGGGCATATCTGCCACTGTTTGGGCATATCTGCCACTGTTTAGGCATATCTGGCACTGTGGGGGTATATATGGCACTGTGGAGGCATATGTGTGTCTGGCACTGTGGGGGCATGTGTCTCTGGCAATGTGGGGGCATATCTGGCACTGTGGGAGCATATCTGGCACTCTGGGGGCATGTGTATCTGGCACCGTGGGGGCATATCTAGCACCGTGGGGGCATATCTAGCACCGTGGGGGCATATCTGGTACAGTGGGAGCATATGTGTACCTGGCACTGTAGGGGCACATGTGTATCTGGCACTGTGCAGGCATATCTGGCACTGTTGGGGCATATGTGTATCTGGCACTGTGGGGGCATATGTGTATCTAGCACTGTACGGGCATATCTGGCACTGTTGGGGCATATGTGTATCTGGAACTGCGCAGGCATACCTGGCATTGTGGTGGCATATCTGGCATATGGGTATCTGGCACTGTGGGGGCATATGTGTATCTGGCACAATGGGGGCATATGTGTATCTGGCATTATTGGGGGCATATGTATATCTGGTGCGGCACTATTGGGGGCATATGTGTATTACACCCACATTTTCATTGGCCACTCCCCACTTGGCATGTGGCCATACCCATTTTTGGGGGACCTTCGGCGCGTGCACACAGTACCACTAACAATTTTTTTCTTCTTGCACCACTGCATGAAGGTTGGCATATATGGCAGACTAACTATGGGAAAATGTTACTACACAATATGAAATAGTAGGAAAATTATAGCCCTCAAAGTGGGGGTGGGTCTAACTGTCATTCAGGCTTGGGAACCTGTGGAAAATGGTGAGGTGATCTTCAGCATGTGTAGCGCTGCCCAGCGATGTGATCGTACGACGACTCTTCTATACGCAGTCAGGCTGTTTCCCGTCACAGGAAACACAAGTGACATCATTGGGCTGTCCTGATAATGACATGCCTGCATTTTCTGCTTCACTCACCCCCAAGGTCGCGTCACCGCCCCTGAAACGCCTGCTGCCTGTCAATCACAATGTGATTGCATCCTTCCGAGCTGTAACTAGACTTTTGGTAGAAAGTGAATCGGCGCTCCCCCCCAACCCCACCCCCATTTTTCCAATAGGAACATAAGGCACGAGTCACAGGGAAGGGGCATGACAAAATTGATCCCAGAGAAAGCCCATGCAACACACGCACACACGCACACACACACACACACACACACACACACACACACACACACACACACACACACCGTGAACCAATAGATACAAACTAATAAATCATACAAAATTCTCCATCAACGTTTTGGTGGGTCGCGCTTATTTGTACTGTATTACTGCATCCTGATGATGGTGCTTGTCGCACCGAAACATTGATGGAAAGTTTTGTATAATTTGTTAGCAATTCATGGATTTCAAAAACCTATGAGTGCCATCCCATTGTTTGGAGATATATAGGACTTGCGCTGCGAGCGATCGGGTCGGAATGACCCCTATGTTTGTTTCTTTTTAATTTACATGCTCAAAAGTGTCATCAGACTGAAGGCGTCTTAAAGAGCTAAGTTGTTGCCCTTTCTTCCTCATTCTTACTGTTTCCTCACGTCTCACAGGGTGAATGGTTACACAAAAATTATTATATGCTAAACACTAGTAGGCGCTCTTTTGCACTCCATTTTCTTCATATATATATATATATATATATATATATATGACACACATTTATAGAGCACTGCAAGACAAATGATTTAGACACCAATCCTCTTTATTCTACATTCATGTACTCAACCCGGGAGCTTGCCACCAATCAGTCACATTACCCCTCATTAAATAACACATTTGAAAATACTGCTGCACCCAGGACTCAAACCCACAACCTACTGCATCCCAGCCAAACACCCCACCCACCGAGCCACTTAATCCTGCATAAGAACTATGAGATTTCTAACTAAATGAAGCTACCTGTACTTCGTAAAAAAAAAACCAGCAGCATAATCGAGCAGATTCATGCAGTGTGCAGCCACACATCCAATCCCTTGCAGCCACACACTACATACATCTGCCCAGCCGCTACGCTGATCACTTCTTCACAAAATACAAGGTGAGCTTCAAATAGTTTAAACTCTCCAGCTTGGAATTCTCTAGCTTTCTATGCAAGGGCCGATAGATTTATAAATAAAGCGTCCGACTGCAATGTCATAGGCAACGGGATTGAATCCTGGGCACATCAGCATTCCGAAATATAATAAAAGATAGTGAGACTGAACAAAAAAAAAAAAAGAGCTCTAGTCAAGTCCATGAATGCTGTATAGGTATTAGTGATAAAAGGGGCAGGGGTAGGAGACAGGAGCAGTCAAGAGATGCTGGGCTTCAATAAGGCAGGAATCTAAATTGAAATTAATTAGATAATTCATAATTGACAAGTGCTGCCAACAGCGCCCCCTACACTGCAGCGCTATGTGCAGAGCACACTCCGCACACACTTATTATGGCCCTGAATAACACTATTCTTTATTTTTGACTCTAATGGCTCCTCTATCTTGTGTCCATGTCCCCGAAGACTTACAGTAATCTCGCTCTGCATCAACCCCTGGCTAAATACTGATACTAGCAAAGGTAAATCAATCAAATGCTCATCATAGAATATTGTTTTGCTCACTGATATATTCATAATCAGATCATAGAACATAACTTAAACATATTAAAACTGACAAAGATCATCAAACTAACAAAGATCATTTGTTTCATAATGTTACTATTACTACAAAACACTGGTGTCATTTATTTTAGCACATGGAAATCCGTTACAAAAAAAGCTTTTAGCTTTAAATGACAACAGCCAAAATGCTTACTTAACCGGTCAGGTGCCTCATTATGTAGCTGTTACATCCTGAGGGCAAGCTCTCGAAAGTCATTATGTAATTACTTAATTCTTGTTTTCTTGCAGAAATAACCATCAAAAACTATTTTAGATAAAGAACTTGGTACTTAATCACATACAGGCTTGGACACAAAGGGACACATATTACCACATTTCTACAGTATAAAATGTATGGGCAGCTTTTGGCTCTCTGCCTCAAAGGTTGTTAAATTTATGCAGCACCATAATCCACATTCAGTGTGGTAATAAACTTAGTATTTTCTTTTCTTTACTTTGTATTTTGATGGCCACAATTATATATATATATATATATATATATATATAATTCTGATTAAAGAAAGTAACTTACAGAAAGTTAGGTAACTGGATAATAGAATATTAAGATTCATAATTATATTATTCATTGTAGTGTACACTAAAACTGCAGTTTTTTTATGAAGTGGTATATCTAGGGTCATAATCCACTTGCCAATGCCGGCGGGGGGCAGGGTAGCGGAGGGAACGACAGCAGCATGGCTGTCATTAACGTGAACTTCCCTCATCTGTACATGGTCAGACGAGGGAGGGGGTCGTTAACGATGCGCTGGAGCACGCATCATTAACGACATTGAGGGGCAGATGTATTAAGCCTGGAGAAGTGATAAAGCAGTGATAAGTGGAAGTTGATAACGCACCAGCCAATCATTACAGGTTTAAAAAATGACATTTAGGAGCTGATTGGCTGGTGCGTTATCACCTTCCACTTATCGCTGCTTTATCCCTTCTCCAGGCTTAATACATCTGCCCCTGAGTGTACACACTGGACGAGATTGTGAAAGATCAAGCTCAGATCGGCCCATCTCAGCAAGATCTTTCGCTTTCTCATCTAGTTTGTATGGGCCTTCCGCATGTAAAAAACAACATCTGCCGCGATCAATGTTGTAAAAGCTTGTCACCTAAATCCAATGCAGTATACACTTTAGATATGCATTATGCGACCATGATGGGCACAAAACCAGACTGGGATTATATTATCCCATCCATAGGGAATATGCTTCATTATACAACATCTACTTTCACATATATTATTACAGTTGGGGAGACCTTGAGAAACAGTGACGACTATATGACCACATTCAACATCAGTTTCAAGAAACATAGCTATACGGGAACAACTAAAACATTTAACTTTAGAAAAGCTAACTTCAATATGCTGAGACAGGCACTAAACGACATTGAATGGGAAGTCTTATTTCAGGGTAAGGACACTTCGGAAATGTGGGATGCTTTAAAACGGTTACTTGATAGCAATATTCACAAATTCATTCCCATGGGCAATAAACGCAGGAGTACTAAACACAAACAAATGTGGCTTAATAAGGAGGTCAATAAGGAAATGGCTAATAAGAGTCGTGCTTTCCAAGCAGTTAAATCAGTTGGGGGGGAGGAGGCATTCCAGTATTACAAGGAATACAATAAAAGGTGTAAAAAGGTAATAAGAGCAGCTAAAATTGTAAATTAAAATCAAATCGCTATAGAGTAAAACCAATACTAAAAAGTTTTACAAGTACATAAACAGAAAAAGGATAAAAAAGGAGAACGTAGGCCCATTAAAAGATGAACTGGGAGCTTTGATAAACTATGACAAAATAAAAGCGGATATACTGAACAAGTTATTTTTTATCCGTATTCACCAGGGAGGATAAGAAGGTGATAGTAGTGAATAACGACAATGAAGGTAATAACTCTTGGCTAGATGATTTTTAAGTGAGGAAGTAGTCCTGTAGAGGCTAAGCAACATAAAGATTAATAAATCACCGGGCCTAGATGGTTTTTACCCGAGAGTTATTATGGAACTTAGGGCACAGCTAGCAAAACCCTTATACTTGATTTTCTATAGTTCAATTAGATAAGGTATGGTACCGAGGGATTGGCATATAGCGGATGTAGTGCCCTTATTTAAAAAGGGATCTAAAAATCATCCTGGGAACTATAGACCAGTTAGTATAACTTCTATAGTGGGTAAAATATTGGAAGGAATTTTGAGAGATAGCATTCAGGATTATCTGCAGGTTAATAAGATTATTAGCAAGAGTCAGCACGGGTTTGTAAGGGACAGATCATGTCAAACTAACTTAATTAGCTTCTACGAGGAAGTGAGCGATATTCTCAACCAAGGCAATGCAGTGGATGTTGTCTTTTTAGATTTTGCAAAAGCCTTCAATACAGTGCCTCACAGGAGACTGATCATAAAATGAAGGGAACTTGGCATAGGATATACTATTTGTACATGGATAGGTAATTGGCTGGATAACAGAGTACAAAGAGTAGTGGTCAACAGGACGTTCTCCAGCTGAGCACCAGTAGTCAGCGGAATACCACAAGGGTCCGTACTTGGCCCGCTACTGTTCAATATATTTATCAAATGATCTAGGAATAGGTCTGGGAAGCACAGTGTTAATCTTTGCAGATGATACCAAACTGTGTAAAGTAATTAATTCAGAAAGTGATGTGAAGTCTCTACAGAATGACTTACTTAAACTTGAAACCTGGGCGTCTAAATGGGGAATGAGGTTCAATATTGAAAAATTCAAACTTATGCACTTTGGGATTAAAAACAAACTTGCATCCTACACACTTAATGGGAAAAATATAGGGATAACAGCAGTAGAAATTTTTTGGGGGGTGCTCATAGATAATAGGCTTAATAACAGTCAACAATGTCAAAATGCAGCAAAGAAGTAAAGTAAAGTGCTCACATGCATAAAACGGGGTATTGAAACAAGGGACGAGGATGTAATCCTGCCATTGTACAAATCATTGGTACGTCTGCACCTGGTATATTGTGTTCAGTTTTGGGCACCATATTATAAAAAAGATATTGTGGAACTCGAAAGAGTGCAAAGGTGAGCTACTAAGCTGATAAAAGGGTTAGAGAGACATTGGAGTATGAGGAAGGGCTTACTAGGTTAAATATGTATTCCCTTGAAAAGAGGAGACTAAGAGGGGACATTATTAACATCTTCAAATAAGTAAAGGGTCAATACAAAGAGTTAGCAGGGGATCTGTTTATTAATAGATGTCTGTATAGGACACGTGGGTACTCGCTGAGGCTGGAGGAGAGAAAATTCTGTACAAATCGTAGGAAGGGGTTCTTCACCGTAAGGGCAATAAGGATTTGGAACTCCCTGCAGGAGAAGATAATAATGGCGGACTCTGTAAATGCATTTAAAAATGGATTGGACAGTTTTCTAGCTGAGAAAAGTCTCCAAGGCTTTATCATTTAATATATTGACATTAAGTATATGGGTGTGATACGACATATAGTTGTCAGTAGGTACAAAACCATTATTTCGGCTGGTGCATTATAATGTGCACTGCTTAATACAGAATACAGGTTGAACACGATGGGCTTTTTTGCCTCTTTTCAACCTCATTAACTATGTTACTATATATAATGTTTATAATCTCTGGCATGGAAACGAAGATCAGATAAAGAATATTATGCCATTATGGTGACTCTCTATTGCTGTAATCTGCAATTAATCTATTGACCCAGAAGTACACTATCAAAACAAATTACTAACACTATGTCATTTGATAAATGTCAACAAATGTCAGTGCACAATTCGAGTTACATTGGAAAGATGGTGCCATCTGACAACAAGTTAAGTTTAAAAGGTCAATTAAAACTTGTCAAAGTTTAAAACTTCATTTAAATTGCACAGGAGCAGTCAAGAATGAAAAGTACATTGTGAGATATTCTATGGCTCATTGATTAATAGTGTCATACTGTAGATAAAAATATAACATTATCCCTTGTTTGTGATGTCAAATCCCAAGTAGAGACTCCCAGTCCAATGAGACAACAGTAGGTTAGGAACCACAATTTTGACATTAAGTATATGAAGCTCACCTACAGTATCTAGGAGTAAGTTGGGCATGGTCAGAGTACAGGATCAGTACTCAGAGAAGCAAGTAATAACAGACAAGGGTTAAGGCAAACAGAATCCTGAAGCAAGGCCAGGTTTGATATACAGAAAAGCACATATCAGGCAAGGAGCAGGACGAAAGCAGATCCAGTAACAAGGCACTACACAACAGATGGGTAATAGAGTAAGAAAGAAAAAAGTCAGGAGTCAATTTCACATTCAACGTACTGTATGCAAGGCGTGCACAGATGCAGAACACAGAGCAATCACCTAGCACTGTTTGCTTGGTGAGATATTAAAAAAAAGCACTAGTGAGTGAAGATTTTATGTACAAACAGGATGAATGGCTGTGCATGTTTGATTATATTTATACAATTCTGTGACCTGTAGACGTGTCTTAACTTGCAGTCAGTATCTCCAAAAACCTGCAAACCATATCAAACAGCCAACTTACCATAGTATGTGGCACAGACTTTGAATGTGTACTTAGCCATCACAGCATATAATTATGACTATCACAAGTAGAGTCAAATTAATTAATTATTATTATTCTTATCCTTTATTTATATGGCGCCACAAGGGATCCGCAGCGTTCAGTTACACAGTACATAAACAAGTAATCAAAACAGGAAAACAGTGACTTACAGTTGAAGACAATATAGGACAAGTAAAGGGTTAATAAACATAGCTACATCAGCAGATGACACTGGAATAAGTATCAGGTGGCAGAAGACTGCTGGATTTGGTGCAGTCGAAGATTATTAAATTAAGAAAAGGATAAGCACATGAGGGAAGAGGGCCCTACTCATGAGAGCTTATATTCTAAAGGTCTGTCTTTCTATATTATTAATTTTATAAGCCGCTTGAGATAATAAAGAAAATGAGATATGAGCCATCTGCAGCTGCCATGGTACACAGTAGTAGGGGAGATGAATGTTATATATCATTGGGGGCTTACATCTTTAAGAGACTGCTCAATTTTTAAAAACAGCCTATTTTAAGTAAGGCCCCCAGTGTAGGACTTCACTGTGACTACTGTTATCTGATGGCAGGTGATGGACCATGCTATTTCACAAGAGGAAGACAGTACATGGATTGGTAGCAAGTATTATAATCCACAGCTTGTTTCCATGATTTTACAGATTTGCTGAAGAATGACAAATATTCCCAGCAAGTCTACCAAATGGCAACAGCAGCCATGTCTGAGTGTGGAAGTGCTAATATTGGAGAGAAGTACAATAAATGAATTGATGCAGCAGACATGATGTATTTAAGAGGAACATTACATCATCACTTTATACAAAATGGCAGATTTAACAATGAGTGATATTCTTGTTGTCACTTGTTACAAATGATAAATAGTGCTCCAGCCAATATGCTCCTAACTGTCATTTTTAAAACACATGACAATTAGGAGCCTATTGGCTGGAGCACCACTTATCATTTGTAACGAGTGATAACAAGAATATTACTTGATGTTAAATCTGCCCCAAAGTATTTTGAACACAATATCATTTTTGTCAGATTTGTTTTCAAGTTTGTTACTGAAAGTGCATTCTCAAATAGACTGAACTATCAATATTATACATTTGTTATATACATTTGTTATACACTAGCTGTTCTACCCATTTTTCTCATGGGAGCATCTGATTTTCACTGTTATAAATATAAATGAGTGTTAAAAATTTGGTAAATCTATAGAGCTGTAAATTTGAGACATCTTAATGTAAGTAAATAGTAATCCATGGTTCTTGGTGTTACCTGAGGAGCACCCGTAGCAGATACGGTAAAAAGTGACAGGACCATTTTTGTAGTTTATTAAATTCTATACACTGAAGGTGCAATCCAAATTTTGCTCCGATTATCCGTTTGGGCATTATCGTTCACGCAACGCAAGCCACTCATCGGTAATGATGTCATTATGTCAAACCCCTTTTCATCCCCATAGGGGAGGTTTAATAAAATTCTAATTAAGTAGTTTTCCTATTTCCCACCTGAAGAATATCTATGTAAAATTTCAGCTTCCTAACATATTGGGAAGTAGGAGAATTAGTGATGGATGAGTGAGTGAGTGAGTGAGTGAGTGAGTGAGTGAGTGAGGGCTTTCACATTTATATATATAGTAGAGATGTGCACCGGAAATTTTTCGGGTTTTGTGTTTTGGTTTTGGGTTCGGTTCCGCGGCCGTGTTTTGGGTTCGAACGCGTTTTGGCAAAACCTCACCGAATTTTTTTTGTCGGATTCGGGTGTGTTTTGGATTCGGGTGTTTTTTTCAAAAAACCCTAAAAAACAGCTTAAATCATAGAATTTGGGGGTCATTTTGATCCAAAAGTATTATTAACTTCAATAACCATAATTTCCACTCATTTTCAGTCTATTCTGAACACCTCACACCTCACAATATTATTTTTAGTCCTAAAATTTGCACCGAGGTCGCTGGATGACTAAGCTCAGCGACCCAAGTGGCCGACACAAACACCTGGCCCATCTAGGAGTGGCACTGCAGTGTCACGCAGGATGGCCCTTCCAAAAAATACTCCCCAAACAGCACATGACGCAAAGAAGAAAAAAAAGAGGCGCAATGAGGTAGCTGTGTGAGTAAGCTAAGCGACCCTAGTGGCCGACACAAATACCTGGCCCATCTAGGAGTGGCACTGCAGTGTCACGCAGGATGGCCCTTCCAAAAAACACTCCCCAAACAGCACATGACGCAAAGAAAAAAAGAGGCGCAATGAGGTAGCTGTGTGACTAAGCTCAGCGACCCAAGTGGCCGACACAAACACCTGGCCCATCTAGGAGTGGCACTGCAGTGTCAGGCAGGATGGCCCTTCCAAAAAATACTCCCCAAACAGCACATGACGCAAAGAAGAAAAAAAAGAGGCGCAATGAGGTAGCTGTGTGAGTAAGCTAAGCGACCCTAGTGGCCGACACAAACACCTGGCCCATCTAGGAGTGGCACTGCAGTGTCACGCAGGATGGCCCTTCTAAAAAACACTCCCCAAACAGCACATGACGCAAAGAAAAAAAGA
The DNA here is from genome assembly GCF_028390025.1 of Pseudophryne corroboree. Classification (NCBI taxonomy): domain Eukaryota; kingdom Metazoa; phylum Chordata; class Amphibia; order Anura; family Myobatrachidae; genus Pseudophryne; species Pseudophryne corroboree. The sequence goes on from NC_086448.1 coordinate 298,896,787, forward strand.
GGCGCAATTAGGTAGTTGTGTGACTAAGCTCAGCGACCCAAGTGGCCGACACAAACACCTGGCCCATCTAGGAGTGGCACTGCAGTGTCACGCAGGATGGCCCTTCCAAAAAACACTCCCCAAACAGCACATGACGCAAAGAAAAAAAGAGGCGCAATGAGGTAGCTGTGTGACTAAGCTCAGCGACCCTAGTGGCCGACACAAACACCTGGCCCATCTAGGAGTGGCACTGCAGTGTCACGCAGGATGGCCCTTCCAAAAAACACTCCACAAACAGCACATGACGCAAAGAAAAATGAAAGAAAAAAGAGGTGCAAGATGGAATTGTCCTTGGGCCCTCCCACCCACCCTTATGTTGTATAAACAGGACATGCACACTTTAACCAACCCATCATTTTAGTGACAGGGTCTGCCACACGACTGTGACTGAAATGACGGGTTGGTTTGGACCCCCACCAAAAAAGAAGCAATTAATCTCTCCTTGCACAAACTGGCTCTACAGAGGCAAGATGTCCACCTCATCATCATCCTCCGATTCATCACCGTGTACATCCCCCTCCTCACAGATTATCAATTCGTCCCCACTGGAATCCACCATCACAGCTCCCTGTGTACTTTGTGGAGGCAATTGCTGCTGGTGAATGTCTCCATGGAGGAATTGATTATAATTCATTTTAATGAACATCATCTTCTCCACATTTTCTGGAAGTAACCTCGTACGCCGATTGCTGACAAGGTGAGCGGCGGCACTAAACACTCTTTCGGAGTACACACTTGTGGGAGGGCAACTTAGGTAGAATAAAGCCAGTTTGTGCAAGGGCCTCCAAATTGCCTCTTTTTCCTGCCAGTATACGTACGGACTGTCTGACGTGCCTACTTGGATGCGGTCACTCATATAATCCTCCACCATTCTTTCAATGGGGAGAGAATCATATGCAGTGACAGTAGACGACATGTCCGTAATCGTTGGCAGGTCCTTCAGTCCGGACCAGATGTCAGCATCAGCAGTCGCTCCAGACTGCCCTGCATCACCGCCAGCGGGTGGGCTCGGAATTCTGAGCCTTTTCCTCGCACCCCCAGTTGCGGGAGAATGTGAAGGAGGAGATGTTGACAGGTCGCGTTCCGCTTGACTTGACAATTTTCTCACCAGCAGTTCTTTGAACCCCTGCAGACTTGTGTCTGCCGGAAAGAGAGATACAACGTAGGTTTTAAATCTAGGATCGAGCACGGTGGCCAAAATGTAGTGCTCTGATTTCAACAGATTGACCACCCGTGAATCCTTGTTAAGCGAATTAAGGGCTCCATCCACAAGTCCCACATGCCTAGCGGAATCGCTCTGTGTTAGCTCCTCCTTCAATGTCTCCAGCTTCTTCTGCAAAAGCCTGATGAGGGGAATGACCTGACTCAGGCTGGCAGTGTCTGAACTGACTTCACGTGTGGCAAGTTCAAAAGGTTGCAGAACCTTGCACAACGTTGAAATCATTCTCCACTGCGCTTGAGACAGGTGCATTCCACCTCCTATATCGTGGTCAGTTGTATAGGCTTGAATGGCCTTTTGCTGCTCCTCCAACCTCTGAAGCATATAGAGGGTTGAATTCCACCTCGTTACCACTTCTTGCTTCAGATGATGGCAGGGCAGGTTCAGGCGTTTTTGGTGTTGCTCCAGTCTTCTGTACGTGGTGCCTGTACGCCGAAAGTGTCCCGCAATTCTTCTGGCCACCGACAGCATCTCTTGCACGCCCCTCTCGTTTTTTAAATAATTCTGCACCACCAAATTCAAGGTATGTGCAAAACATGGGACGTGCTGGAATTTGCCCATATTTAATGCACACACAATATTGCTGGCGTTGTCCGATGCCACAAATCCACAGGAGAGTCCAATTGGGGTAAGCCATTCTGCGATGATCTTCCTCAGTTGCCGTAAGAGGTTTTTAGCTGTGTGCGTATTCTGGAAAGCGGTGATACAAAGCGTAGCCTGCCTAGGAAATAGTTGGCATTTGCGAGATGCTGCTACTGGTTCCGCCGCTGCTGTTCTTGCGGCGGGAGTCCATACATCTACCCAGTGGGCTGTCACAGTCATATAGTCCTCAGTCTGCCCTGCTCCACTTGTCCACATGTCCGTGGTTAAGTGGACATTGGGTACAACTGCATTTTTTAGGACACTGGTGAGTCTTTTTCGGAGGTCTGTGTACATTTTCGGTATCGCCTGCCTAGAGAAATGGAACCTAGATGGTATTTGGTACCGGGGACACAGTACCTCAAACAAGTCTATAGTTGGCTCTGCAGTAATGATGGATACCGGAACCACGGTTCTCACCGCCCAGGATGCCAAGGCCTCAGTTATCCGCTTTGCAGCAGGATGACTGCTGTGGTATTTCATCTTCCTCGCAAAGGACTGTTGGACAGTCAATTGCTTGGTGGAAGTAGTAAAAGTGGTCTTACGACTTCCCCTCTGGGATGACCATCGACTCCCAGCAGCAACAACAGCAGCGCCAGCAGCAGTAGGCGTTACACGCAAGGATGCATCGGAGGAATCCCAGGCAGGAGAGGACTCGTCAGAATTGCCAGTGACATGGCCTGCAGGACTATTGGCATTCCTGGGGAAGGAGGAAATTGACACTGAGGGAGTTGGTGGGGTGGTTTGCGTGAGCTTGGTTACAAGAGGAAGGGATTTACTGGTCAGTGGACTGCTTCCGCTGTCGCCCAAAGTTTTTTAACTTGTCACTGACTTATGATGAATGCGCTGCAGGTGACGTATAAGGGAGGATGTTCCGAGGTGGTTAACGTCCTTACCCCTACTTATTACAGCTTGACAAAGGCAACACACGGCTTGACAAATGTTGTCCGCATTTCTGTTGAAATACTTCCACACCGAAGAGCTGATTTTTTTGGTATTTTCACCAGGCATGTCAATGGCCATATTCCTCCCACAGACAACAGGTGTCTCCCCGGGTGCCTGACTTAAACAAACCACCTCACCATCAGAATCCTCCTGGTCAATTTCCTCCCCAGCGCCAGCAACACCCATATCCTCCTCATCCTGGGGTACTTCAACACTGACATCTTCAATCTGACTATCAGGAACTGGACTGCGGGTGCTCCTTCCAGCACTTGCAGGGGGCGTGCAAATGGTGGAAGGTGCATGCTCTTCACGTCCAGTGTTGGGAAGGTCAGGCATCGCAACCGACACAATTGGACTCTCCTTGTGGATTTGTGATTTCGAAGAACGCACAGTTCTTTGCTGTGCTTTTGCCAGCTTAAGTCTTTTCATTTTTCTAGCGAGAGGCTGAGTGCTTCCATCCTCATGTGAAGCTGAACCACTAGCCATGAACAAAGGCCAGGGCCTCAGCCGTTCCTTGCCACTCCGTGTGGTAAATGGCATATTGGCAAGTTTACGCTTCTCCTCCGACGATTTTATTTTAGATTTTTTAGTCCTTTTTTTACTGATATTTGGTGTTTTGGATTTTACATGTTCTGTACTATGACATTGGGCATCGGCCTTGGCAGACGACGTTGATGGCATTTCATCGTCTCGGCCATGACTAGTGGCAGCAGCTTCAGCACGAGGTGGAAGTGGATCTTGATCTTTCCCTATTTTTGGAACCTCAACATTTTTGTTCTCCATATTTTAATAGGCACAACTAAAAGGCACCTCAGGTAAACAATGGAGATGGATGGATACTAGTATACTTATGGATGACGAGCGACTGCCGACACAGAGGTAGCTACAGCCGTGGACTACCGTACTGCGTCTGCTAGTAAAGACTGGATGATAATGATATAAAAAATATATATATATCACTACTGCAGGACAGGTATATATTGTATAATGACGGACCTGCTGGACACTGTCAGCACTGCAGACTCCTAAACTACTAGTATGAAGAAGATAGAAAAAAAAAACCCCACCACAGGTAGGTATACAATTATGGACGAGCGACTGCCAGTGCCGACACAGAGGTAGCTACAGCCGTGGACTACCGTACTGCGTCTGCTAGTATAGACTGGATGATAATGATATAAAAAATATATATATATCACTACTGCAGGACAGGTATATATTGTATAATCACGGACCTGCTGGACACTGTCAGCACTGCAGACTCCTAAACTACTAGTATGAAGAAGATAGAAAAAAAAAACCACCACAGGTAGGTATACAATTATGGACGAGCGACTGCCGACACAGAGGTAGCTACAGCCGTGGACCACCGTACTGCGTCTGCTAGTATAGACTGGATGATAATGATATAAAAAATATATATATATCACTACTGCAGGACAGGTATATATTGTATAATGACGGACCTGCTGGACACTGTCAGCACTGCAGACTCCTAAACTACTAGTATGAAGAAGATAGAAAAAAAAAAAACCACCACAGGTAGGTATACAATTATGGACGAGCGACTGCCGACACAGAGGTAGCTACAGCCGTGGACTACCGTACTGCGTCTGCTAGTATAGACTGGATGATAATGATATAAAAAATATATATATATCACTACTGCAGGACAGGTATATATTGTATAATGACGGACCTGCTGGACACTGTCAGCACTGCAGACTCCTAAACTACTAGTATGAAGAAGATAGAAATATAATGAATGACGGACCTGCTGGACACTGTCAGCAGAATGCGTTTATAGAATAAAAAAAAAAACACCACACGAGTGTTTAACTTTTTCAGGCAGACAATATACTGGTGGTCACTGCTGGTCAGTCACACTGGCACTCTGGCAGCAAAAGTGTGCACTGTTAAATATGTACTCCTGCTATAACTGCTCCCCAGTCTCCCCCACAATTAAGCTGTGTGAGCAGTGAGCACTACTCAGCACAGTCAGATATACATAGATGATATTATCATGCAGCACACTGAGGCTGAGCACAGATATGGTATGTGACTGTGTATCGTTTTTTTTCAGGCAGAGAACGGATTATATTAAATAATAAATAAAACTGGTGGTCACCACTAGTATAACTATCAGCAAAACTCTGCACTCTCTGAGTACTCCTAATGCTCCAGTAAATCAAGTGTCTCACTCTCTATCTAAACGGAGAGGACGCCAGCCACGTCCTCTCCCTATCAATCTCAATGCACGTGTGAAAATGGCGGCGACGCGCGGCTCCTTATATAGAATCCGAGTCTCGCGATAGAATACGAGCCTCGCGAGAATCCGACAGCGGGATGATGACGTTCGGGCGCGCTCGGGTTAGCCGAGCAAGGCGGGAAGATCCGAGTCTGCCTCGGACCCGTGTAAAAAGCGTGAAGTTCGGGGGGGTTCGGATTCCGAGGAACCGAACCCGCTCATCTCTAATATATAGATTTGCAAGCTCTTAAATTACAAGTATATTTTAAAACTTAATGATAGAATGGCTTACTATGCAATTTACTGTATTTAGTTTTGGTTCTGGCAGCCATTTGCTTAACTTTTCAAATAGAGATCTCCATCGAATGGGTAGATTTACTAAGGTTTCTAAAATAAAGTGGAAGTTTGCCCATAGCAGCCACTTAAATTCTAGCTATCATTTCTCTATTGCATTCTAGAAAATTATAGAATCTGATTGGTTTCTATGGGCAACACCGCCACTTTTTTTTTAGAAACCTTAGTTTTAGACGTTTTAGTAAATCTACCCCACAGTAAATAAATAGGCATCAATAAATGCCTATATTATATAATGACTTCTTCATATTTGTCGTGGATGATAAGCCAACACAAATAGCTAGATGCCTTCTGCACTTCATCATACAATATGCTCTTTCGCAGGTTGTTGGTAGTCTGATGCCCCTCTGTGGCTGTTAAAAATGAAATGCAATGTCAATGGTTGGACTCAGTGCGTCTTAAGAGAGGAGGGGGCCCATGTGCATTCTCCATCTGGGCCCCCACCTCTCTAACCAGCACTGCAGTGGAACTCTGAGCGCCAGGATCACTAGAGACCATAGCACTGTACCAAAGTCCAGTGAGAATGCGCAGTTCTCCGGGAAAATGTTGTGGCGTCCATTTTCCTGTGGATTTTTCTACTGCATACGCTCAAAACTCTGGGAAAATGGCAGCAGGGGTTAGTAATAAAACAATGAGTGCAGAATGTGTGGTGTGGGCCCTCCAGAGGCCTGTGTGTACCACACAGAGGCCTGTGTGTACCACACACCTTGCACCCGTTATAGATATGCCACTGGTTGGGACATATAAAGTACAGTACAGTAGGTGTAAAAGTCCTTGGGTGGCATTACTATGGGAAGTTCGTCTGATGTAATAATAATAATAATAATAATAATTTTATTTATATAGCGCTCTTTCTCCAATAGGACTCAAGGCGCTTAACAGATACTTAGCATAATATAGTACAGAAAATAATGAAGTACATTTTCATAAAATACAGAAGCATGAAGATACTAAAAGGGACATTATGGAAATGCTTGAGTAAACAGAAAAGTCTTGAGTCTACTTTTGAAGGATTCTATAGTTGGGGCCTCTCGCACTGGGCGGGGAAGTGAGTTCCATAGAGTCGGAGCAGCATGACTAAAAGCTCGACCCCCAGATGAATTACGGTAGATTCTAGGTACTGCTAAAAGTCCTTCATCTACAGATCGCAGTAATCGAGTGGGGCAGTATGGGTCAGAAGCTGTTTCAAGTACCTTGGACCTTGGTCATGTAATGCTTTGAAACTCAGTAAGCCAATCTTGAAGATGATTCGCCATCGTACAGGCAGCCAGTGAAGGGAGTAGAGGATGGGTGTTATGTGGCTAGAACGGGGCTGGTTGGTTAATAGCCTGGCAGCTGTGTTTTGCACCAGCTGTAAGCGCTGCAATTCTTTTGCTGGTAGACCAAGGTAGAGGGCATTACAGTAGTCTAAATGAGATGATACAAATGCATGTATGACTTTTGGCATATCATCTGAGGGAATTAAGTGCTTGATTCTGGCTATGTTCCTCAGGTGAAAGAATGAGGATTTGATTGTGGCTGATATCTGATGTTTAAGTGTCAAGCCACCATCCAGGACAAGCCAAGATTCCGCACACGATTACTGGTCTGTAATTCTGAATCCCAGAGTGTAAGTCCAGTTGGTTGGCTATGCTGCAGTCTTGTCCTTTGATGTTGCGGTCGTATCATAAGGACCTCTGTTTTATCCGGGTTCAGTCGCAGCCAACTGGCGCTCATCCACTCCTGTAGTTCAGCTAGACAGCTATTTAGGGTTGCTATTGGATTATCAGTGCCCGGAGCAAAGGACAAGTACAGTTGTGTATCATCTGCATAGCAGTGGTAGACCAGGCCATGGCGCCTGATTATTTCGCCCAATGGGTGCATGTATACTGCAAAAAGCATGGGGGATAGTATAAAACCTTGTGGGACACCACATGGCAATGGCACTGGTGGTGATGAGTATAATCCAGATGATACTCTCTGTGACCTGCCTGTGAGAAATGATTTGAACCAGCTTAGGACTGTGCCATCCAGACCACAGAAATGTATCAGTCGCTCAATCAGAAGCCCATTGTTCACGGTATCAAATGCTGCCGAGAGATCCAAAAGGATTAATATTGAACAGTCACCTCTGTCTTTTGCCATCAGAAGATCATTTAACACACACTTCTGTATAGCTATCAAGTAAGAGAATTTGTGAGACTTCAGTTGGACACACAATAGGCAATATGTTGTTTGATGCGGCGAATCAGAATGACATATCATTCACATGGACATACACACTGTCCAATCTGCATTCCCCCACTGTCGCTAGCGATGTCTTCTGGTCGGCCCTGCTGCAGAACCAACAGAAGACAAGTCAAGCCATGCCATGCTAAAAAAAAAGCAGCAAGGCATCCCGATTCACTCCGACGCTCCCTGTATCAGCAATTGTGTGCACTTGCGATGCAGAGTCCTGTCACCCATTGGATCAGCTGGGTACACACATCGTCTTGTATGTACCCAGTGGGCCTCAGTATGCACATCGTCTTGTATGTACCAAGTGGGCCTCAGTATGCTTTCAATCAGGCATTTGTCTACATTAAGTATCTGCATGGTTATTTGGCTGTGTGTTTGTCAACCCCACAATTGGTGAACTCAGTTGATCGCAGTCTTTTAGAGAATGGAAGCTTGGTCACAGCACTGAGAAGGTCAATTGTGTTGATATTTCTAATATAAGAGCGAGCATGACAATACATGTAGAGGAATTCAGGTGCCTCTGGAAAGGTGGATTGGAAGGGATGCCAAGAGCTGAGCGGGGCCTGGGCACTGAAGTGTGCATGTGTGTGTGTGGGGGGGGGGATGGGGTGGCCAAATGTAGGAGGATTTTAAAATATCTTTTGTCTCCATCAGCAGAACTGAGCCCCTCAAACAAGCCTGAGCCATGGTAACCCACCCTCACCCTTCTCAGAACCCGCAACCAATCTCAATACTATTCATGCATGATAGAAGAAGTACATTTTATATCATCATCTGGCAGTAATGCTTGTTATTACTGTTGTTCGATAGCAATATATTAATTCGCTAGTTGTGCCTCAGTGATCCCAGTTGCTATGAAATAATACTGCATGTACCATACATGTAAATAAACCTAGTCTAGCTATAATCTCTGGTACATATCATTCTCTGAGTGTGGCTGTTTGAGTCATCACTAATCCTTTATTAACTTTTCCCCCCCATTATTTAGAAGACTGGAAATGCTATTTTTCTAAACCATTTAATAAGTAAAAATTTAAAATTGTCCTTCTGTCTTTCTATACAAATCCACAGTTACAAGCGAAGACTGTGGAATTTCACTTACGAGCATATTAAAACACGGCGCAGGCAACTAAAACAATTTGAAATCCCTAGCACTCCTAGGGGGGCAGACAGCAGCACAGAGTATATCAGGAGACAGCATAACTCCGAAATTGCTGGAGCAATGTACTAAAAAACTGGTACACATATGCCTTCCAGTCTGGCAACAAACACTGGGGGGGGGGGGGGAGAGACACCCCTAGCACCCCTATGGGTGAGGCAGCAGCACTGAGTATTTCAGCAGACAGCATAACTCTGTAATGCCTGCAGCAATTTACAACAAACTTGGTACACATCTGACTTACACTCTGGGAACAAACTCTGTGGGGGTTAGACACCCCTAGCACCCCTAGGGGTGGGACAGCAGAACAGAGTATTTCAGGAGACAGCATGACTCTGGAATGTCTGGACCAATTTACAACAAACTTGGCACACATATGACTTACAGGCGTGGCAACAAACACTGTGGGTGTAAGACACCCCTAGAGGTGGGCCAGCAGCACAGAGTTTTTCAGCAGACAGCATAACTCTGGAATGCCTGAAGCAATTTACACCAAACTTGCTACACATATGACTTACACTCTGGGCACAAACACTGTGGGGGATAACACACCACTAGTACCTGTAGGGGTGGGCCAGCAGCACAGACTATATCAGGACATGCATGATATGTCAGTGATGACAGGGCTGCATGCATACCTCCCAACTTTCTCCTCCTATGAAGAGGGACACACGCGTGGCGAATCCACGCGCTCCCAAAAAGGGTCGTGGCCTATGAAAGGGGGTGTGGCTTCACGGAGGGCCCGCAATCGCGAGCCACGTCTTTTTTTTGTCACTGAGGGGGCATACCCAGCGCTCTGTGAGCTGCTGGCATGCCCTCTCTCCCACTGTCTGCACTGAATAGACGCTGTGCGCATGCGCACAGCGTCTATTCACTGCTGCTCTGCTAAGCAGAGCAGCGAGTGCAGGAGCCTCTCAACTGCCCCCCCACCGTGGGACACTGCAGCCCGCGGGTGGGATAACGGGACAGTCCCCAAAAAACGGGACTGTCCCGTGAAAATCGGGACAGTTGGGAGGTATGCTGCATGTGACAGGGCCAGTGACATGATGTGAGGAGGGGAATGCAGATAGCACAAACCCACACACTGAGAGTTATATAGTGAAAGTACCACGGTCCCCCAGCAGCACAGAGTATACCAGGAGAAACATGATGTGCTGCACTATATAAGAAACTGTAAAAAAAAATTGATAATTTCACAGAGGCACTGACATACCGTGAGGAGGGGAATGGAGGCAGCAGGAAGCCACAGACTGAGAGTTGTATAGTGGGAAGAGCAGGGTCCCTTGGGGGACCAAAAAGGGGTCCGGCCACTACACAAAGTGCGTCAGGGAAGCAAGATATGGCTATGCACTAGATCTCCAACCAACGTAAATTAACGAACTATCATTCTAATTTACCATCCTCATCCCGTAGCGAAGCACGAGTATTCAGCTACAGTGTTATTTATACTGTGTGTTTAATATTTACATTTATTTTTGTAAACAGACATTTTTAAAATCCCAGGCATCGCTGGGTACTCCAGCTAGTATTAAATAATTTTAAATCTAAAGTGAAATAAATATAAATAAATAACACCTGGGAGGCCACTGCTTAGGCCTTTCCATTTCTTTCATTCTTCTGTGCACCGATCTGATTCTCTTTCAGAAAAGATAAAACGCAAATCGCAACTTTTCAGGAGCAGAGAGCAAAAGTGTTTCCAGGGGATGAAAAAATTATTTCTTGTAAGCTCTGAACCAGTCAGTATGTACTTATTATCTAGCACCAGCATGTGTTGCTTAAATTAAATATTTCTACTGGATTTGGTTACCAGGGAACAATAAAATCTGAAAACATTTCAGCCCGGATGAACACAAGAGCAGACTTTACTGGACTAATTTAACAATATGTGACATTGCCACTGTATTCCCAACTATTGCATAAACATAAAGCGCTGTATGTAATGCTGTCCAAGTTGGCCAGACGGGTACATACGATATACCGGCAGATGGGATGCCGGCTGTCACAATACTGACCGTGGCATCCCGTCTGCCGGAATCCCGGCAGCATAAAAAGCAGTGATGCAGCAAGGTCCCACACGGGCTCGCTGTGCTTGGAGCGCATCGGGTCAGGTGGATCGCTGGGCTCGCCACAGGTTCTATTCCCACTCGGTTGGTGGTGTAGACCCACTAACGGGCAGGTGTCGGTATTTTGGCTTTCGGTATATCGCGGAGTGTCAGCATTCCGGCGTCGCCCTCCAGTACGCTGGGATCCCGACAGCCGGTAAACTGACTGCATCCTGGCCAGAGGTGCAGGTTGCTGGCCGGACACTTATGTGTTTTTAAAGCGTCAATCATTTACAAGGCGTGGTTTTGCCTTGTAAATGATTGCTGCTTTAACATAACATCCGGCAACCCGCACCTCCGGCCAACTCGGATGGCATTACATTCGGCCCATTATATGTGCAGGCTGTTATTTTTATACCAGTGTATATAAACTATTATTTTATCCATAGATACCCTCCAAATGCTGTTTAATAAATCCACAGATTGCATCCAATGATAGAAACACTAAAATGGTATTTGGCTTTTGTGATCATTATTTTCTAAGTAATGTTATTCTATATTTGTTTTGAAAGAGCTGCAATGGTGACCTTTATGTTATCAAAATGAGCCCCTTTGTAAATCAGAAATTAATTTCCGGAACAGTGACTCTGACACCATAATTTAATAGCTGTTTAGTTTTGCTGACTTTCCAGATAGCAGATGTTGTATCTTGTGTAATAAAAAAAACTATTTTTATAACATGATGCTAAAACTAGAGATGAGCGGGTTCGGTTTCTTTGAATCCGAACCCGCACGAACTTCACTTTTTTTTCCACGGGTCCGAGCGACTCGGATCTTCCCGCCTTGCTCGGTTAACCCGAGCGCGCCCGAACGTCATCATGACGCTGTCGGATTCTCGCGAGGCTCGGATTCTATCGCGAGACTCGGATTCTATATAAGGAGCCGCGCGTCGCCGCCATTTTCACTCGTGCATTGAGATTGATAGGGAGAGGACGTGTCTGGCGTCCTCTCCATTAGAATAGAGATAGATAGATTAGATAGAGAGAGATTGTGCAGAGTCGCAGACAGAGTTAGTTTACCACAGTCAGTGACCAGTGCAGTTGCTAGTTAACTTTTATTTAATATAATATATCCGTTCACTTCTCTCTGCTATATCCGTTCTCTGCCTGAAAAAAAAAACGATACACAGCACAGTCAGTCACACAGTGTGACTCAGTCTGTGTGCACTCAGCTCAGCCCAGTGTGCTGCACAGTCATCAATGTATAAATTAAAAGCTTATAATTAATTGTGGGGGAGACTGGGGAGCACTGCAGGTTGTTAGCAGGAGCCAGGAGTACAATTATATTAATTAACAGTGCACACTTTTGCTGCAGGAGTGGTGACCAGTGCCTGACCACCAGTATAGTATTGTTGTATACTACTAATATCTCTTTAAATATCAACCAGTCTATATTAGCAGCAGACACAGTACAGTGCGGTAGTTCACGGCTGTGGCTACCTCTGTGTCGGCACACGGCAGGCAGTCCGTCCGACCAGAATTGTATTATTTATTATTATATACCTACCACCTAACCGTGGTTTTTTTTTCATTCTTTATACCGTCATAGTGTCATCCTAATTGTTACGAGTATACTACTATCTCTTTATCAACCAGTGTACAGTGCGGTAGTTCACGGCTGTGGCTACCTCTGTGTCGGCACACGGCAGGCAGTCCGTCCGACCAGAATTGTATTATTTATTATTATATACCTACCACCTAACCGTGGTTTTTTTTTCATTCTTTATACCGTCATAGTGTCATCCTAATTGTTACGAGTATACTACTATCTCTTTATCAACCAGTGTACAGTGCGGTAGTTCACGGCTGTGGCTACCTCTGTGTCGGCACACGGCAGGCAGTCCGTCCGACCAGAATTGTATTATTTATTATTATATACCTACCACCTAACCGTGGTTTTTTTTTTCATTCTTTATACCGTCATAGTGTCATCCTAATTGTTACGAGTATACTACTATCTCTTTATCAACCAGTGTACAGTGCGGTAGTTCACGGCTGTGGCTACCTCTGTGTCGGCACACGGCAGGCAGTCCGTCCGACCAGAATTGTATTATTTATTATTATATACCTACCACCTAACCATGGTTTTTTTTTCATTCTTTATACCGTCATAGTGTCATCCTAATTGTTACGAGTATACTACTATCTCTTTATCAACCAGTGTACAGTGCGGTAGTTCACGGCTGTGGCTACCTCTGTGTCGGCACACGGCAGGCAGTCCGTCCGACCAGAATTGTATTATTTATTATTATATACCTACCACCTAACCGTGGTTTTTTTTTCATTCTTTATACCGTCATAGTGTCATCCTAATTGTTACGAGTATACTACTATCTCTTTATCAACCAGTGTACAGTGCGGTAGTTCACGGCTGTGGCTACCTCTGTGTCGGCACACGGCAGGCAGTCCGTCCGACCAGAATTGTATTATTTATTATTATATACCTACCACCTAACCGTGGTTTTTTTTTCATTCTTTATACCGTCATAGTGTCATCCTAATTGTTACGAGTATACTACTATCTCTTTATCAACCAGTGTACAGTGCGGTAGTTCACGGCTGTGGCTACCTCTGTGTCGGCAGTCGGCAGGCAGTCCGTCCATCCATAATTGTATTATTATTATAATATATACCACCTAACCGTGGTTTTTTTTTCATTCTTTATACCGTCGTCATAGTGTCATACTAGTTGTTACGAGTATACTACTATCTCTTTATCAACCAGTGTACAGTGCGGTAGTTCACGGCTGTGGCTACCTCTGTGTCGGCAGTCGGCAGGCAGTCCGTCCATCCATAATTGTATTATTATTATAATATATACCACCTAACCGTGGTTTTTTTTTCATTCTTTATACCGTCGTCATAGTGTCATACTAGTTGTTACGAGTATACTACTATCTCTTTATCAACCAGTGTACAGTGCGGTAGTTCACGGCTGTGGCTACCTCTGTGTCGGCAGTCGGCAGGCAGTCCGTCCATCCATAATTGTATTATTATTATAATATATACCACCTAACCGTGGTTTTTTTATACCACCTAACCGTGGCAGTCCGTCCATAATTGTATACTAGTATCCAATCCATCCATCTCCATTGTTTACCTGAGGTGCCTTTTAGTTCTGCCTATAAAATATGGAGAACAAAAAAGTTGAGGTTCCAAAATTAGGGAAAGATCAAGATCCACTTCCACCTCGTGCTGAAGCTGCTGCCACTAGTCATGGCCGAGACGATGAAATGCCAGCAACGTCGTCTGCCAAGGCCGATGCCCAATGTCATAGTACAGAGCATGTCAAATCCAAAACACCAAATATCAGAAAAAAAAGGACTCCAAAACCTAAAATAAAATTGTCGGAGGAGAAGCGTAAACTTGCCAATATGCCATTTACCACACGGAGTGGCAAGGAACGGCTGAGGCCCTGGCCTATGTTCATGGCTAGTGGTTCAGCTTCACATGAGGATGGAAGCACTCAGCCTCTCGCTAGAAAACTGAAAAGACTCAAGCTGGCAAAAGCACCGCAAAGAACTGTGCGTTCTTTGAAATCCCAAATCCACAAGGAGAGTCCAATTGTGTCGTTTGCGATGCCTGACCTTCCCAACACTGGACGTGAAGAGCATGCGCCTTCCACTATTTGCATGCCCCCTGCAAGTGCTGGAAGGAGCACCCGCAGTCCAGTTCCTGATAGTCAGATTGAAGATGTCAGTGTTGAAGTACACCAGGATGAGGAGGATATGGGTGTTGCTGGCGCTGGGGAGGAAATTGACCAGGAGGATTCTGATGGTGAGGTGGTTTGTTTAAGTCAGGCACCCGGGGAGACACCTGTTGTCCGTGGGAGGAATATGGCCGTTGACATGCCAGGTGAAAATACCAAAAAAATCAGCTCTTCGGTGTGGAGGTATTTCACCAGAAATGCGGACAACAGGTGTCAAGCCGTGTGTTCCCTTTGTCAAGCTGTAATAAGTAGGGGTAAGGACGTTAACCACCTCGGAACATCCTCCCTTATACGTCACCTGCAGCGCATTCATAATAAGTCAGTGACAAGTTCAAAAACTTTGGGTGACAGCGGAAGCAGTCCACTGACCAGTAAATCCCTTCCTCTTGTAACCAAGCTCACGCAAACCACCCCACCAACTCCCTCAGTGTCAATTTCCTCCTTCCCCAGGAATGCCAATAGTCCTGCAGGCCATGTCACTGGCAAGTCTGACGAGTCCTCTCCTGCCTGGGATTCCTCCGATGCATCCTTGCGTGTAACGCCTACTGCTGCTGGCGCTGCTGTTGTTGCCGCTGGGAGTCGATGGTCATCCCAGAGGGGAAGTCGTAAGCCCACTTGTACTACTTCCAGTAAGCAATTGACTGTTCAACAGTCCTTTGCGAGGAAGATGAAATATCACAGCAGTCATCCTACTGCAAAGCGGATAACTGAGTCCTTGACAACTATGTTGGTGTTAGACGTGCGTCCGGTATCCGCCGTTAGTTCACAGGGAACTAGACAATTTATTGAGGCAGTGTGCCCCCGTTACCAAATACCATCTAGGTTCCACTTCTCTAGGCAGGCGATACCGAGAATGTACACGGACGTCAGAAAAAGACTCACCAGTGTCCTAAAAAATGCAGTTGTACCCAATGTCCACTTAACCACGGACATGTGGACAAGTGGAGCAGGGCAGGGTCAGGACTATATGACTGTGACAGCCCACTGGGTAGATGTATGGACTCCCGCCGCAAGAACAGCAGCGGCGGCACCAGTAGCAGCATCTCGCAAACGCCAACTCTTTCCTAGGCAGGCTACGCTTTGTATCACCGCTTTCCAGAATACGCACACAGCTGAAAACCTCTTACGGCAACTGAGGAAGATCATCGCGGAATGGCTTACCCCAATTGGACTCTCCTGTGGATTTGTGGCATCGGACAACGCCAGCAATATTGTGTGTGCATTAAATATGGGCAAATTCCAGCACGTCCCATGTTTTGCACATACCTTGAATTTGGTGGTGCAGAATTTTTTTAAAAACGACAGGGGCGTGCAAGAGATGCTGTCGGTGGCCAGAAAAATTGCGGGACACTTTCGGCGTACAGGCACCACGTACAGAAGACTGGAGCACCACCAAAAACTACTGAACCTGCCCTGCCATCATCTGAAGCAAGAAGTGGTAACGAGGTGGAATTCAACCCTCTATATGCTTCAGAGGTTGGAGGAGCAGCAAAAGGCCATTCAAGCCTATACAATTGAGCACGATATAGGAGATGGAATGCACCTGTCTCAAGTGCAGTGGAGAATGATTTCAACGTTGTGCAAGGTTCTGATGCCCTTTGAACTTGCCACACGTGAAGTCAGTTCAGACACTGCCAGCCTGAGTCAGGTCATTCCCCTCATCAGGCTTTTGCAGAAGAAGCTGGAGGCATTGAAGAAGGAGCTAACACGGAGCGATTCCGCTAGGCATGTGGGACTTGTGGATGCAGCCCTTAATTCGCTTAACAAGGATTCACGGGTGGTCAATCTGTTGAAATCAGAGCACTACATTTTGGCCACCGTGCTCGATCCTAGATTTAAAGCCTACCTTGGATCTCTCTTTCCGGCAGACACAGGTCTGCTGGGGTTGAAAGACCTGCTGGTGACAAAATTGTCAAGTCAAGCGGAACGCGACCTGTCAACATCTCCTCCTTCACATTCTCCCGCAACTGGGGGTGCGAGGAAAAGGCTCAGAATTCCGAGCCCACCCGCTGGCGGTGATGCAGGGCAGTCTGGAGCGACTGCTGATGCTGACATCTGGTCCGGACTGAAGGACCTGACAACGATTACGGACATGTCGTCTACTGTCACTGCATATGATTCTCTCAACATTGATAGAATGGTGGAGGATTATATGAGTGACCGCATCCAAGTAGGCACGTCACACAGTCCGTACTTATACTGGCAGGAAAAAGAGGCAATTTGGAGGCCCTTGCACAAACTGGCTTTATTCTACCTAAGTTGCCCTCCCACAAGTGTGTACTCCGAAAGAGTGTTTAGTGCCGCCGCTCACCTTGTCAGCAATCGGCGTACGAGGTTACATCCAGAAAATGTGGAGAAGATGATGTTCATTAAAATGAATTATAATCAATTCCTCCGCGGAGACATTGACCAGCAGCAATTGCCTCCACAAAGTACACAGGGAGCTGAGATGGTGGATTCCAGTGGGGACGAATTGATAATCTGTGAGGAGGGGGATGTACACGGTGATATATCGGAGGGTGAAGATGAGGTGGACATCTTGCCTCTGTAGAGCCAGTTTGTGCAAGGAGAGATTAATTGCTTCTTTTTTGGGGGGGGTCCAAACCAACCCGTCATATCAGTCACAGTCGTGTGGCAGACCCTGTCACTGAAATGATGGGTTGGTTAAAGTGTGCATGTCCTGTTTTGTTTATACAACATAAGGGTGGGTGGGAGGGCCCAAGGATAATTCCATCTTGCACCTCTTTTTTCTTTTCTTTTTCTTTGCATCATGTGCTGATTGGGGAGGGTTTTTTGGAAGGGACATCCTGCGTGACACTGCAGTGCCACTCCTAGATGGGCCCGGTGTTTGTGTCGGCCACTAGGGTCGCTAATCTTACTCACACAGCTACCTCATTGCGCCTCTTTTTTTCTTTGCGTCATGTGCTGTTTGGGGAGGGTTTTTTGGAAGGGACATCCTGCGTGACACTGCAGTGCCACTCCTAGATGTGCCCGGTGTTTGTGTCGGCCACTAGGGTCGCTAATCTTACTCACACAGTCAGCTACCTCATTGCGCCTCTTTTTTTCTTTGCGTCATGTGCTGTTTGGGGAGGGTTTTTTGGAAGGGCCATCCTGCGTGACACTGCAGTGCCACTCCTAGATGGGCCCGGTGTTTGTGTCGGCCACTAGGGTCGCTTATCTTACTCACACAGCGACCTCGGTGCAAATTTTAGGACTAAAAATAATATTGTGAGGTGTGATGTGTTCAGAATTGGCTGAAAATGAGTGTAAATTATGTTTTTTGAGGTTAATAATACTTTGGGATCAAAATTACCCCCAAATTCTATGATTTAAGCTGTTTTTTAGGGTTTTTTTAAAAAAACACCCGAATCCAAAACACACCCGAATCCGACAAAAAAAATTCGGTGAGGTTTTGCCAAAACGCGGTCGAACCCAAAACACGGCCGCGGAACCGAACCCAAAACCAAAACACAAAACCCGAAAAATTTCCGGCGCTCATCTCTAGCTAAAACGTCTTATATTTCTACACAGGACCAGCTATGGTTTTGAAATAAGCATACCCAGCAAAAATGAAAGCCACGTGCAAAACTGTCTTCTATCCATTTTATTCATCCTGGATTTGCTTGCTATAGCAGAGCAAGGTAAGTTATTATGTGTCACTGATTGGCAAAACAGCTGCAAACTGCTTAAACAGGGAATATGTTCAAGTTTAGTATTCCTATTACAATATATACAGAAATGGAAAACTGTGAATATATTACTTTTCAGTTTGTTTTCGCCTTGTATTCCGAGGCAACTGTAGTGTTATTTTATGGTGACAAGTGACAAAATTGTAGATGCACTTATGCATTTGTAACAGTGCTGCGACAAGAGTAATAAAAATAAATTGCACAAGGTTTTGGATTGAAATGTGAAGACAGAATTATTACGGGAGATCTGTGTTTAGCTCCACAAACTGTCAACAAGACACTATCCATATATTTTATTTAAATTAGTAACACAGACATACTGTCTTTCTGATGTGATGTGTAGTGTAAAGTATAGTGAATTTTGGTGATACCGAGCAAGAATATGTGCATCTGCCTTAAATTGTTTACCACTGTATACTGTTGTAATACTCACTTTGATCCCCTATGTCATTACATACAGTGTCGGACTGCGCAAGAAGGGCCCATCGGGTTAATACAGTGGAAGTGGCCCATGCGTAGGGGTGTGGCCAACCTCCATAGGGAGTGGCAAGCCTCCAAGGAGGATTGGCTAACCATTGTCTGGGCAAGGGCCGGATTAAGCCTTTGTAGACCCAGGGCAATTAAGACTGGGGGGCCCGGGGGAAGGGGGGGTGAGGGTGGGGTATATAAGATTGTGCATACCTCCCAACATGACCCATTCCAGGAGGGACAAAATGCTCTGTTCCTGGACCTCCCTCTTAATATATGATTGGGATCACCTGTGTTGTTTACCCAGTCAGTAGATGTGTCCTCATATATCTGGCCTCAATATGCCACACAAGTCGAGATGCCAGGCACAAGTAAGCTACCAGGCCCCATGCTAGTGTTGTGCGTCTTTTTTTGTCTAAAAATTGTCTTAGATGCAATGTGATAAAACTAGGATGCACCAGGAGCCTGTGCTGATTCATTTAATATGCAACACTTATATATCTCTGTGTGAATGAGTTTGTATATGATGCATAACAGAACATGGCATGGAAAAAAGCCATGACCGCTGCATTGTAGCACATTGTATGCAGATTTAGAGACTCAGTGGGTCATTCCGAGTTGATCGCTAGCTGAAAATGTTCGCTGCGCTGCGATTAAGTAAAAAACCGGCACTTCTGCGCATGCATATGCGGCGCAGTGCACACGTGTGACGTACTTTCACAACAGCCAATGTATTTTAACACAAGGTCTAGCGAAGCTTTTCAGTCTCAATGGCCGCCGCCTAGTGATTGACAGGAAGAGGGCGTTTCTGGGTGGCAACTGACCGTTTTCAGGGAGTGCTCGAAAAAACGCAGGCATGCCAGGAAAAATGCAGGCATGGCTGGGCGAACGCAGGGCGTGTTTGTGATGTCAAATCCGGAACTAAATGGTCTGAAGTGATCGCAAGCGCTGAGTAGGTCTGAAGCTACTCAGAAACTGCACAATATTTTTTTGTAGCCGTTCTGCAATACATTCGTTCGTACTTCTGCTAAGCTAAAATACACTCCCAGAGGGCGGCGGCTTAGCGTTTGCACGGCTGCTAAAAACTGCTAGCGAGCAATGAACTCGGAATGACCCCCTCAGTCACACATAGAAATACAAGTGTTACATATCAAATTCATCAGCGGTCTCTTGGTACATACTAGTTGCATCACATTACAACTAAAGATAATTTTCAGCTAAAAAGACGCACAAAAATACAAATTGCCCAACGCTAGCAGATTTTCACAGCACCTGGCACGCCGAGAGGAACGGAGTAAACATCTGTAGCTTTGTTCCGAATTGTAAAGCAAAATTTAATACCGATAGATGGGGATCCAACAGATCCCGATGAAAAGTACGGGGAGATAGGGTTAGACTGTGTATGGGTGTGAGTTAGTGTTAGGGGGATTCTGTGTAAGCTGTATAATGCTGACTTGATAAAGAGATGATCCCTACGTGACTGGAATGTCGATAATGGCTATATGTACCTGTGAGCAGTAATACATTTCATGCTGGCATTATTAAGGTGAGTGCCTATAATTCCTGTTTTCTTGATGGCTATTTGTACCATCCTGATAAATTGGTGGATCTATCTATCTGTCTATCTATCTATCTATCTATCTATCTATCTATCTATCTATCTATCTATCTATCTATCTATCCCCATGATGAAGTCCAACTATTGACGGACGAAACGCGTCGGGACGCTTTGCAGATATCCAATTTATGGACAGATAAGCTTTATATGTTTTTATTTCTTGTACGTGTGTCATTCAGCCATTCTTATATTATTGTATTAAATTTATGTTTTTAAATTTTACACTGATGTGGCTAAGAAATATTTACTAATGGGAATTTGCTAAATCCCTAATGATGCCGCTCTGATCCAGACAGTGTATATGCGACATGTTTTATGAATGGTACACACTATGTTTTGCTTTGTTTTTATTGCCATGTACTGAATCCAAATGAAGGAAGACAGATCATTGCATATCTAAATCAGATAAGTGATCAAGTCAAACCTACCACCTCACCTATCCGTGTTCACCTTTTATATATTTAAAAAAAACACATTTTGGCGCTTGTGTTCTCCTCTTCTTATATTCACTATCTATCTATCTATCTATCTATCTATCTATCTATCTATCTATCTGTCTGTCTGTCTGTCTGTCTGTCTGTCTGTCTGTCTGTCTGTCTGTCTGTCTGTCTATCTATCTATCTATCTATCTATCTATCTATCTATCTATCTATCTATCTATCTTTGATCTTCTCATTATCGTCTTCTTCTTAAATAGATCTAATGGAAAATAGTACAGTTAGTATAAATAAACTAAGATTTTATTAATCTAATACTTCTGGCAGGCAGAAGATGTCTGATGCTGATCTCAAGTACACTGCTCTTGGCAAGGTACGTCCTAGTAACATCATGTAGTGGCATCAGAGGATTTCCCTTCAAATGTGAAACCTCCAGCAACAGTATTCAAGTCACAGTTGGTCTATTCTAAACAAACAAAATGACATTTCCTGACAATGCCACAAATTCTCTGGGTATGACTAACAGCTAACTGCTACCAGTTATCACTGCTGAGTAAACATTGACAGTGTTTGGTGCATGCTCTGTATATGCAGCAGAGTAGGGATCACTGACAAATGGTCCACTTTATATACAGTATACAGCACACTCAGTGGCGCACGCAGGGGGGTTTTCCAAGTACCTGGAACCCCCCTGATGAGCTGAATCTTTTATTTTTGAGACGGAGACACAGCTGTCTCCATCTCAGTTAAAAGCCGCAATCGCAATCGCGATCGCGACCGTGGAGCTGCTGCACGCAGCATCAGAGAGCTACAGTAGCTCTCTGCTTGAAGAAAGGGGTAATTCTGAGTTGATCGCAGCAGCAAGTTTGTTAGCAATTGGGCAAAACCATGTGCACTGCAGGGGGGGCAGATATAACATGTGCAGAAAGAGTTAGATTTGGGTGGGTTATTTTGTTTCTGTGCAGGGTAAATACTGGCTGCTTTATTTTTACACTACAATTTAGATTTTAGTTTGAACACGCCACACCTAAATCTAACTCTCTCTGCACATGTTAAATCTGCCTCCCCTGCAGTGCACATGGTTTTGCCCAACTGCTAACAAAATTCCTGCTGCGATCAACTTGGAATTACCCCCAATGTCCGGAGGGGTGGAGGGGGGAGCTGCTGGCAGCGCATGCTCAGCCACAGCAGCTCCCTCCGTCCTCGCATTGCTGCCTGCCTGCTCCCAGCCCCTAATGGAATCCTATATATGTATGTATATATGTATGTACTGTATGTACTAATATAGTTATGTATTATGTATGTATGTATGTATGTATGTATGTATGTACAGTATGTGTGTTTGTGTCTATCTGCATGTGTATGTATGTATGTATCTATCTATGTGTGTGTGTGTGTGTGTGTGTTTGTGTGTGTGTCTGTGCGCGCACGTGCAGCGGTCTTTGTGAGTAGATTAATGTATTAAAGTACAAAAGGCATAGCGTACCAACCAGGGGTGTTTTAAAAGAGGAGGAGGCCCATGTTCAGCCTCCTCCGTCGGACCCTTTCCTCTCTGCCTGGAACGCTGTAGAGGCTGAGCACTAGAGGGCTCAGACTCTACTGCGCATGCGCAGAACTCCGTGAAAATGGCCTCCGGGCCATTTTCACTGTGCTCTAACGACGCTGCGGATGCCGGCGCTGGACTTCGGAGGGGTGAGTATTTTAAAAATGGGTGCTGTGTGTGTGCGGTGGGGGCCCCCTCTGGACTCAGGGGCCCGTGTGTACCACACACACTGCACCCATTATAGAAACGCCAGTGGTACCGATGTTTCAACGCTGTGCAGGCCATTTTTTTTCAAGGTGCCATGCTGTAGGCTTGACAAAAACGCCCTGCTCGGTGTTGACACGGTACAATATGCTTTTTGTACTTTTATATATTTACTCACAAAGACCGCTGAGTGCCTCCTGGTTTCTACTGCAGGGAGAGGGTGTGTGTATATATGTGCGTGTGTGTGTGTATGTATATATATATATATATATATATATACACACACACCCAAGCACCCACCCTCCCATGGAAACCCCCCTTACTAAATCCTGCGCTTGCCCCTGACACTGACAGTTTATTGTAGCTAGTACAAGAACAAGTAGTAATAATGAAATGGCAATTTTGCTTCACTTGTGAACGCATTTTAGAATTATTTTAAAATTGCTTATATATGCCAGAATGTCTACATTATTATATATGACTACATAGGCATAACTACCATAGGTGTAGGCTGTGCAGCTGCTAGGTGGCCAGTACTGCCTCCAGAACCAACAGCACCCCCATGCTTCCTGTCACACTACAACACAGTGCAAGTTTGCAACAGTCACAAACCAAAACTAGCTGATTCGGAGCTGCCTGTTCTGCTGAGACATCTGTGGTAGGAGGCATGGATATCTCAGCAGGGCAGGCAGCACCGCAGCAGCTAATTTAGGTTTGTGACTGTTGCAGATGAGTTGTGAGCTCCCTCTCTCAAGGGGCCCCCACAAGAGCACATTTGATTCCTACTCACTGCGGCACTGAGCTAGAGGAGTGGGAGCGGGCTGGATGAGAGGGCTGAAAAGAGAGAGAGAGAGAGGGGGTGGACCAGATGAGAGCGGGTGTGGGCCAGATGAGAGATCCATCAAGAGAGAAGGGACAGGCCAGATGAGAGATGTGGTGGGCTGGAACAGACGTAAAGTTGGATAGACAAGGAGTGAGGGCAGAATGTAAAATAATGGGGGTGGGGTTACATTTACAGAGAGAAGGTTTGCTTGGGGGGTTTCAGGCTGAGGAAGAACAGGGGTACAGGATAAGGGAGATTAATGAAATCAGAAGGTGGGGTCATAGTCAGAATATTGTGGGTTAACTGGGGGGGAAGGGAAGGGAGCAATGAGGAGGGAAAAAGCGGGAATGCTAAGAGTAAACAAAAAGATAAGGAACGGAAAGGAGTTCCAGGATGTAGGATGGAGAATAGAGCACATGGGACAAAGGAAAGTTGAGGGGATAATGCTGTTTGGTTGGGGTAGGTTGGTTGAGTCCTGGATGGTGAAACATGCAGCCGCTGGCAATCCAGTGTGTAAGCGGGTTCAGACCTACAAACCAAGTTCAGCAGAAGAAGAAGGAATTGGACCAACGAACAGGGCTGAAACCTGTGTAACCAATGGTCTCGAAGTCAGTGTGTGTCTGTGTGAACATATACAGTTAGTTTACTTTCCTTGTATATCTTAGCATTATTAACTATGTGTTTGCCCAGTCATATCGGCAGCAATAGAAACTAGCAGGGTGCCAGCATTGGCAAGTGCATACACACTTGCCAATGTCGGCTGCGATGGAGTGGTGGCAGGGGGAGGAACTGGGCCATGCTACATCCGACAGCATGAGATCGCTTGCGACATCTCCAGATTGAGTTGCATGTACAGCTGACAGGCTATGTTACAAGTGACCTGTGCGAACGTGCATCGTTGACGATTTACTGGGTACACACTAGACGATATCATGAACGATGTGTCATAATCATCCACTATATTGTCTAGTGTGACTGTGTACCCAGCTTTAGATATCTGACCCTTTATCTGCTTTTCTGACCCCAAACACCCCTCGTGCTTTGGCAGAGTGCTAGGGGAAGGGGTGCGGGGGCTTTCAAAGTTTTGCTATGGGGCCCACTAAGGTCTCACCCCTGCATGAATACATTACAGTAATAAACTAAGGAGATTTATGGTAGACTTACCATGGTTAAATCTCTTTCTGCGAGGTATACTGGGTTCCACAGGGAATACATCGGGGTGTAGAGATGGATCTTGATCCAGAGGCACCAACAGGCTAAAGCTTTAGACTGTCCCAGAATGCATTGCGGGAACTCCTCTATAACTCCGCCTCCAGGCACTGTGAGCTCAGTTTTGTTAACCAGTCCAATGCAGAAGCAGGTAAAAAGAGACGGCAGATGTTAGTCCACATAGAACCACGTTCTCACGACAGGAGACGGGACTAGCGGCTAATGCCATGCAAACCCAAAGAAGCTAAGTGCGTCAGGGTGGGTGCCCTGTGGAACCCAGTGTATCTCTCAGAAAGAGATTTAACCATGGTAAGTCTACCATAAATCTCCTTTTCTGCAGCGGGGTACATTGTGTTCCACAGGGAATACATCGGGGATATCCTAAAGCAGTACCTCAAGGGAAGGGATGCACCTTAGCGAGTATGAGAACCCGGCGTCCAAAGGAAGCATCCTGGGAGGTGGAAGTATGAAAGGCATAGAACCTAATAAACGTGTTCACTGAGGACCACGTAGCCGCCTTGCACAATTGTTCTGCGGACACGCCACGATGGGCCGCCCAAGAGGGCCCAACAGACCGAGTAGAATGGGCTTTAATAGCAGCAGGAATTGGGAGTCCAGCCTGCGCATAAGCTTGTTCAATCACCATTCTAATCCATCTGGCCAAGGTTTGCTCATTCGCAGGCCACGTTTATGGAAACCAAACAGTACAGAGAGGGTAACTGACCTCTTGATAGAGGCAGTCCTCTCCACATATATATGGAGAGCCTGTACCACATCCAAAGACCGTTCTTTGGAGGCCATTTCGGAAGAGATGAAGGCTGGAACCACAATCTCTTGATTAGGTAAATAACCAGGGCGAGTTCTAAGAACTGCTCGGTCACGATGAAATATCAAAAAGGGTGGATGACAGGACAAAGCGCCGAAGTCTGACACCCTTCTAGCAGAGGCAATAGCCAGCAGAAACAGGACCTTGGCTGTGAGCCATTTAAGGTCCACTGACTCAAGAGGTTAAAATGGAGACTTTTGCAGGGCATTCAGGACAACAGAAAAATCCCATGGAGCCACAGGAGGGACATAGTGAGATTGAATCCGCAGTACGCCCTGAGTGAATGTATGAACGTCAGGTATAGACGCAATTTTTCTCTGTCACTGTGTCCACATCAGCATCGCGGTTCGTGTCCTTAAACCGCGATCGGAACGCAATTTAATGGCGGGTCCTGCCTGGGAGGCCCTCTTACCTCCTCCCTTAGTTGCAGCCACACGAACCAGGAGAGCATCTGGACCCGGAGCGCCTCTGCCGCAATTACCCAGGAACAGAGCTAGCGGGAGTATGCAACGCAGCTGGGGAGGTGATGGAGCCGCAGCACAGTATGTCACACTGACATATGAAGTGCTGCAGCCCTTGAAGTCTTCTAAAAAGCTTTTTCAGGGCTGCCTAGCGCAGCCCCCCTGTTAAGTGTTCTTCTTCATGCAGGTACCAACTCTAAAACTGAGCTCACAGTGCCTGAAGGCGGGGTTATAGAGGAGGCCTCGCAATGCATTCTGAGACAGTCTAAAGTTTTAGCCTGTTGGTGCCTCTGGATCAAAATCCATCTCTACACCCCGATGTATTCCTTGTGGAACACAGTGTACCCCGCTTCAGAAAAAGGGCATTCCTTTACCCCACATACATATATATTTTATTCATATAAATGCCAGTGCTAGCATATTTTCTAAAATGATTGTCAGTTATCAGCAGTACTTGATGTGTGTACTAAGGACACATTTGAACGTTAGGTTGTGTGAATGTTTTTGAGAAGGGGAATGGATATGTTCTTGGCTTTTGTCATCAAGTGGGCGTGATCACCTGGCACTGTGAGCAAAAGTTCTCAAAAACAAACTTATACAAATACGCTGATTTTGCCTGCCGACAACATTTGGGTTGTGATGTGCTGTTGTAGTATGTGGGAGCAGCTCAGCATTCATATCACGTCCTCCACCTAGTTTTCCTTGTCTTAGAAAATCAATTAATGAGCTGTCTGTTTGCCTCCACTGCTATAGCTTGAGCTGCAATCTGTTTTAATAGGATTTTATCAACCTCACAAAAAATAAATTAAATAGATTAATAAAATAATGTGTCTTTCTCCTGCCCTCCTAAATGAAAGGAAAAAAGCTATCAGGGGCATATATCACTTAATGTTAATTTGCCATGGGCACTCGTGAGGACATTTCCTGTCTACTGGTAATAACAAATGCACTTAATTTAGGAACAATGCTAGTTTATCTCTTATATATTCGTATTATTAGGCATTGGGTCTTATTATTCATATTTCTGTACACACAGAAACAAACTCAACAATGCACAAACACTTTTTAATGTAGGGCTAGGACAGTGTGTCCCCAGTCATGTTTATTTCTCTTACAGTCTCCAGAATGTTGAGCTTGCTGCTTACATGCTCCTAGGTGTCCTCAAGGCACCCCCAAGAGTATAGGTTTTAGCATGGATATCCTTAAAACCTAGGCTGTTGGAGTGCCTTGAGGACCTTGTATGGGGACCACTGCAGCACCCGGCTCCTGTCACTGTGGAGAAGCCAACATTTTGTTATCACCCCTTTGATGTGCGAGACCCGGATGCGGACTGCACCCCAATTGTGACGCTTCTTTCACATTGAAAAAATAACCTGGGTTATTGCCGAGTTGTTGCCGCGTCATCCTGGGTTGAGGTGCAGAGTGAAAGCGCCACAGTGAATAACCTGGGTCGAGCAACCTGGGTTAAAGAAGGGTTAAATAGGGGTTGGATCCGGGTGGTTGTGCAGTGTGAAAACCTCTAACCCGGGATATTCAACCCGGGTCTCAGAAAAAGGTGCTGATTGGCTGTTTATGTGTCTGCTCAGAGCAGTCCCCAGTCCCTCCTTTTATTTCCTTTGAAACCTCATCAATGTGAGCCAGAAAAGTACATTTTAAATCCCATCACAGTGTTTAACATAGATGACCCGGGTTCAGTGTGAAAGACACCAACCTGGGAATAACCTGGGTTGAAACTGCATTGTGAAAGTGTCTGAGCTTGCTCAGATCCGGGTCAGACCTGGGTTCAAAAGCCAGGTCCGACCTGGGTTTGTGATCTGAAAGTGGTATGACTGACGTGGTAAGAGGATTTGCTTAGGTAACCACTTTGCAAGACAGTTAACAGAAAGACAGCAGTTAAGTGTTAGCCCAGTGGTTCTCAAACTGTGTGCCTAGGCACCCTGGGGAGCCTCGGAACACTTGCAGGAGTGCCTTGAATTGGTGGTCCAGGATGAATTAAAATTATTTATGGTCAATGTAATAGGCAAAACCAGTGCTGGTGGCTGCCAGTCATAAAATAGTGTAAGTCAACAATCAGAACCAAATATTGGGCCTCACCACACAATTTAACCTAAGGATGACATATAAACACAATTGACTTAATTTAACATTTCTTTCTAAATGTCTCAATAAGAATATTTTTGCCTAGGGGTGCAGAGAAAAAAAAATTGGATACTCTAGGGTGCCATGATTCAAAAAAGTTTCAGAACCACTGTATTAGCCCACAGACATCACCATGTAGATCTTAACAAATAATGGGCCTGATTCAAATTTGAAAGTAAAGCAAAAAAGCACGTAACTTGGTGTCTGAAACAAACCATGTTGCCATGCAAAGGGAGCACAGACATTTTTATTTTTTCTTTGCAGGATAAAGATTGTCTGCTTTTGCATATGTAGCCCACAATTGTTAGATTTATTTTTAAACTACAATTTAGATTTCAGTTTGAAAAAGCCCACCCAAATCTAACTCTGTCTGCACATGTTACATCTGCCCGACCTGCAGTGCAACATGGTTTTGCCCAGTTGCATTTTTTTTTTTACTTTGCTTGTAAATCAGTATCAGGCCCGATGAG
Source organism: Pseudophryne corroboree (assembly GCF_028390025.1). Taxonomy (NCBI): domain Eukaryota; kingdom Metazoa; phylum Chordata; class Amphibia; order Anura; family Myobatrachidae; genus Pseudophryne; species Pseudophryne corroboree. The sequence goes on from NC_086448.1 coordinate 298,925,304, forward strand.
CCCAGGATAGAGGAAGTTAGTTCTTAATGGCAGACTTAGTGCTTTTGTATAAATTAAAGTGAATGGAATATGCAGGTTAGTAATTATATTCCTTCAAGTTACATATCATTAGCTACTGTTAGCGAAAATTTTTGTTTTTCCATCAGGATTTTAAGTTTATCAGGAGTTACTGCAGGTTCTCGCTACAAATATGAAAAGATGGCACTGTGAAGATCAAGATCCAGTAAGGAAATTACTAATTACCCAACAGAACCCATTCCTAGCCTTTATGGTGTTGTAAGAGACAACAAATTTAGTCCTCACCTATATAGTTGCAGTGTAATTAAAAAAAATTAGCACCTTATCCCATCTCAAACCTAGGGTGATCTTATATAACATAAAAACTTTTAATGGCTAAAGCAGTATTAATTGCTTTTAAGGATCATCATTCCAGTTTTAAACTTATAAATGACTAAAAGTGAAAGGTTATGATAACTGAGGAAGGAGATCCCGCAGTTTTAAATTAAAGGTGAGTTTTAAAATAACAGAGTGGGGGATAATTGAATATTTTTATGTTTTTCAGTACCAGTAGCTAAAGTTCACTCGCTCCCGCTCACAGGTTTATGGAAACTGGATGAGAGCGCTCTGAAAATTGACATCTGTCAACTTTAAAGAATCTAGGAACTTGCTTTCCTCACATTTCCTGCCAACCAGTGTTGACCCAATTTCATTACCTCGATTGGTGCATGCATATTCAGGCTTAACGACACTGGGAGTCATGTCAAGCATTATACATAAGGAAGGGCTTTAATGAAAAGAGAAGGTATGCATAATATTTTAAAGCTACAGTACCACTTCACTGGTTCTACTCAGGGGTGTAGCCAGAACTTTGTGGGCTCCATAGCAACATCTTTAAGGGGCCCCTGTCCCAATGCTTCTAGAGACACCTCTCCAAAGCAGTTAATTTTGTGCCCCATAATAGTGCCCTAGTTAATTTTCGGAATCATACTAGGGCCCACAATGTGGTGCTGCCAGTACACATTAACCACTTGCCTGGCATGGTCACATCAGATGCGACCACACCAGCAAGTGCTGTATCTGACTTGGACGCACAAGATGTGACCAGTCAGATACACAGTGTTTGCAGCTGCAGGGAAGATAAACTTCTCTCTAGTGCTGCTCTCAGAGGGACCGGAAAGGTCCCTCTGCCTTCCCGCACCCTCCACCAGTGTACTGATAGGTCTGCATGGCAGGATCCCCCGACCCAGCTGCAGACAATAGCAAACGCTGGGAAAGTCTGTAGTAACCCCCCAAGCCCCCCCGTGTACCTGGTGGCTGTCCCAGCTGTAAAAATGAAAGTTGCAGTGGTTGCAATGTTTCCGATGTTCCGATGGTGTCAATTGACGCTCCGGTGTGTTTTGGGGAAAATATTGTTTTTTACAAATCTAAAAAAATATATATATATTTTTTTACCTGAAATCATTTTGGATAAGTTTGAATACACGTTCGTCACCTAATTCACTCTTAAAAAAAAAAAGTAAATTTCGGAGTGATTTTAGGAAAAAAATAATTACTTACTGTAAGTGGTTAAGCAACACTGTACCTCCAATTCACATTGTGACAAAAAGTGTCCCCAGTTCATATTATGTCACATTACAGGGTCCCCAATTCATATTATGCACCATTACAGTGGCCCCAGTTCATATTATTCCACATTACACTAGCCCCTGGTCATAGTGCTTCCACTTCATTTTGTACCACATTACAGTGACCCAGTTCATATTATGTAACATTATAATGACATCTGGTCAATTTTACACCATACTGTACAGGTACAGGAGTGTAACTAAATATATTGCAGGCCCCAAGGTAAATGTTTGTAAGTACCCCTTTGTACCACCCAATGGTGAGAAATGGAAATAACACATGTAACATTTGCAGGGAAGGTGGGCCCCATAGCAGTTGCAATACTGCATCTATGGTAGCTTTGCCCTCGGTTCTACTTGCTGTCAGCATTTGCAGTATCTAAAGTGGGATTATTATACTACTTACTGTCCTATATTCCAATTGTAAAGCGCAATGGATTTTGCTGCGCTATATAAAAAAAACTGTAAATAAATAAATAAATAAGTAAATAAATATTCTGTAAGCATATGCACTTAGAAAGGATGTTAAACTGATATTTGATATCCTGAATAAACATGAGTATGTAAATACAGGTTTAGTTCTCTGTTCTATATATTTAATGTAAAACACGTTTCATAATCTAAGAATGTTGTTTATGGGCCTTATTCAGAGTTGTTAGCAAACCAAAAAAAGTTAACAATTAGCCAAAACCATGTAGCACTACAGGTGGGGCAGATGTAACATGTGCAGAGAGATTTAGATATCACTTGGGTGTGTTGTGTTCAAACTGAAATTTAAATTGCAGTGTAGAAGCAGCCATTATTTACCCTACATAGAAATAATATAACCCACCCAAATCTAAATCTCTCTGCACATGTTACCTCTGCTCCACCTGCAGTGCTACATGCAACATCCTTTCTAAGTTTGCTAACAAACCTGACTAACCCCCTATATGAGAGGGTTCTTCTGTATTTTACCTACATCTTTTCTTTCACACAATCACGCTTGTCCATGCCCACAAGTCAGACCTGTTTTCTCTGTAGATATTCACAAGTGTTCCAGTACAGCTGAGTATATTTATACACTGCATGTCATTTCCAAATCTGTGTTATCTCATGAGGCCAGCCACTCTCCTTTCATGCAAACAGATAAACAAACCAGAGCATTTGTCATCTACTCAGTTCCTAGACTAATATGTGCATTAAGTAAATTGCTTTTGCATTTTCGATAACTATTCTTAAATCAATCACCTGTTATAATATTTGAAATTAGGAATACACTAATAAGCAAATGATTTGAATGCATGGGCAGAGACATCCTAAGATAAGCTACAGATGAAACGTTGCCAGTTATTAATGACAGATTGCGTCATTAATTATTTCCAGGACATGCAGCATGGAGTCGTGAAAAATTTAGGCTCAGAGATATATTTTTCCTACATTACTGTACTTTTCCTGAGCTAAAATAGAACAGTGAGACATAGCACTGTATTTATGAATTATTAGTACAAGAGAATGATTACAGAATGTGAGGACATATTCTTATGTTCTTATGGCACCAGTAGTGCTAAAAGTAGGGTGGTACGGGGTGGTACGGAGTATCATGAAGAAATATAGTGGTGGTACGCAGTACCACCAGCCCACCGCTGGGGCATAATTTATAAGGGTCATTTTTGTAAAATGGTGTCAGCGGCATAATTGTTTGTGGCATAATATGTAATAGGCATTACAGTGTGTGGCATAATGTGTAATGGGCGATACAGTGTGTGGCATAATCTGTCATGGGTGTTACAGTGTCTGGCATAATGTGTAATGGGCATTATGGTGTGTGGCATAATGTGTAATAGACATCACGGTGTGTCATAATGTGTAATAAGCATTACGGTGTGTGGCATAATGTGTAATAAGCATTACGGTGTGTTGCATAATGTGGCCAGCCACTCCCCTAGTTTTGTGTGACCATGCCCCCTCATGACATGTGACCACGCCCATGTTTACTATCAGTACCACTAAGAAAAAATTTCTACTTGCACCACTGGGTACCAGGGATGCTTCTACCAGAAGGTGAGGTCAGTATATTATTGGATCTGGCATATGCTGGTCACCCCAGTCTCCATAGCCCCGGCCCGGCCCTGAGTCCTCTCTGACTTGACCCGCGCCCTATCTTCTGTTATCCGGTCCCCCTATTGTGACTCCATCCTAGTCTCCCCATTGCATAGGTACCATGGCGGCCGGGCTAACCACTCTTTGTAAACAAGGTGTACCTCCCCTTGCTAGAATTTTTCAGGAGAGCAGCAAAAGCAGGAGTGGAGAGGACGTTATTTGGGAGGTGAGAGTAAGAGGTAATAAAAATCTGTCTGAAAGAGACAATAGTTTTCTTTTAATTTATACAATACAGCTACTGTAGGTGTTTCAAGGTCACCAAAGCACGGTTTGTGCAATGACACATTACAGTATATCGCATGTGGATTTATAATGTCAAGAATATTTGTCTTTACCTTAACATACAGTAAGCTGTTGGATGTAATGGAGTCTCAGATCGCTGGAGGAGAGGGAAGCCCCCCGATTTCTGACTCTTTTTTTTTTAAAGGGGCAAACACTTCCAAGGCAAAACCATGCGGCATCCCGTACCTCCGGCGATCTCGGACTCCATTACATCCTGTCGAAGGTGTCATTTTATTTTTGATTTTTTCCAGATTGTACAAGCATATGTCCCATGTACTGTATATAAATAGTAATTAGATTAGCCAGTTCCCAATTGGAAATCCACCAGATGCAATATGCTGATGGCATAGTAAGGGGAATTAAGAACACTGGGGTAAATGTATGAAGCAGTGATAGGAGTGGAGAAGTGAGCCAGAGGAGAAGTCGCCCATGGCAACCAATCAGCATTGAAGTAACATTTATAATGTACATACTATAAAATTATACGGAGAAGCTGATTGGTTGCCATGGGCAACTTCTCCACTGGCTCACTTCTCCACTTTTATCACTGCTTCATACATTTATTTACCTATTATAAAAGCAATTAAGGAAAATAAACTGAAGGGGTTTGTTGGAAATGTAGATTGTTATGTTGCTTTGGAACCAGCCATAAGAGTGAATGGTTGTATGATAAATCTGGAGTACTTGCAGCCAACAGAGAAAGGGTTCAGTGCTGTTTACCTACACTGAGTGGCCAATTTATTGCGTACACCTGGTCACTACCATGGCAAAGGATTGTGGGTGTATGGAGTTCACAGTGAATGGGACAGAGAAAATAATTAAGTGACTTTGAGCATGATATGGTAAAGTGGCACATGTGATAAACACATTTCGGCTAACCCATGTCCACATAAAATTTCTTATTTTTAAAATGTTTTGCTTTAAATATCCAAACTTTTATTTTTCTTACATGTAAATCTCACTGGGAATTAAGAGTTCTTTATTAACACCTGAACTTGCAATGGAGCCATTGACTAAGCTGATAACAAAGGATGAATGGTAGTTCTCTGACTCATTATTTGAAGAGAACTATGTGACCGATTCATTCCTGGGATATATGCACTAATGGATGAAAAAGCTCGTCAAATCAGGAGGCATCTTAATCATAAAAGTTTAGTGTATGTTTTATTTCAGACAGTTGAAAGACAGATGGCTCATAAAAGTACTGCGTTAACTCCAGTCTATAAAAGCTTCAACAAAGCACAAGGAGCCACAATACCAGGACATTGGGGGTCATTCCGAGTTGTTCGCTCGTTGCCGATTTTCGCTATACTGCGATTAGTCGCTTACTGCGCATGCGCAAGGTTCACAGTGCGCATGCGCTTAGTTATTTTACACAAAAGTTAGGTATTTTACTCACGGCATAACGAAGCTTTTTCATTGCTGTGCTGATCGTAGTGTGATTGACAGGAAGTGAGTGTTTATGGGCGGAAACTTGCCGTTTTATGGGAGTGTGCGGAAAAACGCAGGCGTTCGAGTTGCAAAACACAGGAGTGGCTGGATAAACGGGGGAGTGGTTGGGCAAACGCTGGGTGTGTTTGTGACGTCAAACCAGGAACGAAACTGACTGAACTGATCGCAGATGCCGAGTAAGTCTGGAGCTACTCAGAAACTGCTAAGAAATTTATATTCGCAATTCTGCTAATCTTTCGTTCGCACTTCTGCTAAGCTAAGATACACTCCCAGAGGGCGGCGGTTTAGCGTGTGCAATGCTGCTAAAAGCAGCTAGCGAGCGAACAACTCGGAATCACCCCCATTATTTCTAAAGGTAAAAGTGATCCATTTACCAGGTTTTTACCCTAACAAGAAATACAGTATAGTAGACATTGAAGTAACCATGAGATGGGAGCAGATCTAGGTAATACAATTATATGTAAATCATTAGTAATATAAATACATTATTTACTGAATGCAAAGACATAGTGCCTGATTCGGAGTTGGGCACAATTACAGAGCAAAGAAAAACTAAAGTGCACCTTGGCAAAACCATATTACACTGCATGTAATGTGCTGGGAGATTTAGGGCCTGACACAGACTCATACGGATGTTCTACTACTGGGTACAGGTATGAGTCAGAGGCACAATGTGCATGCTCCCCGTCTGCGGGCGCAGATCGGTATTGAGTGGAGATCCATACAATTCTGATCAACGTTCCTGTGCAGTAATAGAGGGGATGCTGTCATCATCAGGAGTGTCAGGGTATGCCATTGTCAAGGAATGCGTTCCTCTGACACCGGTGACCAAATTCCATTGGACACTATGCACTTAGAAGTCCGATGGTGTGTCCAATGTTCAACCAATGATGTGACTGTTTGTCTACCAAGCCAAATCAGAGCTACAGCACCCTTGCAGTAAAATGGGGCATGAACAACATGAGCTCTAAAAAGTGTAAAAATATAGCTGTCCAGAATTTGTGGCATACATATAAAAGCAGTCACTATTTACCCTGCATGCATTCAAAACAAAACGTGTATTTTTACACCCATGGAACTGCAACACGATTTGTCCAGATGCAAAGTTGCTTCTTTTTTGTTTTGCTTTTCTCTAAATCTGAATCGGCCCCACAGTCAATAGGATGATATATTGGGAGTAAATGATTTGTCTGCTGTCTCAAATGCAAGAAATGCTGTCTGTCATATGTAAGAGTCGAGTTGTAAAATACAAAAATTAAGAAAAAAAACATAATTTTAACCAGTGTCCAGCAGTTGGCGACACAGTAATAAAGTCATTGCTAATGTAAATTTAGCATCATAGGGGTGTATTCAATAGCTGTTGGAAGCTGCCGTCTTGTTGGAAAGACAACAGCTTCCGACAGATTTTGGTTGGAAGGGGATCCGACCTATTCAAAAAGTGCAATTTTTTCCCCGACAAGTTGGGAATTCCCGACTTGTTGGAAAACACGTGGATCGGCGGAATAGCTGGAGATCCACGTGCATCTGTCAGAAATGAGGCCAAATCCAACAGGTTGTGGCCCCCTTTCCGACAATCTCAATCCGACATTGAAAAAAGTCGGATTGAGGTGAGGAGACAGGGAGCGGTGCGGCGGCTACGGGGAGTGGGGATAAGAGGTACCTTGAGGGCCGTCCCCCGGCCAGGCACCTCTCTCCCTGCAGCGCGGCACTGGGCGGCCGTGATGTGCGCCTCTAGCAGCTCCCTGTGTTCTCACACATGGGGAGCTGCTGACAGCCGCATGGACACCAGCCAAATCCGATAGTCGGATTAGGCTCAAATCCGACAGCTGAACTTGTCACTATATTGAATAGGGGTTGTCGGATCCATTCCGACAAATGCATGTCATAATGGATTCTACTCTTATTGAATATACCCCATATACTGTAGTATAGGCAAACCAGAGAGAAGGAACTATTTATCAAGGTATTTTATGAAAAAATCCTCCAGGGTACTTAATTATTGTTGAAATTCTCCCAAGAGGCCCATTTTAATTAAGTATCCAATTTATGTATTAAGAGGAGATCCAAAATGATAAAGAAAAAATCAATTCCCAGAGATTTCTATAGGGGCTGAAAAATTGGCCAATTTACCAAGCTCTGAAATCTTAGCTGTTTATATTTTGGGCCCAAATGACTACTATCATCTTCAGTTGGATCCCTCTCTATTAACTAGATCTTGTACATATGCATTGGCGCCGCGGGGCATGAAAATGAGCTCAACTAGGTCCATTCACTTTACTTTTAGCCTTAGCCAGCATGGCTTTTCTTTGGATCTCACACTCCAGTGTCTCCCCAAGGGTAAATAACCCTGCAATGGCATTCCAAATCTGCAGGATAAGCTGCAAAGAGAAATGGTATTTTTTTCTGTGTGGCCATAGTGCTTAAATTGGCCCCTAAATCTGTTGCACTACAAATGATTCACAGAGATCCTTGCACTGTCAGTTCTTTGCTGGGCTGTGTAAATTATACAGTTGTTTACTCAGAAAAATCATCTGCATTAAAGAGTTGTCAGAAGGAAACATATTTTATGACCTCATGGCAAGCGACAGCCTCTGAATTATTCATAACAATACTTACATATACTAGAAACTTTTTGTAACAGGTTCTGAGGACTGCTGATAAAAGACCCTGAACTTTTTGATCACAACCTCAAGAGATAAATTAGAGGAAACAGATGAATATTAGAAGAAAAGGCCTTACCAACCGTGCAGCATTGCAGTGGATCTGTTATGTTTTGGGGTTGTGGGGCAATCATGGGCACAGGAAATGTCAGGAAGGAAGGATGCATGGGCATAACTATGGTGGATGAAAGAGTGCCATTGCTATGGGGCCCACAGGATTAGGGGGGCATGGACCCAGGTTATAAAGTTGCATACCAATATCCCAGATTTGCCTACTTAGCAATTGGGTCTGATCCATTGCTGTGCAGTTCATAACAAACACGAATCAGGCCATTAGTCAATGGAACAATATGATATCTGTCATTTAAGCACTTTTCACATGGCTGGACGCTGTCACCTGGTCTCTATGGTGGTAGTGAAAACATGGTTAAAGCAGGAAATAGTACACACAAGTACTGTAGGCAAATTAAGTTATTTTACTGTGTTATAGCATATTATGGTCTAATGTAGAAAAGGGTACATCTAATAAAATGCTAATAAATTGTAACTCGGTAACTACACAAAGAAACAAAAATGCTATCTTATATAATAAAAGGCCAACTGCTCCTCACCTCTGTTATGTGCACGGGTGACCACTGGAGGCCGCCACACAGACTAAATGAAAATGATCATGCAGGGAGATGCTACAGCCTGCTGCTAATTACGGAAAAACACTGATCTGACTGTTTCACACTTGCTGAATATGGAGAAAAGGTGCTGGAGAGAGAGAAAGAGAGTGAGGGTAGGGGTAGGTTATACTCTGCACCCCCTGCTCCATATACTATGCTGCAACCCCAGGTTACTTGCCATTCTTGGACTCGGCAACAAGTAGCAGCAGTAAACAGGAAACGGATGTAGGATCCACAAGACGGCAGCACTCAGAGTGGACGCACCAGGGACACGTGTGGCCACTTACTGGTGGGGGAAGAAGGTGACTCATTCCTGCAGGAAGGGGTGAGACCCTGTGTGGGGTGAGCAGTGTGGTGACCAGGAGGAGAAGGGGTCACCGCTAGGGCTGCAGATGATGCGGATGAGGAGGCAGATAATTGGCTCAACTGCCTTATATACTGGGTGTCGGTTGAGAGGCGTGGTCCTGTGCTTGCCCCTCCCACACCCCACTCAGGCCACATCCAGACCCCTTCAGCCAGATGATGGCGGCTACTGGTGTCCTCTACCCCGAGACTGGCCGGGAGCTGTGCGGGGACTGGTGAGCTTACACGTGCCGGTGTTGGTGTATTTAGTGCAACATCATTATAGCCTGCCCATTACAGATATACAGCATCTATATATAAAAGGCTAATGCTACACCCTCAACATGACACAGCCCCAGTTCCCAGCAGCAGTACTTCCAGAAACATGGTAGCTCTTGTGTGAGTAGCGACCTTCCCCTATATAATCCGGCCCTGGTGTCCGTCATTTTGATGGGCTTTTAGCTAGTAATACTATAATAGGCACCCTAGGCACTGGCATTACATGCAGTTGCTGTGTGTGCCTCAGATGAGAACCTGGGTAAAAAAGAAAATTACTAATGACCTATAGAAGTGAGCTGCGCTTTAGATCACATCATGCATCATTGTGCTTAATCTGCGATTTTCTACTTTTTCCTTTGCAACAAAAATACTACTCCTAAATGCATTAAACCAGGGGTGGCCAACCAGTCAGAAACAAAGAGCAAAACATTTTGTTAGGCACTTCAAAGAGCCGACATCGAGCCGCAGGCACACATGCAAAAATGGGGTGTGGCCTTGTGCCTGCTAGGCCACGCCTCTGGTCTAAAATACATTTAAAAAACCAGATCCACATAAAATAAATTTTTAAAGCCAGATCCAACATAAAATACATTTAACAAGCCACTTCCACATAAATTAACTGAGAAAGAAAGATCCACATAAAATATATTGAAAAAGCCAGATTCACATAATACACTTCAGCTCCCCCATGCATCACTCCAGCGAGTACCCTGCTGTGTCACTTCGGCCAGCTACCTTATGTGTCACTCCTGCTAGCACTCTCCTTTGTCACTCCTGCCAGGACCCTCATGTGTCACTACAGCCTTCCCCTCCACCCCCCCACCCCGAAAAACATACCTCATGCCATTGCAACAGCCCCTTTTGTGTCCTCTGTTTGGCAGTGGGTGTCTCACCTCTAGTATCTGTCTCTCTCAGTTCACAGTCCCCGTAGTGCTGCTGCTGACTGTCTGGCTGGAGTGCAGCAGTTTCCGGATCTGTTGTGGTCACGTGACTTCGAGTGTCGGGAGCCACATTTGAATAAAGAAAGAGCAGCATGAGGCTCAAGAGCCACAGGTTGGCCACCGCTGCCTTAAACACTAAAAGCAACTTTGTATGCGGCTATGATACAAATTCATACAAGTATGAAAGTCCAGGAATCGCTCCTTGTCGCTGAATGTCTAATCTGCGCCTTATGGTGGAAAAAGGGAGTGCAGTATGGTATGCCGGTGGCCGGGCTCCCGGTGGCCAGCATACTGGCGCCGGAATCCCGGCCACCGGCATACCGACAGTAGGGCGGGCGCAAATGAGCCCCTTGCAGGCACGGTGGACCTCCAAGAGGGAGAAAAGATGATGGTATGCCAGGTGTTGGGATTCCGGCGCCGGTATACAGTGCGCCGGAATCCCGACAGCCGGAAAACTGAAGACCACCCAGAAAAAGGATGGGTGTATAACGACACATCTGCATGCACACCCCCTCCCCCCCCTGCTGTGCACTGGGGCAGAATACTGTGACACATTACAATCAACAGTAATAGCAATTCCTAGAAGAAGCTATTTGCTTAATCACCTCACAGGTATTCTACCAAATACACACTGAAATAAGGACATACACTTATATATGGAGTATTTTTTGACTCCAATATTCCGTATATCTGAGCTTTCACTTTAAAACTATTTGTATTTGGAACAATATGATAAACCCAGAGGATTAATCCATAGTTGCCAACCCTCCCGCATTCTGCAGGAAACTCCCTGAAATAGTAGTAATCTCCCTAACTCCCTGAATAGAGCAGCAATCTCCCTGATTGCACCTTACACCCATTATGTAGCTGTTACATTCTTGGGGGGGGGGGAGAAATCAGAGATACATATACAGTACTCAAATGGGGTCATCAGTGCCATTTCCCTGCATTGATTATAAGGCACAATGATCCCTATGGCTACATGCAGTTTAAATTAGTTTTCACATGGCCACTTACAGTATCTGGAACCTCTTGAAAACACAATACACAAACAAATCCTGAAAAAATACCAGTGTATTTTCTTCAACAAGTAGATCTTACCAACTTTGGGGATCATTTACAGTTAGAAGTCATTTTTATGACACCACTTTCAGATGTAGCAGTACACGTCCGCGCTGATAGGTGTTACTTTCACATTCTCCCTGAAATGCTTTTTCAAAAGTAGGCAAGTATGGATTAAACCAACAAACAGTGAAGCTACTAAAGTCTCAATTTTCTATATTCTGCTGAGTGGGGTGAAACAAACTTTTCTTTCAGTTTATAACAAACAAATAGAAATAACTGTATTTATTTGAATCCAACTGTCCATGAAGTCTGCAGTTTATCAACACAGCATCTCAGTCTCTAGCATTTTAAATGTCTACACAGTGTAAGTTATGATTCAACTAGGAGTTAAAGCTAACTACTGTATATAAAATAACATATTCCTGAAACTTCTCCACAGTGCGGTAAATCATGGCTCATAGGTTACCAACAAAACTGGTTATTGCTGTTTATTGATTTTGCTTGCAGCTTTTACCATCTTCTGAAGTTTATCTTCAAAGTTTCACTTCCTGAACTCATCCACTTTCATCATCAACAATCTGATGAATTTCACAAATGCCACATATTAAAGTGATATCCCCAGTCCGAACAAACATAGAGTGCGGTATACAACAGATCATAGTGTCATACTGTATACTGAATTGTACAAGATTAGAAAACCAGATTTCTTTTTATGTTTGTTTTTTTAGGACAAAAGAAATTGTATCAATTTCGAAGCCAATTAGACTATTAAATGTTTGTTATACACAGATGCTACAATATAATTACAAAACTGCTAAATCAGGAAAAAAACGTCTCACAATATTTGTTTATTCTGTATAAGATTTCTCCAACCTCACAGCAGGGCCGAAACTAGGATTTCTGTCACCCGGGGCAAGGCAGTAATTTGGCGCCCCCCACCCCACAAAAAAACAAAAACATAAATAAATAAAATAATAAATAAAAAACACAGAAAACCCCACAACTGTACACTTTGCCCTTTCAGACATCTTTCAGCCATGAACGATGGCCCTTCTGACATAAATGTAATATCCATCCCTTAAAAATATATGTGTATAATATATATTTATATAAATATTATATAAATATTATATATATATATATATATATATATATATAGCAAGCGGATGGAGGCGGCACTCAGAGACTTTTCAATATTAAACGTGAACAAGTTTAATGGTGCATCTATGTTTCGGAGCCATAGCCCCGTCGGCTCCGAAACGTAGATGCACCATTAAACTTGTTCACGTTTAATATTGAAAAGTCTCTGAGTGCCGCCTCCATCCGCTTGCTACATTGGGGGCTATTGTGTCCATGAGGAAGGCACCGTGAGCACATCAGCATTTGCATGCAGCCGAGGGCCTGCTGGAGTGCCGGATCATTCTGTATGTATATATATATATATATATATAATAGACATTTTATATTTATATATATATATATATATATATATATGCATATACATATATACACATACAGTATAATATATGTACATATAGATACACATACTGTATATATATATAATATAAAATATATTATATATATATATATAATATATTCAAATATATATATTATATATATATATATGAAAAACATATATATATATATAAAATATATATATATATATATATATATATATATATATACACACTGCTCAAAAAAATAAAGGGAACACTAAAATAACATCCTAGATCTGAATGAATGAATGAAATATTCTTATTAAATACTTTGTTCTTTACATAGTTGAATGTGCTGACAACAAAAGCACACAAAAATTATCAATGGAAATCAAATTTATTAACCCATGGAGGTCTGGATTTGGAGTCACACTCAAAATTAAAGTGGAAAAAAACACTACAGGCTGATCCAACTTTGATGTAATGTCCTTAAAACAAGTCAAAATGAGGCTCAGTAGTGTGTGTGGCCTCCACGTGCCTGTATGACCTCCCTATAACGCCTGGGTATGCTCCTGATGAGGTGGCGGATGGTCTCCTGAGGGATCTCCTCCCAGACCTGGACTAAAGCATCCGCCAACTCTTGGACAGTCTGTGGTGCAACGTGGCGTTGGTGGATGGAGCGAGACATGATGTCTAAGATGTGCTCAATTGGATTCAGGTCTGGGGAACGGGCGGGCCAGTCCATAGCATCAATGCCTTCGTCTTGCAAGAACTGCTGACACACTCCAGCCACATGAGGTCTAGCATTGTCTTGCATTAGGAGGAATCCAGGGCCAACCACACCAGCATATGGTCTCACAAGGGGTCTGAGGATATCATCTCGGTACCTAATGGCAGTCAGGCTACCTCTGGCGAGCACATGGAGGGCTGTGCGGGCCCCCAAAGAAATGCCACCCCACACCATTACTGACCCACTGCCAAACCGGTCATGCTGGAGGATGTTGCAGGCAGCAGAACGTTCTCCTTGGCGTCTCCAGACTCTGTCACGTCTGTCACATGTGCTCTGCGAGAACCTGCTTTCATCTGTGAAGAGCACAGGGCGCCAGTGGCAAATTTGCCAATCTTGGTGTTCTCTGGCAAATGCCAAACGTCCTGCACGGTGTTGGGCTGTAAGCACAACCCCCACCTGTGGATGTCGGGCCCTCATACCACCCTCATGGAGTCTGTTTCTGATCGTTTGAGTAGACACATGCACATTTGTGGCTTGCTGGAGGTCATTTTGCAGGGCTCTGGCAGTGCTCCTCCTTTTGCTCCTTGCACAAAGGCGGAGGTAGCGGTCCTGCTGCTGGGTTGTTGCCCTCCTACGGCCTCCTCCACATCTCCTGATGTACTGGCCTGTCTCCTGGTAGCGCCTCCATGCTCTGGACACTACGCTGACAGACACAGCAAACCTTCTTGCCACAGCTCGCATTGATGTGCCATCCTGGATGAGCTGCACTACCTGAGCCACTTGTGTGGGTTGCAGGGAGGTAATACAGGCACGTGGAGGCCACACACACTACTGAGCCTCATTTTGACTTGTTTTAAGGACATTACATCAAAGTTGGATCAGCCTGTAGTGTGTTTTTCCACTTTAATTTTGAGTGTGACTCCAAATCCAGACCTCCATGGGTTAATAAATTTGATTTCCATTGATAATTTTTGTGTGATTTTGTTGTCAGCACATTCAACTATGTAAAGAACAAAGAATTTAATAAGAATATTTCATTCATTCAGATTTAGGATGTGTTATTTTAGTGTTCCCTTTATTTTTTTGAGCAGTGTGTATATATATATATATATATATATATATATATATTAATGTGGGATACTGGTTTAAAAAAAATGTCACATGTCAGTGAGCCAGTCAGTGTATATTTATTAAGTCCCCCCTCAGTGCTGTGTACTCTACAGCCAGCAGTGGCCCACAGTGTGGAGGTAGCCGCCCGCAGCACACACCTACTTTTTTTGTGCGCATGCAGCCAGGATTTGCTAGTTTAGCCGCGGGCGCCGGCGCCAGAGACTCCCGCCTCCAGCTCCGTGCTCACTCTAGCCAGGTCGCGCGTGTGACGTCACATGCACAAGCGCATGCGACGTCATGACGTCACACGCGCATCCCGGAAGCACAGAAAGCCGCGTCTAGTGCTGCAGGCTCCCTACAGCAGGTCAGTTGCTGTCGGGGAGCTAGTGGAAGCTATTCATACAGACGAACTGGGCTCATTAGCGCCTCCCACAGCCCAGCACCCGGGGCACGTGACCCCCTAGCCCCCCCCCCCCCCCCCCCTAGTTTTGGCCCTGCTCACAGTACAAACATGATTGCAATGAAATGCAGCAGCAGATTTGTGGAAAGTTACTGGGAGAATGTGGCATAGAGTATAAAGGCCCTCATTCTGAGTTGTTCGCTCGCTTGCTGCTTTTAGCAGCAATGCACACGCTAGGCCGCCGCCCTCTGGGAGTGTATCTTAGCTTAGCAGAAGTGCGAACGAAAGGTTAGCAGAACTGCATGGAAAAATTTTCATGCAGTTTCTGAGCAGCTCCAAACCTACTCCTACCTTGCGATCACTTCACTCAGTTTAGTTCCTGCTTTGATGTCACAAACACGCCCTGTGCTCGGCCAGCCACTCCCCCGTTTCCCCAGGCACGCCTGCGTTTTTACCTGTCACGCCTGTGTTTTTTTAGCACACTCCCTGAAAACGGCAAGTTACCACCCAGAAACACCCACTTCCTGTCAAACACTCACCCATCAACAGAGCGACAAAAAAGCGTCGCTCGACCTTGTGTAAAACTGCATAGTTTTGTGTGAAAGTACTTCGCGCGTGCATACTGCGGCCCGTACGTATGCGCAGAAATGACGATTTTTCACCTAATCACCGCACTGCGACCGAAAGCAGCTAGCGATCAACTTGGAATGAGGGCCAAAGTTGGCTCACAAATCTAACCACTATCATTCCAACTAACTAGTTTGCTACTTTGGAACTATAATTTTTAGCATAGCAGGGCTGCACAAGCGAATGTAGCCCTGCTAAGCTAAAATACACTCCTCCATAGACAGAGATTAGTTGATCGCACCAGCAGCAAAAAGTTGCTTGGTGCGATCAACTCGGAATGAGGGCCCTTGTTGGAAACAGGGCTAAAACCTGACGGGTTTGGCCACGCTTTCGACAGAACACGTGGATTCCGACAATCCATGTGTTTTCCGACGAGTCGGGAACTCCCGACTGGTCGGAAAAAAACAGCCGGCACTGAATAGGTCAGAACTCCTTCCGACCTAAACCTGTCGGAAACTGTTGTCTTTCCAACAATATGGCAGTTTCCGACAGGTATTGAATACACCCCATAGTATGATAGTATGTAGGAGAGTTTTGCCTTTTAAAGCAGACAAAAATGTTTTTTTAGTAAATGGACATATTGCTAATATATTATGACAGGTGGTGATGTGGCTTATCAACCTGATGTGTAGTTACTGTATATTTGTCCTTTTATCCCTCTGTATTCACTTCATCATACTATAAGCATATGTAGTGTTTTTTTGATTGACATAACATTACTAATATACTGTAGAGTTCACTGAATAATTAAATCTATAACACATTTGCAAACTAATAAGATAAAGTTTTCTATTAGCACTGATAAAATGTATTCATAAGGGCTGTAAAGTACATAGGAATATACTGTATATTTAACTAGTCACCAGTCCGACAAACTGACAGTAATGTCAGCGCCGTTGGCTGTGCGCACCTGAACAGAGCAACACTTGAATTGCTCCATCAGGCGCCATCTAGTGGCTGCCGGCACGCAAAACACTTGAATTCCCCCCACAGAGGTGAGGAGCAGCATTAGCCTTTTATTATATAGAATACTTCCATTGACTGTTATAGTGGAAATATCAACTTGGATAATCTTTGGTAAAAAATAAACTCAATTTGTTACAGCTGTACAAATTTCAATGTTTCTACAGTAAGATTGCCCTACATGAAGTCTTATTCTCCAGTAGAAAGGCACAACCCTACAAAAGGAATCCCACCACCAAGGTAAGCTCTCTCTTACACTTTTGTTCCCACAGAACTGATAACCACATATGCACAACGGAAATACCTCCACAATATAACTGTACATTTTGTTCCATTATAAGTCATAAAAAAGTTGAATGAGGAAACTTAGATTCTTCCAATGCAGAGGGAATGTTAGAGGCATAAGCTCATCTACTCTACATTTTTAAGTGAAGAACTCTACACTGACAGCCAGGAGTGTAAGTCCATACCAGACACATTAAATACATGACATGACACATGAAACACTGTGTATGTGCCCCCCCCCCCCCCCCCTCCTTGGCACATACACAGTACCACAGTGGAGGGGGCAAAGGAGAAAATACTGCATCAATAATCCTGCCAGTTGTGGAAAATCTCCAGACACTTCCCCTAGTTCTCTTCATCCCTACACCCTTGTATCGCTCTAGCATCATCTCCCTGTGTTTCTGCAGCTACAGTTCCCCAGTGTCACTCCAGCCCCCAAATGTCTCTCCAGCTAGAGCCAGCCCCTTCTGTATCTCTAGTCCCCTTCTCTATCTCCAGTTCCAGCCAGCCCCCTCTTTCTCCACAGCTTCCAGTATCTTTCCTCTTCTGTCTCTCCAGCTCCAATTCCTGCATCCCCCCAGCATCAGCCCACAGACACTTACCTGCATCTGTGTCTCCTAGCTGCTCATTTTTCACAAAGCCTCTTATAGATACAGTGGTTATAGATGGATATAAATGTATCTATGCCACTTGTACCCCCCTGTCACTAGGCCTGCTCCTCAGTGCCCCCAACAGCTGGCACCCATTGCCTCTGGAAGTTCTGCCACTGCTCACTGCAGGCGCTAAAGCAGAGTTGGCCATATGCCCATTTGTGGAGGGTTTCTTGCGTGATTTTACACTGCACATGCTCCAGCAAAGGGCGCATGCAGGTCATACTCATTTTGATTGCATCAACACTTGCAATTGAAGAGACAGAACTGGGATGACTGGGCGATTGGATATTGGCTACGTTCATTGAGGGCGTGTCCACAACTCTGCATAAAGCGGAAAATACAAATTTTTCCATACACACATTTTTTTGGGCAATGTACTGTATGCCAAATTTACTTCCAACAGTCTATAACTATAATAGCCCCACTAATTGTATCTTTAGCAATCATTAAGATTAACAGAATGCAGAGCAACAAGGAATGTAGAATACAGATAAAGGGGTATATTCAATTAGTGTTGGATTCATTCCGACATGCATTTGTCGGAATGGATCCGACAACCCCTATTCAAATCTCATGTCAATTCGACTTTTTCAAGTCGAATTGAGATGACGGACCCAGAAGAGGAGAGGGGGGGGGGGGGCACGGGGAGACCAGCGGGGGCAGCCACCGGCAGACGGAGGAGATCAGCGCTACAGCAGCGCTGCAGGAGGATGTCACACAGCCGCCCGACCTCACGCCAGTGTCCACCCGGCTCCAGCAAGCGTGACCTCACTTGCTGGAGCTGGGTGGAAGCTGCTGTGAGCAGCGCGGCTGTGTGACATCCTGCTGCAGCGCTGTGCTGTAGCACTTTTCTCCCCTGTATGCCCACGGCTGTCCCCCATCTCCCTGCGGCTCCCCCCCTCTCCTCCTCTGGGTACCACATCTCAGTCCGACATTTTTTATGTGGCCCCGTTTTCGACACAAGCATATGGATCGGCAGCTATTCCGCCGATCCACGTGCTTTTCGACAAGTCGAATTCATCGACTTGTCGAAAACTTTTGGGTATATTGAATAGGTCGAATCACAATTCGACCTTTAAAAGTCGAAAACTGCCGTCTTTTTCGACAGATGGCAGCTTTCGACTTCAATTGAATATACCCCAAAAGGTTATACATTGATTTGTATCTCCTCAAGTGAACACTGTATCAAGCAGAGGCAATTAGACATATGTGTAATATCTTGGAATGATGTATTCATTTTTTTAGAATAGCTATCTGTTTATACATTTTTTTTAATGAAATTAGTGTTGTCCATTGACTATTGATGATTTAAAATCATCGATGATCTATGACCAGCGGTAACTACTTTTACCATCAATGGTGGAAAACCAAATGGTTTCCTGTCATCAATGATACAGAGCTACTGATTTTTTTTTCTTCTCCAAGGCGACGGGACATGGAGTCTAGCTCTGCCCCCGAACCAATGAAGCCCTGCCCCCATTCTTTGATTGGCCCACAACTCATTACACTCTAAAGCAGGGGTGACCATTGGTGGGTGAAACCATCGATAATTCCCATGCAGATGGTTTCACATCAATGAGGTTATCCATCAATAGTACCATCGATGGATAACCCTCCAAAGGTGATCCTTAAATTAAACTGACAATTGCCAGTAAGTGACAGGGAAAAGTGATATTTATTGGAATTGGAATATAAGTATACAGGAAGCAAACCTTTCCTGTGTAGACAATAGAGTAGTTGGCTCTGACTGATTTGTTCTTGGAGGATGCATAACAAAGCAGGATAAATACATTGCTTTCCTTGCTATAGTGTTGTATGAGAGCTGCATGGCTTAGCATGTAAGGACATAAGGAACTACAGCATATGCTGTGAAAGATATTTCCATAAACTGAGCAGCAAAACATTCAGGAGAATTGCTATGACATACAGATAATGCAAAATTCATTAGATTAGTAAGCATGTTTCATGCTGTAATATATCATTGTCAAAATGATGTTTGCTACCTCCAAGACATGTTTGAACAGAAACAAATCTTATCATTAGTAGCTGAATATGTTATTTAAATATAGCCTGAATATCTCAGGATTCCATAATTGCGAATAAGAAAGGCATGAGGTTACTGTACAATTGTATATAGTTATGTACTAACAAATGTATTTAACATACAGTAGCACAGATTTGCATTCTGTTGTAGAGTCATTTTCAGCCGGGAGGAATGTGACTGTTTGCCAAACTGCCAGACTTATCTAATTTTTTCCATTGTCTGTTTCATGATATCTGCTTATTTTATTCCCACCTCAACAACACTATGCATTCTCACAGCGTTCCAAGGATATCATATTGTTTCATTCCCTGATACTGAAGTGCTCACCTGCTGGTAGGGTTAATTGATATCATTAGGCAAAATAAAGAGGGCACCAGGGCTGACATAATTCATTCTGCGGGGTATGGGTAGGAGGGGGTGAAATTACTTTTGTATACTATGTAGGCATACTGAATATTGAATATTGATATAATGAAGATGTTTTCTAATGTTGTATCTGGTAACTACATGTATTATTCAGAGGTGTAACTTTGGGAGACAACGGAGTCGGCTGCCGCCGGGCTCCTGCTCTATAGGGGAGCACCTCTAATCCCATTCCGTGACACCAATCAATTAAGTTAATTGACAGCTGCCGCTATCTCTTCTGTGGCCAACTCCCCTCCCTCACTATAGTCCTTCACCCTACAAGTCACACCCTCTTTATTATATAAAAGTTTCAAACCCAGGATTAGAACCCACAACCTATTACACTGGAAACAGGCTCCTTACTGATGAAGCTATTTGCTCCTGTACAGGAAGAGTGAAAATTATAACTATATGAACTTATACATGAACTTATAGTTAGAATTCTCATGCTTTCTATATAGGAGCAAATAGCTCCATCAGTAATGTGCCTGCTTCCAGTGTAAAAGGTTGTGGGTTCTAATCCTGGTATGACACTTGTAAAATAATTGTCAGAGAAGTAATCAGCATTAAACGACAATGAATTGTAGCTGTATCTATAGTTTTTTTTCAGAACACTGCACACACACACACACACACACACACACACACACACACACACGCACGCACACATATATTTTATGTATATAATATATTTATCTATATATAGGGGGGCACCAATATTTATTTTGCCTCCTGGCAACTGGGACTAACTTACGCCACTGGTATTATTCACTTGCTGTGTGTCTGGATTTGGTGTTTGGATGTCTCCAGACCTGTGTCAGAGTGTCTGGTAACTGGAGTAGTGCTGTGCTGGAAGCTAGATGGTCTGGTATAGTTCCTGCTCATAGGATTGGAAGAAGTTCTATTCTCAGGAGAGTTATGGAAACCAGCATCAGGTAGTTGACTAGACCCACAGCAGAGGCGCAGAATCTTACCCCATCAGTGGTCTTCTCCAGGGAACCCCGCAAGGGGATTTGGGTTTCGCTGCACCTGAGACAGTCATGGTTCCCTGTCTGAGTTACCTGAGCTAGTGTAACGTTATCAGTGATAATGAATAGGAACTGATGTAAACTAGGATATTAGGCTGAAATTGATGGAGACTGTGATAATGTCGTACTGGCACCAATGGCTGAAGTTAACGGACTTACACCGATGGCTGGAGATAATCGGACTTGCACCGATGGCTGAAGATATCAGACTTGCACCGATGGCTGAAGATATCAGACTTACACTAATGGCTGTAGATGTAGGACCACCAGACTGGACAGGATTGGTCAGTAAAGAGTCAGCTGACTGAAGCCAAGATGGCTTTGGTTTAGGCCCAAACACCTGGAAGTAGAGCAGTATGGAGGATCAAATTTAGGATTAGAATGCTGCGAGCGCTGTGCACAGGCAACATGTACAGACTTCACTGACAGGCACAATGAGCAGAGAGACCAGCTGCTGAACACAGAATCCTGCAGATTAATCTCACAGGGGTATTTGCACAAAGGTGACTAATCAGGAGTTTTCAGCAGCGAGTAACACAGACTGCAGCTTGTATGCTGAACTGCAGGAGTGATGGCAGAGGTAAGACATAAAGGGCCAAATATAACAGAGTGAGAGTTTCAGAAAGTGAGAAATTTGGTAAGGTTTTGCAGTTTTTTTTAAAGTGGCAATCATTTACTCTGCAAAACCAGGTTGATCTTGCTGTGTAAATGATTGCCACTTTAAAAAAACACTGCAGAACCTTACCAAATCTCTCACGTTTTGAAACTCTCATTCTATTACATTTTGCCCAAAACATGAGACATTTAGTCAGGATTGTGACACTGTGCTTTCTAGATATAACCTATTTTTAAACTGCTATACCAGTGGTTCCCAAACTTTTTTTAATCACAGCGCCCTTGAGCATCAGAATTTTGTTCACGGCGCCCCTAGGTCAAAAGTTTCTTATTGAGAAATTTAGAATGAAATATTACATTAAGTAAAATGTGCTCATGTGTCATCCTTAGGTTCAGTTATGTGGTGAGGGACAAGATTTGCTTCTGTTTGGCCACATAGTTTATGATTAGAAGCCACTAGCACTGGTTTTGCCTATTACATTGACAATGAATTGGTCCTGGACCACCAACCCAAGGCACCCCTGCAAGTGTCCTGAGGCACCCCTGGGTGCCACGGCACACAGTTTGGGAACCACTGTGCTATACTATAAAATACTGATTTAGACTAAAATCTTCCCTAAAGGTATGTCCACATGAATTGGGTTTATACAGTATATCATTTCCACAGAGTTCTCAAATGTGTTTATGGGAGATTTTCATTAGAAAGACATTCATCAATATACTGTATATGAAATATAAAAAAAATGTGTTTCAGCACCTCAAAGGAACATGTCTGAAACAATTAAATGCTACAAAAATAATAAAAATATATTGACAAAACCGTTGCTGGAACTATTTTCAAATTGGTTCTCAAACTACTACTTTTAATCTACAAAACAGCATGAAAAATTGCAGGAGATTCTCCACCTTGCAATTTTGAAAGACTTGACTAGGGTTAGAGCAATAAGAGTTACCAGTCCCAGTGCATCAAAATAATGGAGTTTTCAAAACTGTTCTGCCAGGAAAGTTGGTCCTTACAGGTCAGCATAGGGTGGGCCTTGTGCTATACATGTGTTGTGTGGACCTCCTATTAGATAGGTGATTGTTTTATTTCACCTCTTTGTGTTTCTCTTTCCCCTCTGACTCTCTTTCCTCTGTCTCTAGTTTTCTCTCCCTCTGGTTTTCTTTCCTGTTTACAAGGCCGACTCCAGGCATGATCGACCAGGGTAGCCAAGCCTACTATCTCCGGTTGTATAGCTGTCTTTCTTTGCTCTATACAAACCTACACTTATCGTTTCTCCCCACACAACTTCCTCCTCCCCACTTCATGTTCATCCTCTTTCTCATCTCCCCATCAACTCTGTTACACAAGTATCAGCTTCCTCTCCTTTGGAAAATAGATCTGTAGCTTTCCCTTTAAACATTGCAGATATAATGATACTTAAAGGGGAAGCTATGGATCCATATTTACCAAATTACCAGTAGTAATGTAGAACTAATGGACAGCCATTAGGCTTGGGAACATACTGAAGCACAGGGATCTATGCTGTGACACAATGGCACCTCCCAAAAGTGCATCTTGGATTTCATGGTAGGATTAACTTGCAAAATACTTTCCACCAGGAACACCATTTTTAGGCTAACCACCTTAATCTACCACACAATACAGTGTAATGCAGAGCTGGAAACTCATCCTTATTCCTTGCAGTAAACTATACAATAACCATCTCCTATATAATAGCCCAGAGTGACTGTGTGTATAATCCTGGGCGTGGCTAGGAGCTCTCATTGGGTTAGTGGCAGGTCTATCACACCCAGTCCACAGCTATTTGGGCGAGAAAGTGAAACGCCCTCCCTCCCTCACAGGTTACATCCAATGGGAGGCTCAGCCCTTTGGCTGCTGTGTGTTCCCAGAGCAGGATTAACAATGGGGCTGATGGAGCTGCAGCTCCAGGTCCACACCCCCAAATAGGCCCACTGCATCTGCAGCAACATACCCTCCAACAATTTACACATAACAATCGGTACAAATTCGAATGCAGAGTTAGCCTGAAAGCTACAGTATAAAATACCCTGAGGTATTACTTTAAACAGCAAAGCTGTAATAAATCTGTTTCTTCTTTTCTCTACAGTTATTACAACATTCTTATTTCCTTCTCTTCAGTGAGACTATGGAGTCATTGTCTGGAGAATTACTTTATTGTAATTCTACTCTACAATTACCCTTGTCAAAAGTGGGTATTGGCCCTCATTCCGAGTTGATCACTCGCTAGCTGCTTTTAGCAGCAGTGCTAAGCCGCCGCCCTCTGGGAGTGTATCCTAGCTTAGCAGAAGTGCGAACGAAAGATTAGCAGAACTGCACAGGAATAATTTCATGCAGTTTCTGAGTAGCTCCAGACCTACTCCTAGCTTGCGATGACTGCAGTCTATTTAGTTCCTGGTTTGACGTCACAAACACGCCCTGCGTTCGGCCAGCCACTCCCCCGTTTCTCCAGCCACTCCTGCGTTTTTGCCTGGCACGCCTGCATTTTTTAGCACACTCCCTGAAAACACAGAGTTGCTGCCCAGAAATACCCACTTCCTGTCAATCATACTACGAACACTCGAGCGCCTGAAAAACGTCGCTCGAGCTTGGTTAAAACTACAAAGTTTTGTGTGAGAGTACTTAGCGCATGCGCACTGCGTACCATGCGCATGTGCAGAATTGCCGCTTTTTCAGTTGATCACTGCGCTGCGAAAAAGGCAGCGAGCGATCAACTCGGAATGAGGGCCATTGGCAATTTCTATTACTACACATTATTATTCAATGCTGCAACATAAAATAAACGTAATAATATGTTTTAATTTAAATGTCCATATTAATATCATTATGGCATTCTATATGCACTTAAGTCACATGTAATGTATGTGTCTTATCAATCTGTTATTGTCCAGTTAAGTAACAGAATTGTATCTAGGGCCAGGGCAGCCATCAGGGGGAAACTGTGGGGACTAGTGTCCCGGGCCCTTACAGAGAGGAGGGCCCACCCCTGGTTCCTACCACCAATACCTGGAGAGCTGCACCAGACTGTAAAACAACGGTTGGCTGATGCTGACTTCTTAAAACAAGCCTTCCCTGTGCATCAGCCCTCTGTGAACCATTCCTGTAGGTTCGCAATGCTCCACCTATATGTAACTTTACAATGTACGACATAGTGGTTGAAAGGTGCAGCAGAAACATTTTTATTAGGGGCCCTGTCCATTTTGTCAGTCCCGGGCCCCACAATTCCTGATGGCAGCCCTGTCTAGGTCTATGATTTATGGGCAGGATGTTAAATATTAGCACAAGAAAATAATAATTTGCATATATTAAGTAAATGTGTATTACATGTTTGTACAATAAAATATTAACAGCATTTAAACTAGAACACAAACACGTGTGTTTCTATTTCTTATGGTCTAATAATACTATATTAAAAGGTATTATAGGCAAATGATTGGCATCTAATACTACTGCAGCAGTGGTTCCCAAACTTTTTTGAATCACGGCACTCTAGAGCAGTGGTTCTCAAACTCGGTCCTCAGGACCCCACACGGTTCACGTTTTCCATATCACCCGGCAGGTGCACTATGTATCACCAACTGTCACATTTTAAGAATCTGCAGGTGACCTGCAAAACATGAACTGTGTGGGGTCCTGAGGACCGAGTTTGAGAACCTGTGCACTAGAGCATAGGTTTTCAAACTCTGTCCTCAGAACCCTAAACAGTCAACGTTTTCCAGGTAACCCAGCAGATGTAAAGGTGTACTCATTACTTACTGGCACATTTTAAAAGATCCACAGGTGGAGCTAATTATTTCACTTGTAATTCTGTGAAGAGACCTGCAAAACATGCACTGTGTGAGGTCCTGAGGAACAGTTTGAGAACCTATGATCTAGAGCATTGTTTCTAAAACTCGGTCCTCAGGACCCCACAGAGTTCACGTTTTCCAGGTCACCTAGCTTGGCACAGGTGTATGACCAACTGTCACATTTCAAAGATCCACAGGTGACTTGGAAAACATGAACTGGGTGGGGTCCTGAGGAACAAGTTTGAGAACCACTGCCCTAGAGTATCAGAATTTAAAATGTAGGTGCCACTGAATTACTGCAAACCAGGATGTGGGAGATCTACAATCTCTGCAGAGTGCAGACTATAATATTTCTGCAGTATAGGGGTTACTGTCGGGTTATCACATTGATGTCCGGACACTCTTATGGAAGCACATATGGTCTCCCCTCTTTCAAACAATGGGGCCCCA
This sequence comes from Pseudophryne corroboree, assembly GCF_028390025.1. Lineage (NCBI taxonomy): Eukaryota > Metazoa > Chordata > Amphibia > Anura > Myobatrachidae > Pseudophryne > Pseudophryne corroboree. Next base: position 298,951,316 of record NC_086448.1, read on the forward strand.
GCTTTTCAGGTTCCAGGATTGGAGAGAAAATTCAGAATCCCTATGAAGATTTTTTTATCCAAATAGCATTCACCGAAACTTTTCAAGTTAATATAGTTTATTTTGTGTGAACAGCGGGAGCTGTCACACTTAGCATATGCAAATCGCTCATCATTTTTTACAGCTTGTTATATTATTAGTATTTGAAAAATATTGCAGGCTACCAAACACATATATGTGCAATCCTAGCTGTGATAGAAAAAATTTACACATGACAAGTGATAAATATACTCAAGGCATAAAGCAAAAACAGCCAAATTTCTACAAGTCAGATTGTAATACAGATGTGTCCTTTTATATCTAGCATCCATAAGCTATGTAGCATGCTCTGCTACTTGTGCCCGGACATGCAGAGGCAGATTTATCAGATTTAGGGGTCTGGCCGCACCTAGGTACATCATTATTGGCTGTTCCCCCCCCCCCAAACATAACTAAATAAATAAATTAAATAGTATACAATATAATGTACGTACAGAGACTAAATTACAGGATTAAGTAATTTCAAATTATACATATATAGCTCATTTAAGATACCCAGCAGGGCAAAATATAATGCAGCGTTGACAAAGAGGGGGTGGGGGAGGGGGGTGTTCAGGGTTTCTTAGATGGGGGGAGGGAGATGGAGGTGCCCCGCAATGGGGGAGATGAGAGGGATTGGAAGGGATCGGAAGTGCTCAATGGTAGGGACATTCGGGGGTTCTGCGATGGTGGGGGGATCTGAGGTGATGTGATAAGAGGGTGAATAAGGGAGGGTCGGGAGTGCCGCGACAGGAGGGGGGTTTGGTGGGCCGGGGGTTCCGCTATGGGGGCGAGCTAATAAAGCAGGGGAGAAAGCTAATGGGAGGAGCAAGAAACAGGAAGATGGAGGGTGATGTGTGTGTCCAGTTTCTGCCACCCCATATCTCCCTGGACCCATAGGCAAATGCAGGGGGGGTTTCTGGTTGCCTGGAAACCCCCCCATCTCTTGGCAAGTGGCCTAAATTATGACAACAATAGCAATTTTATAAAATACTATTACTAGAGCTGCCGCTATAGCCGCTATATCATGCAGTTTAAGGGACTAAGCACAGCTGCAGCACATACCCAGAGGTTGCAGCTTCTTCTACCAAGTTTGCTGCGTGTGTGGATCTGAGTCCTCAATCAGTGCACTGGACCAGAGAGTAGCTACCAGGAAGAAGAGACTGGAGCCTTACCATGAGGTAGGAGAATGTGTGCTTAGAAAATGTAGTACTGGTTCCATTATGTTTGTGTATTTATTTATCATTATCACTTTTTCCTGACCATTTATCATATTTATATTTTTAAATACATTTGATACAGCCTATACTATAGACTATCTATAGTGTTAAATATTAATACTGTATTATATACAGTATCCAGTGTATAAAAAGACCAATGTTTACATGAATGTCCAGTTTCGTTACTAGGTTCTTCTAGCGCTCTCCAGACTCCCGCACTTGCTCCAATGTTCCACAGAGAGGGAGATTGGGGATTTCATTTGGAAACCCCCCCTCTAGAAATCCAAAGTCACTGATTTCACTGATGTTTTATATCTGAATATCATATCACTAAATTATTCCTCACTGTCAATCCAAACACTGGCCTAGCTACTCTTTTGTTTTTATACCCATTCTGGAACATGTGTGTGACAAACATACAGTATACACATTATTCACACATTTAGTATGTTAAAGAAATTTAAATTTCAATGGTGTAAAACATTTACAATATTCTTAAACATTTCATGACTACTGGATCATCTTAACGCACATTTATACTGTATATGGTGACCAAATATACACTACTGCCATTCCACTTCACATCAAGTCATTGAACATAGCACTGGCTATCATCAAGGAAACCCAATCTCATTTCCATTTCACACCCTGTTTTGATCAACAAAAAATCGAGGAAAATTCAATGCACTGCTCAGTATCTTCTGCAGCACTTTCTGGTTGCATATTTACTGTATTAAATACTACACAGTTAGTGACATTCTTGTTCTTTCATTTCTATCCTTTATCATTTATTGTAGAATTTTTTATGTTTAAACTGATGAATTTATAGTAACTTGTTCATTTCTTTTGAAAAACATTATTTTAGAATATTTAGTAAATTACACTACACATATGGTACATTATGTACTGTAGGTAATACCTATTAATATTTTACAGCTCCTGTTCTTCATTGACTGTTACATTGTGATATACCAATACTTTAGCGGTGCAGTACAAAGGTGCAGACACGGGGGGTCATTCCGACCCATTCGAACGCAGCGGTTCTTCGCTGCAGTGCGAACGGGTCAGGAATGTGAATGCGCGGCACCAGCAATGTGCTCGCATGTCGTTGCGGGCAACGACGCCGCCAGTGCAGAAAGTGATCGCAGCGGCGATCGCATGAAGACTGACAGGCGGGAGGCGTTCTGAGGCGGCAACTGACCATTTTCAAGGCGTGGTGAGGCGAACGCAGGCGGATCCAGATGTTTGGAGGGCGGATGTCTGACGTCAATCCCAGGACCTTCGTCGCTGGATCCGTTGCACAGGGTAAGTAACTCTTACCCTGGTCTTGTTTTGCAGGAAACTTTTTAGCATAGCAGGGCTGCACAAGCGATCACAGACCTGCTATGCTAAAATACACTCCCCCATGGGGGTCTTTCTGACCCGATCGCTCGCTGCAGTTTGTCGCAGCGCAGCGATCAGGTCGGAACTGCGCATGCGCCAGCGCCGCAGTGCGCCGGCGCATGGCAGTCGTCGGTGCCCAGCGATCGCTGGGCGGGAGGGGGTTGAACGGCGGCGTCAAGCCGCCATTTAGTAGGCGCGGTCCGGCCAACGCAGGCGTGGCTGGACCGTTGGGGTAGAGTGGCGGCTGCATGACATCTCACGCAGCCGCTGCGGGCAGCGACAGACAACTCCAGGCCAGCCGCAGGAGCTGCGCTGGCCGGGAGTTACTCCACAGATACAAAGGCATCGCCTCTGTGCGATGCTTTTGTATTTGTGCGGGGGGGGGGGCGGCACTGACATGCGGGGCGGACTAGCCCTGTGCTGGGCGTCCCCCCACATGTCTGAGTTTACGATCGTAGCTGTGCTAAATTTAGCACAGCTACGATCAACTCGGAATGACCCCCCATAGGCGGTGTCAAGTTGATCGCACGAGCAGCAAAAAGTTGCTACGTGCGATCAACTCGGAATGAGGGCCACTGTACAATATTGTACACTTACTTAGTCATGGGAAGAAGAACACAAGGTAGAGTCTGAAAAACGTTCACATTTAAATGAATCATTTGATTTTAGTTATACAGAAAATGTCAATAGAAGACATCCAACGTTCAACCCCATTCCAGTAAATGAAAAAAAAGTATTTCCTCAACAGAAACTATTTTCCTACAATATTTATTTTGACATATACTGTAACTCTATTTGATTGTTACATGCTGTGACAAATTAACTGATTTCAAAAGAAGTTATCTTACTGGAAATTACAATAGCTGCAGACAGAGAGGAATGATAGATACTGAACTATAAAATCATTGAACATAAGGGTTTTGCTGTAGCTAACGACTTGCAGGAAGGTCCAGTTCAAACTTAAAGGTTGACTTTTAATTTAAATTAAACACACAGTATGTTTTTATCCATTGGTAAAATATTTATTATAGACTTGATGAATCTATTTTACTCCTTATTCTGTGATAATGTTACATTTATATATGTTTAGTAGCATGTAGTGCATGTATGAGTTTTATACTTAAGTGACAACTTTTTTGTCTACATGCAAATACAGAGGTTTGGTACTGTACTACTGTATATATTGTACCGCTTCCACTATAGTGAGCAAAGGGGCACGTACTAAATACTATGGTTCATGGAAAGTGCTGCAGAGTGAAGTTTAGACAGTTTTCAACGGAGAGAAGTTAGTATCAGCTAAAGTTGGAAGCACTTGCTGGTGGATGGTGTTCCCAATTTACTGCAAAAACACAGCGCACCAATAAGCTTATACTCTAGTACAAATACTGCGCTGTACTAATATAACGCATGAAAAGATAAACATGGAGAACTGTATGTTTTTCAAAGTCATGTCAATACATTACTATTCTCTGGTTTTCAGTTCAGCAGAAGGGCAGAATAAAATACTGATTGTACGATATATATATGTCTGCAATGACCTATAAAAGTCCATCAAGCAACAGTCATGGGATTTAAGGGAAAGTACTCATCTTGTCGCCAATCGCAATGTTGACAGTCAAAAGGTTGATACCATAATGTCAAATGTCATAACATCAACAATGTTAAAATGTCAACTCCCAACATGTCTACATCTGCAAAATGTAGACACAGTCAAAATGTCGACTTTAGAAATTTTATTGTTAGAGTTTATGGATATTGTAAGTGGTACAGTAGGTATAAAATTGGGTCTTGGCATTATGTAGCTTTCGACATGTTGGCTGTCAAGTTTCTGAACATGTTGTATCTGTTGATATTATGATAAAATGACTGTGATTGGTGGCAAAATATTCTGAAACCAATTGAATATTTGCTGCTTGCTTGGACAGTAGAAGGTGAAATTATAGCACATTAATGGTAGGATTCAATTGATTTGTAAGAAACTAGAGGTTTAGTAACTGATTTATAATTATTTGTACTTTTTAGAGCTGCACACAGAATCGGATGTAAATTAGCCTTGTGTCTCAGCTAAGAATGGTGATGGAGTTACCTTGGCCACCACGTTTCTGGCTTGAGTGCACAACGGGTTACATATGTGTCTGTATTGAATATACTGTAGTATAGCATAGTGTATAGTATAGTATTGTGTGGAACTGTCCCAACAATACTGATGACTAAAGCTTCTATCTGATTCTCAGAAATAATACGTAAGTATCTTTGCACTGAATTCTATCATGTGCTGCTTGTAAGAAGAAGAGGTCTGTCTCTTTACAAGGTCAAGGAAGAAGTAAACCCTACAGTATGTGCTCATTAACAACTTGTCCAATGTTCCAGTCATGTTTAGTCCTGATTTATAGACTCAGTGAAGTCTACCCCTTATTGGCTGCCCTGCTCAAACATCCAATAGGATTGTTTAAATATTTTAATTGCTTATTTGCCTTTATGGAAGTGGTGTAGGCTGATTAATGCTCTAGAGAAAGATCATATCTTGCAGTATTGTCTGTGTTTCATCTTTCACTCTTTGGTGTTTGTAAACTGGATGTGAGAACTGAGGAGGAGTTATTTCTTCCACTGGATAATTAAAGGGCTACTGAAGGACTGGGAGGATCACCATGTCTTCTTCCTTCATCCATATTTGTCCCTGTGATTCTTGTGGATTTGAGTCTTACAGACCTGTATAATATTGTACAATTTGACTCTGTTATCTAGACCTCCCAACCACCCAATTTTGGTGTGACAGTCCCGCTTCCACCTCTTCATCTGTGTGCCACAGTGTCCAGTGGTGGCAGAAAATCTCACCTTATGCTCTAGATAGCAGAACAGTTTTGAATGGATGCTGCACTCATGCATGCGGCATCTAAACACTCGAGATCGGGAATTGCTGGGCACAACCGCAGTGTGATGAAAAATGGAGGTCGTAAAGCAAAGATTATCTCTCTATAATATGAAGCCATGCCCCCATACCATGTGACCACGCCTTCTTTTGGAGTGTGCAGAACATCCGTCTTCCCTTCTACCAAATGTTAGGAGGTATGTGTGCTGTAAATGTTTTGGCTGTATTTATTCTTATTTCTAATACTGATACTGTATATTTGTTTGCTTTGGCATACTTTTATTAATAAACCTAAATAATATATTGCTAAATATTTGCCTGTGTGTGAAGTGTGCTCTTCCACCCACAAATCTGAGGTGCTAAAGGACACCTGACAGTACTAAACTGTGGGGTATGGCAAAGTCTTTCTACTGGTTGGCCAGCATATGTAGCCTGTGTGTCCAAAATCGTCACTTAAGGCTTATTACATCAGTATGAATCCCCGAAATTTTATTTGAAAATTTGCGAGGCAATACAAATTTATACTCAAATTGCCCTAATTCACTCTGATTCATCAGATTCATGGGCTGATCAACTCTTTGCACATCTTGTCCTCTGATTCATCAGAATAATAGGCTGATTAACTCTTTCCACATCCTCTCCACCATTTTACAATCTCTGTAGAAGCAGAGCGTTATAAGTTAGAACTAGGGAGGGTTCATAAAAGTTATTTAGTTATTTATACACGTTTAGAAAACTGTTTCTTGTTTTGTAATTTTAATAAATGTAATTATTTTGTTTTTGGAAGATTTTTCTTATATAGTAATTAAAACTTTGTTTCACATTTTTCCATTAGTTCAAGCAACATCTTCTCCTGCAACACTTTGCAGCAGCAAAAGCATCTACCATTGTGCTACATGCAGCTGCTGTGACCCTTCAGGGGCCAGTTCAGAGTCACATGCAAGTTTATTTAGCAGATGGATTTTGCTATTTTCCCACTGTGGATGTTCTGTTGCCAAATGCACAAAACATTGGGCAATTCTAAGCCCTATGCGTCTCAGCTACTACTCCACTTGCAGCTGACTGGGTGTAACTGTGTGGCATGTAAGCCAGGTGCAGCAAGTTTGTGCCAAAGGCAGGTAGAATTGAAATGTGTTCTATTCCAAGTTGTGAGTGTGAGATCTGTCTGAATTCAGAGAAATCATTTGTACCAGGCATAGGACCGGTGCAAGCGCTGACGGCTATTTAAATAAGTGGATAGATAAGGGTGGTGCAGTTGCATAAAGTAGATGTACGCATCTTGGTATACAAGTGAATATCTGTATATTAACTTGTAGACCCTATTCAGGCTCAGTAGGACCCTATTCAGGTTCAGAATCTGCTACTGCTTGTGATGGCTTGCTGGGGGCCCCCCAGCACAGGGCCAGGCCATTTAGCATGCCAAGTCCCATCCAGCACTGTGATCGCACAGACCAAGGAATAGTGAATGCCCCTGCATAAGCAGCATGGCTGCCACACAGCCGCCATCTTTTTCATTGGAGCAGCTGCGTGTGACATCACGCAACCACCACTGAAAACGATCTGGCTCCGCTAGCATTTACACCGCTATGCCCCTGCAATGCCGCATCGACTCCCCCCAAACAGCCGACACTGTCAAAGTGTGAAAGCATCCTTCCGGGTGTGGACACAGCGCATGCGCATATTGATGAAAATCGCTTGTTTACGTTTTTCAGCAATCTGAGTTCCAACCTGAGTGAGGGCCTTTGTACCATGCGAGCAGTGCAAGTCCAGTTGTGGCTGGCTTACATGGAACTCAGTCTCGGGTTCTAGCAAGTATTATTGGCTTTACATACCTAGGGCCTAATTCAGGTTTGTTAGCAAAACAAAAAGAACACAACTGGGCAAAACCATGCTGCACTCCAGGTAGGGCAGATGTAACGTGCAGAGAGAGTTAGATTTGGATGGTGCGTGTTCAAACAAATCTAAATTGCAGCGTACATATAAAGCTATCTAACAATTGTGCGATACTTGCAAAAGCAAGTTTTTATCCTGCACATACATAATATAACTGACCAAATCTAAATCTCTCTGCACATGTTACATCTGCCCCAGAGGCGGAACTAGCGCCAGTGCAGGCGGTGCCTTGCACTGGGGCCCGCAACTGTCAAGGGGCCCGCAGCCAGAACGGCATGTAATGAGTCAAACTGACTCATTACATGCCGCCTGGCTGCCGCTGTGTTCCGCCGCCGCCGAGGAGATGATGCGCGCACCGGCTACAGGGGGGGAGGAGGAGGAGGGGGGATGGAGGAGGGAGCGGCAGCAGCGCTGTGTAATTGGTAGAAGCGCTGCTGCTGCTGGCCCTCTCCTTTACCATAGACTGCCCTCCGCCGCTGTGAATGCTGGGATGCGCATCGCATCCCAGCATTCACAGCGGCGGAGGGCAGCCTATGGTAAAGGAGAGGCCCAGCAGCAGCAGCGCTTCTACCAATGACATAGCGCTGCTGCGGCTCCCTCCTCCATCCCCCCTCCTCCTCTTTCTTCTCCCCTGCCAGAACAGAAGCTGCACGAGGAGCCTGAGCCAGCGGAAACGGTAAGTATACCTATTCTATCTATCTATCTATCTATCTATCTATCTATCCTGTTTGCCGTAATGTGCAAAACATGGGACGCTGTCTGCCGTAATGTATAATAAATGGGACGCTGTCTGCCGTAATATGCAAAAAATGGGACGCTGTCTGCCGTAATGTGTAATAAATGGGATGCTGTCTGCCGTAATGTGCAAAACATGGGACGCTGTCTGCCGTAATGTATAATAAATGGGACGCTGTCTGCCGTAATATGCAAAAAATGGGACGCTGTCTGCCGTAATGTGTAATAAATGGGACGCTGTCTGCCGTAATGTGTAAAAAAGGGGACGCTGTCTGTCGTAATCTGTAAAAAAGGGGACGCTGTCTGTCGTAATGTGTAAAAAGGGGACGCTGTCTGCCGTAATGTGTAAAAAGGGGACGCTGTCTGCCGTAATGTGTAAAAAAGGGACGCTGTCTGCCGTAATGTGTAAAAAGGGAACGCTGTCTGCCGTAATGTGTAAAAAGGGGAAGCTGTCTGCCGTAATGTGTAAAAAAGGGACGCTGTCTGCCGTAATGTGTAAAAAAGGGACGCTTTCTGCCGTAATGTGTAATAAATGGGACGCTGTCTGCTGTAATGGGCAAAACATGGGCCGCTGTCTGCCGTAATGTGTAATAAATGGGACGCTGTCTGCCGTAATGTGCAAAAAATGGGACGCTGTCTGCCATAATGTGTAAAAAAGGGACGCTGTCTGCTGTAATGTGTAAAAAAGGGAACTCTGTCTGTCGTAATGTGTAAAAAAAGGGGACGCTGTCTGTCGTAATGTGTAAAAAAGGGGACGCTGTCTGTCATAATGTGTAAAAAGGGGACGCTGTCTACCGTAATATGTAAAAAGGGGACGCTGTCTGCCGTAATGTGTAAAAAAGGGACGCTGTCTGCCGTAATGTGCAAAAAATGGGACGCTGTCTGCCATAATGTGTAAAAAAGGGACGCTGTCTGCTGTAATGTGTAAAAAAGGGAACTCTGTCTGTCGTAATGTGTAAAAAAAGGGGACGCTGTCTGTCGTAATGTGTAAAAAAGGGGACGCTGTCTGTCATAATGTGTAAAAAGGGGACGCTGTCTACCGTAATATGTAAAAAGGGGACGCTGTCTGCCGTAATGTGTAAAAAAGGGACGCTGTCTGCCGTAATGTGTAAAAAAGGGGACGCTGTCTGTCATAATGTGTAAAAAGGGCACACTGTCTGTCGTAATGTGTAAAAAGAGGACGATGTCTGCCGTAATGTGTAAAAAGGGGGACGCTGTCTGCCGTAATGTGTAAAAAAGGGGAAGCTGTCCGCCATAATGTGTAAAAGGGTCTCTACCTGGTGTAGTGGTACTACCGTGCGGCGTAATTTGAATAATGGAGACTACTGTGCACCATTATATGAATTGGTATTATTTTGTGGCCACACCCCCTTCCCCACGAAGCCACTCCCCTATTTTTTTTGCACGCGCCTGCGGCGCACACTGCCCCTGTTTTACATAGAGGGGCGGGGTTCCGATGCCATTTCTTGCACACAGCACTAAAATGACTAATTATGGCACTGTTGCTAGGTATCCATTTCTCTGGCCCTGAGCAGGTCCCCCTCACCAGATCCTCTCCAGGGGTGAGGCGGTGGACTTAGATGGGGGGGGGGCAATGCATTTTGTCGCACATGGGCCCACCGCTCGCTAGTTCCGCCACTGATCTGCCCCCCCCCCCCCCCCCCCCCTTGAAGTGCAGTATGGTTTTGACCAGTTGTGTGATCTTCTGCTTTGCTAACAATCCTGAATCAGGCCCCTAGTGGGTAGTCCCAAATTAGAAGACGATGATTTCAGCAGGGAATGCAGAAGTCATCATGCAAGTTTCAGACGGTGTGGAAGCAAAAATAATTGATTGCTGCATATTAAAATATACAATAATGTGTAGAACTATTCAGTTATTGCTTCTGTGCCGTACCAATCATTACCAATCAAGTTGCCACTTGAAGAAAAATACATCATTCCACAAATGATCAGGACAGACTTTAATTACTAAGTGCAGTTCTTGTGACTGTGGTATAGATAATTTCAATGTTTTAGCAAACAGTTCTTAAACATATCAGATTGAATTATTAGCTTTTCTCAGCCATTATTCATTTTATTTCTTTGAACTTCCCGTTTAATCTCATTCATGAAGCCTTAACAAGAATGTCATCTTTTGGTAATGGCACCCCTGGGGATTTATAGTGCATTTCTTAATGCTACATTGCTAGAATGCTGTTCTTTCTTTGAGTATATAGGTAGTATTCCCATTATTCTACAAAATGCCACCTTTGATGTCCCTCTTCACTAATAAGGAATAAGATACACAACAATTTGAGACACTTTAGAAACACAGTACAGAAAAAGTGATGAAAATATAACCTTATGTGGAAAACCAGAGAAACTGTATATCATATTTACATTGAGACACAAGCTTGTCTTCAATAAAAAAAAGTTTTCTTGACCTTTGCAATTTTCTTTCAAGATATGTGCTGTAAAAGTTTAATAAGCAGTTCAGGGTTGACGCAACAGGTCTCTTTTCATATAAATGAATATACTGTATACTGTACAGTAAGACATAAAAAATTTATTTGATTTGCAAATACTGATATACAGTAATTGCATCTTGATCTAGAGATTAGTGAAATTATGGCAACATTTCAATGAGTCAAATTTTGCAATCTTTGAGTTTTACAGTTATTTTACAATTTCCAGGACTTGGCATACAGAATACCCTACTGTATATTTGTACATTTGTATTCTGTCATATTAATAGGCTATGACTAATGACTAGGACTGGAATTGGAATGGCCAGTTTAGCAGATAGAACAATGAAACAATTACAAAACAGGTGCAGTTTAGCTCCAAATGGGTACCAAAGTGAATATTTTGAAAAACAGTACCAACATTTTAGTGCATATCTGATTTACTCATATATTTGCTGATATATACCCTAAAATGAGCAACCAGCTGTAGGGATAGGAAGAGTGGGAAGTGAATTACGAAGGGACATAATTATCATCAGGGGCCGGATGGTCACTGATGATTAAGTATCAAACTCGCCGCAAGTTGTGGAGGTGAATAACTTAATTACTGGAGAATTCAATATTGCTCTGCTGCAGGGACAGCTGCTCCTAAAAGCAGCTGTCCTGCAAACAGTAACATTGCTACCAAAGTAGCAGTGTTACTTACAACAGAGGTGCCAGCCTACATGGTTTAGCCTTGTACACGACTACCTCTTTATAAAAAAATGTCCGAGTTCGGCAGGCATCCCATACGACCGCCTAACTCGGACTTCATTACTTTTCAGCAATGGTCTCAGTAGTAACCACAGTAGTATTTTGCTGCCCATACTGTAATTGGCGGGTACTACCTTTTCAACATCTTTATTATCAGCCATATTGAGATTTGTTGAGCTGTGATTTCATCATGTGATCTGATGCTCTGTGCAAATGGAATATGTGGCTTCCTTGTAACCTATTCTGCACTGCAACCCATTAACACAGGAATTCAAAGATTTCCAATGTGCAAAAATCATGTGTTTTATAGAGCGAAAATGGCTTTGTGCCCTTCCGCTAAGCTAGAAACTCTCTGAAAAATAAAAAATATATAAAAACAACACTGTTTATATATATATATATATATATATATATATATATATATATATACACTGCTCAAAAAAATAAGGGGAACACTTAACACATCCTAGATCTGAATGAATGAAATATTCTTATTAAATACTTTGTTCTTTACATAGTTGAATGTGCTGACAACAAAATCACACAAAAATTATCAATGGAAATCAAATTTATTAACCCATGGAGGTCTGGATTTGGAGTCACACTCAAAATTAAAGTGGAAAAACACACTACAGGCTGATCCAGCTTTGATGTAATGTCCTTAAAACAAGTCAAAATGAGGCTCAGCAGTGTGTGTGGCCTCCACGTGCCTGTATGACCTCCCTACAACACCTGGGCATGCTACTGATGAGGTGTCAGATGGTCTCCTGAGGGATGTCCTCCCAGACCTGGACTAAAGCATCCGCCAACTCCTGGGCAGTCTGTGGTGCAACGTGGCGTTGGTGGATGGAGCGAGACATGATGTCCCAGATGTGCTCAATTGGATTCAGGTCTGGGGAACGGGCAGGCCAGTCCATAGCATCAATGCCTTCGTCTTGCAGGAACTGCTGACACACTCCAGCCACATGAGGTCTAGCATTGTCTTGCATTAGGAGGAACCCAGGGCCAACCGCACCAGCATATGGTCTCACAAGGGGTCTGAGGATATCATCTCGGTACCTAATGGCAGTCAGGCTACCTCTGGCGAGCACATGGAGGGCTGTGTGGCCCCCCAAAGAAATGCCATCCCACACCTCTACTGACCCACTGCCAAACCGGTCATGCTGGAGGATGTTGCAGGCAGCAGAACGTTCTTCTTGGCGTCTACAGACTCTGTCACGTCTGTCACATGTGCTCAGTGAGAACCTGCTTTCATTGGTGAAGAGTGGCGAATTTGCCAATCTTGGTGTTCTCTGGCAAATGCCAAACGTCCTGCACAGTGTTGGGCTGTAAGCACAACCCCCACCTGTGGACGTCGGGCCCTCATACCACCCTCATGGAGTCTGTTTCTGATCGTTTGAGTAGACACATGCACATTTGTGGCTTGCTGGAGGTCATTTTGCAGGGCTCTGGCAGTGCTCCTCCAGTTCCTCCTTGCACAAAGGCGGAGGTAACGGTCCTGCTGCTGGGTTGTTGCCCTCCTACGGCCTCCATCACGTCTCCTGATGTACTGGCCTGTCTTCTGGTAGCACCTCCATGCTCTGGACACTACGCTGACAGACACAGCAAACCTTCTTGCCACAGCTCGCATTGATGTGCCATCCTGGATGAGCTGCACTACCTGAGCCACTTGTGTGGGTTGTAGACTCCGTCTCATGCTACCACTAGAGTGAAAGCACCGCCAGCTTTCAAAAGTGACCAAAACATCAGCCAGAAAGCATAGGAGCTGAGAAGTGGTCTGTGGTCACCACCTGCAGAACAACTCCTTTATTGGGGTGTCTTGCTAATTGCCTATAATTTCCACCTGTTGTCTATTCCATTTGCAGTGTTGCTTACTAAGTGGACAGTTTGATTTCACATAAGTGTGATTGACTTGGAGTTACATTGTGTTGTTTAAGTGTTCCCTTTATTTTTTTTGAGCAGTGTATATATATTCCTGTGCCCATACTCTGAGCAATACCATATTATGCCCCACAAAGTAAATGCCCCTTGCACCAAATTAAGCCCTCACAGTTATGCCCAGCACCATATTATGCCCACACAGTTTTAATATTTTATGCCAGCATCGTCTGAATTGATAAGAAAGATGGCTGGATAATTATAATGCTCATAGAGGTTAATGTGTTTGCAGTTTATTATGATGGGGTTTAAGATTAATCCTGATGGGAGTTAATGAAGATGGGTTATATACTGATAGGGGTTTATGACATTGATTGGAGTATGAGCATGCAAAGGTAGAAAATAAGGGGTGTGGTATACAAGTTAGACAGTTTCGGGCTCGGTGGCTCGCTCCTCTCGCCTCACGGTTACTATGAGTAATAGTTTGTGGCATGAATAGTAAATGAAAGAAAAAGTTGTAAAAGCATGAAAAATCCCTAAAAAAAAAGTATCAACCTTTTGACTATCCACCATATGGTGTTGACCTAATGACTGTCTTTTAACTATCTATCAACCGCCTCTCGAAAATAAGTTAACTTATCATTACATACAATTACCTTCCTCATTATGACATATTCAATTCTTTATTAATCTTATCTATTGGACACAAGAGTTGGGAACCATCCACTGTTAAAGCACTAAATATCCCTTGTGTGCTATCACGCCCTCTTTTTTAAAGGCCACATGAGGAGTGCACATTGGTAGATGCTCAGCGAGTAAGCTGGATGCTTGGCTGCTAGAATCAATCTCCTCTCTGGAATCAATATTCCAGAGAGATGAGGGATCACTATGACGTTGGACCTGTCTGGGTTACAGGAACGGCCTCCTATTTTCATTCTCAAATGCAGCACATTTGCTATCCATTGTTATATGAGCTGTGTTGGCTCAGCTATCATATTGCTCTCTGTAGATGGAGAGTGTTACAAATGGGATACATATGATATCCTGGCCGATGGAATGTTGGCTGTCACTATACTGACAGCGGCATTCCAGAATCCTGGCGGCGAGGCAGCGAGTCTCCTCGCGGGCTCGCTGCGCTTGACAGGCATTGGGCCCGGTGGCTTGCTTTGCTCACCACAGGCTCTATTATAACTCGGTTAGTGGCGTGGACCAGGGACGTGCATTCAGGGGAGGCAGGGGAGGCAGTGCCTCCCCTGTCATTATGATTAAAATAATACAAAGATAATAACACATTATACTCTGTATTATTTGAATCATTTTTAACCTGAGAATGCATCTAAATCTCTATGGGAGGCAGCGAGAGCGCTGCCTCCCAGTGACAATAGTGAAATGTCTGAAGAGGGGGGCAGAGCCAAATCACCGGCTGGAAAAGCCCATTGAAAATTGAATGAACTGCAGCAACAGCAGATCTGCCTCATTGACAGGGGGCTGTGCCTTGAGCTCACATCAAGGCACACCCCTGTCAATCATTGGATAGCGGCAGCAGGGGGGCTGGAAGGGAGGGGCAGAGTCAGATGCCCCATTCCGAGTGGCCGCATATCCACACTGCTTTCAGCCGCTCCTCCCGTCCCCGATCCATTCTTGCAGGACCAGTGGGAGCCGCTGTGTGCTGCACTGTCTCGGCCCCCCCTCTCCCTTAACCCCCGCAAACTCAGCTGCGCTCCCAAGCCTCCCCCTTAGCCCCCGTGTTCTCAGCCCCCCGTCAGTCCCCCCTGTGCTCAATGGCTTGCCTCCTCTCCTGGACCCCCGTGCTGAGTCTGCTGACTGCTGAGCTCCCGCGGCCTCCCCCCACACTCCCCTTGGCCTGCAGTGCAATGTACAGACTGAGGGAGCGCCAGGTCAGGAGCCTGCAGCCAGAAGAAGAAATCATGTAAGTGGCTGACACTACACTACACTACACTACACCTACACTACACTACACCTACACTACACCCTAAGGGTAGAGGGGGGGTGTAAAGTGCTCTACCTGCCGTAATGTGTACAAAAAAGGGGGAATGTCTGCTGTAATGTGTAAAAAAGGGGACGCTGTCTGTCGAAATGTGTACAAAGGGGACGCTGTCTGCCGTAATTTCTAAAAAGGGGACGCTGTCTGCCGTGATGTGTAAAAACGGGATGCTGTCCGCCGTAATGTGTAAAAAGGAGATGCTGTCTGCCGTAATGTGTAAAAAAGAGGACGCTCTCTGCCATAATGTGTAAAAAGGGGGACGTTGTCTGCCGTAATGTGTAAAAAGGTGGACATTGTCTGCCGTAATGTGTAAAAAGGGGACGATGTCTGCCGTAATGTGTAAAAAAGAGGACGCTGTCTGCCATAATGTGTAAAAAGGGGGACGATGTCTGCCGTAATGTGTAAAAAGGTGGACGTTGTCTGCCGTAATGTGTAAAAAGGGGACGCTATCCGCCGTAATGTGTAAAAAAGGGGGATCTGTCTGCCGTAATGTGTAAAAAGGGGACGCTGTCTGCCGTAATGTGTAAAAAAAGGGGACGCTGTCTGCCGTAATGTGTAAAAAGGGGACGCTGTCTACCGTAATATGTAAAAAGGGGACTCTGTCTGCCGTAATGTGTAAAAAGGGGACGCTGTCTGCCGTAATGTGTAAAAAAGGGGAATCTGTCCGCCGTAATGTGTAAAAAAGGGACGCTGTCTGCTGTAATGTGTAAAAAGGTGGACGTTGTCTGCCGTAATGTGTAAAAAGGGGACGCTGTCCGTCGTAATGTGTAAAAAGGTGGACGTTGTCTGCCGTAATGTGTAAAAAGGTGGGCGTTGTCTGCCGTAATGTGTAAAAAGGGGACGCTGTCTGCCGTAATGTGTAAAAGGGACTCTACCTGGTTTAGTGGTGCTACTGTGCGGCGTAATTTGAATAATAGAGACTACTGTGCCCTGTTATATGAATTGGTATTATTTTGTGGCCACACCCCTTCCCCGCAAAGCCACGCCCCTATATATTTTGCGCGCGCCTGCGCCGCGCACTGTTCCTGTTTTACATGAAGGGGGGGCTCTGATGCCGTTTCTTGCACACAGCACTAAAATGTCTAGTTACGGCACTGTTGCTAGGTATCCATTTCCCTGGCCCTGAGCAGTTCCCCCTCACCAAATCCTCTCCAGGGGTGAGGGGGTGGACTTGGATGGGATAGGGGGGGTCCAAAGCATTTTGTTGCACCTGGGCCCACCGCTCGCTAGTTCCGCCTCTGGCTCTACCTGCTGTAATGTGTAATAGGGGGCTGTACCTGCCATACTGTGTAAAAGGGGGTTGTACCTGCCATAATGTGAAAAAAGGGATCTCTACCTGCCGTAATGTGTAATAGGAGGCTGTACCTGCCGTAATGTGTAAAAGGGGACCCTACCTGCCGTAATGTGTAAAAGGGAGCTCTACCTGCCGTAATGTGTAAAAGGGAGCTCTGCCTGGCGTAATTTGTGTAAGTGGCACTACTATGTGGCGTAATTTGACTAATGGAAGTCCTTGTCAACAAAATTGCATTCATGTCCTCCTCCCACTCCCTTCCCAGTTCCAAACACTAAATTTTTTTTTCTATAAAAATGTACAATATTTCACACGTATGATGAGCAGGTAGGCAGCGGGCATTGGCAGCATTGGACTAAGATGCAAATTAGTGACGGAGGGCTGGGTCAGTTGATGGTGGGCAAGTTTGTAAGCCATTGGCGGTGGCAGCAGGCATCGGCGCAGGGGCATTAGCGGGCATTGGCTCGGTGGCGGTAGGGGTCATCGGCAGGATTCGGCGGACATTATGGCTGTAGTGCCTCACCAGCCACTGACCTCACCGCACGCCACTGGCGTGGACCCACCAACCGAATGGGAATAGCCAGGGTGTGGCAGGATCCCAGCAGCCGGTATAGTGACTGCATCCCTTACAAAGACATTAAAGAGTTAGATTACATGAATTAAAAATGGTTTATCTTGCCAATTTTCACTTTATTTTTTGTTCATAATCAACTTTTTGGGAACCTTCTTCCTGGTCTGAACACATTTGCGCATATAATATATAGATTCCAGGGTTAGGAATCTCATGTGTCTAATTTTCCCAGTAGTAATAACATTTTTCTTTCATTCTACCCCCAAATCTCTCTTTTATCTGACTACCACTAATGTACAATATTTCTTATAATGTAATTTCATGTTTTAATACAATCATGTATTGTACAATGGCCCTCATTCCGAGTTGATCGGTCGCAAGGCGAATTTAGCAGAGTTACACACGCTAAGCCGCCGCCTACTGGGAGTGTATCTTAGCATCTTAAAATTGCGACCGATGTATTCGCAATATTGCGCTCACAAACTACTTAGCAGTTTTAGAGTAGCTCCAGACTTACTCTGCCTGTGCGATCAGTTCAGTGCTTGTCGTTCCTGGTTTGACGTCACAAACACACCCAGCGTTCGCCCAACCACTCCCCCGTTTCTCCGGCCACTCCTGCGTTTTTTCCGGAAACGGTAGCGTTTTCAGCCACACTCCCATAAAACGGCCTGTTTCCGCCCAGTAACACCCATTTCCTGTCAATCACATTACGATCGCCGGAGCGATGAAAAAGCCGTGAGTAAAAATACTATCTTCATAGCAAAGATACTTGGCGCAGTCGCAGTGCGAATATTGCGCATGCGCACTAAGCGGAATTTCACTGCGATGCGATGAAAAATACCGAGCGAACGACTCGGAATGAGGGCCAATATGTACATATTTGATTTTTTTAATATTATCTTTGAAGTATTATCGTTGAAATTAAGCCTAGTAATAATTAAATGTTGGTGAACAACCCCTCCTTTCATTATGCTGTGTATCATCTGCAGTAACTAATTAACACAACTTCAAGCTACTTGGACCTTAAGTCCTTTCTGCTATATGCCTACGTGTCTTAAACTCACTTGAAGTTTCATGAGACTTAATCGCATTTCTCTGTATACAGAGACATAATTAGCACACTTACCTAAATATGCTTTCATGCTTCCTAAGGCATTAAAATGAAAATGCTAATTGCAACATTTGTGGGAGAAGTTCAAAAAAAGAAAACAATTCAACTAAGTAAGTGCACAAACATGAAGAGAAGCCAGGTTTTATTTGCTTTTATGTTTTTGTTTTGTATGTTTTTTTAAGAAGAGTGTGGGGAGGGCATTGTACTACTTTGGGGATACTGATTATGCTTGTTTTGGAAAGCTTTTATTCATCTTTTGAAATGTGTTACATTTTAAAAAAACAATTGGATTACAGCTCAAGCAGACAATAGTTACAAGGTGTCATTTTGTTATGGTACTAAAAGACAGAGGAACTAAAGAACAAAGAAATTATTTTACCACAGTACACCTTAGCAATACCATTCATCATATCCCAAATTTCTTGGTGTTAATATATTTCAACACTAGTTTTCCTCAAATTGTATTTATCATGTAGTTTTAGTTTTAAAAATAAAAATATAACATAAATATTATAGCCTGCACAAAATTCTAGTTGCAATGTACAGTTAATAACATACAAGAAAACAACCTAGCTATTTACAAACTACAATATATCCTGTTTGTAAGGGACAATTAAGTAGGTCATTCAAATGCTGAAGCAAACAATCCATTTCTGTAAGCTTGGGATGATTTAGTAATGAAATCACATAGCATTGAGGTCAATTAATAGAATACTTAGAAGATAAACAGTTGTCTTATTTATGTCCTTTGTGGAAATATATACAGTAAATAAACCTCTGACAGTAATACTGGTCCTAGATACTAGCAATGGAGTGTTTTATATGACAAAGAAGGGAGAGCATAAGTTCATGGGTAAAGAGAGAAGAAGGGAGAGAAGGTGCATGGGCTGTGAGGGAAGAAAGTAGAGAAGGTGCATGTGCTATGAGGGAAGAAGGGAGAGAAGGTGCATGGGCTGTGATGGAAGAAAAGAGAGAAGGTGCATGGGCTGTGATGGAAGAAAAGAGAGAAGGTGCATGGGCTGTGAGGGAAGAAGGGAGAGAAGGTGCATCGGCAATGAGGGAAGAAGATGCATGGGCTGTGAGTGAAGAAAGGAGAGAAGATGCATGGGCTGTGAGGGAAGAAGGAAAAGAAGGTGCATGGGCTGTGGCTGAAGAAGGGAGGGAAGGTGCATGGGCTATGAGGGAAGAAGGGAGAAAAGGTGCATGGGCTGTGAGGGAAGAAGGTGCATGGGCTATGAGAGAAGTAGGGATAGAAGGTGCATGGGCTATGAGGAAATAAGGGAGAGAAGGTGCATGGGCTATGAGGGAAGAAGGGAGAGAAGGTGCTTGGGCTATGAGGGAAGAAGGGAGAGAAGGTGCTTGGGCTATGAGGGAAGAAGAGAGAGAAGGTGTATGGACTATGAAGGAAAAAGGGAAAGAAGGTATATGCACTATGTGGGAAGTAGTGAGAGAAGGTGCATGGGCTATGAGGGAAGAAGGGAGAAAAGGTGCATGGGCTGTGAGGGAAGAAGGTGCATGGGCTATGAGAGAAGTAGGGATAGAAGGTGCATGGGCTATGAAGAAATAAGGGAGAGAAGGTGCATGGGCTATGAGGGAAGAAGGGAGAGAAGGTGCTTGGGCTATGAAGGAAGAAGGGAGAGAAGGTGCTTGGGCTATGAGGGAAGAAGAGAGAGAAGGTGTATGGACTATGAAGGAAAAAGGGAAAGAAGGTATATGCACTATGTGGGAAGTAGTGAGAGAAGGTGCATGGGCTATGAGGGAAGAAGGGATAGAAGATGCATAGGCTTTAAAGGAAAAAGGGATAGACTGTGCTTAGGCTATGAGGGTAGAAGGTGCATGGACTGCTAGGGAAGAAGGGAGAGAAGGTAAATGGGCTATGAGGGAAGAAGGTGCATGGGCTGTTATGGATGAAGGGAAAGAAGCTGCATGGACTATGAGGGAAGAAGGTGCATGGGCTGTGAGGGAAAAAGGGAGAGAAGGTGCATGGTCTATGAGGGAAGAAGGGAAAGAAGGTGCATGGGCTATGAGGGAAGTAGGTGCATTGGCTGTGAGGTAAAAAGGGAGAGAAGGTGCATGGTCCTTGTGGGAAGTAGTGAGAGAAGGTGCATGGGTTATGAGGGAAGAAGAAAGAGAAGATGCATAGGCTTTAAAGGAAGAAGGGATAGACTGTGCTTAGGCTATGAGGGTAGAAGGTGCATGGACTGCTAGGGAAGAAGGGAGAGAAGGTAAATTGGCTATGAGGGAAGAAGGTGCATGGGCTGTTATGGATGAAGGGAAAGAAGCTGCATGGACTATGAGGGAAGAAGGTGCATGGGCTATGAGGGAAGAAGGGAGAGAAAGTGCATGGGCTATGAGGGAAGAAGGGAGAGAAAGTGCATGGGCTATGAGGGAAGAATGGAGAAAAGGTGCATGGGTTGTGAGAGAAGTAAGGAGAGAAGAAGTATGGGCTATGAGGGAAGAAGGTGCATGATATGTGAGGGAAGAAGGGAGATAAGGTGCATGGGCTATGAGGGAAGAATGTGCATGGGATGTGAGGGAAGAAGGGAGAGAAGGTGCTTGGGCTATGAGGAAAGAAGTGAAAGAAGAAGTATGGGCTATGAAGGAAACAGGGAGAGAAGGTGTATGCGCTATGTGGGAAGTAGGAATAGAAGGTGCATGAGCTATGATGGAAGATGGGAGAGAAGGTGCATTGGCTATGATGGAAGATGGGAGAGAAGGTGCATTGGCTATGAGGGAAGAAGGAAAGGAGGTATATGGGCTGTGATGGAAGAAGGGAGAGAAGGTGCATGGGCTATGAGGGAAGAAGGTGCATGGGCTGTGAAGGAAGAAGGGAGATACGGGGCATGGGCTTTGAGGGAAGAAGGGAGTGAAGGTGCTTGGGCTATGAGGAAAGAAGGGAGAGGAGGTGTATGAGCTATGAAGGAAAAGGGAGAGAAGGTGTATGCACTATGTGGGAAGTAGGAAGAGAAGGTGCATGGGCTATGAGGAAAGAAGGAAAGGAGGTGCATGGGCTGTGATGGAACAAGGGAAAGAAGATGCATGGATTATGAGGGAAGAAAGTGCATGGGCTATGAGGGAAGAATGGAGAAAAGGTGCATGGGTTGTGAGAGAAGTAAGGAGAGAAGAAGCATGGGCTATGAGGGAAGAAGGTGCATGATATGTGAGGGAAGAAGGGAGATAAGGTGCATGGGCTATGAGGGAAGAATGTGCATGGGATGTGAGGGAAGAAGGGAGGGAAGGTGCTTGGGCTATGAGGAAAGAAGTGAAAGAAGAAGTATGGGCTATGAAGGAAAAAGGGAGAGAAGGTGTATGCGCTATGTGGGAAGTAGGAATAGAAGGTGCATGAGCTATGATGGAAGATGGGAGAGAAGGTGCATTGGCTATGAGGGAAGAAGGAAAGGAGGTATATGGGCTGTGATGGAAGAAGGGAGAGAAGGTGCATGGGCTATGAGGGAAGAAGGTGCATGGGCTGTGAAGGAAGAAGGGAGATACGGGGCATGGGCTTTGAGGGAAGAAGGGAGTGAAGGTGCTTGGGCTATGAGGAAAGAAGGGAGAGGAGGTGTATGAGCTATGAAGGAAAAGGGAGAGAAGGTGTATGCGCTATGTGGGAAGTAGGAATAGAAGGTGCATGAGCTATGATGGAAGAAGGGAGAGAAGGTGCATGGGCTATGAGGAAAGAAGGAAAGGAGGTGCATGGGCTGTGATGGAACAAGGGAGAGAAGATGCATGGATTATGAGGGAAGAAAGTGCATGGTCTGTGGGGAAGAAGGGACAGAATGTGCATGGGCTTTGAGGGAAGAAGGGAGAGAAGGTGCATGGGCTATGAGGGAAGATGGGAGAGATGGTGCATGGGCTGTGAGGGAAGTAAGGAGAGAAGATGCATGGGCTATGAGGGAAGAAGGTGCATTGGATGTGAGGGAAGAAGGGAGAGAAGGTGCATGGGATATGAGGGAAGAACATGCATGGGATGTGAGGGAAGAAGGGAGAGAAGGTGAATGGGATATGAGGGAAGAACGTGCATGGGATGTGAG
Organism: Pseudophryne corroboree; assembly: GCF_028390025.1. Classification (NCBI taxonomy): domain Eukaryota; kingdom Metazoa; phylum Chordata; class Amphibia; order Anura; family Myobatrachidae; genus Pseudophryne; species Pseudophryne corroboree. The sequence goes on from NC_086448.1 coordinate 298,973,557, forward strand.
GGAAGAAGGGAGAGAAGGTGCTTGGGCTATGAGGGAAGAAGGGAGAGAAGGTGCTTGGGCTATGAGGGAAGAAGAGAGAGAAGGTGTATGGGCTATGAAGGAAAAAGGGAGAGAAGGTGTATGCATTATGTGGGAAGTAGGAAGAGAAGGTGCATGAGCTATGATAGAAGAAGGGAGGGAAGGTGCATGGGTTATGAGGAGAGAAGGGAAGGAGGTGCATGGGCTGTGATGGAAGAAGGGAGAGAAGATGCATGGGCTATGAGGAAGAAGGGAGAAAAGGTGCATGGGCTGTGAGGGAAAAAGGGATAGAATGTGCTTGGGCTATGAGGGAAGGAAGTGCATGGACTGTTAGGGAAGAAGGGAGAGAAGGTCCATGGACTATTTGGGAAGTAGGGAAAGAAGGTGCTTGGGCTTTCATGGAAGAAGGGAGAGAAGGTGCATGGGCTATATGGGAAGAAGGGAGAGAAGGTGCATTGGCTATGAGGGAAGAAGGTGCATGGGCTGTGAGGGAAGAAGGGAGAGAAGGTGCATGGGCTATGAGAGAAGAAGGGATAGAATGTGCTTGGGCTATGAGGGAAGGAGGTTCATGGACTGTTAGGGAAGAAGGGAGAGAAGGTGCATGGGCTATATGGGAAGTAGGGAGAGAAGGTGCACGGGCTATGAGGGAATACGCGAGAGAACATGCACATCGGCAGAGAACTACATTAAAATTAGCACAGACAGTACAAGGGTTAGAAGTCTGGGTAGATAATAGAGAAGTGAAGTATGTTTGCTTGGCTACAGAAAGGTCAGAGCTGTAAGTTGACAGGATAATTTTATGGCTGAGGATGTCTCACAAGGGATCCTAAGAGGTGTAGTACTTTTGCAGGTAGCATCTGTTTTGTATGACATTATTAAGGTGTGTGAATGCCTGTGTCTATGTAGCTGAAGGCTATGAATGCATGAATCCCCCTACTGTACCCAACTCAGCTTTCTTGTGACCAAAGGTTTCTTTCTGCCTCTTTTTCATACTCGTAGTTTTAAGTGATCTCTAAAGTCTGAGTCTAAAATATTATGGGGCTGATTCTGAGGTCTTCATTGCTGAAACCTTGTTAGCATAATTTCCCACATTCACATCTGTGGCTTTATGCTAATTATAATTTAATTCCTTCTTTGTGTAATGCTGTGCATCTGAATTCGAAGAAAGGCTAAAAATTCCACTTTGAGCAGCTTCCATCACACCCATCGGAAGCATGATCAAGACTTGCATAAGCCCCATGCCAGGTGCATCTCTGTCAGTTTATGGCCTCTAATGTATGCAATTAAGTCCAAAATCACTCCTGCAACACCGCCTGTGACACTCCTATAACATACCCATGAGAATGAATATCTCTATGTGTCTCCATAGCCACCTCCCAGTCACTACCCAGGAATTCCCAATACACTGCAGAGTGAATGCAGCTCAACTGGTTCTGCGACTGTGTGCACTCCAAGTGACACATACACCAATGCCAACTACGCGACTAGTGGCATTGTATCTAGCTCAGAATGGTCTTTCATATATATATATATATATATATATATATAAAGCAAATACTGGCAAAGAGTAATAATAATTGAATGTTTAAAAGAATATGACCTTTTTATTAATGTATTTAATAATATTAGAAAAGAGAACTTTAGCCTAAAATGTAGCATGATCGACAGCAGGAACTGTTGCTGGTTATGGAAGGACAACATGTATTAGCCAGCTTCCTTAATATGGCAGTAACATCCCGTAGCTTTAACTGTAGCTTGTCCACATGACCAGTGCCCAAGGTACCTGAAGCAGCTTCTGATCCCATACTGCCCCACTCGATTACTGCGATCTGTAGATGAAGGACTTTTAGCAGTACCTACAATCTCCCATAATTCATCTGGGGGTCGAGCTTTTAGTCATGCGGCTCCAACCCTGTAGAACTTACTTCCCCGCACAGTGCGAGAGGCCCCAACTACAGAATCCGTCAAAAGTAGACCCAAGACTTTCCTGTTTACTCAAGCATTTCCATAATGTCCCTTTTAGTATCTTCATGCTTCTGTATTTTATAAAAAGCTGTCCTGTACTTCATTATTTTCTGTACTATATTATGCTATGTATCTGTTAAGCGCCTTGAGTCCTATTGGAGAAAGAGCGCTATATAAATAAAATTATTATTATATAAACAAGTGAAGAAAATATAACGATCACATTGCTACTGAGCATATAATATAAAACAAACATTACAGATGAATATCATATATTTTCCTTTTGCATCTGAGTGCTGAATAACCAGTTCTTGCTTCCAACCTGTGTGTGGTTAGTTATCACAAGACCAATAAACACCAACATTTCTTTATAATTGAAAAGATTATCAGTGCCAATAAATGAATTACTACTAAAATCTGAACAGCCCACAGGGGGAAAGTAATGGTAGTGGCCCAGTGAAGGGAGGCATCACAAAGTTAAAGAGGTGTGGCCAGCTGATTGCCTGCCATATTATACAGACAGCATCACAGTTACCACTATATAAAGTAGTGATGAGCGGGTTCGGTTCCCCGGAAACCGAACCCCCCCGAACTTCACCCATTTTACACGGGTCCGAGGCATACTCGGATTCTCCCGTATGGCTCGGTTAACCCGAGCGCGCCTGAACGTCATCATCCCGCTGTCGGATTCTCGCGAGATTCGGATTCTATATAAGCAGCCGCGCGTCGCCGCCATTTTCACTCGTGCATTGGAAATGTTAGGGAGAGGACGTGGCTGGCGTCCTCTCCGTTTATTGTTGAACTTGATTGTGCTTTATTGCTTAATTGTGAGGAGGACTGGGGAGCAGCTGTATAATATAGGAGGAGTACAGTGCAGAGTTTTGCTGATCAGTGACCACCAGTTTTATCCGTTCTCTGCCTGAAAAAAACGCTCCTTATCTGTGCTCAGTGTGCTGCATATATCTGTGCTCAGTGCTTACACTGCTTAATTGTGGGGACTGGGGAGCAGCTGTATTATATAGGAGGAGTACAGTGCAGAGTTTTGCTGACAGTGACCACCAGTATACGTTGTCTGCCTGAAAAAAACGCTCCTTATCTGTGCTCAGTGTGCTGCATATATCAGTGCTCACACTGCTTGATTCTGGGGACTGGGGAGCAGCTGTATTATATAGGAGGAGTACAGTGCAGAGTTTTGCTGACAGTGACCACCAGTATTATACGTTCTCTGCCTGAAAAACACTCCATATCTGTGCTCAGTGTGCTGCATATATCTGTGCTCACACTGCTTTATTGTGGGCACTGGGGACCACCAGTATATTATATAGGAGGAGTACAGTGCAGAGTTTTGCTGACCAGTGACCACCGGTATATGTTGTCTGCCTGAAAAACACTCCATATATGTGCTACATTGTAGTATATAGTAGGAGTACAGTGCATAATTTTGCTGACCACCAGTATATAATATATAGGAGTATGGTACAGAAGGCCACTGCTGTACCTACCTCTGTGTCGTCAAGTATACTATCCATCCATACCTGTGGTGCATTTCAGTTTTGCACAGTTTGCTGACCACCAGTATATAATATATATAGCAGTACGGTACAGTAGGCCACTGCTGTACCTACCTCTGTGTCGTCAAGTATACTATCCATCCATACCTGTGGTGCATTTCAGTTTTGCACAGTTTGCTGACCACCAGTATATAATATATATAGCAGTACGGTACAGTAGGCCACTGCTGTACCTACCTCTGTGTCGTCAAGAATACTATCCATCCATACCTGTGGTGCATTTCAGTTTTGCACAGTTTGCTGACCACCAGTATATAATATATATAGAAGTACGGTACAGTAGGCCACTGCTGTACCTACCTCTGTGTCGTCAAGTATACTATCCATCCATACCTGTGGTGCATTTCAGTTTTGCACAGTTTGCTGACCACCAGTATATAATATATATAGCAGTACGGTACAGTAGGCCACTGCTGTACCTACCTCTGTGTCGTAAAGTATACTATCCATCCATACCTGTGGTGCATTTCAGTTTTGCACAGTTTGCTGACCACCAGTATATAATATATATAGCAGTACGGTACAGTAGGCCACTGCTGTACCTACCTCTGTGTCGTAAAGTATACTATCCATCCATACCTGTGGTGCATTTCAGTTTTGCACAGTTTGCTGACCACCAGTATATAATATATATAGCAGTACGGTACAGTAGGCCACTGCTGTACCTACCTCTGTGTCGTCAAGTATACCATCCATCCATACCTGTGGTGCATTTTAGTTTTGCACAGTTTGCTGACCACCAGTATATAATATATATAGCAGTACGTTAAAGTAGGCCACTGCTGTACCTACCTCTGTGTCGTCAAGTATACTATCCATCCATACCTGTGGTGCATTTCAGTTGTGCGCAGTATATATAGTAGTAGGCCATTGCTATTGATACTGGCATATAATTCCACACATTAAAAAATGGAGAACAAAAATGTGGAGGTTAAAATAGGGAAAGATCAAGATCCACTTCCACCTCGTGCTGAAGCTGCTGCTACTAGTCATAGCCGAGACAATGAAATGCCATCAACGTCGTCTGCCAAGGCCGATGCCCAATGTCATAGTAGAGAGCATGTAAAATCCAAAAAACAAAAGTTCAGTAAAATGACCCAAAAATCAAAATTGAAAGCGTCTGATGAGAAGCATAAACTTGCCAATATGCCATTTACGACACGGAGTGGCAAGGAACGGCTGAGGCCCTGGCCTATGTTCATGGCTAGTGGTTCAGATTCACATGAGGATGGAAGCACTCATCCTCTCGCTAGAAAAATTAAAAGACTTAAGCTGGCAAAAGCACAGCAAAGAACTGTGCATTCTTCTAAATCACAAATCCCCAAGGAGAGTCCAATTGTGTCGGTTGCGATGCCTGACCTTCCCAACACTGGACGGGAAGAGCTTGCACCTTCCACCATTTGCACGCCCCCTGCAAATGCTGGAAGGAGCACCCGCAGTCCAGTTCCTGATAGTCAAATTGAAGATGTCACTGTTGAAGTACACCAGGATGAGGATATGGGTGTTGCTGGCGCTGGGGAGGAAATTGACAAGGAGGATTCTGATGGTGAGGTGGTTTGTTTAAGTCAGGCACCCGGGGAGACACCTGTTGTCCGTGGGAGGAGTCCACTGACAACTAAATCCCTTCCTCTTGTAACCAAGCTCCTGCAAACCACACCACCAACTCCCTTAGTGTCAATTTCCTCCTCACCCAGGAAAGCCAATAGTCCTGCAGGCCATGTCACTGGCAAGTCTGACGAGTCCTCTCCTGCCTGGGATTCCTCCGATGCATCCTTGAGTGTAACGCCTACTGCTGCTGGCGCTGCTGTTGTTGCTGCTGGGAGTCGATCGTCATTCCAGAGGGGAAGTCGGAAGACCACTTGTACTACTTCCAGTAAGCAATTGACTGTCCAACAGTCCTTTGCGAGGAAGATGAAATATCACAGCAGTCATCCTGCTGCAAAGCAGATAACTCAGGCCTTGGCAGCCTGGGCGGTGAGAAACGTGGTTCCGGTATCCACCGTTAATTCAGAGACAACTAGAGACTTGATTGAGGTACTGTGTCCCCAGTACCAAATACCATCTAGGTTCCATTTCTCTAGGCAGGTGATACCGAAAATGTACACAGACCTCAGAAAAAGAGTCTCCAGTGTCCTAAAAAATGCAGTTGTACCCAATGTCCACTTAACCACGGACATGTGGACAAGTGGAGCAGGGCAGACTCAGGACTATATGACTGTGACAGCCCACTGGGTAGATGTATTGCTTCCCGCAGCAAGAACAGCAGCGGCGGCACTAGTAGCAGCATCTCGCAAACGCCAACTCGTTCCTAGGCAGGCTGCGCTTTGTATCACCGCTTTCCAGAAGAGGCACACAGCTGACAACCTCTTACGGAAACTGAGGAAGATCATCGCAGAATGGCTTACCCCAATTGGACTCTCCTGGGGATTTGTGACATCGGACAACGCCAGCAATATTGTGTGTGCATTACATCTGGGCAAATTCTAGCACGTCCCATGTTTTGCACATACATTGAATTTGGTGGTGCAGAATTATTTAAAAAACGACAGGGGCGTGCAAGAGATGCTGTCGGTGGCACGAAGAATTGCGGGCCACTTTCGGCATTCAGCCACCGCGTGACGAAGACTGGAGCACCACCAAACATTCCTGAACCTGCCCTGCCATCATCTGAAGCAAGAGGTGGTAACGAGGTGGAATTCAACCCTCTATATGCTTCAGAGGATGGAGGAGCAGCAAAAGGCCATTCAAGCCTATACATCTGCCCACGATATAGGCAAAGGAGGGGGAATGCACCTGACTCAAGCGAAGTGGAGAATGATTTCAACATTGTGCAAGGTTCTGCAACCCTTTGAACTTGCCACACGTGAAGTCAGTTCAGACACTGCCAGCCTGAGTCAGGTCATTCCCCTCATCAGGCTTTTGCAGAAGAAGCTGGAGACATTGAAGGAGGAGCTAAAACAGAGCGATTCCGCTAGGCATGTGGGATTTGTGGATGGAGCCCTTAATTCGCTTAACCAGGATTCACGGGTGGTCAATCTGTTGAAATCAGAGCACTACATTTTGGCCACCGTGCTCGATCCTAGATTTAAAACCTACGTTGTATCTCTCTTTCCGGCAGACACAAGTCTGCAGAGGTTCAAAGACCTGCTGGTGAGAAAATTGTCAAGTCAAGCGGAACGTGACCCGTCAACATCTCCTCCTTAACATTCTCCCGCAACTGGGGGTGCGAGGAGAAGGCTAAGAATTCCGAGTCCACCCGCTGGCGGTGATGCAGGGCAGTCTGGAGCGAGTGCTGACATCTGATCCGGACTGAAGGACCTGCCAACGATTACTGACATGTCGTCTACTGTCACTGCATATGATTCTCTCACCATTGAAAGAATGGTGGAGGATTATATGAGTGACCGCATCCAAGTAGGCACGTCAGACAGTCCGTACGTATACTGGCAGGAAAAAGAGGCAATTTGGAGGCCCTTGCACAAACTGGCTTTATTCTACCTAAGTTGCCCTCCCTCCTGTGTGTACTCCGAAAGAGTGTTTAGTGCAGCCGCTCACCTTGTCAGCAATTGGCGTACGAGGTTACTTCCAGAAAATGTGGAGAAGATGATGTTCATCAAAATGAATTATAATCAATTCCTCCGTGGTGACATTCACCAGCAGCAATTGCCTCCAGAAAGTACACAGGGACCTGAGATGGTGGATTCCAGTGGGGACGAATTAATAATCTGTGAGGAGGGGGATGTACACAGTGAAAGGGGTGAGGAATCGGAGGATGATGATGAGGTGGACATCTTGCCTCTGTAGAGCCAGTTTGTGCAAGGAGATTGCTTCTTTTTTTGGTGGGGGCCCAAACCAACCAGTCATTTCAGTCACAGTCGTGTGGCAGACCCTGTCGCTGAAATGATGGGTTCGTTAAAGTGTGCATGTCCTTTTTATACAACATAAGGGTGGGTGGGAGGGCCCAAGGACAATTCCATCTTGCACCTCTTTTTTCTTTCATTTTTCTTTGCATCATGTGCTGTTTGGGGACAATTTTTTTTAAGTGCCATCCTGCCTGACACTGCAGTGCCACTCCTAGATGGGCCAGGTATTTGTGTCGGCCACTTGTGTCGCTTAGCTTAGTCACACAGCGACCTTGGTGCGCCTCTTTTTTTCTTTGCATCATGTGCTGTTTGGGGACTATTTTTTTGAAGTGCCATCCTGCCTGACACTGCAGTGCCACTCCTAAATGGGCCAGGTGTTTGTGTCGGCCACTTGTGTCGCTTAGCTTAGTCACACAGCGACCTTGGTGTGCCTCTTTTTTTCTTTGCATCATGTGCTGTTTGGGGACTGTTTTTTGGAAGTGCCTTCCTGTCTGACACTGCAGTGCCACTCCTAGATGGGCCAGGTGTTTGTGTCGGCCACTTGTGTCGCTTAGCTTAGTCACACAGCGACCTTGGTGCGCCTCTTTTTTTCTTTGCATCATGTGCTGTTTTGGGACTATTTTTTTGAAGTGCCATCCTGCCTGACACTGCAGTGCCACTCCTAGATGGGCCAGGTGTTTGTGTCGGCCACTTGGGTCGCTTAGCTTAGCCATCCAGCGACCTCGGTGCAAATTTTAGGACTAAAAATAATATTGTGAGGTGTGAGGTGTTCAGAATAGACTGAAAATGAGTGGAAATTATGGTTATTGAGGTTAATAATACTATGGGATCAAAATGACCCCCAAATTCTATGATTTAAGCTGTTTTTTAGGGTTTTTTGAAAAAAACACCCGAATCCAAAACACACCCGAATCCGACAAAAAAATTTCGGTGAGGTTTTGCCAAAACGCGTCCAAATCCAAAACACGGCCGCAGAACCGAATCCAAAACCAAAACACAAAACCCGAAAAATGTCCGGTGCACATCACTAACATAAAGCAGGGAGCATCACAATGCCCGCCATATAATGCAGAGAGCTACACAGTGGCTGCCATATAATACAGGGAGCAAGACACTCACTGCCATATAATAGAGACAAGGTTGTGACCGACATATAATACAGAGAGCAATGCAGTGACCACCACATAATACAGAGAGCAATGCAGTGACTGCCATATAATACAGAGACAATGCAATTACTACCATATAATGCATAGAGCAATGCAGTGGCCTCCTTATAATACAGATAGCAATGCAGAGAGCACCATACAATGGAGGAAGTATCGCAGTGCCTGCCATATAATGCAGAAAGCATTGCAGTGACCCACATATAACACAGATAAATGCAATGCAGTGTCTGTCATATAATACAGAGACAATGTAGTGATTACCAAAATAATACCAAAACTATGGTGGCCTCCATATAATACAGAGAGCAACACAGCGACCTCCATATAATACAGAGAGCTACATTGTGACCATTATATAATACGGAGAGCATAGTGTTGTATGGCAGTGACTGCCATACAATACAGAGAGCATTGCAGTGCCCACCATATAAAACAGAGAGCAACACAGTGACCACCATATAATGCAAGAAGTATTGCAGTGACCCATATATAACACAGATAATATTAATACACCCCCACCGACAACATTAAAACATGCAACCCACCACAGGCAGTATTAAAACAAACACCAAACCCGCACCCCCCACCCCAAAAAAACAAAACAAAAAACAACTTGCCTCACCATTGAATAGATATAACACCCAATTAAATAACATTAAAACATTTTCACAGCCCCACTGGCACTTACCTGCCTTCCCTGTGGAACTCCAGAGTGTCCTGCACCTGCAATGCTTTGTGACAGAAGGAATACAGGAACAGGCTACAGGAGAGGGAAGGGGCAGGGACTCTGGGGTGAGAAGGCGGGGTCTCTGGGAGGGAAGGGAATACTTTGGCATATGCAGCTCTGGTGCTGGCAGCTGGTCCTTCAGAGTAGGAACTAGCTGCCAGTAATTAATCGGTTCCACAACATAGCCCCTGTGTACAGACACAGCCGGTACATGATATATATATATATATATCTATATATATATGTGTGTGTATATATATATTTTTTAATATAGTATTTTGTCCCAGCCAGTACGTTGTAATACAATATAGAAATTGAGTTACCAGTGTTTTGTCTGGGTATGTATACACTTAGATAGCTACTGGTGCTAATGCCATGCAGAGATATTAATTATCTGTGGGACTAATCTGTGTATTGTAAAAATTGCATCCGTTCAAAAAGCCACAATATAAATAAAAAAAATCACAAATAATTGCATTCAGTAGCTTATCCCTTCGAATAATCAAGAAAGAATGAGTGCTAAGGTGGATGGAAGCTTATTTTACAATTCTACAGACATCTGACATTTGTTAATCATTGCTATCATTCCATGTACTGGGATTAGCATGATTCTCTTGGAAATGTAGATAAATCATGGATGTTTGTGCAAATCTCAGCCAATTTGTAATGTGATTGTAAATTGCAAATCACTGAAACTTGGTTAAATTCAGATTTGGCTCAATTGATTTGCCCATCTCTGGTTATGTCACTGAAGCAAGAATAATATCTCTTTTCCACTGAAGTCCCTGGTCTGACCTGAGATTTGGAACACAATTCCAAACCGGAACGGATCCGGGGCAGCCTCATTTCCACCATGGCACCGATCCGGGTTATTCCCAGATTGGCACCATTCACACTGCATACTGGTGCAGTGCTGGCACTTGGAGATGACATTAGGGAGAGTGGCTCTCCCCATCCTATAAAAGGGTCCAAGTTTGGACGTCCTGGGTTACCCATTTACACTGTAGTTCACTCGGGTCCTTCACAGGTAAAACCCTGCTAGGTACCCGGCCGGGAAGGATTCCTGGGTGACAGAACCCGGGCGGTCCCTTTTCCAATTTCCACTGACCTAAACTCTGGGATGCTGCACAATAACACAGTATTTTCAGGTCAGTGAAAAAGGGGCATTTGTAAACTGACAGCATTTGGACGTTCAGGATGGACTGTGTGATCCACTCTGTACTGAGAAATCTTACCACAGCTAGAATGTTTCTGACTTGGTTCAGCTGTAACAACTACTGTACAAAGTTAATTGATGAACTTGCTGTAACTGTACAAAGAAGCATGCCCTTATACAATTTTGCCTTTAGGGCATGCTAAAATTGTGTCAGGACATGCTGGGATGTATAGTTCCACAGCAGCTGGAGAGATGCATGTTAAATACCTCTGCAGTAGTGGAAAATTGTATAACATGTACAGTATATAATGTAGTGCTTGCTCTCTCTCTCTCTCTCTCTCTCTCTCTCTCTCTCTATCTCTCTCTCTTTCTCTCTCTCTCTCTAAACTGGATGTATCTTTAATGTGGAAAAATACTTTAACTATGCTGGTAATGTAGAAAACCGTTTTGATAGTGACATGTACTGTAGCCTATCTTGCTCCCACCTTACTGCTATCTGCTCAAGTTAGACAAAGTGTTTAAAACATGCACACAATTTTACCATTTTACAGAGTTAAAGTCTAGATTTTTTCAGATGTTCGCTGAAAGCACCATTCTGTACACCCAGTCCCCTCTATGTTTAATCTTTTAAACCCTATCTCCAAAGAAACTGAATAATTCATGGGCATTGGGCATGAAGAGCTACAATACGATTCGCACAGATTGTATGCCGTTTCATCATGTCAGTCTCAACCTCTAAGATGATTCGTTCTCTAACAAGGGATTATCTTGGAGTCCGATAACCACACAAAATGAGTTAGATGCAAGTGTTCAGAAGCATGATGAAGTAGTACTTTTAAACTACTGTCTATACTTTGAAAACTTTGCCATGGATGTATGTTCTAGCACAACCTTGCATTCACTTGCAACACATAAATTCGTTGTTACATATTTTCAATATTATGTATTGTGAGCGAACTCGTGCATCGTCTTTCCTGTGAAAGGAAACTTTCTGAATGACAATGTGCTATGAATATTACATGGTACTGTCATAATAAAAACATAAAAGGAATAAAAGTTTAGAGAAAAATACAGTTCACTATTTCTCTGGACAAATGTGTGTGTGTAGTTGCACAGTGTTTGTGTATATATAAACTATGTGTGGGTGTTGTGTATATATAAAATATGTGTGGGTGTATTGCCACATTTCTCTTTTTCTCTGTGTTGTGTTATTGCAGAAGAATATTCTTCAGGCATTAAAAAGATTAGGGTAGCTTGGCTGTAAAGGCCCATATAGGCGGGCCGATGCGGGAGAGATGTGTGCTGAGCGAACCGCTAGATTGGCCTGCATGCAGGTCAATCTAGCACCAGCGATATCAGCTATCACTGAGGGGGCTACAAACGCAGCGATAATGCTCAAATTCTAAGCAATCTAGTCAGATTGCTTAGAATATCGCTCCGTAAGTACCCCCCTTTACACTGTTTATCTGAAATCTTTGCTGATTGTTGTAATGCAATTCCTCTGATGGGGACAGTGACACTTATGAATATGTATGAATTGCCACAGCGATGTTAGAAAATCCGTCAGACATCACTTAGGAATGTATTCTGTGATTCAGATAAAAAACGGATTGTATAAAGACTACATAATACCGTTCTACAAACAGGAAACACATTTAAAATTGTAGTTATATTTCATATACATGCCAAATAGCTACACTTGTGCACAGCTCTAAAAGTGTTTTTTTCTTGCCTAGTGCAGCCGAGATTGTCCCTGCATTTACAGTATCTCTCTGATTACTGCAACAAATTGTGCAGATTGTGGGAAAAGTGTATTTTTGCTGCATAGAATTGATGGATCTTGTTACTGTGCATTCCACATGAATCTGAAGTTAATCACAATGATGCACATGTTTACTGTACATGCACAAATGCAAAAACTATCTATGTCTACAGGATGAAGAGGTTTTTCACTGATTCTATTTGAAGAGATCACTGCTGAACAGTAGGTGGCACCAGCTGATGCTGTTTATAGTAGATAAAGACTAATAGAATTTAGTAATGCTCATCAGTTAGGAGATTTCTTTATTTTACTGGGAATATTCTAAAACACAAACATGCAATGTTTATTTTAAGAAGCAAAAATAATAGGAATAGTTTAAAGAACTAAGGTTATTTTAAATAAAATCTATTAGATTCAGTGGGATACGTAATTATTGCAGGAATTAAACCAGTCATTTACACATGACTTTTTAAACAGTTATTGCAATCATCACAATGAATGCTTGGTATGTCATATATCACAAAAGTGTCAATATAGAAATATATATATAACTAATCATGTACAGGAGACAGCGGGCAGTACTCAAAGGACTTTTCAGCAGCAATCACATCCACATACAGATCAACATTTCGATTTTACTCAAATCGTCTTCAGGATCAATCAACAACAGTACAAAACATACAAGAATTTATAACTCACACTGTGTCCGTTCGCATTTCCCCGCTGCCGGTCCCGGGCGCCAGACGTCTCCCGATGATGTTACCGATGGCAACACATGCTAAGCAGCGTGTGGTGTCTGGCACCCCATTACCTAGCAACATCAAGTGACAGCCCTTCACCAAAGAAATACATATAACAATAAAACATGGTACTGCTTGCAAACATGAACGCTGTCAAGTTATTCATACTGATAACTCGATCTAGACCTACATTAGAGGACACATCACATACAGAAATGTGTACTAAATTATTCCACCTTTAACAATAAATCCATAGATCACTAGTATATGGAACAATAGAATGTATTGTATGCCATACAATTACAAGAAGCAATCAAGACCAAAATTTTCGTTCAAGCTACTGTATTTAAACAGTGAATCCACCTGGCTTCACACTGCATTTATCTCTATCCCCACCTCAAACCTTTTCAACCTGCTCTATGATTTTATAACGGAGTGAAGCAAGTCCATGCTTTTGCTCTGTTAAATGGCGTGCCACAGGTTGTTCTTGTGCCACCACTTGACCCTCCACCGCCTTGCGGTTAGAGGAACTATGCATATTCATATGTTCTTTAAACTGCCTTGTGGCCTTTCCTACATAGAAAAGACCACAAGGGGAGCGTATGAAGAACACTGCATGTGTACTGGTGCAAGTTAATACCTGGCGAATAGGAATACGTTTTCCTGTATGAGGATGGGAGAAAGAGTCACCGCTTTCTAAAAAACTGCAAGTAGTGCAGCCTGTGCAGCGGTAACACCCCGGTTTACGAGTCAAAATGTTTTTTGGCTGTTTCTGTTTAAAATATCATTCTTTACTAGCCAATACTTTAAATTCTTATTTAAATTCTTATTATGGGTAAAACCGGCCATAATAGATATATCATGGAACACTTTGAGTTAGGAGGTCGCAAACAAGGAGAGGACCTTCAAAAGGGAGATCAAACAAACAACTAGTCTTCAATTTGTTGAATAGACAAATGACAGGAACTGAGATGACGATTCTTAATAAGGGGCTTTCGTTTGTACCCTCTTGCAGTATTGGTCGCTTCCAGTGAAGAGTTGACTCATACAAATTCAATAGGAAACTTAGATTAAACGAGTTTTTTCAAGCATCACCACAGACAAATTTGGCTATGGATGAGTAACCACCCACTCTAAAACCACAATCTAAATTTGATCCCTATACAACTGATGTGTCCTTGAAATGCTGTCAGAGAAGGTTGGAACAAACAGTGGAGCAGATCAGTAGCACAACAAGGCTGATGGGTTCTAATATGTCTAAAATGGAATTTGAAAGTTTACAAAACCCAAGTAAAGTTCAGTGTATAGTTATCCACCCCGCTGATAAGAAGGCGGGATTGTTATACAGGATATCGATCAATATCGAGCAGAGGTGTACAGATAATTGAGGGACACTAGAGCCTATCAACCATTAACAGTAGACCCCACGACTGCATTTAACAAAGAACTGGAACAGGTACTGGCACAGGCTGTACAGGATAACATCATTGCTAACTCTGTGAAAAATGCTTTAGTAGAAGATCAACCTATAGCTCCTGTTTTATACACCATCCCGAAGGTGCACAAAGACCCTTTGAGACACCCTGAGTGACCGATAATTGCAGCATGAAATTTGGTCTACTATAAAGTATCTAAGTATTTGGACACATGCTTCCAACCAGTGATTTAAGACTTATTCTTATCTTAAGGATATAACTACTCTCATACAGATATTGCATCAGTTGTCATCTCCTTTGCCACCATGTCAGCTGTGTTCTCTGGACGTAGTGAACCTATACACTTGTATTCCACAGGAAGGTGGTTTACAGGCAGCTAGGGATTTACTCTTTGCAAGTCCTTTATATAAGGGCCCTGATGTGACATTTTTTATCCGTTAGTTGGAATTAACTTTGAAAAAGAACTACTTCTTGTTTGACAACCAGTGGTATGTAATACAGAAAGGGTGTGCAATGGGGTCCTTTGTGGTCCCAGCATTTGCCAATTGTTATACTGCATGTTTGAAGTAGAATGTAACATCTTTTTTGCAGATCCTACAATAGCATCTAAAATCTTGCTGTTTTTAAGGTATATTGACTATTTGTTGGTGATTTGGGTAGGGGAAGAGTGTGAATTTCATGACTTGATGTCTAGAGCAAATAGCTCCAATGAATACGTCAAATTCACTTACTCCATAAGTAAGGAAATGGTCAATTACCTAGCTGTGACTATTTATTTGGACGCACAGGGCCTACATACTTCGTTATATAAAAAAGAGACAGACAGAAATACTGCATTACAGTATTCGAGCCAACACCCTATTGCCACCAAAAAGTGACTTCCTTTCTCTCAGTTCCTGAGGGTACACCGTATCTCTGATTATATGGATTCTACCATTAAGGACATTGATGTTATGATCAAACAGTATTTGTTGAGGGGTTATAAATATGAAGAACTTCTTAAAGTCAAAGAGAAGGTATTATCTATACCTAGATCACAAGCTCTAGTATCTACTGAAAAGAAAAAAACAAATATAAAGAAAAAAATCAATTTGTTCAAAAATTTCATACATACAGTGATCAGATTGTCAAACAATCTAAGAAATTATGGCCTATAGTATCCACCGATCCTAAACACAAAGTATTCCATGATATGTATATTATGCCCAGTTTTATCCATAATAACAATTTAAAGGATTGGCTAATAAAGAATCATACAGCCAAAAAACTTGTTGACTTGTAAACCGGGGTGTACCACTGCACAGGCTGCACTACTTGCAGCTTTTTAGAAAGCGGTGACTCTTTCTCCCATCCTCATACAGGAAAACGTATTTCTATTCACCAGGTATAAACCTGCACCAGTGCATATGTAGTGTTCTTCATACGCTCTCCTTGTGGTCTTTTCTATGTAGGAAAGACCACAAGTCAGTTTAAAGAACGCATGAATATGCATAGATCCTCTAACCGCAAGGCGGTGGAGGGTCAAGTGGTGGCACAAGAACAACCTGTGGCTCACCATTTTAGGGAGCATAAACATGAACTTGCTACACTTCGTTATAAAATCATAGAGCAGGTTGAAAAGAAGGATGGAGGTGGGGATAGCGATAAATGCAGTGTGAAGCCAGGTGGATTCACTGTTTAAATACAGTATCACCTAAAGGCTTGAATGAACATTTCAGTCTTAGTTGCTTCTTGTAATTGTATGGCATACGATATATTCTATTGTTCTACATATTAGTGATCCATGGATTTATTGTTAAAGGTGGAATAATTTAGTACACATTTCTGTATGTGATGTGTCCTCTAATGTACTTCTAGATCCAGTTATCAGTATGAATAACTTGACAGCGTTCATAATTATTATTAGTCTATGAGAATAGCTATGTACTGTATGTTTGCAAGCAGCTATGTATTTCTTTGCTGAAGGGCTGTCACTTAAAAGTACATTCTGATGTTGCTAGGTAACAGGATGCCAGACACCACACTACGTAGCGTGCGTCGCCATCGGTGACGTCATCGGGAGTTGTCTGGCACCCGGGACTGATGGCGGTGAAGCGCGAACGGACACATGGTGAGTTATAAATTCTTGTATGTTTTGTACTGTTCATGACTGATCCTGAAGACGATTTGAGAGGTTGATCTATACGTGGATGTGATTACTGCTGAAAGTCCTTTGAGTGCCGCCTGCTGTCTCCTGTACATGTAATGGTGCTCACGCACTGGGGAGGGCACCTAGGCATGTCACAATTGATCCGGAGTGCCGACCATAATATGCATCTATAACTAATGAAATAAGTCCATACAGTGAGAGTTTCTCCTACAGTACTGTATGTAATCTTTCCCTCTGTGGCTGTATAACCAATACAAAATCTATTGTTTCCTTAGTCAAAACACTGCATTTGGGAAAGATGTATCACACCATCTAAATATGAAAAGTGGAGAATTGCCCATAGCAACAAATCAGCTTCAAGCTGTCATTTCTCAAGTTCATTCTATAAACTGACATCTAGAACCTGATTAGTTGCTTTGGCAATTTCCTCACCAGTCCGATTTAGAATGTTTCATACATCTCTTCATTGGAGTGGAAAATAAAATAAGGGCAACGCAATTGTAATAAATGTGTATGTGTCACAAACATAAACAGCAAGATGTGTGTTTCTGTTAAAGTCAGTAGTCACTATGTTTAGGTTCCCTGGAACATATTCATTTAGGGTTTTTAACTGCTAAACATTGGCAGCTGCAGCCCCTTGAGTGTACAGGGATATAGGGATATAGCCCATCGGAGTCATGCATTAAAAAGCAACAATATAGGGGTGTGGCTTCATGGGAAAGGGCGTGTCCACAAAGTATCACCAATTCACATCACACCGCACAGTAGTACCCCTTATACACATTACACCAGGTAGAGCCCATTACACGCATTACGCCAGGTAGAGCCCATTATACACATTACGCCAGATAGAGCCCAATATACATATTAAGCCAGAGAGAGCCCATTATATACATTATGCCAGATAGAGCCGGAGCCCCCCTCCTCCACTCCTTGAGGCTGTGACTGAGGGCACTGACCTGGACAGAGTGGGGGTACAGTCACTGTCAGGGCAGAGCTGCTGGGGGCTGGGATAGGCTGTCCAATCTGCATGGCTACCGTTTCCGGGCTATCCCTCCTTGCGGGGCACTGTGGATGTATGCTGGGGGGGGGGGCAGGCTGGGAGAGAGAGTCTCAGGAGACGCTGCGGACAGAGGGAAGAGGTGGAGCATCCGCAAATCCACATGTTTTCGTACCTGTGCCAGTGAAAACGCAGCCCATTTTCGATGATTTTGAGGCATTTTTAGCTAAAAAAGGCATTGGCGAAAATGCCTTAAAAATGGGCTAAAATGGCCCGCAATTGAAAACGCTGTGAGGTAAATTCGATAGCTTCTAAATTGCTGGAGCTAATTGAATACCCCCCTAAGGCCCTCTGCCCTTTACTGTCCTCTTGCAATTCATGGGATTTGTATTTAGAAATCAAGTATAATACTAATTAGACATTTTTGTGAATGTCACAACATCACAAAACTTACAAAGTAGGTGAAAACATCTTACTTACTTATGGATCTAGGACAGTGATGGCTAACCTTGACACTCCAGCTGTTATTGAACTACACATCCCAGCATGCCCTGCATCAGTTTTAGCATGGCCAAATAGCAAAACTGTAGCAGGGTATGCTGGGATGTGTAGTTCAACAACAGCTGGAGTGTCAAGGTTAGCCATCACTGATCTAGGACATGCCAGAATATACAGTAAACCATACTTTTGAGCCCAAGTCCAACATTTGTACAGTAACTATGTAATAACCAACAATCCTGAATAAAATAATCAGTATAAACTTGATCCTATCCTGTTAAACCCTTACTGTCTATAGATTTCCCTATTTTGCTGTGCCCCTGCCTGATACTTAATGGGGGTCATTCCGAGATGATCGTAGCTGTGCTAAATTTAGCACAGCTACGATCATTCACACTGACATGCGGGGGGACGCCCAGCACAGGGCTATCCCACCCCGCATGTCAGTGCTGCCCCCCACCACCACAGAAGTGCAAAGGCATCATCGCACAGCGGCGATGCCTTTGCACTTCAAGAGTAGCTCCCGACCAGCGCAGTTTAAGCGTGCTGGCCGGGAGCTACTCATCGCTCCCCGGCCCACAGCGGCTGCGTGTGACATCACGTAGCCACTGCGGCCCGCCCCCCTTTCGGTCCGTCCACGCCTGCATTGGCTGGACCGCGCCCATGAAACGGCGGCCAAACACCGCCATTCACCCAGCGACCGCCTCTGCCTGTCAATCAGGCAGAGACGCTCGTAGCGGCTCGACGGACTTCGCCCGTGTGGCATGCGCATTTCTCACCCGATCGCACCGCTGCGATAAACTGCAGCGTGCGATCGGGTCAGAATGACCCCCAATGTACCCACTATGGATGGAAGTTTTTATCAGAGATAAATCTTTATGCATGATTCTGCAAACAGATTTAAATGTCAGTTTTTCCAACAAGGAATCTCATTTTTATTGTAGCTGTAGAATTCACTTTAAATATTTTAGAAGCCAAGTAAAATGTTCTGTTGTCAATGGAATATAGATGCCTTGAAAGCTATAGCCATGGATAAATGTGTCTAGGTAAAGAATGACTCTCATTTGTGAAGCACATTGCCAAAGAGCAGCACAATCTAATTTTTTGTAATGCCATGTACAATATCTCAGTTTGTTCAAGTAAATCTGGATTTCCACCATATTAGCAAATGGGAAGCACTGAGTAAAGTGAGGGTCTTTTTGCAAAATAATGCTGTGTAGGCACTCAGGGATAAATTGGGGTGGTCTTCAGTATGCCGAATGTCGGGATCCCGGCGCAAAGTATACCGGCGCCGGGATCCCGACACCCGGCATACCAACAGCTATTCTCCCTCGTGGGGGTCCATGACCCCCTTGGAGGAAAAATAAAATAGCGTGGCACGTGTAGCGCGCCACCGTGCCCACAGCGTGGCGAGCGCAGGGAGCCCGCAAGGGGCTCCTTTGCGCTCGCCACACTGTCGGTATGCTGGCGGTCAGGCTCCTGGCGCCGGTATGCTGGTCGCCGGGAGCCCGGCCGCCGGCATACCATACTGCACCCGATAAATTGTCCATACCGCTGACAAGGAATATATACAGTTAATTACTGCATATGCTCTTGTGTACACATGATATATCTGTGAACAACTACTTCCACATATTTATCGCACACCTAGGCAGACTTGTAATGTAAGAAAGCTCCTCCTACACCACACAACTAGGCACACTTGTACTGTATGGAGGCTCCACCTAACAGCAGAAGGCATCACACACCTAGGCACACTTGTCCTGTATGGTGGCTCCACCTACGCCACACAACTAGGCACACTTGTGATGTATGGAGGCTCCACCTAACAGCAGAAGTTACAACACAACTAGGCATTCTTCTAATGTACAGAGGCTCCACCTAAAAGCAGACTACACCACAAACCTAGGCACACTTGTAATGTACAGAGGCTCCTCTTAACAGTAGTAGACAACACACATCTAGTCACACTTGTAATGTATGGAGGCTCCACCTAACAGCATAGGACACCACACACCTAGGCACACTTGTAATGCACAGAGGCTCCACCTAACAGCATAGGACACCACACACCTAGGCACAGTTGCAATGCACAGACGTTTCACCTAACAGCAGAGGACACCACACACTGAGGTACATTTGAAATTTACAGAAGCTAATCCTACACCACACATCTAGTCACACTTGCAATGTACTGAGGCTCCACCTAATAGCAGAGGACACCACGCATCTAGTCACACTTCTAATATATGGAGGTTCCACCTAACAGCATAGGACACCACACACCTAGGAACACTTACAATGCACAGAGGTTCCACCTAACAGCAGAGGACATCACACACCTAGGCAAACTTGCAGTGCACAGAGGTTCCACCTAACAGCAGAGGATACCACACACTTAGGTACATTTGAAATGTACAGAAGCTAATCCTACACCACACATCTAGTCACACTTGTAATGTACTGAGGCTCCACCTAATAGCAGAAGACACCACGCACCTAGTCACACTTCTAAGCTCAACATGGACAAAACTGAACTCATTATCTTTCCCCCAGCCAGAGCAACACCCCCTACAAATATCTCTATCACTATTGACAACACTATCATCTCCCCCGTTCCCCAACTCCGCTGCCTGGGCGTCACTCTTGACTCCTCCCTCTCCTTTGCACCCTACATCCAAGCTCTGGCGCAATCTTGTCGGTTCCAACTACGCAACATTGCTCGCATCAGGCCATTTCTCTCCCAGAGTGCAACTAAACTTATCATCTACTCACTGGTCATCTCACGACTCGACTACTGCAATGTTCTCCTCACTGGCCTCACTTGCTCCCACCTCGCTCCCCTCCAATCTGTCCTCAACTCCGCAGCTAGGCTCATCTTCCTCTCCAGCCGCTCCACTTCTGCCACTCCCTTTCGACAAAATCTACACTGGCTCCCATTCCCCTACAGAATCCTCTTCAAACTCCTCACCCTCACATACAAGGCCATCTATAATTCCACTGCTCCCTACATCTCCAACCTCCTCTCCCCTCATACTCCCTCCCGCCCACTACGGTCGGCTGATGACAGTCGCCTCTCCTCTGCCTTGGTCCCTGCTTCCCATGCACGAGTTCAGGATTTTGCCCGTGCTGCATCCCTCGCTCCATTAGACTCTCCCCGACCTTGCAAATCTTCAAACGGGCACTGAAAACCCACCTATTTATCAAAGCATAACCCTCCAATGCATAACCTAGTCCTTAGGCTGCTCCTCCATCCCCCTGCCCCATGCCTTGAACATCTCTGCTTTGCTTACATACCGCCATCAGGCTTCCACCTGCTTGCTTGCACCTCATGTCATCTGTCTGTCGCCCCTCCCCACTAGATTGTTAGCTCTTCAGAGCAGGGCCCTCTTTCCTATTGTTGTCTAAGCTCTCTTCTCGACACACTTCACTCAGCGACCATCTTTACCTGCTTTTTCTCCTACTGGTAAAGGCTCCTCTCTATCTATGGCCGCCAGCCCCAAGTAGTACAATGATTACTCCCTTGCTACTTACATCTAAGCTGTATTATGTTTTGAGAATTGTTGTGCTCTTTGTTACCTGCACTCCATTTTTGTTATTTATTTACTGTTTTGTCTCCCTGTACTGTCCTTTGTACAGCGCTGCGAAACACTTGTGGTGCCCTATAAATAAATAAATAATAATAATAATAATAATAATAATAATATAATAATAATAATATACGGAAGTTCCACCTAACAGCATAGTACACCACACATCTAGGCACACTTGCAATGCACAGAGGTTCAACCTAACAGCAGAGGACACCACACAACTAGGCACAATTGCAAAGCACAGAGGTTCCACCTAACAGCAGAGGACACCACACACCAAAGTACAATTGAAATGTACAGGCGCTAATCCTACACCACACATCTAGTCACACTTGCAATGTACAGAGGCTCCACATTACAGCAGAGGACACTACACACCTAGGCATACTTGTAATGTACAGAGGCTTCATCTACAGCAGAGGACACAACACACTTAGGCACACTTGTAACTACTGTGTGCAAAGTTAAAGAATACAAGGCAGCCTAAGATATATTCCCCCCCCCCCCCCCCCCACACACCTTAAACAAAAATGTTGTCAACTGTGTAAGCTAAATACCATGTGGGAAAATGTATAATTTCCATATGTGTTCTATTATACTACAGTACATTATGTTCTGCATGAAACACAGCAACCTTTCTTCTCTGTATTTTGTACAGGTGTAGGTTGGAGACAGGCAGCACACGTTGGAAAACAGTTTTTTCTTTGTGTTTAGAAGTGTGATTGTCTACAACTCTCCAAAAAACTACATGGAAAATATTGTTT
This sequence comes from Pseudophryne corroboree, assembly GCF_028390025.1. NCBI lineage: Eukaryota > Metazoa > Chordata > Amphibia > Anura > Myobatrachidae > Pseudophryne > Pseudophryne corroboree. The sequence goes on from NC_086448.1 coordinate 298,995,968, forward strand.
GCTTCATTTTATACTTAGGACAAAATGTATGATCTCAATAGATAATCAATGAAAATCATGATGTTACAGCATAGCATTATTCACTGCCACAGACTGCAGTCAGTAAGTGTAACCTCCTTCTAGTATGTCATCTCTCAAGTTGGGCTGTCTACCACATCACTAATGCATTTATGCATGTTTCATAAGTCAAAACAATCACAATGTCAATCACATCAGAACGGTTTTTGCTATGAATGTCTGCATCAGTCTGCGGTCATAAATAGCCACTAGGACACTCTCAGAGACAAATATTAAAAACTTGGCACTGCATATAGAAACCATGGGTAGTTGTCAGCAGAGCTGCAACTAGACTTTTTGATTCCCTGTGCCAGAAAGAAAATTGGTGCCCCATCACTCCCATATTTAAAATAGGGCCAGGACGCACTACAAATATACTGTAGAGTGGGCCTGTCCAACCTGCGGTCCTCCATCTGTTGTGGAACTACACATCCCAGCATGCCCCAACACAGTTTTAGCATTTCCTGACCGCAAAACTGTGGCAGGGCATGCTGGGAATTGCAGTTTCTCAACAGCTGGAGGGCGGCAGGTTGGACAGGCCTGTTTTATTTTTTCTCATAAGCCAATTGACCTACCAGTATGTTTTGGATTGTGGGAGGAAACCGGAGTAACCAGAGAAAACCCACGCAAGCACAGGGAGAACATACAAAATCAAAACAGAGTTTATTTAGAGAGAAATGAGGAGAAACATTCTGCTGGAGAATTAGCAAATAGTGATTTTACAAAATCTTTGGGGTTTTTTCAAGGTTTTTTTTGCTTTTCAAGCCAGATTTATTAAATGTAAAGCTGCTGCCAAATCACAAATAAGCCATTTTCCTGATACACTCCACACTGCCATCCCAAATTCTTACACATTTAAAAATACAAATTGCTAGATACATATTGCCTGATATAAAACCTGCCAAAAAAATGAAGTAAAATGAGGTGGTTATAACTGGTTGGGTATGGAATCCCGACAGCTAGGATGCCGGCGGTCAGAATACAGACAACGGCATCCCCAACAGTCAAAATGAATCCCGACACATTTTAGTAGGTCCCTTCTCCTTACCCCCCCAACCCTCCCTATTAGCAGCCTAACCCTAACCCTCTCCCTAATGCCTAACCCTATATCTCTCCCCCCCTCCCCCATAGCCTAACCAAAATCCTCCCCGGCAAACTTACTTTCAGGATACTGATTCTCTGGTTTACGGTGTTAGGATTCTGAGCGGTGTCGGGATTCTGGCGCTGATCTTCTGACTGCTGGAATCTTGACCATTGGGATGCCAACTATATCCCGTTGTGACAAGTAAGACACAGTCTATAAGCTATCATGGCTGTCAGCATGTCTTGAAATTAAATAAAAGAAAATACAGGTTGAGTATCCCTTATCCAAAATGCTTGGGACCAGAGGTATTTTGGATATCGGATTTTTCCGTATTTTGGAATAATTGCATACCATAATGAGATATCATGGTGATGGAACCTAAGTCTAAGCACAGAATGCATTTATGTTACATATACACCTTATACACACAGCCTGAAGGTCATTTTAGCCAATATTTTTTATAACTTTGTGCATTAAACAAAGTGTGTGTACATTCACACAAATCATTTATGTTTCATATACACCTTATACACACAGCCTGAAGGTCATTTAATACAATATTATTAATAACTTTGTGTATTAAACAAAGTTTGTGTACATTGAGCCATCAAAAAACAAAGGTTTCACTATTTCACTCTCACTCAAAAAAGTCCGTATTTCGGAATATTTGGATATGGGATACTCAACCTGTATTTAAAAATCACTCCAGCTCAGCGTTTGTCAGAGGTGTGTATCTGCTCCTGAATGGTAGATGTCTATTAAAGAGACTAGCATAACAAACATTGCTCCAAAAGTAATCCTAACACAATTCCTGCCATAGAGTAGCCGGTAAATTTAAAGTTGTAATTAATTTTCCAGACAAAAACAAGTTGTTTTGCCTTAAAACTATTTGCTCCTTAAAATCATTTAGCTATATTGCTGAAATTGCTCCAGGAACAGCAAGTCAGAGGCATCACATTTGGGCCATTGATTTATTTCACATCAGATGCTCCTTGTGACGTAAGTTTCGCATCAATGCCTTTCTTTTAAGGTATTGGATTACAATGAATCATCAAGAAGATGAGCACTGTAATAAATTAAACCACAGCATTATAAAATATTTTTTTTTATTTATTAACCACTTAACTGGCATTTTTTCCAAAAAACACTCAGAAATTGTCAGGTTTATTTAATAACTGAATCAGGTTAAGAACAATTATTTAAAACATATCCAACATGAAATAAATAAAAGGGAAATTATTTTTATAAACATTAGCTCAAACATCGATGGTCAATATATCGGACCATTGGTGATCGGACCATAACGACTCTACTTTTTCCCGACAGCTGCTCCACAACCATCAGATGTCTTCAGGGAAGGTGAGTGCTGCTTTTTCCATTTCCCCAGCTGCCGCTAATCTGTACAGTGGGGTGGGGGTTGGGGGGGGGGGGTTGGGTACAGCCAGGCTGCCCGACAGCAGTGATCAGCTGCATGGCAGACATTGGGTAGACAACCAGATAGCAGAGCAGCCAAGATGTCTCATGCAGTGGACATTTCTGACTGGTTGCATTAGATGTGACAAGGGGCCTGATTCAGACCTGATCGCTAGGTTGCGTTTTTGTACAGCGGGCGATCAGGTCTAAACTGCGCATGCGTACAAAGTGGATCGCCACCCAGCGATAGGTTTGTGCGAAGGATCCATTCCCACGGGCGTTCGCAAGGAGATTGACAGGAAGAAGGCGTTTGTGGTTGGCAACTGACTGTTTTCTGGGAGTGGTTGGAAAAACGCAGGTGTGTCCAAGCGTTTGCAGGGAGGGTTCCTGACGTCAGTTCCGGTCCCGGACAGGCTGAAGTGTTCGCAGCAGTTGAGTAAGTCCTGGGCTACTCAGAGACTGCACAAAATCTGTTTGTACAGCTCTGCTACACATGCGTTTGCACACTTGCAAAGCGAAAATACACTCCCCTATGGGCGGCGACTATGCAAACGCAGGACTGCAAAGAAACCCTAGCGAGCGAACAGGTCTGAATTAGGCCCAATGTCCAGGAACTTACATTCTGGCGTGGGCACATCTGATGCAGCCACGCCAGGAAATGGCTTACTCTTGCTGTGTCATCATCAGGAAAAAGTGTTATAGTGGACGCTGCTCTCTACTGCAGCTTCCTCACAAACTGCCCTTTACTTTGTGTGGGTCTGATGCAATTACATACACTCCAACTGTACCTTTTTGGCAGGTACAGTACCTTTTTTCTATGGTCTGTACCATTGAAAGTATAGGAAAAGGGTCACGGCCACGCCCCCTTTAACTGTAGCCATGCCCCTTTCCTAATTTGTACCGGTTTTAGGTGTAAAATGTTGGAGGGTATGCAATTAATGATCTTAACATTTCAGTTAAGGGGATGGGGGCTACTTTCAAAGCATATTTTAGGGAAGGGAAATAATATCTCAAAAGTATGCCCAAGCAAATTCAAGTTAAAAACCCCAAACATTTGTTATCATCATATATATATCCAATGACACTCCCTCATTGAACCTAGGGTTTGTTTGTTTTTTATTACTGTATCTTACTGCAAGTATTAAACATGGACCTTGGGATATTTGCTCCAGACAGTTTTTCTGCTTTAATAGTCTCAACAGATATTATTATTACCAGTTATTTAAATATCTCATACATATTCCACAGAGAATATTTGGCCATTCCCATCAGTCCCTGCCCCAGTGGAATGTACAATCTATATTCCCTACCACATGTACATGCACACATATTTACATTAGCGTTAATTTTATTGGGACCCAATTAACCTACCAGTATATTTTTGGGATTGTGGGAGGAAACCGGAGTACCCGGAGGAAACCCATGCAAGCACGGGGAAAATATGCAAACTCCACGCAGTTAGGGCCATAGTGGTAATTGAACCCATGACCTCAGTGCTGTGCAGTGCTATCCGTTACACTGTTTGTGCTGCCCATAATATAACTGTGCTGTATTAAACAGCCGTATTATAAACTTACATACTTAAAGGGGTATTTCACTTTTGGACACAATAACTAAGCCTTGCCCTCATGATGCAAATAGGGTCTCCCTCCTTGAAATCACATTACTTGAAGGACAGCTTTAGGGAACAGTATCTGAAGGATATTGAAGGACTCAATCAACCTAGGCCTGGATTAAATTAGCTGTTGTAATTAACTGCGGACTAATCAGAACTATTTAATTACAGCCCGGGCAGTCTGTGATAAGCTTGCAGACTGCACTGGGGATTTCTGCTCAAGCCCGAGAGAGGCGCAAACATAAATCTGTAGTAAGTGCCCTTATCGCGGGGGCCGCGAACGTATTAATCCACAGCTCCAGGTACTTTTACTGGAACCTATGGGTTAATGCACAAAAGCAGCAAATTTACAGCGCAAGAAAAAGGATTGTTTAATAGAATAGACTACGGCCAGGGCCAGTGCGAACAGTCAAAAATATTCCCCCACTACATTTTTTGTAAAAATTGCACACCGTAGGTACGCATAAAAATTAGCAGTAATGGCCTCAATACAAGGAGTGTGGCCTTGCAGGAAAAGACTACCTTACACCACGGTTATGCCCCAGACACTAAATTATGCCCCCCAGTTAAGCCCCTGACACTGCAATATACCCTAAACAGTAAAGCCCCCCTGCCCAAGAAATGGCACTCCATACCATACTCTCACGTTTCAACATCATGAAGATGATAATAATGATATAATAACCCTCAACTGGCTGCTGCTTTAAGTTCCATACACAGTGTAAGTATGTGGCATCTGACGCCCCTCAGGTAGTGGCAATCATTGCCAGATTGTCACAGCAAACTGTACAGGCAGGGCTGCTGCGGCCACCTGTCTTCTTTTCCTTCTAATTTAGGGGTCTTATAATGTGCACTGCCTCACTGCTTAGCATTTGCTCTGAGATGGCACCCCTGCGGCGTCCTGGCTGGTCTTAGCAAGGGATCCGAAACATGACGTCACACTTGTGTCATTCCGAAAAACTCCGCCCAGCGAATGGTGGGAGTGCGAAGGAGGTGCAGAGGCAGCTAGACGGGACACACAGTGACGTACAGGCAGTAGCCAGCAGGGGTCTCGGGTGCCCGGCGTGACTGCATGTCTCTCCCTGCCTAGGGCTTAAACACACAATGCTACCACCCGGTGAGATTTTAACTACACCTGATTTGGGCTACACTACAATATGTAAATTAAAATAGTGGGCTGGTGTACAATGTTTGTGGGTGTCTAAAGTCTGTATTGCATGCGATTCGCTACACAGCGTGCGATTTGAACTAGACGCGATGCGATGTGGTACAAAAATACCTGAATGCACATACTATTTTCCCTTGCAATATTGACTATTCGGGAGCGCGCATCGAATCGCAAGGGAAAATAAACAGTGCGATTTGAACTAGACGCAATGCGAGTTGACCTAAAAAGATCAAATCGCATGTGATAATCACACCGTGTGTGGGCACCATTAGTCAATATCTCACCTTTAGCTTTGAAGAACTGCAAACTGAGCAAGCTACAGTTTGATCCAGCTCCAGGGGCATCCTAGGTTGGGTCTCCCCATATAGAGTACTGTATGTTATATTTAGGAGGTGTTAACCATTAGTGAATAATTCATTTAATCACATATAGTGTGTGGTAAATAATGTACTTTTTATTTTTAAAGACTAGAAGAATCAATCTACTGTCTCAGAATAAATTATTTTTTAAATACAACCTTCTACAGCATCATACAGATAAAGTTCTACATGTCATAAAATTGGCTTTCTAAATACAGTAATAATCAATAGATTAAAAATACATCTTTTCAAAGTACTGTATAAAGATACATTTCAGTCATTTAACATATGACAAGGATGATAGATATCCTAAAGTGATTTAAAGAAGAGATTACATGAGCAAATGTAACATTAGATTTGCTTGGTGTGTTCCTGAGGAAATCATGGAGAAAAAACATCTTTCTTACTGAAGACCTTACTTAACAGATTTTCCCTCGCAGTGAAGCATTAAAGAGGATTAAGTAGCCCACACTCACAGATTGTTACCATTATGCTTTGTGTATGATTACGATATGATTCAATGATTTTTGTCCAGCTCAATGAGCATGTCTCAATATAATATTACATTTTTGTAGCTGTCACCCTTTGATATATACATTCAAAAAGCTTGAAGAAAAACTTTTTGCGTGGCTCTTCATTTTGTTTGCAAAAAATGAGTTTGTGATACAGGTTGAGTATCCCATATCCACAATGCTTGGGACCAGAGGTATTTTGGATATCGGATTTTTCCGTATTTTGGAATAATTGCATACCATAATGAGATATCATGGTGATGGGACCTAAGTCTAAGCACAGAATGCATTTATGTTACATATACACCTTATACACACAGCCTGAAGGTCATTTTAGTCAATATTTTTAATAACTTTGTTCATTAAACAATGTGTGTGTACATTCACACAATTCATTTATGTTTCATATACACCTTATACACACAGCCTGAAGGTCAGTTAATACAATATTTTTTATAATTTTGTGTATTAAACAACATTTGTGTACACTGAGCCATCAGAAAAGAAAGGTTTCACTATCTCGGTCTCACTCAAAAAATTCTGTATTTTCTGAATAATCCGTATTTCGGAATATTTGGGTATGGGATACTCAACCTGTAAAACTACTATCCCAAGAAGTAAAGATAACAGCTGAGCCTTATACAGTGACTGATGGAAATATTGTAATACCATGATCTGATAACAGTGCCTATCTATTACGGCTGCACATGGGCCCAGGAGGACCCCCACTGCACCCGCTGTACCCATTTCTTCAGTACTTAGCTCTCCAGAGTCCAGCATCTGCTGTGGCAGCCCTAAAAAATGTGCAGTAGGGCAATCGCTAGGGAATGGCCACAGCTGCATTTTTCTGGAGTCTTGCACATGTGCAGTAGACTCTAGCACACCATTAGCATCTGCTATGCTGCCGGCTAGAGAGATAAGAGGGGGCCCAGATGTAGATTACATACTCCTCTCTTAACAGGCCCCTGTAAGATAAGCAACAAATACAGTTAAATCCTTATTTTACATTATAGAATTTACAACTTTTTATTTCAAAATTTCCATAATTTCCTTATGAATTTGAGGGCACTCACTTTTCATTACATTTTTTGACAATTAACAACACAACAAATACCCAAATGCAGTATTTTGTGTTGTCACAATGCTGCCGACAAGTTTGTTGTATATAACTGTGTCAATGGCCCTCATTCCGAGTTGATCGCTCGCTAGCTACTTTTTGTAGCCGTGCAAACGTATAGTCGCCGCCCACGTGGAAGTGTATCTTCGCTTTGCAAGTGTGCGATCGCATGTGCAGCTGAGCGGTACGAAAAAGGTTTTTGCAGTTTCTGAGTAGGTCTGAACTTACTCAGCCCTTGCGATCACTTCAGCCTGTCCGGTCCCGGAATTGACGTCAGACACCCTCCCAGAAAACGGTCAGTTGACACCCATAAATGCCTTCTTCTTGTCAATCTCCTTGCGATCGGTTGTGCTAATGGATTCGTCGCTAGAAGCATTGCACAGCAATGATGCTGTTTGTACACGTACGACGCGCGTGCGTATTGCGATGCATACGCATGCGCAGTATTAACCTGATCACTGTGCGCTGAGAAAAACGGCAGCGAGCGGTCAACTCGGAATGAGGGCCAATATTCAAGACAATGAATTAAAGTACAATGAGAGGATAGATCAAAGGCGATAACAAATTAAATTTAAGATAATACGTCACATATTTGGGTGTCCTTTCAGATGTTCACTCTTTCGATTGTCTCATGATATCCAGTTGTCAAACATGAAAAAAAGAAAGATGATACACATGCATGGGTGGTATTGCTTGAAGCACTTATTTGAACACCCTCTAAGTGTCCAGAAAAGAGAAGCCTATGGTGCCGGGCCCAATTTGCTAGTAGATGAGGATAGTATCTCGCCACCACTCTCCCGATTTTTAAGGACGTACCGAAACTCACATCAGAATAAATGAGAATAAGTGTGTAAAGGTATCTTTAGAACTCTATATCCCACGTGATCAAAAACAGGAAGAAGGCTGCTCTAGAAGCGTACCCCACTCACTTGGGAGGGGGATTAATTCCACATGTAAAGGTATCTTTCAAGCCGGGTTCAGGAATAGCAACCGCAGTGGTTCAAAAAGAATTTTATTAAGAGTCCATAAAACAACAATGAATTGCTTTTCTATGTGGTTTCCACTCTCTGGTCTGTACACAACATGCAGGTCAGGAATCATAGACAAAAACTGATGCAATCCGGATTTACACCAGTACAGTCATGTTATGTTGGACATACTCCAAAAGTGGTGTCCCATAAAAAACAAAATGATTGAATAAAAATGATGAAAAACTCACTACCTGGTTTCACCAACGACGTTTCGACCTCCTGGGTCTTTTTCAAGATGCACCTTGAAAAAGACCCAGGAGGTCGAAACGTCGTTGGTGAAACCAGGTAGTGAGTTTTTCATCATTTTTATTCAATCATTTTGTTTTTTATGGGACACCACTTTTGGAGTATGTCCAACATAACATGACTGTACTGGTGTAAATCCGGATTGCATCAGTTTTTGTCTATGATTCCTGACCTGCATGTTGTGTACAGACCAGAGAGTGGAAACCACATAGAAAAGCAATTCATTGTTGTTTTATGGACTCTTAATAAAATTCTTTTTGAACCACTGCGGTTGCTATTCCTGAACCCGGCTTGAAAGATACCTTTACATGTGGAATTAATCCCCCTCCCAAGTGAGTGGGGTACGCTTCTAGAGCAGCCTTCTTTCTGTTTTTGATCACGTGGGATATAGAGTTCTAAAGATACCTTTACACACTTATTCTCATTTATTCTGATGTGAGTTTCGGTACGTCCTTAAAAATCGGGAGAGTGGTGGCGAGATACTATCCTCATCTACTAGCAAATTGGGCCCGGCACCATAGGCTTCTCTTTTCTGGACACTTAGAGGGTGTTCAAATAAGTGCTTCAAGCAATACCACCCATGCATGTGTATCATCTTTCTTTTTTTCATGTTTGACAACTGGATATCATGAGACAATCGAAAGAGTGAACATCTGAAAGGACACCCAAATATGTGACGTATTATCTTAAATTTAATTTGTTATCGCCTTTGATCTATCCTCTCATTGTACTTTAATTCATTGTTGTTTGACCTGTTATTTGGACAGATCGGTTGAGGATTTAGATTGGGTTGACAACTTTTTGCGCCAGGAATTCACACTGCTGTATTTGTACAATATTCAAGACAGTTTAGTATAATAGTTCATGGGAGGAATTCAATTAGCCAAGGTAAATTACCGTGGCTAATTGATCCCCAGAGGGGATCAATTCAATTCAATTAAGCCTGATAGCCAGCACTATCAGGCATTTTGTTAGACCTGTCCGGGGGCAGGAAAAACAAAATCCACGATAAATGCAGTTTTTCACGGCCGCAATCGTGAAAACACATGGATCTGGGAACTTGTGTTTTTCGCCTGATAGTGGGTACATTTTAGCGTGAAAAAAGTGCATCAATTGAATTGCCCGATAAAAATATTGGGCAAACAATTGTGCTAATGTTTTTTTTCAGTAAAATTTTAATTCCTTAATGTTATAAAACATTGGTACAGTACATTTATACATTTTGCATAAGTTTTTTTTTTTAACTTTTGTGCCTTATACTGTATACCAGCTGTACTGCAATGTTTTCTATTCTTTCATATTACCTTTGAAACAAGTGTTGACATGCTGATGTCAGAGCAGTACAAAAACAAAAACATCTTTAGTTTATCAGTGGTTCTCAAACTTTTTTGAATCACGGCGCCCTAGAGTATCAGAATATTTTTCTCTGCACCCCTAGGGAAAAAGTTTCTTACTGAGAAATTTTTAAATAAATATTCAATTAAGTAAATTGTGTTTATATGTCATCCTTACGTTCAGTTATGTGGTGGGGGACAAGATTTGCTTCAGTTTTGACTATTACGCTGGCCATACACTTGTGCGATGCCTCGCGGCGCGACATCGCGGGGCATCGCACTGGCAGTTCAGGTGCTATCAAATCGAACCTGAACTGCCAAAGTGGTTACCATGCGATCATGCGATAGATCACATAGTAATCACGTGATGGGCACATCACCACCGAGTGGAGGCAGCCTCTGGCCGCTCCTAAAACCACATGCGATCGCACTGCGATGCGAGAAATATTATGTGCAGCACATAATATCTTGAGACGCGATATTCGACCAGCGTGCCCGTGCGCGTGCCCGTGCATCGCGTCTCAAGGTACCTAAAATGTGCATACAATCCTTCGATTTCTCTCACAGATGTGGTCGAAATCGAAGGATAGCACCGATTATCTCACAAGTGTATGGGCACCATAACATTGACTATAATTGGAATTGGTCCTTAACCACTAATCCAAAGCACCCCTGCAAGTGTCCTGAGGCACCCCAGGCTTCGAAAACCACTGGTTTAGAGCAAAATAAAATTCCTTCTGTACTTAATAGTAGGATGCTGCTAAAAAAGCAGTGCATCAAGTTACTGAAGGTGATTATAAATAATTGTAGTATGGGTTTCCGTAGTGCTGCTGAGACCCCCCCCCCCACCCTCCCCCCGGGCCCAGATGATGCAGGGGACTTGACCAAACGCAGTCATCTGATCTGTGCAGTCAACTGAGATGCAGTGAAAGTCCTGCTGGCATCTCAGTTTATAGCACAGATCAGATGACCAGGCTGACAGAGAAGGAACACAGTGATCAGTTGACTGGGTCACAAGAGAGCCCACAGGATCACTGATCCCCTGAATGGAGGTATGTGTTAGCTTAGCAGTGGGGTAGCCAGTGGGCGCATGCACAGGCACATTCTCAGGGTATTTTTTGTGAAAAATAGCCTGAGAAGTGCAATGAGGGGATTCACATGTACATAACTTTCTCACAATCTCTATGAATGCAAAATCAATATGAATGCAAATTTTTAATACATTCTTGCAATGTATTCAAATATCGCATTCCGAAACAAGTTGAATTTTTATTTGAGGACTGTGATAAATATGCCTGTAAGTTTTTCCTGAAATCTTTAAGAAGAGCCTGTAAAGACTCAAAAAGCCTTATCTCTGGTGAAACAGCTGTTTCTGGCAGAGGATTTTTTTGCAATATATCACAAGGAACAAAACAAATTGCACTGGCTATAGAACAGCATCACTGGTGGTAACTATGTCCGGTGATAGCTGTCACCAATTTAAATGTACATTAGTAGTACAAGTACTGCCGCAGTCCTGTGATCACTGGGCCTAATTCATATTAGGACATAAACCACCCAGATGGTTTACATACAAATACAATGGTTGTGGGTCTTGAGATATCACTGGCAGCTCCCTGTCAGCGGCATCATGTTTGACATGCTGTGGCATTTGGGGGGTGGAGCAGAGTGGTACCTGACTCTATTCTTCAAAAGGGGGGTGGTTCATCTAGGAATGGCACTGCAGTGGCAGACAGGATGGCAGTTTTAAAAACTAGGCCCCAAAGAGCACATAATGCAAAGAAGAAAAAGAGGTGCAAGATGGAATTGTCTTGGGCCCTCCCATCCACCCTTATGTTATTTAAACAGGACATACACAGTTTAATAAACCCATCATTTCAGCGACAGGTGGTCCTCCTGGAAAAGCTTGACAAGTTCTCAGAATCATAGCTAGCTACAAACATACCACCTCCATATTTGATGACTTTTCACATTATGAGAAGAGGCAAGAGGAAGAGGACAGTGTCAAGAAGGTGATTAAAAATTAGAGAGGCACACGCAATCAGGAACAACACACATGCTTTCACCTCCACTCCTAGATTGGTGTGGAACAGAAAGGACTTCAACCAAGCAAATATTGAATTATTAATTACCACATTACTGGACAAACTGAAAAACTAGGGGCCAAAACCTCCTTCTCCATTTTCTGGGATTAAGATAATCTCGGATTTAATGCTGGGATGCACATAAACTGGTGTATACCACAGGATCAAGATTGGATATTTTCCCCTCCACTGAGTCTGTAGACTTATTTTGTGAAAATCTTGTGGGTTTCTTTTTCCCCCATTTTTTTAATTGCATTTTTATTTACATATTTTGTGGCAGATGCCTTATTTTTGTTTTTCACAGGTCCCAGTTACACGCATGTGAGCATACCTGTGTGTCCCAGTTACATGCATGTGAGCATACCTGTGTGTCTTGTTGATTTTATTCATATTAAGTACTAAGCATGACTGTGCAGTAATTTTTTTGTTATTGAGCCCCTGCCCTAGTGGAGCTTACCACTGTACAGTCCAAACTCATTTCATACTATAAGTTGGACTGTGGGAGGAAACAATGCTAACCTCCGTGCCCACAGCATGCCTCAGCCTGGCATGCCAGACATCTTCCTGGCTGTAAACCACCATGAGACTCCATACTGGGTCTTACTCAGTAACTGTTTGTGCCTCACAGGAGCTTCTGGCCCATCTAGTGCTGCAGTGCAATGGAAAGTTGATGCAATGCAAGATCACTGAGACTCTGTTCTTCTAACACCGCAAGGTCTTGCGATAACCCTACGCAGCCCTTAGGAAAGGAAGATCCCTGTACAACAAATGCGCATCTTCTAAATAAATAATCCCAAAATGTGGAACATCAATAATAAATCAAAATTAAGGTTGACCAATTGGAGCCATTCATTTGAGTGAGTCCCTAACATGAAATAATTGAGAAGAACCTCTCTCTAATGCTCAGGCAGAAAACATGATGTTTACCTCCACGGCAGTTGCACTGGATTATGATTCGGTCTCTTCTGAGTCACACTGACTTTGGCCACAAATGTGGTGTCTCCGCACTTTATTTAAAAACACTTCAGCAATTTCCATTTCCTCCTTTGCGGCTATGTTTTCACAAATCTGTTTGTGATGTTGAAGCTTGTTTCATATCTACTCTAGGCTTTCATTTAAAACTGGAATCAAGTACAGCAGCACCTCTGGACTTAAACAGCATAGGCAGCACCCCTGGAGAATTACACAGCACAGCAGACAGGCAACAGCACCCCTGGACTTAAACGGCAGTGGGGCAGCACCCCTGGACTGATAGGGCAGAGGGGCAGCACTCCTGGAATGATGTGACAAAGAAAAGATGTGCAAGACGGAATTGTCCTTGGGCCTTATGTTGTATAAACAGGACATGTACACTTTAACAAACCAATCATTTCAGTGACAGGGTCTGCCACATGACTGTGGCTTAAATGATTTGGTTATTCAAACAAACAAACCACATCATTTAGGTGTCAGTGGACTGCTTATGCTATTACCCAAAGTTTCTGAACTTGACAATCACTTATGATGATTACACTGCAGGTGACGTATAAGGGAGGATATTCCTAGATGGTTAACGTCCTTACCCCTACTTATTATGGATTGACAAAGGCAACAGATGGCTTGACACCTGTTGTCCGGATTTGTGGAGAAGTAATTCCACACCGAAGAGGTGGCTTTTTTGGTATTTTGCTGAGGCATGACAATGGACTTTTTCATCCCATGGCCAACAACTGTCTCCACTGGTGCCTTATTCAAACAAACCACATCACCATCAGAATCCTCATCATCAATTTCCTCTGCAGCGCCAGCTACGCCCATATCCTCCTCATCCTGGTGTACTTCTACAGTGACATCCTCAATCTCAATATCAGCAACTGGACTGGCGGTGCTCCTCCCAGCACTTGCAGGGGGGCGTGCAAATGGTGGTAGGAGACTGCTCTTCCTATACAGTGTTGTGAAGGTCAGGTCTAGACATCGCAACCGCAGACAGTGCCAGCACCCCTGTATTTTAACAACACCACTGTAATTTTACAGCGAACAAGACAAGGCCAGTGTACATTGATTTTCACTGCACCCTAGAATTATTACAGCATACAAGACAAGGCCAATGTACATTGATTTTCACTGCACCCTAGAATTATTACAGCATACAAGGCAGGGCCAGTGTACATTCATTTTCACTGCACCCTAGAATTATTACAGCATACAAGGCAGGGCCAGTGTACATTGATTTTCACTGCACCCTAGAATTATTACAGCATACAAGGCAGGGCCAGTGTACATTTATTTTCACTGCACCCCTGAATTTTTATAGCATACAGGGCCAGTGTAATGTTATTTGAACAGCAACACCCCTATATTTTACAGCATACAGCAGTGTGCTTTTAATGTTTAACAACTGCACCCCTGAATTTTTATAGCATACAGGGCCAGTGTAATGTTATTTGAACAGCAACACCCCTATATTTTACAGCATACAGCAGTGTACCTTTAATTTTTAACAACTGCACCCTTGAATTATTTTATAGCATACAGGGCCAGTGTAATGTTATTTGAACAGCAGCATCCCAATATTTTACAGCATACAGGAGCAGTGTGCTTTTAATTTCTAACAACTGCACCCCTGAATTTATAAAGCATACAGGGCCAGTGTAATGTTATTTGAACAGCAGCACCCCAAAATTTTACAGCATACAGGAGCAGTGTGCTTTTAATTTTTAACAACTGCACCTCTAAATTTTTACAACATACAGGGCCAGCAGCACCCCTATATTTTACAGCATACAGGAGCAGTGTGCTTTTAATTTTTAACAACTGTACCCATGAATTTTTATAGCATACAGGGCCATTGTAATGTTATTCGAGCAGCAGCGCCCCAATATTTTACAGTATACAGGAGCAGTGTACTTTTACTTTTTAACAAGTGTACCCCTGAATTTTTACAACATACAGGTCCAGCAGCACCCTAATGCTCCTCATAATTCATTATATATACTGTATATAATTCAGACTGTGACTGCCAACTGTATCATGGTGACCAGCTACTGTGACAGTATATAGAATATATGCCCATATACAAAACAAAAACATATAGCAAATTTCTGATACAGTAGCACTAAATGTTTACAGGCACAGATGAACAAACCAACTGTGGTTCCACTGCCTATGAATAATTCAACTAATTGTTCAGTAATTCATTGATAAAACATGAAACATCCCATTTTATGTGAGGGATACAGGGACTGAAATCTGCTAGCATAACAGGCTTTGTGTTCATAGGCCCGATTCAGAGAAGCACGCTTATGCATTCACAGCTGCGATCCTGCCTGCAAATGGTTTGTTAAAGAATGCATACTGTACAGTATATCTCAGCTGCCAGGATTTGTATGGAGATGACCAAATGCGACTCCGCAGATCCATGTAACTGCGTACAGAGATGCGGCATCAGTCACAGATCATTCCATTGTTGCAGTCCTGGGTAACTCTATGGTTGTGCAGAATGGCAGCAGGAACTGAGATGCTGGCGCCATGTTCTCTGCATGTTTGTGACACACCTGCAGCTTTTATGCCATTCCTGTTACCTCCCACAAATGGTCCCTGCCTGTAAAATTACCTTATGAAGAACTCTTCTCTGCGACCGTAGTCGCTTGTGAATTGCTGCGTATATACACTGTGACTGTGACACATGCACAGTCGGCCAACAATCGCTGTGCTCTGTATATATTGGCATTGTGTACATCTCTGAAACAGACCATAGTCTTTGCAGCAGCAGAGTTCTATGTGACAGGCTTACTGACATACTCTTCAGAAAGGCAATGTGCGGCTTTGTGGATTCATACACAAGGGGCCTAATTCAGATCCCGAAGTAGTACCGATGTTTGGTACTTTGTGCATGTGCTGTAACTGTATTGAACATGTGCAGTACAGGTCCTGCGTCCCTGGATGCGCTGCGGCTGCAGACATCACAAGAGTCACAGCTGTTTGGGGGCAGGGACTCTGTTTTACTAAACAGAGGTGTGTTGCCGTCATTTTGGGGGCGTGCCAAGGCCAGGATTTCCAATGGAAGACAGGAACTTCCTGGCTTCTTTGTAGTCACTGTGGTAACCGGCTTGCATGACCAATGGGGTCGCAGGTAATCCGATCACTAATGTATGCAGGAGGCGCCTACTTATACTAGATGCCTCATAGAAACATAGAATTTGACGGCAGATAAGAACCACTTGGCTCATTAAGTCTGCCCCTTTTTATATCCTTTAGGTAAACTCAACCCTTTTTGATCCTTAGTTCTTTGTAAGGATATGCATATGCTTATCCCAAGCATGTTTAAATTGCTCTACTGTCTTAGCCTCTACCACCTCTGATGGGAGGCTATTCCACTTACCCTCTACCCTTTCTGTGAAGTAATTTTTCCTTAAGTTTCCCCTGAACCTCCCTTCCTCCAGTTTTAATGCATATCATTGAGTTCTAATACTTCTCTTCGTTTGAAGAATGTTTCCCTCTTTTACTTTGTTAAACCCTTAGTATAGTTGAAAGTGTCTATCACATTCCACCTTTTCCTTCTCTGCTCCAAACTACTGTATACATGTTAAGATCTTTTAGTCTTTCTTGGTAAGTTTTTTGTGTCTTTCTTTCCTCTCTAATGTATTTATAGCCTTCTGGATTTATGGTCTCCGGAACTGGACACAGTGTTCCAGGTAAGGCAGTATCAATGATATTACAGTGGCATTACTTCTTTTTTCCTGCTACTATTCCTCTCCCTATGCAACCAGGAATCTTACTTGCCTTTCTCAATTGCTTTGTTACATTGCTTTCCTGCCTTTAAGTCACTTGAAATAGTGACTCCTAAATACCTTTCCTCCTCAGTAGTTTCCATTATAGAACCCTTGATACTATATTTAGCCTTTGGGTTGTTGAGGCCCAAGTGCATGATTAAGCATTTTTTTAGAATTAAACTGTAGTTGCCACATTATTGGCCATTCCTTGAGTCTAACCTAGATCATCAATCATTTGTTTTACCCCTCCTGGTGCACCTACCCTGTTGCATATCTTTGTGCCATCTGCAAAAAGGCATACTTTCTCTTCAATACCATTTGTAATGTCACCAACAAAGATATTAAAGAGCACTGGTCCAAGTACAGATCCCTGGGGAGCTCCACTTGTAACATTTCCCTCCTGTGAATGCTCTATATTTACTGCAACAACTGTCTGTTTCATATCCTGCAACCAGGTCCTTACTGTATACATTTATCTGTTTTATAATCCAATACCACAACTTTTTCTTTTAATATGTTTCCATTACTTTCCCTACTACTGATGTAAGGCTTACTGGTCTGTAGTTACTTGCTCCTCTGTAAATGTACAGTACTTTCATGTACCTTATTTTTATGAATGTCATTGCAACTTAACTGTGTCTCTTCACCTCTCCTACTGTAATGAATACAGAGAAAAAAAATATTATTTTGATGATCTGCTATTGCCTTGTCTCCATACACTAAATTCTCACTCGAATTCAGTCCTTAGACTTAAGATAAATTGATTATTGCACCTGATTTCCCATCTAAAGTGATGGGAGATCACAGGGGCTATATTCAGTTGAGTCCCGTTATCGTGATGATTGTGCCCATAGAGGCCGGGTT
Organism: Pseudophryne corroboree; assembly: GCF_028390025.1. Lineage (NCBI taxonomy): Eukaryota > Metazoa > Chordata > Amphibia > Anura > Myobatrachidae > Pseudophryne > Pseudophryne corroboree. The sequence goes on from NC_086448.1 coordinate 299,013,603, forward strand.
TAGCCACATAAAGTGGCTACACCCAACCAAAGTGCAGGGTGCGATTGCTAAAAGTGCCTCTTGGGCATCCAAACAGGTCACTTTTCACGCATTTCAGTTTGCCAGAGCCGGGGGTGTGTGAACTAAACTGCAGAAGCCAGAAGCCATTCATGCCTGAACAGAGCTATAATTGAATAGCTCCATTTGGGCACCATCTACTGACTGCAGGCAGATCAACATTTGAATCTCACCCTTGTTCCTACATTTCACTTTCTCCTTTCACTTACAGTATATACTTAAAAAAAGTTTGCCCCCTTTTTATACTGACTGTGCAATTTTCTCCTCAGCTTCTGCCTTTATATGCCTGATCACCTTCTAAGCTGCCTTCGGTCTGGAAAGATACACCTCTTTGTCGTTATTATTGTAATTCTGCTTATATTTCCTAAAAGGCCATCTTTTTTGCTTTTTTACAGCGATACCTCTTTTGTAAGCAAGACCGGTTGCTTTTCCTAACCATTTTGATACAAAGGTCTGTTGCCTTCAGTATTGTACTTTTTAGCATCCTGCTGCATTTCCATACTAGTGCATCACTGTTGCTTCCAAGTAAGCAGCAGTGATGCACCATCCAATCAATATATGAATTAGGCCCCAGGGCAGAGACAATGACATCAAAGCACTGAAAGCAGGTTAACTGTCTGAATTGCAAACTTTCTCTCTCTTGCATGAGATCCCATTAGGAAACTGTCCCAAATTACGGTGTGAAGTTTCATCTATCTGTGATAAAGAAGCATGTCACCATTAATTATATTTTTTAACAGAGCTCCATAGAACTACAGCTAAATAGTGAACAAAATATTTAATCTCCTTGATTAATATAAGATATCTTTAATTTTTAAGATCAGTGGTCCTTTTAGCAATGCTAACATGTTGTGATTCCAAATATTTGCATTCATATTCACAGGGTGAAATTCAATGTACAAAATACTTGATCCCGGTTTTGGTAATGGGATGCATATTGTTTTGGATGTAAAAACTTGCAAAACAACAAATCAGTAAAATGAGAAAAGAAACAATTGTAACAAAACTCTTTGTAATAAGAGGTAATGTTGTTTTGAAAGTTTTTAAGTAGCGAACATTTAGTAACATAAAAGAAGTGTTCCTATTTTTACACCTGCTATTGTTTCTATTTAAATGCAGATTTTGTCCCTTTGTGGTGGATGTGTAGGAACAGGACATTTGAAATACAATTTGCTGTGTAATTGCAATTTTCATATTGGGATAAATCTCAGTACAGCATTTTTCTTCCAAGGAAGCAATGAAAGAATGTTGCTGCACTAATTCCAGTTGAAGGTAGTTTTCAGCAAAAGCCTTTATTTTCTTCTAATACATATGGCTGTTTTGGAAAGGGAAAATCAAGGTACATTTCAGATACACAGACCAGGCTATTTTTCAGCCGGAACTGTCTGGAACACCGTTACTAAAGGTGTTATGAAAAAGGACATCACCAAGAACGCCGTTCCAAAACGTCCTGGCTGCCGGCAAAGTTTTTCTTTTTGGGAGGGCAAGTGCGGGCTTAACCATAACGATAGCCCCTGCAGCCCCTGCAGTGGTTTGAAAGTGCTGGGGACTGCAGGGGCACTTCTGCCGGTAGCAGTTTAAACCCCCCACTAAAAATGTCTGCCACAGAGGAGGAGACAGACGCTACAGGTCATGTAGGACCTTTAGGGTCTGTCTTATCCTTGGCGGGGGCCATTTTTAGTGTTTTTTGTTAAACTGCTACCAGCGGAAATGCCCCCACAGCCCCCAGCACTCTGAAACCACTGTGTTATACTTACTCACGCCCGTTCCCGCCCCCACCCCACACCCCCTGGCAATGAGCAGGAGCCCCCTGACAATGAGCATTACACCCTGCAAATGAGGGAAAAGGAAACCCCTGGCAACAAGAAGGAAACCCCTGGCAATGAGTATGAAACCCCTGGCAATGAGCATGAAACCCCTGGCACAAGCATGAAACCCCTGGCAATGAGCAGGAAACCCCTGGCAAGAAGCAGGAAACCCTTGGCAACGAGCATGAAACCCTTGGCAATGTCCTGTATGGAATATAGTTAATACTGTATACCAGCTGTCGGGATCACAGAATTCAGGATCCCGACACCGGAATCCCGACAGTTTGTAAAATGCTGGCGGCCGGAATACAAACCGCTCCCCGGTATTCCCAATTGGGAGGTGTGTCCACACCTTCACCAGAGGGAGAATAGAAACGATGGCGAGCTAGGCTCGCCACTAGGACTGAAGCGTGGTGAGCACAGCTAGCTCACGAGGGGACTCACTGCACTCGCTGCCTGTATTATGGCTGGCAGGATGCCGCTGGTGGATCCTGACAGCCGGCATGCTCAGAACTAATAAATCAATCTTGCAATGTCAGTAATGTATGTTAAATTACACTTTTGGATCACTTGTACCAATCATAATTGATTACAGGCATTTATTAAATATTGATACATATAAAACCCTAGAATTCTGCATGATATATTTTAGATAGAGCACTCAGGCTGATGCTTCTCATTGTGAACAAATATGTCACCCCATGTGACACATACTCACACCTTGACAAAGACAATCAGTTGGAGGAAGAAACGCGTTGGTGGAGGAGGAGGCGGCGACCCGATTTACATACAGGACTATTGCTGGAGGCTCTGACGATCCCATAGGAGAGAAAGCCTGGGATCTCTTGCTCTGAGCGATGTTTGAACTGTCTAAACCACAGTTCAGACAGATCTGGTAATTACCCATTGTGAATTATTGACGGGAAAGCCTCCTACCTTTTAAAAACTGGAATATGCCTTGCACTGCACTTTAATTTTAACCATTGTCTGTATATTTGTTTTTATCATCGTCTGTACAAATTAAAACGGTATTACACCATATTTTTCATCTCCCCCTTTTTATATACCCCATATGCACTGAACGGAAAAGGTTCATGCGAAGGAATCAGCCCACACAAATATTGGAAAAGCGCTGGTTAAGTGTATACTTCACTTCTTTCTGTTATGTGCACTGTTGGTGGAGGATTTAAAGGATACCTCTAGAAGTATCACACTGATTAGCAGCTATTTGCGCACGGGACGGCTCTTCTAATTCTTTTTACTAAAATATGTCACCCCATGTGACACATGAATGCATGTCATGACCCTGTTTTTTTTATGCATCCAGCAGCCTCTTGCTGAACAGTGTGCTTCACACTGTGTTTGATGACACCATCCAAGGGGGTGACACCAAAATAGCAGAGCAGTTCTGCTATATTAGTGTAACCCCCTCAGATGGTGCCACCTGGTGCTGCGAGCAACACAGTTTCCTGAAAGTGGCTAGTGGTTTCCAAACAGCTCCCAGAGCGGGGTAAACCCCCTAGTGATGTCACTTCCAAAATGATTAATGATTGGCTACTAATATATCAGTCATAATGCCCAGCAATTAGCCAGTAGAAGTAGTTGTATGCCAGCAATAGTTGTTTAGAAATAGGATACACCATATGTCACTAACCCGAGTGACACCCCTGATGTTCTGGTATAGCATTTAACCACTTAACTGACAATTTTTTTTATGAGTGAATTAGGTGCAGAACATGAATTTAACCTTATCCAAAATGATTTTAGTAAAAAAAAAAAAAGATTTTTTTTAAATATTTGTAAAAAAAAGTATTTCCCCCAAAGATCGGAACATCGGTTGTCACCATTGGAACATCAGGAACATCGGAAACATAGTGACCATCGCGACTTTTGTTTTAACAGGGGGCCAGCCGCCAGGTACACAAGGGGGTCTTTGGTGGGTTTATTTACACTTCCCCTACGGCTGCTATTGTCTGCAGCCGCCGGGTGTGGAGTCCTGCCATGCTGACTGATCGGCAATGATCGGCAGCACGGCAAACACTGGGGGAGGGTGCGGGAAGGCAGAGGGACCTTCTGGTCCCTCTGAGAGCAGCATCAGAGGGAAGTTTTTCTTGCCTACAGCTGCAAACACTGTATCCGGCTGGTCGCATCCTGTGGAACTATGTCAGATAAAGCACTTGCTGGTATAGTCGACAACTATGGGGGTGATTCAATTGTGTCAGGCACCTCCTGATGGGCATTTATGCGAATGGGCACCCAACAGAGCAATTCAATTGTTTCTCCGTTTGTGCGCCCATTAGTATTTAATACGTCTGAACGCACCAGGTTTTAGCCACACAAAGCCACTAAACCAGTGATGGCTAACCTTGACACTCCAGCTGTTGTTGAACTACACATCCCTGCATGCCCTGCATCAGTTTTAGCATGGCCAAATAGGAAAACTGTAGCAGGGCATGCTGGGATGTGTAGTTCAACAATAGCTGGAGTGTCAAGGTTAGCCATCACTGCACTAAACCCATCTAAAGTTCTTGTTTGGGCACCTAAAGTCTTGGTTTGGGCGCCCAAAAACCGGATGTTTCACACATTTTTCTCACACCTCCAGAGGCTGTAAGAAAGAATGGTGGTCATTCCGAGTTGTTCGCTCGGTAATTTTCTTCGCATCGCAGCGATTTTCCGCTTAATGCGCATGCGCAATGTTCACACTGCGACTGCGCCAAGTAAATTTGCTATGCAGTTAGGAATATTACTCACGGTTTTTTCATCGTTCTGGTGATCGTAATGTGATTGACAGGAAGTGGGTGTTTCTGGGCGGAAACAGGCCGTTTTAGGGGCGTGTGGGAAAAAATGCTACCGTTTCTGGGAAAAACGTGGGAGTGGCTGGAGAAACGGAGGAGTGTCTGGGCGAACGCTGGGTGTGTTTGTGACGTCAAACCAGGAACGACAAGCACTGTACTGATCGCACTGGCAGAGTAAGTCTCGAGCTACTCAGAAACTGCACAGAGATGTCTTATCGCAATATTGCAAATCTTTCGTTCGCAATTTTAAGATGCTAAGATTCACTCCCAGTAGGCGGCAGCTTAGCGTGTGCAATGCTGCTAAAAGCAGCTTGCGAGCGAACAACTCGGAATGAGGGCCAATGTGTCTGCAGCTGCTAATGGGCATCTGACCAGAGCAACAATTGAATTGCTCCGAAAGACACCCATTTGTTTAGACGCAGGGGGCGAATTGAACACATGAATCTCCCTCTATATGTCTCTACCTTGGAAGATGAAAGATTTTTGCAAACAACAGCCTTGTAATACCACATATATAATATAGATTTTCCATCATTAGATTCTATATAGTTTAATTTAAAAAAAAAGTACTTAACACAGGACAACAAATATAAACATATCAGCTACAAAAAAGAAAACTTGAATCAGTTCCAAAATCATTCTCACATCTTTCACAATATAGATCTGAAAACATTAACATACTTTACTCTCAAAGATTGGCATGACCATAAATCTCATTTCCATATCAATGCCAGGCTATTATAATTTCACCATCAATTCTGCAAGACATACATTATGCGAATACTCAGAATACTATAATGAGATATCCTAACTACTAAATCAGAACTCTCTTGTAAGCTATGCAAAATAAATCTGCAAATAAGCTTCTTCAGAATAAAATTGTTGGTCAGTGCAATAAATGTAATCAATATAACTTAATACATTGCTTTGATCTTGCAGGGGACCGTAATGAAAAGTTTTTTGTTTTTTTTATTACCTCAGCAGAAAAACTCAAATGAAAGAATCAGGGGAAATGTAATTATTAGAGTGGGAGCAGAAACTATTTACCTTTATGGCCTTTTTCATATTTTATTTTTGATCAAAATTGATTTTATTTGGGAATTATTACTTATGCTCAGCACAAAATACTTTGCAATGACAAAGCTATAAAAAAAAAATCTAAAGCAAATTACTAGAGCACTTTGTGATTTTAGCGCCCAGGCAACAATTTATTATGTTATGGCCCATATACATCAGCAGCCCTGATTCCACAACCCGCCGGCAATACCAATCTGACGGACTGGATCTGCTGAAGAGGTGATCAGAGATGATCGGCGTTCCGTCAGGAATAGGGGAAATTAAACATGTTAAAAATGCCCAATTTGACGATCTCCATTTAAAAAATTGGTAGGAGCACCTTCATCTGAAATTAGCACTAGCCTGGTGACTCTTAGCTAAGGAAGCTGCAATTTAAGTAAGAGAGGCTACTTGTGATTGTAGCAAAACTGCAAAAAAAAAATTCTTTATGTTTGGAAAAGGATTTCTATCAGGACCATGTTGATTGATACAGTACAGTGAGTCTGATTCGGAGGTGAGCACAAATCTATAAACAGTGGTACTGTAGAAATATTCTAATCCTGTAGCTGCTGTAATTTGTACAGAGAGGCCTACCGGCAGCATCTCTAATCTGCCCTTTGCAAATGTGGTACCCAGAGCTGGCCCTAACCAATATGATGCCCTAAGCAAGATTGGCTGGTGCTCCCTACCACTGCCTCTAGTTCCGCCTCTGACCCTGCACCCCTTTCCCAGCACCATCACCCCCCACCCATAGAAGTCCTCATTTTGGTGCTCCTACCCCCTATATTTTAAATCGGAACCGTTCGCACATTCGTCGCACAGCCCAAAAAGGGGTGTGTTCTTGCTGGGAAGGGGCATGGCCACACAATAGTACCCCCAATTCAAAATACGCCACACAGTAGTGCAACTTTATTCACTTTTTATCGTGCGATAGTGTCCCTCACACAGTAGTACCACTTTACCTTATATACGTTACTCCTCCCAGTAGTGCCCCTTATTCATGTTACATCCCACTGAATTGTTCCTTATTCACATTACACCACACCATATTGCTCTTTGTTTACATTAGACCACACAGTAGTGCCCTTTCTATACATTACGCCACACAGTAGAGCACCTTATACACATAATGCCACACATTAGTAATGCATTTATACACTTAATACCACACAGTATACATATAATTTCCCTTACACATAGGCCACACAATAGTGCCCTTATACACATAATGACACACACAGTGCCACTTACACATATGCCGCACATTATTAATGCATTTATACACATGACACACATAATGCCCCTTACACATATTCCAAACACTACTGTACAACCAACCTACCCACACACAGCACTCACATGGCCAATAACACTGTGACCTCTGCCTCTGCTTGCATAGAGATGTGTCCTCATACCTCAATACACCATTCAGCAGGAGATGCCTGGCGTGAGTCAGCTGGCAGCTCTACTAACGTTGGGCAACTTTTTGACGAAAATGTGTCTTATTTGCATTACTATGTGGCTAGGATTCACAAGCAGCTTCTGCTGATTAGAATAATATGCAGCATGCCTATATTCTGTCTGCATACAAAATGCTACATTACAGTGATTTCCAGGAATATACTGGAACATAGCATTTTGTATGCAGATCAGCCACAGTCACACACAGAATATAGGCATGCCGCATATCATGCTAATCAGCAGAAGCTTCTTGTGCCCCTAGGCATTTGCCTAGTTTGCCTATGCCTAGGGCCGGCTCTGGTGGTACCCGCGGAAGATTGGTGTGCATGCCCCTTTAAGAGTGCTTACAGATCCGCAGCAGCCGGAGAAGGCACTGGCACAGCAGGAGTTAAGTTCAGCCCATGGTTAGGTCATGTGGTCTTAAGGAGGAGAGCTGATTGGATAGAGGCAGTTTGGGTGGACCAGAGCCTTGTGGGAAGAAAGGAGGAGGAGCCAGGAGTGTACAGACAGGAGGTGCTGGAGATGCAGGCAACACGGAGCAGAGCAGGACTGGGGACAAGGGCAGCTGCAGGACATTGGCAGTGAGAGCAGTGCTGCAGAAGTGTAAGCAGCTGAGTGCGGACGGGGAGCCAAGTGCCGGAGAGCAGGTGCTGAGACCGGACACTGCCAGGCCTGGAGAGAAAAGTGGACTCTGCTGCAATCTTGTGTCATCAAGGAACCATTTGAAGTAGGTCCAGCAAGTATATACATTCATTCCCAGGGTCTGAGTGAATACCTTGAGTGATCGACAGGGGCTGGCTGACAACTTTCATCCTGGGGGGCAGATTCAAGCAAGTGGCCCAGCTTTTCACAGGGAATGTGTGAGAAAATGGCCCTGGAACACCTAAATTGCACTGGCCCGGGGGGCAGATGGCGCCCTGTCCCCCTGCCCAGTCAGCCCTTGGTGATCGACAACCCAAGCCACAGGCAAGTGTGCCCTCCAACTTATACATCCCTTGTTATTGACTGTGCAGTGTTAAAAGGGCACAGCCAGCAGCACCATAGTTTACAAAACCCACTAAAGGGGTTCAACCAATACTACGTTTTCTACAAGTACACTGCAAATATTTGTTCTAAAAAGACTGAGTTTATTGCAAGTACAAGGTAGACATTTGTTTTGAAAGACTGAGTTTTATGAAGGCGGAAGGCGGACATTTATTTCTGGAAGCACTGAGTGATTTATGCAAATATAAGTCCTGCAATGTGGAGAGACTGCGTTTGGTCCATCTAAAGCCCCACATTGTTAAGTGAATTGTCATTGTCAAGTGATACTACCCTTCTTTCGCTAGCTACACCCTCTTTGGATAAAAGAACTGAGTACCATAAAAAGATGCACCATCAGTTCTACCATTGAGCTTTTGACCAACCATTTGGTTGCTCCGAGTGTCCTTTGCTACAAAGCAACTGGGCCCACTATAACTATGTATCAGTACGTGACACGCCTGCATTTGACTAGCCACCACCCCCGTCACCTCTCATAAATGCACACTGCTCAGTCAGTCTGCATCCAAATTCTTAATGCGAGCGCCATTGGTATTCAATCTTGGTGCATCCATAGTGCAACTGTGACATATGGGCAGAACAAAGAAAATCATTGAATTCTGCAAACATCGTCTCTGCTTCCACCTCTGAATCAGCCCCTGTATCTCATCCTCTGACAAGAAGGTGCAGTAATCACCAGCTCAGTATAAATTAAAGCACATTTACGAGTGCAATTTAGGATTATGGGACTTTATTAACCAGGATTTACAATTATAGAGAATAATATTGTCTAGGTTTGTTTCAACACTGTGCATTGCATTCAGTTGTATTTCCACAGAAGTTTTGTCTATTTAACAGTTAAAATAAGCTAAAGTTAAAATAAATTAAAATAAACCAGTTAAAATCAGTTTCCTAGATTGTAGAATCATTTTAAGGTGGAGATTCTCTTTCAAGTTGATTCTTGTTCCACCTTTAGAGTCTAATTCTGTATTGAATTTAAGTGGACACGTGGATGGACTTCAGCATAATGCGTACACACCAAAGATAGATACAGGTTGAGTATCCCATATCCAAATATTCCGAAATACGGAATATTCCGAAATACGGACTTTTTTGCGTGAGAGTGAGATAGTGAAACCTTTGTTTTCTGATGGCTCAATGTACACAAACTTTGTTTAATACACAAAGTTATTAAAAATATTGTATTAAATGACCTTCAGGCTGTGTGTATAAGGTGTATATGAAACATAAATGAATTGTGTGAATGTACACACACTTTGTTTAATGCACAAAGTTATAAAAAATATTGGCTAAAATGACCTTCCGGCTGTGTGTATAAGGTGTATATGGAACATAAATGCATTCTGTGCTTAGATTTAGGTCCCATCGCCATGATATCTCATTATGGTATGCAATTATTCCAAAATACGGAAAAATCCCATATCCAAAATACCTCTGGTCCCAAGCATTTTGGATAAGGGATACTCAACCTGTATTATCAACTGGGCATGTGCCAGATTAGGCATACTCATATATACGGAGATAGCTAGTGCTTATGGATTGAACTGAAACTGGCATTTTATGGCAATAACTGGGCGGTGAACTGTTCCATCTCGTAGGAGTGTCATGTGGGTGTATTTCCACTTCCTTGCACAGTCATAGTGTACAGTTGGAGATGTAACTTTGTTTCAGGCAGATGTAGTGGGTGCAAGTCCAGATACTGATGAGGACGCCTGTGGACAGAAAAGCAGTGATGGGATAGGCTTTCACATGCAGTCACACAGACTGTCAGTATACAAGGGCAGACCCCTCCAGCAAGGAGATTCTTAAAGTCAGTATGTCTGCTATAAACTCAAACGCGAAGCTTGCTGAATCTTCTCTGGATGATGGGACAGGAATGATTTTGAAGGTGTTGAATAATCTTTTTTTACAATAATGCTTTGGCTTTGTTAATTTACATGACACTGGGGTTGATCATGCATCAAAAAGTGAAAAACTAAGAGTGGAGAAATGGAGCAGTGGTGAGGTTACCCATAGCAACCAATCAGCTTTGAGGAAGTAATCATCAAGAACATGCTATAAAATTATTGGTAGATTGGTTGCCTGATTGGTTGCTGTAGGCAACTTCTCCACTGGTCCACTTTTCTCTGTGTGATACATCAATCCCACTATACTAAATCCTGAATCCTAACATCAAACATTACATTTGGGACTACCCTTCTGCAGGTGCTTCGGTCGGCTCATACACTACTGGATGTGCTCATTTGCATCATGGAAATTACAATTTCATTTTTAGCAGCTTTTACTCTCACCAAGAGGAAGAATCATTTCCTGTGCCAAACCATTCATTCCATTTCCCTACTGAATGAATTATTGACCAGACTCATATCTATCAAATAATCAGAGTGACATCTAGAACAAAACACTAAGCAAGTTTATAAAATATGGAATCCATTAATAATTTACAGTTTCACTGGGGAAGAATTGAGAGCCTTTATGTTCTCATTTAGATTCACTACTTGGTATTGTAATACACACACAGGGTTCTTTGGCAATTTGGGAGTTGAAAGAATGAGGGTTTGACACACCAGAGGATTTGGGGACACTGAGCTATTATATTTAATTTAGTTTCTACTTCCAGATTTAAGAATAACTCTAACTCTACAATATAGTATATCCTGCATAAATAAAAAATCAGTGTGTTTAAATGAGAATATTGTACTATGTTTGCATTATGTGTATGTCATTGTATTATGTTCAGTACACTAGTGATAATATTTTTATTTCTCTCTCTAGGTACAGTACACAACAGAAGGCTTTATACAATTGTTTAGTTGAAAATCCATATTAAATAGTAAAATTTCATTTTATTTTGCTTCTATGGCTTAAGAATGTTCTAGATATTGTTAAGTGGTATGCAATACAATGTACTTACAAAAAATATAAAATAAAGGCGTGACCTGGACGCAGAGCCGAGTAGACGGAGCTCCCGCACAGGGGACCTTACCAGCGGCTCTGCCGCGGCTTTACCGGCGCCCGGCGTCGTCCGGAAGCATTGCAGCACCGCGGGTTAGCCCCACAGGACGATCCGGCGCGGCCGGGCGGCTCTCCGCACATTCTGACCGCTGCGGCGTTCTCCCCAGTCCGGCGCCGGGAGCCGGAGTTTGGTGGCGGCCCGGCCGTGAGCTCCGTGAACAGCGCGGCCGCAACGGGACCCCCTGGAGCACTCTACGGCCCTCGGCCCCCCTCTGCTGTACACTGCTGGGTGGCTCTTGGCCCTCGGGACCCTTCTAGACGGCTGGGATCTCCTTCCTGGAGGATCAGGTACCCCCTGCAAGCCCTGGCGGTGGCCATCTTCCCTCACCCAAGTGCTGGCTGCTTCTCTCCCCACTGCCTCAGTGACTGCTCTCACAAGCTGTGCATGCCAGTTTGCCTACATCTTTCCCTGCAGGAGCTATTGCTGCTCTGGCCCCCCCTCTTTTCAGTATTGGGTCATAATATATGCTGCTGGGGCTGCCTGATATTTTTTATTTTTATTTTACTGCTTTGAGCCTTCCTGTATTGCAATCTACAATCCTGGGGCGCCATCTCCTGGCCATTACCTACTACTACACCTGTATTATGCTCCAGTCTTCTATGATATTACTGCACAGGGGAATGAGCTGTTAAATAATAATGGGATCACTAACTTTCTACGCTATTGCTCAGTTTTTAATTTTGGCCTTTTCTATTTCCGGGACTGTCACGCACCATGCCTAGGTCCAAGAAATCTACACCTTCTGCGGAGTTGACTTCCTTAATTTCTAAGATGAAGCCTGGGGCCTCTAAACCGCCAGCCGCCCCTCCTCCTGCCCCTGTTTCAGATTCTGAGGAAGAATCGCCTGTTCTAGACCCTTCCATGAAAGAATGCATTTCCTCTATCCTTAATGAGATGAAGTCGTTGAAACAGGCTTTCTACTCGGACATCCACAGAGCCATCTCTGGGCTTTAGGATGAGATCTCTGATCTTGGGGCTCGCACTAATGATGTCGAACAGAAAATTGATGAAGTCATTAATTTCCAGCAAGAGATGGAACACTCTGTCTATGTTATGCAGGAAGACATTTACCTCCTCCAAGACCAACAGGAGGATGCAGATAATCGCGCAAGACGTAACAATCTACATATTAAACACATCCCAGAGTCGGTGGAACCAGCTCAACTGGAAGATTTCCTCCTTTGCTTTTTTCAACATCTCCTGCCGGACACCCTGCCTGAGCATTTCCTCCTAGATAGAGCTCATCGCTCCCTGCGCCAAAAGCCGTCACCATCATCCCCTCCGAGAGACGTGGTCTTACGCTGTCACTACTTCAAAACTAAGGACAGGGTACTGACTGCTGCTCGTAATAAGGACATGTGTCTGTTTGAAACGCATAGACTGCTGGTGTTTCAGGACTTATCCCCTATTACTCTTAAGAGGCGCTTCGATCTGAAGGAATACACCCACTTCCTCAGGGAGAATCAAATCCGCTACAGATGGGATTATCCCTTCGCCTTGATAGTGCAGCTTGATGGGAAGAGGCCACTAGCACGATCCAGGGAGGATGCCCACTGGCTTCTTTTGAAACTTAACTTGCCTCCTCCGGCACCTGACAAGCCTTCTCCCCCACAGGCTGCACCGGGTCCTCAACGCACCCCAAGCTCACCTCTTCCACAGCGAGCACCTCGACGCCTTTGGTCGACAGTCCCGGCAAAAACCTTTTCCAGACATGACCCTCCGTGAACTTTCCTCCACAGCTGCCTTGATGGGTTACTGCATATCATTTCATACTGTTGTGTTTTCTAGTTTAGAGGTTTTAAGTTTCTTTTTCACTGAGCTTATATAACTGAGTCTATGTTTTTCCTGTTCACATGATTCTGATGTGGTTCATTATTGTCGTATGTTGTTCCGACCCCCATGGTCGCACTATTAGTTTATTAGTGGGTTCCTTGGTGTTCGGCGCCGAGCCCTCCGCCGAGCCATTATAGTCGGTTTTGAGCATAAGGGAGATCTTCTCTCCCTTCACACCCCATACGGGAGCTCAAATGTGTGGACCCGTACGGTGAGTACAATGGGTCTTTGGCTCGGTCTATTGTTACATTTGTTTATTTTGCATTGTTCTCGATGTTTCTCTTCTCTCGATGTTTTTCTTCTCCTCTTTTTTTCCTTTTCCTGCTTTCTGTTCCTCCTCTTACCTTCGTTTTCTCGGGAGACCAACCATGGGTCCTTAGGGACGTTTTTGATCTGTTCTTATTTATACTGCTATGTCTGTTAACGTAATAACTTACAATGTGAAGGGTCTCAATAGCCCCCAAAAGAGGACCAAATTATTTATTTTTCTGAAACAGGTTGGGGGAGATCTGGTATTCCTCCAGGAGACGCATTTTAGAGGTACTTCCCATCCTGAATTATGTTCTAGACGACACTCAGTTGTTATACATGCATGCGATCACACCCAGAAGAAACGGGGGGTTGCCATATTGATTCCCGCCCACTTACACTTGGAGCCAGAAAAAATCATTAGGTACAAAAGGGGTAGATTCCTTATCATAGTGGGCAAGCTTAATAATGTTCCCATCACTCTGGTTAATGTCTATGCCCCTAATGTTAATCAGGCCTCGTTCTTCGCCTCTTTAGATTCCAAGATTGCCCAATGTAGGAAAGGCGATATCTTAATGGCAGGGGATTTTAATACTATACTCCACCACAGTCTCAACCGCTCCCACTCCCTTACACTTTCCCAGTACCACACAAGCACTCACAACTCTAGAGCCTTGCTGTCGCCACTTAAAAATCACCTACTATTTGATTCCTGGAGGTTTTCTCGACCCTTTAGTTAAAGATTAAACTTTTTTCTCACCAGTACATAATCTATATACTAGAATTGATATGATTATGATTGGGAGAGATCTGACCTCTAAGATCCAGAAAAGTTGTATTCATCCAATTACGTGGTCTGACCATGCCCCAGTATCTTTGACTCTTTCTGGTTTGTCCCGCACTCTCCCCCCCCCCCCTCCTGGTCCCTTAATGATGCCCTCCTCCAACATGCTGATGTTCTGCCACAAATCACTTAGGTACTAACTGATTATTTTAGCTTGAATCAGACACCTGGTATGTCTGATATGACTCTGTGGGAGGCGCATAAAGCGGTCCGTCGGGGCCACTTCATGCAGATCGCAGCTAGGCTCACTAAACAGCGCTCCCAAAAGATCTTGGAGTTAACTGACCAACTCCACCGTCTGGAGGAAATTCATAGGTCTTCTCTGAACCCAGCTGACTTGGATCAGCTACTTAAAGTTAGGGGTGAATTTAATATGTTGTTATCTCATAAGATGGAACAATGCCTTAGACGCCTTAACCAGATTTATTACGAAAAAGGGGATAAGGCAGATAAACTCCTAGCCAGGAAGTTGAGGGCTCAAATTTCTTCCAAAAATATCTTGTCTATTCGTACTAAAGAGGGGGTAATGACTCATGATCCCGACCACATTGGTGTATTTGAGGAATTTTATAAATCATTATATAATGCGGAAGCGGCTTCCTCACCTTCACTGAGGCTCGACGAGGGGATTGAATCCCTTTTGGATAAATGCAACTTGCCATCACTGAGTGGTTCGATGGTGTCTCAGTTGGGTTCAGAGATAACTATTGAGGAAATAGACAGTGCCCTTAAGACTCAGAAGCCAGGTAAGGCCCCCGGGCCAGATGGGATGTCAATTATGTATTTTAAGAAATTTAAGGGGATTCTTCTGCCCCACCTCTGCAGGCTCTTTAATGGATTCCTTCCTCTGTCGCCCCGTACACTCGAAGCGCGCATTGTCTTAATTCATAAACCCGGGAAAGACCCCAACTTGTGTTCTAGTTATCGCCCCATCTCTTTACTAAATAATGATATTAAACTTTTTGCAAAAATCCTAGCTCTGAGGTTAAACTCAGTTCTCCCGCAATTGATACACGCTGACCAGGTGGGCTTCATCCCAGGCCGACAAGCTAGAGACAATACCCGAAGAACTATTAATTTAGTCCATCTTATTAACAAAGCTAGATTGGCCTCTATCCTTCTCTCGCTTGATGCAGAGAAGGCTTTTGATAAAATACTGTGGCCCTTTATGTTTGCCACCCTGCGTAGGTTCGGCCAGGGCGGAAGCCTACTCCAGGGCATTCAAGCACTCTACTCCAACCCGTCAGCCAGAGTCCGCGTTAATGGCAAGGACTCTCGTTTATTTCAAATTAACAATGGTACGCGTCAGGGGTGTCCCCTGTCACCATTAATTTTTGCTATGACTATCGAACCTCTGGCATGTATGGTTAGGGCCAACCCTGATATTAAGGGTATATCAGCTGGTGACGAAGAGTTTAAATTATCATTATTTGCAGATGATGTTTTGTTAACTCTTTCCTCTCCCCATACATCCATCCCTAACCTATTTAAAACTCTATCATCATATTCTTATTATTCAGGATATCGCATTAACTACTCCAAATCGGAAGCCCTTCCCTTGCATCTTAGTGAGGATACCAGATCTCTCCTTGCCGCTAACTTTAATTTCTCATGGCGCTCCAAGAAAATTAAGTACTTAGGTGTGTTCATCACGAATTCCTATGGTTCTCTATATTCTGAAAATTTCCCATCCCTTTTTAATTGTATTGAGTCTGATCTACGCGCCTGGGACAAACAGATTATAGCCTGGTTCGGACGTATAGTCTCAGTGAAGATTAACATCCTACCCAGGCTTTTGTATATGATTCAAACAATTCCGGTACGCATCCCCGCTGAGGCTTTGTGTCGAATGCAGAAACTCTTCCTAAAATTCATATGGTCTAGTAAACCTCCTAGAATTAGGACTTCCACTCTGGTATGGGACCCACTAGCTGGAGGCAGAGGTCTACCGGATATCCGTAAATACTATCATGTGACCCACTTGAGCCAGGCTCTCGCATGGTTTTCTCCAGCGCCCCATTTGCCCTGGATACGAATCAAACTCTTGACGGCCGGGGTCTCCACCTTGGTTTCCCTACTCACAGCGGTCAAACCTACTCAGAAGATAGACACGTGCACTCCCTCTACAAAACTCACTTGCTCCCTGTGGTTTTTCTGCATTCGCCATTATGGTCTTTCTACTTTCCCATCCCCCATCACTTCTATTTGGGATAATCAGGACTATCCCCCTGGCTCCACCTTACTGTCCCATTCGTGGTTTCGCCTGAACCCGAGACCGGGACTGTTTTTTTATTTTATAGAAGGTTCCTCCTGGCGTTCCTTGGACTCTCTGAGTGATAAATATAGCATTACCCAACCTGTACTTTACGAGTACCTACAACTCCGATCCTTCTTAAGTTCCCTTCCTAAATCCAAGGTTATTCGTCAACTTACCCCTTTAGAACGTCTCTACTTTCATTCTCCTATGCGACAGGGTATTATCTCTATAATTTATGGTTTATTATGCTCTTTAAAATCAGCGGACATACTTCCCCATGAAAGTAAATGGGAGCAGGACCTGGGCCCTCCTCCTGGGGAGGATTCCTGGGAAATCATTAGACAAAATGTCGCCCAGTCCTCAATTTCCTCCCTAGTAAAAGAAAACTCCTATAAAGTCTATACCAGATGGTATCTGGTTCCAGCGACATTGCATAGGATTTTCCTTGGGTCCTCCCCATTGTGTTGGCATGAGTGCGGTCAAATTGGAGATTTTAAACACATTTGGTGGTCCTGTCCCAAAATCCGTCCGTTCTGGGCCCAATTGGAAAATCTTATTGGATCTATTCTCTGTTCTCACGTAACATTGGGCCCCTGGACGGCTCTACTGGGCCTTCCTTTGCCTAATATTAGCAGCCATGCGGGCAATCTGGTACTCCAAATTCTTCATGCCGCCAGATGTGTGATAGCTAAAAGTTGGAAAAAGCCCACTATCCCCCCTATGAGCATGTTGCTGTATGGTAAATCTCCACGATGGAGAAAATCACAGCTTCCTTACGTGACAGGTCGGATAAATATATGAGGACTTGGGAACCTTGGTTTACTTATGCTAAATCCTCCACTGCCCGGGTATGATATATTGTTCCATGCTCGTGTTTTGGATCTGGATTGGTTTTGCCAAAACCACCCTTTTGAGTTTTGGTTTTGGTTTTGGATCTGGATGATTTTAGGAAAAAAACAAAGACAGCTAAAATCAGAATCAGAATTTGGGGGTCATTTTGATCCTACGGTACTATTAACCTCAAAAACATTAATTTCCGCTCATTTCCAGTCTATTCTGAACACCTCACACCTCACAATATTGTTTTTAGGCCAAAAGGTTGCACCGAGGTGGCTGTATGACTAAGCTAAGCGAGACAAATGTAGGGCACAAACACCTGGCCCTTCTAGGAGTGGCACTGCATTGGCAGAGAGGATGGCACTTAAAAAAAATAGTCCCCAAACAGCACATCATGCAAAGAAGTAAAAGAAGTGCAATGAGGTAGCTGTATGGCTAAGCTAAGCAACACAAGTGTGCGGCACAAATACCTGGCCCATTTAGGAGAGGCTTTGCAGTCCCACTGAATTAATGGCGGATACTGGATGCACGTCTAACATCAACAAAGCTGTCAAGGCATCAGTTATCCGCTTTGCAACAGGATGACTGCTGTCATATTTAATCTTCCTCACAAAGGACTGTTGAACAGTAATTTGCTTAGTTGAATTAGAACAAGTGGTCTTCCAACTTCCCCTCTGAGATGATGATCAACTCACAGCATTAACAACAGCAGCGGCAGCAGTAGGCGGAAGTGGTTCTTGATCGTTCCCTATTTTATCCTCCAAATTTTTGTTCTCCATTATTTTTCTGGAGTTATGTAACAAAATGCAGCAAAGGAGAGCGTATCTCTACACCACACAGGGCAAACCCTGTAAAAATTATTTGGATTAAATATTAATAACCCCTTTATTTGGAGTAAATAATATACAGAACAGTACAGCACCACTGAATTTATATGGCAGCACCACTGGACTGGACTTATACGGCAGTACCACTGCACTGGATTTATACGCCAGTACCACTGGATTTATATGGCAGTACCACTGGAATTATATGGCAGTACCACTGGACTGGATTTATACGGCAGTATCAATGGACTTATACGCCAGTACCAATGAAATTATACAGCAGTATCACTGGAATTATACGGCAGTACCACTAGACTGGATTTATAAGGCAGGATCACTGGATTTATACGCCAGTACCACTGGAATTATACGGCAGTATCACTGGAATTATACGACAGTATCACTGGATTAATACGCCAGTGCCACTGGATTTATACGCCAGTACCACTAGACATATACGGCAGTATCACTGTATTTATACGGCAGTACCACTGGACATATACGGAAGTATCACTGGAATTATACAGCAGAATCACTGGAATTATACGGCAGTACCACTGGACTGGATTTATACTGCAGTATCACTAGATTTATACACCGGTACCACTGGAATTATACGACAGTATCAAAGGAATTATACGCCAGTATCACTGGAATTATACAGCAGTATCACTGGAATTATACGGCAGTATCACTGGATTTATACGGCAGTACCTCTGGATTTATGCGCCAGTACCACTGGATTTATACGGTTATACGGAAGTATCACTGGATTTATACGGCAGTACCACTGGACATATATGTCACTATCACTGGAATTATATGGTAGTACCACTGTACATATACGGTAGTGCCACTGGAATTATATGGCAGTACCACTGGACATATACGGCAGTATCACTGGATTTACAGTATATGACAGTACCGCTGGACATATACAACAGTATCACTGGACATATACAGCAGTATCACTAGACATATATACGGCAGTACCACTGGACATATCCAGCAGCACAGGTACACCACCACTGGACTGATGCAGGACAACACAGCACCACTGCAATGGACTGGACTTATACAGCAGCACTGGACATATGGCAGCAGAGGACACCACCACTGTGACTATACTGATGCAGCACAATACAACACCACTGGACTGATGCAGCACAATACACCACCACTGGACTGATGCAGAACAAAACAGCACCACTGGACTGGACTTATATAGCAGCACTGGACATATGGCAGCAGAGGACACCACCACTGTGACTGGCCTGATGCAGTACAAGACACTACCACTGTACTGATGCAGGACACTGAAGGACACTGAGGACGGAGACACGTCCTCTCTCTACACTCTCCAATGCCGGATTGAAAATGGTGGCGACGTGCAACTCCTTATATGGAATCCAAACCCCGCGAGAATCCGACAGCGGGATGATGATGATGATGTTTTGCCTCATTCTGGTTTCCGAGTCAGGCGGGAAAACCCGAGCCTGATTCGGATCTGGGTTCGGGTAGTGAAGTTCAGGGGGGGTTCGGTTCTCAGGGAACCGAATACACTTATCTCTAGTTACTAGTGTATGTATGGTGTATCAGTGTTTGTGTGTGTTAGTAGTGTATGTTTGGTGTATCACTAGTGTCTGTGTGTGTTAGAAGTGTATGTCTGGTGTATCACTAGGGCCTATCTGACTGGAAGGGGTAGGAGTCCGGATTCATTTTAAAACTGCCCCCCTATAGGAGAAGTCTATATCCGCCCCTGGGTTTTTGGTGCTCCCAGATAATAGTTCAAAGAACTGGGTAGGAAATTGATTTGTTAGAGCAAAACTGAAGCGACAGTGGGGGTCCTTTCCGAGTTGATTGCTCGCTAGCTGTTTTTAGCAGCCATGCAAATGCATAGTCGCCGCCCACAGGGGAGTGTATTTTCACTTTGTAAGGGTGCGAACGCTTGTGCAGTCGAGCTCTACAGAAACATTTTGTGCAGTTTCAGAGTAGGGCTGAACTTACTCAGCCCTTGCGATCACTTCAGTCTTTTTGGTGCCGGAATTAACGTCACACACCCGCCCTCCAAATGCCCGTACACGCCTGCGTTTTCCCTACCACTCCCAGAAAATAGTCAGTTGACACTCATAAATGCCCTCTTCCTGTCAATCTTCTTGCAATCGGCTGTGCGTATGTATTCTTCGTTAAATCAATCGCTCAGCAATGATCCGCATTGTACCTGTACACCGCGTGTGCGCATTGTGGTGCATATGCATGCGCAGTAGAGACCTGATTGCACCGCAGCAAAAATCGGCAGCGTGCGATCAACTCGAAATGACCCCCAATATGTCTTTTCTGGGGCATGCTTCTGATTGTATGAAAAATAATTATAACATTAAAATGTAACTTTTATTATGGTCAGACTTAAAAGAGTAGGGAAGAGGTACAAACATATATGAACATATGTCTAAAATACCTAGTACGACAATAATCAGAATATAAGAGCACAAATATATTTGTTTATTTATATAATAGTTTGCAAAGAAGTTATTGTACAAATGCGCTGCCTATTAAGTGAATGCAGCCCACTAATAAACAAGGAACCTTCACACAAAATTCCAAGAATAAATCACAGAGAAAAAAAAAACGTTTAAAGTAGGCGCAAACACTATGAATGAGTCCTTACATAAGTATCCTTATGAACAGACAGGAGTGAGATCTTGGGTTACTGAATGCTTCGTGTTCTTGGATCCCTTGTCCACACAGCCTCAATGATATAGAGTACTTCTTTTTCCTCCCAAGATGGCACAAGGAGAAGCACCGGAGGTTCCGGACACCACAACGGTACCAGGGAAGTCGAAGTACCAGGATCAGTCCACCCGCAGTCCAGAGATCAGCTAGCACCACCTGCTTAACGCGTTTCGGACACTTTTGGTCCTTCCTCAGAAGCATGGTGGTGAGTGGCACTAGTAGGCATATTTATACCTATATCCTAACTACATAACAAGGTCCATGTGATCAATGTCCTCCCGCCAAAAAAGCCGGTCTCCGCCACGACCGGAAGTCACGTGACCGGAACCGGAAGTCGGGTGCGTTCCAGCATCCACTTCCGGAAATCCCTTATGCGTTCCACCGGCCGAATTCCACAACCGGAAGTCACATGACCGGAACCGGAAGTTGGATGCGTTCCAGCAATTTCTTATGCGTTCCACCTGCCGGTATATAATGGATCTACCTCCCAACCTATTTGGACTACAATATTGTTGAGAACATTTTAAAGTTGGAACTGGACCTGAGAATCATTGTTTTCCGCGGAAACCGGCAGGTGGAACGTGTGCACGAGTGCAAAGTGTGTGGCTGGTGGGACTGAGTACCCACTGCCAAATTCTTAAGGGTACTCCGTACCCGAGCGTACCTGCATACTTGCACCACTGGGTACACTGCCTCCAAGTTAGCGGGATGTGGCCGATATCAATAGTGCTTTATATTAGCACCAAACTCAATGTTGTACGTTTAAAGGAAACAGTCAAAAAGTTTTTAGCAGTGGAAAAATTATAGAAAGCAAGTGCTTTTCACTAAGATTGAAGCCTCCAGGGGTATAGAAAAATATATGTAATGTGATTTTTAATTGTTTTTAAGCAAGTTTGAATAGTATTAGAAAAACACTTGTAACTTCTATCTACAAGTTTGTTAATTTTTTTAATTCCCATCGATGCAACACCCCGCAATACATCATGCACATAATTCCTTTTTTGAGCTTTTTACAGAAAAGCACCTAAAGAATGACAACATTATTGCATACTGTACTTTCCTATTCCGCATACAGTACATGCAGAAAAAAATCAGCATTTTATATTATTGGTCAAATAATTATAATTAAATGCCTCTTAGTGTAATTATTATTCAGAGGTTCTCCAGCATTTGTACCTTAAAATAATGATTCCTCACTACTTTTCACCTGCTGAGAGTTGAGAAACTAAAAGCTGCATTAACCCCTAGTGATGGGTGTAGTAGGGTATGCCGGCGGCGGGGCTCCCGGCGACCAGCATACCGGCGCCGGAATCCCAACCGTCGGCATACCGACAGCTGGGTGAGTGCAAATGAGCCCCTTGCGCACACGCCACGCTATTTATTCTCCCTACAGGGAGGTCGTGGACCCCCAAGAGGGAGAAAAAATGTCGGTATGCTAGCGGTCGGGATTCCGGCACCGGTATGCTGGTCGCCGGGAGCCCGACCGCTGGCAAACAGAAGACCACCCCCTAGGGATGGGTGCATTAACTTAATATGGATTTATAATTAAATGGAGAAATGTTGCGGTTTTCAGCCACATTAAGCCATTCACAGCAAAGTCATGGCTAATTATGAAGGGTTAAACTGTTTTGTAAAAAACTATTTTTAAAAGAGTGCTGAAAATGAGCAGCCTGCTATACACTCCATATTGTAATAATGAATTTACCAGAATTGAAGTTCTGTGTTTGTAATTGAGTCATACATATATTGTTGAACAACAATCATGTGTTCAGTAATTGCATTTACCTGAAATTATGTTGTATGTTTAATGAGTTGGAGATGAGTTACAGTGTCTTCAGTTTTATCATCTCCCAAAGTTTTGAGAAAAGCACTAAAAAGTATTGCACACAATGATTTAAATATGCAGTTGCACAGATGGATGCAAGAACCATTCACTTTCTGATTAGAAAATAAAACTGCGCTCTACCATATACCGCAAATATACAACAGTTAATTTAATAATTTTAAACTAATAACTAAATCTGATAGTTGCTGCTGACATTAACTTCGATAATATGCTGCTAGTAAACATTAATTCTACAAATGGGAATTTGAATTCTGACAGCAGCAAAATAAAAAAATGTAATGGTTCTGAAATTTATTTTAATAATAGTATTGTATGAGCTATATTTGTATGCCTCTGTAAGAGATGAAACAACTATACACATCTATCAGTAAAACCTTATACTAAACAATGACACTACCAGCTTTCAATAGGAGTTCCTTTGTTCTTACAATTCATACCGTGTACAGGAATACGCATTTGTAAGCACACTTTAGCTAGTGGTGTAGCGGTCCTTTTGATCTCTCTTCACGCAATAGCAACAGGTTGGCCTGCTTAGTCGATATACTGTTTAGATATTCTGGGTACTCATGATGTAAGTACTTATATATAAAAGGGAGAAAAAAAAACCCTTCTCCAGTGCAAATGGAGATGCTTTTCCTAATTTAACAAGACCCTTTCTGGCTACTGATAGCTGTCGTCAGATATCACTGGCAATACCTTTTGCCAGGGCTCCTTGATGAAGGCTGCTTAACAGGGACAGTGGTGTTATAAGCACAACCTGCTGTCCACCTATTGCTCTCACATCGCAGGATGGCAATAGCAGAGGCTCCAGGCAGGAAACAAAAAAATGCTATGTTATTGAAGTAATAAAATAAGATTTTATTTTTTATTTTTTCAAATTTTAAATTCTATTCTTCATTTTTTTACTGAAAGTGCAACTAAAGATCCAAGTCTCCGCTTCCAGTGCACTACACACGGGTGAGCAAATAAATCTGGAACATGCATGCACAGAGGGAACAAGGACAAGCAAACAAAGTGGTAAGAGTCCTATTACTACTGTCAGCCAGTATTGCTGGGGAGAGGCAGAACGAGGATGGAGGGGGCAATTACATTAATAACATGTTCACGCAATCACAGTCCATGCAGATCACAACAAAGACACGTGTGCTACTTTTTAAATTGGATCCAATCTCCTCCACCCAACACATTGCCAGCTAATGATCACTGTGTACAAAGGGGCATGTTATCTGAAAAGTACTCCACAATGGCCCTCATTCCGAGTTGTTCACTCGCTAGCTGCTTTTAGCAGCATTGCACACGCTAGGCCGCCGCCCTCTGGGAGTGTATCTTAGCTTAGCAGAATAGCGAACGAAAGATTAGCAGAACTGCTACTAAATATTTTCTTGCAGTTTCTGAGTAGCTCCAGACCTACTCCTAGATTGCGATCAGCTCAGTCCGTTTAGTTACTGGTTTGACGTCACAAACACGCCCTGCGTTCGTCCAGCCACTCCCCCATTTCTCCAGACAATCCCACGTTTTTCCCCTGACACGCCTGCGTTTTTTAGCACAGTCCCGGAAAACGCTCAGTTACCACCCAGAAACGCCCCTTTCCTGTCAATCACTCACCGATCAGCAGTGCGACTGAAAAGCGCAGCACGAACACCAGCAAATCTACTAAGTTTTGTGTTAAATAACTTAGCGCATGCGCGCGGCGTACCATGCGCATGCGCATTTAGCAACACATCGCAGCATAGCGAAAATAGGCAACGTGCGAACAACTCGGAATGACCACCAATATCTCCACAGAGCTGGTAACATTTGCCGTATTGCTGAATTAAATGATTTTTTATGGCCAACTTTATTATACCATCAATACTGGCCTAATGACATTAACAGCCTATATGGGGTTCAATGAGGAGCAATATTCTATCCAATATAATTACAGTCATCGATAACTTTGATGTCAGTTTATGATTTTATGGTTATTGAACTAGAATTTTTATATGTAATATTTAATGGTATTTAGACATTGTGTATCATTTTGTTTTCTCTTTTTTGAAGCTTATCCACGATTGGTTGATCACTATATTAGGATTGTTTTCAATATTAAGGTTTATTGTGTGCTGTTTATTTGCTTATATTGTTTATATTATTCTACACCTTAGAGTCTGACTAACTCCTGCCCAACAGCTGCCATTATTGGATTAGCCATCCTAAGTAGCGAATGACTGGTTGCATAAACCACAACACATTTATGAAGCTGTGTCATGAATGTTATGAAGCATGTTTATATTTATGTTTTATTCTTAGGGATCCTTTCTTGGAGAATTATATGGATGGCAGAGTATGGCTGACTGCACCAAACAGCCCAGACAACATTCTACACTTACTTCAGAGTAGTGCCAAACACTAGAATGCTCTCACTAATGTTCCCTGGTAATTATGCTTAGTAATTTAGGATTCGGGATTCACATCACATTGTAAGATATTGACTCCTTATTTAATTGAAATAAATCTTGAAAACAAAATTCTAAGGGCTCTTGACTCACAGAACAATGACACGCTCATTTCTCGTTGTTTGCTTATATTTACTGCTGTAACATGTTTAGGGAATGGGAATGATAAATTCATGACAACAAATACATTTCTTAAATATAAAATAACTATACCAATTAGTATTCTACACTCCTTTGTTGCCACCTCAAACAGGAATAACAGGTTGAGAATTCTAAAGTGCTCATATGAAAACAATTTCACAGGTAATGAACAGCATGGGAAGGTGTAATGATTAGAATCCCATTTAAATTCATGAATTTCACAACAGACAAAGCTACAGAATATTTTAGGAAATAGGAAAAGATTCCTGCTTTGCCAGAGTACATTGATAATTTTTCTTTTTGATTTGACACTGACTACCATATTTTCATTTGTAACTATGAGCCGCTCGAAAATCTTTAAGTACTGGGAGCATTTGCATGGTTTAAGCGAGCCTCATCTACAATAAAATAATGATTAGTTGCCCAAGGATCTACTTTTCTGGCCATGTAAGTGGAAACAAGAAAAATATCATTCTTAAGCATTTACATTACCTCAAGCAAATGTTTTCCAACAAAAACACAAATAGCTTCAGTGTTTGTAGATTGTAGACATAATTATAGATACATACCAAATAGCTGTACACCAGGAGTATCTGTCTTAGCTATATTTGGAAGTCGGTTTCAGTAGGACAATTAAAGTTAATTATTGCAAGATATACACTGTTTGCAAGTAAATTACCCTAAATGAGTTATACCAATCACAAAATATAATAATAGCAATTCTTAAGTAGTTTAAAAATGTTTCACAATTTATTGCAATTACAAATGCTGCTAGTAAACGGTTCTTATTTTATTTAATTCTTCTCACTCAATTATAGATTTACGCTGTATTGTTAATTTATTTGCCCATATACTACTATCAGTGCGAAGATTTACAGGGTATGATTCAGAGATGTACAAAAACCCCATTTAAGCGCAGGTGAGTGTTTATCTGTGAGTCACACTGTGCCAGTGCAGTAATGGTATTGCGATGACAGTTACAGAGAGGATTTAATTGAACAGTGATTGACAAGTCAGGGACCGTTGGAGGAGGTATCGGGAGAAGGGGCAAAATTGTAGGTGTTTCGCGCCATTTTCTCAGCCTGTGTCTGCGATTACATACACAGTAACAATGGCGTATCACTTCCTGTGGTCATGCAGCATCACCATAGGACTACCAAGAAGCCTAATAATCGATTGATGTGCGAACACTGCTATGTCTTTATAGGCAGCCACTGAGATTTGCAAAGAAGCTTGTGGATGTCTCAATAGAAATCCAGGCAGCAGAGACATTTGCATATTACTTTTTGCACAGTAGTTGTGTACAAATTTGCAGCTGCAAATGCATTAGCATACATCTCTGAATCAGGCCCAGAGGCGTAACTGTGGGAGGCAACGGAGTCGACTGCCGCTGGGCTCCTGCTCTATAGGGGGGCACCTCAACTCCCATTCTGTGTGTTCATTGATACTATTCAATGAAATTAATTAACAGCCATCGCTATCTCTTCCTCCCTGCACCTTACAATTCATACCCTCTTTATTATAGATACACATTTTACAAGTGTCATACCCAGAATTAGAACCCACGACTTATTGCATTAGAAGCAGACACCTTACTTATGAAGTTACAAGTAACTACATATAGTCAGAATTTTCATGTTTCCTATAACTTGTGAGCTTTGATTATTACATTAATTTGTACATCAATGAGGATTGCTTCATATCACAGTAGCCAGAATTACCAGGGATAATTCTACTTTTATTTTTAAATTTTTTAAAAGGAACTCGTCTTGCTGCCCTTACTGGTTTATTTGAAGTACCTCCTCGAGACCTTATTCTCTGCACTGTTAGGATCCATGATTATATTGATGAGCAACCAGAAGTCCCTTGGTTTGTCATTGTGATGCTTTAAGCCATATCATACTACCACTGTGATAACTATTGGTACTGGGACATTTAACATCAGACCAATGAAACAACACCATGAAAATCAGTAAGCAGAGGAAACAAAAGGTTTTGCTTTGGCATCATTACGAATTGGGTCCTTAAGAGAGCTCAATATAATCATAAAAATCCAAGAGCATTGAAGATGGGGTGCTAAAGGAAGGTCCTCATAACTGAAGTAAGTAGGTGGTTTTTACAGGTTTTTTTAATAACATCCACTCATTTAAAAGAGACCATATAATATTCCTTTGAATTATACATTATATTAATCAATAATGTAAACTGATATAACCTGTCATAGAGAACATTTCTGATGAGCTATTGCTTGATATCCAACACAATCATTCTTATAAATCTAAATATTGTCTACAGCTTGTATGAGCCATTAACAAGAACAATTGGGTAAACTGGTGTTGATGTAACCCTTGGGACAACTTACCAACCTGATAGTTATCAGCAGTCACCACAGGTTTAAATTAGGCATTTCCCTCTGACCTCCTTCAGAGATTTTCATCTTTAAAACATCCTCCAGATAAACTGACACAGGACAAAGAGCCAAACAATGTATTTGCTCAGATCAATCAGGGCAATACAACCGTGGAATTGTTACATCTTGTGGATATACTTAGTAAAGTGCCATATTATCATTATTAATTTTCAGCTATATTGCTCATCAACCAGACAAAAAGAGAAGAAATATTTTGCTGCGCCTGTGTTTAACAATAATTAACTAATTAATCTAAATAAAATGAACCTTGAACTGATAGTGTAGGAGCACGTTCGCCACTATAAGTAGTTGTGCGATACTCCTATGAACATAACCAGCTAGAGAAATTAATAGAAGCGCTCATGAGATCCAAACACCATAATTTCACAGGTTCTATAACAACCAAAGAGTCAAATGAATTTGTAAAAAGTATATGTATTTAATATTCACAATGATCTAATAAAAATACCATTTAATAAAGACAATTCATAGGTAATATTGATCG
Source organism: Pseudophryne corroboree (assembly GCF_028390025.1). Lineage (NCBI taxonomy): Eukaryota > Metazoa > Chordata > Amphibia > Anura > Myobatrachidae > Pseudophryne > Pseudophryne corroboree. Next base: position 299,041,754 of record NC_086448.1, read on the forward strand.
TAGCTTTCTGGTTTGCCACATGCATAAATTTAAAAACACATGAATTATCTAAGCTATTGCAATTGTTGTTTGTAACAATAGAACTTCACTGAACTGGCTGATTGAAAGTTCAAATGTAACAATATGTTACAATCCTTGGGAAACACTGTTGCCACAACTGCTGAATGTGATTCCTGAGTAAGACACAGTTACTGCACGTTTGAGAAGTGCAACTTCAATGCAGATAATCAGCATATGTAGGTTGTGTATGAAAGAAATTACCTCTCCATGTGGGCTGGTGGACCCGAGCGTCCCCGGGTGAGTCCAGAACTTGCCCAGTAAATTGTGAAGCTGGAGGGTACGTGGCGTGTCTGGATGTATAAACCACCGCTGAGTTGAGCTCAATTGACCTGCTGATATTCACCCAATATATGCCGTGTAGACAGGTGCGGAAGGCAGGCGTGAGGCTGCTGGATAAGACACAGAGAACCGGCTGCACTGGAAAACCTCCTCCCAGACTACCTGGACGTGCACCGTCCGCCGGTGGTCAGCGGGATGGAGGATGCTGAGGCCAGTCGCAGCTGCCGCACAGAGCCCACGGCTCGATACCGTGCCAGATGGTAGCCGCCGGTCACTGCCGCAGGTAAATTTCAGGTGGAGTAGCTGTGTCATGTAAGATGCAGGTGTTCAGTGAAGGAAAAGGGGAGAAGTTCTGACGCGTTTCATCACGTGACCCGTGACTTTTTCAAAGATATACTTAGTAAAGTGCCATATTATCATTATTAATTTTCAGCTATATTGCTCATCAGTTGGTTATAGTTTATATATGTATCATGGAACTCTACAAGTTATTGTAGCTTTTTGTGACCATAGTGAGCAGTAGACTGTAGCCCATTGTGTATGTGGTCATGGAACTCCGAAGTGACTTATAGTCTAGTCTTACATTTCATAGTACAGTATGGTGCATTTGTATTGTATTAAACACTTAAAGACACAAAATGACACATACATGAACACTGGCATAGACAGAATTACACTGACATTGAATGACAGGGTTGGACTGGCCCACAGGGGCACATGGGGAAACCACCGGTGGGCCCCACTGCCCTGCTGTGTGTGTGTGTGTGTTTGTACATGTACTAGCAGTGTTTAATATATATATATATATATATTTATCAAGGGGCCCCGACCATGCATTCCCTCATCGTTAGGCAAAATCAATGTGGTGGCAGGTCACACCCCCTTTGTAGACTGGCCGCACCCTTAAATATAGACCCCTACCATTGCATCCCCCTGGTGGGCCCTTCACGCCCCAGTCAGACACTGTCGAATTACACTGACATTCCTATCCACAGAGCCACCTCTTCCTCTTGAACATTATCCACATTTCCGTGAAGCTCACGAAATGTGAAGGTCATGGTTGCATGCATGCTCAGGAGGTGAATAGTGAGCTGAGCAGTAATGATTTCCCACTGACTGAAAGGCTGATTCCCTTTGCTCATCTGATTCTGAATCCAGCATGGGAACATAGAGTAGAGTTAAGGAATGCCGTGAGAGAGAAACTCTACATACAGACACATAGTAACTGTTAAATACTGGCCTGTGTGTATTATGGTATATCCCTTGTAAATCTAACTCCTTCCCCAAACAATGCTATAGTATGTTTAGGGAAGAATGTGACAGTCCTTTTAAGTATATTCTCAAACAATAAGAACACATGTGAAATCCATGCTCAGTCACAGATCAGTATGATGTTAAAAGTTAAAATAGTTCCAGTCTGTACTACAGTGAGAACGCTAATGTATATAACTTGAGTTAATCTAAGTAATTGGAAATAAAAAAGAAAGGAATGGAATGGAATGGAAGTGTGAGTGAGATGCGAGAAGAGTTGTAGTGCTGCCTAACTTAGAAGAGGATAGTGGCTACTAAATAGAGATGTGCGGCGGGCACTTTTCGTGTTTTGTGTTTTGGTTCTAATTCCACTTTCGTGTTTTGGCTTGGTTTTGCCAAAACCACCCTTTCGTGTTTTGGGTTTGGTTTTGGATCTGGATGATTTTTGAAAAAAACATAAAAACGGCTAAAATCACAGAATTTGGGGGTAATTTTGATCTTACGGTATTATTAACCTCAATATCATTCATTTCCACTCATTTCCAGTCTATTCTGAACACCTCACAATATTGTTTTTAGGCCAAAAGGTTGCATAGAGGTTGCTGGATGACTAAGCTAAGCGACACAAGTGGACAACAGAAACACCTGGCCCATCTAGGACTGGCACTGCAGTGGTAGACAGGAGGGCAGATATAAAAAAGGCCCCAAACAGCACCTCATGCAAAGATGTAGAAGAGGTGCAATGAGGTAGCTGTATGACTAAGCCAAGCAACACAAACAATTGGCCCATCTAGGAGTGGCACTGCAGTGGCAGACAGGATGGCACTTTTCAAAAACTAGGCCCCAATCAGCACCTCATGCAAAGATGTAGAAGAGGTGCAATGAGGTAACTGCATGAATAAGCCAAGCGACACAAACAATTGTCCCATCTAGGAGTGGCACTGCAGTGGTAGACAGGAGGGATGATATATAAAAAAAGGCCCCAAACAGTACCTCACGCAAAGATGTAGAAGAGGGGCAATGAGGTAGCTGTATGACTAAGCCAAGCAACACAAACAATTGGCCAATCTAGGAGTGGCACTGCAGTGGCAGACAGGAGGGCAGATATAAAAAAGACCCCAAGCAGCACCTATTGCAAAGATGTAGAAGAGGTGCAATGAGGTAGCTGTATGACTAAGCCAAGCAACACAAACAATTGGCCCATCTAGGAGTGGCACTGCAGTGGCAGACAGGAGGGCAGATATAAAAAAAGGCCCCAAACAGCACCTATTGCAAAGATGTAGAAGAGGTGCAATGAGGTAGCTGTATGACTAAGCCAAGCGACACAAACAATTCCCACTGGAATTATACAGCAATATCACTGGAATTATATGGCAGTACCACTGGACATATACGGAAGTGTCAGACAGGATGGCACTTTAAAAAAATAGTCCCCAAACAACACATGATGCAAAGAAGAAAAAGAGGTGCAAAATAGAATTGTCCTTAGACCCTCCCACCCACCCTTATGTTGTATAAACGGGCCATGCACACTGTAACAAACCAATCATTTCAGCGACAGGGTCTACCACACGACTGTAGCTGAAATGACTGGTTTGTTTGGGCCCCCACCAAAAAAGAAACAATCAATCTCTCCTTGCACAAACTGGCTCTACAGAGGCAAGCTGTTGACCTCATACTCATCCTCCGATTCCTTACCCCTTTCACTGTGTACATCCACCTCCTCACAGAATATTAATTCGTCCCCACTGGAATTCACCATCACAGGTCCCTGTGTACTTTCCAGAGACAATTGCTGGTCAAGGTCTTCCTGGAGGAATTTATAATTCCTTTTGATGTACATCATCTTCTCCACATTTTGTGGAAGTAACCTGCTACGCCGATCGCTGACAAGGTTACCGGCTGCACTAAACACTCTTTTGGAGTACACAGTGGGTGTGTGTGTGTGTGTGTGTGTGTGTGTGTGTGTGTGTGTGGTGCAACTTAGGTAAAATAAAGACAGTTTGTGCAAGGACATCCAAGTTGCCTCTTTTTCCTGCCAGTATACATACGGACTGTCTGACATACCTACTTGGATGCTGTCACTCATATAATCCTCTACCATTCTTTCAATGGTGACAGAATCATATGCAGTGACAGTAGACATGTCAGTAATCATTGGCAGGTCCTTCAGTCTGGACCAGATGTCAGCTTTCGCTCCTGACTGCCCTGCATCACCGCCAGCGGGTGGGCTAGGAAATCTTATCCTTTTCCTTGTCGCCCCAGTGGTGGTAGAAATTGAAGGAGGAGCTGTTAACGGGTCACATTCCGCTTGAGTTGACAATTTATTCACCAGCAGGTCTTTGCACCTCTGCACACTTGTGTCTGCTGGAAAGAGAGAGACAATATAGGCTTTAAACCTAGGATCGAGCATGGTGGCCAAAATGTAGTTCTCTGATTTCAACAGATTGACCACCGTTGAATCCTGGCAAAGCAAATTAAAGGCTCCATCCACAAGTCCCACATACTTAGCGGAATCGCTCTGTCTTAGCTCCTCCTTTAATTTATCCAGCTGCTTCTGCAAAAGCCTGATGATGGGAATGACTTGACTCAAGCTGGCAGTGTCTGAACTGACTTCACATGTGGCAAGTTCAAAGGGTTGGAGAACCTTGCACAAGACAGAAATCATTCTCCACTGCGCTTGTATCAGGTGCATTCCCCCTCCTTTGCCTATATCGTAGGTGGATGTATAGGCTTTAATAGCCTTTTGCTGCTCCTCCATCCTCTGAAGCATATAGAGTGTTGAATTCCACCTCGTTACCACCTCTTGCTTCAGTTGATGGCAGGGCAGGTTCAGGAGTGTTTGCTGGTGCTCCAGTCTTTGGCACACGGTGGCAGAATGTCAAAAGTGGCCCGCAATTTTTCAGGCCACCGACAGCATCTCCTGTACACCCCTGTCATTTAAAAAAAAATTCTGCACCACCAAATTAATTGTATGTGCAAAACATGGGACGTGCTGGAAATTGCCCAGTTGTAATGCACGCACAATACTGGTGGCGTTGTCCGATATCACAAATCCCCAGGAGAGTCTAAGTGGAGTAAGCCAATGCGCGATGATGTCCCTCAGTTTCCGCAAGAAGAAAACTAATGGTGGGGATAAAGAATGGCACACTAGGTTAATCCCAAAAGGGAAAGGAGTAAGTCTCAGACGAAGCCGCCCAGCGAAACATGCACGTCGGATAGCGCATCTGCACGCTGCCACCATCTCTGCATCTTCCTCATTGAAACATGGAGAAAGTGCTTCCCGGACTTGTCAAAATGGAGACTCGTCCTAAAGGTGGTTACTCTCCCTGCATTCCCCGCATTGAGGCACGGAGACATGGAGCGAGTGCTTCCCCGGCTTGTTAGGACGGAGACTTGTCCTGGAGATAAGTAACGCCAGAGCTTGCATAGGTAGGGGATTTAAATTGCTAATCCAGGCACTTGGTATCTCCAGAATTTGACATGTCTCTTTATGAAATATAATGCAAGGTGGCATAGCGGCACGGCGCACAACCCCCTCACCCCCCTTCCTTTTTCCCCCCCTTCCCTTTCCCCTGTTTTCTTTGAAAACACCATGCTGGAATAATACAGATGGGTATATGTGTGTGTGTATATATATATATATATATCAACTGGTATCCATGAATTTGAACATTTTGGACAGTGGAATTAGTACAAATGAATATGTGCACATATATGAAATAATTTTGTTTTTCCTTTCCTTGTCTTCCTTGCAAAAATCATGCTGAAACAGTACAAATGAATATTTATGTGTGTGTTGATACCCATGAATTTAATCATTTGGATATTGGAAACAGTTCAAATTAATGTGTGTATATATATGAATTGGTACCCATTAATTTAAACAATTGGGTCTAAATGGATTATTTAATGCAGGTGTAATTATAACTTCTGTATTAGACTTGAATTTAATATGTATACCTTATTAAGGATTGAACATTAGCCAGGAGTATATCAGGTGGGTAATATAGGTGCATAAACCTGCAACTATCTTGTTCTTATATAAATTTATCTATGCTAGCAATTATCTTTTTAATAGGGTGTTTGGAGGAATATTAGACGCCTTTATCTGATTGAATTTATGACCCAGATGTTTATAAAAACATCTACATGGTTTACAATCTACATATGAACTATGCACATGAATGTGAAAATTACAATATACAGTGTGGAATAGAAGTTATAAGATCCACAGGGTTTCGTACATAGTCACACCCAGTGGCGTAACTAGAAATTTTTCTCCCCCAAGCCAAAAAATTCTTCGGCGCCCCCCCCCTGCCCCTTCATGCTCCATAACCGGGAGCAAGAAAGGGATAAATATGCGCGCCAAAAAAAGGGGGCGTGGTTTCGTTGGAATGGGCGTGGTTTTGCATAAAGGGGCGTGGCATTGCAGGAAAAGACTACCTTATACCCCAGTTTTGCAACCTGCACGCCCATACATTGGCCAACACAGGAAAGAAAAATAATCCTGATTCATGCCCCTTACATTATTTGTCATTTTTCCTCCTTATAGTAATGCCCAGTATACATTATGCCACATACTGCAATGGCCCTTAGACATTATGCCGCACACAATAATGCACATGACACAATATGCACACACTGTAATGCCCCCGACACATTATGCCACACACCGTAATGCCTGTGACACATTATGCCACACACCGTAATGCCTGACACATTATGACAGGAATCGCAATGCCCGTTATACATTATGCTACACACTGCAATACCCGATACATTATAGCACATACAATGTCTGTGACACATTATGACACACACCGCAATGTCCGTGATACATTATGCCACACACTGCAATGCCCGATACATTATAGCACATACAATGCCTGTGACACATTATGCCACACACTGCAATGACCTTGAGACATTATACCACAATGCCCGTGATATAGTATACCATACACCGTAATGCCTGTGACACATACCGCAATGCCCTGCCCGTTATACCCTATGCCACACACTGCAATGCCCGTTATGTATTATGTCACACTGCAATGACCCTGAGACATTATACCACATACCACAATGCCCGTGATATAGTATACCACACACCGTAATGCCTGACACATTATGACACACACCGCAATGTCCGTGATACATTATGCCACACACTGCAATGACCCTGAGACATTATACCACATATCACAATGCCCGCGATATAGTATACCATACACCGTAATGCCTGTGACACATTATGACACACACCGCAATGTCCGTGATACATTATGCCACACACCGTAATGCCCATTACACATTAAGTCCTACAGTAAGGCTTCTAATTACTTTTCAATTACCTGCTCGTTGTCAGGGGTTTCATGCACTGGGTGTCATGCTCGTTGCCAGGGGTTTCATGCTCTTGGTTCCATGCAAGGTGCCAGGGGTTTTCATGCTCAGGGTGTCATGCTCGTTGCCAGGGGTTTCATGCACTGGGTGTCAAGCTCGTTGCCAGGTGTTTCATGCACTAGGTGTCATGCTCGTTGCCAGGTGTTTCATGCACTGGGTGTCATGCTCGTTGCTAGGAGGTAGTCCTTGTTGCTAGGGCTGTGCTCCCAGTGCCACATATGTCCCCAGTGCCAGATATTCCCCCACGGTGCCAGGTACTCACATGCCCCAGTGCCAAATATAGCCCCCCCCATGTGCCAGGTACACATATACCCCCCCAGTGCCACATATGCCTCCAGTGCCAGATATTCCCCCCCAGTGCCACATATGCCCCCAGTGCCAGATATGCCCCCAGTGCCATATATTCCCCCCCAGTGCCAAATATGCACCCCAGTGCCATATATGCCCCCAGTGCCAGATATTCCTGTGTCCCTCCTGCTGCATCATCTCCGGCGGCCGCGGGTCTAATAGGGGGAAGTGCCGGTTCGTGAGCCAATTAGAGCTCACGGACGGCACTTCCCCCTATTAGACCCGCGGCCGCCGGAGATGATGCAGGAGGGACACAGGGAGGCGCGCTGTGCCCTCCGTGTCCCTCCAAGTTCAAGCGGCGGAGGGAAGGAGACCGCAGACTGACATGCGGACGCTCGTCCGCATGTCAGTCTGCTGTAAATCAGTGGCGCCCCCGCAGCCCCTCGCCCCCAAGCCACCGCGAGGGCTGCGGGGGCAGTAGTTACGCCACTGGTCACACCTACTGTACATGCATGTCAATTACCTCTTAATAAGGTGGTTAGATGAATATCAGATGCCTATATCTGATTGAATTTAGGTTCTAAATATTTACAAAATATTTATATGGTCCATAATCTACAAATGGATTATGCATATGAATGCTGAGTGAATTATACATTACACCTGTATACGGGTGCACCTGAAAACTACAATATATGGTGAAAGAACAAAACCTATAGGATCCATAGGGTCTCATATTTAAGATCCCACTACCTCTTGTTTTTGTGCCCTCTCATCGGTACTTGGTCATCAGGATACCGACAGTAGAAGCACGTCTGATTCCTTGGATAAGCATTTTTTGGTCCTCTCATCAGCAATTCGAGGTCCTTTGATATGATTGCGGACAGTAGAAACCATTGATGTTATCTCCATGTGAAGCTTCCTTCCATCAATATTATTACAAAAGGGTACCAGGCATGCATAATTCAATTCTTCATCTTAAACTGATAAATTCCCTTTCTCCTTATTGCTATTGTAAGCAAGGAATACCAGCATGTCTTAACATGATTTTATAAAAAAATGTTTAATACACTATTTCTTTGACGTCCTAGTGGATGCTGGGAACTCCGTAAGGACCATGGGGAATAGCGGCTCCGCAGGAGACTGGGCACAAAAGTAAAGCTTTAGGACTACCTGGTGTGCACTGGCTCCTCCCCCTATGACCCTCCTCCAAGCCTCAGTTAGATTTTTGTGCCCGACCGAGAAGGGTGCACACTAGGGGCTCTCCTGAGCTTCTTAGTGAAAGTTTAGTTTTAGGTTTTTTATTTTCAGTGAGACCTGCTGGCAAAAGGCTCACTGCATCGAGGGACTAAGGGGAGAAGAAGCGAACTCACCTGCGTGCAGAGTGGATTGGGCTTCTTAGGCTACTGGACACCATTAGCTCCAGAGGGACCGAACACAGGCCCAGCCTCGGAGTCCGGTCCCAGAGCCGCGCCGCCGGCACCCTTACAGAGCCAGAAGCAAGAAGAGGTCCGGAAAATCGGCGGCAGAAGACATCCTGTCTTCACCAAGGTAGCGCACAACACTGCAGCTGTGCGCCATTGCTCCTCAGCACACTTCACACTCCGGTCACTGAGGGTGCAGGGCGCTAGGGGGGGGCGCCCTGAGCAGCAATAAAAACACCTTGGCTGGCGAAAATACATCACATATAGCCCCCAGGGCTATATGGATGAATTTTAACCCCTGCCAGATTCCACAGAAAAACGGGAGAAAAGGCCGCCGAGAAGGGGGCGGAGCCTATCTCCTCAGCACACTGGCGCCATTTTCTCTCACAGCTCAGTTGGAGGGAAGCTCCCTGGCTCTCCCCTGCAGTTACTACACTACAGAAAGGGGTTAAAAAAGAGAGGGGGGCACTAATTAGGCGCAGTATAACAATACAGCAGCTATAAGGGGAAAAACACTTATATAAGGTTATCCCTGTATATATATATATATAGCGCTCTGGTGTGTGCTGGCATACTCTCCCTCTGTCTCCCCAAAGGGCTAGTGGGGTCCTGTCCTCTATCAGAGCATTCCCTGTGTGTGTGCTGTGTGTCGGTACGTTGTGTCGACATGTATGAGGAGGAAAATGATGTGGAGGCGGAGAAATTGCCTGTAACAGAGATGTCACCCCCTAGGGAGTCGACACCTGAGTGGATGAGCTTATGGAAGGAATATGTGACAGTGTCAGCTCTTTACAAAAGATTGATGACATGAGACAGCCGGCGACTCAGCCTGTGCCTGTCCAGGTGTCTCAAAAGCCATCAGGGGCTCTAAAACGCCCGTTACTGCAGATGGCAGATACAGACGCCGACACGGATACTAACTCCAGTGTCGACGATTGAGAGACGAATGTGACTTCCAGTAGGGCCACACGTTACATGATTGAGGCTATGGAAAATGTTTTTACACATTTCTGATAATACCAGTACCACTAAAAAGGGTATTATGTTGGGTGAGAAAAAACTGCCTGTAGTTTTTCCTGCATCTGAGAAATTAAATGAAGTGTGTGATGATGCGTGGGTTTCCCCCGATAAAAACTGTTAATTCCTAAAAAAGTTATTAGCATCATACCCCTTCCCGCCAGAGGATAGGGCACGTTGGGAAACACCCCCTAGGGTGAATAAAGCGCTCACACGCTTGTCTAAACAGGTGGCACTACCGTCCCCGGATACGGCCACCCATAAGGAACCTGCTGATAGAAAGCTGTAAAATGTATATACACTCACACGGGTGTGATACTGAGACCAGCAATCGCCTCAGCCTGGATGTGCAGTGCTGGGGTGGCTTGGTCGGATTCCCTGACTAACAATATTGATACCCTAGATAGGGACAATATATTACTGACTATAGAACATTTAAAAGATGCATTTCTATATATATGCGTGATGCACAGAGGGATATTTGCCGACTGGCATCAAGAGTAAGTGCGCTGTCCATTTCTGCCAGAAGAGGGTTATGGACAAGACAGTGGTCAGGTGATGCTGATTCCAAAAGGCATATGGAGGTATCGCCTTATAAAAGGGAGGAGTTATTTGGGGTAGGTCTGACAGACATGGTGGCCACGGCAACGGCTGGGAAATCCACATTTTTACCCCAGGTAGCCTCTCAACATAAGAAGTCCTTTGGGCCCCATAAGGGCAAGCGGGCAAAAGGCTCCTCATTTCTGCCCCGTGGCAGAGGGAGAGGAAAAAGCCTGCAGCAAACAGCCAGTTCCCAGGAACAGAAGCCCTCTCCCGTTTTCTGCAAAGTCCTCAGCATGACGCTGGGGCTTTGCAAGCGGACTCAGGCACGGTGGGGGCCCGTCTCAAAAATTTCAGCATGCAGTGGGCTCACTCACAGGTGGACCCCTGGATCCTTCAGGTGGTATCTCAGGGGTACAAATTGGAATTTGAGACGTCTCCCCTTCGCCGTTTCCTAAAGTCTGCTTTACCGACGTCTCCCTCCGACAGGGAGGCGGTATGGGAAGCCATTCACAAGCTGTATTCCCAGCAGGTGATAATCAAGGTACCCCTCCTACAACAGGGAAAGGGGTATTATTCCACGCTGTTTGTGGTACCGAAGCCAGACGGCTTGGTGAGACCTAATTTAAATCTGAAATCCTTGAACACTTACATAAAAAGGTTCAAATTCAAGATGGAGTCACTCAGAGCGGTGATTGCAAACCTGGAAGAAGGGGATTATATGGTGTCTCTGGACATCAAGGATGCTTATCTCCATGTCCCAATTTACCCTTCTCACCAAGGGTACCTCAGGTTTGTGGTACAGAACTGTCACTATCAGTTTCAGACGCTGCCGTTTGGTTTGTCCACGGCACCCCGGGTCTTTACCAAAGTAATGGCCGAAATGATGATACTCCTTCGAAGGAAGGGAGTTTTAATTATCCCTTACTTGGACGATCTCCGGATAAGGGCAAGATCCAGGGAACAGTTGGTAGTCGGGGTAGCACTATCTCAAGTAGTGTTGCGGCAGCACGGTTGGATTCTTAATATTCCAAAATCGCAGCTGATCCCGACGACACGTCTTCTATTCCTAAGGATGATCCTGGACACAGTCCAGAAAAAGGTGTTTCTCCAGGAGGAGAAAGCCAGGGAGTTATCCGAACTAGTCAGAAACCTCCTAAAACCAGGCCAAGTGTCAGTGCATCAGTGCACAAGGGTCCTGGGAAAAATGGTGGCTTCCTACGAAGCAATTCCATTCGGCAGATTCCACGCAAGAACTTTCCAGTGGGACCTGCTGGAAAAATGGTCCGGATCGCATCTTCAGATGCATCAGCGGATAACCCTGTCACCAAAGACAAGGGTGTCTCTCCTGTGGTGGTTGCAGAGTGCTCATCTTCTAGAGGGCGCAGATTCGGCATTCAGGACTGGGTCCTGGTGACCACGGATGCCAGCATGCGAGGCGGGGGAGCAGTCACACAGGGAAAAAATTTCCAGGGCTTGTGGTCAAGCCTGGAGACATCACTTCACATAAATATCTTGGAGCTAAGGGCCATTTACAATGCCCTAAGCCAAGCAAGACCTCTGCTTCAAGGTCAGCCGGTGCTGATCCAGTCGGACAACATCACGGCAGTCGCCCACGTAGACAGACAGGGCGGCACAAGAAGCAGGAGGGCAATGGCAGAAGCTGCAAGGATTTTTCGCTGGGCGAAAAATCATGTGATAGCATTGTCAGCAGTGTTCATTCCGGGAGTGGACAACTGGGAAACAGACTTCCTCAGCAGAAGTCTTCCACATGATTGTAAACCGTTGGGAAAAACCAAAGGTGGACATGATGGCGTCCCGCCTAAACAAAAAATTGGACAGGTATTGCGCCAGGTCAAGGGACCCTCAGGCAATAGCTGTGGATGCTCTGGTAACACCGTGGGTGTACCAGTCAGTGTATGTGTTCCCTCCTCTTCCTCTCTTACCAAAAGTACTGAGAATTATAAGACGGAGGGCAGTAAGAACTATACTCTTGGCTCCGGATTGGCCAAGAAGGACTTGGTACCCGGAACTTCAAGAGATGCTCACGGAGGACCCGTGGCCTCTACCTCTAAGAAGGGACCTGCTCTATCAAGGACCCTGTCTATTCCAAGACTTACCGCGGCTGCGTTTGACGGCAGGGCGGTTGAACGCCGGATCCTGAAGGAAAAAGGCATTCCGGATGAAGTCATCCCTACCCTGATCAAAGCCGGGAAGGATGTAACCGCAAAGCATTATCACTGCATTTGGCGAAAATATGTTGCGTGGTGCGAGGCCAGTAAGGCCCCGATGGAGGAATTTCAACTGGGTCGATTCCTGCATTTCCTGCAAACAGGAGTGTCTATGGGCCTAAAATTGGGGTCCATTAAGGTTCAAATTTCGGCCCTGTCAATTTTCTTCCAGAAAGAACTAGCTTCAGTTTCTGAAGTTCAGACGTTTGTAAAAGGGGTACTGCATATACAGCCTCCTTTTTGTGCCTCCAGTGGCACCTTGGGATCTCAATGTAGCTTTGGGTTTCCTAAAGTCACAATGGTTTGAACCACTTGTATCTGTGGAGTTAAAATATCTCACATGGAAAGTGGTCATGCTGTTGGCCCTGGCCTCGGCCAGGCGCGTGTCAGAAGTGGCGGCTTTATCCTGTAAAAGCCCTTATCTGATCTTCCATTCAGGCAGGGCGGAATTGAGGACTCGTCCTCATTTTCTCCCTAAGGTGGTTTCAGCGTTTCATCTGAACCAACCTATTGTGGTACCTGCGGCTACTAGTGACTTGGAGGACTCCAAGTTTTTGGACATAGTCAGGGCCCTGAAAATATATGTTTCCAGGACGGCTGGAGTCAGAAAATCTGACTCGCTGTTTATCCTGTATGCACCCAACAAGTTGGGTGCTCCTGCTTTTAAGCAGACTATTGCTCGTTGGATTTGTAATACAATTCAGCTTGCACATTCTGTGGCAGGCCTGCCACAGCCAAAATCTGTAAAAGCCCATTCCACAAGGAAGGTGGGCTCATCTTGGGCGGCTGCCCGAGGGGTCTCGGCTTTACAACTTTGCCGAGCAGCTACTTGGTCAGGGGCAAACACGTTTGAAAAATTCTACAAATTTGATACCCTGGCTGAGGAGGACCTGGAGTTCTCTCATTCGGTGCTGCAGAGTCATCCGCACTCTCCCGCCCGTTTTGGGAGCTTTGGTATAATCCCCATGGTCCTTACGGAGTTCCCAGCATCCACTAGGACGTCAGAGAAAATAAGAATTTACTTACCGATAATTCTATTTCTCGTAGTCCGTAGTGGATGCTGGGCGCCCATCCCAAGTGCGGATTGTCTGCAATACTTGTACATAGTTATTGTTAACTAAATCGGGTTATTGTTGCTGTGAGCCATCTTTTCAGAGGCTCCTCTGTTATCATGCTGTTAACTGGGTTCAGATCACAGGTTGTACGGTGTGATTGGTGTGGCTGGTATGAGTCTTACCCGGGATTCATAAATCCTTCCTTATTGTGTACGCTCGTCCGGGCACAGTATCCTAACTGAGGCTTGGAGGAGGGTCATAGGGGGAGGAGCCGGTGCACACCAGGTAGTCCTAAAGCTTTACTTTTGTGCCCAGTCTCCTGCGGAGCCGCTATTCCCCATGGTCCTTACGGAGTTCCCAGCATCCACTACGGACTACGAGAAATAGAATTATCGGTAAGTAAATTCTTATTTTTTCAAATAAAAATATTTATCTCTATTAGGGACCTCTCCTCTGTACTCTCATTAACCTATGTTGACCTATGGTCACGTGACAGGTTAAAAGCAGATACAGATCTTTGGGGTCTATACGTGTGCCAATATGGTTCTCTCATTGAAAATTCTATGCTAATTAGCAGATTTTCAAAAGCAGAAAACCTATATATACCCTTCTTCCTTCTGACTGTATATCACCAATCACCATATATGTGTTAATTTTAATATGTGTTACATCAGGACTATGTGATTCTACTCAGCAAATAATTGCTAAAGGGCTATGAATGGAACTAGCATGCCTAGCAACAAATGTTTCCAAATTGCACATGTGACATTGGTAAACATTTGTATCTAAAGTTTTAGTCAGTTATACTCTGAATAATTGTTACCACTTCTTAGACACATAAGAACACTTCTTGGAATATGTATCTGTATGAGCTTTAATGTTAGAGAATTTTAGCTGTTCCAATAGACGCCCTAATTATCATATAATTACCTTAAAATAGATATAATAGGTAATGATTTAACAACGGAATTATACCACTATAGAAATTTTACTACCTAACAGGAGAGCGTCCATTACACTCGGTTTCATCTGTGTGTTTTATCACTATATGTTATATGTTATGTCTGAGTCATTCAATTATTATAATCATTAAAAGTTACGTTTTAATTATTCTCAAGAGTGCCCCAACAAAATAAAGTTGTCTTTTTCTCTTTCATTGCTACTTGTCCCTCAGATTCCGTAAGAGGTTGTCAGCGGTGTGCCTCTTATGGAAAGCGGTGATACACAGCTTAGCCTGCCTAGAAATGAGTTTGGATTTGTGAGAGGCTGCTACTGGTGCCACTGCAGCTGTTGTTGCTGCGGGAGGCAATACATCTACTCAGTGGGCAGTCAAAGTCATATAGTCCTTAGTCTGCCCTGTTCCACTTGTCCACATGTCCGTGGCTAAGAGGACATTGGATACAACAGCATTTTTTAGGACACTGGCGACACTTTTTCTGACATCTCTGTACATTCTCGGTATCACCTGCCTAGTGAAGTCAAACCTAGATGGGATTTGGTACCGGGGACACAATACCTCCATCAATTGTCTAAATCCCACTGCACTAATTGCGGATACCGGATGCACGTCTAACACCAACATAAGTGTCAAGGCCTCAGTTATCCACTTTGCAACAGGATGACTGCTGTCATATTTAGTCTTCCTTGCAAAGGACTGTTGGACAGTCAATTGCTTAGTTGAAGTAGTACAAATGGTCTTCCGACTTCCCCTCTGGGATGACGATCGACTCCCAGCAGCAACAACAGCAGAGGTGGCAGCAACAGCAGCAGTAGGCGTACCACTCAAGGATCCTCCCGAGTTATCCCGGTTAGGAGAGGACTCGTCAGTCTTGCCAAGGACATGGCCTGCAGAACTACTGACGTTCACGGCTGAGGAGGAAGTTGACATTAAGGGAGTTGGTGGTGTGGCTTGCATGAGCTTGGTTACAAGAGGAAGAAGGTATTTAGGTGTCAGTGGACTGCTTACGCTCTTACCCAAAGTTTCACAACTTGGCACTTCTGATGAATGCACTGCAGGTAACGTATAAGGGAGGAAGATCCTAGGTGGTTAGCATCCTTACCCCTACTTATTACAGATTGACAGAGGCAACACACGGCTTGACACCTGTTGTCCAGATTTGTGGAGAAATAATTCCACACCAAAGAGGTGGCTTTTTTGGTATTTTGCCCAGGCACCACAATGGGCTTCTTCATCCCACGGACAACAGGTGTCTCCCCCGGTGCCTCATTTAAACAAACCACATCACCATCAGAATCCTCATCGTCAATTTCCTCCTCAGCGCCAGCAAAACCCATATCCTCATATTGGTGTACTTCAACAGTGACATCTTCAATTTGAATATCAGAAACTGGACTGTGAGTGCTACTTCCAGCACTTTCAGGGGGCGTGCAAATGGAGGAAGGAGCCACCTCTTCCCACCCAGTGTTGGGAACATCAGGCATCACAACCGCTGACACACTTGGACTCTCCTTGGGGATTTGTGAAACCATCTTAGAACGCACAGTTCTTTTCTGTGCTTTTTCCATCTTAACGCTTTTCATTTTTCTTGCAGGGGAATGAGGGCTTCCATCATCATGTGAAGCTGAACCACTAGTCATGAACATAGGCCAAGACCTTAGCCGCTCCTTGCCACTCCGTGTCATAAATGGCATATTGGCAAGTTTACGTTACTCCTCAGACGATTTAAATGTATTTTTTGGGGTCTTTTTACTGAACTTTGGCTTTTTGGATTTTACATGCCCTCTACTATCACATTGGGCATCAGCCTTGGCAGACAACATTGATGGCATTTTATCATCTATGTCATGACTAATGGCAGCAGCTTCAGCACTAGGAGGAAGTGTTCTTGATCTTTCCCTATTTTATCCTCCAAATTTTTGTTCTCCATTATTTTTCTGGCGTTATATAACACAATATGCGGCACAGGAGAGCGTACCCCTACACCTCACAGGGCAAATCCTGTAAAAAATATTTGGATTAAATATTAATAACCCCTTTATTTGGAATGAATAATATACAGCAAAAGACATCGCCACTGAACTTATATGGCAGCACCACTGGACTGGATATATACGGAATTATATGGACGTATATGGAATTATACGGCAGGATCACTGGAATTATATGGCAGTCTTATGGGAATTATATGTCAATATCACTGGAATTATACAGCAATATCACAGGAATTATACGCCAGTATTCCGAGAATTATATGGCAATATCACAGGAATTATACACCAGTATCATGGGAATTATATGGCAATATCACTGGAATTATACGGCAATATCACAGGAATTATATGGCAATATCACAGGAATTATACACCAGTATTCCAAGAATTTGTATGGCAATATCACAGGAATTATATGCCAGTATCACAGGAATTATACGGCAATATCACAGGAAATATACGCCAGTATTCTGAGAATTATACGGCAATATCACAGGAATTACATGCCAGTATTACTGAAATTATACGCCAGTATTCCAAGAATTATATGGCAATATCACAGCAATTATACTGCAATATCAAAGGAATTATACGCCAGTATTCAGAGAATTATATGGCAAGATCACAGGTATTATACACCAGTATCACAGGAATTATACGCCAGTATCACAGGAATTATATGCCAGTATTCTGAGAATTATACGGCAATATCACAGGAATTATACGCCAGTATCACAGGAATTATATGGCAATATCACAGGAATTATAAGGCAATATCACAGGAATTATACGGCAGTAATCCGAGAATTATACAGCAATATCACAGGGATTATATGTCAATATCATGGAAATTACATGGCAATATCACGGGAATTATGCAGCAATATCATAGGAATTACATGACACTATCACAGTAATTATATGCCAGTATCATGGGAATTATATGGCAATATCACAGGAATTAAATGGCAATATCACAGGAATTATACGCCAGTATTATGAGAATTATACGGCAATATCACAGGAATAATACTCTAGTATCACGGGAATTATATGGTAATATCACTGGAATTATACGGCATTATCACAGGAATTATACAGCAATATCACATGAATTATACGCCAGTATTCCAAAAATTATATGGCCATATGACAGGAATTTGACGCCAGTATCACAGGAATTTATATGGCAATATCACAGGAACTATATGGCAATATCACAGGAATTATAGACCAGTATCACGGAAATTATATAGCAATATCACTGGAATTATACACCAATATCAAGAACAAGAATAACAAGAATTATACGGCAATATCACAGGAATTATACGGCAATATCACAGGAATTATACGCCAGTATTCCGAGAATTATACACTAACATTACAGGAATTATACACCAGTATCACGGGAATTATATGGCAATATCACAGGAATTTTACGCCAGTATTCCGAGAATTATATGGCAATATCACAGGAATTATACGGCAGTATCATGGGAATTATATGGCAATGTCACAGGAATTATACGGCAATATCACAGGAATTATACGACAGTATTCCGAGAATTATACGGCAAAATCACAGGAATTATACACCAGTATGACGGTTATTATATGGCAATATAACTGGAATTATACGGCAATATCACAGGAATTATCTGGCAACATCACAGGAATTATACAGCAACATCACAAGAATTATATGCCAGTATTCTGAGAATTATGCCGCAATATCACAGGAATTATACGCCAGTATCACGGGAATTATATGGCAATATCACAGGAATTATATGGCAATATCACAGGAATTATACGACAGTAATCCGAGAAATGTACAGCAATATCACAGGAATTATATATCAATATCACGGAAATTATATGGCAATATCACTGGAATTATGCAGCAATATCATAGGAATTATCCGGCAATATCACAGTAATTATATGCCAGTATCACGGGAATTATATGGCAATATCACAGGAATTATATGGCAATATCACAGGAATTATACGCCAGTATTCTGAGAATTATACGGCAATATCACAGGCAGGCCCAGCGCTACCCGCTCAGCGAAGGAATGCAAAGCATGTAGGCGCCAGGTAGGAGAGGCACTCTACCTGCCTTGCATCACCGCTGCGCCTGCCGCATGTCCCCTGCTGCTGCCGGCTTCTGTGCCTGTCACTGAATGACAGGCAGCAGCGCCGGCAACTTGTAGCCTCCTCCTCCCCCTCCCTGTGAAGCGGCTGGGGCTGTGTGCAGTGCGGGCTGCGGGTCCCGGAAAGGGGGCGGAGCTACACGGCATGGAGGGGGCGGAGCTACACGGGACCAGGCAGCTGTACTGGGGGAGCGTCAACAGTGGTGGCCTGTCAGACTTGGTAAGAGAAAAATGTGTGTGGGGAGTGTGTCGGAGTGTGTGTGTGGTGTGTGTGTATGGTGGGGGTGTGTGTGTTTGTGTGTGGGGAGTGTATGGTGTGTGTGTGTGTGGGGAGTGTATGGTGTGTGTGTGTGTGTGTGTGTGTGTGTGTGTCGGGGTGTGTGTGTGTGTGTGTATTTTTCTTCTTTAGTCTGAACATTGCTTTCTTAATTAGACATTCAAAAACATGTTTTATTTCACTACTATATACAAGGCATGCATTTATCTCCATGTCAGAAGACTACACTTTTAAAATCATGTGGCTTTTCAGAGATATAGCCCACCAATGAAAAAGACATATGTTTATAGTGCATGTAAAAATATCTTATATTAATCTTATTAAAATGACTGTAATAAGAAAATCCATCCAAATTATTTATTTTTGGATAGGTTGAAATGTAAAATTCATCACTGACTGATTATTTTTAATCAGTGGGGGTATGTGTGTGAGGTGTGTATGTGTGCTCGCATTATAGATGCTACTACTGGGGGGCATTACTTATAAGGACGCTACTACTGGGGGGCATTACTTATAAGGAAGCTACTACTGGTGGGCATTACATATAAGGACGCTACTACTGGGGGCATTACATCTAAAGACGCTACTAGTGGCGGGCATTACGTATAAGGACACTACTAGTGGCGGGCATTACATATAAGGACGCTACTAGTGGCGGGCATTACGGATAAGGACACTACTAGTGGCGGTCATTACGGATAAGGACGCTACTACTAGCGGGTATTATGTATAATGACGCTGCTATTGGGGGCATTATGTGAATGAGCAGCACTACTACGTACGGTGTAATGTGAATAAGATTTTGCTATGGTGTGTGGAAATTCAAATAGAGGTACTATTGTGTGACCACGCCACTTCCTTGCGAGACTACACCCCTTTTCCTGACACACGTCAAAGGTGCGCGCTGACCTTTTGTGAAGTATGAGAGGGCGCAAATTTATAGTTTGCAGGGGGGTGCCGAACGGGATCCGGTCTGAAGATCGACAGTATCTAGGTCGACAATGTTTAGGTCGACCACTACAGGTCGACAGTCACTAGGTCGACATGGATGGAAGGTCGACAGGGTTTCTAGGTCGACATGTGCTAGGTCGACAGGTTTAAAGGTCGACATGAGTTTTTCACATTTTTCTTCTTTTTTTGCATTTTTTCATACTTAACGATCCACGTGGACTACGATTGGAACGGTAAAGTGTGCCGAGCGAAGCGAAGCGGTAGCGGAGCGAAGGCACCATGCCCGAAGCATGGCGAGCGAACGCGGTGCACTAATTTGGGATCCCGGTCACTCTACGAAGAAAACGACACAAAAAACCCCAAACAAACCTCATGTCGACCTTTAGACCTGTCGACCTAGCACATGTCGACCTAGAAACCCTGTCGACCTTCCATCCATGTCGACATAGTGACTGTCGACCTATAGTGGTCGACCTAAACATTGTCGACCTAGATACTGTCGATTTGATGAACCACACCCGTGCCGAACACCCTAGCACCAGCCCTGATCACAGGAATAATACACCAGTATCACGGGAATTATATGGTAATATCACTGGAATTATACGGCATTATCACAGGAATTATACGGCAATATCACAGGAATTATACCCCAGTATTCCAAGAATTATATGGCAATATCACAGGAATTTTACGACAGTATCACAGGAATTATACGCCAGTATCACGGGAATTATATGGCAATATCACTGGAATTATACACCAATATCACAAGAATTATACGGCAATATCACAGGAATTATACGGCAATATCACAGGAATTATACGCCATTATTCCGTTAATTATACACTAACATTACAGGAATTATACACCAGTATCACGGGAATTATATGGCAATATCACAGGAATTTTACGCCAGTATTCTGAGAATTATATGGCAATATCACAGGAATTATACACCAGTATCACGGGAATTATATGGCAATGTCACAGGAATTATACGGCAATATCACAGGAATTATCCGGCAATATCACAGGAATTATACGGCAATATCACAGGAATTATACCCCAGTATTCCAAGATTTATATGGCAATATCACAGGAATTTTACGACAGTATCACGGGAATTATATGGAAATATCACAGGAATTATATGGCAATATCACAGGAATTATACGCCAGTATCAAGGGAATTATATGGCATTATCACTGGAATTATACACCAATATCACAAGAATTATGCGGCAATATCACAGGAATTATATGACAGTATTCCGTTAATTATACACTAACATTACAGGAATTATACACCAGTATCACGGGAATTATATGGCAATATCACAGGAATTTTACGCCAGTATTCCGAGAATTATATGGCAATATCACAGGAATTATACGCCAGTATCCCGGGAATTATATGGCAATGTCACAGGAATTATACGGCAATATCACAGGAATTATACGGCAGTAGCCCGAGAATTATATAGCAATATCACTGTAATTATATGCCAGTATCATGGGAATTATACGGCAATATCATGGAAATTATACAGCAATATCACAGGAATTATACGGCAATATCACAGGAATTATATGCCAGTATTCCGAGAATTATATGGCAATATCACAGGAATTATACGACAGTATCACGGGAATTATATGGCAATATCACAGGAATTATACGGCAATATCACAGGAATTATATAGCAATATCACAGGAATTATACGGCAGTTTTCCTAAAATTATATGGCAATATCATAGGAATTATAAGCCAGTATCACGGGAATTATATGGCAATATCACAGGAATTATACGGCAATATCCGAGGAATTATATGGCAGTATTCTGATAATTATACGGCAATATCACAGGAATTATATGCCAGTATCACAGGAATTATATGGCAATATCACTGGAATTATACGGCAATATCACAGGAATTATACACCAGTTTCCCGATAATTATACGGCAATATCACTGTAATTATACGCCAGTATCATGGGAATTATACGGCAATATCACAGGAATTATACGGCAATATCACTGGTATTATACGCCAATAACACTGGCTATATGGCAGCAGAGGACACCACCACTGTGACTGATCACTGGTCTGATGCTAAACAAGAGAGACACTACCCCTGGTCTGATGCAAGACAACACAGCAAAACTGCAAGGGACTTATACAGCAGCACTGGGGACGTATAGCAGCAAAACTGCAAGGGACTTATACAACAGCCAGCAGCACTGGGGACATATAGCAGCAGAGGACACCAACACTGTAACTGGCTGGACTGATGCAGCATAAGACACTGACTACACTGGACTGAGCAGAACAAGACAGCACCAGAATCGCCACCCCACTTTCCCGCCCACACAGACACTGAGGACGGAGACACATCCTCTTACTACACTCTCCGAGACTGGAGTGAAAATGGCTGCGACGCGCGGCTCCTTATATGGAATCCAAACAGCGGGATGATGGCGTTTTGCCTCGTTCTGGTTTCCGAGTCAGACGGGAAAACCCGAGTCTGACTTGGATCCAGACTCGGGTAGGGAGGTTCCGTAGGGTTCGGATCTCAGGGATCCGAACCCGCTCATCTCTACTACTAGCTCTTTAACATGAGGAAAGACAGGTCTTATTGGCCTGTAGTGAAGACCTTGACTACATCCTTTAGGAGGGAGAATGGTTCATGTTTTCCAGGCCACCTGTGGATTTTTAAAACGTGACAGCTGGTGATACACAGTGCACCTGCTGGGTGACCTTGAAAATGTGAACTGTTAGGGGTTCTTGAGGACTGAGTTTGGGAACCAGTGATCTAGATTAATGACTAATATGAAGCTATCCATGATCTATAGTATTATTCTTATGATCATAAATATAATTAAAACTGTGTTCAGGGCCCCATCAAATGGTGTCCATTGGGGTAAAAAAGGTGAGATAGTATGAATGTTTTTCAGGTGCTGGTGCACAGGTTAATGTTACAGATGTAGCCACCTATTTGCATGAATGGGAGAGGCAAATGTGGCAGCTCGGCACGGCTAGGCGCGGGTGTGTCTAGCCACACCAAGGGGGTCATTCCGAGTTGTTCGCTCGCAAGCTGCTTTTAGCAGCTTTGCACACGCTAAGCCGCCGCCTACTGGGAGTGAATCTTAGCATATCAAAATTGCGAACGAAAGATTAGCAGAATTGCGAATAGACACTTCTTAGCAGTTTCTGAGTAGCTTCAAACTTACTCGGCATCTGCGATCAGTTCAGTGCTTGTCGTTCCTGGTTTGACGTCACAAACACACCCAGCGTTCGCCCAGACACTCCTCCGTTTCTCCAGCCACTCCCGCGTTTTTCCCGGAAACGGTAGCGTTTTTTCGCACACTCCCATAAAACGGCCTGTTTCCGCCCAGAAACACCCACTTCCTGTCAATCACACTCCGATCACCAGAACGAAGAAAAAACCTCGTAATGCCGTGAGTAAAATTCCTAACTGCATAGCAAATTTACTTGGCGCAATCGCACTGCGGACATTGCGCATGCGCATTAGCGACTAATCGCTCCGTTGCGAGAAAAAAATACAGAGCGAACAACTCGGAATGACCCCCCAAGAGTGCACATTTACCACAGATGTCGTCACGATGAGTGTTGCTACATCTGTATGTCTTGCCCTGCAAATCAGTGTCCATAAGATGAATCCTCCTGGACATCTGTAAAACTGCTGTTTTCCGAGCTTTGCCACAATCCCAATATGTATTACAGTGGTTCACAGCAGATAACAGAGATACCCACTGCAGACCGCCGACACTGCAGTCCTCATAGAATTCTATGGGGCTATGATGTAGTGATGAGCGGGTTCGGTTCCTCGGAATCCGAACCCCCCCGAACTTCAGCCTTTTTACACGGATCCGAGGCAGACTCGGATCTTCCCGCCTTGCTCGGCTAACCCGAGCGCGCCCCGAACGTCATCATCCCGCTGTCGGATTCTCGCGAGGCTCGTATTCTATCGCGAGACTCGGATTCTATATAAGGAGCCGCGCGTCGCCGCCATTTTCACACGTGCATTGAGATTCATAGGGAGAGGACGTGGCTGGCGTCCTCTCCATTTAGATTAGAAGATAGAGAGTGAGAGTGAGACACTTGATTTACTGGAGCTTAGGAGTACTCAGAGAGTGCAGAGTTTACTAGTGACTGACCAGTGACCACCAGTGCAGTTTTTTTATTATATTATTATTTAATATAATCCATTCTCTGCCTGAAAAAAAACGATACACAGTGACACAGTAACAGTATACCATATCTGTGCTCAGCCTCAGTGTGCTGCATCATCTATGTATATCTGACTGTGCTGAGTGCTCAGTGCTCACACAGCTTAATTGTGGGGGAGACTGGGGAGCAGTAGCAGGAGTACATATTATTTAACAGTGCACACTTTTGTGACCACTGTCTGACCACCAGTATATTGTGATTGTCTGCCTGAAAAAGTTAAACACTCGTCGTGTGGTGTTTTTATTCTATAAACGCATTCTGCTGACAGTGTCCAGCAGGTCCGTCATTAATTATATAATATATACCTGTCCGGCTGCAGTAGTGATATATATATTTTTTATATCATTATCATCCAGTCTATATTAGCAGCAGACGCAGTACGGTAGTCCACGGCTGTAGCTACCTCTGTGTCGGCAGTCGCTCGTCCATCCATAATTGTATACCACCTACCTGTGGTGTTTTTTTTTTTTTTCTATCTTCTTGATACTACTAGTAGCTTACTTTAGGAGTCTGCAGTGCTGCTGACAGTGTCCAGCAGGTCCATCATTATATAATATATACCTGTCCGGCTGCAGTAGTGATATATATATATATTTTTTATATCATTATCATCCAGTCTATATTAGCAGCAGACGCAGTACGGTAGTCCACGGCTGTAGCTACCTCTGTGTCGGCAGTCGCTCGTCCATCCGTAATTGTATACCACCTACCTGTGGTGTTTTTTTTTTTCTATCTTCTTGATACTACTAGTAGCTTACTTTAGGAGTCTGCAGTGCTGCTGACAGTGTCCAGCAGGTCCGTCATTATATAATATATACCTGTCCGGCTGCAGTAGTGATATATATATATTTTTTATATCATTATCATCCAGTCTATATTAGCAGCAGACGCAGTACGGTAGTCCACGGCTGTAGCTACCTCTGTGTCGGAAGTCGCTCGTCCATCCATAATTGTATACCACCTACCTGTGATGTTTTTTTTTTTTTATATCTTCTTGATACTACTAGTAGCTTACTTTAGGAGTCTGCAGTGCTGCTGACAGTGTCCAGCAGGTCCGTCATTATATAATATATACCTGTCCGGCTGCAGTAGTGATATATATATATTTTTTATATCATTATCATCTAGTCTATATTAGCAGCAGACGCAGTACGGTAGTCCACGGCTGTAGCTACCTCTGTGTCGGCAGTCGCTCGTCCATCCATAATTGTATATCACCTACCTGTGGTGTTTTTTTTTTCTATCTTCTTGATACTACTAGTAGCTTACTTTAGGAGTCTGCAGTGCTGCTGACAGTGTCCAGCAGGTCCGTCATTATATAATATATACCTGTCCGGCTGCAGTAGTGATATATATATATTTTTGATATCATTATCATCCAGTCTATATTAGCAGCAGACGCAGTACGGTAGTCCACGGCTGTAGCTACCTCTGTGTCGGCAGTCGCTCGTCCATCCATAAGTATACTAGTATCCATCCATCTCCATTGTTTACCTGAGGTGCCTTTTAGTTGTGCCTATTAAAATATGGAGAACAAAAATGTTGAGGTTCCAAAAATAGGGAAAGATCAAGATCGACTTCCACCTCGTGCTGAAGCTGCTGCCACTAGTCATGGCCGAGACGATGAAATGCCAGCAACGTCGTCTGCCAAGGCCGATGCCCAATGTCATAGTACAGAGTATGTAAAATCCAAAACACCAAATATCAGTAAAAAAAGGACTCAAAAATCTAAAATAAAATTGTCAGAGGAGAAGCGTAAACTTGCCAATATGCCATTTACCACACGGAGTGGCAAGGAACGGCTGAGGCCCTGGCCTATGTTCATGGCTAGTGGTTCAGCTTCACATGAGGATGGAAGCACTCAGCCTCTCGCTAGAAAAATGAAAAGACTCAAGCTGGCAAAAGCACAGCAAAGAACTGTGCGTTCTTCGAAATCACAAATCCACAAGGAGAGTCCAATTGTGTTGTTTGCGATGCCTGACCTTCCCAACACTGGACGTGAAGAGCATGCGCCTTCCACCATTTGCACGCCCCCTGCAAGTGCTGGAAGGAGCACCCGCAGTCCAGTTCCTGATAGTCAGATTGAAGATGTCAGTGTTGAAGTACACCAGGATGAGCAGGATATGGGTGTTGCTGGCGCTGGGGAGGAAATTGACCAGGAGGATTCTGATGGTGAGGTGGTTTGTTTAAGTCAGGCACCCGGGGAGACACCTGTTGTCCGTGGGAGCAATAGGGCCATTGACATGCCTGGTGAAAATACCAAAATAATCAGCTCTTCGGTGTGGAAGTATTTCAACAGAAATGCGGACAACATTTGTCAAGCCGTGTGTTGCCTTTGTCAAGCTGTAATAAGTAGGGGTAAGGACGTTAACCACCTCGGAACATCCTCCCTCATACGTCACCTGCAGCGCATTCATCATAAGTCAGTGACAAGTTCAAAAACTTTGGGCGACAGCGGAAGCAGTCCACTGACCAGTAAATCCCTTCCTCTTGTAACCAAGCTCACGCAAACCACCCCACCAACTCCCTCAGTGTCAATTTTCTCCTTCCCCAGGAATGCCAATAGTCCTGCAGGCCATGTCACTGGCAATTCTGACGAGTCCTCTCCTGCCTGGGATTCCTCCGATGCATCCTTGCGTGTAACGCCTACTGCTGCTGGCGCTGCTGTTGTTGCTGCTGGGAGTCGATGGTCATCCCAGAGGGGAAGTCGTACTCATAAGACCACTTTTACTACTTCCGCCAAGCAATTGACTGTCCAACAGTCCTTTGCGAGGAAGATGAAATATCACAGCAGTCATCCTGCTGCAAAGCGGATAACTGAGGCCTTGGCATCCTGGGCGGTGAGAAACGTGGTTCCGGTATCCATCATTACTGCAGAGGCAACTAGAGACTTGTTGGAGGTACTGTGTCCCCGGTACCAAATACCATCTAGGTTCCATTTCTCTAGGCAGGCGATACTGAAAATGTACACAGACCTCAGAAAAAGACTCACCAGTGTCCTAAAAAATGCAGTTGTACCCAATGTCCACTTAACCACGGACATGTGGACAAGTGGAGCAGGGCAGGCTCAGGACTATATGACTGTGACAGCCCACTGGGTAGATGTATGGACTCCCGCCGCAAGAACAGCAGCGGCGGCACCAGTAGCAGCATCTCGCAAACGCCAACTCTTTCCTAGGCAGGCTACGCTTTGTATCACCGCTTTCCAGAATACGCACACAGCTAAAAACCTCTTACGGCAACTGAGGAAGATCATCGCAGAATGGCTTACCCCAATTGGACTCTCCTGTGGATTTGTGGCATCGGACAACGCCAGCAATATTGTGTGTGCATTAAATATGGGCAAATTCCAGCACGTCCCATGTTTTGCACATACCTTGAATTTGGTGGTGCAGAATTATTTAAAAAACGAGAGGGGCGTGCAAGAGATGCTGTCGGTGGCCAGAAGAATTGCGGGACACTTTCGGCGTACAGGCACCACGTACAGAAGACTGGAGCACCACCAAAAACGCCTGAACCTGCCCTGCCATCATCTGAAGCAAGAAGTGGTAACGAGGTGGAATTCAACCCTCTATATGCTTCAGAGGTTGGAGGAGCAGCAAAAGGCCATTCAAGCCTATACAACTGAGCATGATATAGGAGGTGGAATGCACCTGTCTCAAGCGCAGTGGAGAATGATTTCAACGTTGTGCAAGGTTCTGCAACCTTTTGAACTTGCCACACGTGAAGTCAGTTCAGACACTGCCAGCCTGAGTCAGGTCATTCCCATCATCAGGCTTTTGCAGAAGAAGCTGGAGACATTGAAGGAGGAGCTAACACAGAGCGATTCCGCTAGGCATGTGGGACTTGTGGATGGAGCCCATAATTCGCTTAACAAGGATTCACGGGTGGTCAATCTGTTGAAATCAGAGCACTACATTTTGGCCACCGTGCTCGATCCTAGATTTAAAACCTACCTTGGATCTCTCTTTCCGGCAGACACAAGTCTGCTGGGGTTCAAAGAACTGCTGGTGACAAAATTGTCAAGTCAAGCGGAACGCGACCTGTCAACATCTCCTCCTTCACATTCTCCCGCAACTGGGGGTGCGAGGAAAAGGCTCAGAATTCCGAGCCCACCCGCTGGCGGTGATGCAGGGCAGTCTGGAGCGACTGCTGATGCTGACATCTGGTCCGGACTGAAGGACCTGCCAACGATTACGGACATGTCGTCTACTGTCACTGCATATGATTCTCTCCCCATTGAAAGAATGGTGGAGGATTATATGAGTGACCGCATCCAAGTAGGCACGTCAGACAGTCCGTACTTATACTGGCAGGAAAAAGAGGCAATTTGGAGGCCCTTGCACAAACTGGCTTTATTCTACCTAAGTTGCCCTCCCACAAGTGTGTACTCCGAAAGAGTGTTTAGTGCCGCCGCTCACCTTGTCAGCAATCGGCGTACGAGGTTACATCCAGAAAATGTGGAGAAGATGATGTTCATTAAAATGAATTATAATCAATTCCTCCGTGGAGACATTGACCAGCAGCAATTGCCTCCACAAAGTACACAGGGAGCTGAGATGGTGGATTCCAGTGGGGACGAATTGATAATCTGTGAGGAGGGGGATGTACACGGTGATATATCGGAGGATGATGATGAGGTGGACATCTTGCCTCTGTAGAGCCAGTTTGTGCAAGGAGAGATTAATTGCTTCTTTTTTGGTGGGGGTCCAAACCAACCCGTCATTTCAGTCACAGTCGTGTGGCAGACCCTGTCACTGAAATGATGGGTTGGTTAAAGTGTGCATGTCCTGTTTATACAACATAAGGGTGGGTGGGAGGGCCCAAGGACAATTCCATCTTGCACCTCTTTTTTCTTTCATTTTTCTTTGCATCATGTGCTGTTTGGGGGGTGTTTTTTGGAAGGGCCATCCTGCGTGACACTGCAGTGCCACTCCTAGATGGGCCAGGTGTTTGTGTCGGCCACTAGGGTCGCTTAGCTTACTCACACAGCTACCTCATTGCGCCTCTTTTTTTTCTTCTTTGCGTCATGTGCTGCTGTTTGGGGAGTGTTTTTTGGAAGGGCCATCCTGCGTGACACTGCAGTGCCACTCCTAGATGGGCCAGGTGTTTGTGTCGGCCACTAGGGTCGCTTAGCTTACTCACACAGCTACCTCATTGCGCCTCTTTTTTTCTTTGCGTCATGTGCTGTTTGGGGAGTGTTTTTTGGAAGGGCCATCCTGCGTGACACTGCAGTGCCACTCCTAGATGGGCCAGGTGTTTGTGTCGGCCACTAGGGTCGCTTAGCTTACTCACACAGCTACCTCATTGCGCCTCTTTTTTTCTTTGCGTCATGTGCTGTTTGGGGAGTGTTTTTTGGAAGGGCCATCCTGCGTGACACTGCAGTGCCACTCCTAGATGGGCCAGGTGTTTGTGTCGGCCACTAGGGTTGCTTAGCTTACTCACACAGCTACCTCATTGCGCCTCTTTTTTTCTTTGCGTCATGTGCTGTTTGGGGAGTGTTTTTTGGAAGGGCCATCCTGCGTGACACTGCAGTGCCACTCCTAGATGGGCCAGGTGTTTGTGTCGGCCACTTGGGTCGCTTAGCTTAGCCATCCAGCGACCTCGGTGCAAATTTTAGGACTAAAAATAATATTGTGAGGTGTGAGGTGTTCAGAATAGACTGAAAATGAGTGGAAATTATGGTTATTGAGGTTAATAATACTTTGGGATCAAAATGACCCCCAAATTCTATGATTTAAGCTGTTTTTTAGGGTTTTTTGAAAAAAACACCCGAATCCAAAACACACCCGAATCCGACAAAAAAATTTCGGCGAGGTTTTGCCAAAACGCGTTCGAACTCAAAACACGGCCGCGGAACCGAACCCAAAACCATAACACAAAACCCGAAAAATTTCCGGTGCTCATCACTACTATGATGTGCCCATATGCATCAAGCTCTGGAAAGCGAAACTTACCGTCTTTCAGCAGGAATCCCCTTCGGATCCCTCTCTGTCCCATTGTGGCTTGCTTATGCAGTGGCTGATGACATGTATGTGCAATAGGACTTCCAGGTCATAAATCCAGAAGTCCTGTCATCGCAATGAACCGCTCTCAATGGAAGAGCTATCCCTTGTGTTAATAAACACTGGTATACATGCGATAAGGAGCGGGCTATGTCACATAGAATATGTGATACATGATTCATCCCGCCCTGATCATTTCCTTTAAATACAGTATGTGTGCTTGGCTCTGGACCATGTGCAGCGTGAATACATGCAAGATCCATTGGCACATTTGACTTGTGTTTAATTCTGCATCAACTTCATTGTGACAAGCAAGATTCTGAAGATATGTACATGAGTACATTACATTTTTATTATGTGTCAATTAGATGTTGAAACTTCCCTGGCAGTTGCAGCTGATAGTAAAATGGAAGATAACTGCATATTGTTTTGATAGCTAAGCTGCATCTGGATGAATGTGTTTTTTGGAGCATATTTGAAACACTTTGACGCTTCAGATACATTGCTAATGTCCTCCTAGAATGCCCCCCAATTTACAGAACTTGTTTTGAATTGTAAGAAGTGTTTCTGTAGATTGTTTTCTCTATAAATTGCACAAGGAATGGCTCACTTACTTCATTTCTAGACATGACATATGGGAGAAAAAAAAGCCTAAAGCATTAAAACAAATAAACTTAAATCAGTACTAAAAAAACAAATGTAAAATCAAAAATGTAGGAAAACACACGTATAATAAAGGATTCTATTTCCAGTAATGACAATCGGATCTGTTTCAGGATCAATGATGCCTTATGCTTCTCTTAGATAGGAGCCTCTATTTCCTTCAAAACCATGTTCAATCACTTCAGGGTATTTTCATGCTTCTTTGAATTATAACTAACAAAGCTGAATACCTTAGTAACTATGAATATGTTAGCTTTTATACGTCTCTTTCTCCTCACGCTGTCAAAAATAAAACTTCATCATTAAGCATCTAAAACAGATTTGCTTTTCAGATTTAGCAATCATTGTTTGATCTATTTTCTTGAAGGTTGATTTATTTCTATTTTATACCAAATAATTTTTCTAGTAAAATATTAGTTTGTATATTAGCTCTTGTCTAAATTCATAGAATGGACACATTCAACACACAGACTGTGATATTATTAATATTAATATTATTTTTCATCATCATTATCATCATCATAAATGTATATGCCATATTGACAGCAGTAGATCATATTACAAACAAATGGCATACACTGACATAAAATATAAGGTAAAGCTGACGCTGCCCAAATGAGTTTACAATTTAGAAGATATGGGGAACAATTGATATATATGGCAGTGGAATACCAATTATAATTGGTGGGGTATGTGGAGTTTATGAAGAATTATCAGCCACTAATAATAAAGTCGTTATTGGTGTCTGTGGTATTTTTGTAGTATTTCAGTGGTTTGGTTTAGTGGGAATATGAAAATCCAGTGGAATGCGGAGAAATGAAATATGAACCAGTCATTGTAGAAATCTTATAACAGTCAGCTGCTGATAATCAAATGTGCAAAATATTTTTTTAGTAATATATCCCTGCGCAAATAAGTGAAGGCAGCCTTATAAAGCAGACATCAAGAAAAGTGACTCTTCAAAACACTTTTTTAGAAATGCAGGAAAACGAGAAAGTATGATCCTGCTAAATTGGGTGCCACCTAGTATTGTGCTACCATCACACAAGAAAATCAAATGGAAATATACATTCCTTATAGATGCTCCATAAAGGGCGGGAAATGGACGTCATCGGCGGGACTTTTTTGTGATTGGATAAACCACATTTAAAAAGACTGTAGCATCATTGCTCTAACACAATGCCTTGAGAAAGATCCAAATTAAAAGGGTTGAAACGCATTGGTTTACTGTGTTGGAGATCCTAGGTACCCAGAGCTGTCCTGGAGGTGCTGAGCGGGAGCCAGACTGACTTTCTTTTCGGAGTTTGCCTACCCGGGTGGACCTCCTTCGGATAAGTAATAAGAACTGTCATTGAGAACTGTTTACCATCAGTTCTCCACCGTATCTGGTAATTGTTCAGTCCTCCAGGGACACCACTGTGGAACACCAGAGCTATTTATGTTGTCATTTTTGTGTGTATTATTATTAAACATATTGTACTGCACATGAAAGTTTTATGTTTTTTTCCCACATGTGGAGTGGATGATATGAAATATCCGATGTGGATGGAAAGATTTATGGAGCATCTATAAGGAATGTATATTTCCATTTGATTTTCTTGTGTGATGGTAGCACAATACTAGGTGGCGCCCAATTTAGCAGGATCATACTATCTCGTTTAGCTGCTGATAATCAGTTCTTCCCATTCAGCCCTTTGAAAAAGATTCAAATTATGGGCCCAAATGTAATAGACTGCGATTTGCAGGCACCAGGATGATATGTACACCCATACTAATAACACAAACAAACTCCACCTGGTCAGGTGAAGATGCTGACCCCAGCAAGGTAAAAACAGCCTACCCAGTGTACTGAAGGAGAGCGCAATTCACCAGTGCTAATGGACTGCCATTTTTCCCACCAACCACTCACAAAGCCTACAAACTGACATTCTGAAAATGTGAAGGAGGGAGGAATTTCCTTGCTAAGCACCCACTTTGAATATGAAGACACAGTGGGCAATATTCAATTGTTTTATCACTGGCAGCCAGTAAATGGTGCCCAATGGAGCTATTCAATTGTTACTCCATTCAGGCATGATCAACTGCCAGCACCGGCATTTCAGCTCGCAACATCCGGGGGTGACGAGCTGAAATTAGCGAAAAGTGACCCATTTGGGCACCCAAATGGGACTTTTTGCAGTGCGCTTATTAATTTGGTCGAGTTTAATCATGGCAGCGATATGTGCAATAAAAAAAGAACAATTGAATATTGCCCCACATTCTCCCTTCACTTTAGATGTGATGTTACAATTAAGTACCGCCCAATTAATATCTGTCTCCACACACCTGGAGGGTGAGCACCACACCATGATTACAAATTGGAATTTGCGTACAACCTGTCCCAGCCTTGGGTTTTATAAACCGTCATTCTTACTTCATCATTAAGTTATTTTTATAAATATATAATTATATTTTCTAAAGCTGATGGTTAGCAACTTAATGTATTTAGCTTAACCTCAAGCCCAGGAGCACCCACGCAGAGCCGGCCATAGGCATAGGCAGACTAGGCAATTGCCTAGGGCATTTGATATGCCTAGGGGCATCAGCAGCTTCTGCTGATTAAAATGATATGCGGCATGCCTATATTCTGTGTGTAGCATTTCATATGCAGATACAGCCACAGTCTCGCACAGTATATCGGCATGCTGCATATCATTTAAATCGGCAGAAGCGGCTTGTGCATCCTAGCCACATAGCAATGCAAATAAGATGCATTTTCATAAAAAAAAGGTGCCCGACGTTAGCACTGAGGCAAGATTTATGAGGACACATCCGTATCCAAGCAGAGGCAGAGGTCACAGTGTTAGTGGCAGTGTGAGTGCTGTGTGCATGTGAGTGGGTTGGTTGTGCAGTAGTGTTCGGAATATGTGTAAGGAGCATTATGTGTGTCATGTAAAAATGCATTAATAATGTGCAACATATGTGTAAGGGGCACTATGTGTGTCATTATGTGTATAAGGGCATTAATAATGTGCGGCATATGTGTAACAGGGTACTACTGTATGTGTGTCATTATGTGTATAGGGGCACTAATAATGTGTAGCAAATGTGTAGGGGCACTATGTGTGTCATTATGTGTATAAGGGCATTAATAATGTGCGGCATATGTGTAAGGGACATTATGTGTAAAAGGGCATTAATAAAGGTTGTCATAATGTGTAAGGCGCATTATGTTTATAAGGACATTAATAATGTGTCTCATATGTGTAAGGGGCATTACTGTGTGGAATTATGTGTATAAATGCATTACTAGTGTGTGGCATTATGTGTATAAGGTACTCTACTATGTGGCATTGTGTATAGAAAGGGCACTACTGTGTCATCTAATATGAATAAAGAGCAATAGGGTGTGGTGTAATGTGAATAAGGAGCAATCCAGTGTGATGTAATGTGAATAAGGGGCTCTACTTGGAGGAGTAACGTTTATAAGGTAAAGTGATACTACTGTGGGATGTAATATGAATTATGGACACTATCACATGATCAAATGTGAATAAAGTTGCAGCACTGTGTGGCGTAATTGGAATTGGGGTTACTATTGTGTGGCCATGCCCCTTGCCAGCAAAAACACACCCCTTTTTGGGCTGTATGCCAAATCTGCGAACTGTTCCTTTTTAAAATATAGGGGGTACAAACACCAAAATAAGGACTGCTATGGGTGAGGGGTGATGGTGCTGGGAAAGAGGAGCAAGGTCAGAGGCGGAACCAGCTTTGGTGCTAGGGGGCACCAGCCAAAATCTTGCCTAGGTCATCATATTGGTTAGGGCCGGCTCTGTACCCACGGAATCGGCGCCTATGAGTAGACATGACGACGATCAGTTGAGAACAATTCTGGTTCTTGGCCCTCTATGGTGGTTGTGAGGCCCCACATATTCAGTTTTGTTTAAATACGCAGCTACTGCCTCCAGTCATTTTTCCAGTAAGCATACAGTTGTATAACCATGAGCACATAGATACTTTAATTGTTTTTTGCATTTGTCAATCTGAAATCAGAATAGCACATAGGAAAATGAACAGTCTGCACACTGCACAACAACTAATAAGCCATAGAGCAAAGCTGTAATATAAAGAACATATACAAATAATATGGATATATATATATATATATATATATATATATAAAACTCCAACTCAGCCAGCACTCACATAATGGAGAATAAATGCCCCGGTGTCCAGTTCACAAAACTTCCTTAAATATCCAAAATAAACGGCACTCAGGGACTGTCATATATGCAAAAGATGTATTGAAGTTAGATCTAACTTCAATACATCTTTTGCATATATGACAGTCCCTGAGTGCCGTTTATTTTGGATATTTATATATATATATATATATATATATATATATATATATATATATATAGAGGGCCCAGCACTTACCTGACACCTGCTAGTGAATGCAGGTGTGCACCCCATTCCTGGGTATGGTGAGTGCGGTTGTTTCCTATGTGTATATATATATATATATATATATATATATACATATATATATTTATACTCACACACAGACACACACATCGTACTGTATATCTGGGTTGCTAATTATAATCGCAAGAACATGGATTAACTACGGTATTAAACATTTTCACAATCGACCAAGTCCTGAGAAAATGGAGATGACTTCAAAGCTCTCAAAGAAATTGAAAGCTATGCAGTTTATGCTATTCAAATGGGCCTGTGTCATTAGCTCAGCAATGTACAGTCTGCCATGCCTATTTTATATCTTAAGAAAAATGTTAAATCATTTACTTGGCACCATAACATTTCTATTGCAGTCAAATGTCATACGGAAAAAAGTTGACATCGATAATTTTGGTATAAGTAAATACAGTATGTATGTTTTAGCAATTCTATTCTTAGAATACCGTCAATGCTTGTTCATTCATATGAAGCCTAGAAAGGATGCTTGCTGCAAAAGCAATCATTATACAGTGCTAATTATGTATAGGTGGCATGTCACCCTGTCCTACCTGGTGTGTTCAGCAGTCTTGACATCTTGCAGGAGTACGAAACATACTGCTCACATTTCTCAGCACTGGTAGTGATGGCAGAGATCTGATCCATGGTTGCACTGTAATTCAGCTGTAGCACAACTCGCTTATCCTTGCTTGGTCCAGCTAATAGAGTTTGAGGTAGAAGATCATGATATAAGGTTGTCCATACTTTATCCTCTGTTAGGGGAAAAACAAGATAGGTTTAATACTTTCAGCATCGTCATGATGAGATTATCATGTGAAAGCAAAAAAATGATGATGAATACGGACTGAAAAACTCAAGTAACTGGATGTAATGTCAGCTAATTATATACATATATTAATGGAGAGCAGTAAGTCTTATAGCCATCAAGTACAATGTGCTGTTTGCAGGCAGATTTTTACTTTCGAGTTACACATTTTCTCTCCAGTAGCTGTTACAGTTATGTAGTACTGGCAAGTGCGCAAGTAATAACGCACGAGGGCTGACGCTGAGTTGACATTCTGCCAGTCTATGTATATTAAAACATGCAAAATTGTTGTCCTCATGTGCAGAATGAGACCACACACATACGTGCATATACAGATTAGTATACATTTCACTCTTGCGGACAGTTGTGCATGGATAGGCGGGACTGGAGAGGGGTGGCCTAAATTTGTCTGACTCAATAATGGTGCCTTCATGTAATGGCAAACAGATGCTATTCGGCACAGAGACTTATATACACCTGTCCAAGCCACATAATTTGTAGGTGTACAAAGGCAGGAGTAAATGCATGCTTATAATGACAGTTGCGCCGGCATTACCCTTCTGCTCTCGTTGGCTGATTGTGGGGGTTATCCATTACCTGTGATAATTGTCTCACCAGGGGCTATCCAATTAGCCCCGATCAGCTGGTGCAAGCAGCGGCTTATCTGGGATTTTGTTTCACCTGCCTCAGGCAAGGAAAACCAAATCACCGAAAACGGAGCTGTTTTTACCGAAAACCCACAGGTTTCACTGTGTTTTCGGAAGACAATGTAATTTTTTTACAGGCGACCAAATCGGATAGCCTGTAAAAAATATGAGTGAACCATCAGGAAAAAATTGCAAAAAAAAGTCTGATATTTGCACCTAATGTATCTACACCTATAATTGTATACCCCTCTATGAATTCATCTTTTTAGCTTATAGGTGCTTTCTTTGTAGCTTTTGTCTATATTATGTTTTTGTGTGAATGTTTTAGCAATTTGATATAGATGAACAGTTGTACCTGCTTTTTTTTTTTTTTGTTTGATTAATTTAAACTTAGGGCCTGATTTGAACCTGTACATAAGCCGTCGGGTTTACATACAAATCCGATGGTGGGTGCACTGAGCATGCGCAGACCCCAATCTGCACATTGCAGAATGAGTCATGCTTCGTCACACACAGTGCCCTTAAGGGGCAGGAGCAGCTCTGGATAGCGTTCTACAAAATAGGGGGTGTGACCTACATATCTCAGTATATGGCATACAGTAATTTTCCTTACAACATTTTTGAGCAGAAGTTACGTTCAACATGAGAACAACTCAACATCGGCTTTGCAGTCTTTTAGACACAATGTTAAAAATATTTGCAGAATTCTTTTTAAATGAACAAAATAATAGAAATCTTTTCACGCTGTCTCGCACAGTTTAACATAACGCACCAGCAATACACTGGTACGGAGCAAATGACACAAGTAAATGTGAAAGCTGATGTACCAAGTTGTATTCAACTTGGTCCAAGAAATGAATCAGACTTAAATAGAAAAAAAAATTATAAAAAAAAAAATTATATATATCTATATACACACACATTAGAGATGTGCGGCGGGCACTTTTCGTTTTTGTGTTTTGGTTTTGGTTCTGGTTCCATGCTCGTGTTTTGGATCTGGATTGGTTTTGACAAAACCACATTTCCGGGTTTTGGTTTTGGATCTGGATGATTTTTGAAACCCCTCCCCCCCCTATAAAAACAGCTAAAATCACAGAATTTGGGGGTAATTTTGATCCTACGATATTATTAACCTCAATAACATTCATTTCCAGTCTATTTTAAACACTCCACACCTCACAATATTATTTTTAGGCCAAAAGGTTGCACTGAGGTGGCTGTATGACTAAGCTAAGCTACACAAGTGTGCAGCACAAACACCTGGCCCATCTAGGAGTGGCACTGCAGTGTCAGACAGGATGGCAGATTTAAAACATAGGCCCCAAACAGCACATGATGCACAGAAGAAAAGAGGTGCAATGAGGTAGCTGGATAAGCTAAGCTAAGCGTCACAAGTGTGTGGCACAAACACCTGGCCCATCTAGGAGTGGCACTGCAGTGGCAGACAGGATGCTACTTAAAAAAAAATAGTCCCCAAACAGCACATCATGCAAAGAAGTAAAAGAGGTGCAATGAGGTAGCTGTATGGCTAAGCTAAGCGACACAAGTGTGCGGCACAAACACCTGGCCCATCTAGGAGTGGCACTGCAATCCCACTGCACTAATGGCGGATACTGGACGCACGTCTAACACCAACATAGCTGTCAAGGCCTCAGTTATCCGCTTTGCAACAGGATGTCTGCTGTCATATTTCATCTTTCTCGCAAAGGACTGTTGGACAGTCATTTGCTTTGTTGAAGTAGTACAAGTGGTCTTCGGACTTCCCCTCTGGGATGACGATCGACTCCCAGCATTAACAACAGCAGCGGCAGCAGCAGCAGCAGCAGCAGTAGGCGGAAGTGGTTCTTGATCTTTCCCTATTTTATCCTCCAAATTTTTGTTCTCCATTATTTTTCTGGAGTTATTTAACAAAATGCAGCAAAGGAGAGTGTACCTCTACACCACACAGGGCAAACCCTGTAAAAATTATTTGGATTAAATATTAATAACCCCTTTATTTGGAGTAAATAATATACAGCACAGGACAGCACCACTGAACTTATATGGCAGCACCACTGGACTGGACTTATACGGCAGTGCCACTGGACTAGATTTATACGCCAGTACGACTGGATTTATAAGGAAGTACCACTGGACATATATGGCAGAATCACTGGACTTATACAGCAGTATCACTGGACTTATATGGCAGTATCACTGGATTTATACAGCAGTATCACTGGACTGGA
Source organism: Pseudophryne corroboree (assembly GCF_028390025.1). Classification (NCBI taxonomy): domain Eukaryota; kingdom Metazoa; phylum Chordata; class Amphibia; order Anura; family Myobatrachidae; genus Pseudophryne; species Pseudophryne corroboree. The sequence goes on from NC_086448.1 coordinate 299,080,712, forward strand.
TTTATACAGCAGTACACTGGATATATACAGCAATATCACTGGATTCATATGCCAGTATCACTGGACTTATATGGCAGAATCACTGGACTGGATTTATATGCCAGTACTACTGGATTTATGCGGCAGTAACACTGGACATATACGGCAGTATCACCGGAGTTATATGGCAGTACCACTGGACATATACTGAAGTATCACTGGACTGGATTTATACGCTAGTATCACTGGATTTATATGGCAGCACCACTGGACATATACGCCGGTATCACTGGAATTATATGGCAGTACCACTGGACATATATGGCAGTACCACTGGACTTATACGGCAGTACCACTGGACTGGATTTATATGGCAGGATCACTGGACTTATACGCCAATACCACTGGAATTATATGGCAGTATCACTGGAATTATACGGCAGTATTTCTGGAATTAAACGGCAGTATCTCTGGATTTTACACCAGTACCACTGGATTTATACTGCAGTACCACTAGACATATACGGCAGTATCACTGGACTTATATGGCAGTACCACTGGACATATATTGCAGTATCACTGGAATTATATGGTAGTATCACTGGAATTATATGGCAGTACCACTGGATTTATACGGCAGTAAAACTGGACTGGATTTATACGGCAGTATCACTGGATTTATACGTTAGTACCACTGGAATTATACGGCAGTATCACTGGAATTATACAGCAGTACCACTGCACTTATACGGCAGTACCACTAGACTGGATTTATAAAGCAGGATCACTTGACTTATACGCCAGTACCACTGAATTATACGGCAGTATCACTGGAACTATATGGCAGCATCACTGGAATTATACGGCAGTATCACTGAATTTTATATGGCATTTGGATTAAATATTGATAACCCCTTTATTTGGAGTAAATAATATACAGCACAGGACAGCACCACTGAATTTATATGGCAGCACCACTGGACTGGACTTATATGGCAGTACCACTGGACTGGATTTATATGGCAGTACCACTGAACATATATGGCATAATCACTGGACTTATACGGCAGTATGACTGGACTTATATGGCAGTATCACTGGATTTATACAGCAGTATCACTGGACTGGATTTATGCAGCAGTACCACTGGACATATACAGTAGTATCACTGGATTTATATGGCAGTATCACTGGACTTATACAACAGTATCACTGGACTGGATTTATACGGCAGTACCACTGGATTTATACGGCAGTACCACTGGACAAATACAGCAGTATCACTGGATTTATATGGCAGTATCACTGGACATGTACGGCAGTATCACTGGACTGGATTTATACGCTAGTGCCACTGGATTTATACGGCAATACCACTGGACATATATGCCCGTATCAATGGAATTATATGGCAGTACCACTGGACTGGATTTATACAGCAGGATCACTGGACTTATACGGCAGTATCACTGGATTTATACAGCAGTATCACTGGACTGGATTTATACAGCAGTACCACTGGATTTATACGGCAGTATCACTGGACTGGATTTATACGGGAGCACCACTGGATTTATACGCCAGTACCACTGGACATATACACCAGTATCAATGGAATTATATGGCAGTACCGTTGGACATATACGGCAATATCCTGGATTTATACAGCCGTATCACTGGACTTATATGGCAGTAACACTTGACTAGATTTATTCACCAGCATCCCTGGATTTATGTGGCAGTATCACTGGACTTAAACGCCAGTACCACTGGAATTATACGGCAGTATCACTGGAATTATACAGCAGTATCACTGGAATTATACAGCAGTATCACTGGAATTATACGGCAGTATCACTGGAAATATACAGCAGTACGACTAGACTTATACGGCAGTACCACTGGACTTATACGGCAGTACCACTGGACTGGATTTTTATGGCAGTTTCACTGCACTGGATTTATACGGCAGTACCACTGGATTTATACGGCAGTACCACTGGACAAATATGGCACTATCACCGGAGTTATATGGCAGTACCTCTGGACATATACGGCAGTATCACTTGAATGGATTTATACGATAGTACCACTGGATTTATATGGCAATACCACTGGACATATATGCCAGTATCAATGGAATTATATGGCAGTACCACTGGACTGGATTTATACAGCAGGATCACTGGATTTATACGGCAGTATCACTGGATTTATACAGCAGTAACACTGGACTGGATTTATACAGCAGTACCATTGGATTTATACGGCAGTATCACTGGACTGGATTTATACGGCAGCACCACTGGATTTATACGCCAGTACCACTGGACATATATGCCAGTATCAATGGAATTATATGGCAGTACCATTGGACATATACGGCAGTTACCCTGGATTTATACAGCAGTATCACTGGATTTATACTGCAGTAACACTTGACTGGATTTATACACCAGCATCCCTGGATTTATGTGGCAGTATCACTGGACTTATACACCAGTACCACTGGAATTATACGGCAGTATCACTGGAATTATACTGCAGTATCACTGGAATTATACGGCAGTATCACTGGAAATATACAGCAGTACAACTGGACTTATATGGCAGTACCACTGGACTTATACGGCAGTACCACTGGACTGGATTTTTACGGCAGTTTTACTGCACTGGATTTATACGGCAGTACTACTGGATTTATACGGCAGTACCACTGGACAAATACGTCAGTATCACCGGAGTTATATGGCAGTACCTCTGGAAATATACGGCAGTATCACTGGACTGGATTTATACGCTAGTACTACTGGATTTATACGCAATACCACTGGACATATATGCCAGTATCAATGGAATGATATGGCAGTACCACTGGACTGGATTTATACAGCAGGATCACTGGACTTATACGGCAGTATCACTGGATTTATACAGCAGTACCACTGGACTGGATTTATACAGCAGTACCACTGGATTTATACGGCAGTATCACTGGACTGGATTTATACGGCAGCACCACTGGATTTATACCCCAGTACCACTGGACATATATGCCAGTATCAATGGAATTATATGGCAGTACCATTGGACATATGCGGCAGTATCACTGGAAATATACAGCAGTACAACTGGACTTATATGGCAGTACCACTGGACTTATACGGCAGTACCACTGGACTGGATTTTTATGGCAGTTTTACTGCACTGGATTTATACGGCAGTACCACTGGATTTATACGGCAGTACCACTGGACAAATACGTCAGTATCACCAGAGTTATATGGCAGTACCTCTGGAAATATACGGCAGTATCACTGGACTGGATTTATACGCTAGTACTACTGGATTTATACGCAATACCACTGAACATATATGCCAGTATCAATGGAATGATATGGCAGTACCACTGGACTGGATTTATACAGCAGGATCACTGGACTTATACGGCAGTATCACTGGATTTATACAGCAGTACCACTGGACTGGATTTATACACCAGTACCACTGGAATTATACGGCAGTATCACTGGAATTATACGGCAGTATCACTGGAAATATACAGCAGTACAACAGGACTTATATGGCAGTACCACTGGACTTATACGGCAGTACCACTGGACTGGATTTTTATGGCAGTTTTACTGCACTGGATTTATACGGCAGTACCACTGGATTTATACGGCAGTACCACTGGACAAATACGTCAGTATCACCGGAGTTATATGGCAGTACCTCTGGAAATATACGGCAGTATCACTGGACTGGATTTATACGCTAGTACTACTGGATTTATACGCAATACCACTGAACATATATGCCAGTATCAATGGAATGATATGGCAGTACCACTGGACTGGATTTATACAGCAGGATCACTGGACTTATACGGCAGTATCACTGGATTTATACAGCAGTACCACTGGACTGGATTTATACAGCAGTACCACTGGATTTATACGGCAGTATCACTGGACTGGATTTATACGGCAGCACCACTGGATTTATACGCCAGTACCACTGGAATTATACGGCAATATCACTGGAATTATACGGCAGTATCACTGGAAATATACAGCAGTACAACTGGACTTATATGGCAGTACCACTGGACTTATACGGCAGTACCACTGGACTGGATTTTTATGGCAGTTTTACTGCACTGGATTTATACGGCAGTACCACTGGATTTATACGGCAGTACCACTGGACAAATACGTCAGTATCACCGGAGTTATATGGCAGTACCTCTGGAAATATACGGCAGTATCACTGGACTGGATTTATACGCTAGTACTACTGGATTTATACGCAATACCACTGAACATATATGCCAGTATCAATGGAATGATATGGCAGTACCACTGGACTGGATTTATACAGCAGGATCACTGGACTTATACGGCAGTATCACTGGATTTATACAGCAGTACCACTGGACTGGATTTATACAGCAGTACCACTGGATTTATACGGCAGTATCACTGGACTGGATTTATACGGCAGCACCACTGGATTTATACGCCAGTACCACTGGACATATATGCCAGTATCAATGGAATTATATGGCAGTACCATTGGACATATACGGCAGTATCCCTGGATTTATACAGCAGTATCACTGGACTTATACGGCAGTAACTCTTGACTGGATTTATACACCAGCATCCCTGGATTTATGTGGCAGTATCACTGGACTTATACCCCAGTACCACTGGTAATATACGGCAGTATCACTGGAATTATACGGCAGTATCACTGGAAATATACAGCAGTATGACTGGACTTATACGGCAGTACCACTGGACCTATACGGCAGTACCACTGGACTGGATTTTTACGGCAGTTTCACTGGACTGGCTTTATACTGTAGTATCACTGAACTTATACGCCAGTATCACTGGAATTATACGGCAGTATCACTGGAAATATACGGCAGTACCACTGGACTTTTACGGCAGTAGCACTGGATTGGATTTATACGGCAGTACCAATGGACTGGATTTATACGGCAGTATCACTGGATTTATACACCAGTACCACTGGAATTATAAGTCTGTTGTTCTGCATCAGACCAGTGGTAGTGTCCTGTGCATCAGTCAGTCCAGTGCCAGTCACAATGGTGTCCTCTGCTGCCATATGTCCAGTGCTGCTGTATAATAAGTCCCTTACAGTGTTGCTGTGTTGTATTGCATCAGACCAGTGGTAGTGTCCTGTGCATCAGTCAGTCAAGTGACCAGTCACAGTGGTGTCCTCTGCTTCCATATGTCCCGTGCTGCTGTATAATAAGTGCCTTACAGTGTTGCTGTGTTGTCCTGCATCAGACCAGTAGTAGTGTTCTGTGCATCAGTCAGTCCAATGACCAGTCATAGTGGTGTCCTCTGCTGTCATATGTCCAGTGCTGCTGTATAAGTCCAGTCCATTGCAGTGGTGCTGTGTTGTCCTGCATCAGTCCAGTGGTGGTGTCCCTGTGCTGCCGTGTATGACCAATGGCACTGCCGTATATGTCCAGTGGTACTGCTGTATACTGTATGTCCAGTGATCTTGCCGTATATGTCCAGCGGTACTGCCGTGTATGTCCATCGATACTGCCGTATAATTCCAGCGGTACTGCCGTATAATTCCAGTGATCCTGCCGTATATGTCCATTGATCTTGCCGTATATGTCCAGTGATCCTGCCGTATATGTCCATTGATCCTGCCGTATATGTCCAGTGATACTGCCGTATATGTCCATTGATACTGCTGTATATGTCCAGCGGTACTGCCGTATATGTCCAGCGGTACTACCGTATTAATCCAGTGATCCTGCCGTACAAGTCCAGTGATCCTGTCGTATGTGTCCATTGATCCTGCCGTATAAGTCCAGTGATCCTGCGATATATGTCCAGCGGTACTGCCGTATATGTCCAGGAGTACTGCCGTATAAGTCCAGTCCAGTGGTGCTGTCTTGTGCAGCATCAGTCCAGTGGTGGTGTCTTGTGCTGCCATAAATCCAGTGGTGGTGTCCTGTCCTGTATATTATTTACTCCAAATAAAAGGGTTATATACATTACTTATAGTATCCAAATAATTTATACAGGGTTTGCCCTGTGTGGTGTAGGGGTACGCTCGCCTGTGCTGCATATTATTATGATAGCTTCAAATAAAAGGGTTATTATATTATCCAAATTAATTTTACAGGCTTTGCCGTGTGTGTGTTTGGTTTAGGGGTACGCTATCCTGTGCCACCAATATTGTGTGTGTGTTACATCTGGGCAAATTTCAGCACGTCCCATGTTGTTTGTGCCGCACACTTGTGTTGCTTAGCTTAGTCATACAGCTACCTAATTGCACCTCTTTTTCTTATTTGCATCATATGCTGTTTGGGGCCTAGTTTTTTCAAGTGCCATCCTGTCTGATACTGCAGTGCCACTCCTAGATGGGCCAAGTGTTTGAATAGCACACTTGTGTCGCTTAGCTTAGCCATACAGCTACCTCATTGCACCTCTTTTTCTTCTTTGCATGATATGCTGTTTGGGGCCTAGTTTTTTTAAGTGTCGTCCTGTCTGCAACTGCAGTGCCACTCCTAGATGGGCCAGGTGTTTGTGCCATACACTTGTGTCGCTTAGCTTAGCCATCCAGCTACCTCATTGCACCTCTTTTTATACATTGCATGATATGCTGTTTGGGGCCTAGTTTTTTTAAGTGTCGTCCTGTCTGCAACTGCAGTGCCACTCCTAGATGGGCCAGGTGTTTGTGCCGCACACTTGTGTCGCTTAGCTTAGTGACCTCTGTGCAACTTTTAGGCCTAAAAACAATATTGTTAGTTGTGAGCTGTTCAGAATAGACTGGAAATGAGTGGAAATGAATGTTATTGAGGTTAATAATACTGTAGGATCAAAATTATCCCTAAATTCTGTGATTTTAGCAGTTTTTATGTTTTTTTTAAAAAATCATCCAGATCCAAAACCAAAACACGAAAGGGTGGTTTTGGCAAAACCAACCCAAAACCAAAACACGAGTGGGGAATTAGAACCAAAACCAAAACACAAAACACAAAAAGTGCCTGCCGCACATCTCTATGCTGCTTACCTAAGTACAAGCATTATGTATACAACAAGGGGCACAAGTAGCCAGCTGAACAACTGACTGTAGGGGATAAGCCCCTTATGGGTAGAAAACACATTATTATTCCTAGACCCCTATTCTGGCAACAAACAGCAAATTTGCTTTTCCAAAATAATGATATAAGGAGTGCGAGATATATATGCGTAATATCTAACCTTAATGCAGCTCATCCCCTATGGTCTGGCCAGCTATTTGCATGATTATTTGTCATGCCATTTGTATCCGCACAGGATAAAGCAACATGATGCATTCCCTGCTCATTACTTGTCAGAACTTGTAAATATGAAAATTAACAGACCCTGTTTTAACGTTTTCCGTAAATGTGTTAGCATAGTCTCTGGGAACTAATATTTAGGCTTATTGTGTTCACTGAATGAGGTACTGGATTAGCAATGCAGATACAAAACAGTTCCAAATAAAACTACAGTTACTGTATGTGGGAAACCGGATCCCCTTGTGAGTTAGCAAATGTCATTCTCTGCATGGCAACCCCCGGTTCATTGGGAAGAGATCTGAAATGTGACTGACTGTGGAGCTATCCACCTGGTCTCGCAATGTGTGGTAAACAATTGATGTTTTCTCTTCTACAGTATATCATAAAAGCTATGGAAATTATATAAACAGTGCATCTTATATATTGAAATAAATATCTTCTATAATATTCAGTTACATTTAGAGTAAAAGAAAGTTTGATTATTTATTTCTATGACTTGAGTAATAGCACAATAATATCATATTATCTATTGATCTTTCGGCCTAATTCAGACCCGATCGCTGGTACAACAGTGATCGCAGCCTGAAGCCCTTTCCGAGTGCATATGCGCACCCAGTAAGACCCAGTAAGATGCAAAAGCATCTCACTGGTGCGATCGCCTCTGCCTGATTGACAGGCAGTTGCGGTCGCGGGGCGGGATGGGGCTTGACATGCGTGGCAGACTAGCCCTGTGCTGGGCGTCCCCCCACATGCAAGAGAAACTGTTTGTAGATGTGCTAAATTTAGCACATCTACAGTCAGGTTTGAATTACCCCCTTTATATACAGTACTGTGCAAAAGGTTTAGGCAGGTGTGCATAAAGTACAGTACAGCAAAGTAGTACTATATCTTAGTAGCTTGGTGTCTTTGAGAGACCGCATAGGTGGCATTAGAATGTTAGATTTGCTGACTACTCGACACAGAATAAGGAAGAAAGGTGTAATTATCCTGGTTAATTGTGTTTATATATTATAGCTTGGTTAATTGTCATTTGTGACAATTGTCTGGTGACTCTTCCCCTGGATCCTTCTCCAGCACTTCTGCTTTCATTTACAATTTTGCAGAGTTAGTAAAACTACATGTGCTACGAAAAAGAAAGTGGTTAGAGACTCCGCACTACGGGCCTGATTCAGGTTGGATTGCAAATTCTACTAAGTAGCAGAATTTGCAATCTTTGTGAACGCATGCTGGGGGCCGCCCATCGCAGGCAAGGCCGCCCAGCATGCTGACTGCAACTTCCCCCCTCCTTGATCAAGCAGAAATTGTGATTGCACAGCAATTTCTGCTTAATTTCTAAAATTAAGGTTGCCTTCTGCCCGCTGGAGACCCACCTCCATCTTGTTGACAGCGGCGACTGCATGTGACATCACGCAGCTGCCCCGATCATGCCCCTTCATGCCTCCAGTTCGCACTGGCATGCCTCGTTTTGTAACCACGCCCCCGCAATGCTCCGTCTCTGCCTAGAAAGCGGAGCGTTGACACCCCCCCCCCACCGCCCAACAAACATCTCTGCATGATTGACAGGTAGAGGTGTTTGCATTGCAGAAAATGCGGGCACATGCGCAGGACGGGATGATGCACTAAAATGATGCACCTGCATCATTTAGTAATTGTTGCAGTTGGACCGCGATTAGAGTTCAAACCTGAATCGGGCCCTACATCCGTTCTCAATTTCCAATCAAAAATAAAATAAGTTGAAAGAAGTGTCTGGGGAGATTTTAAGTCTTGAGGAAAATCTCTAGGAATATGGGTCTAGGAGTGCCCTGTGTACAGAGGAATTATATTCCTTTGAATATGTCACTGACCTAGGTTGGGGGTGTTGTGAACTCGGGGGTTCTCCCGATGGTAGGGGAGAGGAATCACAGTTGGGTCGGAACAGGGATGGCTTGATATAGGTCTTCCTCATACAGGACTCTGACAGTAAAGCTTGGTGAAAATATTAAAGAACTTTATTGCAGGAAGGGAGCAACACAATGTCACATAGCAGAGAAGGAACGTATGGGGGGAATGTCCAGGCCTATAGGAGAACTTGTAAGCAATGTTAAAGATTCCAGGAAAAGAAGTACTTGTGAGTGTTGGTACAAGGTAATAGTGACTGAAGAACTTGTGAGTGATGTTTTTAAAGATACTGATGATTTGAAGAACTGGTGAACGGTGGTTAAAGACTCTGATGATTTGAAACACTTGTGAGCGGTGGTTAAAGACACTGATGATTTGTATGACTTGAGAGCGGTGACTAAAGATACTGATGATTTATAGAACTTGAGAGCGGTGGTTAAAGACACTGATGATTTGCATGACTTGAAAGCGGTGATTAAAGACACTGAAGAACTTGAGAACGGTGGTTAAAGACACTGATGATTTGTATGACTTGAGAGCGGTGGTTAAAGACACTGGTAACTTGCAAAACTTGGGAGCAGTGGTTAGAGACACTGGTAACTTGCAAAACTTGGGAGCGGTGGTTAAAGACACTGATGACTTGTAGAATTTGAGAACGGTGTTTAAAGACACTGATGACTTGTAGAACTTGAGAGCGGTGTTTAAGACACTGATGACTTGTAGAACTTGAGAGCGGTGTTTAAAGACACTGATGACTTGTAGGACTTGAGAGCGGTGTTTAGCCCGCAGCCCACGCTGACTCCAAGAAGCACTGGTGACTGGATTGCAGAGGAACACACCAGCCGCTGTATACGCTGGAACTGTGCAGCAACTGGCACCTGGAAGTGCCGGAGACACTGGGGTACGACTGCAGAGAGATTCGCCGGGAACAAGAGCACTGGCATCCACTTCAGGGGAAAAGACGATACTCAGGCGCCGAGGCTCTGCCCGGCGTCTGCCTTTGAATCTCCCGCCTCCGCTGGATTGGCGGAACAGTCTGATGACTTCACCTGCTCCCCGCCCACGTGACGCCGGGTGTCATGGCGGCGCCCCTGCCCCGGGGAACCGCCGGGAGCCGCGCCAGCCAGACGCCGGAGCCCGTGGACCACGAAGGCGGAGGCCGCAACACAGACCAGCAGGCACGCAGGGGTAAGCGCGGTGAACGCCACCTATGGCGTGTGACAGTAACCCCTCCTCCAGGAGTGGCCCCCGGATACTTTCCAGGTTTTGTTGGATGTCTGGAATGGAAAATCCGCACCAGTCGGGGAGCCATAACTTCAGTAGCCTTGACCCATCTCCTCTCCTCGGGGCCAAAACCTTTCCACTCCACCAAATACTGTAGATTCTTGTGAAGATAACGAGAGTCAAGAATAGCTTTGATTTCAAAGTCCGTTCCAGCTTCAGACTCTGCAGAGGTTGGCCTCGGGGACTTTAAATGGAACCGGTTTAAAATAAGGGGGCGAAGGAGAGAGACATGAAAGGAGTTTGGTATCCGGAGGTGGGAAGGCAATCCTAATTTGCAGACAACTGGGTTCAGGACTTGTAACACGGGGTAAGGACCAATAAACTTTGGGGCGAACTTCATAGTGGGCACCCTTAACCGGAGGTTGCGGGTGGAAAGCCATACCCTGTCACCAACCTTGTATTGGGGAGCTGCTCGTCGCTTCCTATCCGCAAAGAACTTATAGCGGCCGGAGACTCTCATGAAATTAGCATGAACTCAACTCCAAATTTGGCTGAAGTACCGAAGAGTAGAGGCTGCAGCAGGAACATCCTCCGGAGGACAAATGGGTAATTCAGGAACTTGAGGATGGAACCCATAATTAATGAAAAATGGGGACTCACCAGTCGAAGAGTGGTACAGATGATTATGGGCAAACTCGGCCCATGGCAACAGTTCCACCCAATCATCTTGCGAGGGAGAAAGATAAACACGGAGAAAAGTCTCTAAATCTTGATTGACGCGTTCAGTTTGCCCATTGTTTTGTGGATGGTAAGCGGATGAAAACTTGAGTTTTTTTTGTAAGGCCGTACAGAGAGCTCTCCAGAATCTTGCAGTGAATTGTACCCCCTGGTCAGAGACGATTTCCTGAGGTAAGCCGTGCAGGCGGAAATGTTCTCGGATAAATAACAAAGCCAACTTGGGAGCTGATGGTAACCCGGTCAAAGGTACAAAATGTGCCATCTTAGAGAAACGGTCGATAATTACCCAGACAGTATTGTGACCCTTCGGAGAGGGGCAATTCTGTGACAAAGTCCATAGAGATATGGGTCCAAGGCCTCTGAGGAATGGACAGTGGATGCAACAACCCCGCAGGAGGCAAACGAAGAATTTTGTGCTGAGCACACTGAGGACATGAGTTGACATAATCTTGAATATCCTTCTTCATAGTGTCCCACCAGTAAGACCTTCGTAGAAACTCCCACATCTTCTGAACTCCAGGATGACCGGAAAACTGGGAAATATGAGCCCACTGCAACAACCTTGGTCGAAATTTAGCTGGCACAGACATTCTCCCAGGAGGAGGACCCAGAGCGGTGGGAGCCGCTGACATAGAAACTGGACTGAGAATCAAAGCCTTCTCAACAGAATTCTCCTCATCCGAAGCTGTTAAGGAACGGGATAAAGCATTAGCCTTGGTGTTAAAAGTCCCAGCCCGATACTTAATAACAAACGAAAACCGAGTAAAGAAGAGCGCCCATCTAGCTTGACGGGGATTCAAGCACTGGGCCGTCTTGAGGTACAGAAAATTCTTATGATCAGTGAAAATTGTAATTAGGTGTTTAGCACCTTCCAAAAGATATCTCCATTCCTCCAAGGCAGATTTTATTGCCAAAAGCTCTTTGTCTCCAATGGTGTAATTCTGTTCCGCAGGAGAGAATTTGCGAGAATGGAAACCACATGGATGTAACTTCCCATCTGGAGCGTACTGCGAAAGCACGGCACCTATGCCTACCGTGGAAGCATCAACCTCCAAAAAGAATGGTTTCGAAAAATTTGGTTGTTGAAGTACTGGAGCGGACATAAAGGCTGCCTTTAACTGAGCGAACGCTGCTACTGCTTCGGAGGACCAATGACTTGGGTCAGAACCCTTCTTGGTTAGGGCAGTAATAGGTGCCACGATGGTAGAGAATCCCTTTATGAATTTCCGGTAGTAATTTGCAAAACCCAGAAATCGTTGTACCGCTTTCAAGGAAAGAGGCTGAGTCCAGTCCTGGATGGCAGTGAGTTTCTCTGGATCCATACGAAGCTCCGTGCCCGAAATGATGTAACCAAGAAATGGAATAGAAGGAACCTCAAAAGTACATTTGGAAATCTTGCCATAAAGATGATTCTCTCGCAATCGAAGAAGTACCTCTTTGACCTGTATTCTGTGCTCTGTGAGATTTTTAGAAAATATCAGAATGTCATCCAAATATACCACTACACTTAGGTATAGCATATCCCGAAAGACTTAGTTAATGAATCCCTGGAAGACGGCAGGGGCGTTGCTGAGGCCAAACGGCATTACCAGATACTCGTAATGCCCGTTCCTGGTATTGAAGGCCGTCTTCCATTCGTCCCCCTGTCGGATACGTGTCAAATTATAAGCTCCCCTTAAATCAAGCTTGGTGAAAACTCGGGCTCGGCGAACTCTATCAAAAAGCTCCGTAATGAGCGGCAAAGGATACTTATTCTTAATGGTGACATCATTTAGACCACGATAGTCAATACATGGTCTCAGCCCTCCGTCCTTCTTCACAAAAAAGAAACCCGCCCCCGCCGGGGAGGTAGAGGGGCGGATGAATCCTTTCTGCAGATTAGACTTGATATAGTCCGACATAGCTTGGGTCTCGGGCAATAATAAGGGATAAGTGCAACCCCGAGGTAGCATTTTCCCCAGAATGAGCTCAATGGGGCAGTCCCAGGGTCTATGCGGTGGTAGCTGATCGGCCGCTTGCTCCGAGAACACGTCATAAAACTCCCGATAGGCCTCCGGAATGAGCCCTTCATCTGACTTGGAAGATACACGGAGCGGATAGACAGGGGTGAGACAATTCGAATGACAAAAAGAACTCCAAGATTTGATGCAGAGCTCCCACTTGCAGTTTGATTGGTACTGAACAACTTGAAATCAGACCGTTAGAAATCTGGGTACCATTGATAGCAGTCAACGAAATAGGTCGTTCGACCGACCGTAGCTGAAAACCCAGATCCTGGGCACAGGAAAGGGAAATAAAATTCCCTGCAGCCCCTGAGTCCAGCAGAGCCTTAACGGGTTTGGCTATTGACTCGGAGAACAGAGACACGGAGAGTAAACAGGCCACTGGTGGAGAAGGTTTAGAAGAAACCCCTAGCTCGACTCCTCCGGAACAAGCTAGGACTGCCCGTTTCCCGGGCGAGACTTGCAAAACTTGAGAAAGTGATCCGCGGCTCCACAGTAGAGGCAGAGTCTACCCTCACGACGACGCTGATGTTCTTCTGGGGGCAGCCGAGATCGATTAATCTGCATGGGTTCATCAGGACTTGGAATAACCATTTGCTTAGACGGAAGAGATCGGACCCTTGATCGATGTGACCGACTACGTTCGCCACCTCATTCCTGCATGCGAAGATCCACCTTTACACAGAGCGAGATCAACTGTTCTAAAGAATCCGGCAAATCTCTAGTGACCAACTCGTCCTTTAGACGATCGGAGAGCCCGTTCTAAAAGGCAGCCCGAAGGGCATCATTATTCCAGCGCAGTTCTGAGGCAATGGTCTTAAAATGAATCACATACTGTCCCACTGAACGAGAGCCTTGTCGGACACGAAGCAAGTCTGCAGAGGCAGCGGTCGTCCTACCGGGCTCATCAAAGATCCTCCAGAATGACGTAATGAAATTGGTGTAACTAGAAACCAATGGATCAGATCGCTCCCATAACGGAGACACCCAATCCAACGCTGAACCCTCGAGCAAAGAAATAATGTATGCCACCTTGGACCGATCAGTAGGGAAGTTATGTGAAAGAAGTTCAAAATGTACCTCGCACTGATTGAGAAAACCACGGCAATTCTTTGGATTCCCATTATAGCGAGAAGGAGTAGGGAGCTGAAGGCGTGACCTGGTTCCAGAGGAGGATGGAACATTACTAGAGACTACCACTGGAGTGGGTACTGGAGCTGGGGCCGGTACTACTGAAGCCAGAGAAGTCTGAATTTGATCCAGCCGGACAGATAATTCCTGGAGATAATGCATCACCTGGCCCTGTGCTGCTTCCTGACTTTGGACTCGAGAAATCAAGTCCTGGATGGTACTTGCCTCTGGGCTCCGATCCCCCGGGTCCATGAGGCCCGAGTATACTGTCACTGACCTAGGTTGGGGGTGTTGTGAACTCAGGGTTCTCCCGATGGTAGGGGAGAGGAACCACAGTTGGGTCGGAACAGGGATGGCTTGATATAGGTCTTCCTCATAAAGGACTCTGACAGTAAAGCTTGGTGAAAATATGAAAGAACTTTATTGCAGGAAGGGAGCAACACAATGTCACATAGCAGAGAAGGAATGTATGGGGGGAATGTCCAGGCCTATAGGAGAACTTGTAAGCAATGTTAAAGAATCCAGGAAAAGAAGTACTTGTGAGTGTTGGTACAAGGTAATAGTGACTGAAGAACTTGTGAGTGATGTTTTTAAAGATATTGATGATTTGAAGAACTGGTGAACGGTGGTTAAAGACTCTGATGATTTGAAACACTTGTGAGCGGTGGTTAAAGACACTGGCGGTTTGAATGACTTGAGAGTGGTGACTAAAGATACTGTTGATTTATAGAACTTGAGAGCGGTGGTTAAAGACACTGAGGATTTGCATGACTTGAAAGCGGTGATTAAAGACACTGTAGAACTTGAGAACGGTGGTTAAAGACACTGATGATTTGTATGACTTGAGAGCGGTGGTTAAAGACACTGGTAACTTGCAAAACTTAGGAGCGGTGGTTAGAGACACTAGTAACTTGCAAAACTTGGGAGCGGTGGTTAAAGACACTGATGACTTGTAAAATTTGAGAACGGTGTTTAAAGACACTGATGACTTGTAGAACTTAAGAGCGGTGTTTAAGACACTGATGACTTGTAGAACTTGAGAGCGGTGTTTAAAGACACTGATGACTTGTAGAACTTGAGAGCGGTGTTCAGCCCGCAGCCCACGCTGACTCCAAGAAGCACTGGTGACTGGATTGCAGAGGAACACACCAGCCGCTGTATACGCTGGAACTGTGCAGCAACTGGCACCTGGAAGTGCCGGAGACACTGGGGTACGACTGCAGAGAGATTCGCCGGGAACAAGAGCACTGGCATCCACTTCAGGGGAAAAGACGATACTCAGGCGCCGAGGCTCTGCCCGGCGTCTGCCTTTGAATCTCCCGCCTCCGCTGGATTGGCGGAACAGTCTGATGACGTCACCTGCTCCCCGCCCACGTGACGCCGGGTATCATGGCGGCGCCCCTGCCCCGGGGAACCGCCGGGAGCCGCGCCAGCCAGACGCCGGAGCCCGTGGACCACCGAAGGCGGAGGCCGCAACACAGAACAGCAGGCACGCAGGGGTAAGCACAGTGAACGCCGCCAATGGCGTGTGACAGAATATATTCCTTGATATACTGATATACTATATTCCTTGATACAGTATACTGGGTCAACTAGTCCATGCAATCATAGCACTATTGTTATATCAGAATAAAAAATCATTGCTACTAATGAAGGACAAACCAGTTATTATCTTTGGATGTGATGTAGCCATATACAAATATAGAATTTTTGGTATGTATCCATTTGATTGTTGACTTTATGCCAGGATCTTACCTCTTGTCCATTTTAAACACATACAGTACATAAAAAAAGTTATAGTTTAATTAATACGTACATATATATTTACGTATATATTTTGCATGCCCCAAACAGAAGTTTTTTCTTTTGTTACCACTGTATCAGTTTGTTGTACAGTAGGTTGAGTAAACATACTTGAGGGTGTATCCAATTAGCCACGATAATGCATTTTCATTGGTATCCATATATATTGCCCCGTTTTTATCGCCACGATACATAGTGTCTGCAAAAAAGCTGCGGACCTATGTATTATTGTGGAACTTACCGCTGCAAATATAGTCATTTATCGGGTATTTGTGTTTGCCTGCCTGAGGCTGTCTTGTCAGTTACTGGGCTAGTCATTTTTTTACACAATAATATGACCACTTCAATGGACATTTCTACATGGCAAGCGGTTAAAACACTGCTAGTCGGGATCCCGGAGGTCACAATGCCGACGCTGGAATCCCGACTAGTGGTGAAATGCCGCCGCCAGAATACTCGCGACATAGGCTATTCTCCCTCTGTGGGTGTCCACGACAATAGGTAATGCATTTATTTATATGGTATTTGAAGGTTATTTCCTATTAATGTACTGTATATCATTGTTAGGATTTTTATCCTAGTAAGAACGGCCAGCACGATTCCCTTTATTGTAAAGGAAAGCCACATTTCAATCAGTCAGTTTTAATATTCAATCAGTCTATAATTAGTTATTACTTAATTAACACATCAATTAAGAAATGATGTAGCTCCAGCCTCCATCAGACCAGTATATAATAGAGATGAGCGCCGGAAATTTTTCGGGTTTTGTGTTTTGGTTTTGGGTTCGGTTCCGCGGCCGTGTTTTGGGTTCGACCGCGTTTTGGCAAAACCTAACCGAATTTTTTTTGTCGGATTCGGGTGTGTTTTGGATTCGGGTGTTTTTTTCCAAAAAACCTAAAAAACAGCTTAAATCACAGAATTTGGGGGTCATTTTGATCCCAAAGTATTATTAACCTCAAAAACCATCATTTCCACTCATTTTCAGTCTATTCTGAATACCTCACACCTCACAATATTATTTTTAGTCCTAAAATTTGCACCGAGGTCGCTGGATGACTAAGCTAAGCGACCCTAGTGGCCGACACAAACACCTGGCCCATCTAGGAGTGGCACTGCAGTGTCACGCAGGATGTCCCTTCCAAAAAAACCTCCCCAAACAGCACATGACGCAAAGAAAAAAAGAGGCGCAATGAGGTAGCTGTGTGAGTAAGATAAGCGACCCTAGTGGCCGACACAAACACCGGGCCCATCTAGGAGTGGCACTGCAGTGTCACGCAGGATGTCCCTTCCAAAAAACCCTCCCCAAACAGCACATGACGCAAAGAAAAAAAGATGCGCAATGAGGTAGCTGTGTGAGTAAGATAAGCGACCCTAGTGGCCGACACAAACACCGGGCCCATCTAGGAGTAGCACTGCAGTGTCACGCAGGATGTCCCTTCCAAAAAACCCTCCCGAAACAGCACATGACGCAAAGAAAAAAAGAGGCGCAATGAGGTAGCTGTGTGAGTAAGATAAGCGACCCTAGTGGCCGACACAAACACCGGGCCCATCTAGGAGTGGCACTGCAGTGTCACGCAGGATGTCCCTTCCAAAAAACCCTCCCCAAACAGCACATGACGCAAAGAAAAAAAGAGGCGCAATGAGGTAGCTGTGTGAGTAAGATAAGCGACCCTAGTGGCCGACACAAACACCGGGCCCATCTAGGAGTGGCACTGCAGTGTCACGCAGGATGTCCCTTCCAAAAAACCCTCCCCAAACAGCACATGACGCAAAGAAAAAAAGAGGCGCAATGAGGTAGCTGTGTGAGTAAGATAAGCGACCCTAGTGGCCGACACAAACACCGGGCCCATCTAGGAGTGGCACTGCAGTGTCACGCAGGATGTCCCTTCCAAAAAACCCTCCCCAAACAGCACATGACGCAAAGAAAAAAAGAGGCGCAATGAGGTAGCTGTGTGAGTAAGATAAGCGACCCTAGTGGCCGACACAAACACCGGGCCCATCTAGGAGTGGCACTGCAGTGTCACGCAGGATGGCCCTTCCAAAAAACACTCCCCAAACAGCACATGACGCAAAGAAAAATTAAAGAAAAAAGAGGTGCAAGATGGAATTGTCCTTGGGCCCTCCCACCCACCCTTATGTTGTATAAACAGGACATGCACACTTTAACCAACCCATCATTTCAGTGACAGGGTCTGCCACACGACTGTGACTGATATGACGGGTTGGTTTGGACCCCCACCAAAAAAGAAGCAATTAATCTCTCCTTGCACAAACTGGCTCTACAGAGGCAAGATGTCCACCTCATCATCATCCTCCGATATATCACCGTGTACATCCCCCTCCTCACAGATTATCAATTCGTCCCCACTGGAATCCACCATCTCAGCTCCCTGTGTACTTTGTGGAGGCAATTGCTGCTGGTCAATGTCTCCGCGGAGGAATTGATTATAATTCATTTTAATGAACATCATCTTCTCCACATTTTCTGGATGTAACCTCGTACGCCGATTGCTGACAAGGTGAGCGGCGGCACTAAACACTCTTTCGGAGTACACACTTGTGGGAGGGCAACTTAGGTAGAATAAAGCCAGTTTGTGCAAGGGCCTCCAAATTGCCTCTTTTTCCTGCCAGTATAAGTACGGACTGTGTGACGTGCCTACTTGGATGCGGTCACTCATATAATCCTCCACCATTCTTTCAATGTTGAGAGAATCATATGCAGTGACAGTAGACGACATGTCCGTAATCGTTGTCAGGTCCTTCAGTCCGGACCAGATGTCAGCATCAGCAGTCGCTCCAGACTGCCCTGCATCACCGCCAGCGGGTGGGCTCGGAATTCTGAGCCTTTTCCTCGCACCTCCAGTTGCGGGAGAATGTGAAGGAGGAGATGTTGACAGGTCGCGTTCCGCTTGACTTGACAATTTTCTCACCAGCAGGTCTTTCAACCCCAGCAGACTTGTGTCTGCCGGAAAGAGAGATCCAAGGTAGGCTTTAAATCTAGGATCGAGCACGGTGGCCAAAATGTAGTGCTCTGATTTCAACAGATATACCACCCGTGAATCCTTGTTAAGCGAATTAAGGGCTCCATCCACAAGTCCCACATGCCTAGCGGAATCGCTCCGTGTTAGCTCCTCCTTCAATGTCTCCAGCTTCTTCTGCAAAAGCCTGATGAGGGGAATGACCTGACTCAGGCTGGCAGTGTCTGAACTGACTTCACGTGTGGCAAGTTCAAAGGGCATCAGAACCTTGCACAACGTTGAAATCATTCTCCACTGCGCTTGAGACAGGTGCATTCCACCTCCTATATCGTGCTCAATTGTATAGGCTTGAATGGCCTTTTGCTGCTCCTCCAACCTCTGAAGCATATAGAGGGTTGAATTCCACCTCGTTACCACTTCTTGCTTCAGATGATGGCAGGGCAGGTTCAGTAGTTTTTGGTGGTGCTCCAGTCTTCTGTACGTGGTGCCTGTACGCCGAAAGTGTCCCGCAATTCTTCTGGCCACCGACAGCATCTCTTGCACGCCCCTGTCGTTTTTTAAATAATTCTGCACCACCAAATTCAAGGTATGTGCAAAACATGGGACGTGCTGGAATTTGCCCATATTTAATGCACACACAATATTGCTGGCGTTGTCCGATGCCACAAATCCACAGGAGAGTCCAATTGGGGTAAGCCATTCCGCGATGATCTTCCTCAGTTGCCGTAAGAGGTTTTCAGCTGTGTGCGTATTCTGGAAACCGGTGATACAAAGCGTAGCCTGCCTAGGAAAGAGTTGGCGTTTGCGAGATGCTGCTACTGGTGCCGCCGCTGCTGTTCTTGCGGCGGGAGTCCATACATCTACCCAGTGGGCTGTCACAGTCATATAGTCCTGACCCTGCCCTGCTCCACTTGTCCACATGTCCGTGGTTAAGTGGACATTGGGTACAGCTGCATTTTTTAGGACACTGGTGACTCTTTTTCTGAGGTCTGTGTACATTTTCGGTATCACCTGCCTAGAGAAATGGAACCTAGATGGTATTTGGTACCGGGGACACAGTACCTCCAACAAGTCTCTAGTTGGCTCTGCAGTAATGATGGATACCGGAACCACGTTTCTCACCACCCAGGATGCCAAGGCCTCAGTTATCCGCTTTGCAGTAGGATGACTGCTGTGATATTTCATCTTCCTCGCAAAGGACTGTTGGACAGTCAATTGCTTGGTGGAAGTAGTAAAAGTGGTCTTACGACTTCCCCTCTGGGATGACCATCGACTCCCTGCAGCAACAACAGCAGCGCCAGCAGCAGTAGGCGTTACACGCAAGGATGCATCGGAGGAATCCCAGGCAGGAGAGGAATCGTCAGAATTGCCAGTGACATGGCCTGCAGGACTATTGGCATTCCTGGGGAAGGAGGAAATTGACACTGAGGGAGTTGGTGGGGTGGTTTGCGTGAGCTTGGTTACAAGAGGAAGGGATTTACTGGTCAGTGGACTGCTTCCGCTGTCACCCAAAGTTTTTGAACTTGTCACTGACTTATTATGAATGCGCTGCAGGTGACGTATAAGGGAGGATGTTCCGAGGTGGTTAACGTCCTTACCCCTACTTATTACAGCTTGACAAAGGCAACACACGGCTTGACACCTGTTGTCCGCATTTCTGTTGAAATACTTCCACACCGAAGAGCTGATTTTTTTGGTATTTTCACCAGGCATGTCAGTGGCCATATTCCTCCCATGGACAACAGGTGTCTCCCCGGGTGCCTGACTTAAACAAACCACCTCACCATCAGAATCCTCCTGGTCAATTTCCTCCCCAGCGCCAGCAACACCCATATCCTTCTCATCCTGGTGTACTTCAACACTGACATCTTCAATCTGACTATCAGGAACTGGACTGCGGGTGCTCCTTCCAGCCTTTGCAGGGGGCTTGCAAATGGTGGAAGGCGCATGCTCTTCACGTCCAGTGTTGGGAAGGTCAGGCATCGCAACCGACACAATTGAACTCTCCTTGTGGATTTGGGATTTCGAAGAACGCACAGTTCTTTGCGGTGCTTTTGCCAGCTTGAGTCTTTTCAGTTTTCTAGCGAGAGGCTGAGTGCTTCCATCCTCATGTGAAGCTGAACCACTAGCCATGAACATAGGCCAGGGCCTCAGCCGTTCCATGCCACTCCGTGTGGTAAATGGCATATTGGCAAGTTTACGCTTCTCCTCCGACAATTTTATTTTAGGTTTTGGAGTCCTTTTTTTACTGATATTTGGTGTTTTGGATTTGACATGCTCTGTACTATGACATTGGGCATCGGCCTTGGCAGACGACGTTGCTGGCATTTCATCGTCTCGGCCATGACTAGTGGCAGCAGCTTCAGCACGAGGTGGAAGTGGATCTTGATCTTTCCCTAATTTTGGAACCTCAACATTTTTGTTCTCCATATTTTAATAGGCACAACTAAAAGGCACCTCAGGTAAACAATGGAGATGGATGGATACTAGTATACTTATGGATGGACTGCCGAGTGCCGACACAGAGGTAGCTACAGCCGTGGACTAACGTACTGTGTCTGCTGCTAATATAGACTGGATGATTGATAATGAGATGAAATCAATATATATATGTATGTATATATAATATCACTAGTACTGCAGCCGGACAGGTAGATAATATATTTATTAGGTAATGATGACTGATGACGGACGTGCTGGACACTGTCAGCTCAGCAGCACCGCAGACTGCTACAGTAAGCTACTATACTATAGTAGTATGTACAAAGAAGAAAGAAAAAAAAAACACGGGTAGGTGGTATACAATTATGGATGGACTGCCGAGTGCCGACACAGAGGTAGCTACAGCTGTGGACTAACGTACTGTGTCTGCTGCTAATATAGACTGGATGATTGATAATGAGATGAAATCAATATATATATGTATGTATATATAATATCACTAGTACTGCAGCCGGACAGGTAGATAATATATTTATTAGGTAATGATGACTGATGACGGACCTGCTGGACACTGTCAGCTCAGCAGCACCGCAGACTGCTACAGTAAGCTACTATACTATAGTAGTATGTACAAAGAAGAAAGAAAAAAAAAACCACGGGTAGGTGGTATACAATTATGGATGGACTGCTGAGTGCCGACACAGAGGTAGCTACAGCCGTGGACTACCGTACTGTGTCTGCTGCTAATATAGACTGGATGATAATGAGATGTAGTATGTATAAAGAAGAAAGAAAAAAAAAACACGGGTAGGTGGTATACAATTATGGATGGACTGCCGAGTGCCGACACAGAGGTAGCTACAGCCGTGGACTACCGTACTGTGTCTACTGCTAATATAGACTGGATGATAATGAGATGTAGTATGTATAAAGAAGAAAGAAAAAAAAAACACGGGTAGGTGGTATACAATTATGGATGGACTGCCGAGTGCCGACACAGAGGTAGCTACAGCCGTGGACTACCGTACTGTGTCTGCTGCTAATATAGACTGGTTGATAATGAGATGTAGTATGTATAAAGAAGAAAGAAAAAAAAAACCACGGGTAGGTGGTATACAATTATGGATGGACTGCCGAGTGCCGACACAGAGGTAGCTACAGCCGTGGACTACCGTACTGTGTCTGCTGCTAATATAGACTGGATGATAATGAGATGTAGTATGTATAAAGAAGAAAGAAAAAAAAACCACGGGTAGGTGGTGGTATACAATTATGGATGGACTGCCGAGTGCCGACACAGAGATAGCTACAGCCGTGGACTACCGTACTGTACTGTGTCTGCTGCTAATATAGACTGGATGATAATGAGATGTAGTATGTATAAAGAAGAAAGAAAAAAAAACCACGGGTAGGTGGTATACAATTATGGATGGACTGCCGAGTGCCGACACAGAGGTAGCTACAGCCGTGAACTACCGTACTGTGTCTGCTGCTAGTATAGACTGGATGATAAATAATGATATAAAAAATATATATATATCACTACTGCAGCCGGACAGGTATATATTATATAATGACGGACCTGCTGGACACTGTCTGTCAGCAGAATGAGTTTTTTATAGAATAAAAAAACACCACACAAGTCACACGACGAGTGTTTAACTTTTTCAGGCAGACAATCACAATATACTGGTGGTCAGTGTGGTCAGGTCACTGGTCAGTCACACTGGCAGTGGCACTCTGGCAGCAAAAGTGTGCACTGTTTAATATGTACTCCTGGCTCCTGCTATAACCTATACCTGCTCCCCAGTCTCCCCCACAATTAAGCTGTGTGAGCACAGTCAGATATTATACATAGATGATGCAGCACACTGGGCTGAGCACAGATATGGTATGTGACTGAGTCACTGTGTATCGTTTTTTTCAGGCAGAGAACGGATTATATTAAATAATAATAAAACTGCACTGGTGGTCTCACTGGTCAGTCACTAGTATAACTAACTAACTACTATCAGCAAAATTCTGCACTCTCTGAGTACTCCTCCTAAGCTCCAGTAAATGAAGTGTCTCACTCTCACTCTCCTATCTATTTCTAAACGGAGAGGACGCCAGCCACGTCCTCTCCCTATCAATCTCAATGCACGTGTGAAAATGGCGGCGACGCGCGGCTCCTTATATAGAATCCGAGTCTCGCGATAGAATCCGAGCCTCGCGAGAATCCGACAGCGTGATGATGACGTTCGGGCGCGCTCGGGTTAACCGAGCAAGGCGGGAAGATCCGAGTCGCTCGGACCCGTGTAAAAAAACATGAAGTTCGGGCGGGTTCGGATTCAGAGGAACCGAACCCGCTCATCTCTAGTATATAATGCAGATTTTAATATGATGACCAACAGAAAATAAGAGTTTAATCTGGTACACAGATTTACAGTACACCTAATGTCATTATACAATGCTAGAATGCCTCTTATACTTAGTAGACATCACAGAGTCACCTCTGACACTGTACCTGCATTGCACTACAGAGCACTATCAGATGTCTAATTTGTAATACAGGTTGAGTATCCCTTATCCAAAATGCTTGGGACCAGAGGTATTTTGGATATCGGATTTTTCCGTATTTTGGAATAATTGCATACCATAATGAGATATCATGGCAATGGGACCTAAGTCTAAGCACAGAATGCATTTATGTTTCATATACACCTTATACACACACCCTGAAGGTAATTTTAGCCAATATTTTTTATAACTTTGTGCATTAAACAAAGTGTGTGTACATTCACACAATTCATTTATGTTTCATATACACCTTATATACACAGTCTGAAGGTCATTTAATACAATATTTTTAATAACTTTGTGTATTAAACAAAGTTTGTGTACATTGAGCCATCAAAAAACAAAGGTTTCACTCTCTCACTCTCACTCAAAAAAGTCCGTATTTCGGAATATTCCGTATTTCGGATATTTGGATATGGGATATTCAACCTGTACTAGCTAAATACCCTTTGCTACGGAATTTTAAGTATAATCACAAAGAGATTAAAAGCGCTGGGATATAAGCAAATTTAATACTGCTATTAAAAATGTTGACATATAAAACACAAAACTACACATATAACATTTGTGATATATATATTAATAAAACCAACAAATTACTAAAAAGCAATTAATACAGGTTGAGTATCCCATATCCAAATATTCCGAAATAAGGAATATTCCGAAATACGGACTTTTTTGAGTGAGAGTGAGGTAGTGAAACCTTTGTTTTTTGATGGCTCAATGTACACAAACTTTGTTTAATACACAAAGTTATTAAAAATATTGTATTAAATGACCTTCAGGCTGTGTGTATAAGGTGTATATGAAACATAAATGAATTGTGTGAATGTAGACACACTTTGTTTAATGCACAAAGTTATAAAAAATATTGGCTAAAATTATCTTCAGGCTGTGTGTATAAGGTGTATATGTAACATAAATGAATTCTGTGCTTAGATTTAGGTCCCATCACCATGATATCTCATTATGGTAGGCAATTATTCCAAAATACGGAAAAATCCCATATCCAAAATACCTCTGGTCCCAAGCATTTTGGATAAGGGAGACTCAACCTGTTATAGATAGTTTATTATTATAAAGGCATGCCACTTTCATTTTGAAGGACTTCCTTATAAACTCATTTTTTAGTCTTTCCTTCAGCTTGGAGAATGGCCAGGCTGTCAGAGGAGCGGACTCTGGAACAGGCAACATACAACTGGCCATGGGAGTGCAGTCACTCCTCAGATCCACACCAGACACTTTCAAACTCTACCCCTGAGCTTTGCTAATGGTCATGGCGTAGCAGACCTATACCGGGAACTGCAGCCATTTGAACTGGAAGTGGTATTACTCTAATGGGATCAGAGGAATTCTGAGAATGAAAACAGTCTCTACCTGGCCGACGCCTGTGAATATTGTCTCTTCAATTACATGTTTGTGCAGAATCTTCACCTGCAGCCTGGTACCATTGCACAGTTAGGGTGGTTTCAAGTTTCGTACAAGCATTATGGGGGCGCCAACCATGAGAAAGAGTACATGAGGTGGTATTCCAGGTGGGTTCAGAGTATGCAGAAATGCTACAGGGAAATCAATGGTGACCTCCACCACCACCACCACCACCACCACTACCGAATCAATAGACTCATACCTAAAGGCCCGTACACACTGGTCAATATATCGGCCGTTCTCCTGAATGGCCGATATATCGCGGGACCGTCGGCCAGTGTGTACGGCCGATACGTCTGTGAACTCCGTCGTTCACAGACGTATCGCGTCGGCCCCGCAGCACAGCCGACGGCCAATATATCTACCGATATATTGGCGCGTCGCTGTGTGTGTACGGGGCGGTCGGCCGACCGCCTGTACACATGCTGCGGTGGCCGGCGGTGATTGACAGCTGAACTGGGCGGGCGTGTGTACACGCCCGCCCAGTTCATGACGTCAGTCCCCGATGGATCGGGCAGTGTGTATGCTGAACACACTGCTCGATCCGTCCATAGATATATCTGCAGATCAATCTACTAGTGTGTACCCACCTTAAATATATCAGTAGGCTGGACTGCCTCGCCAGTGGCAGTTGCAGAGCAGTCCATTATTCAAATAGGGGAGCCACACCCAGCGATGTATGACAGTGTCTAAGGGTGGCATTTGATTGGCTCCCCTATTTGAACAATGGACTGCTCTGCAACTGGCACTGGCAAGGAAGTCCAGGAACAGAGCATTGTGTCCTCCTCACCTGCGGCTTGGTATTGCCAGCACCATGCATTCTTTATAGCCCCGGCTGGGTGAACTGTCTTAACTCTCCTCTGTGAGAGGGGAATTCCCAATAATCACCTCACCCCTTTTAACCCGTTTGTGGTGGAATTTTAAAAAATACTTTCTTAGTGGGTGCCTAAGTCACAAAAGCAAGCTACTGTCCGAATGTCAAGTTCCTAGTCCTTATGGTTCAGGAGATTTTGTGAAGAGTCAGTGGTATTTGCCTTTTATATATATAGATTGTACCCTGCCTATATTACCTATATACATGGTGTTGCAGAGAATGCTGTTGTTATATTAATGCAACACAGCATATTATGTTTTAATAAAACGTCTTTACACTTTAAGAGTCTGCGCCGACCACACAGTGCAGGGGGTGGGGGGACGGGATGCATAGCACATATAAATATACATGTTATGCTGTATATAATATATGTGCTGGCTGGTTATCCCAGGGATTAGCAGCGCTGGGTGTATTAAGCAGTCATGCAGCACCCAGGACTCATCATTAGGCGTCTCTTCTTCTTCTACACCCACCACCAGACTCCTGGGAAACTAGCCAATGGAAGCCTGGGGGCGGGCTTAGAAAGAGAGTGAAGTCTAGTGCTGATGAGTCCTGGGTGCCTCGCATTGGCTGAATACACACAGCGCTGCCAATCCCTGGGATAGCCAGCCAGCACATATATTACATACAGCATAACATGTATGTTTATATGTGCTAAGCGCCCACCCCCTCCTGCACTGTGTGGTAGTTGCCGGAGTCACAGGTAATAATGTCTGAAATTCAGAAAAATTACTCAATTATCTATAAACAATTAAAAATCAACATTCAGGGGTTATTCATTTAGACCCAAAAATAGTTTTGGTGTAAAAAATGGGGGGTGGGGGTTTTCATGTTTTTTTTTTTGCGCCATTTTTTTCTGGGCTCTTCAATTAGAGCACATTTTCTTCCTTCCAAAAAGTGTAAAATTTTCATGCAAAAACACACGGGGTCTGCATAAAGTCACGGACCTAAATATTTTTTCATCCGCGAATGAAAAAAAAAAGTTTGCTTATGGCGGATTTGGTTTCACCTGCTAGTGAAATAAAATCCCTGATAGGTACCAGCTTCGGGGCTAATTGTATAGCCCCAGGAGCGTAAATCAGGTAAACAGATTCCACACTAAATCTATTCATTAAATTATTAGTATAATGTAATGAAAGCAAATTAGATTAAACCAAAAAATATATTTTTATATGAATGATGTGCAATGTCAAGCTACAGTAGTAATAAAATAAAAGAACAGTAAATGTTATTGTGTAAATGCAGCAGAAAATGTATAAGATACATATATATTAGTGTTACTATACCCACATTGGACATTTTACTGAAATATAAGTTTTCCACGGACACCCATACAAATGTCATGGCCTGTGCTTTTATGGGCGATTAGTTCCTTTTCATATCACAGTTCATAGCACTTTGCTTTGCAATAATATTGAAGGTCTATTGGGGACAGCTAAGAATCAAAAGCAGTAAAGAGAATTGGTTTAAATGTATCCAGTTTCATTACTGGATTGCAAAATATGGGAAAACAAAAAGTCAGGGTCATAAAACCGTAGAACATGCAGTATTTGCTGGAAAGTTTTGTTGTTTTCCATCGGTTATTGGTGGAGCAACTAACACTTCTCACAACTTTTCTTCTTTTCATTCTTAAGCATTTAACTTTTAAAATCTCTTATGCTGAAAGAAGATTTACCCATTTCCCTATGAAATTTGTGTTCTGTTAAGGAGAAGGTTCTATAGAGGTATATATACAGAATCCGGCGCTATTGTTGTAGTGAACACGCCTGCTGCTATGTCCAAAAGGCTGGGTTCACAGCCTGAACAACAACATACAAAAAAATACAAGGACAGCACTGGCACATTCACATTAAAATAATGCTTTTAATAACCCATATAAAACATTCAGGTATACAATATTTCTATTAGATATAATTAAAATATACAATTCATACCATATTGCTATCTTGTGTTGCCAACCAGAGAATATTACACACTCCTAACTATATATAATAGCATGCAGCTAAACACTTAACCTGAGCAATCTCATACAACCCTATTGTCACAATTGTAACCTTTTTTGTCAGCCTGTTACAATAGTAGCTGATGTTTATAATTTGGTGCCTGTATAGCTGTTTAACAGGCCTCCATTTATATTTCAAGTGGCAGTTCTTTGAGTGCACAATTTATAAAGCGGTCTCTACACGGAGTTTCCCCGTATACTTAAACTGGTATTAGATGTTATTTCCAGCTTTATAGTTATTCAAAGTCCCCGCTCATCAGAGCCATAGGAATGTTCATCTACGTGTTAATTTGCAGCTTTAAACGTGCTTAAATACCTCTCCCGGCTGTCGCCTCCAAAACTAGCCTTATCCGGAGTCCACCATATGATGGATAACAGGTAAGATGTCCAATCCTTTGCATGTAAGGTAGCTGCCTCTGGCCGGCCGGCACTTACTTGGTGTATTTAGAGTTGGATATACCAAGTAAGTGCCGGCCGGCCAGAGGCAGCTACCTTACATGCAAAGGATTGGACATCTTACCTGTTATCCATCATATGGTGGACTCCGGATAAGGCTAGTTTTGGAGGCGACAGCCGGGAGAGGTATTTAAGCATGTGTAAAGCTGCAAATTAACACGTAGATGAACATTCCTATGGCTCTGATGAGCGTGGACTTTGAATAACTATAAAGCTGGAAATAACATCTAATACCAGTTTAAGTATACGGGGAAACTCCGTGTAGAGACCGCTTTATAAATTGTGCACTCAAAGAACTGCCACTTGAAATATAAATGGAGGCCTGTTAAACAGCTATACAGGCACCAAATTATAAACATCAGCTACTATTGTAACAGGCTGACAAAAAAGGTTACAATTGTGACAATAGGGTTGTATGAGATTGCTCAGGTTAAGTGTTTAGCTGCATGCTATTATATATAGTTAGGAGTGTGTAATATTCTCTGGTTGGCAACACAAGATAGCAATATGGTATGAATTGTATATTTTAATTATATCTAATAGAAATTTTGTATACCTGAATGTTTTATATGGGTTATTAAAAGCATTATTTTAATGTGAATGTGCCAGCGCTGTCCTTGTATTTTTTTGTATGTTCTATAGAGGTAGTTTGAATAAACGAAGGCATACTGTATGTGCAAGCAAGTGCTTATTTTAGTGCTGCCATTACTTTACTTACTAAATTTTTACTGAAATAAAAGGTTTTAATAAAACACAACAAAGCTCCTTTAGAACAGTCTGAATGCCAGTATTTATTATAATCCTTTATTTATGTGGCACCACAAGGGTTCTGCAGTGCCCAATTACAGAGTACATATGCACATAATCAAAACAGGAAAACAGTGACCTACAGTTGAAGACAATATAGGACAAGTACAGGGTAACTAAGCATAACATCAGTAGATGATACTGAGATAAGTATCAAAGTGGGCGAAAACTGCAGGATTTGGGCAGTTGAGGATTATTAAAGTAAGAAAAGGATAAGCAGATGAGGGAAGAGGGCCCTACTTGTGAGAGCTTACATTCTAAAGGGGAGGGGCGGACAGACAGGGGTAACACAGATGGGGTAGACCGAGCGTGGGACAGAGGGTTAGGATGAGATTTGGCTGGGTTTGGTAAAGAAGTGGGTCTTAAGAGGCCGTTTGAAGTTCTGTAGAGAGGTGCAGACTCTGAGGGGGAGAGGTAAAGAATTCCAGAGAAAGGGAACAGCACGTGAAAAATCTTGGAGATAGGAGTGGGAGGAAGTAATCAGAAGACAGGAGAGTCAGCGTGCATTATCAGAGCGAAGAGGACGGATGGGAGAGTAAAGGGAAAAAGGTCAGAGATGTAAGTGGGAGAGGAGTTTGTGAGTGCTTTGTAAGTGAGTGTGAGAAGTTTGATTTGGATTCTGAAAGGGAAGGGAAGCCAGTGAAGGGCTTGTTGGAGAGAGGAGGTGGATGTAGTGCGTTTGGTGAGGAAGATGAGCCGGGCAGCAGCATTGAAGATAGATTGGAGTGGAGAGAGAGGTAATTGTCAGGAAGGCCAGTTAGGAGTAGATTACAGTTTTCCAGTGAGGAAATAATCAGTGAGTGGATATAATAAAAGCCCCTATGTTGGCCCAGTACACGAGTCTCCCTATAATGCAAATCTCACTCTGACACCCAGTATACAGAGACATATCTATCATATATTCCTGTGCCCCCTCTAATTTCCATTACATAATTCACAGCTCCCTCTCTTATTCAGTACAGAAAAATCCCTGTTTTACATAAATACATGTTTTATTGGGCCTATTTCAGAGTTGACCGCAGCAGCAAATTTGTTAGCAGTTGGGCAAAACTATGTGCACTGCAGGGGGGGCAGATATAACATGTGCAGAGGGAGTTAGATTTGGGTGGGTTGTATTCAAACTGAAAACTAAATTGCTATGTGAAAATAAAGCAGCCAGTATTTACCCTGCACAGAAACAAAATAATCCACGCAAATCTAACTCTCTGCAAATGTTATATCTGCCACACCTGCAGTGCACATGGTTTTGCCCAACTGCTAACAAATTTCCTGCTGCAATCTACTCTGAATTACCCCCATTGTCCTGTACTCAAAGCACAGCCACTTTTGGAAAACACATTGTCTACTTCTCAAACATTTCCTAACTCCTCAAACGTCATATAAATCAAAGCAGCCAATGACAAGTCACTAAAGTTTGGTTGCAGAAAATGGCAATTAACTCCAACAGCCCAGAAGTAACAGTTCTAATTGAACTATCAGCATGTACTGGTGGTGTAGAGAAGCAAATTGCAGCTTCACTGCTGTCCCTAAACGCCAGCTTTGGCTGATCCAAATAAAGGTTAAACATGAGTTACACCTAGGGGTATACTTACCAAATGTCAACTTTAATTAATTTAAATCGATAAATCGATGTGGTGTTTCCAGGGCTAAAACACATTTACTAGCATTTAAAAAGTAATATCACGTAATATAAAAAAATGATCTGTTAGTAAATACAGGTTGAGTATCCCATATCCAAATATTCCGAAATACGGAATATTCCGAAATACGGACTTTTTTGAGGGAGAGTGAGATAGTGAAACCTTTGTTTTCTGATGGCTCAATGTACACAAACTTTGTTTAATACATAAAGTTATTAAAAATATTGTATTAAATGACCTTCAGGCTGTGTGTATAAGGTGTATATGAAACATAAATTAATTGTGTGAATGTAGACACACTTTGTTTAATGCACAAAGTTATAAAAAATATTGGCTAAAATGACCTTCAGGCTGTGTGTATAAGGTATATATGAAACATAAATGTATTCTGTGCTTAGACTTAGGTCCCATCACCATGATATCTCATTATGGTATGCAATTATTCCAAAATACGGAAAAATCCCATATCCAAAATACCTCTGGTCCCAAGCATTTTGGATAAGGGATACTCAACCTGTATGTGTTTTAGAGATGGTAACACAACATCAATTTCAGATTATTATTTTTTTAATAGAAAATCTGTTTATAATCAATGAAAATCGACTTACTCTAAATATATCAGAGAGTCTAAATAGCTCTGTGACATTTAAGAACTCATGTAGTGTGTATTTGGGTGGTGGTGATGGGTGGAGTATTTTGGAATTTTACATAGTCGGATTCCTAATAGTTATCATAGAGTGACAAGTGACAAGTTGGACAAGCTGCTTTTGAAGGGGGTAGCCTATGGGATGTGAGTGGATTGGTCTCTTCTTTACAGTTTGGATTCCCACCTATTTATCCCTTTTTGTTACGTTTCTTATTGGACTGTCATTGTTAATAACTGATTATGTTTAATATTGCTTGTCGTTACTATACTTGCTTTATTGTTCTTTGTTCTTACATGCTTTTATTCTTTAGAAAGGAGGTGCAGCTTGGTGGGAAAGCATTGCTCTTCGGCAGGTGGTTGTGGGACACTTCTCCTTTGAAGTGAGGCAAGTTTGTCACAACCCATGTGGGGTGGTGGTGGTGGTGGTGGTGGGGGACAGGGGGGGGGGGGGGACTGTGCTCCTTTCTTGTGGTAGGTTCCAGTGCTGTGTTGTTTAAGGGGAGGTGGGTTTTTCTCAACTCAGGTTGTTTCCTATTAAATTACATCTCAGATATCACTGTTATTCATGGTGATAAAAGGTGCCGTAATTTACAAATAATCCCCAGCCGACAAGATGCTGTCTTGGCAAAGACATAACAGTACAGTATAGTAATTGCTCTATCTCCTCTATAACTACTTTATACTGCTAGGTTCAGGCCCTGCAACATACGCATAGAAAAAAATATGCTGAAAGTCAGCTGAGGTGCTCCAGCCTACAAGGAAGGTATCAGAAGCTTCTCCTGCCCAGCTCTAGAATAGGGAAAAAAATATAACACCATTCATTGATGCCATTGGCTGCTGCAAGCGGTTTTGTATTAAAAGTAGGAACTATTTCTGATTCTGAAATACTGGAAATACTCACTTGTGCCTTAAACAAGTGGAAAGAGACATTTCCACATGTTTTAATAATAGAAATCATTTAATAAATAGGTAACCTTTTGCCCGCTTACAGATTAAATTTTTCCTAGTGTCCAAAGTATCCATTGGTAATATACTGTAACTCAGGTATGGTCAACCAGAACTCTAGGTTTACTCTGTTTAAAAATATAAATATCTGTGTACAGCAGTCATAACTGTTGTAACCAGTGCTGAAAGTAGGGTGGTACGGGGTGGTACGGAGTACCATTAAGAAATATGGTGGTGGTACTAAGTACCACCAGCCCACCACTGGGGCATCATATATAAGGGGCATTTTTGTGTGTGGGACATAAAATGGTGTCAGTGGCATAACTGTGTGTGGTATAATATGTAATAAGCATTACGGTGTGTGGTATAATATGTAATGGATGTTACAGTGTCTGGCATAATGTGTAATGGGCATTACGGGGTGTGGCATAATATGTAATAAGCATTACGGTGTGTGGCATAATGTGTAATGGGCATTACGGTGTTTGGCATAATGTGTAGGGGGCATTATGGTGTGTGGCATAATGTGGCCATACCCCTATTGTCATGTAGCCATTCACCTAGTTTCGTGTGACTATGCCCCCTCATGCCATGTGACCACGCCCATGAGGGGTCAACCGCTGACCGCAAAGTTCCCACCATTGGATACAATGGAGCAGGGCCGGCTCTAGGCATGTTCGAATAGAGCGGCCGCGCAGGGCGCCACCCTTAATGGGCGCCACGCGCTGGCGCCGCCATATTCGATGCTGGAGCCGGCCCTGTGTGTGTGCTGCTGCAGCATTTGGCGGTCGCGCTGTGTATGCGCGCTGCGCGGCGCCGGTATCTAACGTCAGACGCCGGCGCCGCGCATAGCCCGCCTGCACAAGTGGCCGCCCGCCCGCCAGCCCGGACCCAGGCTCAGGCTCAGGCTCACTCGCCCGGCCTCCCGCCCGCCCGCCAGCGCTCCCACACAGGCGGACAGCAGTACTCCTCCCCAGCGCCGCAGGTATTTTTTTTTTTTGGGGGGGGGGGGAGAACCGCACTGTGGGGGCATTTCTGGCACACAGGGGGCATTTTTGGTTATGTGGGGGCATTTCTGGCACTGTGGGGGCATTTCTGGCTCTGTGGGGGGCATTTCTGGCACTGTGGGGGCATTTCTGGCACTGTGGGGGCATTGCATATCTGGCTCTGTGGGGGCATATTTGGCACTGTGGGGGCATATCAGGCACTGTGGGGACATATCTGGCCCTGTGGGGGCATATCAGGCACTGTGGGGGCATATCTGGCACTGTGGGGGCATATCTGGCACTGTGGGGACATATCTGGCACTGTGGGGGCATTTCTGGCACTGTGGGGGCATTTATCTGGCTCTGTGGGGGCATTTATCTGGCACTGTGGGGGCATTTCTGGCACTGTGGGGGCATATCAGGCACTGTGGGGACATATCTGGCACTGTGGGGGCATATCTGGCACTGTGGGGGCATATCTGGCACTGTGGGGACATATCTGGCACTGTGGGGGCATTTCTGGCACTGTGGGGGCATTTATCTGGCTCTGTGGGGGCATTTATCTGGCACTGTGGGGGCATTTATCTGGCACTGTGGGGGCATATCAGGCACTGTGGGGACATTTATCTGGCTCTGTGGGGGCATTTATCTGGCACTGTGGGGGCATTTCTGGCACTGTGGGGGCATTTCTGGCTCTGTGGGGGGCATTTCTGGCACTGTGGGGGCATTTCTGGCACTGTGGGGGCATTGCATATCTGGCTCTGTGGGGGCATATTTGGCACTGTGGGGGCATATCAGGCACTGTGGGGACATATCTGGCCCTGTGGGGGCATATCAGGCACTGTGGGGGCATATCTGGCACTGTGGGGGCATATCTGGCACTGTGGGGGCATATCTGGCACTGTGGGGGCATTTCTGGCACTGTGGGGGCATTTATCTGGCTCTGTGGGGGCATTTATCTGGCACTGTGGGGGCATTTCTGGCACTGTGGGGGCATTTCTGGCACTGTGGGGGCATATCAGGCACTGTGGGGACATATCTGGCACTGTGGGTGCATATCTGGCACTGTGGGGGCATATCTGGCACTGTGGGGACATATCTGGCACTGTGGGGACATATCTGGCACTGTGGGGGCATTTATCTGGCTCTGTGGGGGCATTTATCTGGCACTGTGGGGGCATTTATCTGGCACTGTGGGGGCATTTATCTGGCACTGTGGGGACATATCTGGCACTGTGGGGGCATATCTGGCACTGTGGGGACATATCTGGCACTGTGGGGACATATCTGGCACTGTGGGGACATATCTGGCACTGTGGGGGCATATCTGGCACTGTGGGGGCATTTCTGGCACTGTGGGGGCATTTCTGGCACTGTGGGGGCATTTATCTGGCTCTGTGGGGGCATTTATCTGGCTCTGTGGGGCATTTATCTGGCACTATGGGGGCATTTCTGGCACTGTGGGGGCATATCAGGCACTGTGGGGACATATCAGGCACTGTGGGGGCATATCTGGCACTGTGGGGGCATATCTGGCACTGTGGGGGCATTTCTGGCACTGTGGGGGCATTTATCTGGCTCTGTGGGGGCATTTATCTGGCACTGTGGGGGCATTTATGTATCAGGCACCGTGGGGCATTTATGTATCCTGCACCGTGGGGGCATTTATGTATCAGGCACCGTGGGGGCATTTATGTATCAGGCACCGTGGGGGCATTTATGTATCTGGCACCATGGGGGCATTTATGTATCTGGCACCGTGGGGGCATTTATGTATCTGGCACCGTGGGGGCATTTATGTATCTGGCACCGTGGGGGCATTTCTTGCACTGTGGGGACATTTCTTGCACTGTGGGGGCATATCTTGCACTGTGAGGGCATTAATGTATGTGGCACTGTGGGGGCATATCTGCGCTGTGGGGGCATTTATCCATCTGGAACTGTGTGGCCATTTATGTAGCTGGCACTGCTGGGGGGCATGTCACGTGTAGCTGGCACTGCTGGGGGGCATGTCATGTGTAGCTGGCACTGCTGGGGGGCATATCATGTAGTGTTCCCGCTAGGCGTCTGTGGCTGGGCAGTGTGTCTCAGTGCTCTACCTGGCGCAATGTGTCTAACGTGCTCTTATAGGAGGTTCTACCTGGTGCAATGTGTATTAGCTGCACTACTGTGTGGTGTAATGTGAATTGCCACTATAATGTGGCTACGCACCTTCCCCACGAAGTAACTCCCCTAAATTTTTGCTGCGCGCCTTCGGCGCGCACTGTCCATGCTTTAGCGTGTGGAAATGGGAACAACAAGCATTACAGTATGTACATCATTTTGCCCACCTAACTTAAAAATGTGCCCTCCCTGTGATCAGCAACCTGCCCTAAAAAGTGAACACTAGCACGTGTAGCTGGCACTGCTGGAGGGCATGTCATGTGTAGCTGGCACTGCTGGGGGACGAGACCACGCCCACTTTTTCAGGAGGCCACGCCCACTTTTCCAAGAGCGCGCGCGCCTTCGGCGCGCGCATGGGGGGGGGGGGCACTTTTACATTTTCTCGCTCAGGGTGCTAGTAGGCCTGGAGCCGGCCCTGCAATGGAGCGCATAGGCGCTACATTGTATCTCTGCCGTGTGCTGCCTCACAGACACTACAGGAGCACACAGCCAATCAGGAGAGTGCCACGACGTGGCGCTCCCTGATTGGCTGAAGGGACCCTCTTTGACAGGAGTCAGGGGGGGTCCTGGCAGTTGGGGAAAGGGGTCCCATGTGTAAACATGGGACCCCTTTCAGTGCGTGGTCGGGTTTCCGTTTTTTTGTTTTGCCAAGTACGTGGATTATACAAAGATGACAAGCAACACTGGATTATGTGAGTATAATTTTTTTCACAGGTACCCCGAGGATTCTACATGGAGAAGAGGACCGAGCCTCGTGTGAACATAGGTAAGTATGTATGTTTGGAGGTGTGCATGTATGTAATAAACTTATACTGTCACGGTGTGTGTGTCCTGTTTTTTGTTGGGTATTTTTTTAGTAGTAGTACTACTACAGGTACCAGCGGGCCCAGTTTTCCACTGCATGCTGGTACTTGTGGTTCTCCAAGTACCAGCTTGCGGGGGAGGCTTGCTGGGACTTGTAGTACTGCTACTAAAAACAATATTCTCATTTTTTACACTTGACTATCAGCCCCCCATCCGCCACCCTTGGATGGGGGGGACAGCCTCGGGCTTTACCCCTGGCCCTTGGGTGGCTGGAGGGGGGGACCCCTTGATTTAAGGGGTTCCCACTCCTCCAGGGTACCCCAGCCAGGGGTGACTAGTTGGGTATGTAATGCCAGGGCCGCCGGGACCACAATAAAAGTGTTCCCCGGCTGTGGCATTATGTACCTGGCTAGTGGAGCCCGGTGCTGGTTTTAAAAATATGGGGGACCCCTACGCTTTTTGTCCCCCGTATTTTTGGAACCAAGACCAGGCGCAGAGCCCGGTGCTGGTTGATGAAATATGGGGTAACCCTTGTCATTTTTTTCCCCATATTTTGTCAACCAGGACCGGCTCAAAGAGCCCGAGGCTGGTTATTGCTTAGGAGGGGGGACCCCACGCAATTTTTTTTTCACTTTTGACACTAAACACACCCTTTCCCATAGATAACCATGCACAGATCTCACTGATCCGTGCATGGTTATCCAAACTCGACTGGAAAATGCAGGTCTATTTTTTTGCTGCTTTTTTTAACTATTAAAAAAAAAAAAAAAAATAGACCCGCACTTGAGCACTCAGAGACTAACACCCAAATATGAATGAATAGTGAATACCCGTATTGTATGAAATAACAGCCGCGTTTGACCGATGGTCTATTCATTCGTATTTCAGAACTTTGCCAATCAAACCATTACGAATAGACCAGACACTGCCGAGTTTTCTGTTTAGTGAATTCCCGGATTGGGACTTAGAAAAAAAAACACAAATCGTCAAAACTCGGATTCTTAGTAAATACTGGCCATGGTGTGTGTGTGTGTGTCGTGTTTTTATTTGGGTATTTCTTTTGTTGTGGAACTACAGGTACCAGTGGTCCCATTATTTCCCCGCATGCTGGTACTTGTGGTTCTCCAAGTACCAGCAAGCGAGGGAGGCTTGTGGGACTTGTAGTTCCACAACAAAGGAGAATATTCTTTATTTTTACACAATTTTGGCTATCAGCCCCCATCCACCGCCCGGTGGGGACCCCTGGATTTAAGGGGTCCCCACTCCCCCAGGGAACCCTGGTCAGGGGTGACCTATATAAAAGTGTCCCTCAGCTGCGGCATCAGCTCCCTGGCTAGTGGAGCCCGGTGCTGGTTTAAAAAAATACGGGGGACCCCTACTTCTTTTGGCCCCCGTAATTTTGGAACCAGGACCGGTCCAAGAGTCCGGTGCTGGTTGTTTAAATACGGGGAACCCCAAATCAATTTTTTTCCTGTATTTTTGCAACCAGGACCGGATCAAAGAGCCCAAGGCTGGTTATGCTTTTGGTTGGGACCTGCACGTCATTTTTTAAAATAGTTTTTAACACTTTCTTTACTTTTACAGACAGAAACATGTACGGATCTCACTGATCTGTGCATGCTTCTGACTAATAAAAACATGACCTAAAATCCGCATGTTTTTATTACTAAAAATCACATGTTTCATTTACTAAAAACCATAAATAATCACATGCGAATTCCATTTTAACCTTAAAATTCGCACCCTATTACCTATTACCCTATTACATTTGCGATTTTTAGTAAAAAAATCGCAAATTAAAATGTGCGATTTGGTGCGATTTTTTTGACACCTAAAAAATCGCTCCCTATTACATCTAGCCTCTTTTGTTTCTTTACTAGAGAACAGCATATATCAATCAGCATGTACCAACAATATGATACAAAAGTAAAGGTAACAAAGTAAAGAAAGTAACAAGTTCTGACATACTGTATATTTCCACTCCCATCATCCTCATAATTGACACTCCTCACTAATTTTTTTCATAATTTTTAACCCTTTAATCTACATCATCAGCAAACCTGCTCCTCACATTTGAGTCTCTCCTTTGTCCATAGGGTGATTCAGACCTGATCACACGCTAGTTTTTTTTCTGCGCTGTGATCAGATCAGAACTGCGCATGCGTATGCACTGCAATGCACAGGAGCGTCGCTCGGGTACAAAGCGGATCGTTGCTGTGCGATGGGTATTACGAAGAAGCCATTCGCACAGCCGATCGCAAGGATTTGACAGGAAGAGGGTGTTAGTGGGTTGCAATTGACCATTTTCTGGGAGTGGTTGGAAAAATAGGATTTTAATACCTACCGGTAAATCCTTTTCTCCTAGTCCAAAGAGGATGCTGGGGTCCACTTCAGTACCATGGGGTATAGACGGTTCCGCAGGAGCCATGGGCACTTTAAGAATTTTGAAAGGTGTGAACTGGCTCCTCCCTCTATGCCCCTCCTCCAGACCTCAGTTATAGGAACTGTGCCCAGGGAGATGGACATTTCGAGGAAAGGATTTACTTTTATACTAATGGTGAGATTCATACCAGCTCACAGCTCAACCATGCCGCACAACATGGCATTCAACATGATACACGCCAACAGGCATGAACCATTTACAGCAACATGCTGAAAACAAATGATACACAACTTTTATAACTATAAAGAACAAATTACAGGTAAAGTACGCACTGGGTCGGATGCCCAGCATCCTCTACGGACTAGGAGAAAAGGATTTACCGGTAGGTATTAAAATCCTATTTTCTCGTATGTCCTAGAGGATGCTGGGGTCCACTTCAGTACCATGGGGTTATACCAAAGCTCCAGTACGGGCGGGAGAGTGCGGATGACCCTGTAGTACCGATTGACCGAACTTGTGTCCTCATCGGCCAAGGTGTCAAACTTATAAAATTTAGCAAATGTGTTTGACCCCGACCAAGTAGCTGCTCGGCAAAGTTGTAAAGCCGAGATGCCCCGGGCAGCTGCCCAGGATGAGCCCACTTTCCTAGTAGAATGGGCCTTCACCAACTTCGGTACCGGCAAGCCTGCCGTAGAATGAGCGTGCTGAATTGTCCCTCTGATCCAGCGC
Organism: Pseudophryne corroboree; assembly: GCF_028390025.1. Classification (NCBI taxonomy): domain Eukaryota; kingdom Metazoa; phylum Chordata; class Amphibia; order Anura; family Myobatrachidae; genus Pseudophryne; species Pseudophryne corroboree. Next base: position 299,120,634 of record NC_086448.1, read on the forward strand.
GCAATAGTCTGCTTAGAAGCAGGACACCCAATCTTGTTGGGAGCATACAGGACAAACAATCGAGCTGTTCTTGCGACATAAATCTTCAAAGCTCTAACCATATCTAGAGACTGTGACTCAGTGAAAGTGTCAGTAGCTACTGGCACCACAATAGGTTGGTTTATGTGGAAGGACGAAACCACCTTTGGAAGAAATTGTTGACGAGTTCTTAACTCTGCCCTATCTTCATGGAAGATCAGGTAAGGACTCTTGTGAGACAAGGCTCCCAACTCAGACACCTGCCTTGCGGATGCCAAGGCCAAAAGCATCACCACTTTCGAAGTGAGAAACTTAAATTCTATCTCCTGCAGAGGTTCAAACCAATCTGATTGAAGGAACTGCAACACCACATTAAGGTGCCACTGGAGGCACAAATGGAGGCTGGATGTGCAGAACCCCTTTCACGAACGTCTGAACTTCTGGAAAGGAGGCCAATTGTTTTTGAAAGAAAACTGATAAGGCCGAAATCTGGACCTTGATTGACCCCAATCTAAGGCCCGCATTCACACCAGCCTGCAGAAAATGGAGAAAACGTCCCAACTCCAACTCTTCCATAGGAGCCTTCTTGGATTCACACCAAGACACATATTTTCTCCAAATACAGTGGTAATATTTAGACGTTACTCCTTTCCTGGCCTGAATAAGAGTGGGGATGACTTCCTTAGAAATACCCTTTCAGGCTAGGATCCAACGCTCAACAGCCATGCTGTCAAACGTAGCCGCGGTAAGTCTTGATACACACACGGCCCCTGCTGCAGTAGGTCCTCTCGAGGAGGAAGAGGCCGAGGATCTTCTATGAGCAACTCCTGAAGATCTGGATACCAAGCCCTCCTTGGCCAGTCTGGGGCAATGAATATTGGTCAAACTCTTGTTCTTCTTATTATTTTGAGAACTTTTCGAATCAGTGGAAGTGGAGGGAAAACATATACCGACCGAAACACCACCTGGGTCACCAGTGCAGCCACTGCTATTGCTTGAGGGTCTCCCGACCTGGAACAATATCTCTGAAGCTTTTTGTTTAGACGAGATGCCATCATGTCTACTTGAGGAACTCCCCAAAGACTTGTCACCTCTGCGAAGACTCTCCTGGATGGAGATCGTGTCTGCTGAGGAAGTCTGCTTCCCAGTTGTCCACTCCCGGAATGAAAATTGCTGACAGAGCTCTAACATGTCTTTCTGCCTAGAGGAGAATCCTCGTCACCTCTACCTTTGCCGCTCTGCTTTTCATTCCGCCTTGCCTGTTTATGTACGCGACTGCTGTTACATTGTCCAACTGGATCTGCACGGGATCTTGAAGAAGATGTACCGCTTGTAGAAGGCCATTGTAAATGGCTCTCAATTCCAGAATGTTTATGTGAAGGCAGGCTTCCTGACTTGACCATTTTCCTTGGAAGCTTTCCCCCTGTGTGACAGCTCCCCAGCCTCGGAGACGTGCATCCGTGGTTATTAGGACCCAGTCGTGAATCCCAAACCTGCGTCCCTCTAGTAGGTGAGAACTGTATAGCCACCACAGGTCCCACTGGAATACTCTGGCATGAAATCGGCCAAACTGTATGGCCTCATAGGCCGCTACCATTTTCCCCAACAACTGAATGCATAGATGGATCGACACGCTTATTGGTTTCAATATTTGTTTGACCATTTTCTGGATTTCCAGAGCCTTTTCCACTGGAAGAATTCTCTCTGTACTTCTGTGTCCAGAATCATCCCTAAAAAGGACAATCTTGTCGTCGGTTCCAACTGCGACTTTGGAAAATTCATGATCCAACCGTGTTGTTGGAGTATTGACAGGGAGAGTGCGATGTTCTGCACCAACTGTTCCCTGGATCTCGCTTTTATCAGGAGATCGTCCAGATAAGGAATTATATTGACTCCTTTTTAACGAAGGAGGACCATCATCTCTTCCATCACCTTGGTGAATAGCCTCTGTGCTGTGGAGAGTCTGAATGGCAACGTCTGAAACTGGTAATGGCAATCCTGTACTGCGAGTCTCAGATAAGCTTGGTGAGGAGGATAAATGGGAACATGCAAGTAAGCATCTTTTATGTCTACTGGCACCATGAGTCCCCCTCTTCCAGACTGGAAATCACTACCCTCAGGGATTCCATCTTGAACTTGAACCTTTTCAGGTGGAGATTCAGAATTTTCAGGTTTAAAATCGGTCTGACCGTGCCGTCCGGCTTCGGAACTACGAAGAGGCTTGAATAAAAAACCTTCTCCTTACTGTGCCAAGGTTACCAGGACAATGACCTGATCCTGACATAATTTTTTAATTGCCGTTGTTACTGCCTCTCTTCCCGGAAGAGAAGCTGGCAAGGTCGATTTGAAAAATCGGCATGGGGGGATGTTTTGAAACTCTAGTTTGTACCCATGGGACACTATTTGTAAGACCCATTGGTCCAGGCCAGATTAAATCCAGATTTGTCTGAAAAGTTTCAGACGTGCCCCCACCTGAGCGTACTCCCGCAAGGGAGCCCCAGCATTATGCTGCAGATTTGGCAGAAGCAGGGGTGGACTTCTGCTCCTGCAATCAGGGACACGCTGCGGATTTCTTTCCTTTTCCCCTTCCCCTACCTGCAAAAAAGGGGGACCTTTGGCCTTTTTGAATTTGTTGGGCCGAAAGGACTGTATGTGAGAGTGATGTGTCTTTTTCGCCGGTGTAGGAGCATAAGGCAAGAATGTCGACTTACCTGCGGTAGCCACTGAGACTAACGCATCCAGCCCATCACCAAACAAGGCCTCACCTTTATACGGGAGAGCCTCTGCATTTCTTTTGGAATCTGCATTCCACTGGCGAATCCACAACGCCTCTGAGCCGATAGAAACCAATATATTTCATGGTTTCTAGTACGTACGCAGCAGCGTCTTTGATATGACCTAACGTAAGGAGTATCTCGTCTCCATCTATTGTGTCAAAGTCTAATGACAAGTTTTCTGACCACTTTTCAATAGCCCTACTCACCCACGCACAGACAATGGTAGGCCTGAGTAGTGTCCCATTGGCCACATCAATAGATCACCTCACTCACTTGCGGTCTGTCCGCTCCTTAAGTGAAGCCATTCCAGGCGCAGGGAGAAACACCTTTTATCTTTTATGACAGGGCCCTGTCTAAAATACGGGGTGACTCCCACCTTTTGGAAAAAGGTAAGCTGCCTGATATCCTTTTGGGAATCTGAAATTTCTTTTCAGGTTAAATCTGACTCCCTCCAAGAGACTGTTCAACTCCTGAGGTGGAGGGAAAATTACATTACTTCTTTACTAAAGTAAACCCTCTCCTTGTGGTAAAAGAGGGGACTTCGTAACTTCTAACACCTCCTTTATAGCTAAAACATGTTTTGAATGCTTTTTGCTAACTTAGGACCTATTCCCCTGGAATCACTAGTGTCAACACAGGAATCAGAGTCCGTGTCGGTATCAGTTTGTACTACTTGTTTGTATGTGACCCAGAGGGGTCCCTGTGGATGAAAGGCAGAACTATTAAAAATCACATCTTCAACAGATTATATTCAGTTTTCTGTATGAGATTCAGTCCAACCTCTAACTGATATGATTCACACTATCATGTAACCTTTCACCCAGTCAGGCTCTTGGTGTCATATTACACCTCTGTGTCCCTAACATATCTCCACAGAGTTCCCTGCCACAGACATGTCACACACGTGCACAACCACACCACAGACACTCTGGGACTTATAGGGGACAGACCCACAGTAAAATCTGTCAGAGGGACACAGATAGGATTTGCCAATTCAAAACCCAGCGCCAGTAACACAATGTCTGTGAACACAAAATGCCCACTGACATGCAGCGATTTTATAATGCTAATCACACAATTATATAGCACAAAATTCACTGTGGCCCCCCTGTTTTGCACCCTGATACTTGTTCAGTAGTGGAGGAGGACCAGCATTGTCTCTGCAGCCTGAGGAGAGAGAGAAAATGGTGCTGAGCAGTGTGCTGGATGACTCTTCAATGGTGTGTTTCTCCTCAGCATTTATGAGGTCATTTTTTATACTGGCAGGGGTAGGACTGTGTCTCAACAACTTATGCCCCTTATTTATGCCAGTTTCCATAGGTTTCATGCTGCCCAGGGTGCCATCCCCGCACCCTGCACCCTGCAGTGCCTGTGTATGTGTGGGCAACATGGCGCGCTGCGCTCCTGCCAGCCGCACAGTACCTTTAGCCGTCACTTTCTTGATTGAAGATCTGTCTTCTAACACTCACCTGTCTTCTGACTTCTGGCTCTGTGAGGGGGGTGACGGCGTGCTGTGGGAGTGAGCATCTAGGCACGGCTAGCGTTCAGTTCCCTTCAGGAGCTAATGGTGTCCTGTCAGCCAGAAGCAGAGCCATGAAACTCTTTAGGAAGTTGGTTCCTACTTCTGCCCCCTCAGTCCCATGAAGCAGGGAGACTGTTGCCAGCAGTTCTCCCTGAAAATAAAATACCCAACATAAGTCTTTTCAGAGAAACTCAGTAGAGCTCCTATAGAGTGCATCCAGTCTGCCTGGGCACATTTCTAAAACTGAGGTCTGGAGGAGAGGCATAGAGGGAGCAGCCAGTTCACACCTTTGAAAAATCTTAAAGTGCCCATGGCTCCTGCGGAACCGTCTATACCCCATGGTACTGAAGTGGACCCCAGCATCCTCTAGGACATATGAGAAAACGCATGCGTGTCCAAGCGTTTGCAGGGCGGGTGTCTGACGTAATTTTCAGTCCCGGACAGGCTGAAGTGATTGCAGCGGCTGAGTAAGTCCTGGGATACTCTGAAACTGCAAAAGATCTTTTTGTACCGCTCAGCTGCACATATGTTCGCACACTTGCACAGCCAAAATACACTCCCCTGTAGGCGGCAAATATCTGATCGCAGTGCTGCAAAAAACTGCTAGCGAGCGATCAGGTCTGAATCACCCCCATAGTAACAATGTACCCTAATCATTAACTTTGCATACAACAACTAACTCCTCAACCCCAATCTTGCCTTCCCTCCATCCCCTCTTATCCCATCAGCACTCCATAAGACCTTTTTGGCAGCTGGAAGACAAACTGTTTCGCTCACCATTACTTTGTGCAAAGTGGGACTAAAGCTGTTTTGACACATTTGCATTAAAAAACCTAGTCAAATATAATGTACAGTACTGTACCTAAAAATAGTGTGTTCATGCCCATATGCTGAGTCTAGAGCAACTTAGGGCCAGATTCAGAGATGTACAGAATGCCGATTTTGTACGCATCAGAGCATTTTTTTTCAGCTGCGCATGCCTATAAGTTGCACTGTGCATGTGCCACGATGGTCTTGCGATGATGGATGCAGAGAGGATTTATTTGCAAAGTTACTGACAGTCAAGTACCATTTGTGAAAGGTAACAGGGGAGTGTTGTGTCAGTTTGCAATCCCATACCCAGCTACAAGGGCTCCAGCATCTTACTTTCTGCAGCCATATTGCACCAGCATCGGGTTACTGAGATGGATAATGTTTGGCTGATGTGCGTCCAATGGTTGCATCTTTGTACACAAGCAGTGGATCAGAGACGCCAATTGTGGATGTCATTATACAACATATTTTCGCACAGCCACAAATTCATAGCTCCAAACTCATTTCCATAATCTCTGAATCAGGCCCTTAGGGGTCTATTTACTAAGCCTTGGATGGAGATAAATGGGGGTCATTCCGAGTTGATTGCTCGCTAGCTATTTTTTGCAGTGCTGCGAACAGATGGTCAGGGGAGTGTATTTTTGCTTTGCAAGTGTGCGATCGCATGTGCAGCCGAGCACTACAAAAATGTTTTGTGCAGTTTCTGAGTAGCTCAGAACTTACTCAGCCGCTGTAATCACTGCAGCCTGTTCTTGCCTGGAATTGACGTCAGACACCCACCCTGCAAACACTTCGACATGCCTTGTTTATTCCAACCATTTCAAGAAAATGGTCAGTTGACACCCACAAACGCCCTCTTCCTGTCAATCTCCTTGCGATCGGCTGTGCATATGGATTCTTCGTAAAATCCATCACTCCGCAATGACCTGCTTTGTACCCGTACAATGTGCCTGCACATTGCGGTGCATACACCTGCGCAGTTCTGACATGATCGCAGGGCAGTGAAAAATCCTAGCGTGCGATCGGGTCAGAATGACCCCCACAGTGCACAGAGATAAAGTCCCAAACTACCAGCTGCTGTCATTTTTCAAACACAGCCTGTGATATGCCAGGTAGTTGCTGATTGGCTAGTACTTTATCTCTGTGCACTTTATCTCCATCCAAGGCTTAGTAAATAGATTCCAATGTCTCTATATTCTATTTCTTGAGAGGCGCATCTCATTGTAATTATCGCACTGTGTCATTGAGAAGAGAGACACCGGAAATAGCAATTACATATCTTTGATCCCTAGTAGAAAACATCTTTTATTACTACCTCCACATCTGTCCTGCAGTATGATTTGCAGCCAATGGGATTATACTATATGTATCAAATGCACACTGGGCCTAATTAAGATCCTAAAGGATCTTGGTCACATGTCCAGTACAGATCCTGCATCATTGGACCCACTACAGCTTGAGACGTCAAGAGATTGGCAGTCTGCAGCCATATGGGGGCAGGGAGGGGGTGGTTTAAAAAATTGAGGCTTGTGTTTGCAGTTTAGAGGGACTGCTGAGGCCAGCCAGGATCTCCATTGGAAGATGGAGAGTTTCTGACCCCTTGGTTGGAGCAGGGGTGGCCTGATGGGTGTTTCAGGTGATCTGATGCTGCATCCTAGGACACAGCCAGGGCCGAACTGCCCATTTGGCACTTCTTGCAAATGCCAGAATGGCTGGATGGGCAGATGGTCTGGTCCGGTCACAGAGAAGCCGGGAAGGCCGTGCACAGCTCCCGGCTCTCTGTTTGTGCCCCCTGCCGCCGAAAGTACCTATTTGTAACGCACAGACATGGCACGCCCCTGTGCGCCGTGTCTGCGCACCCTCCACCCGTACTGTGCAGTTTAACAAAAATGGGGGCAGCCACGAATCTACGCCCCTTATTTCGTGGCACACCCCCATGTGCTGTGCCTGTGCGCCTCCTCCGTCATGTGTGCTCGCCCCTGTGCACGCGAATGCCAGGGCCGATTTCTGGCCCGAGTCCGTCCCTGGACACAGCACAGATCACATATACACGCAGGCGGTGTCTACTTATATCAGATGCCTCCTGCTGCATTACCATACTTGTGCATCACTGCTGCTTTCAAGTAAGCGATAGCACCTCCATCCACACATGAAATAAGTCCACTCAGTAGCTGCATCTCTCCTCCATTATGTTGCAATAAAACAGGATGCCACACAGATGTATTAAACGTGCCATATGAACTAAGTCTTAGTAATGCTAGATAAAAGTTCTCCAGTTTAAAATGACTAGCACATTCGCTGCTGATTCAAGGGCTCTCTTTGGGAGACCAAAAATACAAAAAAAAAGTTCAGATCTCTTGGCTGACTTCAACAAAAACTTGTTTAAAACTGCTGTTTCAGATTTTATTAAAATCAGTTCCTGAAAACACAGTAGAAGCATCCGGTGCCATCCTACTGTATGCCACTCAGGCTGATTACTGTCTACTGTAGAAGAGGTAGATAACCTGCTGTGGTGGTACGTTCAGTGATACAAAACTCTGCTTAAGTCTCAATGCTCCCTGCATGCGGGAAATGGTTTCCACTATTCCCATTGGGAATCTTTGTTCCTAGGTGCTCATTGTTCCTTTCACAAAGAATAAGCTGACTGTACTTCTTTTGTATGCAAGACTGAAGCTAAAGTATTTCTTTCTGTAACTTTCTATTTCATAACTTAATTCATGACGACCTTTACTTGTTCTAAAAAAACGTTATCTTTCACAACTTCAGATCAAATATATCAGGGACAAAATATCCTAAATTATTCCCAGTCAGAGTCATTGAAGTACTTCTTGTATGCATGGCTAATGGCTTCATTTTCTTCTTCTAAATCTGCACAGAACATCTTACTGGCACACAATGACCTACGTGGTGCCAGGATTGTGCCAAGCTAAAAATGCTTTGCATTAGAGTAATGTGTTCAGGAATATGGCTCCAGATGCTTTACTGCAATGCTTATAGATACATGAAATCCAGAATATACTGAACCAAACAAATCAGCTTTTTTATTTTTATTAGAGTCACAGTTCCTGTTTAACTTCTCCATTCAGACATAAATGAGTTGGCAATCGTGCAGTTAAACGGTGACAATAAACTCAATGCAAAAGTATAAACAGATCAAATGTATTTTTTAAATAACAAGTATAGAAAAGTGTGGGCTACAGATGAGAATGTCTGCAGAAAGGACTGTTGCCTTTTATAAAGTTTTAAAAGGCAAACTAAATGGGCTGAGAGGTTCCTATCTGCCGTCAAATTCTTTGTATCTATGTCTCTGTGTAAAGTTGTACATGTTGTTTGACACAGAGGAGACCAATACTCATGATAATGCAGCCTAGGCTATGAGTACACAAAAACCAGCGTCTGTTACCTGTCATGTTGCAGTAAACTTTCATTGGCCCTTGTGGACCACTGCCATCGGGATCAATCCAATACCAGCCTGATGTATTCCCCAGATGTCGATAGACTTCGCAGGACAGTTCATACATTGCTGAAACAAAGCCAAGGGGTCTTGTTAAATGCTTCATATTAAAAAAAGCCATATAACCAGGATGATTATAATCTTCACACAATCAACGTTATATACATAATAAACCAATACAGAAAAATCAAATAGACTGAAACTTACAATGTTACTTAAAAAAGGTCTGCATTCCATTATTGTTGAGATTTATCTTTTTAGACTAGATTTATGTGTTGTCTAAGGCCTTGTTACACTGGCCCACAGGGATACAGGGGAAACCCCTGATGGGCCCCACTGCCTGGGGCCCCACCTCCTCCTCTAAGGATCTGATTCCAGACTATGCACTTGAATTACACATAACACATATAGTAGATGTGGCCATGCTCATCTTACTGTGAAGCGGCATGCTGCATCACGGCACGTTGCATGGCGTGACAGGCTGTGACTATTCGCATTCTGCATTGCCGCAAAGATGAGCATGGCTGCATCTGTATGTTACCTTATACTGCCCAGGACTTTGGTGTATGTTCTACAGTGCATTGGTGGTAGTAATCTGGTACATTACATGCGCTATCAGTATTTACTATATACACTAATCAAGGAGACCAGGCCATGCACTCTCTATTGGTTAGCCAATCCTGTGTGGAGACTGGCCACACCCTTACACATGGGCCCCTACCACTGCATCCCCCCAGTGGGCCCTTCATGCCCCAGTCTGACACTGTACATAACCAACAAAAACCGATACAGTAGAAAGCATGTTGTGCAACTTTCAGCGTGCAGTAATATATATATACACACTGAGAACAAGATTTAGCATTGTGTTTAGTAGGGCTTTACCCTGCAAATAAAAAGTAACAAATGAAAAAAATCATATGATGTTAGTCTATCTGAGTAGGGACTGTGGCGTATCTCCCACCCCCACAGCCACTGCGGAGGTTTGGAGGCGCAGGGCTGCGGGGGCAGCGCCATTGATTCAGAGCAGATTGACATGTGGACTAGCTGTCCGCATGTCAATCTGCTAAATGTCCCTTCCAAAATGGACTCCGCCATAGAGGAAACATGCTAGAGGTCATACTTGACCTCTAGCGTCTAGGAAGTCCCGGGACCCGCGGGAGCGCATAGTGCTGGGAGCGGCACCCTGCATCCCTGCCACCTTGCTACCCTGGAGTGGCGGCAGCAGCAACGGGGGGATCGGGCAGCGGTGCCCGAGGCTCACTACAACCATCAGCGGCAGCGGGGATCGGGCAGCATTGCCTGCGGATCACTAAACAGTGGGTGGTGGGTTGGGTAGCATTACTCCCTAGCAACAACTAACAAGCATGACACCCAGTGCATGAAATACCTGGCAACAAGCATTAACCCCTGGCAATGAGCTTGACACCCAGTGCATGAAACCTCTAGCAATGAGCATAACACCCAGCGCATGAAATCTCTGGCAACGAGCATAACACCCAGCGCATGAAACCTCTGGCAACGAGCATAACACCCAGCGCATGAAACCTCTGGCAACGAGCATAACACCCAGCGCATGAAACCTCTGGCAACGAGCATAACACCCAGCGCATGAAACCTCTGGCAACGAGCATGACACCCAGTGCATGAAATTCCTGGCAACAAGCATTACCCCCTGGCAATGAGCTTGACACCCAGCGCATGAAACCTCTGGCAACGAGCATAACACCCAGCGCATGAAACCTCTGGCAATGAGCATGATACCCAGAGCATGATATCCCTGGCAATAAGCATTACCCCCTGGCAACGAGCTTGACACCCAGCGCATGAAACCTCTGGCAACGAGAATGACACACAGCGCATAAAACCCCTAGCAATGAGCATGACACCCTGAGCATGAAAACCCCTGGCACCGTGCATGGAACCAAGATCATTATACCCTTGGCAACGATCAAGTAATTTAAAAGTAATTAGAAGTCTTACTGTAGTACTTAATGTGTAATGGGCATTGCGGCATAATATATAACGAGCATTGCGATGTGTGGCAAAATGTATCACAGACATTGTGGTATGTGGTATAATGTATACCGGGCATTGCGGTGGGTGTCATAATGTGTCACAGGCATGACGGTGTGTGGTATACTGTATCACGGGCATTGTATGTGGTATAATGTCTCAGGGGCATTGCAGTGTGTGGTATAATGTATAACAGGCATTGCGGTGTGTGTCATAATGTGTCACAGGCATGACGGTGTGTGGTATACTGTATCATGGGCATTGTATGTGGTATAATGTCTCAGGGGCATTGCAGTTTGTGGTATAATGTATAACAGGCATTGTGGTGTGTGTCATAATGTGTCACAGACATGACGGTGTGTGGTATACTGTATCATAGGCATTGTATGTGGCATAATGTCTTAGGGACATTGCAGTATGTCGTATAATGTATAACGGGCATTGCAGTGTGTGTCATAATGTGTCACAGACATGACGGTATGTGGTATACTGTATCACGGGCATTGTATGTGGCATAATGTCTTAGGGGCATTGCAATGTGTGGTATAATGTATAACGGGCATTGCGGTGTGTGTCATAATGTGTCACAGGCATGACGGTGTGTGGTATACTGTATCACGGGAACTGTATGTGGTATAATATCTCATGGGCATTGTGTGTAGCATAATGTATAACGGGCATTGTGATGCGTGGCATAATGTGTCACAGGCATTACAGTGTGTGTCATAATGTGTCACAGGCATTACGGTGTGTGGCATAATGTCTAAGGGCCATTGCAGTGTGTGGCATAATGTGTAAGGGGAATTACTATAAGGAGGAATAATGACAAATAATGTAAGGGGCTTGAATCAGGATTATTCTTTTTTCCTGTGGTCGCCGGTGTCTCGGCGTGCAGGTTTCAAAACTGGGGCATAAGGTAGTCTTTTCCTGCAACACCACACCTCTTTCAGCAAAGCCACACCCCATTTTAATGAAGCCTTCACTTTGCTAGTGCCAATTATGAGGGGAGAATTTTTTGTCTTGAGGAGAAAAATTTCTAGTTACGTCACTGAGTAGGGAATAACATCAAGACTGGTGAAACTCATTTATGTTCAGTGTAAAGGATATCTTGTGGATAGACTGAGGCTTGGAAAACCAAAGGTTCTGAGCTTACAAATTCTAATTTTGTAAATACTGTGCACCCCTGAAGGTATTATTTATTATGGTTTTCTGCATAAAAAAGAAAGTTATAATCCCCATAGAAATGATGTCAGTAGTAATGTCAGCGCATCTTTGATTTTCTATTTTTGGGGTAAATGTATGAAGCAGTGATAAGAGAGAAGTGAGCCAGTGGAGAAGTTGCCCATGGCAACCAATCAGCATTGAAGTAACATTTATAATTTGCATACTATAAAAGTATACAGAGCAGCAGTTGTCATGGGCATTTCCACTGGCTCACTTCTCTCTTATCACTGCTTCATACATTTACCCCTTTATTCTGTATGTTTTTTTCTTTCATTGAGTTCACTTACAAATTCCCCATTTTCTTATTTTGGTTGTACCATTTTGTACTTTCTGCTATTTGTATATAAATATAACTTTCTTTTCCTTTTTATAAGATTTAAAAATAACTGTAGAGTTGTGTGGTTATATTTAAATGAACAGCTACTGTACAGTACATTGGTTCTTCACCAAAACCAGCCAAATGTCAACCTCTGTTCCACGTTCACTGTCTACCCTATCTGTGTCACCCCTTCTGTTTACCCCTTACCCCTCCCTTTTAGAATGTAAGCTTTGACAAACAGGGCCCTCTTCCCTCATGTATTTTTCCTTCTCTTACTTAAACCATCTTCAACAGCACCAAATCCCTTGATTTTCTGCCACCCTGATACTTATTTCAGTGTCGTCTGCTGCTGTAGCTATGTTTATGTACCCTGTACTTGTCATATATTGTCTTCAACGGTAAGTTGTTTTCCTGTTTTATTTGGGCACTGTGGATCCCTTGTGGCACCATAAAAATATAATAATAATAATAATAATAATAATAAAAAATAAATGTCAAAACATCAGGAAATGCACTGATGTCATCATTATGTCATGTACACTGACTAGGGCTTGGTCATGCTGATTGGAAGTACTTCCTAAACATCAAGCATAAAATAAACCAAGGAAAATGGCACATTTTGCTTAGCTTACAGAACTGTCCTTGCATGCAAAATGTATTCAGCTAGTCACAAGTGGCAAATGCACCCGCTTTACTCCTAGTGTGAACAGTACAGGGGCGGATTGGCCATAGGGCTCACAGGAAAGACCCCCGATGGGCTGATGTGCATGTGGGGCCTGTTCTGTTTGCTGACATGCGAGGGGTGGTGCCGCCGCCATGGTTACACGGCATACCTCTGGTGCCAGAGCCGGCCATAGCTATAGGCAAACTAGGCAATTGCCTAGGGCATTTGATATGCCTAGGGGCATCTGCAGCTTCTGCTGATTAAAATGATATGCGGCATGCCTATATTCTGTATAGCATTTCATATGCAGATACAGCCACAGTCTCACACAGTATATAGGCATGCTGCATATCATTTTAATCAGCAGAATCTGCTTGTGCATCCTAGCCACATAGCAATGCAAATAAGATGCATTTTCATAAAAAAAGGTGCCCGACGTTAGCATTGAGGCAAGATTTATGAGGACACATCTGTATCCAAGCAGAGGCAGAGGTCACAGTGTTAGTGGTAGTGTGAGTGCTGTGTGCATGTGAGTGGGTTGGTTGTGCAGTAGTGTTCGGAATATGTGTAAGGAGCATTATGTGTGTCATGTAAAAATGCATTAATAATGTGCAACATATGTGTAAGGGGCACTATGTGTGTCATTATGTGTATAAGGGCATTAATAATGTGCGGCATATGTGTAACAGGGTACTACTGTATGTGTGTCATTATGTGTATAGGGGCACTAATAATGTGCAGCAAATGTGTAGGGGGCACTATGTGTCATTATGTGTATAAGGGCATTAATAATGTGCGGCATATATGTAAGGGACATTATGTGTAAAAGGGCATTAATAAAGGTTGTCATAATGTGTAAGGCACATTATGTTTATAAGGACATTAATAATGTGTAAGGGGCATTACTGTGTGGAATTATGTGTATAAATGCATTACTAATGTGTGGCATTATGTGTATAGGGTGCTCTACTATGTGGCGTTGCGTATAGAAAGGGCACTACTGTGTCATCTAATATGAATAAAGAGCAATAGGGTGTGGTGTAATGTGAATAAGGAGCAATTCAGTGTGATGTAATGTGAATAAGGGGCTCTACTGTGAGGAGTAACGTTTATAAGGTAAAGTGATACTACTGTGTGATGCAATATGAATTATGGACACTATCGCATGATCAAATGTGAATAAAGTTGCAGTACTGTGTGGCGTAATTGGAATTGGGGTTACTATTGTGTGGTCATGCCCCTTGCCAGCAAAAACACACCCTTTTTGGGCTGTGCGCCAAATGTGCGAACTGTTCCTATTTAAAATATAGGGGGTACAAACACCAAAATAAGGACTGCTATGGGTGAGGGGTGATGGTGCTGGGAAAGAGGTGCAACCAGTGGTGGTGCTAGGGGGCACCAGCCAAAATCTTGCCTAGGGCATCATATTGGTTAGGGCCGGCCCTGTCTGGTGCTACCCATGTGAGGTCATATCTACAAATATTTCCAGGGCTACTTTTAGTTCCCAATCCACCCCGGCCCAATTTTGAAAGAAAGTGCAACAGAATATGCTAGCGCTACATAAATGTTAATAAATAAATGAATATATAGATGTTAGAGCCAAGAATTATAAAACCTCTTGGTGTCACTAGGCCTTTCAAACAGCAGTGGAAACTTGAAACAAATTATGATACCAAAAGTTATATTATACATTTCCCCCCCTTTGGGGTCAAATTGTTTTAATGTTTTCTGTGGGGGGCAATGTGTTTATTTTTTTCTTGTGCAATGTTTTTCATCTGCGCTTGTGTCTGAGTCGCACTGTGCATGCATGCACCACGATGGTGTTTGTACAGAGTTGCAGTACAGAGCCAGCCAGACACACACACTCACCAAGAAGTGTATTAGAAATGTGTTGGCATTCCTGTGTGGTTACAGAGGGTTGGCTGACCAGACGCAAAAATAACGTAGTTGCTGAAAGTGGTTACATATATTGAATTGATCACATTGGAGGCCATACTCAGATGGATGATCTGCACCTAGCAAAGGGCTGGTGAAACTTACAATTGTGCAATTAGTGGTTGCGTCTAAAGACGCACAAAGCATGATTGCAGCATCTGCAGCACTGAAAGGGAGCATCTCTGTCCTTGCGTATTTGGATGCATAGATGTACACCAGGGAAGGGCATTGTAGCGTCATTAGCATGAAGTCAGAATTGCAATGGCAAAAAAAGATGCAAGGAAGTTGCAACTGCTCCCAACTCAGAATCAGACTCTTTGAGGAGGAAACCTGCTCCCTCAACAGATTCCACCCCCACAACAGTCCCAGCCCCATAAAGGCTGCTTCCATAAATTTCCCAGGCTGATTTTCCATCTTAATTACCCCCTGGAACAGTATATGTGCTTTATGCCAGGAGGCAATAATAATACTAATAATAATAATAATAATAATAATAATAATAATAATAATACTGTAATTATAATAATGCATTCACCATGTCAAAAGTAATTGGACTAAGGGCGGTATCCTATTAGCTGCGGTGAATTAAGGCAGCCAATGGTTTTACCCCAGGACTGTCCTATTAGCCCTGTAACCCGGCACTTATTGGGGATTTTGCTTTGCGTGACTCATACGCACAAAGCAGAATCCCCAATAACCATACCCAGGAGATCCGTTTTTGGATGGTAACATATGGGTTTGCGAACTTATCATGGATTCCATGTGTTATCGTCTGATAATGGGGGATTTACTGCATTGTAAAAACGGGCTGTAATTGGATAGCCCGATAGTATCATCGGGCTAAAAAGCCTGTTATTTCCGTGCAGTAAATCAATGCATGTAATCAGAGCTGGATTAAGCCTTAGGGGGGCCCGGAGCACTTAAGACAGGGACCCTCTCCTCCCTTCAGTACC
Source organism: Pseudophryne corroboree (assembly GCF_028390025.1). Lineage (NCBI taxonomy): Eukaryota > Metazoa > Chordata > Amphibia > Anura > Myobatrachidae > Pseudophryne > Pseudophryne corroboree. Next base: position 299,136,326 of record NC_086448.1, read on the forward strand.
GGACAAGAAGATGGAATAATTTGCTCTTTACTACATGCTACAGAGCCCTGCTTTGTGGCCTTGCTTCTGCATTATCCACACCTGGATAAAATGAGTGCCTATATCAGGAAGCTGTTTAAACAGCATATTAAGGCTCCAAGGGAAGACAAACATTAAAACCATACTGCAAAGCAAGAGCCGAGCTGTCTGCAAGTTCATTGGTTGCCGCCCCTCAGCTGTGTGGGTGGGGCTACACATGTAAACTAAGCTGACCACTGTGTCCAGGTTGTTGTAACATACAGTTCAAAAGTGTATGTGGCAATCAGTAGGAGCACCCCAAGTCGCCGTCACAAATGACAACATGCATGCAAGGAAATTTGTAAGATCAGGGACCAAACGTGCAGGTGACATAATGGGGGTCATTCCGAGTTGTTCGCTCGTTGCCGATTTTCACAACGGAGCGATTAAGGCGAAAATGCGCATGCGCATGGTACGCAGTGCGCATGCGCTAAGTATTTTAGCACAAAACTTAGTAGATTTACTCACGTCAGAACGAAGAATTTCCATCGTTGAAGTGATCGGAGTGTGATTGACAGGAAGTGGGTGTTTCTGGGCGGAAACTGACCGTTTTCTGGGAGTGTGCGAAAAAACGCAGGCGTGCCAAGATAAAACGCGGGAGTGTCTGAAGAAACGGGGGAGTGGCTGGCCGAATGCAGGGCGTGTTTGTGACGTCAAACCAGGAACGAAACGGGCTGAGCTGATTGCAGTGTAGGAGTAAGTCTCGAGCTGCTCAGAAACTGCTAAGAATTTTCTATTCGCAATTCTGCTAATCTTTCGTTCGCAATTCTGCTAAGCTAAGATACACTCCCAGAGGGCGGCGGCCTAGCGTGTGCAATGCTGCCAAAATCTGCTAGCGAGCGAACAACTCGGAATGACCCCCAATGTGTCCAAAAAAAATTATAAGTGAAGAAGTGAAGCAAGTGACAGGGACCAAATAACCATTTAAAAATGAGAAGGAAGCCACACAATCAATGATAAGGGGCTAATGTACAATTGCAGTGGTTTCCATGCTGTTAAATGCTGTTATGTAATAACAAGGTATGCCAAGCAGTGGAAAGAATATGTACCAACATGAAAAAACACATATATTGTACATATATAGTCCAGGTGTGGATCATCGGATCCCTCTCAGGAATGATGTGGAAAGAAGCCCATAGGTTTCCATAGGGTAATGCCAGCAAAAGCAGGAGTTACCCTCCACACTGAAGCCCTGGCGTTCAAGGGGCCTAATTCAGACCTGATCGTAGATGTGCTAAATTTAGCTTCCCTGACATGCGGAGGGCACAGGGCTAGTCCGCCCCGCATGTCATGCCCTACCCCTTCGCACAAGTACAAAAGCATTGCACGGCGGTGATGCTTTTGTACTTGAAGAGTAGTTCCCCACCAACGCAGCTCCTGCGTGCTGACAGGGAGCTACCCGTCACTGTGAGGGTCGCAATGGCTGTGTGGGATGCCACGCAGCTGCCACAGCCCGCCCCCCCCCAATGGTCCGGGCACGCCTGCGTTGCCCGAACCGCGCCCCCTAAACAGTGGCCAAACACCTCCTGCCCGACCACCTCCCACCCAGCGACCGCCTCTGCCTGTCAAAACGCACAGCAGTGATCAGGTCTGAATTAGGCCCAAGGACTTACAGTAGGGGGTAATTCAGACCTGATCGCTCGCTAGCAGTTTTGCAGCGCTGCGATCAGATAGTCGCCGCCTACAGAGGAGTGTATTTTAGCTGTGCAAGTGTGCGAATGCATGTGCAGCCGAGCGGTACAACTAAACTTTGTGCAGTTTCTGAGTTGCCCAGAACTTACTCAGCCGCTGGGATCACTTCAGCCTGTCCGTGGCCGGAAATAACGTCAGAAACGCTTGGACACACCTGCGTTTTTCCAACCACTCCCAGAAAACAGGCAGTTGCCACCCACAAACGCCTTCTTCCTGTTATTCTCTTTGCGATCGGCTGTGCAAATGGATTCTTTGTAAAACCCATCGCACAGCAACGATCCGCTTTGTACCCATGCAAAACGCATGCGCAGTTCTGATCTGATCACAGCGCTGCAAAAAACGCTAGCGAGCGATCAGGTCTGAATGAGCCCCTTAGCACATATGGAAATGCGGTAAAAAACAGAAAATACATTTTTTACCACATTTTCCCTTTAGTTCATCCTGCCCATACATGCACAAGCATACATACAAGCACACATACATGCATACACAGATATACACACACAAACTTCAAACTTACATTCTATATTATACATTCCAGGGACTTAGAGCAGACTGGCAGCACTGTGAGGATGAAAGGGAGCTGTTGTGTTTGAGCGTGTGCAGCTCAGCCCGGACATTCTATATGCAGAGAGCTATGGTTCTCTCTTTTGCTGCAGCTCCACGATTTCTTTTGCTGAGATTGAGACACAGGGCCTGACTCAGGGCTGATCGCTGCTACAACAGCGTTCGCACCCTGAAGCCCTTCCTCTTGTGTGCTCGAGCAGCGTGCGCACCCAGTGAGATGCAAAAACATCTCACTGGTGTGATTGCCTCTGCCTGATTGACAGACAGAGAGAGACGGTTGCGGGGCGGGAGGGGGGCGTGCCAATGGCATCATAACTAGAGATGAGCGGGTTCGGTTCCTCGGAATCCGAACCCGCCCGAACTTCAGGTTTTTTTACACGGGGCCGAGCGACTCGGATCTTCCCGCCTTGCTCGGTTAACCCGAGCGCGCCCGAACGTCATCATCCCGCTGTCGGATTCTCTCGAGGCTCGGATTCTATCGCGAGACTCGGATTCTATATAAGGAGCCGCGCGTCGCCGCCATTTTCACACGTGCATTGAGATTGATAGGGAGAGGACGTGGCTGGCGTCCTCTCCGTTTAGACTAGAGTACTAGAGAGAGACACAAATTTTGGGGAGCATATTATTGGGAGGAGTACTACTTGCTGCTGATAGTGTGACCAGTGACTGACCACCAGTTTAATTAATCCGTTCTCTGCCTGAAAAAAAACGATACACAGTGTGACACAGTCACATACCATATCTGTGCTCAGCCCAGTGTGCTGCATCATATGTAATACTGTATATCATTATCTGACTGTGCTGAGTGCTCACTGCTCACACAGCTTAATTGTGGGGGAGACTTGGGAGCAGTTATAGCAGGAGTACATATTTTAAAGTACAGTGCACACTTTTGCTGCCAGAGTGCCACTGCCAGTGTGACTGACCAGTGACCACTGACCACCAGTATTGTGATTGTCTGCTGACCACCAGTATATTGTGATTGTCTGCCTGAAAAAGTTAAACACTCGTCGTGTGGTGTTTTTATAAACGCATTCTGCAGACAGTGTCCAGCAGGTCCGTCATTACATAATATATACCTGTCCGGCTGCAGTACTAGTGTGATATATATATTAGTGATGAGCACCGGAAATTTTTCGGGTTTTGTGTTTTGGTTTTGGGTTCGGTTCCGCGGCCGTGTTTTGGGTTCGAACGCGTTTTGGCAAAACCTCACCGAATTTTTTTTGTCGGATTCGGGTGTGTTTTGGATTCGGGTGTTTTTTTCAAAAAACCCTAAAAAACAGCTTAAATCATAGAATTTGGGGGTCATTTTGATCCCAAAGTATTATTAACCTCAAAAACCATAATTTCCACTCATTTTCAGTCTATTCTGAATACCTCACACCTCACAATATTATTTTTAGTCCTAAAATTTGCACCGAGGTCGCTGGATGACTAAGCTAAGCGACACTAGTGGCCGACACAAACACCTGGCCCATCTAGGAGTGGCACTGCAGTGTCACGCAGGATGGCCCTTCCAAAAAACCCTCCCCAAACAGCACATGACGCAAAGAAAAAAAGAGGCGCAATGAGGTAGCTGTGTGAGTAAGCTAAGCGACCCTAGTGGCCGACACAAACACCTGGCCCATCTAGGAGTGGCACTGCAGTGTCACGCAGGATGGCCCTTCCAAAAAACACTCCCCAAACAGCACATGACGCAAAGAAAAAAAGAGGCGCAATGAGGTAGCTGTGTGAGTAAGATAAGCGACCCTAGTGGCCGACACAAACACCGGGCCCATCTAGGAGTGGCACTGCAGTGGCACGCAGGATGGCCCTTCCAAAAAACCCTCCCCAAACAGCACATGACGCAAAGAAAAAAATAGGCGCAATGAGGTAGCTGTGTGAGTAAGATAAGCGACCCTAGTGGCCGACACAAACACCGGGCCCATCAAGGAGTGGCACTGCAGTGTCACGCAGGATGTCCCTTCCAAAAAACCCTCCCCAAACAGCACATGACGCAAAGAAAAAAAGAGGCGCAATGAGGTAGCTGTGTGAGTAAGATAAGCGACCCTAGTGGCCGACACAAACACCGGGCCCATCTAGGAGTGGCACTGCAGTGTCACGCAGGATGTCCCTTCCAAAAAACCCTCCCCAAACAGCACATGACGCAAAGAAAAAAAGAGGCGCAATGAGGTAGCTGTGTGAGTAAGCTAAGCGACCCTAGTGGCCGACACAAACACCGGGCCCATCTAGGAGTGGCACTGCAGTGTCACGCAGGATGGCCCTTCCAAAAAACCCTCCCCAAACAGCACATGACGCAAAGAAAAAAAGAGGCGCAATGAGGTAGCTGTGTGAGTAAGCTAAGCGACCCTAGTGGCCGACACAAACACCGGGCCCATCTAGGAGTGTCACTGCAGTGTCACGCAGGATGGCCCTTCCAAAAAACACTCCCCAAACAGCACATGACGCAAAGAAAAAAAGAGGCGCAATGAGGTAGCTGTGTGAGTAAGCTAAGCGACCCTAGTGGCCGACACAAACACCGGGCCCATCTAGGAGTGGCACTGCAGTGTCACGCAGGATGGCCCTTCCAAAAAACACTCCCCAAACAGCACATGACGCAAATAAAAATGAAAGAAAAAAGAGGTGCAAGATGGAATTGTCCTTGGGCCCTCCCACCCACCCTTATGTTGTATAAACAGGACATGCACACTTTAACCAACCCATCATTTCAGTGACAGGGTCTGCCACACGACTGTGACTGAAATGACGGGTTGGTTTGGACCCCCACCTAAAAAGAAGCAATTAATCTCTCCTTGCACAAACTGGCTCTACAGAGGCAAGATGTCCACCTCATCATCATCCTCCGATATATCACCGTGTACATCCCCCCTCCTCACAGATTATCAATTCGTCCCCACTGGAATCCACCATCTCAGCTCCCTGTGTACTTTGTGGAGGCAATTGCTGCTGGTCAATGTCTCCACGGAGGAATTGATTATAATTCATTTTAATGAACATCATCTTCTCCACATTTTCTGGATGTAACCTCGTACGCCGATTGCTGACAAGGTGAGCGGCGGCACTAAACACTCTTTCGGAGTACACACTTGTGGGAGGGCAACTTAGGTAGAATAAAGCCAGTTTGTGCAAGGGCCTCCAAATTGCCTCTTTTTCCTGCCAGTATAAGTACGGACTGTGTGACGTGCCTACTTGGATGCGGTCACTCATATAATCCTCCACCATTCTTTCAATGGGGAGAGAATCATATGCAGTGCCAGTAGACGACATGTCCGTATCCGTAATCGTTGGCAGGTCCTTCAGTCCGGACCAGATGTCAGCATCAGCAGTCGCTCCAGACTGCCCTGCATCACCGCCAGCGGGTGGGCTCGGAATTCTGAGCCTTTTCCTCGCACCCCCAGTTGCGGGAGAATGTGAAGGAGGAGATGTTGACAGGTCGCGTTCCGCTTGACTTGACAATTTTCTCACCAGCAGGTCTTTGAACCCCAGCAGACTTGTGTCTGCCGGAAAGAGAGATCCAAGGTAGGCTTTAAATCTAGGATCGAGCACGGTGGCCAAAATGTAGTGCTCTGATTTTAACAGATTGACCACCCGTGAATCCTTGTTAAGCGAATTAAGGGTTCCATCCACAAGTCCCACATATCTAGCGGAATCGCTCCGTGTTAGCTCCTCCTTCAATGTCTCCAGCTTCTTCTGCAAAAGCCTGATGAGGGGAATGACCGGACTCAGGCTGGCAGTGTCTGAACTGACTTCACGTGTGGCAAGTTCAAAGGGCATCAGAACCTTGCACAATGTTGAAATCATTCTCCACTGCGCTTGAGACAGGTGCATTCCACCTCCTATATCGTGCTCAATTGCATAGGCTTGAGTGGCCTTTTGCTGCTCCTCCAACCTCTGAAGCATATAGAGGGTTGAATTCCACCTCGTTACCACTTCTTGCTTCAGATGATGGCAGGGCAGGTTCAGTTGTTTTTGGTGGTGCTCCAGTCTTCTGTACGTGGTGCCTGTACGCCGAAAGTGTCCCGCAATTCTTCTGGCCACCGACAGCATCTCTTGCACGCCCCTGTCGTTTTTTAAAAAATTCTGCACCACCAAATTCAAGGTATGTGCAAAACATGGGACGTGCTGGAATTTGCCCATATTTAATGCACACACAATATTGCTGGCGTTGTCCGATGCCACAAATCCACAGGAGAGTCCAATTGGGGTAAGCCATTCCGCGATGATCTTCCTCAGTTGCTGTAAGAGGTTTTCAGCTGTGTGCGTATTCTGGAAAGCGGTGATACAAAGCGTAGCCTGCCTAGGAAAGAGTTGGCGTTTGCGAGATGCTGCTACTGGTGCCGCCGCTGCTGTTCTTGCGGCGGGAGTCCATACATCTACCCAGTGGGCTGTCACAGTCATATAGTCCTGACCCTGCCCTGCTCCACTTGTCCACATGTCCGTGGTTAAGTGGACATTGGGTACAACTGCATTTTTTAGGACACTGGTGAGTCTTTTTCTGACGTCCGTGTACATTATCGGTATCGCCTGCCTAGAGAAGTGGAACCTAGATGGTATTTGGTAACGGGGGCACACTACCTCAAGAAATTGTCTAGTTCCCTGTGAACTAACAGAGGATACCGGACGCACGTCTAACACCAACATAGTTGTCAAGGCCTCAGTTATCCGCTTTGCAGCAGGATGACTGCTGTGATATTTCATCTTCCTCGCAAAGGACTGTTGGACAGTCAATTGCTTACTGGAAGTAGTACAAGTGGGCTTACGACTTCCCCTCTGGGATGACCATCGACTCCCAGCAGCAACAACAGCAGCGCCAGCAGCAGTAGGCGTTACACGCAAGGATGCATCGGAGGAATCCCAGGCAGGAGAGGAATCGTCAGAATTGCCAGTGACATGGCCTGCAGGACTATTGGCATTCCTGGGGAAGGAGGAAATTGACACTGAGGGAGTTGGTGGGGTGGTTTGCGTGAGCTTGGTTACAAGAGGAAGGGATTTACTGGTCAGTGGACTGCTTCCGCTGTCACCCAAAGTTTTTGAACTTGTCACTGACTTATTATGAATGCGCTGCAGGTGACGTATAAGGGAGGATGTTCCGAGGTGGTTAACGTCCTTACCCCTACTTATTACAGCTTGACAAAGGCAACACACGGCTTGACAAATGTTGTCCGCATTTCTGGTGAAATACTTCCACACCGAAGAGCTGATTTTTTTGGTATTTTGACCAGGCATGTCAATGGCCCTATTCCTCCCACGGACAACAGGTGTCTCCCCGGGTGCCTGACTTAAACAAACCACCTCACCATCAGAATCCTCCTGGTCAATTTCCTCCCCAGCGCCAGCAACACCCATATCCTCCTCATCCTGGTGTACTTCAACACTGACATCTTCAATCTGACTATCAGGAACTGGACTGCGGGTGCTCCTTCCAGCACTTGCAGGGGGCGTGCAAATGGTGGAAGGCGCATGCTCTTCACGTCCAGTGTTGGGAAGGTCAGGCATCGCAACCGACACAATTGGAGTCGGACTCTCCTTGTGGATTTGGGATTTCGAAGAACGCACAGTTCTTTGCGGTGCTTTTGCCAGCTTGAGTCTTTTCATTTTTCTAGCGAGAGGCTGAGTGCTTCCATCCTCATGTGAAGCTGAACCACTAGCCATGAACATAGGCCAGGGCCTCATCCGTTCCTTGCCACTCCGTGTGGTAAATGGCATATTGGCAAGTTTACGCTTCTCCTCCGACAATTTGATTTTAGATTTTGGAGTCCTTTTTTTACTGATATTTGGTGTTTTGGATTTTACATGCTCTGTACAATGACATTGGGCATCGGCCTTGGCAGACGACGTTGATGGCATTTCATCATCTCGGCCATGACTAGTGGCAGCAGCTTCAGCACGAGGTGGAAGTGGATCTTGATCTTTCCCTAATTTTGGAACCTCAACATTTTTGTTCTCCATATTTTAATAGGCACAACTAAAAGGCACCTCAGGTAAACAATGGAGATGGATGGATACTAGTATACTTATGGATGGACTGCCGAGTGCCGACACAGAGGTAGCTACAGCCGTGGACTACCGTACTGTGTCTGCTGCTAATATAGACTGGATGATAATGAGATGAAGTCAATATATATGTATATATAATATCACTAGTACTGCAGCCGGACACAGGGCCGGCGCCACCATTAGGCAGCTTTAGGCAGCTGCCTATGGGCGCCGGCCACTAGAGGGCGGAGACTCACGCTGGTAATACAAGAATGCTTACTTTATTAATATTATTATTGTAGCTGAGCTCCACCTTAAGAGATGAGAAGGGACGGCCGCCCAACTGTTATCAGCTAGCCGGCAGCAGTGTAAGTGTGTGTTGCAATCTATCGGCTCTTATGTGCACTGTCTGCTCCCTCCCTCCTCCGCAATCCTCCTCCTCACCTCTCCTCTCCCCTTCTGCGCGCCCATAGCATCATATATGCAGAGTGCAGTCTCCCGCATGTTACCCCGCGCTGCCAGCCGCTACCCCCCCCCTGCGATTATGCCTCCCCCCCTGCGATTATGCCTCCCCCCCCCGCGATTATGCCTCTCCCCCCCCCCGCGCGATTATGCCTCCCCCCTCCATCCCCGCGCGATCGCTCGCCCGCATGTATTCCCCCCCCCCCCTCATTCTAAACATACTACATGCCTATTCTGTTCAAGAGGCACATAAGGGTCTCAGGAGTCAGTCTAGCACAGGGAGGGATTAAAGAAAGGGGGGGGGGAGCAGCAGCGGCTCTGTTGGCTATGTAACAGGGTACCCCTTTGTTACCAATGAAATTCAATTTTTTGGCTGTATATATATATATATATATGTATATATATATATATATTAGAGATGAGCGGGTTCGGTTTCTCTGAATCCGAACCCGCACGAACTTCATGTTTTTTTTCACGGGTCCGAGTGACTCGGATCTTCCCGCCTTGCTCGGTTAACCCGAGCGCGCCCGAACGTCATCATGACGCTGTCGGATTCTCGGCGGTGATGCTTTTGTACTTGAAGAGTAGTTCCCCACCAACGCAGCTCCTGCGTGCTGACAGGGAGCTACCCGTCACTGTGAGGGTCGCAATGGCTGTGTGGGATGCCACGCAGCTGCCACAGCCCGCCCCCCCCCAATGGTCCGGGCACGCCTGCGTTGCCCGAACCGCGCCCCCTAAACAGTGGCCAAACACCTCCTGCCCGACCACCTCCCACCCAGCGACCGCCTCTGCCTGTCAAAACGCACAGCAGTGATCAGGTCTGAATTAGGCCCAAGGACTTACAGTAGGGGGTAATTCAGACCTGATCGCTCGCTAGCAGTTTTGCAGCGCTGCGATCAGATAGTCGCCGCCTACAGAGGAGTGTATTTTAGCTGTGCAAGTGTGCGAATGCATGTGCAGCCGAGCGGTACAACTAAACTTTGTGCAGTTTCTGAGTTGCCCAGAACTTACTCAGCCGCTGGGATCACTTCAGCCTGTCCGTGGCCGGAAATAACGTCAGAAACGCTTGGACACACCTGCGTTTTTCCAACCACTCCCAGAAAACAGGCAGTTGCCACCCACAAACGCCTTCTTCCTGTTATTCTCTTTGCGATCGGCTGTGCAAATGGATTCTTTGTAAAACCCATCGCACAGCAACGATCCGCTTTGTACCCATGCAAAACGCATGCGCAGTTCTGATCTGATCACAGCGCTGCAAAAAACGCTAGCGAGCGATCAGGTCTGAATGAGCCCCTTAGCACATATGGAAATGCGGTAAAAAACAGAAAATACATTTTTTACCACATTTTCCCTTTAGTTCATCCTGCCCATACATGCACAAGCATACATACAAGCACACATACATGCATACACAGATATACACACACAAACTTCAAACTTACATTCTATATTATACATTCCAGGGACTTAGAGCAGACTGGCAGCACTGTGAGGATGAAAGGGAGCTGTTGTGTTTGAGCGTGTGCAGCTCAGCCCGGACATTCTATATGCAGAGAGCTATGGTTCTCTCTTTTGCTGCAGCTCCACGATTTCTTTTGCTGAGATTGAGACACAGGGCCTGACTCAGGGCTGATCGCTGCTACAACAGCGTTCGCACCCTGAAGCCCTTCCTCTTGTGTGCTCGAGCAGCGTGCGCACCCAGTGAGATGCAAAAACATCTCACTGGTGTGATTGCCTCTGCCTGATTGACAGACAGAGAGAGACGGTTGCGGGGCGGGAGGGGGGCGTGCCAATGGCATCATAACTAGAGATGAGCGGGTTCGGTTCCTCGGAATCCGAACCCGCCCGAACTTCAGGTTTTTTTACACGGGGCCGAGCGACTCGGATCTTCCCGCCTTGCTCGGTTAACCCGAGCGCGCCCGAACGTCATCATCCCGCTGTCGGATTCTCTCGAGGCTCGGATTCTATCGCGAGACTCGGATTCTATATAAGGAGCCGCGCGTCGCCGCCATTTTCACACGTGCATTGAGATTGATAGGGAGAGGACGTGGCTGGCGTCCTCTCCATTTAGATTAGGAGAGAGAGAGATTGACCTGAGGCTGATACTGTAGAAGAGAGTGCAGAGTTTAGTGACTGACCACAGTGACCACCAGCAGTGCAGTTGTTTTATTTAATATATCCGTTCTCTGCCTGAAAAAAATGGTACACACAGTGACTCAGTCACATACCATATCTGTGTGCACTGCTCAGCCCAGTGTGCTGCATGCCTGCATCATCTATGTATATATTATATATCTGACTGTGCTCAGCTCACACAGCTTATAATTGTGGGGGAGACTGGGGAGCACTGCAGTGCCAGTTATAGGTTATAGCAGGAGCCAGGAGTACAAGACAGTCACATACCATATCTGTGTGCACTGCTCAGCCCAGTGTGCTGCATCATCTATGTATATATTATATATCTGACTGTGCTCAGCTCACACAGCTTATAATTGTGGGGGAGACTGGGGAGCACTGCAGTGCCAGTTATAGGTTATAGCAGGAGCCAGGAGTACATATTATATTAAAATTAAACAGTGCACACTTTTGCTGCAGGAGTGCCACTGCCAGTGTGACTGACCAGTGACCTGACCACACTGACCACCAGTATAGTTAGTAGTATACTATATTGTGATTGCCTGAAAAAGTTAAACACTCGTCGTGTGACTTCACTTGTGTGGTGTTTTTTTTTTTATTCTATAAAAAACTCATTCTGCTGACAGACAGTGTCCAGCAGGTCCGTCATTATATAATATATATACCTGTCCGGCTGCAGTAGTGATATATATATATTTTTTATATCATTATTTATCATCCAGTCGCAGCAGACACAGTACGGTAGTTCACGGCTGTAGCTACCTCTGTGTCGGCACTCGGCAGTCCATCCATAATTGTATACCACCTACCCGTGGTTTTTTTTTCTTTCTTCTTTATACATACATACTACTACATCTCTTTATCAACCAGTCTATATTAGCAGCAGACACAGTACAGTACGGTAGTTCACGGCTGTGGCTACCTCTGTGTCGGCACTCGGCAGTCCATCCATAATTGTATACCACCTACCCGTGGTTTTTTTTTCTTTCTTCTTTATACATACATACTACTACATCTCTTTATCAACCAGTCTATATTAGCAGCAGACACAGTACAGTACGGTAGTTCACGGCTGTGGCTACCTCTGTGTCGGCACTCGGCAGTCCGTCCATAATTGTATACCACCTAACCGTGGTTTTTTTTTCTTTCTTCTTTATACATACATACTACGACATCTCTTTATCAACCAGTCTATATTAGCAGCAGACACAGTACAGTACGGTAGTTCACGGCTGTGGCTACCTCTGTGTCGGCACTCGGCAGTCCGTCCATAATTGTATACTAGTATCCATCCATCTCCATTGTTTACCTGAGGTGCCTTTTAGTTGTGCCTATTAAAATATGGAGAACAAAAATGTTGAGGTTCCAAAATTAGGGAAAGATCAAGAACCACTTCCACCTCGTGCTGAAGCTGCTGCCACTAGTCATGGCCGAGACGATGAAATGCCAGCAACGTCGTCTGCCAAGGCCGATGCCCAATGTCATAGTACAGAGCATGTCAAATCCAAAACACCAAATATCAGTAAAAAAAGGACTCCAAAACCTAAAATAAAATTGTCGGAGGAGAAGCGTAAACTTGCCAATATGCCATTTACAACACGGAGTGGCAAGGAACGGCTGAGGCCCTGGCCTATGTTCATGGCTAGTGGTTCAGCTTCACATGAGGATGGAGGCACTCAGCCTCTCGCTAGAAAAATGAAAAGACTCAAGCTGGCAAAAGCAGTAGCACCGCAAAGAACTGTGCGTTCTTCGAAATCCCAAATCCACAAGGAGAGTCCAATTGTGTCGGTTGCGATGCCTGACCTTCCCAACACTGGACGTGAAGAGCATGCGCCTTCCACCATTTGCACGCCCCCTGCAAGTGCTGGAAGGAGCACCCGCAGTCCAGTTCCTGATAGTCAGATTGAAGATGTCAGTGTTGAAGTACACCAGGATGAGGAGGATATGGGTGTTGCTGGCGCTGGGGAGGAAATTGACCAGGAGGATTCTGATGGTGAGGTGGTTTGTTTAAGTCAGGCACCCGGGGAGACACCTGTTGTCCGTGGGAGGAATATGGCCGTTGACATGCCTGGTGAAAATACCAAAAAAATCAGCTCTTCGGTGTGGAAGTATTTCACCAGAAATGCGGACAACAGGTGTCAAGCCGTGTGTTCCCTTTGTCAAGCTGTAATAAGTAGGGGTAAGGACGTTAACCACCTCGGAACATCCTCCCTTATACGTCACCTGCAGCGCATTCATAATAAGTCAGTGACAAGTTCAAAAACTTTGGGTGACAGCGGAAGCAGTCCACTGACCAGTAAATCCCTTCCTCTTGTAACCAAGCTCACGCAAACCACCCCACCAACTCCCTCAGTGTCAATTTCCTCCTTCCCCAGGAATGCCAATAGTCCTGCAGGCAATGTCACTGGCAATTCTGACGAGTCCTCTCCTGCCTGGGATTCCTCCGATGCATCCTTGCGTGTAACGCCTACTGCTGCTGGCGCTGCTGTTGTTGCTGCTGGGAGTCGATGGTCATCCCAGAGGGGAAGTCGTAAGCCCACTTGTACTACTTCCAGTAAGCAATTGACTGTTCAACAGTCCTTTGCGAGGAAGATGAAATATCACAGCAGTCATCCTGCTGCAAAGCGGATAACTGAGGCCTTGACAACTATGTTGGTGTTAGACGTGCGTCCGGTATCCGCCGTTAGTTCACAGGGAACTAGACAATTTATTGAGGCAGTGCGCCCCCGTTACCAAATACCATCTAGGTTCCACTTCTCTAGGCAGGCGATACCGAGAATGTACACGGACCTCTGAAAAAGACTCACCAGTGTCCTAAAAAATGCAGTTGTACCCAATGTCCACTTAACCACGGACATGTGGACAAGTGGAGCAGGGCAGGGTCAGGACTATATGACTGTGACAGCCCACTGGGTAGATGTATGGACTCCCGCCGCAAGAACAGCAGCGGCAGCACCAGTAGCAGCATCTCGCAAACGCCAACTCTTTCCTAGGCAGGCTACGCTTTGTATCACCGGTTTCCAGAATACGCACACAGCTGAAAACCTCTTACGGCAACTGAGGAAGATCATCGCGGAATGGCTTACCCCAATTGGACTCTCCTGTGGATTTGTGGCATCGGACAACGCCAGCAATATTGTGTGTGCATTAAATATGGGCAAATTCCAGCACGTCCCATGTTTTGCACATACCTTGAATTTGGTGGTGCAGAATTATTTAAAAAACGACAGGGGCGTGCAAGAGATGCTGTCGGTGGCCAGAAAAATTGCGGGACACTTTCGGCGTACAGGCACCACGTACAGAAGACTGGAGCACCACCAAAAACTACTGAACCTGCCCTGCCATCATCTGAAGCAAGAAGTGGTAACGAGGTGGAATTCAACCCTCTATATGCTTCAGAGGTTGGAGGAGCAGCAAAAGGCCATTCAAGCCTATACAATTGAGCACGATATAGGAGGTGGAATGCACCTGTCTCAAGCGCAGTGGAGAATGATTTCAACGTTGTGCAAGGTTCTGATGCCCTTTGAACTTGCCACACGTGAAGTCAGTTCAGACACTGCCAGCCTGAGTCAGGTCATTCCCCTCATCAGGCTTTTGCAGAAGAAGCTGGAGACATTGAAGGAGGAGCTAACACGGAGCGATTCCGCTATGCATGTGGGACTTGTGGATGGAGCCCTTAATTCGCTTAACAAGGATTCACGGGTGGTCAATCTGTTGAAATCAGAGCACTACATTTTGGCCACCGTGCTCGATCCTAGATTTAAAGCCTACCTTGGATCTCTCTTTCCGGCAGACACAAGTCTGCTGGGGTTGAAAGACCTGCTGGTGAGAAAATTGTCAAGTCAAGCGGAACGCGACCTGTCAACATCTCCTCCTTCACATTCTCCCGCAACTGGGGGTGCGAGGAAAAGGCTCAGAATTCCGAGCCCACCCGCTGGCGGTGATGCAGGGCAGTCTGGAGCGACTGCTGATGCTGACATCTGGTCCGGACTGAAGGACCTGACAACGATTACGGACATGTCGTCTACTGTCACTGCATATGATTCTCTCACCATTGAAAGAATGGTGGAGGATTATATGAGTGACCGCATCCAAGTAGGCACGTCACACAGTCCATACTTATACTGGCAGGAAAAAGAGGCAATTTGGAGGCCATTGCACAAACTGGCTTTATTCTACCTAAGTTGCCCTCCCACAAGTGTGTACTCCGAAAGAGTGTTTAGTGCCGCCGCTCACCTTGTCAGCAATCGGCGTACGAGGTTACATCCAGAAAATGTGGAGAAGATGATGTTCATTAAAATGAATTATAATCAATTCCTCCGCGGAGACATTGACCAGCAGCAATTGCCTCCACAAAGTACACAGGGAGCTGAGATGGTGGATTCCAGTGGGGACGAATTGATAATCTGTGAGGAGGGGGATGTACACGGTGATATATCGGAGGGTGATGATGAGGTGGACATCTTGCCTCTGTAGAGCCAGTTTGTGCAAGGAGAGATTAATTGCTTCTTTTTTGGGGGGGGTCCAAACCAACCCGTCATATCAGTCACAGTCGTGTGGCAGACCCTGTCACTGAAATGATGGGTTGGTTAAAGTGTGCATGTCCTGTTTTGTTTATACAACATAAGGGTGGGTGGGAGGGCCCAAGGACAATTCCATCTTGCACCTCTTTTTTCTTTTATTTTTCTTTGCGTCATGTGCTGTTTGGGGAGGGTTTTTTGGAAGGGACATCCTGCGTGACACTGCAGTGCCACTCCTAAATGGGCCCGGTGTTTGTGTCGGCCACTAGGGTCGCTAATCTTACTCACACAGTCAGCTACCTCATTGCGCCTCTTTTTTTCTTTGCGTCATGTGCTGATTGGGGAGGGTTTTTTGGAAGGGACATCCTGCGTGACACTGCAGTGCCACTCCTAAATGGGCCCGGTGTTTGTGTCGGCCACTAGGGTCGCTAATCTTACTCACACAGTCAGCTACCTCATTGCGCCTCTTTTTTTCTTTGCGTCATGTGCTGATTGGGGAGGGTTTTTTGGAAGGGACATCCTGCGTGACACTGCAGTGCCACTCCTAAATGGGCCCGGTGTTTGTGTCGGCCACTAGGGTCGCTAATCTTACTCACACAGTCAGCTACCTCATTGCGCCTCTTTTTTTCTTTGCGTCATGTGCTGATTGGGGAGGGTTTTTTGGAAGGGACATCCTGCGTGACACTGCAGTGCCACTCCTAAATGGGCCCGGTGTTTGTGTCGGCCACTAGGGTCGCTAATCTTACTCACACAGTCAGCTACCTCATTGCGCCTCTTTTTTTCTTTGCGTCATGTGCTGATTGGGGAGGTTTTTTTGGAAGGGACATCCTGCGTGACACTGCAGTGCCACTCCTAAAAGGGCCCGGTGTTTGTGTCGGCCACTAGGGTCGCTAATCTTACTCACACAGTCAGCTACCTCATTGCGCCTCTTTTTTTCTTTGCGTCATGTGCTGATTGGGGAGGGTTTTTTGGAAGGGACATCCTGCGTGACACTGCAGTGCCACTCCTAAATGGGCCCGGTGTTTGTGTCGGCCACTAGGGTCGCTAATCTTACTCACACAGTCAGCTACCTCATTGCGCCTCTTTTTTTCTTTGCGTCATGTGCTGATTGGGGAGGGTTTTTTGGAAGGGACATCCTGCGTGACACTGCAGTGCCACTCCTAAATGGGCCCGGTGTTTGTGTCGGCCACTAGGGTCGCTTATCTTACTCACACAGTCAGCTACCTCATTGCGCCTCTTTTTTTCTTTGCGTCATGTGCTGATTGGGGAGGGTTTTTTGGAAGGGACATCCTGCGTGACACTGCAGTGCCACTCCTAGATGGGCCAGGTGTTTGTGTCGGCCACTAGTGTCGCTTAGCTTAGTCATCCAGCGACCTTGGTGCAAATTTTAGGACTAAAAATAATATTGTGAGGTGTGAGGTATTCAGAATAGACTGAAAATGAGTGGAAATTATGGTTTTTGAGGTTAATAATAATATGGGATCAAAATGACCCCCAAATTCTATGATTTAAGCTGTTTTTTAGTGTTTTTTAAAAAAAACACCCGAATCCAAAACACACCCGAATCCGACAAAAAAAATTCGGTGAGGTTTTGCCAAAACGCGGTCGAACCCAAAACACGGCCGCGGAACCGAACCCAAAACCAAAACACAAAACCCGAAAAATTTCAGGCGCTCATCTCTAATATATATATGTATATATGTATATATATATAATATGTATATATATGTATATATATATGTGTGTATATATATATATATATGTATATATATGTATATATATATATATATGTATATATATTTAAGCCCATACGAAAGCACGCCCCTGTCACTATGTCTGGTGTGATTGGGCAGTGGGCAGGGCAACAAAGCACCTAACCCCCGGGGTTGGCTGACGCGAGCATTAGCTGGCATACTTGATTACCGCGCACCCACCCCCTTCCGCACACACCATCACCGCGCCCCCCCCTTTCAGCACACATGATCACCGCGCACCCTCCTCCCGCACACACGATCACAGCGCACCCCCCTCCCGCACACAGATCACCGCGCACTCCCACTCCTGCACACAGATCTCAGTGCACCCCCCTCCCACACACACGATCACAGTGCACCCCCCTCCCACACACACGATCACAGCGCACCCCCCTCCCGCACACATGAGTACTGCGCACCTTCCTCCCGCACACATGATCACCGCGCACCCCCCCCTCCCTCCTGCACACACATTCACACACACACCCCGCCGGCACCCACAACAACCAAGGAGCGTGCCTGGATCACAGTAATGAAGGCAGAGCAGGAGAAGGATCAGGAGGACCAATACCGCGGATCAACCCTGTTGCTGATGCCGGTAAGAGAGTCTTTCTCTCCAGAGCTGACAGTCTGTTTAGACCAACACTGCTGCATTATTACATTAGATGTGCCCCTTCCCCCCACAATCATAATACGATTATAAAGGACCCCTGTTAGTGTCAGTGTATGTGTGCAAGGATGGACCCCTGTATAGCGTCAGTGGGTGTGTATATGGACCCCCTGTATAGTGTCAGTGTACTGTATGTGTGTGTGTGTAAGGACCCCTGTATAGTGTCAGTGGGTGAGGAGACTCCATAGCGGCATGTTGTAACTGACATGGACTGGAGGGACTCTGCTGGAGCTTAGGCTGCATGTGAGAGAGGATGAACTAAAGTACCAGGACTTCAGGCTGAAGGTGGACTCCAGATAGCAGCAGCCACAAGGTAATGTAGTGTAACTCTAATCCTACCCCTCCCCCAGCCTAACCCCAACTCCCCCGAAGGCCTAACCCTAACCCAACCATCCCCCGCAGCCTAACCCTCCCTCCCCGCAGCCTAACCCTCCCATTCTGCAGTCAGACCCTAACTCTCCCCTCCTGCAGCCTGACCCTAACCTCCCCTCCCGCAGCCTGACCCTAACCTCCCCTCCCGCAGCCTGACCCTAACCTCCACTCCTGCAGCCTGACCCTAACCTCCCCTCCCGCAGCCTGACCCTAACCTCCCCTCCCGCAGCCTGACCCTAACCTCCACTCCCGCAGCCTGACCCTAACCTCCCCTCCCGCAGCCTGACCCTAACCTTCCCTCCCGCAGCCTGACCCTAACCTTCCCTCCCGCAGCCTGACCCTAACCTCCACTCCTGCAGCCTAACCCTAACCTCCACTCCTGCAGCCTAACCCTAACCTCCTCCTCCCCTCCCGCAGCGTGACCCTAACCTCCCCTCCAGCAGCCTGATCCTAACCTCCACTCCCGCAGCCTAACCCGACCCTCGCTGGGATGCCAACTACATCCCGCTGATATGATGTTTGTCCTTACTATTACCCCCAACCAGTACCTACCACTACTATGATCACATAAATTATAGATCATTTCTGTTGAAGTGTTGGTAGGGGCAGCGGCAGTAACAGGGATTAAGTTGGCGGTGGTAGGAGTCATCGTCGGTACTCAAATGACATTTTGACTGCAGTGCCTCACCAGCCACTGACCTCACCACACGCCATTGGTGTCAGTGTGCTCGGTCCTATGTGTGTATGTGTCAGTGTGACTGGTCCTGTGTGTATATGTGTTAGTGTGGCCATCCTGTCTCTGTATACCCACCAAGCCAGAGCACAACACGTGGCATATTTCATGGTCTACGCGCTGCCGACACCACATGTAGGAGGTGGTCATAATAATGTGACTCCGCCATATATAATTATTCCAAAGGCAAGTGCAAGCTTGCCTTTCAAGCCGTTTTACTGACATATGCAGAAGGGTTTTTTTACTTAAAAAAATATATAAATTGTGCCAAGGTTATTGCTGTTACTGTTACGGTGTTATTTATTGTTGCTATAATTTATGTTGTAAATCTAAAAATAAATCTAATACTAATTTAAAAAGTCAAGTGTGTACAGTATGTGAGCAGCTGGGGGGAGGGTATAGTTGAAGGCAGGGGCACCATTGTGCAGCTTTGCCTAGGGCGCCTAGAAACCTTGCACCGGCCCTGGCCGGACAGGTATATATATTTATTATGTAATGACTGATGACGGACCTGCTGGACACTGTCAGCTCAGCAGCACCGCAGACTGCTACAGTAAGCTACTATACTATAGTAGTATGTACAAAGAAGAAAGAAAAAAAAAAACCACGGGGAGGTGGTATACAATTATGGATGGACTGCCGAGTGCCGACACAGAGGTAGCTACAGCCGTGGACTAACGTACTGTGTCTGCTGCTAATATAGACTGGATGATAATGAGATGAAATCAATATATATGTATATATAGTATCACTAGTACTGCAGCCGGACAGGTATATATATATTTATTATGTAATGACTGATGACGGACCTGCTGGACACTGTCAGCTCAGCAGCACCGCAGACTGCTACAGTAAGCTACTATACTATAGTAGTATGTACAAAGAAGAAAAAAAAAAAAAAACCACGGGGAGGTGGTATACAATTATGGATGGACTGCCGAGTGCCGACACAGAGGTAGCTACAGCCGTGGACTAACGTACTGTGTCTGCTGCTAATATAGACTGGATGATAATGAGATGAAATCAATATATATGTATATATAATATCACTAGTACTGCAGCCGGATAGGTATATATATTTATTATGTAATGACTGATGACGGACCTGCTGGACACTGTCAGTTCAGCAGCACCGCAGACTGCTACAGTAAGCTACTATACTATAGTAGTATGTACAAAGAAGAAAGAAAAAAAAAAACCACGGGGAGGTGGTATACAATTATGGATGGACTGCCGAGTGCCGACACAGAGGTAGCTACAGCCGTGGACTAACGTACTGTGTCTGCTGCTAATATAGACTGGATGATAATGAGATGAAATCAATATATATGTATATATAGTATCACTAGTACTGCAGCCGGACAGGTATATATATATTTATTATGTAATGACTGATGACGGACCTGCTGGACACTGTCAGCTCAGCAGCACCGCAGACTGCTACAGTAAGCTACTATACTATAGTAGTATGTACAAAGAAGAAAGAAAAAGAAAAAACCACGGGGAGGTGGTATACAATTATGGATGGACTGCCGAGTGCCGACACAGAGGTAGCTACAGCCGTGGACTAACGTACTGTGTCTGCTGCTAATATAGACTGGATGATAATGAGATGAAATCAATATATATGTATATATAATATCACTAGTACTGCAGCCGGATAGGTATATATATTTATTATGTAATGACTGATGACGGACCTGCTGGACACTGTCAGCTCAGCAGCACCGCAGACTGCTACAGTAAGCTACTATACTATAGTAGTATGTACAAAGAAGAAAGGAAAAAAAAAACCACGGGGAGGTGGTATACAATTATGGATGGACTGCCGAGTGCCGACACAGAGGTAGCTACAGCCGTGGACTAACGTACTGTGTCTGCTGCTAATATAGACTGGATGATAATGAGATGAAATCAATATATATGTATATATAGTCTCACTAGTACTGCAGCCGGACAGGTATATATATATTTATTATGTAATGACTGATGACGGACCTGCTGGACACTGTCAGCTCAGCAGCACCGCAGACTGCTACAGTAAGCTACTATACTATAGTAGTATGTACAAAGAAGAAAGAAAAAAAAAACCACGGGGAGGTGGTATACAATTATGGATGGACTGCCGAGTGCCGACACAGAGGTAGCTACAGCCGTGGACTAACGTACTGTGTCTGCTGCTAATATAGACTGGATGATAATGAGATGAAATCAATATATATGTATATATAATATCACTAGTACTGCAGTCGGACAGGTATATATATTTATTATGTAATGACTGATGACGGACCTGCTGGACACTGTCAGCTCAGCAGCACCGCAGACTGCTACAGTAAGCTACTATACTATAGTAGTATGTACAAAGAAGAAAGAAGAAAGAAGAAAAAAAAACCACGGGGAGGTGGTATACAATTATGGATGGACTGCCGAGTGCCGACACAGAGGTAGCTACAGCCGTGGACTAACGTACTGTGTCTGCTGCTAATATAGACTGGATGATAATGAGATGAAATCAATATATATGTATATATAGTATCACTAGTACTGCAGCCGGACCGGTATATATATTTATTATGTAATGACTGATGACGGACCTGCTGGACACTGTCAGCTCAGCAGCACCGCAGACTGCTACAGTAAGCTACTATACTATAGTAGTATGTACAAAGAAGAAAGAAAAAAAAAACCACGGGGAGGTGGTATACAATTATGGATGGACTGCCGAGTGCCGACACAGAGGTAGCTACAGCCGTGGACTAACGTACTGTGTCTGCTGCTAATATAGACTGGATGATAATGAGATGAAATCAATATATATGTATATATAATATCACTAGTACTGCAGCCGGACAGGTATATTTATATTTATTATGTAATGACTGATGACGGACCTGCTGGACACTGTCAGCTCAGCAGCACCGCAGACTGCTACAGTAAGCTACTATAGTAGTATGTATAAAGAAGAATGAAAAAAAAAAAAACACGGGTAGGTGGTATACAATATTATATATATATATATATATTATATACAATTATATATATATATATTAAACTGGTGGTGGTGATTGATTATTAAACTGGTGGTCAGGTCACTGGTCACACTATCAGCAACTTGCAAGTAGTACTCCTAGCAGACAATCACAAAATATATTATACTGGTCTGGTGGTCAGTGTGGTCACAATGGCAGTGTGGCACTGACTCTGGCAGCAAAAGTGTGCACTGTACGTTATATGTACTCCTGAGTCCTGCTCTCAGACTCTAACTGCTCCCCACTGTCAGTGCCTCCCCCACAAGTCAGATAATTAATACAGTCACACTATCTAATCTATATCACTTCAGCAAGTAGTAGTAGTATAGTAGTACTCCTCCTAATAATGCTCCCCAAAATTACTACTACTGTGTCTCTCTCTACTGTCTCACTCTCTTCTCTAAACGGAGAGGACGCCAGCCACGTCCTCTCCCTATGAATCTCAATGCACGTGTGAAAATGGCGGCGACGCGCGGCTCCTTATATAGAATCCGAGTCTCGCGATAGAATCCGAGCCTCGCGAGAATCCGACAGCAGGATGATGACGTTCGGGCGCGCTCGGGTTAACCGAGCAAGGCGGGAAGATCCGAGTCGCTCGGACCCGTGTAAAAAAACATGAAGTTCGGGCGGGTTCGGTTTCCGAGGAACCGAACCCGCTCATCTCTAATATATATATATTTTAATTTTATCTCATTATCATCCAGTCTATATTAGCAGCAGACACAGTACGGTAGTCCACGGCTGTAGCTACCTCTGTGTCGGCAGTCGCTCGTCCATCCATAATTGTATACCACCTACCCGTGGTTTTTTTTTTTCCTATCTTCTTGATACTAGTAGCTTACTTTAGGAGTCTGCAGTGCTGAGTCTGACAGACAGTGTCCAGCAGGTCCGTCATTACATAATATATACCTGTCCGGCTGCAGCACTAGTGTGATATATATATATATTTTCATTTTATCTCATTATCATCCAGTCTATATTAGCAGCAGACACAGTACGGTAGTCCACGGCTGTAGCTACCTCTGTGTCGGCAGTCGCTCGTCCATCCATAATTGTATACCACCTACCCGTGGTTTTTTTTTTTTCTATCTTCTTGATACTAGTAGCTTACTTTAGGAGTCTGCAGTGCTGACAGACAGTGTCCAGCAGGTCCGTCATTACATAATATATACCTGTCCGGCTGCAGTACTAGTGTGATATATATATATATTTTAATTTTATCTCATTATCATCCAGTCTATATTAGCAGCAGACACAGTACGGTAGTCCACGGCTGTAGCTACCTCTGTGTCGGCAGTCGCTCGTCCATCCATAATTGTATACCACCTACCCGTGGTTTTTTTTTCTATCTTCTTGATACTAGTAGCTTACTTTAGGAGTCTGCAGTGCTGAGTCTGACAGACAGTGTCCAGCAGGTCCGTCATTACATAATATATACCTGTCCGGCTGCAGTACTAGTGTGATATATATATATATTTTAATTTTATCTCATTATCATCCAGTCTATATTAGCAGCAGACACAGTACGGTAGTCCACGGCTGTAGCTACCTCTGTGTCGGCAGTCGCTCGTCCATCCATAATTGTATACCACCTACCCGTGGTTTTTTTTTTTCTATCTTCTTGATACTAGTAGCTTACTTTAGGAGTCTGCAGTGCTGACAGACAGTGTCCAGCAGGTCCGTCATTACATAATATATACCTGTCCGGCTGCAGTACTAGTGTGATATATATATATATATGTTAATTTTATCTCATTATCATCCAGTCTATATTAGCAGCAGACACAGTACGGTAGTCCACGGCTGTAGCTACCTCTGTGTCGGCAGTCGCTCGTCCATCCATAATTGTATACCACCTACCCGTGGTTTTTTTTTTTCTATCTTCTTGATACTAGTAGCTTACTTTAGGAGTCTGCAGTGCTGACAGACAGTGTCCAGCAGGTCCGTCATTACATAATATATACCTGTCCGGCTGCAGTACTAGTGTGATATATATATATATTTTAATTTTATCTCATTATCATCCAGTCTATATTAGCAGCAGACACAGTACGGTAGTCCACGGCTGTAGCTACCTCTGTGTCGGCAGTCGCTCGTCCATCCATAAGTATACTAGTATCCATCCATCTCCATTGTTTACCTGAGGTGCCTTTTAGTTGTGCCTATAAAAATATGGAGAACAAAAATGTTGAGGTTCCAAAAATAGGGAAAGATCAAGATCGACTTCCACCTTGTGCTGAAGCTGCTGCCACTAGTCATGGCCGAGACGATGAAATGCCAGCAACGTCGTCTGCCAAGGCCGATGCCCAATGTCATAGTACAGAGCATGTAAATTCCAAAACACCAAATATCAGTAAAAAAAGGACTCAAAAATCTAAAATAAAATTGTCGGAGGAGAAGCGTAAACTTGCCAATATGCCATTTACCACACGGAGTGGCAAGGAACGGCTGAGGCCCTGGCCTATGTTCATGGCTAGTGGTTCAGCTTCACATGAGGATGGAAGCACTCAGCCTCTCGCTAAAAAAATGAAAAGACTCAAGCTGGCAAAAGCACAGCAAAGAACTGTGCGTTCTTCGAAATCCCAAATCCACAAGGAGAGTCCAATTGTGTCGGTTGCGATGCCTGACCTTCCCAACACTGGACGTGAAGAGCATGCGCCTTCCTCCATTTGCACGCCCCCTGCAAGTGCTGGAAGGAGCACCCGCAGTCCAGTTCCTGATAGTCAGATTGAAGATGTCAGTGTTGAAGTACACCAGGATGAGGAGGATATGGGTGTTGCTGGCGCTGGGGAGGAAATTGACAAGGAGGATTCTGATGGTGAGGTGGTTTGTTTAAGTCAGGCACCCGGGGAGACACCTGTTGTCCGTGGGAGGAATATGGCCATTGACATGCCTGGTGAAAATACCAAAAAAATCAGCTCTTCGGTGTGGAAGTATTTCAACAGAAATGCGGACAACATTTGTCAATCCGTGTGTTGCCTTTGTCAAACTGTAATAAGTAGGGGTAAGGACGTTAACCACCTCGGAACATCCTCCCTTATACGTCACCTGCAGCGCATTCATAATAAGTCAGTGACAAGTTCAAAAACTTTGGGCGACAGCGGAAGCAGTCCACTGACCAGTAAATCCCTTCCTCTTGTAACCAAGCTCACGCAAACCACCCCACCAACTCCCTCAGTGTCAATTTCCTCCTTCCCCAGGAATGCCAATAGTCCTGCAGGCCATGTCACTGGCAATTCTGACGAGTCCTCTCCTGCCTGGGATTCCTCCGATGCATCCTTGCGTGTAACGCCTACTGCTGCTGGCGCTGCTGTTGTTGCTGCTGGGAGTCGATGGTCATCCCAGAGGGTAAGTCGGAAGACCACTTGTACTACTTCCAGTAAGCAATTGACTGTCCAACAGTCCTTTGCGAGGAAGATGAAATATCACAGCAGTCATCCTGTTGCAAAGCGGATAACTGAGGCCTTGACAACTATGTTGGTGTTAGACGTGCGTCCGGTATCCGCCGTTAGTTCACAGGGAACTAGACAATTTCTTGAGGTAGTGTGCCCCCGTTACCAAATACCATCTAGGTTCCACTTCTCTAGGCAGGCGATACCGAGAATGTACACGGACGTCAGAAAAAGACTCACCAGTGTCCTAAAAAATGCAGTTGTACCCAATGTCCACTTAACCACGGACATGTGGACAAGTGGAGCAGGGCAGGGTCAGGACTATATGACTGTGACAGCCCACTGGGTAGATGTATGGACTCCCGCCGCAAGAACAGCAGCGGCGGCACCAGTAGCAGCATCTCGCAAACGCCAACTCTTTCCTAGGCAGGCTACGCTTTGTATCACCGGTTTCCAGAATACGCACACAGCTGAAAACCTCTTACGGCAACTGAGGAAGATCATCGCGGAATGGCTTACCCCAATTGGACTCTCCTGTGGATTTGTGGCATCGGACAACGCCAGCAATATTGTGTGTGCATTAAATATGGGCAAATTCCAGCACGTCCCATGTTTTGCACATACCTTGAATTTGGTGGTGCAGAATTATTTAAAAAACGAGAGGGGCGTGCAAGAGATGCTGTCGGTGGCCAGAAGAATTGTGGGACACTTTCGGCGTACAGGCACCACGTACAGAAGACTGGAGCACCACCAAAAACGCCTGAACCTGCCCTGCCATCATCTGAAGCAAGAAGTGTTAACGAGGTGGAATTCAACCCTATATATGCTTCAGAGGTTGGAGGAGCAGCAAAAGGCCATTCAAGCCTATACAATTGAGCACGATATAGGAGGTGGAATGCACCTGTCTCAAGCGCAGTGGAGAATGATTTCAACGTTGTGCAAGGTTCTGCTGCCCTTTGAACTTGCCACACGTGAAATCAGTTCAGACACTGCCAGCCTGAGTCAGGTCATTCCCCTCATCAGGCTTTTGCAGAAGAAGCTGGAGACATTGAAGGAGGAGCTAACACAGAGCGATTCCGCTAGGCATGTGGGACTTGTGGATGGAGCCCTTAATTCGCTTAACAAGGATTCACGGGTGGTCAATCTGTTGAAATCAGAGCACTACATTTTGGCCACCGTGCTCGATCCTAGATTTAAAACCTACCTTGGATCTCTCTATCCGGCAGACACAAGTCTGCTGGGGTTCAAAGACCTGCTGGTGAGAAAATTGTCAAGTCAAGCGGAACGCGACCTGTCAACATCTCCTCCTTCACATTCTCCCGCAACTGGGGGTGCGAGGAAAAGGCTCAGAATTCCGAGCCCACCCGCTGGCGGTGATGCAGGGCAGTCTGGAGCGACTGCTGATGCTGACATCTGGTCCGGACTGAAGGACCTGCCAACGATTACGGATACGGACATGTCGTCTACTGGCACTGCATATGATTCTCTCCCCATTGAAAGAATGGTGGAGGATTATATGAGTGACCGCATCCAAGTAGGCACGTCAGACAGTCCGTACGTATACTGGCAGGAAAAAGAGGCAATTTGGAGGCCCTTGCACAAACTGGCTTTATTCTACCTAAGTTGCCCTCCCACAAGTGTGTACTCCGAAAGAGTTTTTAGTGCCGCCGCTCACCTTGTCAGCAATCGGCGTACGAGGTTACTTCCAGAAAATGTGGAGAAGATGATGTTCATTAAAATGAATTATAATCAATTCCTCCGTGGAGACATTGACCAGCAGCAATTGCCTCCACAAAGTACACAGGGAGCTGAGATGGTGGATTCCAGTGGGGACAAATTGATAATCTGTGAGGAGCGGGATGTACACGGTGATATATCGGAGGATGATGATGAGGTGGACATCTTGCCTCTGTAGAGCCAGTTTGTGCAAGGAGAGATTAATTGCTTCTTTTTCGGTGGGGGTCCAAACCAACCGGTCATTTCAGTCACAGTCGTGTGGCAGACCCTGTCACTGAAATGATGGGTTGGTTAAAGTGTGCATGTCCAGTTTATACAACATAAGGGTGGGTGGGAGGGCCCAAGGACAATTCCATCTTGCACCTCTTTTTTCTTTCATTTTTCTTTGCGTCATGTGCTGTTTGGGGAGTGTTTTTTGGAAGGGCCATCCTGCGTGACACTGCAGTGCCACTCCTAGATGGGCCAGGTGTTTGTGTCGGCCACTAGGGTCGCTTAGCTTACTCACACAGCTACCTCATTGTGCCTCTTTTTTTCTTTGCGTCATGTGCTGTTTGGGGAGTGTTTTTTGGAAGGGCCATCCTGCGTGACACTGCAGTGCCACTCCTAGATGGGCCAGGTGTTTGTGTCGGCCACTAGGGTCGCTTAGCTTACTCACACAGCTACCTCATTGCGCCTCTTTTTTTCTTTGCGTCATGTGCTGTTTGGGGAGTGTTTTTTGGAAGGGCCATCCTGCGTGACACTGCAGTGCCACTCCTAGATGGGCCAGGTGTTTGTGTCGGCCACTAGGGTCGCTTAGCTTAGTCATCCAGCGACCTCGGTGCAAATTTTAGGACTAAAAATAATATTGTGAGGTGTGAGGTGTTCATAATAGACTGAAAATGAGTGGAAATTATGGTTTTTGAGGTTAATAATACTTTGGGATCAAAATGACCCCCAAATTCTATGATTTAAGCTGTTT
The DNA here is from genome assembly GCF_028390025.1 of Pseudophryne corroboree. Lineage (NCBI taxonomy): Eukaryota > Metazoa > Chordata > Amphibia > Anura > Myobatrachidae > Pseudophryne > Pseudophryne corroboree. The sequence goes on from NC_086448.1 coordinate 299,164,384, forward strand.
TTTAGTGTTTTTTGAAAAAAACACCCGAATCCAAAACACACCCGAATCCGACAAAAAAAATTCGGTGAGGTTTTGCCAAAACGCGGTCGAACCCAAAACACGGCCGCGGAACCGAACCCAAAACCAAAACACAAAACCCGAAAAATTTCAAGTGCACATCTCTAATCATAACGCCGTTGGGGGGCGCAGTCAGTACAACTCAGACATGTCCGGACTGTTGCTGGAGCGGGCAGCGGTGGCTATGTGACGTCACGCGCAGCCACTGCGACCCGAAACACCAGATAGGTTGCGCAAGCAGGGAGCTACTCGTTGGCGATGTTTCGCACCTGTGCAAGGGGGGTAAGGCCAGACATGCGGGGCAGACTAGCTCTCTGCTGGGCGTCCCCCCACATGTTAGAGAGTCTGATAGTAGATGTACTAATTTTAGCACATCTACGATCAGCTCTGAATCACCCCCCACAGTTTGTCTCCATCTCTAGAATAAAAAAAATGGCTCAATGGGGGAAGGGGGCGTTTCCAGAAACCCCCCCTGCATGCACCACTGGGTCCTTGGAGATGAAGATGATAAAAAACAACAATTCTAAACTTCATCAAACAAATTTAGCTTGCTTAGCCTTAATTGCTTGGCTACTAAAACATTCATTTCAATTACTTGTGTACTGTATCTAATTGCTGTACAAACTGATGAGCTAAAAACAACATTTATTTCCCAATAGTTCTTTTGTGGGTCTAGAAAAAAGCACATACTTATGTAAATACAGTTTCTGACACTTAGAAATCTTTGTTTCTAAGGTCCCAATTCCAGCATGAAATTAACCATCAATACCTGTAACCTCCTAACTACAATAAATGACATGTTATTTAATATCAGTTACATCTGAAATTAAAAAAAAATACTAGGAGATGAGTATACACTAATTTTATGACTACAAGGTTAGAAAAAAAATGCAATTGTAGAAGTGATGGCAGGGTCGGCGCTACCATTACGCAGCTTTAGGCAGCTGCCTATGGGCACCGGCACTTGACGGGCAACGCTGATGCAACAACAACAACAAAAAATTAAGGAAGTGATTGTGGAAGTGATGAGGGATGTGAGGGAGACCCGTTCCCTGCTCATGCTGGTTAGAACCACATGTCCCTCCTGCGTCGCTCGATCCTCACTCCCCCGCCTGACCCAATGACCATGTTGTTTTAGATTTGCTTCCAAACCGGCCACGGAGCTGCTGGAGCCCGATTAGGAGTACGGGTGCCAGTGTTTTTTAAGAAGTTTTTTATTTATAATGCCGCCCAGCACCCGCCAGTAGGAGCCCCCAGCACCCAGAGGCAGAGCTTTCCTTAGAGGATGACGCACAGTGTTCCTCTGACTATGAGCCGGCTCCAGAGCACATCGCTGGTGCCGGCTAAGCTTTTACAATGCACTTCCAGGTCCCCGGCTGACCACTCCCCAGGTACCAGCGGCCGCCTCTTTGTAAAAGCTCCTCTCACCCCGATCATCCGAGGTTGGTGTGGAAGTCAGGCTCAGGACCATCCACGCGAGGTTGCCATTACAGGAGCCTCAGTATTGGATACAGGAGGCCAGGGGCACCGGAACTGGCGCTCCTGCTGCTGCTTCAGGTCAGGCAGTGACTTTCTGTCTCTGCTTGCCTGATGTACACCAACAGCATGTCACTAGTATAGCCCCATGTCCTACAGTATGCTGAACCCCTGACTGCTCGCTATGCCCCTGACACACCCCTGCTACCTATGCTCCTGACTGCTCCCTATGCCCCTGATACACCCCTGACTGCTCCTTATGCCCCTGATACACCCCTGACTGCTCCCTATGCCCCTGACTGCTACCTAACTGCTCCCTATGTCCCTGACTGCTCCCTATGTCCCTGACACACTCCTGACTGCTCCCTATGCCCCTGACTACTCCCTATGTCCCTGACACACTCCTGACTGCTCCCTGTGCCCCTAACTGCTCCCTATGTCCCTGAAACACCTCTGACTGCTCCCTGTGCCCCTGATACTCCCCTGACTGTTCCCTATGTCTATGATACACCCATGACTGATCCCTACAGTATATCCCTGATACACTCCTGACTGCTCCCTGTGCCACTAACTGGTCCCTTTGCCCCTGATACACCCCTGACTGCTCTCTATGTGCCTGATACACCCCTGATTGCTCCCTATGCCCCTGACTGCTCCCTATGTCCCTGACACACCCCTGACTGCTCCCTATACCCCTGATATACCCGACTGCTCCCTATGTCCCTGACTTCTCCCTATACCCCTGATACACCTCTGACTGCTCCCTATGTCCGTGACTACTCCATATGTCCCTGATACACCCCTGACTGCCCCCTATGTCACTTGAGGATCCAATAATGTGGCAATGTAGGATGGGTCCAAATTACTATATTTATATATGTGTTACACATTTTCACCTGAGGGGCTCTGTATTTTGGTGGGGGGTGGGGTGCTGTCAATTTGCCTAGGGTGCTGAGGAACCTTGCACCAGCCCTGAGTGATGGAAATATAAAGAATTTGTAAGCTTCCTATATATTTCTGTTTACTATCACAAGTTTTAATTTACTGTATCATGCTAGTTTATGTATATCATTTCTGTCTACTAACGCACCTAGGTTATTACATTTAGAAGGGATAGATCACAAGTTCTAAGGAATCTATTCTCAAAGTCATGGTTAATAAATACTGATTTTCCAAATTTAGCAAGCAGTAATGGATTCAAGTTGTTGCTCAGAGATACAATATGTAACATATTCTATTAAGAGGTTAAAAATCCATCTTTGACACCTGTTAATTAAGGGTATTGGGATATTTTTTTTTATTGAAACCGTAAATCTGTCACATCTCTAACTGAAATAATGAGAATATAATAACAGATTGATTACATTTTCATAATGACGCTAAAACCAACTTGGCTCTAGCATAACCCATTAATTGGTACTGTTTGTCTTCCAAATAGCAATACACAAAGGAGCTGAAAACATGCATTTTTAGGGTTAGGCATATTTAATTTTGTTTTTTTTAGGGATGAAAAAACAATAAAATAAGCAGCACAGATTTATATGACTATATCTGGTGTTTTCTAAGGCATTTGTCAGTGCTTTTTGGAATGCAAGTGTGGCACCCCGAAACCTGGTGTGTGTGCCCCTTTAAGAATGTTTCCTGCAGCTCCGCAGCAGCAGGAAAAATGCTGGGGCAGGAGGAGATAACTGCAGCCCTGATTGCGCTCACGTGGCTTCAGGAGAGGGAGCAGATTGGTCAGAGGCTGCTGGGAGAAGGAGAGGCTGCTGGGAAGAAGAAGGAGAGCCTGAGTGCTGGCAGACAGAGGAATGCGGCGCCGTGCGGGAGCTGTGTGTTGGAGTCAGCCGCTGGATGCTAGGCAGTGAACACAGTGCTGCTTAGGAAGACCAGCAGAGTTTTGCCAGTGTTGAGACGCCATAGCCGGAGGACTGCACACTGCCAGGACTGGTGAAAGGCGCGGACGCTGTGGCCATCTTGAGAGTATTACAGACCAAACAGTGTTTAAAGGGGGCGCAGCCAGCAGCACCATTTTGTGCTATTTAAGACCCATAGAAAGAGTTTAATGCAAGTTCAAGAGAAATATTTGTGCTCAAAGAATGAGTTTGTGCAACCGCAGACAGATAGTTATTGCTGGAAGGACTGAGCTAATTATGCAAGTGTAATCAAGCCCTGCAACTGAGAGAGTTTGTTCTACACCAAAGCCTCTTATTGGGACATAAGTGACATTGTCAGGAGACTCTACTATCCCTACGCTAGTTACATCCTTTTTACAATAAAGAACTGAACAACTTTGACATTTGCCATCCCAGGATACCATAAGTAACTGTGTGCCCATTACCCCATTGTCATGCTGTGGCACAGCAGACTTTAACTAGAGCTCCAACGATATTTACTTGTGAAGATTTTTGTTACCTTGGCTAGGCAGAGCTAGAAAGTTAGTATTTAGGATTACTGTACATATTGCTACTGAACATATTGCTATTAGTATTCTTATATTCACATTGTAGAATGGACAGTGCACAGTGTCTGATATGATTTCATGATTCCAATGATTTTATGTTCATTTTGTGATTCCAATTGTTTCTCATCCTGATTCCAATTCTACTTCCTCTGTGATTCAAATTGTTTGTCTTTTGCATGTTGGATGATCTTTTGTGGTGTGAAATGTAGTGAATTATACATTCCTGTTTTTCTTGTATGCCAAAGTCTTCTTTGTTGTCATTAATAATTAAATCAACGTCCCTTAATCAACCAATCATCCCAAATCCAGAGTTCTTTGCAGATCAATAAAAATGCTTTCTGTTGGAATTGCTAACTCACTTCAGATTCGTATCAATCTATCCTACCTCTTTCTATCCTACCTCTTTGAGTACTGTACTATGAGACAAGGCACAGGGAACAACATTTCAGGGGAAAGGTCCATCACATAGCCACCCAACACCTGTGATACCCCTCCCAACCACTTAGACATACCCTGCCAACCCCACTGCACTGCATTGAATTCCCTACAATAACATTAACACATCCCACTCTGTGAAATGGAGTGACAAGGTAAAGTGGAAGGTGGGCCTTGGGAGAGCAGCGGGGAGGTCAATGGGGAGGACTGAGGGAATGTAGAGGACAGGCCTGGTCCTCAGGTTTGGAGAGAGTAGGGTAGAGGGGGAGTAGGGGGCATGCCTGGTTCTCTGGCCAGGAGATAGCAGGGTAGATGGGAAGGGGGCAGTCCAATTGAATGAAGGGGCATGCATTTGTCTTATTTACATGTTTCAATGCCAGGGATGGTCATGAGATCCCTATCATCCCCAGCAGCAAGAGCAGGACCCCCACCTTCTCAGTGGCAGCAATAACCCAAGAGGTAGAGAGGATGATCCAGACAGAGATGAGCAGAGGGCCCACTGCTCCCCCTACTGCGGCCAGACCACATTTGCAACCTGTCACTGCCTATGGAGCAGCAGCGCAGCAGCAAAGTAATGAGTTTGACTCATAATGCTGATAGCTGTGGGCCTCATCATAGCAGCAGGGCCCAGTGCAATGCACCAACACTAGTTCTGCAACTGGCACACCTACCTTACACACAACAACACAGAATGGTCCGTAGTTGCATGCATGTTCACTCTGAGACAGTGCCACCCAGCTGCCTCGGCAATATGTTTTTCATATAAGTGATCTTTTATTGCTGGGATAACTAATAATAATAATAATTTTTCGGGCACTGCCCCGGGTGTTTGAGAGGTGAGTGATGCCTCTGATGGTAGCAAATGACAGTTGATCATTTGAAATGGTCAACTGTCATTTGTTCCCATCCATGTCATTTGCTCCCATCCATTCCCAGATTTTCGTTCCAACCATCCAGATTGGAAGATAAATCTTTAGGTGTATGGGCACCTTAAGAGTATATTTCCAATTTAATGGATAAATTGTTAGGAAAAAGAGTAATTTTTGGATGAACAATGTAGATGTTGCTGTTGTGTATGACGTACAGGGAAAAAATCCTGACACAGGTCTGGGATCTATTATCTGGAATGAACAGGCTATTCTACTAACATGCCAGCAACAGAAATATGCACCTTGACATACCGTGTGGGTGTGGTTTGTTAAACATGGATCTGCTACATATACTGTATATATATATATATATATATATATATATCTGTAATGGCACTACAATCCTCATAATAACGCATGCAGACCTAACTGTTCGGTTAGTCCCCTCGGATGTAGGGTCCCCAAACGGTGGATCCACCTGACCTCACATTCCAACAATTTATGTCCTCTATCACCCCCACGTATAAGAGGATTGTAGTGCCATTACACATTAGCCATCTATTGTATGCCAGTACTATTCTAATTTGTCCGGTGACTATACACTAATCCAATTTAATATATTTATGTATGATATTAGTGCCTTATGTGATGCATTTGCTCAGTTGTTAGTGCTTGTTCAGCTGACACTTGTGTTATTGTGTATTTACTTAACCTGTATTAATATTTTGTTGTGCAATATCCATTATGTTATTGCCGGATGCTATTTGTCCATCTATGTGTCTTTTTTCACGTGTATGTATACAGTGTGCAGTTTTTGTATTATACGTTGCTATGGTGATTGGCACTGGCCAATTGCGTCATCACATAGCGCTGACGAGCCTGGCAGGTGCCTGAGCTCCGGAAGCGCGTGGTGAGCGTCGCACATGCTGGGTATTTAGGTGAGTGCACTTTGTTTGTTTTATACGACCTGATGAAAATGCTATATTAAACTGCATTGAAACGTTGTCCATACCGAGGACTCTACTGCCTATTTGTGTCAGTCGCTTGGAGTGCCGCACCAGCCCGTTGTATATATATATATATATATATATATATATACATACATACAGGTTGAGCATCCCATATCCAAATATTCAGAAATACAGAATATTCCAAAATACGGACTTTTTTGAGTGAGACTGAGATAGTGAAACCTTTGTTTTCTGATGGCACAATGTACGCAAACTTTGTTTAATACACTGAGTTATTAAAAATATTGTATTAAATGACCTTCAGGCTGTGTGTATAAGGTGTATATGAAACATAAATGAATTGTGTGCTTAGACTTGGGTCCCATCGCCTTGATATCTCATTATGGTATGCAATTATTCCAAAATACGGAAAAATCCGATATCCAAAACACTTCTGGTCCCAAGCATTTTGGATAAGGGATACTCAGCCTGTGTATGTATATATATATATATATATATATATATATATACAAATAGAAACCAATTGCACTCAGTACATAGCCTTGAAATATGCTTGTATTCAAATTCTTAATTCCATATAGGATCCAGAAAATTTTCTTCACGGTATAAATTGTATACCTGTGAATATACCCTCACACCAAAAAAGATCACCCAAAAAGAAAATGGCCAAAAGGCCACAATTAGATACCAAAATACGCTTTTTATTAAAAGATACATATACAGTTAAAATCTCAATACAGTTTAGGAAATCCGTCAGTCTCAACAGTTGGAACAATCACCTTCACCTTTACAGGTGTGAAAAGATCAAAAGATGTAGTGGTGAACTGAACAGAAGACCGTAACTGATTTGACCCAACGCGTTTCATCAAGATGACTTCTTCAGGGGTTAACATATGGTATCGCAAAAAAGGAATAAGGAAAAAAACATGGCAGCATCCATATTTCATATATATAGATGATGGGAAATTGATTGAATATGTCCACCCAGATTTAGTTAAAGGGCAATGACACCAAGTAACATAGAGCTCTCTCTAATGAATGTTCAGCTCTTTATACTGAGCCTGATTGTAGATTCTGTATAGATATTCTCTGCACATGAACTTTATATTGAGACTGCAGCCTCCAGAACTGTTCCACACAGCAACCAGGTTCTGTGTGGAACAGTTCTGGAGGCTGCAGGCTCAATATAAAGTCCCTGTCCAGAGAATATCTATACAGAATCTACAATCAGGCTCAGTATAAAGAGCTGAACATTCATGAGAGAGAGCTCTATGTAACTTGGTCTCATTGCCCTTCAACACACAGGGTGATTCAAAAGTCGCAGTACACTCATTTGTTTCATAAACTGTGCTGGAAATAGGAAAACTGAATACTCCAGTAAGGAATGGGAGAGGTGGGCTATCTTTTAGGGTATGTACCGAACATGGGCGCCATCGTGAAATCGGCCATCTCGAATCTAAGTCAGTTTTGCAAATTTCCAGCACAGTTTTTGAAACAAAAGGGTGTACTGCGACTTTGACAAGGGTGTACTGTGACTTTTGTATCACCCTATATATATATATATATATATATATATATATGTTATATATAAAAACATACTACAGAGCTGTACTCAATATGGTGAGTACGTCACACAGGGCGTGATGTACTAACTGGATAATGCGGGCAAGACCGTTGACTGCATTTTGCATATGTACTGAACCCCGTACGTCAGGGGTGTGGTGCGGAAGGTAACTTCCGCAAATGCCGGCGTTACCCTATAGAAGCTTATTGGCTCCTTTCCGCATCCGTGCTCTAGAGGGGCCCGATCGGAACCCTCCCAGCATCCCACATGGCTGCCACGTCCCTCTGCATAATCTGGAAGTGTGGCCATTGCAATGGACAGCTCTTATTGGGAGAGTTGCAATGCTGATCGCATATGTTGTGATCACATTACTTCCTCCTATGCTTCATCAGCTGTGCTACTGCGCATTCACCTCCGCCTATTTTGCCTCCACGCGCCCAGTAGGAACTTACTCCCCTGCTGAGGGGCACTACTTCTGAGCAAGCAGTGACTGTGCTGAGTATAGCAGCATCGCTCCACCTTCCGCTTTGATTCTACTGTCAGTGTCTCGGTAGCCTATGGAGCATCCACATCAAGCACTAATAGGTCAGTTGGATTCCAGCCCAAAAAAGTATTAAGTGCAGCTGCGGCCTGGGGGGCACATGTCACCGTGCCCCCCAGCCCACCACTGGGAATGGATTGTTCCAGCTTTCAGAAGTTTTGCATAATGGATTTATGGATAAAATGTATTATACCCTTATATTATCTCGTCATAAACTAGATGGCAAACTGATTAAGTTCTGTACTTTCATTATACGCACAAAGATTAAAACAGCTCTAATCACATTGTTTTCTGCTATAATTGTAATTGTGTAATGAGCTCCCAAGCACTTTGCTTATTTAATTAATTAGAAATTTCAGAAGAGAATTAAATGTTTTTCTTCAAATTAATTTGTTGTTTAGAAATATCAAAATTTCAAGGTTTTATAATACATATATCTGAAATCTACCAGTTCTTATTTTTTCATTTGTGGTCTCACTGATTACTTAAACATATGTATCCAACTATACCATATAATAATATGTTCTTAAACTTGAAAATGCAATAAAACTTAATTTCCGAAAAAAAAAACCCCAAACAGTATTTGCATACTTAGCAGTTTTGCTTGCAAAACGTCTTTCGGAATTCAACCGAGATATTTTACTTTCTTAGTATACAGTATGTACCCGTATTTCTAAAAAAAAAAAAAGCATTGTACCAACTCCTGCTGCTAACTAATGAACTTTTAAAGGATTTCAATTATCATGTATGCCCTGCAGGAAGATATTGGAGTTTAAAGCATAGAGACAATATGGTATTAATTTAAACTACCAGACTGATACTTAGCACAAGCAAACATGGGGATTCGAAGAATTGATAGGTGTACAGAAGCTTAGCCCAGGGGTCGAAGAAAATACTTTAGATGTTTATAAAGAAAAGGAGAAATGTAATATTCATTATGAAAATCCTGGCACAAAATAAGATAACACATAATATCCTGAGCTGCTTGCAAAGCCATTACAGTAACTGATATGCCTGTAAGCCTGCCATGACCCACTTAAAGTATTAGTATTTCGACTCTAGAGAACCCGTTCCTGATGACATCATCTTAACTTTAGATAATAGATCTACACCCCCCTCTTTATTTTATCTGATGTCATACAATATTTTCTCACCCATTGTAAGTGTCTCTAGTAAAATACATGGCGAATGAGCATGATAAATCGCTGTTGGGCATTAAATGGGGTACAGTCTGACATAAATAAGAATGTGACCAGGTCCAAAATTCTCCTACAGTAAATCTGAGTGCAGCCGATCACATATCTATAATTTTGCTTGTAGATTGTATCCTTGCATGAATTACATGAGGATATTGTTTGCAAGTTAGAGGGCCTTAAATATATTCTACACAGTGTACTAGCAGGCATTTGACGTTTGCATCAGGTATTGTCAGTGAACATACATCACAAACAGCCCCCATGCCAGTTTAGGTCTACATGATATTTTTCACAGAGCTGAGAAGAAATACACAATTAATCGGGAACAGGGCCTAAAATATGGGAAAGAGTAGCTCCCAAAGAAGATATAAGGGATGAAGTCCCACAAAGGGGTCCAGCGATGAAGCCCCAATAGGGACTGTGGGGTATGAAGTTGAAATTTTCTGCAGAACAATAATACAAATTTCAGATCTCCTGAATGATAAAATAATTTCATTTTGCAATGCTGGCTACAAAACAAAACACAATTTTGCTTTAACTTGCGCAAATTGTGACATACGTACAAATATCCGTGGCGTCTGAAACTTGCAAGCGATGTCCGTGTTTGCATTTTATCCTATATACCCTATGAATAATAAAATTGAACAGTTGTGGTCTACCTAATATTTAAACGCATAAAGACAATCTTGCACAATGCTTGAACTGATTAAAAGTCAGAACGCTGTTTTTTAAATTAATGTTTGGCAAATCCTTTATCTGTATATGAATATCCAGCTCTGTAAAGAGACGGAAATGGAAAGTCTCTTTAAAATTCCATTTAAAAAGCCAGTGAGACACTTGTGAGTGGGGCTATTTGATGGCCCCATAGGGCATAGAGGGTCACTGAAGTAGTCAGTTTGAAAGAATGATTATGCAATGAATCTGTTCCTGTGTTCACAGGTGTGTGCACTGTGCACAGAGTGTGCAGAGAGTAGTGATGCCAAAAGGGTAAGGTACTAATTATCCGGGCCTGGGCTTCTTGCAGAGGCCCGGGTCTGCGTGACCCCTTCCTGCACACATTCTCATCTGTCAGCATCCTGTTGGGTCCATGGAGGCTGCTGCCACTGAGCGCTGCTTGTCTTCTCTGTCTGCAAGGGGGGGAGGGTTATCAAAACCCTACTAGATCTGACCTTGGCTAAGGGGCACATAGCGCCCCCATGTCTAGGTTGACACCACCATTGACGGTTTTACAGTATTTTGTTTATTTTTTTAAAGGGGGAGTGGCCACACCTCCAGGATTAGGCCAGGAACCCCTGCATTACCGAGGCCCAGGAAAGCTCTCTATGGCCCTGGCAGGATGTATGGAGCAAAACTCTGCATAAACTGCATGGAGGAAGCAACAGAAGCCACCCAGGGGAATATTCCATTTGGGCTGAATAATATATGTCCAGGGGTGAGGAGGTGGGTGAGTCTTCAAGTGTATGTCCCTGGAGTAGATAGTGTATGTCCTGCTAATCCGTTGTAGTTAAATCAAAATTATTGACCGAATCAAGCTAAAAATAATTACTTAAAATGTTACTGCTCTTACAAGGTCTGTGTGGTAGTGTCAGATGGAGCCCTAGGCACGATAATGGTTTAGAGGCCCCCTCATCCAATGCATTGATATATACATCTGATACACCCTGATCACTATACACAGGTTACACACTGACATCACATGCTTCATACACACAGGCCACACCTGATACTCACTGATCACTCTACTGTCACATTGATATCATACACCTGAAACAGGCTGATCACTATGGGGTAGATGTACTATAGCAGCACATATCGTGCCGCTATAGGTGTTGTTGCTTTGCCTCCAATGGTGGGGACACTGCGCATTTGCAGAACGTTTCCTGCATCCTCACACAGTGCCCCCCTAGGCCCCAGCCTGATTGAAAGGGCTGCGGGTGTCCGGCGGCAGAGAAGTGGCGCGACTTGCTCTGTTCCAGAAAATGTAAGTGTGTCGCCTTCATTTTGTGAGGGTGTCAAGGTCAGCGTCTGTGTCTGGCCTCTCAGATTTACTGAACGGCTGCAGGTCAGAGACTTCCATCCTGAGTAACCTGAAGGTTACGCAGATGACTGATGGTCCAGCAGAGTAAACCGATTGTGTATCTTGAGATGCACCAGTGGATCACAAAAGCAGTCAGAAGGCATCTATTAACTCCAGACACCACCTGCTGAATTTGCATAATGCCTGTACAGCAGAGCCAGATTAAGGGTGAGGCCCCGGGTGTAAGTACCCCGGGCCCCCCTTCCTAAAAGGCCCCCGCCACAGATTGGAGTGTTTCCGTCTCCCCTTTGGTTGCCCTGGCAACCTAACAGCCACGGCACTGGTGCCATGGCCACCTAACAGCACAGGACAGCTGAGCGACGGCTCAGCAGTCCAATACCATGTAAAGTAGCAGCCTGTGGCTCAGTCATTGGCTGAGCGCGCAGGCTGCAGGACAGTGGCAGTGGGTGGATCATTATGCGTCTTGGAGGAGACAGAGAGGAGTGACCTCTCTCTCTTCTGTCTCTTGTGTCAAAGCAACCTTCCAGCAAACAGTAAGGCTGGTTGTATTATTATGGTGCAAAAGAAAAGAAAAAGATACTACTTCACCAGCGCCCTGCTCCGTTTTACACAGAGCAATCCACCTCTAATTCTCCATAGGTTTCTCCTAATTAGGAGTATTCATACCATGAAGTTGTTACCGGAAAGAGAGGTAAAATGAAGAAAATATAGTGTAATACCATAAAAACTTTTTTTAATAAATCAGACTTCTAAAAACAGACATACACAATGATGTCCAATAAAAATATACTATTGACACAACATGTGTCACAAGAAACAAAGCCATTCACTGAAAAAAATCCACCCTCATGGAGAAACAGAAGTAATGGCTGATTACCGGTTCCCAGTGAACTGGCTTGCGTCAGTTCTAAAGTGCAAGAAAATCCAGACTGCAGCCAATCAGGGAGCAGACCCAGCGCCAATCAGGGGGTGCCACGTCATCGTGCTCTCCTGATTGGCTGTGCACTCTTGGACTGTCAATCAGGCGGAGCGCATTGGCTATAATGGAGGATCGCGGTCCTCCTTTATAGTCAATGGTAGGAAAATTGCTGTCTGCGGCTAACCGCAAGGTTAATTGAGGTCACTGGCTATAATGGAGGATCGCGGTCTTCCATTACAGTCAATGGTAGGAAAATTGCGGTCTGCGGCTAACCACGAGGTTAATTGAGGTCACCCACAAGAGGTCACCCACAAGAATTAACCTTGCAGTTAGCCGCAGACCGCAATTTTCCCACCATTGACTATAATGGAGGACCGCAATCCTCCATTATAGCTAGTGCACTCTGCCTGATTGACAGGCCAGGAGCGCACAACCAATCAGGAGAGCGTTATGACATGGCGCTCCCTGATTGGCTGCCAGTTCCTCTAGTGACAGGAATCACGGGTGGTCCCGGCATTCGGGGATAGGGGTTTGATGTGTAAACATGGAATCCCTTTAGTGGCATGAACCAGGATTTTCGTTTTATATTTTTTTTAACCCTGTGGATGCCTACATGGAAAGAAGAGGACTGATCTTCACTGGATAATAGGTTAGTATTTGGAGTTTTTTCTTACAGGTACACCAATGGATTCTGCTTGACAAGGGGGCCAATTGGCTCCGTGGGACACTAGGTAAGTATGTGTGAGTGTGTAAGTGTACATGTATGTGTAAATAAACTTGTACTTTCACGGTGTGTGTTGTGGTTTTTTTAGGGTACTTCTTTTGATGTGGAACTACAGGTACCAGCGGGCCCGTTAATTCCCTGCATGCTGGTACTTGTGGATCTCCAAGTACCAGCAAGCGGGGGAGGCTTGCTGGGACTTGTAGTTCCACATCAAAAGACAATATTCTTTCTTTTAACACAATATTAGCGATCAACCACACAATTTTAGCTATCAACCCCCATCCACCACCCACGGATGGGAGGACAGCCTCGGGCTTCACCACTGGCCTTTGGGTGCCTGGAGGGGGGGACCCTTGATTTAAGGGGTCCCCACTCCCCCAGGGAACCCCAGACAGGGGTGATTAGTTGGGGGGAGTGATGCTTTGGCCGTAGGGACCTATATAAAAGTGTCACCCGACTGCGGCATCACCTCCCTGGCTAGTGGAGACCAGTGCTGGTTTTAAAAATACGGGGGATCCCTACGTCTTTTGTCCCCCATATTTTTGGAACCAGGACCGGCCCAAGAGCCCGGTGCTGATTGTCTAAATATCGGGGGACCCTACTCAATTTTTCCCCAGTATTTAAACTAACAGGACCGGCTTAAAGAGCCCGAGGCTGGTTATGCTTAGGAGGGGTCTGGGACTCCAGGTCGACAACAAAAAGGTCGACACACCTTAGGTCAACACCAATTGGTTGACACACTTTAGGTCGACATGGACAAAAGGTCGACATGGACAAAAGGTCGACAGGAACAAGGTCGACATGGAAAAGGTTGACATGAGTTTTTAATGTTTTTTTGGTGTCGTTTTCTTCGTAGAGTGACCGGGAACCCCAATTAGTGCACCACTTCGCTCGCCATGCTTCGGGCATGGTGTCTTCGCTCCGCTCCGCTTCGCTCGGCACAGATTACCGTTCCAATCGTAGTCCACGTGGATCATTAAGTATGAAAAGGTTCCAAAAAAGAAAAAAATTGTGAAAAACTCATGTCGACCTTTTTCCATGTTGACCTTGTTCCTGTGGACCTTTTGTCCATGTCGACATTTGTCCATGTCGACCTAAGGTGTGTAGACCAATTGGTGTCGACCTAAGGTGTGTCGACCTTTTTGTTGTCGACCTGGAGTCCAGATACCGCTTAGGAGGGGGACCCCACACAATTTTTATTTTTATTTTTAACTATTTCAATACTGTACACAATGAAGCCCTGCATGGATCTCACAGATCCGGCTGGGCTTCATTGTGTTAAGTCCGGCAGTGTTTTACTATTCTCTCCTGTAAAACACTGCCAGCAATATGAATTACACCGACATCGGAATTTGAATTGAAAGAACACAGTAGTTTAGTAAATTACGGTGTTTTTTCTCAAAAAGTTGCATTCTCACACTGCCAATGTCATCGGAGATTGATCTCGGCTGAAATCGTCAGAAAAGAGAATCTTAGTAAATATACCCCTTTGTTTTGTTAAATGCTGCTATTGTATTTCTGCAACCAAATAACTAATAAACAAGTTGTGATTCTACAGTATGTCATTCCTCCCAACATGACCCTCTCCAGGAGGGACAGAATGCTCTGCTCCTGGACTTCCCTCTTAATTTATTACTGCCCTTACCTGTGGTGAAACACCTTTTTCTTATCCAGTAACCAGTTCAACACAGGTGGCAGCAATCATACATTAAGAGAAAATTCTAGGAGCAGAGCATTTTGTCCCTCCTGGAGAGGGTCATGTTGGGAGATACACTATGTGAAGTGCCATATGATCGGGTGTGGATCATTAGATCGACAGTGTCTAGGTTGACAATGTTTAGACCGACCACTATAGGTTGACAGTCACTAGGTCGACAGGGTTGGAAGGTCGACAGGGTTTCTAGGTTGACATGTGCTTGGACGACAGATCAAACGTACGACATGTGTTTTTTTTTTTTTATGGTGTTTTCTTCGTAGAGTGCCTGGGAACCCCAATTAGTGCACTGTGTCCACTCGCATGGCTCGCTTCGCTCTCCATGCTTCAGGCAAGGTGACTCGCTTTGCTTGGCACAGATTACCATTCCAATCGTAGTCCACGTGGATCGTTAAATATGAAAAAGTTCAAAAAAAGAAAAAAAATGTGAAAAACTCATCATATATCGCCTCAATATGCCATGTAGTGTGAGATGACTAGAATGAGTGAGCCGCCAGGTCCTGTGCATTTCTGCTAATGTTGGGTGCCTTTTTTTGCTGAAAATGTGTCTTAGTCACAACGCAATGTGACTATGATGCACAAGGAGACTGTGCAGATTAATTTAATACATGACACTTGTATATTGTGTGTGACAGACTGTACACAGAGCAGAACAGAACTTGTGTTGCAAAAAAGCTGCAGCTGCTACAGTACATTGTAGCACTTTGTGTACAGATTCAGAGACTCAGTCACACACAGATACACAAGTCTCACTGATCAAGTGAATCAGCACAGTCTCCTTGTGTGTCCTAGTCACACTGTGTTGCGACTAAGCACCTTCAGAAAAAAAAGAAGCAAAAAGACGCCCGACACTAGAAGATTCTCGCCGTGCCAAGAGGTGCTGTTCGGCGTGACTGCAGCAAAGATGAATGTGGACACATCTGTATATTTACTTATATTATTGTGACTTACAATAAATAAGTAGTGACATAACTACTAAAGTCATGGTTAAAATATGTTTAAATTGGGCTTTTCATGCTCTCCTCCCATCCTGTTAATTATTATCATATTTCTAGTGTCTAATTCTTTGTTTTCCTTTGCTATATACAGTACAGTCTATGTATATTTTATATTAATGCTGCACAATACCTCATGACAATGATTTGGAGGGAGAAAAGCAGCCTCTTATTTAATTTTTTGTAATCCTCTATAATTACATTGCACAGAAGTGACTGCTGAGTTCTGGCAGATTATGGGAACAGGGAAATCATTTTCACATCTCATTCAGATAATGGATGAGCTGTGAAATGAGTTCCACAGTAGATGGATACCTTGGAGGTTGCTTCGACTGGCACAATCGACTTTCCTTAGTAGCGGTAACATTTCAATACCACAGCTAAAAGTACACTTTCATTTCTATTACTAAAGAAGGGGGCAAGAGGTTACAGAACATTTTTTATAATGCATACAATAAGGCAAGTGCATAGTGAATCACTAATTTAGCAATTTTTTAGGACACATTCAGGCCTAAAAATTATTCTGTTGTATTATCTAAAGTTTGGGGCTTGATACTAACCCTGCAGGTGGTTGTACTTGTGACGCTCTGAAAGAAACTTTTGCTTTTAAAATGTACGAGATGTAATAATATGTCTACAAACATTGGGCCTAATTCTGAATTGATCGCAGCAGCAAATTTGTAAGCAGTTGGGCAAAACCATGGGGGTAATTCCAAGTTGATCGCAGCAGGAATTTTTTTTAGCAGTTGGGCAAAACCATGTGCACTGCAGGGGAGGCAGATATAACATGTGCAGAAAGAGTTAGATTTGGGTGGGGTGTATTCAAACTGAAATCTAAATTGCAGTGTAAAAATAAAGCAGCCAGTATTTACCCTGCACAGAAACAAAATAACCCACCCAAATCTAACTCTCTCTGCAAATGTTATATCTGCCCCCCCCCCCCCCCCACCCCACCCCTGCAGTGCACATGGTTTTGCCCAATTGCTAGCAAACTTGCTGCGGCGTTCAACTCAGAATTACCCCCATTGGCCTAAGGAAAATTCAGGAAGGAGAGCCTTGGTTACGGCATGATGCTCATTCGTATTATTCCCATAAAAACATATTTTTATGATGTTTTTATGGAAGTACCTCCCAACTCACAACTGACCAGGATGAACTTTCTGATCATGGAGTGGAGGGACAGTCACCTGAAATTGTGACATTTTGGAGGTATGTAGTAAGAATATAAATTCTAGTTCCTTGTAAATTCTCTCACGTCTCCATATTATAATTAGCTGTGGAGAGAAAGAGAATTGTCTTGTACTTAATGTGATACAGACAGTTGTGTCTCTGGGAACCTTGTGGAAAGTGTTGCATGTTCTGCAGAGCTGCATAATGGAATTAGGACTTATACCAAGCAAGCAGCTGGTTTTGTTTCATACAGAGATTTATGAGATAGTCGCATACTGCACTCAGAGAATATTATTTTTGGCTCTACATTAATTGGCATTTATACATTTTTAATCTAAATTCATTGGAGACAAGCATAGAAGTTTCTGCTACTATGAACAATTTCTCAAATGAAGCAGGCATCTAACTTAGGGAAAGTGACGGTGACAAAGCTATGGTTATAAAATCTGTGAGATGGAAAGCTGACATTTTTTTAACCCATTGTGGACAATGGGCCCAAATCATGAGACAATCATTTATATTTCAGACTTTCTTGTTAAACTTTGCATTGCATAATATAATGGCTAAAAGTGTAATTCTAACACAATGCCCCTATATTTTTATTTGTAATGAGACACTATACATACAATTTTGTATCTGTTTTATACTGTATATATAGCGGCATAGAAATACATATTGCCCTACTGACCATGGGATCACCACCCCTTGCCTACAGCCCACCCACAAGCCACTGAGTTCAGTCAACCCCACCCACCTGCCTCTCTCTTTAACAATAGAACACCTCTCTGACACACTGCGGAATGCCCTACTTAACTGGCTCTTTGCGCAAATCCACCAATGTCAGTCGTTGCAACTGTGTCAGACCCACCTTCCTCTGTCCTCAACTCTACCCACCCTGTAATGTATTCTGCCCAAGCACAACCCACCTACCTATCTATTGATGTATAAGGAAATCTGAGAAGTACCACATTGCCTCCCTCCTAAACAGAAGCAGCAGAACAAATGCATAATGCACGCATGCTTAGGTTACGCATATTAAACAAGTCCTGCTGCATCTATTCAGTAGGGAGGGCTTCTTTGGATTTCCTTACACATCAGCTATTGTTCATATTTTTTATGAAAACTAAATCTTCAATGTAGGCAATACAGAAGTATGGATCATAGGAGTAATATAGAAGACTCTAAACATAATAAATGATTCCTGTATAACTGGGGAAAAAAAAGAAACCAAATAGAAACTTTTTATGTACTGAAATATTTACAATGAGCTCAAACATTTTTATTGGAGCTGATTCCAGACCAGACTAAAGCATTCATATATTGGGGGTCATTCCGAGTTGTTCGCTCGGTAATTTTTTTCGCATCGCAGCGATTTTCCGCTTAGTGCGCATGCGCAATGTCCGCAGTGCGACTGCGCCAAGTAAATTTGCTATGCAGTTAGGAATTTTACTCACGGCTTTTTCTTCGTTCTGGTGATCGTAGTGTGATTGACAGGAAGTGGGTGTTACTGGGCGGAAACTGGCCGTTTTATGGGAGTGTGCGGAAAAACGCTACCGTTTCTGGGAAAAACGCGGGAGTGGCTGGAGAAACGGAGGAGTGTCTGGGCGAACGCTGGGTGTGTTTATGACGTCAAACCAGGAACGACAAGCACTGAACTGATCGCAGATGCCGAGTAAGGTTGAAGCTACTCAGAAACTGCTAAGAGGTGTGTAATCGCAATTTTGAGAATCTTTCGTTCGCAATTTTAAGATGCTAAGATTCACTCCCAGTAGGCGGCGGCTTAGCGTGTGCAATGCTGCTAAAAGCAGCTTGCGAGCGAACAACTCGGAATGACCCCCATAGTGTGGTAGATGCTCAATTAGCTTAGTGATATCATTCAGGTGCTTGAAAGGGAGGGGCATTTCTAAGAAAGAAAAAAAAAAGGCATTTTGTTTCCCCCAGAACCCTGAATGATAACAGTAACCAGATTTAAATCCCACACAATGGGGGTCATTCCGAGTTGTTCGCTCATTGCCGATTTTCGCTGTACTGCGATTAGTCGCTTACTGCGCATGCGCAAGGTTCGCAGTGCGCATGCGCTTAGTTATTTTACACAAAAGTTAGGTATTGTACTCACGGCATAACAAAGCTTTTTCATCGCTGTGCTGATCGTAGTGTGATTGACAGGAAGTGGGTGTTTCTGGGTGGAAACTGGCCTTTTTTATTGGAGTGTGCGGAAAAACGCAGGCGTTCGAGTTGCAAAATGCAGGAGTGGCTGGAGAAACGGGGGAGTGGTTGGGCAATCGCTGGGTGTGTTTGTGACGTCAAACCAGGAACGAAAAGGACTGAGCTGGTCACAATGGCTGAGTAAGTCTGGAGCTACTCAGAAACTGCTAAGAAATTTCTATTCGCAATTCTCCTAATCTTTCGTTCGCACTTTTGCTAAGCTAAGATACACTCCCAGAGGGCGGTGGCTTAGCGTGTGCAATGCTGCTAAAAGCAGCTAGCGAGCGAACAACTCGGAATCACCCCCAATATTAGAATTCAGAGATCTCGGTTACATATATTTGCACAAATATATGAATAAGCCCCAAAGCTGCAACAAGGCGTCTCTGTATATTTGGGGTCCCTAGCGCTATATCTAGGTGCAGGGTGTGGCACCCCAAAACACCAGCATAAGCCAGAAAGCCCAGGGAAGCATACCAATGAAAAAACTATAGTGTTAATAAATTAGTGTTAGGAAGCCGAAGCTATAAAAAGGGTGATACAAAAATGAGATGTAATTAAAATGGAGAAATATCGTTAAAGAAATTAGTATGTGAAAAGTGTTAATAGAATGTAAAGGTATGCCACACTTAAGCCATCCAGCTCAGCCAGTCCAGAGGCACCACACTTCACACCTAAGCATTGTCAGTTGAAGTGGTTTACTAAATCTAAAGTTGTTTAGGATCATTTTTATGAGCTGATTGTTTTAAGTAAATTCAAGTTAGGATAGTAGCCAGCTGTGTAACTATTAACGAATTGGATTTTCCTGACTTTGTGAAATTCTGCTGTTTATCTGCTAGTTATCGGAAGCTTAGCCGAAAAAGTCCCCTGTTATGTGTTTGCTTGTCTGCTGTAAGGGGAAAACATTGGGTAGCCCCCTGTTACCAGGTCTGCTGTAGGGGAGAACCCGGCAGTCCACCGTTCAAGTATTGTGACTGCGGATAGCTGAAAATAGTAACTGTTCCACTGTCCTGCACCTGTCTAGGAAATATGGCCGCAACTGCCAAACATTCTTGCCCACTCAAGACACTCCATTTTGGGCTATTTGAGACCAAGACTTTGACAATTCAGTCTCATTCAAGGACCAACTGCATTGGTGCCTGGAACTTGCTGAACTGTTATTCCAGCTCGAGATCAGGACTCCTGGAATCTGTAACCTGACACTGAACAACAAAGCCCTGAACAAAAGGATCCTGTGTTGCTAATACCTCTTTCACATCTCCAATGCCGGATCCCACCCCGGGAACTGGAAATGGGTCCTTCCAGGGTGGGATCCAGCATTGGAGCCTCAGTGCTGACTTCCCAACCCAGCAATATGCCGGGCAGGTTGCCATAGCGGTGGGGGGTGGAGCCAGCAGCGGGAACGGAGGTGGAGGTGGCGCTGGGAAATGAGCTCATCTCCGTGCCGTCTCTCTCTATCTGGTAAACGGGTCCCGGGTCGCATCGACCTGGGAACCCATTTACACTGCCACTGACTCGGTATTCAACCCTTCTTATTACCCGGGTTGAATTACCGGGTCAGACAACCCAGGAAATCTCCAAGGCCCCTTTCACATCGCACACTGTCCCGCGTGGACCCGGCAATATGCTGGGTCGATACCGGGTTATGTTTGCGATGTGAAAGGGGTATTAGTATCCATGTTATGGTTATATGACTTGTGTTGCCTGTTATTGCAATATTAAATGTTATGATTAATTATTATTATTTGCTTAGATCATGGTGTGTAGTCTCCATAATTTACCCTTATACAGTATCTCCGAACTTGGTTTTTACCAGAAACAAATCAACCATTAATTTACAAAACACAGAACATTCTCCTTCTATCTCTGTAATTATAGAGCAAGTTGCAAAATCATAAGGTATCAAAAAACAATTTCATAAACAGCAGTGGAAAATGGTGCAGCTGAAAGGAAGGACCCTGATTTAATTGATCAGATATGTATTAACAATCTCAGGATTATTTGAAAAGTACTGTGCTCAAGAAGCAATGACAGCTAATTACTTGCAGAATAGACTAATCTCCAGATCAGTAGACAAACTCAGTATGAACTTTGAAATATTGAGAATTGTAGTTTATACTAAATATTACACTTTCTAGGTGCAAAAGAGTCTTAATATTCCTGAAGACAATCGGCGGGATGTAATGGAGTCCGAGATCACTGGAGGTGCAAGATGCCGGCCGATCTTGGACTTTTCTAACAACAAGGCATGGTTTTGCCTTCTACAGTAAGTGTTTGCCCCTTTGAAAAAAAGTCTGAGATCAGCCTGCATCCCGCACCCACGGCGATCCCGGACTCCACTACATTCCGAGGAAAATATGGAAAGCTACAAAAGCAAGCTGTGAAAGGGACTTGTTATATACTGTGAGAGTACTATGAAATACACATTGCTAGACCCAAGAACAGACAACAGCATGATTTTTGCTGAGGACCTAAGAGATGATGCAATGGCCTTGCTTATTTTAGGTACAGAGAATAAACGAAACACTACAGACACAGACAACCAATACATCTTCTGGACAAATGATTGAGTTCAGTGTAGGGTTTGGCACCATGAGAGCACACAGTCAAGAATATAGAATGACATAAGGTATTTAACAAGGGTTAGCATCCTGTACACATCTCATACAAGACAAGTGCAATTTGTGTGCATAAACCAACATCCTGGAAAGACATCTATCTTTTTTTCAGAACGCACAGTCAATAGATGAACAGCGTTTGGCTTTAATAGACATCACAAGCCTCTAAGGAAATGGGGTATAATGGATTAAGCCTCTGCTGTTGAAAAGGGGTGTTGCAGTTATAGCCAAGTTTACTTAAGATGCTTAACCCAAGAGACATCAGGGCTAATTCAGACCTGATCGCTGCTGTATGTTTTCGCACAGCAGGCGATCAGATCTGAACTGCGCATGCGCAGGCGCCGCAGTGTACTGGCGTATGCCAGATATGCTATCAGGGGGCTCGGTCCAGGCAAAGTAGGTGTGCCTGGATGTGCAGGGAGTGGGCAGCGGTGGCTGCGTGACGTCACACGCAGCTGCTGCGGCCCAGAGAGCGACGGGTAGCTCCCTGCCAGTGTGCTGTAGCTGCACTGGTACGGAGCTACTCCTCAGGTACAAAAGCATCGCTGCCGTGCAATGCTTTTGTACCTATGTGGCGGGGGGAGGGCCAGATATGCGGGGCGTACTAGCCCTGTGCTGGGCGTCACCTTGTATGTCAGGGTGGCTGATCGTAGCCGTCCAAAATTTTACACGGCTACGATCAGGTCTGAATTAGCCCCATTGGGCCTAATTCAGACCTGATTGCTAGGCTGCATTTTCGTACAGTGGGCGATCAGGTCTAAACTGCACATGTGTATGCATAATGCGCAGGAGCGTCGCAAGAGTAGAAAGTAGATCGCCGCTCAGCCATGGGTTTGTGCGAAGGATCCATTCGCATGTGCGTTTGCAAGGAGATTGACAGGAAGAAGGCATTTGTGGGTGGCAACTGACCGGGTTCTGGGAGTGTTTGGAAAAACGCACGTGTGTCCAAGCATTTTCAGGGAGGGTTACTGACGTCAATTCCGGTCCCGGACAGGCTGAAGAGTTCGCAGCGGCTGAGTAAGTACTGGGCAAAATCTGTTTGTACAGATGTGCTACAGATGCGTTCGCACACTTGCAAAGCGAAAATTTCACTCCCCAATGGGAGGCAACAATGCGAACGCGGGACAGCAAAAAAAACCTAGCGAGCGAACAGGTCTGAATTAGGCCCATTGGGTGCTGCTGGTTCTTGAGTTGTGATGGTGTATTGTAGAAGTTTGTTTTTAGTTCTCCATGTTATGTTATACAATTTACCTGTTCTGGTCCCAGTGTGGTGTTATCCCATAATCTTTCCTGGAGGTTGATGGTGAAACAGAGAAGCATATGCTGCATCAATGCCCATATTTTTATTCAAGTTGCATTTATGTTGTTAAGACATGCTAATAATTGATTAACAATGATTAGACAAATGCATAGACAATACAGTGAGAAAAACACGTTCTATGGGGGGGCGGGGGGCAGATATAACGTGCAGAGAGAGTTAGATTTGTGTGGGTTATTTTGTTTCTGTGCAGGGTAAATACTGGCTGCTTTATACCGTATTTACACTGCAATTTAGATTTCAGTTTGAACACACCTCGCCCAAATCTAACTCTTTCTGCACATGCTATATCTGCTGCAACACCCCCCCCCCCCACCCCCTATAGGACCAGGGCTGGCCCGAGCCTAATTTTTTTGGTAAGCGAAAATATATTTTGCCACCCGCTCCTTAGTGTAATATGTAGGGGCGAGGTTTCATGGGAAAGAGCCGTGGCCACAGAATAGTACAAATTCACATTGCACCGCACAGTAGCGTCCGTTACTCACATTACACTGCTGCACAGTAGCATCCGTTACTCACATTACACCGCACAGTAGCGTCCGTTACTCACATTACACCGCACAGTGGCATCCGTTAGCTTACATGTTACACTACAGTAGAGCTTCTTTTACCCATAATGCCATGGTAATGCCCCTAATAGAGAGAGAAGGGGGAGAGAGAGAAGTAGGAGAGAAAGAGATAAAGGAGAGAGAGAAGATTGAGAGAGAAGAGAGAGAGAGAGGGAAGGGGAGAGAGAGAGAGAGAGGGAGAGAGAGAGAGAAGGGGGGGTTAGAGAGAGCGAAGGGGGTGAGAGAGAGGGGGTAGATAGAGAGACCTTCTCTTACATGGTCCCAGCTCCCATCCTCGTGTCCCTTCTGCAGATCTTTGCCTTTGTGTCCCACAGCAGATTATCTCCTTATGTTCTCTTCC
Organism: Pseudophryne corroboree; assembly: GCF_028390025.1. Lineage (NCBI taxonomy): Eukaryota > Metazoa > Chordata > Amphibia > Anura > Myobatrachidae > Pseudophryne > Pseudophryne corroboree. Next base: position 299,188,564 of record NC_086448.1, read on the forward strand.
CTCATAACCCTCTTAACTTCGTATTGTGTGAGCTGCAGGAGTGGAGGGCTGGGCAGGGGGGAATGTCATCATGGAAAAGCTGAGATCCAGCCGTCAGACAGGCGGGCGGGAGGGGAGGGCTGGGCAGAGGAGGACCATAGAGCTGTTGGGATCCAGCGGGTGGGCATGCAGGCAGGAAGGCGGGCTGAAGCGGAGGGCTGGGTGGAGGAGGACTGTGGAGCCACTGGGATCTGGTGGGCGGCTGCGCGCTGTACAGTGAATGAAGGTGATTCACTAATTGTCAGTAGCGACGCCCTCCACTGTCCGGTGCTCTACGCAGCTGCGTAGCCCGCGTATGCATCGGGGCGGCGCTGCATAGGACTCAAGGCGGCCTTACAATCATAATAAACAAAGTATACAATACAAAAGATTTAAGTAATACAGCAATAAACAAACCATATTGAAATTATAAAGAAATAAAAGAAAACCTAGAGCATAGCAAGCATACTGCTGGGTTGGTGCAGACATTTTCGGTAATAACTTCCACAGGGTTATATTTTCCACCCATGAAAGGTACCAGGTAAGGCAGCTGTGGTGGGCACACTATGTAGGATTACCCAGGGTGGAATAACGCCCTGGAGAGATCACACTAAATGGGTGGTTGCAAGGAATAAGGTCGCAACAGTTCTGTCCATGTATTTTTCATCCCATCCACAAGCATAGCAGGTGAGTAAAGGGGCCTACACATGGTGCAATATGCACCCACAATTTAAACCAAATAGTTTATATAGAATATGGTGCATATCACACCGTGTATACAGGGCTTGCAATGCCAATGTGCGGTCCTGCCGTGTTGGTATCGCAAGCCCACATCTCATGTGCATGCATGCCAGATGTGATTAGATCGCAAGCATATCACACCGAGGTCCTCATTCCGAGTCGTTCGCTCTCTAGCTGCTTTTAGCAGCCATGCAAACGCCAAGCCGCTGCCCTCTGGGAGTGTATCTTAGCTTAGCAGAAGTGCGAACGAAAGGATCGCAGCGCAGCTACAAAAAAAGATTGTGTAGTTTACTAGTTTCAGAGTAGCTCCAGACCTACTCCTACCTTGCGATCACTTCAGACTATTTAGTTACTGTTTTGACATCACAAACACGCCCTGCGTTCGGCCAGCCACAAAAGAAAACACAATAGCGTGATTATGATTAATATACTAAGAATGATTGAGTGATAAAAATTGTTCACATTTAATAGAGTCTGCAATTAAAGCCACATTAAAACACATACAAATAATGATAAAAATCAGGTAAAAAATAGAAAAAATAATAAAGGGTCAGAGTTACAGCTGCCTACATCAATGTGATCAGTTCCTGAATGGAATAAACTGGAATGCAGATGGGTGAATAAATGGAGACGGACTGACGGCACAGTCCTATCAATGAACTTTACCATGTCGCTAGAGGTGTAGTCCCTTGAGAGTGTTTCTTATGGTTATTTAAAACCAGCCACAGTTGGGGATCCTCATTAGAACGTTGTGTCCTCCTTGTGCATAGAGGGTTGATGGTGCTCCAAATAGTGTAAATCACCTCAATTATTCTGCTGCTGTAAACGTCCAGTTTTGGTCCAGGTACATGTAGGCAGTGATAGCTTGTTAAAAGTGAACCCAAAGAGCCTCCTGATGCGTTTCGCTGCTAGCACTGCAGCTTTATCAAAGGTTCGGCCAGCCACACCTGCGTTTCCCCAGGCACGCCTGCGTTTGTATCTGACACGTCTGCGTTTTTCCACACACTCCCCGAAAACGGTCAGTTACCTCCCAGAAACACCCACTTCCTGTCAATCAATCTGCGGCTAGCAGTGCGACTGAAAAGTGTTGCTAGACCTTGTGTGAAACTGCATCGGCTTTTGTGAAATACGTCGCGCGTGCGCATGGAGCCGCATACGCAGAAGTGCCAATTTTTAGCCTTATCGCTGCGCTGCGAACAACGGCAGCTAGCGATCAACTCGGAATGACCCCCCCGTGTGTACAGAAAAGCCTTGCGATCCCAATTTACATCACCCAAGCCACTCCCTGAGCCTTCCTCTTTTCACACTGAGCGGAGGAAGAAAAGGAAGCCATCAAGCAAGCGGAGCCTTGAGTTTTGGTAAGTACAGTATTAAAAACCACTGACCACCAATGTTTTTACTTATAATGTGTGTGGGTTTCCTTTGTGTGCCTGTCAAGATCATTGTAGTGAGTTTGTGCACAGTGCTCTTCTTAAGAATAAATAAATAATTATTTTATTTAGTATCGACTACCTGGGATTCTGGTACCCAGCTGGGTTGAGTAGTAACTCAGTGGTTCACTGGGTAGATATTCACCTGATAAAATACTGCAATCGACATATCACACCCTTTGGGGCATATTTATCACAGTTTGCATTTAAATGTGATTATGATGTGATAATATACATTAATATTGGATTGTGATATTTAATATTGTCCAGGGATTTATCAACAATGAGGTGCTGGGACAGAGCTTGCGAGAAAGCTCAGTCTTGGTGATGTGTCCTCATTAGGCTTTTGCAAAAGTGAAAGTCTTCACCTGTAGGAGCACACTCTGCACATGCCCAATATAAGACAGTGCAGGTAGTGGAAACAGAGCATACATCTTGTATGTGATAGGACACAGGCTGCATGCATATAGAAAATAAATGGTTATAATGGAAAATAAAAAGAAATACATTTACCTGCACCCAGGGAACACTGATGAGAGGGCTGCTTCAGTAACCCGGTCAGCTGATCTATGTGGTAAGATGATATGATGGCTGGGAGATCACTGCACCTCAGCTGACCACACAGCTCAGCTAATTGGGTTACAATAGCAGCCCAACCAATCAGAGATCCCTGGGTGCAGGTAAGTTTTATGGGTCATCCCTATGGATGTCAGTTCAGCTGTGGCTGTGATCTGTAAGGCAGAGCAGGATAATGGGGAAGGGATGTCAAAATATCCCTCTCTCTAAGCTGAAGAAAGGAGGATAGCCTCTCATGAGTTTAGTAAGGTTGCCTCCAGAAATACTTTGCAATTGAGCTTGGTGAATATGGGCTGATCTCATTTTCCCTTAGCAGTATGGGAAATGTGATCAACATTGTAAAATTATGCACGTTTTAGGGCATGGAGGAGGTTTTTGTAAAATCTCCTCCAAAAGCCGTTTGATGTATTTAGGTGATACTAATATAATGTGAAAAGGGTGTGAAAACATCCATTTTCACATTATTTTAGTAAAATATTTATTGATAAATAATATGCCTCTTAGGGTTCTATATACTAACCCTTGGACGGAGTTAAAGTACAAGCCAATCAGCTTCTAACTGCCTTGTTACAGGCTGTGTTTGAAAAAATACAGTTAGAAGCTGGTTGGTTGGTACTTTAGCTCAGTCCAAGGCCAGTATTGAATTACCCTCGATAATTATTGCGGGTAATTGCATCGCTGGGGGCTATTCAATTAGCCCCAATATGCCGACGCGAGATAAGGCTTATTGGGGATTTTGTTTCATCTGCATCAGGCAGGTAAAGCACAATTCCCCAAAACAGCCCTGTTTTTTCGTCCGATAACAGGCTTGTTTCTACCAATAAAACACAGGTTTCACTGAACCTGTGTGTTTTCAAGATAATTTTTTTTTTCTTCGGGTGACCTGATTGGATAGCCAGAAATTTTTTTTAGAAGAAACATCAGGAAAAATTTAGAAAAATGACAATTTTTCGCTCCGAATGTTTCTTCACGGGTAATTAAATACCAGCCTAAGGATTAGTACATAGACCCCTTAGTGTCAGCACAGCAACTTAAACTATATACCAACTTTTATTATTTTCAAGTGAAACTGGGTTTTTAAAATGCACCATCTCTATAGAATGAATTCATTTTTTTTTTAAATCATTATGTAGGGCAAACACTAAAATAATATTTAACAAGTGAAATACTATTATGCAAAATTGTCTGACTATACTATGATCTGGCAAATTATTTTTATGCTTCAATTTCAATGTGATTTCCTTTTTTTATTGTATATCTTTACAAACACTAACTTCTTCCAATTATATGTTTCATTTTAGCTGCATTTTACAAGTTACATCTGTACTGCAATTTTTCCTAATGATATTACTCATGCGAAAGAAAGAAAATCTTTTCTTTAATTGAGACTATTGCCTCACCTTTAGCAGACATTAAGAAAAATGTTATACTAAATCTGCCATGATGACTTTAATAGTTTGATTTCCTTATATCTAACAGAACTATAATTTAATTTTAATTACTTTTGGATGTAAATTGTAATATAATTTATGTGTCTTGCCTTTTGTTCTTATTGCCATAATCTTGGCTGAGCAATAATATAATTAGTGATGTTATTTAAGCAGTTTTTTTAAGAACAAAATTAAACCCAGACCAATTTAATTTAAAATGAGTATTGTTTTTTATTTTTATCTTAGAAGCTGCCAATCAGCATATGTAGTTTAGCTTTTAATATTTAAATGATCTAATTATTTATTTTAGAAATGAGTGTGTTTCACCAACAAATTTGGTTTATGTGTGCTTATATTCAGAGTGCTAGCTAATACCTGACACCATTTATTTGAATGGAAATTTTATTGGGCTGGGAAGACTGCTGACCTGATAAGTGGTTAGATTACAGAGCAGAGGGGCAAGAGGATTTCAGGTATTGAATGCCTAAGTAGATACTAGAAACAGTGGCCCTCATTCCGAGTTGTTCGCTCGTTCTTTTTCATCGCATCGCAGTGAAAATCCGCTTAGTACGCATGCGCAATGTTCGCACTGCGACTGCGCCAAGTAACTTTACTATGAAGAAAGTATTTTTACTCACGGCTTTTTCTTCGCTCCGGCGATCGTAATGTGATTGACAGGAAATGGGTGTTACTGGGCGGAAACACGGCGTTTCAGGGGCGTGTGGCTGAAAACGCTACCGTTTCCGGAAAAAACGCAGGAGTGGCCGGAGAAACGGTGGGAGTGCCTGGGCGAACGCTGGGTGTGTTTGTGACGTCAACCAGGAACGACAAGCACTGAAATAAATGATCGCACAGGCAGAGTAAGTCTGGAGCTACTCTGAAACTGCTAAGTAGTTAGTAATCGCAATATTGCGAATACATCGTTCGCAATTTTAAGAAGCTAAGATTCACTCCCAGTAGGCGGCGGCTTAGCGTGTGTAACTCTGCTAAATTCGCCTTGCGACCGATCAACTCGGAATGAGGGCCAGTGCACGCAGCGGCGTAACTAGAACTTTGTGGGACCCATAGCAAAATCTTGAAAGATTCCCCATCCCCAACCCCCCAGTTTTTGCCACTACAATGTCCTTTAGGGGCAAGAGAGATAGAGGGGAGTTAGAGAGAAAGAGGATGTCAGGGGGAGACAGAGAGAGAGAGAGAGAGAGAGAGAGAGAGAGAGAGAAAGAGAGGCACAAGTTAGAGAGTGAGAAAGAAAGAAAGAAAGAAAGAGCGGGTTTTCATGGAAAAAGAGGTAATGAGAGAAAGAGAGGGACAGTGTCAGGGAGAGAGAGAAAAAGAGGAGCAAGCGCGAGAGAGAGAGAGAGAGAGAGAGTGTTAGGGAGAGAGAGGGGGGGAGAGAGAGGGAGAAGGAGCGAGCAGGAGAGACACTACTTGACTACAGCACAGGATGGGGGTGGAGGTATAGAGGGACAGACGGATGGGGTAATGGACGGACAGGGGCATGGGCGGAGTAAAAGATGGACAGAGCACCATATGGAGTTATAGACAGATGGCTGGGAGGGGGCATAGATGGACTGACGGGCGGATAAAGCACCATATGGAGGTATAGATAGACAGAAAGGAGAGGGCATAAACAGACAAATGGATGGATAGAGCACCATATGGGGGTATAGACAGACTGACAGGAGGGACATAGACGAATGGACAGGGGCATGAGCAGATAGACTGACAGCCAGCACACCAAATGGGGGCATAGACGGACAGGCAGGCCAAGAGGATGGGCATAGATGGATGGACGGGAGGGGGTATAGATGGATGATGGGAGGGGGCATAGACAGATGCATGGGAAGGGGCATAAATGGATGGATGAAAGGAGGCAAAGACGGACAGACATGGCAAGCCCCTCTAACTGTACAGGGTGCAGGGAATGCAGCTGTTATAGGGCTTGATGGCTTGTGGGGGCCCCAAAGCAATACCATTCCACCCTCTATAATTTATTTCTATTTATTATTTTCTTTTATTCTTCATTTTTTTATTTGGAATCACTGCTGCTGCAGTGGGTTTGGAGCCATCAGTGTACTTACTGATAGGGAGGAGAGAGCTAGGAGGCAAAGCCGCTTGTTCTACAGTATACTGAAGCATGGCTGCACCTGCAGAAGCTGATGGGTGCACACTGATTGTGTCTATACAGTGCCACATACGTCAGCCACGCACCACCGGCGCTGCTCCTGCAGGCGCAGCCAAGCTTCCCGAATCTGTAGAACAAGTGGCTCTGCCTCCCACCTCCCTCCCTGTAAGTACACTGCTGGGATCCGAACCCGGCGTGGCAGCAGTGAGTACAAATATCTTTTTAGAGGGTGCAGTGGGATTGCCTCTGGGCCCCCCCAAGCCGCCAGGCCCCATAGCAGCTGCAGCCCCTGCACCCTCTATAGTTATGCCACTGAGTGCTTGTCATATAACTTTACCTTTGATCTGTTTATTATCTCATTGAATCTTACAAATACTATTAATTAATGCTTTGCAGTTTTTCTCACTGTTATTGATTGTGAAAAATATGGTGGGCATGTATTTGTCTAGTCATTTGTACAATGCACAATAATATCTCATCCACACACATAATATATATATATATATATATATGTGTATATATATATATATATATATATATATATATGGATGTGGTGTAGACCTAATTCCGCGCTAATGAGTGAGCTTCAACCTTAAGACGTACCCTCTGTTAGCTGGTGTACTGAGGTAGGATACAAGAAACAAAAAAATGTCTAAGGGAGCTGTGTAATTGTAACTTTAGATGTAGGTTCTTTTCCAAGATTATTTGACCACAGAATCATTAAAATAAATTTATTCACATATTGTCCTTGAACAGTACATTTGCAGTGAGTAATGTGTACCTGACAAAGTTTAAAATACAGACTTTGATACACAACCTGACATAAAAATTCTAAATGAATTCATCCAATAATGTCTTTCAATTAATGTCTGATGTTCTCACATCTGAACCTCAACCCAACGCGTTTCGTCCCAAAGGACTTCATCAGGGGTTCATATCAATAGATGTTGAAAGGGCTCTATGGGATCAATAACCAATTTATCAGTAATGCTGTTCCCACAGGGATATCAGTATGGAAATAACACAACAAGAACGTTGAATTCGTCAGTATTAGACAACGAATCAGGCCATTATAAAAATGTCATAAAAGGATCTCAATGCTGTATTCTCTACCAGTTATAACCACAACTATGTTTGTCAGGCTTTGTGGTCTGACAGGCTCTCCAGAACAGCAGTATATATATATGAAATAGAGATGAGCGGGTTCGGTGCGGGTTCGGTTCACAGAGAACCGAAACCCCCCGACCATCCCGTTCCAAGCCCAGATCCGAGTCCGGACTCGAAAACCAGAACAAGGCAAAATGTCATCATCCCACTGTCAGATTCTCGCAGGTTTTGGAGTCCATATAAGAAACTGTGCGTTGCCACAATTTTCACTCTGGACTTGGAGAGCGAGGGAGACAGACCTCTGTCCCTCTGTGGGTGGTGGTGTCAGGTGGGGTTAGTGTGTGCTCTGTAAGGGTGCTGCTCCAGTCACTGTGGTTTACCTGTGCTGTTAGGGGTGCTGTCCTGGCTGTCACTGGTGTTTCATGTGCTGTTACAGCCAGGTGCTGCAGCTGTATATGGGTGTTGCTGTCCTGGCTGTCACTGTGTTGTACAGGGGGCAGAGGGCACTGTATGCTGCAAAAATATAGGGGTGCTGCTGTTAAAATAACATTACACTGGCCCTGTATGCTGTAAAAATTCAGGGGTGCAATTGTTAAAAATTAAGAGCACACTGGTCCTGTATGCTGTAAAAATATAGGGGTGCTGCTGTTAAAATAACATTACACTGGCCCTGTATGCTGTAAAAATTCAGGGGTGCAATTGTTAAAAATTAAAAGCACACTGGTCCTGCATGCTGTAAAAATATAGGGGTGCTGCTGTTAAAATAATATTACACTGGCCCTGTATGCTGTAAAAATTAAGGGGTGCAGTAAAATAAATGTACTCTAGCCCTGTCTTGTATGTGGTAATAATTCTAGGGTGCAGTAAAATAAATGTACACTAGCCTTGTCTTGTACGGTGTAATAATTCTACGGTGCAGTAAAATGAATGTACACTGGTCCTGTCTTGTATGCTGTAATAATTATAGGATGCAGTGAAAATCAATGTACACTGGCCCTGTCTTGTATGCTGTAAAAATTCAGGGGTGCAGTTGTTAAAATAAAAGCACACTGGTCATGTATGCTAGAAAAATATAGGTGTGCTGCTGTTAAAAATTTTTTACACTGGCCCTGTATGCTGTAAAAATTAAGGGGTGCAGTAAAATAAATGTACACTAGCCCTGTCTTGTATGCTGTAATAATTCTAGGGTGCAGTGAAAATCAATGTACACTGGCCCTGTCTTGTATGCTGTAAAAATTCAGGGGTGCAGTGAAAATAAATGTACACTGGCCCTGTATGCTGTAAAAATTCTAGGGTGTAGTTAAAATAAAAGCACACTGGTCATGTATGCTGTAAGAATATTGGGGTGCTGCTGTAAAAACAATAGTACACCCGCCCTGTATGCTGTAAAAATTCAGGGGTGCAGTTGTTAAAAGTACACTGGTTCTGTATGCTGTAAAAATACAGGGGTGCAGTGAAAATAAATGTACACTGGCCTTGTCTTGTATGCTCTAAAATTATCGAGGGGTTTTGAAAACACAGGGGTGCTGGCCCTGTCCGTGGTTGCAATGTCTTGGCCTGACCTTCACAACACTGTATGGTAAGAGGAGGCTCCTTCCACCATTTGCATGCCCTCTGAAAGTGCTGGGAGGAGAACTGCCTGTCCAGTTGCTGATATTGAGATTGAGGATGTCACTGTAGAAGTACACCAGGATGAGGAGGATATGGGTGTAGCTGGCGCTGCGAAGGAAGATGACGATGCGGATTCTGATGGTGATGTGGTTTGTTTGAATAAGGTATCAGTGGAGACAGTTGTTGCCCATGGGATGAAAAAGCCCATTGTCATGCCTGGGAAAAATACCAAAAAAGCCACCTCTTCGGTGTGGAATTATTTTTCCACAAATACATCAACAGGTGTCAAGCCATCTGTTGCCTTTGTCAATCCTTGATAAGTGGGGGTAAGGACGTTACCACCTAGGAACATCCTCCCTTATACATCACCTGCAGCGCCTTCATCATAAGTCATTGTCAAGTTCAGAAACTTTGGGCAATAGCGTAAGCAGTCCACTGACACCTAAATGATGTGGTTTTGTTTGAATATTATTTCTCTGTGAGGATGAGGATGTAAACACTAGGGGGGGGGGGGTATCTGAGTATGAGGATGACATCTTCCCACTGTAGAGCCTGTTTGTGCATGGAGAGATTAAATGCTTCTTTTTTGGTGGAGGCCCAAGCATACCAATCAATTCAGCCACGGTCGTGTGGCAAACCCTGTCACTGAAATGATTGGTATGTTAAAGTGTGCATGTTCTGTTTGTACAACATAAGGGTGGGTGGGAGGGCCCAAGGACAATTCCATATTGCACGTCTTTTCTTTGCCACATCATTCCAGGGGTGATGCCCTATATGGGGTGCTGCCCCTCTGCCCTATCAGTCCTGGGGTGCTACCCCAAAGCAGTTTAAATCCAGGGCTGCTGATGCCTGTCTGCTGTGCTGTGTAATTCTCCAGGGATGCTGCCTATGGTGTATAAATCCAGGGGTGCTGCCATATAATTCCAGGGGTGCTGCTGTACTTGATCCTAGGTTTAAATGAAAGTGTCACAAACAGATTTGTGAAAACATAGCCGCAAATGTGGAAATGGAACTTGCCGAAGTGTTTTTAAATAAAGTCAGGGAGAGACCACATTTGTTGCCAAAGCCAGTGTGACTCAGAAGAGACTGAATAATAATCCAGCGCAACTGCCAGAGAGGTAAAAGTGAGATTTTCTGCTGATGCATTGAAGAGAGGTTCTTCTCAATTATTTCATGTTAGTTACTCACTCAAATGAAAGGCTCCAATTAGTCAACCTTAAATTTGATTTATTATTGATTTTCCACATTTTGGAATTATTTATTTAGAAGATGCACATTTATTGTACAGGAATTTTCTTCTACTAAGAGCTGTGTAGGGTTATCGCAAGACCTCGCGGTGTTAGAAGAACAGAGTTTCAGTGATCTTGCATTGCATCCGCTTTCCAGCACTAGATGGGCTAGGAGCTCCTGTGAGGCACAAACAGTTACTGAATAAGTCCCAGTATGGAGTCTCATGGTGGCTTACAACCAGGAAGATGTCTGGTTTGCCAGGCTGAGGCATGCTTATAGTATGAAAGGAGTTTTGACTGTAGAGTGGTAAGCTCCACTAGGGCAGGAGCTCAATAACAAAATAATTCACTGCACAGTACTATTCACAAAAGTACTTTACCGAACCCACCCAACCTCAACTTGACCCACCTGGGGCTGCTTTATTTAAAAATAAAACAGGAATAGCATAAACAAGACACACAGGTATGCTCACATTAGAGATGAGCGCCTGAAATATTTCGGGTTTTGTGTTTTGGTTTTGGGTTCGGTTCCGCGGCCGTGTTTTGGGTTCGAACGCGTTTTGGCAAAACCTCACCGAATTTTTTTTGTCGGATTCGGGTGTGTTTTGGATTCGGGTGTTTTTTTCAAAAAACACTAAAAAACAGCTTAAATCATAGAATTTGGGGGTCATTTTGATCCCAAAGTATTATTAACCTCAAAAACCATAATTTACACTCATTTTCAGTCTATTCTGAATACCTCACACCTCACAATATTATTTTTAGTCCTAAAATTTGCACCGAGGTCGCTGTGTGAGTAAGATAAGCGACCCTAGTGGCCGACACAAACACCGGGCCCATCTAGGAGTGGCACTGCAGTGTCACGCAGGATGTCCCTTCCAAAAAACCCTCCCCAAACAGCACATGACGCAAAGAAAAAAAGAGGCGCAATGAGGTAGCTGTGTGAGTAAGATTAGCGACCCTAGTGGCCGACACAAACACCGGGCCCATCTAGGAGTGGCACTGCAGTGTCACGCAGGATGGCCCTTCCAAAAAACCCTCCCCAAACAGCACATGACGCAAAGAAAAAAAGAGGCGCAATGAGGTAGCTGTGTGAGTAAGATTAGCGACCCTAGTGGCCGACACAAACACCGGGCCCATCTAGGAGTGGCACTGCAGTGTCACGCAGGATGTCCCTTCCAAAAAACCCTCCCCAAACAGCACATGACGCAAAGAAAAAAAGAGGCGCAATGAGGTAGCTGTGTGAGTAAGATTAGCGACCCTATTGGCCGACACAAACACCAGGCCCATCTAGGAGTGGCACTGCAGTGTCACGCAGGATGTCCCTTCCAAAAAACCCTCCCCAAACAGCACATGACGCAAAGAAAAAAAGAGGCGCAATGAGGTAGCTGACTGTGTGAGTAAGATTAGCGACCCTAGTGGCCGACACAAACACCGGGCCCATTTAGGAGTGGCACTGCAGTGTCACGCAGGATGTCCCTTCCAAAAAACCCTCCCCAATCAGCACATGATGCAAAGAAAAAGAAAAGAAAAAAGAGGTGCAAAATGGAATTGTCCTTGGGCCCTCCCACCCACCCTTATGTTGTATAAACAAAACAGGACATGCACACTTTAACCAACCCATCATTTCAGTGACAGGGTCTGCCACACGACTGTGACTGATATGACGGGTTGGTTTGGACCCCCCCCAAAAAAGAAGCAATTAATCTCTCCTTGCACAAACTGGCTCTACAGAGGCAAGATGTCCACCTCATCATCACCCTCCGATATATCACCGTGTACATCCCCCTCCTCACAGATTATCAATTCGTCCCCACTGGAATCCACCATCTCAGCTCCCTGTGTACTTTGTGGAGGCAATTGCTGCTGGTCAATGTCTCCGCGGAGGAATTGATTATAATTCATTTTAATGAACATCATCTTCTCCACATTTTCTGGATGTAACCTCGTACGCCGATTGCTGACAAGGTGAGCGGCGGCACTAAACACTCTTTCGGAGTACACACTTGTGGGAGGGCAACTTAGGTAGAATAAAGCCAGTTTGTGCAAGGGCCTCCAAATTGCCTCTTTTTCCTGCCAGTATAAGTACGGACTGTGTGACGTGCCTACTTGGATGCGGTCACTCATATAATCCTCCACCATTCTAACAATGTTGAGAGAATCATATGCAGTGACAGTAGACGACATGTCCGTAATCGTTGTCAGGTCCTTCAGTCCGGACCAGATGTCAGCATCAGCAGTCGCTCCAGACTGCCCTGCATCACCGCCAGCGGGTGGGCTCGGAATTCTGAGCCTTTTCCTCGCACCCCCAGTTGCGGGAGAATGTGAAGGAGGAGATGTTGACAGGTCGCGTTCCGCTTGACTTGACAATTTTGTCACCAGCAGGTCTTTCAACCCCAGCAGACTTGTGTCTGCCGGAAAGAGAGATCCAAGGTAGGCTTTAAATCTAGGATCGAGCACGGTGGCCAAAATGTAGTGCTCTGATTTCAACAGATTGACCACCCGTGAATCCTTGTTAAGCGAATTAAGGGCTCCATCCACAAGTCCCACATGCCTAGCGGAATCGCTCCGTGTTAGCTCCTCCTTCAATGTCTCCAGCTTCTTCTGCAAAAGCCTGATGAGGGGAATGACCTGACTCAGGCTGGCAGTGTCTGAACTGACTTCACGTGTGGCAAGTTCAAAGGGCATCAGAACCTTGCACAACGTTGAAATCATTCTCCACTGCGCCTGAGACAGGTGCATTCCACCTACTATATCGTGCTCAATTGTATAGGCTTGAATGGCCTTTTGCTGCTCCTCCAACCTCTGAAGCATATAGAGGGTTGAATTCCACCTCGTTACCACTTCTTGCTTCAGATGATGGCAGGGCAGGTTCAGTAGTTTTTGGTGGTGCTCCAGTCTTCTGTACGTGGTGCCTGTACGCCGAAAGTGTCCCACAATTCTTCTGGCCACCGACAGCATCTCTTGCACGCCCCTGTCGTTTTTTAAAAAATTCTGCACCACCAAATTCAAGGTATGTGCAAAACATGGGACGTGCTGGAATTTGCCCATATTTAATGCACACACAATATTGCTGGCGTTGTCCGATGCCACAAATCCACAGGAGAGTCCAATTGGGGTAAGCCATTCCGCGATGATCTTCCTCAGTTGCCGTAAGAGGTTTTCAGCTGTGTGCGTATTCTGGAAAGCGGTGATACAAAGCGTAGCCTGCCTAGGAAAGAGTTGGCGTTTGCGAGATGCTGCTACTGGTGCCGCCGCTGCTGTTCTTGCGGCGGGAGTCCATACATCTACCCAGTGGGCTGTCACAGTCATATAGTCCTGACCCTGCCCTGCTCCACTTGTCCACATGTCCGTGGTTAAGTGGACATTGGGTACAACTGCATTTTTTAGGACACTGGTGAGTCTTTTTCTGAGGTCCGTGTACATTCTCGGTATCGCCTGCCTAGAGAAGTGGAACCTAGATGGTATTTGGTAACGGGGGCACACTGCCTCAATAAATTGTCTAGTTCCCTGTGAACTAACGGCGGATACCGGACGCACGTCTAACACCAACATAGTTGTCAAGGCCTCAGTTATCCGCTTTGCAGCAGGATGACTGCTGTGATATTTCATCTTCCTCGCAAAGGACTGTTGAACAACAATTGCTTACTGGAAGTAGTACAAGTGGGCTTACGACTTCCCCTCTGTGATGACCATCGACTCCCAGCAGCAACAACAGCAGCGCCAGCAGCAGTAGGCGTTACACGCAAGGATGCATCGGAGGAATCCCAGGCAGGAGAGGAATCGTCAGAATTGCCAGTGACATGGCCTGCAGGACTATTGGCATTCCTGGGGAAGGAGGAAATTGACACTGAGGGAGTTGGTGGGGTGGTTTGCGTGAGCTTGGTTACAAGAGGAAGGGATTTACTGGTCAGTGGACTGCTTCCGCTGTCACCCAAAGTTTTTGAACTTGTCACTGACTTATGATGAATGCGCTGCAGGTGACGTATAAGGGAGGATGTTCCGAGGTGGTTAACGTCCTTACCCCTACTTATTACAGCTTGACAAAGGGAACACACGGCTTGACACCTGTTGTCCGCATTTCTGGTGAAATACCTCCACACCGAAGAGCTGATTTTTTTGGTATTTTCACCTGGCATGTCAACGGCCATATTCCTCCCACGGACAACAGGTGTCTCCCCGGGTGCCTGACTTAAACAAACCACCTCACCATCAGAATCCTCCTGGTCAATTTCCTCCCCAGCGCCAGCAACACCCATATCCTCCTCATCCTGGTGTACTTCAACACTGACATCTTCAATCTGACTATCAGGAACTGGACTGCGGGTGCTCCTTCCAGCACTTGCAGGGGGCGTGCAAATGGTGGAAGGCGCATGCTCTTCACATCCAGTGTTGGGAAGGTCAGGCATCGCAACCGACACAATTGGACTCTCCTTGTGGATTTGGGATTTCGAAGAATGCACAGTTCTTTGCTGTGCTGCTTTTGCCAGCTTGAGTCTTTTCATTTTTCTAGCGAGAGGCTGAGTGCTTCCATCCTCATGTGAAGCTGAACCACTAGCCATGAACATAGGCCAGGGCCTCAGCCGTTCCTTGCCACTCCGTGTCGTAAATGGCATATTGGCAAGTTTACGCTTCTCCTCCGACAATTTTATTTTAGGTTTTGGAGTCCTTTTTTTTCTGATATTTGGTGTTTTGGATTTGACATGCTCTGTACTATGACATTGGGCATCGGCCTTGGCAGACGACGTTGCTGGCATTTCATCGTCTCGGCCATGACTAGTGGCAGCAGCTTCAGCACGAGGTGGAAGTGGATCTTGATCTTTCCCTAATTTTGGAACCTCAACATTTTTGTTCTCCATATTTTAATAGGCACAACTAAAAGGCACCTCAGGTAAACAATGGAGATGGATACTAGTATACAATTATGGACTGCCTGCCGAGTGCAGACACAGAGGTAGCCACAGCCGTGAACTACCGTACTGTACTGTGTCTGCTGCTAATATAGACTGGTTGATAAAGAGATGTCTATGTAACTATGTATGTATAAAGAAGAAAGAAAAAAAAACCACGGTTAGGTGGTATACAATTATGGACGGACTGCCTGCCGAGTGCAGACACAGAGGTAGCCACAGCTGTGAACTACCGTACTGTACTGTGTCTGCTGCTAATATAGACTGGTTGATAAAGAGATGTCTATGTAACTATGTATGTATAAAGAAGAAAGAAAAAAAAAACCACGGTTAGGTGGTATACAATTATGGACGGACTGCCTGCCGAGTGCAGACACAGAGGTAGCCACAGCCGTGAACTACCATACTGTACTGTGTCTGCTGCTAATATAGACTGGTTGATAAAGAGATGTCTATGTAACTATGTATGTATAAAAAAAGAAAGAAAAAAAAACCACGGTTAGGTGGTATACAATTATGGACGGACTGCCTGCCGAGTGCAGACACAGAGGTAGCCACAGCCGTGAACTACCATACTGTACTGTGTCTGCTGCTAATATAGACTGGTTGATAAAGAGATGTCTATGTAACTATGTATGTATAAAAAAGAAAGAAAAAAAAACCACGGTTAGGTGGTATACAATTATGGACGGACTGCCTGCCGAGTGCAGACACAGAGGTAGCCACAGCCGTGAACTACCGTACTGTACTGTGTCTGCTGCTAATATAGACTGGTTGATAAAGAGATGTCTATGTAACTATGTATGTATAAAGAAGAAAGAAAAAAAAACCACGGTTAGGTGGTATACAATTATGGATGGACTGCCTGCCGAGTGCAGACACAGAGGTAGCCACAGCCGTGAACTACCGTACTGTACTGTGTCTGCTGCTAATATAGACTGGTTGATAAAGAGATGTCGTAGTAGTATGTATGTATAAAGAAGAAAAAAAAACCACGGTTAGGTGGTATATACAATTATGGACGGGCTGCCGAGTGCCGACACAGAGGTAGCCACAGCCGTGAACTACCGCACTGTACTGTGTCTGCTGCTAATATATAGACTGGTTGATAAAGAGATAGTATACTCGTAACTAGTATGTATGTATAAAGAAAGAAAAAAAAACCACAGTTAGGTGGTATATACAATTATGGACGGGCTGCCGAGTGCCGACACAGAGGTAGCCACAGCCGTGAACTACCGCACTGTACTGTGTCTGCTGCTAATATAGACTGGTTGATAAACAGATAGTATACTCGTAACTAGTATGTATGTATAAAGAAAGAAAAAAAAACCACGGTTAGGTGGTATATACAATTATGGACGGGCTGCCGAGTGCCGACACAGAGGTAGCCACAGCCGTGAACTACCGCACTGTACTGTGTCTGCTGCTAATATAGACTGGTTGATAAAGAGATAGTATACTCGTAACTAGTATGACTATAAAGAAAGAAAAAAAAAACACGGTTAGGTGGTATATACAATTATGGACGGGCTGCCGAGTGCCGACACAGAGGTAGCCACAGCCGTGAACTACCGCACTGTACTGTGTCTGCTGCTAATATATAGACTGGTTGATAAAGAGATAGTATACTCGTAACTAGTATGTATGTATAAAGAAAGAAAAAAAAACCACGGTTAGGTGGTATATACAATTATGGACGGGCTGCCGAGTGCCGACACAGAGGTAGCCACAGCCATGAACTACCGCACTGTACTGTGTCTGCTGCTAATATAGACTGGTTGATAACGAGATAGTATACTCGTAACTAGTATGTATGTATAAAGAAAGAAAAAAAAACCACGGTTAGGTGGTATATACAATTATGGACGGGCTGCCGAGTGCCGACACAGAGGTAGCCACAGCCGTGAACTACCGCACTGTACTGTGTCTGCTGCTAATATATAGACTGGTTGATAAAGAGATAGTATACTCGTAACTAGTATGTATGTATAAAGAAAGAAAAAAAAACCACGGTTAGGTGGTATATACAATTATGGACGGGCTGCCGAGTGCCGACACAGAGGTAGCCACAGCCGTGAACTACCGCACTGTACTGTGTCTGCTGCTAATATATAGACTGGTTGATAAAGAGATAGTATACTCGTAACTAGTATGTATGTATAAAGAAAGAAAAAAAAACCACGGTTAGGTGGTATATACAATTATGGACGGGCTGCCGAGTGCCGACACAGAGGTAGCCACAGCCGTGAACTACCGCACTGTACTGTGTCTGCTGCTAATATAGACTGGTTGATAAAGAGATAGTATACTCGTAACTAGTATGTATGTATAAAGAAAGAAAAAAAAAACACGGTTAGGTGGTATATACAATTATGGACGGGCTGCCGAGTGCCGACACAGAGGTAGCCACAGCCGTGAACTACCGCACTGTACTGTGTCTGCTGCTAACATATAGACTGGTTGATAAAGAGATAGTATACTCGTAACTAGTATGTATGTATAAAGAAAGAAAAAAAAACCACGGTTAGGTGGTATATACAATTATGGACGGGCTGCCGAGTGCCGACACAGAGGTAGCCACAGCCGTGAACTACCGCACTGTACTGTGTCTGCTGCTAATATATAGACTGGTTGATAAAGAGATAGTATACTCGTAACTAGTATGTATGTATAAAGAAAGAAAAAAAACCACGGTTAGGTGGTATATACAATTATGGACGGGCTGCCGAGTGCCGACACAGAGGTAGCCACAGCCGTGAACTACCGCACTGTACTGTGTCTGCTGCTAATATATAGACTGGTTGATAAAGAGATAGTATACTCGTAACTAGTATGTATGTATAAAGAAAGAAAAAAAAAAACACGGTTAGGTGGTATATACAATTATGGACGGGCTGCCGAGTGCCGACACAGAGGTAGCCACAGCCGTGAACTACCGCACTGTACTGTGTCTGCTGCTAATATAGACTGGTTGATAAAGAGATAGTATACTCGTAACTAGTATGACTATAAAGAAAGAAAAAAAAACCACGGTTAGGTGGTATATACAATTATGGACGGGCTGCCGAGTGCCGACACAGAGGTAGCCACAGCCGTGAACTACCGCACTGTACTGTGTCTGCTGCTAATATAGACTGGTTGATAAAGAGATAGTATACTACTAATATTATATATACTGGTGGTCAGGTCACTGGTCACTAGTCACACTGGCAGTGGCACTCCTGCAGCAAAAGTGTGCACTGTTTAATTTTAATATAATATTATGTACTCCTGGCTCCTGCTATAACCTATAACTGGCACTGCAGTGCTCCCCAGTCTCCCCCACAATTATAAGCTGTGTGAGCTGAGCACAGTCAGATATATATATACATTGATGCAGCACACTGGGCTGAGCAGTGCACACAGATATGGTATGTGACTGAGTCACTGTGTGTATCGTTTTTTTCAGGCAGAGAACGGATATATTAAATAAAACAAACAACTGCACTGTCTGGTGGTCACTGTGGTCGTCAGTCACTAAACTCTGCACTCTCTTCTACAGTATCACAGCCTCAGGTCAATCTCTCTCTCTCTCTCTCAACCCTAATCTAAATGGAGAGGACGCCAGCCACGTCCTCTCCCTATCAATCTCAATGCACGTGTGAAAATGGCGGCGACGCGCGGCTCCTTAAATAGAATCCGAGTCTCGCGAGAATCCGACAGCGTCATGATGACGTTCGGGCGCGCTCGGGTTAACCGAGCAAGGCGGGAGGATCCGAGTCTGCTCGGACCCGTGAAAAAAACATGAAGTTCGTGCGGGTTCGGATTCAGAGAAACCGAACCCGCTCATCTCTAGCTCACATGTGTGTAACTGGGAGCTGTGAAAAACAAAAATAAGGCATCTGTGAGTGCCTGTCTAATTTTTAATCACCTTCTTGACACTGTCCTCTTGCCTCTTCTAATGTGAAAAGTCATAAAAGGAGGTGGTATGTTTGTTGCTAGCTAAGATTCGCAGAACTTGGCAAACTTTTTACAGGGGGACCACCTGTCCCTGAAATGATAGGTTTATTAAACTGTGCATGTCCTGTTTAAACAAATTTGGGTGGGTGGGAGGGCCCAAGACAATTCCATCTTGCAACTCTTTGTTTTCTTTGCATGATGTGCTGTTTGGGGCCTATTTTTTCAAACTGTCATCCTGTCTGCCACTGCACTGCCACTCCTAGATGGGCCAGGTGTTTGTGCCGCCCACTTGTGTTGCTTAGCTTAGTAATACAATGACCACGGAGCAACCTTTAGGCTCAAAAACAATATTGTGAGGTGTGAGCTGCTCAGAATAAACTAGAAATGAGTGGAAATGAATGTTATTGAGGTTAATAATACCTTCAAAAACCATCCAGATCCAAAACCAAAACCTAAAAGGATGGTTTTGGCAAAACCAATCCAGATCTAAAACACGAGTGGGGATCCAGATACAAAACCAAAACCCGAAAAGTGTCCAACGCAAATCATATATATATATATATATATATATATATATATATCTATATTGTATTGATGCAATGTATAAATCATTAAACAATGAAGGCTCAACATATAGGATTCACATCCCTAAACGTTGACTGCACTTACCTGTTGTCCAGCGTGTTCATTTGTCCCCGGGTGCCAGATATCATTCTTGGAGGATATATATATATCCAATAACACTCCGGCACTTTGAGCTCCCTCCGCAGGGTGTACCTTGCTCTGGTGCCCTCCCCAAGGGTCTCGCCCCTTCTGGATATAACTTGAAAAAAGTCCTGAAGACGGGGAGGTGGTCCCCAGAACGACGAGTTGTTTGATTTTAAAGTCTCTGAGTGCTGCCTCAATTATATATATATTGTATTGAAGAATTGTATTAATCATTGAATAATGAAGGCTCAACATAAAGGAATTACAGAAGATAACAATTAATTATCAGAGAGCGCATATAGCTATTTAGCTCAAATTTATTATATATATAAAATAACACACATATATACTAATTAATACAAATAAATATAAATATAAACTCATATACACATATAAATAAAAAATCAATAAATAAAAATCAATAAAAATGCCCCCTGCTGCAGCGGATACCTGGACGTTATTCTTATGTCCAGATTTGTAGTTGGTACAATTTTATTAATAGTTAAAGAGTCCTGAACGGTGTACCGTCTAATATAGGAACACTTTGTTGCCTGTTGTTTTTAACAGCTGTAGACGTTTTGTACTTGTTAATAGGTCTCCTTATATATCTAATAGCACCAGCTTCCCACTCCGTTAATTAATGTAGCTGAACGGCCAAGAATTTCAAGTGCTTATACTCCGGTATCTGTGTCAAATAGACCTTTTCATTCATTCCCACTGTGCTGATGGGCCATGATTGCAAATGTCCACTTTATACTCACAGCCAGGAGTATATCCTTTAGGTATCCGTGGACGGCCCCCGTTGCAGATCTCAGTCACAGTTGCAGGGAAACACCTTTGGCGAGGTGTACCGGAGAGTCACCACAGTCGACCAGCATGCAGACGGAAACGGCACCAAGGGATATTGCTTGCTCGTAAGCCGCTGATAACAGGAGGGACACTGATCTGAAGTAAGCCCCGGTCCTTACGCGTTTCTCCGCCAATGTAAAAGTGCGGTTTCGTCAGAGGATAACATGGGGCTGTCCAACCTACTATTTAAGTATCAGGGGACCAATCATGATCCAATTCTTTGATTGTCACACCTGAATTACTCTCACATGTGCAAAATCAAAATTCAATCTCATAATGACCCATAAATTATCCTAATCTAATCATACAATAACAAAAGGTGGATTAAGTATATAGCAATATATTCATAACCTAAAAATTACTTTTATTGTATAAACAATAAAATATTTCTATCTAAATGATCAGAGAACAGAGGTGATGGCATACATGCACTATCTACATATATCAGTATCAAATCTACAAAAATTCCGTTCTACTTATATGACATCCACTTTAGCCCAGTGGTTTAATGTCCCGCATTAGCATTCACAGGGTCCCGAGTTCAACTCCAACCCATCCCCACATATAATATTGATTTTAAACATTATGTTTTTTATATATTTTTCATTATTTATATTTTGTATTAATATTTTTAGTTGTCTCCTTCATTATTATTTATGTGTATATATTTATTAGTTACGTGCTCCCATACTTTATGATGAGTGCATAATTCTGATTCTGTGTAATAATAGAAAGTACATTAAATGCATCCTGCAAACTCTTCAAAGGGTTTTATTGCAAACTGTAGTTCCAAATATACTATACTTTTCAAAGTACAAATGGGAACCAACAACTCACAAGATTGGAAATTCCATAATCCATGAAAATATTATTATTATCACTGTTTATCGTGTATATATAAATACATAAAAAACAGAAAAGGAGGGAAAGGATAGTGATGGAGAGGTGGAAAAAACAAGAAAAAGGTCCTATGGGCACTTGAATATCATCTAATATTATTAATCTCCATATTCTCATTCAAACCTTCGGGCACCAAAGTGCCCAAGTTGAAAATCCAAAATGCCTCCCTTGTGCACAATTTATTGAACCTGTCGCCTCCCCTGGAGGTGGGGGCCACAGACTCAATACCTTGCACCTTCAGTGACTCTACATTGCCATCATGTTGATAGGAATAAAGAAGGCGAATTGAGCATGATTGTAATATGAACAAGTAATCATATGGTCACTAAACAAGAAGAAAAGTGGACATTGGTAGGCTCACGCTGATGACAAAACATGCAAGTACAAAACTTACAATTAAAGAAATTAAATCTGAGTGAAATAAAGTTTTCTTAATATTTGGTATTGCAACCAAAATCAACAAATTACTGAACATAACCATAAAAAATGGAAGAGATTAGCCTGGGTCTGACCACATTTGAAACAGGTGTGAGTTGTTGAAAGTGCAATTCGAAATCTCCTATGTGGAGACAGATATGATCTATGCACTACTGTTTATTGAGGAACATTTCTGTATACATAGTCGAGGCAAGCATATAACATGACCTAAAGTGGGATTCATTAAATCAGGTATCCTCAGGCCCAGAAGCTGTGAAATCCATGTCTCAGAGCCTGCTGTTAGGTGCCGCGGTCCACTGCGCCGCTCGGTCTGCTTCTGAGCGACGCTCACGGCCGCCGCACCTCCCTCCCTGCCCGCCCGGCGCCTAGCAACGCCAGGACGCCGTGCGTACTGTAGCCGCCGGGTCCCTGGCAACGCTAGGACGCCGGGCGTCCTAAGCCGCTGGGTCCATAGCAACGGGGACGCCATTGGCGGACCGCGTTCCCCATTGCCAGATAGGATTGATTAGTTGCTCGTGCAGCAGGGCAGCTGCACGGCAACTAGTAATTAGGGTCTGGGGGCTGGTTTTGCTGGCCCTCCTGTCATTGGCCAGCAGGGTCATTTTATGGGAGCCAGCACACTGCAGCCTCGCCGGTGATAGCTTCCTGTATGCTGTTCCTGCCTTGCAACGTCTGTTCCTGGTCAGCTGTATCTGGTCGATCCTGCTCCCTGTGCTCCTGAGTTCTGGAGTTCTGAAGCCGGTCCTGGGAATCCTTCCTGTCCAAGTGAACCTGTTGCGGTCATCTGGGGGTTCTCGCTTGTTGGGGTTCTCTCCCGGTTTCGTGAGTAGCGGCTTCTGACGCATGTTGCGGCCTAGGCCGCTTAGTCCTTGTTTTACTTTTGTATTGGTGGTTTTTGCGGAGGTTTCCGCTTTTCACTGTCCTCCCCGGAACTCGGCGGTGCCGTGTGGGGGAGTGGACAGTGGTATCACATGTATTTAGTTTTAGGGTAGTTAGTAGCCCCTAGCTTCTGTTTGCTTTAGTTAGAGGTCCCCTTGTTATTATCCTGTCTCGGTTCATGCCTTGACTCACTTTATGACCTGGGGGCATCGGAGTTGGGCAGACCTAATCCTCCCTTCAAACGCGGCTGCCGTGGGCCCAAGAAACCATAGTCACTCAGGCGTGAACTGACCACACGGGTAAAACAACGGTGGTAGGGTGCTAGAGGCTATTCCCGTACCATCCCTTATTTCAGCATCACGTCCTGGTGCTCTGGACTCTCTACACAAACATCTCTCCAGTTCTGAGCATCGGGAACGTAACATTATCACCGGCACAAAAACAAACAAAAAAAAAATAGAATAATATTATGAGTTATTTGTTTTTGGTGGGCCTTGAAATTCGGCCTCATGAATCCGGCAGTATTAGGACCGAATCCCAGCCAGCTTTTGGCCAACCAGATTCAGGAACTAACTCAGATGGTTCAGGATCTTACTCTTCGGGTGAGATCGCATGAAGATCTTTTGCGAGCCTCCCCGAGTATGATTCCAGAACCAAAGATGCACCTTCCTGACCGTTTTTTAGGTAACCGAAAGGATTTTTTTAATTTCAAGGAAGCTTGTAAGCTTTATTAACGTTTAAGGCCCCGATCCTCTGGTACTGAGTCTCAACGGGTCGGGATTGTGATGTCTTTACTACAAGGCGATCCGCAAACCTGGGCTTTTGGGCTAAAAGCCGATGATGTTGCCTTGCTATCTGTAGATGCCTTTTTTAAGTCTCTAGGCCTTTTGTACGATGACCCTGATAGAGAAGCGTCGGCTGAGAGCCACTTGCGTGCACTTAAGCAAGGGAAAAATCCAGCAGAGGCGTATTGTACTGAGTTTCGCCGTTGGTCGAACGACTGTGGCTGGAATGACCCGGCCCTGCGCAGTCAGTTTCGCCTCGGTTTGTCTGAAGTTATTAAAGACAGTCTCCTGCAGTACCCCGCTCCAGAGACTTTAGACAAACTCATGGAGCTTGCTATTAAAATTGATCGTCGTCTCCGGGAGCGGAGGGCTGAAAGAGGAGCTAGTTTCAGGCCTAGTCCATGTGTGTATACTTTCCCTGAGGACGTCGAGGAGCCCATGCAAATGGGTCTCTCTCGGCTGTCCCCAGAGGAAAGAACCAGAAGGCTAAATTCTGGTCTTTGCTTGTATTGTGGTGGCAAGGGACATATCGCACATAATTGCCCGAATAAGCAGGGAAACGCTCTGACCCAGTGAATTGTGAGGGGGTTCACTTGGGTCTGCAGTAGATCTCCTCTAATGATTCCTTATTAGTTCCTGTAAAAATTTCCTTTGGTAGCCTCAGTTCGTTGGTGTCGGCCTTCGTCGACAGTGGAGCTGCGGGAAATTTCATGGATCTTGGTTGGGCTCAGGCTTTGGGCGTTCCACAGATACCTTTGGACAAACGTATCACCATGCACGGCTTGGATGGTGGTCCGCTTTCTAATGGGGTAATCACTCACCGCACACCTCCAGTACAACCAACAGTGGGGGCCCTACATTCGGAGAAGATCGAATTTTACCTTACCCATTGTCCGGCTGTCCCCGTAGTTTTGGGTCACCCCTGGCTTGCCTTTCATAATCCCACCATAGATTGGCGGTCTGGGGAGATTTCCCGATGGGGTCCCTTTTGTGTTAAGGAATGTGTTTCCAGTCCGGGTTGCGGCAGTCACCCCAGAACTTATTCCTTTGGAATATCAGGACTTTGCCGACGTTTTCTCCAAGGGTAATGCGGATATTCTGCCTCCTCATCGGTCCTATGACTGCGCTATCGACTTAGTTCCCGGTGCCTCTTTGCCTAAGGGGAGACTATATGCCCTCTCTGGGCCGGAAACTACGGCAATGAATGATTATGTACAGGAGAGCCTAAAAAAAGGCTTCATTAGGCCCTCGAAATCTCCATTGAGTGCAGGGTTCTTTTTTGTTGAGAAAAAAGATGGGTCGCTCAGACCATGTATTGATTATCGGGCTCTGAATAAAATTTCTGTTAAAAACACCTACCCCTTGCCACTGATTTCAGTACTGTTTGATCAGCTCCGGACTGCCGTTATCTTTTCCAAGATCGATCTTAGAGGGGCTTACAATCTCATCCGAATAAAATCTGGGGATGAGTGGAAGACAGCACACAGTCGGGACATTATGAATACCTGGTGATGCCGTTTGGGCTGTCTAATGCTCCTGCTGTATTTCAAGATCTCATTAACGACATCCTTCGCGACTTTCTAGGAAAGTTCGTAGTCATTTATTTAGATGACATTTTGATTTACTCTGAGTCTTTTGAACAACATATTACCCATGTGCGACTGGTCCTTCTGAAGTTACGGGAAAATCATTTATACGCCAAACTGGAGAAATGTGATTTCCACATCACAGAAGTGTCCTTCCTGGGGTATATTATTTCTCCTAAGGGGTTTTTCATGGAACCAAAAAAACTCCAGGCCATCCTAAATTGGGCACAACCCACGAACTTAAAAGCAATTCAGCGCTTTTTAGGGTTTGCAAATTACTATAGGCGTTTTATTCATACCTTCTCAGATTTGGTTGCTCCTATTGTGGCATTGACTAAAAAAGGAGCGGATCCTTCCAATTGGTCGCCTGAAGCCAAGTCTGCCTTTCTGGCCTTAAAGCAGGCCTTTGTCTCAGCTCCAGTACTCAGACACCCTAACCCGGATCTCCCCTTTATTGTCGAGGTAGATGCCTCAGAGGTTGGAGTGGGGGCTATCCTTTCTCAGGAAGACCCGGAGTCTCAGGAATTACACCCATGTGCCTTCATGTCCAGAAAATTCTCCTCCGCAGAATCCAACTATGATGTTGGTAATCGAGAATTGTTGGCAGTTAAATGGGCTTTCGAGGAGTGGAGGCACTGGCTGGAAGGAGCAAGGCATACCATTACAGTGTTTACTGACCACAAGAACCTGCAGTATATTGAGTCAGCTAAACGGCTTAATGCTCGACAGGCACGTTGGGCGCTGTTTTTTACTCGTTTCAGGTTTATTATCACCTTCAGGCCCGATTCCAAGAATACAAAAGCCGATGCCCTGTCACGTTGTTTTCTTCCGGTTCACAATAACCACCCGGCTACTACCCCCATAGTCCCATCATCTGTCATCCGGGCTGACCTCACACAGGATTTATCAATTTCTGAGAGGCACTGTTCTAGCTGAGTTTCATGATAATAAGGTTTCTGGTCATCCGGGTATCACTAAGACCTTGGAGTTAATCTCTCGCTCAGTGTGGTGGCCTAATCTTTCTAAAGATGTAAGGGAATTTGTCCGTTCCTGTCAGGTTTGTGCTCAGTACAAGGTATCTCGATCGTTGCCGGTCGGGCAACTCATGCCTTTAGCCGTTCCTCTCAGGCCATGGTCACATATATCCATGGATTTCGTGGTGGACCTTCCTCTTTCAGCTGGATTTCGAGTCATTTGGGTGGTAGTAGACCATTTTAGTAAGATGGCCCACTTCATTGCTCTCGCCCGATTACCCTCTGCTCAAGGGTTGGCAGTTTTATTTCTCCGCCATGTGTTCAGGCTCCATGGTTTACCCAGGGATATTGTCTCTGATCGGGAACCGCAATTCATCGCCCGTTTCTGGAAACGTTTTTGTGCCTCATTAAATATGAAACTCTCTTTAACATCTGGGTACCATCCACAGTCTAACGGACAAACTGAACGTGTTAATCAGTCGTTAAAACAGTATTTACGGCTATATTCGGCCAAACTTCAGAATGATTGATCTGAATTTCTTCCTTTGGCCGAGTTTGCCTATAATAACTCTTGTCATTCTTCCACCAAGGAGTCTCCATTCTTTTCGGTCTTGGGCTTTCATCCTAGAGCCAATTCTTTTTACCCTCATTTTCCAGTCTCCTCGTTGACCTTAACTTCCCGTCTCAGAATGATTTGGAAAAAGGTGCACTTTGCCCTTAAGAAGGCTGCCTTCCGAGAAAAAAAAAATTCTGATAGGTTCCGACGCCCATGCACTTTTAAGGTGGGAGATAAGGTGTGGTTGTCAACCCGCAACATCAAGCTCTGACAACCCTCAGCTAGATTGGGACCCAAATTTATTGGACCGTTCCTTATCGTTAAGAAGGTCAACCCAGTTGCTTTACGGCTACGCCTGCCTAAATCACTCAAAATTGGCAATACTTTTCACTGTTCCCTTCTGAAGCAGTATTTTTCTCCCAGGAGATTCCCTCGGAAGACTTCCCAGGGTAGACCTCTGGTGGATGTTCAGGGGCAACAAGAGTTCTTGGTGGAGAAGGTTTTAGATTCCAAAGTTTCTCGGGGCCGGCTTTATTTTTTGGTTCACTGGAAAAGCTATGGCCCGAAAGAAAGGTCTTGGGTCCTGGATAACAATTTACATGCCCCTAAACTTAAGAGATTATTCTTTCAGGAATTTCCTCAGAAACCCGGCTTTAGGGGTTCTTTAACCCCTCCTCAAGAAGGGGGGGGTACTGTTAGGTGCCGCGGTCTGCGGCGCCGCTCGGTCTGCTTCCGAGCGACGCTCACGGCCGCCGCACCTCCCTCCCTGCCCGCCGCCTAGCAACGCCAGGACGCCGTGCGTACTGTAGCCGTCGGATCCCTGGCAACGCTAGGACGCCGGGCGTCCTCAGCCGCTGGGTCCATAGCAACGGGGACGCCATTGGCGGACCGCGTTCCCCGTTGCCAGATAGGATTGATTAGTTGCTCGTGCAGCAGGGCAGCTGCACGGCAACTAGTAATTAGGGTCTGGGGGCTGGTCTTGCAGGCCCTCCTGTCATTGGCCAGCAGGGTCTTTTTATGGGAGCCAGCACACTGCAGCCTCGCCGGTGATAGCTTCCTGTATGCTGTTCCTGCCTTGCAACGTCTGTTCCTGGTCAGCTGTATCTGGTCGATCCTGCTCCCTGTGCTCCTGAGTTCTGGAGTTCTGAAGCCGGTCCTGGGAATCCTTCCTGTCCAAGTGAACCTGTTGCGGTCATCTGGGGGTTCTAGCTTCTTGGGGTTCTCTCCCGGTTTCGTGAGTAGCGGCTTCTGCCGCATGTTGCGGCCTAGGCCGCTTAGTCCTTGTTTTACTTTTGTATTGGTGGTTTTTGCGGAGGTTTCCGCTTTTCACTGTCCTCCCCGGAACTCGGCGGTGCCGTGTGGGGGAGTGGACAGTGGTATCTTTTGTTGTTCTTTTCCTTTGGCGGCGTGCCGCACATATATTTAGTTTTAGGGTAGTTAGTAGCCCCTAGCTTCTGTTTGCTTTAGTTAGAGGTCCCCTTGTTATTATCCTGTCTCGGTTCACGCCTTGTCTCACTCTAAGACCTGGGGGCATCGGAGTTGGGCAGACCTAATCCGCCCTTCAAACGTGGCTGCTGTGGGCCCAAGAAACCATAGTCACTCATGCGTGAACTGACCACACGGGTAAAACAACGGAGGTAAGGTGCTAGGGGCTATTCCCGTACCATCCCTTATTTCAGCGTCACGTCCTAGTGCTCTGGACTCTCTACACAAACATCTCTCCAGTTCTGAGCATCAGGAACGTAACACCTGCATGGGAAGCAGAACAGTCTAAGAGAAGTTGTGTTCCAAGCCACAGAGATTACTTTTCTCCATATTGGTCTTTGCTGGAGAAAGATATCTAAGGGATTTGACCAGTCGGGTTGGGAAAAGTGGCTAATAGTCAAACTAATATAATGTTGGGCCTGATGAAAAGTCTCCGGGTATGCAGCTATTACTGGGAACTTCTCAGTTGTCTCCCGGAAACTTGAGCGGCCATTTAGCCTATGTGTCGACTAGGCATCCGATATTAATCACCCCCCTACTCTCCAGATATTGAAAGGGTGCCTAGCATGAACTTCCTGAAAATCAGGGTTGGACATAAAAGGGAGATAAAGAAACTTATGTGCATTTAAATTGTATTTATGGTGCAGAGTATGCCACAACTTCCTGGGAGGCTGGAGCAACGGGTTGTCCTTCATATGAAATAGAACTTCCTGATCATGGAGATGTAGAAATGTTTTCAAATCTCCCCCTTCCAAAAATTTCCTGTCCAGGGATGTATTAGTAATATACATACTTCCTGATTGTGCAGCCAGTCTTTGAGCTTGAGCGTACCATTGTACAGTATGTTAGGGAAGTTAATACCACTATTGGTTGTTGGTTGTTGAAACTTAAATAGTCGAATATGGTGTATTTTTCCTTGCCAAATGACATGTTAAAAGAGAAAGTGGGTATGTGTAACATCTCTAGGAGTCATTTCTAAGATCTGCATTAGATACATAAGAGGGGGAAATGTCATCATTTTGAGGAGGCTTGCCCTGCCAATATATGAAATGGGAGTGATTTCTAGCTCTTTAGCTCAACAGAGATCTCGTGCAACTGACCGGTGAAATGAAGGTTATAAAGAAGTCTCGGATTTCATGTAATTTTAACCCTCAGATAAGTAATCTGATCAACAAGATAACAAGGCAGCATCCACTCCAGCAGGATGGAGATTATAATGACCCAAATGGAGTGCAATAAATTTGGCCCAATTGACAATGAAAGCAGACACTTTCCCAAACAAGTGCAATTTTCAGTTAGGTGAACTAGGGAGTCAGAAGGATTGGAAAGGTTTAGTAGAATGTCATCCGCAAAAGCAGTTAGTTTTATTTATTTGAAACCAATGGCAATGCCGCTATTGTGAGTGTCATTTTGCAGTATACGCAAAAGGAGATTAATAGCTAAGTTAAATAGAAGTGGTGAAAGGGGGCAACCTTGGTGGGTGCCACAGGACATTATTAGAGAATTGCCACAATATCTATTAAGACATAAGTTGCCATGGATATGTAAAGGTATTGAATACAATCTATAAAAAAAGGGTGAAAGTTTTGAAGTGAGAGAATCAAAATGTGGCCAGAGGACAGTGTTGAATGCTTTGCAGGTATGTAAGGTTATTACAGTGTTTTGTGTATGGGTAGCTTGAGAGGAAGCAACCATATGTACAAAACCAAGTTGATCGATGGTGAGAACCTTGGGAAGAATGAAGTGGAGCCTACAGCCATAATTTTGGCTAACAATTTAATGTCTGTGTTAAGCAGTGTAATGGGGTGGTAGGTTTCAAGTAGTTCGGGTCACCTTGAGTCTTGTGAAGCAAAATGGTATGAGCCTAATTGAAGTATGGAAAGGGGGTGTAGTGGTGATGAATGTCATTGAATAATTCAACCAAAGTAGGGGCAATATGGGGCTGCAATATTTTGTAGTATTCATTGGATTAACCATCGGGACCTGAGGTTTTGTGTAGCTGGAGCTGGGAGATGACTAAAGTAACTCTTTGAGTGTAATATTTGATTGGGACTGGGAAAGAGGAGGCAAGTCTGCTTCTCATATTAGGTTATCATGTTTGCCTTACTCAAAAGGTAGTGCACAGTATAGTTTGATTAAAAAAATTTTGAAATATCGATAGAGCTTGTGACAAGATACCCTATCTGCGTTTTTTTTTAACGCTGTTTTATCAACTTGCAAGGTTTCCATGATTTGGGCATGGTCACCATCAAGTGACCACTTTTATCACGACAACTAAAATACTTAAACTTGAAGAAAAGCAAGTCCAGTTTAGCTTGTGAGAAAAGAAATCATTTAAAAGTTGTTTAGATTGTGTGTAGTGATGCAAAGAATCAGCAGAAGGGGAAGCACGATGGACAAGCAGCGCCTGAGATAAGGATTGTGCAAGAATTTATATTGTGCCTCTGATTTTTTTATTTTGTCTAGACACAAAGTCAATAATGTGACCCATAAGAACTGCTTTGGATGTTTCTTAAAATACCGTTGGCCTGCCTCAACACCCCAGGGTGATAGTTCGCCCGTTGTGTGGTAATAAAGTCCCTAAATTCTGTGGATTGGTGAAGATAGCTTTGTAAGTGTCATCTTACCTGGCTGTACAGATCGAGTAAGGGACAGCAGAACCAGGACATGGCCTGAAACTGATATTGCGGATGTCGGTATGATGTACTGAGGCAACCAGGGAGTCACTGATATGAATTGTGTGAATTTGTGATGAATAATGGTGTACACCAGAGAGAAAAGTATTTGCATACATGTTTACCAGGGTGTACAGAGCAGCCCACACTGCTATATCAATAATTACAGTATGTAGCGTCCATTAGGATCAGCCACCGAGTAAAGACTCGTGTAATGGAGATGTTTTTGAAACAAAATGGCCACTCCTCTAGACTTCCTCTGAAAATCAGCAGAAATGCGCTGACCATGGCACTCGGAGAGAGGACCCACTGTCTGACATCCAGTGTGACTCCTGGAGAAAGACAATCTGAGGATGAAATTGCTTCAAATTAGTGACTACTCTTTCAATTTACTGGTGAGTTAAGACATCCCATGTTCCAAGGGGACAAGTTTGAAGTGTGTATTAAAGGGGGGTAACTAAACTTGAGAGCTGTGTGGGAATGTCAGCCAACTCCCCTACATGGATAGTTAAGAAAGAGCAGGGCAAACTCTTCAGCCTTGTGTACTAGTATGTGCCTGAATGTGCATGCACTGAGATGCCCACTTCAGCATCCATGCATGCAGTAACACCACTGGTGGTTCTAGACCAGGGGTGGGGAACCTTTTTTCTACCAAGGGCCATTTGGATATTTATAAAATCCTTCGGGGGCCATACAAAAATTATCAACTTAAAAATTAGCCTGACCCCAGTCAGTAGTTATGCCCCCAGTCACTTGTTATGCCCGATTAGATTTGCCCCCAGTCAGTTGTTATGCCCCATTAGATATACCCATTGTCAGTTGTTTTGGCCCATTAAATATGCCCCCTGTAGTTATGCCCTATTAAATATGCCCCCTAGTAGTGCCACTTACACACACACATTAAAAGAAAGAGAAAAAAAACACAATATTCACCAGCCCTGCTCCTGCCCTCCCTCTCCACGAAACTATGGGAGAGATGTCATGACATCTCTCCCATAGTGCCACACAGCCACACATGTACACTGCCTGAGACAGAAGCTGGAGCTCAGGAGTGAGCTCCTGCCTCCGGCTGTTGCTGAGGGGCCGTGCGCCCGCTGGTGGTAAAATCTCAGCGGGCGCTCGGCATCTCCTCTCGTTTAGGTGAGCCTGGCCGGGCGGGATCAAGTGGCTTTGAAGGTCTTATGCTGCCCTCGGGCCTGAGGTTCCCCACCTCTGTTCTAGACAATCATCCGTCAGCGCACCATCTTGTGCACCATGAACACTTTCACCTACCCTGTGGCAGGTGCAATTTTTCTGTCTGAACGTGGCCTCTGTGGAAGCGACTACACATCTGGGATTGCAGCTGCTTTCACTGACATGTCCGCAACACTTCCATAACACACACATCAGAATTGTGTGCTGTTTTCGTGTGCTGCTAAATCAGGCCCAGTATGTAAATCACCAGATGCAAATGCATGCTGAGTGCTAATGCTAGCACAATGATGGGCAGATGTGTAGTAAATGACAGATAGGCCCTCATTTAGATTAGAGCATAACAGGGATGGGGGGATAGGATACGCTCTGCACCAGCTAAATAATTATTAGTATTAACTTGAAAAGAAAACCCCATCTTATATCCGTCAGAATATCATCCACTTGTTACTGGATGCTCGGGGGTGCTACCAGAGACAAATTATGTTGTACAGAAAAAAGGAGAGAGAGAATGTCTCTTTGTTGGTGCACATTAGATATTTTAAAATTTAACTTTTAATAGATATATTAAAACCGTCCAAACTCGAAATAAAACGATACAATACACCAAAAAATGCACTTCCTATAAACCGTGAATAAATTGCTTAATAAAGTGAGTTTCAAAAACAAAGGCTCGCTACCTGTGTCTAATCTCTATTAGTATATTTTATTTGAATATATCTTACTATAAATAAGAGCTTGCAAAGTGAGTTATTCAATGATCTACAAAGAGTATACCAGTAGAGAATAAAATTGGTCCACAAACCAAAACGAGGACTATTTAGATACATAATATTAGTGGACCAATTTTATTCTCTCTCCTTTTTTCTGTACCTCATTTAGATCACAAAGGATCTATGGCATATGCTGCAAAGTACAGATGTGCAATATGGGTCTGCAATGGCAGATGCAGGATGGCACCAGACTGTTAGTGATTAAGACGTTTGGGGGCACAGAGGTGGCGGAGATGGCCTGGTTTCTTAAAACAGAGGCATGTTGCAGGTATTGCAGGGGAGGGAATAGGCCAGGATCTCTGTTAGGAGATGGAGATTTCCTGGCCTCTGTGCAGCAAATGTGGCAGCCAGTTTTCACAACTCCATGGGTCACGCAGCCGGCCGATGGTATTGGAGATGATACGATACTGCATCCTAGGTCACAGGTCGGATCAGTAATGCATGGAGGAGGTGTGGCGCCTACTGCTGCATGACTATTTTAGAGCTATTACTACTGCAGCGATAGCAACTCCAACCACATCTGAATGAGGTAAAGATAGTCAGGTATGGTCACCAATAAATCAAACTTAGAGTATCAACCTTGATTCAAGACAGGGGAAAGAACCATAATTTGTTTGGGAGAAGGACACAAGATATCAGTTACAAAAACAATAGTGAAAATGATAATAATAGTGCAATTGGCATTGTTATCCCTGCTGATGGTGATGAGGATGATGATGAGTTAATTATTGCTCATTCTTGTCCAGCACCTGATGACAATTGTGCTTAAGGTAAGAACTTAATCACTGTTACTAAATTTTCTCTAACGTCCTAAGTGGATGCTGGGGACTCCGTAAGGACCATGGGGAATAGCGGCTCCGCAGGAGACTGGGCACAAAAGTAAAAGCTTTAGGACTACCTGGTGTGCACTGGCTCCTCCCCCTATGACCCTCCTCCAAGCCTCAGTTAGATTTTTGTGCCCGAACGAGAAGGGTG
Source organism: Pseudophryne corroboree (assembly GCF_028390025.1). Lineage (NCBI taxonomy): Eukaryota > Metazoa > Chordata > Amphibia > Anura > Myobatrachidae > Pseudophryne > Pseudophryne corroboree. Next base: position 299,222,457 of record NC_086448.1, read on the forward strand.
CACACTAGGTGGCTCTCCTGAGCTGCTTAGTGAAAAGTTTAGTTTTAGGTTTTTTATTTTCAGTGAGACCTGCTGGCAACAGGCTCACTGCACCGAGGGACTAAGGGGAGAAGAAGCGAACTCACCTGCGTGCAGAGTGGATTGGGCTACTTAGGCTACTGGACATTAGCTCCAGAGGGACGATCACAGGCCCAGCCATGGATGGGTCCCAGAGCCGCGCCGCCGGCCCCCTTACAGAGCCAGAAGACTGAAGAGGTCCGGGAAATCGGCGGCAGAAGACGTCCTGTCTTCAATAAGGTAGCGCACAGCACCGCAGCTGTGCGCCATTGCTCTCAGCACACTTCACACTCCGGTCACTGAGGGTGCAGGGCGCTGGGGGGGGGGCGCCCTGAGACGCAATAAAAACACCTTAGATGGCTAAAAATACATCACATATAGCTCCTGGGCTATATGGATGCATTTAACCCCTGCCAGTTTTTCCTTAAAAAAGCGGGAGAAAGGCCGCCGAGAAGGGGGCGGAGCCTATCTCCTCCGCACACAAGCGCCATTTTCCCTCACAGCTCCGTTGGAGGGAAGCTCCCTGGCTCTCCCCTGCAGTCCTGCACTACAGAAACAGTGTAAAACAAGAGAGGGGGGGCACTAAATTTGGCAGATTAATAATACAGCAGCTATATAAGGGAAAAACACTTATATAAGGTTATCCCTGTATATATATAGCGCTCTGGTGTGTGCTGGCAAACTCTCCCTCTGTCTCCCCAAAGGGCTAGTGGGGTCCTGTCCTCTATCAGAGCATTCCCTGTGTGTGTGCTGTGTGTCGGTACGTTGTGTCGACATGTATGAGGAGGAAAATGGTATGGAGGCGGAGCAATTGCCTGTAATAGTGATGTCACCCCCTAGGGAGTCGACACCTGACTGGATGGTCGTATGGAAGGAATTACGTGATAGCGTCAGCACTTTACAAAAGACTGTTGACGACATGAGACAGCCGGAAAAACAGTTAATACCTGTCCAGGCATCTCAAACACCGTCAGGGGCTCTAAAGCGCCCGTTACCTCAGATGGTCGACACAGACCCAGACACGGACACTGACTCCAGTGTCGACGGTGAGGAAACAAACGTATTTTCCAGTAGGGCCACACGTTACATGATCACGGCAATGAAGGAGGTTTCGAACATTTCTGATACTACAAGTACCACAAAAAAGGGTATTATGTGGGGTGTGAAAAAACTACCCGTAGTTTTTCCTGAATCAGATGAATTAAATGAGGTGTGTGATGAAGCGTGGGTTTCCCCCGATAAAAAACTGCTAATTTCTAAAAAATTATTGGCATTATACCCTTTCCCGCCAGAGGTTAGGGCGCGTTGGGAAACACCCCCTAGGGTAGATAAGGCGCTCACACGCTTATCAAAACAAGTGGCGTTACCGTCTCCGGATACGGCCGCCCTCAAGGAGCCAGCTGATAGAAAGCTGGAAAATATCCTAAAAAGTATATACACACATACTGGTGTTATACTGAGACCAGCAATCGCCTCAGCCTGGATGTGCAGTGCTGGGGTGGCTTGGTCGGATTCCCTGACTGAAAAATATTGATACCCTGGACCAGTGCCAGATTAAGGTCCACATTGGCCTGGAGCTGAAATTTATGTAGGGCCTATTGTTGCTACGCAGTGGTTGTGATTAGCGCCACAGAGAATTTTTCGCTGTGTGGGCAGGGGGGTGTGGTGGCATACTACATCACTGAGCTTCCTCCCCTTCACTATATCACTACTACACTACATCTCCACACTATAGGGCATATTTATCACAATCCACATCCGAGATTCGGATGTGATACATTTGACCTAAATCGCGTTGCGATAATTGAATACATTACAAGGATGTGTCAATTATCGCATACAGAGACAGAGCTTGTGAGAAAGCTCTGTCCCTGCGAATCCAGTTGCCACAATTCTCAGGGTAGATTTTGTGAAAAATACCCTGAGATTGTAAAGTGCATGCGCTGCCGCCGGCAATTAAAACTCTATGTGGACAAAACACGTGTTTCAGTATGTGAATTAAAAATATATAAATATGAATATTACAGTATATATTAAACAAAGCCAGAGCGCATGCCCCTCAGCAAACACAGCCAGCTGCAAAAGTGCAGGGACACAGATATGTGCTTATATCTCCTTCAGGTAGAAGACCACACCGCTGCCAGTATAGTATCCACTTTCCCTACCTCTCCCTGCTGACAATGTTGCACAGTCACTCCAGCAGCATAACACGGTGGGGAGACTTCCTTCACTGAAGCCGGCAATCTCCTTAGGCGATAACTGATGCTCCATATAGCGCTGTGTCAGTTGGTATGGGTGGATGGTTTGATGGCTTTCCTGCTGACAAAGCTGAACACTCCCTCCTGCATCTTGAGGTGGGAGCACTTCTTTCATTATAGCCGGCAATCCCCTTAAGCCGCGACTTCATTTTCTGGATGCTCCGTATAGCGCTGTGTCAGTCTTTGTGAGTGGGCAGGTAGGCCTCACGTGCCTAGTGGGAAATTCGCAACTGGGGGCAGAGACACAGGTGGAAAGGCTGGCAGAAGCACAAGTGGTGAAGGGGGCAGAGATACAGGTGGGAGGGGGCATATATACAGGTGGAATGGCTGGCAGTAGCACACGTGGTGAAGGGGCATAGATACAGGTGGAATGGCTGGCAGTAGCACATGTGGTGAGGGGGCACAGATACAGGTGGAATGGCTGGCAGTAGCACATGTGGTGAGGGGGCATAGATACAGGTGGAATGGCTGGCAGTAGCACATGTGGTGAGGGGGCATAGATACAGGTGGAATGGCTGGCAGTAGCACATGTGGTGAAGGGGGCAGAGATACAGGTGGAATGGCTGGCAGTAGCACACGTGGTGAAGGGGGCAGAGATACAGGTGGAATGGCTGGCAGTAGCACACGTGGTGAAGGGGGCAGAGATACAGGTGGAATGGCTGGCAGTAGCACATGTGGTGAGGGGACATAGATACAGGTGGAATGGCTGGCAGTAGCACATGTGGTGAGGGGACATAGATACAGGTGGAATGGCTGGCAGTAGCACATGTGGTGAGGGGGCATAGATACAGGTGGAATGGCTGGCAGTAGCACATGTGGTGAAGGGGGCATAGATACAGGTGGAATGGCTGGCAGTAGCACATGTGGTGAAGGGGGCAGAGATACAGGTGGGAGGGTGCAGAGATACATGTGGAAAGGCTGGCAGTAGCACACGTGGTGAAGGGGGCAGAGATACAGGGGCTGGCAGTAGCACACGTGGTAAAGGGGGCAGAGATACAGGTGGCAGGGGGCAGAGATACATGTGGAAAGGCTGGCAGTAGCACATGTGGTGAGGGGGCATAGATACAGGTGGAATGGCTGGCAGTAGCACATGTGGTGAGGGGGCATAGATACAGATGGAATGGCTGGCAATAGCACATGTGGTGAAGGGGGCATAGATACAGGTAGAATGGCTGGCAGTAGCACACGTGGTGAAGGGGGCGGAGATGCATGTGGAAAGGCTGACAGTAGCACATGTGGTGAATGGGGCATAGATACAGGTGGAATGGATGGCAGTAGCACACGTGGTGAAGGGGGCAGAGATACAGGTGGGAGGGGGCAGAGATCCATGTGGAAAGGCTGGCAGTAGCACATGTGGTGAGGGGGCATAGATACAGGTGGAATGGCTGGCAGTAGCACATGTGGTGAAGGGGGCATAGATACAGGTGGAATGGCCTGCAGTAGCACACGTAGTGAAGGGGGCAGAGATACAGGTGGGAGGGGGCAGAGATGCATGTGGAAAGGCTGGCAGTAGCACATGTGGTGAGGGGGCATAGATACAGGTGGAATGGCTGGCGGTAGCACACGTGGTGAAGGGGGCAGAGATACAGGTGGGAGGGGGAAGAGATGCATGTGGAAAGGCTGGCAGTATCACATGTGGTGAGGGGGCATAGATACAGGTGGAATGGCTGCCAGTAGCACATGTGGTGAAGGGGCAGAGACACGGGTGGGGAAGGGGCAGAGACATGGGAGGTGAGAGGGCAGATATATAGTTGTGGAGGGGGCAGAGACACGGGTAGGGAGGGGGCAGAAACACGGGAGGCGAGAGGGCAGATATACATGTGGGTAGGGGGCAGAGATACGGGTGGGGAGGAGCAGTGACACAGGTGAGGAGGGGGCAGTGATACCGGTGGGGTGGGGGCAGAGACACGGGTGGGGAGGGGGCACAGATACGAGTGTCTCTGCCCCCTCCCCACCTGTGTCTCTGCTCCCTCCCTACACAGGTAGGGAGGGGGCAGAGACACGGGTGGGGAGGGGGCAGAGACACGGGTGGGGAGGGGGCACAGATACGAGTGGGAGGGGGCACAGACACAGGTAGGGAGGGGGCAGACACACGGGTGGGGAGGGGGCACAGATATGGGTGGGGAGAGGGCAGAGACACAAGTGAGGAGGGAGGCGGAGGCACCAATGGTAAAAGAAGCAGTGGCACAGGTGTGAAGGGGCTGAAAGATAGGTGGGGAGGGGTAAAAGACACAGGTAATAAAAAGGTGAAGTGGGACATATTCAAAGGGGCAGTAGAATAAATTATGCAGTCTGACAGAGGCAGCTGCAGCCATAGCTGGATGTCCCTTTCCCGTTTACGGGAAAATTTAACTTGATTCTAGATAATTCCCAACCACCCTGTCCAGTCACAGAGCTGCTGTGATTGGCACCCTGCTAGCATAGGGGAGTAGCAGAAATGGGGTCATGGGGTGCACGGCTAAAGCTGCGACCCCCCCCCCCCCCGCCCACCAGATCGATACAGCTGCAAAAGAGAAGAAGCAGTGCACTGCAAAAAAAGTACTACAAACAGCATGCTGGCGGAGCTTTCGGACGGGTCCAGGAGGCGGGGCATCCATTGGGTGCGGGGCTTCACACAGGTCTGGGAGGCGTAGCTATGGACGGGTCTGGGAGCCGGAGCTTCAGTCTGGAGGTGGGGCTTCGGACGAGGCAGGGAGCTGGAGATTTGGACAGGTCCGGAGGAGGAGCTTCTGACATCATCATGGGGACGGAGCATCTGACAGGTCAGGTCCGTCAGGACAAGGGACGGTGCTTCTGGCATAGAAGGGGCCAGCTGGGGTCAGGGGTGATGTGTGATTTCGGGTGGCCGGGAGGAAGTGAGCTGAGCTGGTGGTGACAGGAATTTTTTTTTCCTGTCAACACTGGCTGTGCTGCTGGGGATCCTGTGGGCCTATTTTCAATGGGGGGCCTGGAGCTGCAGCTCCATCCGCCCCATTGTTAATCCGGCTCTGCCCTGGACAGGGACAGTATATTATTGACTATAGAGCATTTAAAGGATGCATTTCTATATATGCGAGATGCACAGAGGGATATTTGCACTCTGGCATCAAGAGTAAGTGCGCTGTCCATTTCTGCCAGAAGAGGGTTATGGACGCGACTGTGGTCAGGTGATGCGGATTCCAAACGGCATATGGAAGTATTGCCGTATAAAGGGGAGGAGTTATTTGGGGTCGGTCTATCGGACCTGGTGGCCACGGCAACGGCTGGGAAATCCACCTTTTTACCCCAGGTCACCTCTCAGCAGAAAAAGACACCGTCTTTTCAGGCTCAATCCTTTCGTCCCCATAAGGGCAAGCGGGCAAAAGGCCACTCATATCTGCCCCGGGGCAGAGGAAGGGGAAAAAGACTGCAGCAGGCAGCCTCTTCCCAGGAACAGAAGCCCTCCCCCGCTTCTGCCAAGTCCTCAGCATGACGCTGGGGCCTTACAAGCGGACTCAGTTACGGTGGGGGGTCGTCTCAAGAATTTCAGCGCGCAGTGGGCTCACTCGCAAGTGGACCCCTGGATCCTGCAGGTAGTATCTCAGGGGTACAAATTGGAATTCGAGACGTCTCCCCCTCGCCGGTTCCTGAAGTCTGCTTTACCAACGTCTCCCTCCGACAGGGAGGCGGTATTGGAAGTTATTCACAAGCTGTATTCCCAGCAGGTGATAATCAAGGTACCCCTCCTACAACAGGGAAAGGGGTATTATTCCACGCTGTTTGTGGTACCGAAGCCGGACGGCTCGGTGAGACCTATTTTAAATCTGAAATCCTTGAACACTTACATACAAAGGTTCAAATTCAAGATGGAGTCACTCAGAGCAGTGATAGCGAACCTGGAAGAAGGGGACTATATGGTGTCTCTGGACATCAAGGATGCTTACCTCCATGTCCCAATTTGCCCTTCTCACCAAGGGTACCTCAGGTTTGTGGTACAGAACTGTCACTATCAGTTTCAGACGCTGCCGTTTGGATTGTCCACGGCACCCCGGGTCTTTACCAAGGTAATGGCCGAAATGATGATTCTTCTTCGAAGAAAAGGCGTCTTAATTATCCCTTACTTGGACGATCTCCTGATAAGGGCAAGGTCCAGGGAACAGTTAGAGGTTGGAGTAGCACTATCTCAAGTAGTGCTACGACAGCACGGGTGGATTCTAAATATTCCAAAATCGCAGCTGATTCCGACGACACGTCTGCTGTTCCTAGGGATGATTCTGGACACAGTCCAGAAAAAGGTGTTTCTCCCGGAGGAGAAAGCCAGGGAGTTATCCGAGCTAGTCGGGAACCTCCTAAAACCAGGCCAAGTGTCAGTGCATCAATGCACAAGGGTCCTGGGAAAAATGGTGGCTTCTTACGAAGCGATTCCATTCGGCAGATTCCACGCAAGAACTTTTCAGTGGGATCTGCTGGACCAATGGTCCGGATCGCATCTTCAGATGCATCAGCGGATAACCCTGTCTCCAAGGACAGGGGTGGCTCTCCTGTGGTGGTTGCGGAGTGCTCATCTTCTAGAGGGCCGCAGATTCAGCATTCAGGACTGGGTCCTGGTGACCACGGATGCCAGCCTGAGAGGCTGGGGAGCAGTCACACAGGGAAGAAATTTCCAGGGCTTGTGGTCAAGCCTGGAGACATCACTTCACATAAATATCCTGGAGCTAAGAGCCATCTACAATGCTCTGAGCCTAGCAAGACCTCTGCTTCAAGGTCAGCCGGTGCTGATCCAGTCGGACAACATCACGGCAGTCGCCCACGTAAACAGACAGGGCGGCACAAGAAGCAGGAGGGGAATGACAGAAGTTGCAAGGATTCTTCGCTGGGCAGAAAATCATGTGATAGCACTGTCAGCAGTGTTCATTCCGGGTGTGGACAACTGGGAAGCAGACTTCCTCAGCAGACACGACCTCCACCCGGGGGAGTGGGGACTTCACCTAGAAGTCTTCCACATGATTGTGAACCGTTGGGAAAAACCAAAGGTGGACATGATGGCGTCCCGCCTCAACAAAAAACTAGACAGATATTGCGCCAGGTCAAGGGACCCTCAGGCAATAGCTGTGGACGCTCTGGTAACACCATGGGTGTACCAGTCAGTGTATGTGTTCCCTCCTCTGCCTCTCATACCCAAGGTACTGAGGATCATAGGAAGGAGAGGAGTAAGGACTATACTCGTGGCTCCGGATTGGCCAAGAAGGACTTGGTACCCGGAACTTCAAGAGATGCTCACAGAGGACCCGTGGCCTCTACCTCTAAGAAAGGACCTGCTCCAGCAGGGGCCCTGTCTCTTCCAAGACTTGCCGCGGCTGCGTTTGACGGCATGGCGGTTGAACGCCGGATCCTGAAGGAAAAAGGCATTCCGGATGAAGTCATCCCTACCCTGATCAAAGCCAGGAAGGATGTAACCGTACAACATTATCACCGTATTTGGCGTAAATATGTTGCGTGGTGCGAGGCCAGGAAGGCCCCTACAGAGGAATTTCAACTGGGTCGTTTCCTGCATTTCCTACAAACAGGACTGTCTATGGGCCTAAAATTAGGGTCCATTAAGGTTCAGATTTCGGCCCTGTCGATTTTCTTCCAAAAAGAACTGGCTTCAGTTCCTGAAGTACAGACGTTTGTCAAGGGGGTACTGCATATACAACCTCCTTTTGTGCCTCCAGTGGCACCTTGGGATCTAAATGTAGTTTTGGGATTCCTAAAATCACATTGGTTTGAACCACTTTCCACTGTGGACTTAAAATATCTCACATGGAAGGTGGTAATGCTGTTAGCCCTGGCTTCAGCCAGGCATGTCTCAGAATTGGCGGCTTTATCCTATAAAAGCCCTTACCTAATTTTTCATACGGACAGGGCAGAATTGAGGACTCGTCCTCAATTTCTCCCTAAGGTGGTTTCAGCATTTCACTTGAACCAGCCTATTGTGGTGCCTGCGGCTACTAGGGACTCGGAGGACTCCAAGTTGCTGGACGTAGTCAGGGCCCTGAAAATATATGTTTCCAGGACGGCTGGAGTCAGAAAATCTGACTCGCTATTTATCCTGTATGCACCCAACAAGCTGGGTGCTCCTGCTTCTAAGCAGACTATTGCTCGCTGGATTTGTAGTACAATTCAGCTTGCACATTCTGTGGCAGGCCTGCCACAGACAAAATCTGTAAATGCCCATTCCACAAGGAAGGTGGGCTCATCTTGGGCGGCTGCCCGAGGGGTCTCGGCTTTACAACTTTGCCGAGCAGCTACTTGGTCAGGGGCAAACACGTTTGCTAAATTCTACAAATTTGATACCCTGGCTGAGGAGGACCTGGAGTTCTCTCATTCGGTGCTGCAGAGTCATCCGCACTCTCCCGCCCGTTTGGGAGCTTTGGTATAATCCCCATGGTCCTTACGGAGTCCCCAGCGTCCACTTAGGACGTTAGAGAAAATAAGAATTTACTTACCGATAATTCTATTTCTCATAGTCCGTAGTGGATGCTGGGCGCCCATCCCAAGTGCGGATTGTCTGCAATACTTGTACATAGTTATTGTTACAAAAATCGGGTTATTATTGTTGTGAGCCATCTTTTCAGAGGCTCCTCTGTTATCATGCTGTTAACTGGGTTCAGATCACAGGTTGTACGGTGTGATTGGTGTGGCTGGTATGAGTCTTACCCGGGATTCAATATCCTTCCTTATTGTGTACGCTCGTCCGGGCACAGTATCCTAACTGAGGCTTGGAGGAGGGTCATAGGGGGAGGAGCCAGTGCACACCAGGTAGTCCTAAAGCTTTTACTTTTGTGCCCAGTCTCCTGCGGAGCCGCTATTCCCCATGGTCCTTACGGAGTCCCCAGCATCCACTACGGACTATGAGAAATAGAATTATCGGTAAGTAAATTCTTATTATTACAATAATTCCAAAGTCTATCATTTCCAGCCATCTTGCTATATCATGAAGGGAAAAGTATAGCAGGACACATCCTAGAAGACTCTACATAAATCTGTACTTAGCAAAAATGATTGTTTTAGGATTGAAGGTTTTCAAGTTTTCTGCAATTTGAGTAATCTGATATATCTGCAGAACCGAGATGCCATGCACTAATATTATTAAACGTAGCTGATACTGTATGTCGCTTTATACGCCAACACTAAATAATTCCTACTTTTAAACTTTTAAACAACCTCTTAAGTCTGCACATGCTGTGTTGGACTGCTGCTGCGCTCATAGAAACTATAGATAGAAGCTGCTAATAGAAAGTGGACAGGGCCAGTTGCAGCTCAGATCCATCACACTGGAGCAAATCAAAGAGACTTGTGATTTGCTAGGTGATTTAAAAGAAAAAAGTATTGCTATGGTTCACGAATTTAGAGCAAAAGTATATCTGAATCATCTCATATAACAATTTCAGTCTATGTATGACATATACTTTTAATTTTCACATAATTACAAATTAATCTTTCTTGTACATTTATTTGTGTTGTTTATATTATGCTAATTGTCAGTCAAGAGCTTATCTATTTCAATGAGATACTGTATATTATTATACTGAGCAATGTGTTCTGGATTGCATGTCAAAGTCGGATGGTCCCTGAAAAGTATAACAGGAACAGAGACCCTGGTAATCTTGGTTTATGGCTCTCCTAATTGTGGCGATCATTTTGATCGTTAACTACTTGACCAATGTAAGTGCAAGGGAATTTCTGATTTTCACGGCTGTACATATAAATGAGTGTTAAAAATGTGATAACTCTATAGAGATGTAAATTTGAGACGTCTTAATGTAAGTAAATATTAATCCATGTTTCTTGGCGTTACCTGAGGAGCACTCATAGCAGATAAGATAAAAAGTGACAGGATATTTGTAGTTTATTAAATTCTTCCCACTGGAGGTGCAATCCAAATTTTGATCCGATTGTCCGATTGTTTGGGCATTATCATTCACGCAAAGCAAGCCACACATCGGTAATGATGTCATTATGTCAACCCCATTTTCATCCCCTTAGGGGAGGTTTATTAAAATTCTAATTACGTAATTTTCCTATTTCCCACCTGAAGATTACCTATGTTAAATTTCAGCTTCCTAACATATCAGGAAGTAAGAGAATTAGTGACGATTCAGTGAGTGAGTGAGTGAGTGAGTGAGTGAGTGAGTGAGTGAGTGAGCGAGTGAACAAGTGATTGAGTGAGGGCTTTCGGTTTTATATATATATATATATATATATATATATATACATACACATGAACTGCACTTATTTTTAAACCTATAATTCCTATGTTTTGATCTCCTATTAAAAAAGGATAATATTTATGCAATGTCAACACAAAATTATTGTATGACTTTCAATTAGTGTATTTAAAGACCTGTTATACAAATAAAACCACAGCACATCATCTTTGTAAACAAGGTCTTCCTTACACTTAGGGGGAAATTTACTAATGGTCGACTTTGGTCGATTTGCCAGTTTTTTAGCAAAAAAGACGCAATTTTGTGAATCGCAAATTTACTAAGGATTAATTTGCATAGAAGTCACATGTGAATATGTAACTTTGCACATCAAAATGTGACTTCACACTCCAAATTGTGATAAATCACCATCAATACAAATATCATCAAAATAACATTGGTATCGCACATTTATCTTTGCGAATGCACACAAATTTGCCCCAAAATCACATAAAACCTCAATGCACAAAATCAATGCACTGTTTTTTTGGAGCAGCTTGAGATGTGAAAATCATTATTTCAATAAAAAGCCCGACCAAAATCGTACCTCCATGCACCACTTCAAAAAAGTGAAATGTGAAAACCATTTTAATTATTGGTAAACCAATCAGAATACAAATAAAACCACAGCACATCATCTTTGTAAACAAGGTCTTCCTTACACTTAGGGGGAAATTTACTAATGGTCGACTTTGGTCGATTTGCCAGTTTTTTTAGCAAAAAAGACGCAATTTTGTGAATCGCAAATTTACTAAGGATTAATTTGCATAGAAGTCACATGTGAATATGTAACTTTGCACATCAAAATGTGACTTCACACTCCAAATTGTGATAAATCACCATCAATACAAATATCATCAAAATAACATTGGTATCGCACATTTATCTTTGCGAATGCACACAAATTTGCCCCAAAATCACATAAAACCTCAATGCACAAAATCAATGCACTGTTTTTTTGGAGCAGCTTGAGATGTGAAAATCATTATTTCAATAAAAAGCCCGACCAAAATCGTACCTCCATGCACCACTTCCAAAAAGTGAAATGTGAAAACCATTTTAATTATTGGTAAACCAATCAGAATGCTAATAAAAGGTCCACCAAGTCTCCTGCAGCACTCACTTTCTGCTCTCAACCATGGCAGGTCAAGTTTTGGAGTAGCCTGATGCAGTCAGTAATTTCTTGTTGGCTGCACTAGCTGATTAAAAGGGTCCAGGAGCAAGAAATAGAACAGAGGAACCAGTAGGTAGAGGTGCTGCAGAGCCTACGTAGGCCTAGGTTCTTCCGTGGGTGGTTGTACCTCAATGCACTCTCTGATGATGAGATCATGCAGATATTCTGCCTCAATACACCAACTTAATGTACCTGAGTGACCTTGTCAAAATCCAGCTTGAGCCAAACACTCCACAGTCAAAAGCCTTATCAGGACTACACAAACTGCTAGGTGTTCTGTAATTCTTTGCTACTGGGAGCTTTCAGTCAGTATCAGTAAGGGTGGTAGGTATGTCCCAAGCCATCTTCTCATGCTACCTGGACCAAGTCTGGGAATGTCTGAGGCTTGAAATAGGAACCTGCTAGTACCAGCGAGGCTTGACTCTGGAGATGGACTGAGACCTATAGGATAAAAGACTTGGACATATGCAAGACTTGTTATTAACAGAGTCTGTGGTACTAGAGACTGGACTGTAGACAGCGAACTGGGTTCTGGGCAAGCACCAAAAGTACTGGACACCAGATTCGGACTGGTGGATTTGGAATACGGAATTTTGAACAGTGGACTGGTACCAACTGTGCTGGGCATGAATTGGGGCCAGTGATACTTGAGCTGGTCAAGACTAGGACTGGTGGGTCTGAACACTGGGATGGGACCAGTGGTACAAGGGCTGAACACCAGGGTGGAACCAGTTAGGATAGCGAGCCTTGAATCTGGAGACGGACTGAGACCAATAGAATACAAGATATGGATATATGCAAGATTTGGTGTTAACAGGGTCTGTGGTACTAAGGACTGGACTGTAGACAGCAGAACTGGGTTCTGGGCAAGGACCGAGAGGACTGGATGCCGGATTCAAAGAAAAGAGTTGAAGCGCTAACTTGGTCATATATGAGAGAAGCAGGTCACATGAAAAACCACATATTTAATAATGTAAAAGAATACAATTAAAATGGTATAAAATATACATAGGTGTATATATAAGAAAACACTGGTGGGTGTCAGATCACAAAGCAGCAGTGCCCCTCTCAGTCCTGATATGAATCAATGAAAGCAGTTCAAACCTGTTCCAATAAAACAGTCCCCTAGTGATAGAATCTGGGTGTCCCGTTAATGTTCCATTAGGTATAATATTTACCACCAGCAGTTGTTCAAGGCGTTTAAGCGGTAGGCGTCCGCAGAAGCTTGTCCCTTGTTTGGCTGTATGGAAATTCCACGCTGGGAATGGATGATCTTCTAACGGGAATCCACAAAGTGGGAAGATGGTGGGGACCTGGTCCAGGTGAAGATTCCTCAGGAGATTGAGTTAGCAGGCAATGGGCACGCACAGCACCAAGCACCAACGCGTTTCGTTGCGTTCACGCGTTGGTGCTTGGTGCTGTGCGTGCCCACTGCCTGCTAACTCAATCTCCTGAGGAATCTTCACCTGGACCAGGTCCCCACCATCTTCCCACTTTGTGGATTCCCGTTAGAAGATCATCCATTCCCAGCGTGGAATTTCCATACAGCCAAACAAGGGACAAGCTTCTGCGGACGCCTACCGCTTAAACGCCTTGAACAACTGCTGGTGGTAAATATTATACCTAATGGAACATTAACGGGACACCCAGATTCTATCACTAGGGGACTGTTTTATTGGAACAGGTTTGAACTGCTTTCATTGATTCGTATCAGGACTGAGAGGGGCACTGCTGCTTTGTGATCTGACACCCACCAGTGTTTTCTTATATATACACCTATGTATATTTTATACCATTTTAATTGTATTCTTTTACATTATTAAATATGTGGTTTTTCATGTGACCTGCTTCTCTCATATATGACCAAGTTAGCGCTTCAACTCTTTTCTTTGTATACATTTGTGTTTTGGGGGTCTGACCAACCCCTATTTTGTTATAGCTGCTGTGGTGCATCTCCCCAATCAGCGCCTGGAGTAAATTCACCTTAGGGTGTTTTTCTTTCTTTCTGGATGCCGGATTCAGACTGGTGGTTTTGGAATCTAGAGTATTAAATGTCTGACTGAGCACTGAATTGGGACCAGAGGTATTAGGGCTGAAAACTGACCTGGAACCGATGGTACTAGAACTGTACACTAGATTAAAACTGGTGGTGCTGGACACTTGACTGGAACCAGTGGTACTAGAACTGGACTCCAGGATGGTACCAGTGGTGCTGGACACTGGACTGTAACCAGTGGTATTTGAAATGAAGCTAGAATGATGTATCACAGTAGAAGACTCAGGGAGCCACACTGGAAAGCCCAATGAATCTGCTCACTCTACAGGCTGTGAGAGACATTGCACTGGCAACCTGCCACTGCTTCAAGAAGTCCCGTTATAGGGACTGCTGGCAGCAGATTGGCTGAGACCTTCACAGAATCAGGACGTATGTTCTCATTGGTAGTGCAACGTTCAGCTGACCTGCAGGTAGATAGCAGTGCCCTTGGCCCTGAGCATTTGGGAATCCCTACATGGAGGAATCGGGTGCACTGAGGAGAAGTAACAGTGGACATCAGGCAATGAACCCCTGCAGACTGCTGAGAAGATCCAACAGCATCCAGACAGGTAAGTTGCGGGGTCAGTGACTGGGGTCTTCGCTGCCCACTGTGCCAAATATGACCCAATTGTTCCTATTTTTACTAATTTAAGTAAATTTTGAAAGTAAATGTCAACACTATAAATTAGAAATTTTGGTAAGTAAAGGTCAAATGCTTTAGGAAAAAACCTAAGCACACATGGGAGCCAGCACTAATGTACCACCCAATTGTGAAAAATGTATATAACACATGTAACTTTGACAGGGAACTTGGGCCCCTCTCAGTTCTGGGGCCTATAGCAGCTGTACTTCCGGCACCTATGGTAGCTACGCCTTTGGCCACCAATAAGAGGGGGGGAAAATTATATAAAATGTATATTGTGACAATACAGTGGGGGAAGTGCTGACACGCCAATATCTCCCTCAATACTGTAGCTCCAGAGGAATTGTGTATCAAGAAAAAACAATCTGGAACAGCGCTTAGCATTTAATAAAAACTTTTTTTATTTTATTGTCTATAAAATTAAATAAAAAATAAAAGATAATAAATAAAAAATAATAATATATATATGAAATTGCGGGAATTATGCAATTATACAGTTACCGGCCGGATTTCTTATAATATACATTCAATCCATAAAACAATTAATATGTATATAATACACAACTGTTGCACACAGCAAGAAATTTTAAAATAATTATATATTTAGGCACAACAGAATAAACTCCACTAATAGGAATGACTTTTTATGTTGACAGATATAACTTAGCAGGCGTCCCTGCGCTGTATAGTGCCACTTGTATTATCCGTTTAATTTGTTTGGACAAAACTTGTATAATTTATCCTTCCTTTAAGAAGCAAAAATGAAGCAACAGTCTCTGTGTGGAATATACGGCAATTCTGATGTAAAACTGTCCATGTATCAGCACAGCGGCATGATAAGAAAACTGTTATATGAACGTGGTAATTTGAGACTCCCTTTAACACCAGATAACGCACCAACCTCTATATAATGATGTTGTATAGCATCATTCTTAATACCAATGATTATGTGACAGAGTGTCATAGGCAATTGGAGAATGAACAATTTTATCGTAAATTGGATGCCAACCCCACCACCCTTTTTCAAAGACAATATGTGTGTCTACTTGAGTCTGCCCTTGGGGACGGTACTATCTCCAAAGAAACATTCAATTTTTTAAGTTGTGCACACCCCATCACTGCCACTTTTTATTATTTACCAAAAATTCATAAGTCACTTTCTAATCCACCAGGTCGTCCTATTATTTCGGGGGTGGGATCTTTAACCAATAATTTATCTTTTTTTGTGGATCATTTTTTACAGGGGCACGTGGAGAGTCTTAAATCATATATAAAAGATACTCAACACTTTCTGAATGCAATTAATAAAATAGAATGGAAAAAACATTATTATCTACTTACTTGCGATGTGGAATCGCTTTATTCCAATATCCCTCATGATAGAGGTGTGTTGGCTATTGAACATTATTTAAAGCAAAGTGATATTTCTGACTCTCTACGTGCCTTCCTTTTAGATTCGATCACATTTATTTTGACACACAATTATTTTGTTTTCGATTCACATTTTTATTTACAGACACGTGGAACAGCGCTTAGCATTTAATAAAAACTTTTTAAATTAATTGGAGGCTTACAAACCAGGCCCCAGGAATGTGCAGCTAGCGTTTAATTCAAATATCAGCGCCCAATTCTGTTTTTGAATTGTGTATCAGATTGATATTTCCTTCTAATTATGTATATTTTATTGGCATTGTTTAAAAGACCTTAGAGAAGGATTGCAAGTACGTTATAGGAAGGCTCTGCATACACAGTTCTATTGGCATCAGCATTTATATGTGTAGCTTCAAAAAGTTTCCTGTGTGTAAAATTATTGTTTTGTTTGACATTACCAGAAAATTTCTAGCAAGTGCTGGAAAGGCACATTACCCTGGTGTATAAATTACAGTGCAGAGTTTATTTGTGCTGCCTTTATTAGCAAAAGATCTGTTTGTGTGTACCTTGCAAACAGTTTGAAATCAGGAATGATGCTAATAAATTTATAATAATCTGATATAAATATTTCCTGAAGTCCGTGCACACATGTATTAGTGATAACTCACATCTGTAGCTGCTGATATTAGAATTCCTCTTAGATTTCCATGACTTACATATAACCACAACAGTCTTACAGTAGAATACATTAGCCCATATCTTTTGCATTCATTAGTTATAAAAAACTTTCAGAATGAGATTTTTATTACTGCCACTTGGGGCTCAGTTTACTTAATGGCGGCATTTGCAAGGCGCTGATTCTATGCGGGTTTAACCACAAAATTCAAAATGGTAATAACATTAAATGCAAACACAGCAGGATATATATTTCATATTAAATGCTACATTTTGGGGTCACACCTACTGAGAGTTAGAGGCTTGTATAGTAAATGTAGCCCTGGGAATGATTTATTTGGATGCAGTGCCCGCACAGTTTATTATGTTATAAACGTGAGAAAACTGTTACTGAATGAAATCAGTCTGCCTGTAAATCCCATCTGAAAAGATAGTTATTAGTTACCAGGTTCTTTTAAGATTATTGAAGACATCACATATAGATCTTATGCTGGGTACACACTGGTTAATTGATCGGCAAATATATAATTAGCTGATCAGCGGGTGTGTCCAAACAATATGTCTTTGAACTACATCGTTCACAGACATATCACATCGGCCCTGCTGCACAGATGATGACTAATACTGTATATCTACAGATATATATGGCCGACCCACCGCGGTGCGATAGGTTGGCTGTTAAACACATGACCTAGATGTGTGGAGTGTGGTGGTAGTGGAGGGCCGAGCTGGACATTACGACGACGGAGACAGCGGTGTCAGTAGGGCGCGCGGGTCTTTGCAGTGTCATAACATTCCTATTCTGAATTCAGGGAGAGGAACGCTCATGTTTGGCTGAGCAGCCCATATAGAAAATGGCGCTGCAAGCTGTCATTGACTCACACATGGCCCCAGTTTTAAAAATCAAGATGGCCACAGTGGCCCGTCCCTTGGCCTTGCTCTTTAGCCAGCACGAGAAAGGGGGCAGGCAGTCCGACGGTGTAGGAGGAGGCGGTAAGAGCTCCTGAATACTCGGGGGGTGGCGGCCAATGCAAAAGAGCTCACATGTCCACCACTTCCCCAGGTGACGATCATAGATGAAGACACTAGAGGAAGCTCATAGGCGGCGGCAATGCAAAAGGGTTTACAGGCCACCGCCCCCAGCTGAAGATCACAAATGAAGACGTCGGAAGAATCCCTGGGGAGGCGGCGGCCATGCAAAAGAGCTTAAAGGTCGCCGTTCCCCAAGTAAAGTGCAGAGAAATAAAATGTTAAAACAGTTGGTGTTGTGTGTTTATTTTAATATTTCCTTTACAGGGGAACTATAGTACTAGTGGGCCCTTATTGCCCTGCATGCTGGTACTTGTGGTTCTCCAAGTACTAGCATGCGGGCAGACTTGCTGGGATCTGTAGTGCCACTGTAAAGGACAATATTACTTTATACACTAGCACAAGCTATCAACCCTGCACCCGCTGTACAGGGGTGCAGGGCTATCAGGCCAGGTGTACCCTGGAGGAGGGGGGACCCCTTTTTTGGGGGTCCCCACTTCCCTAGGAATCCCTGGCCTGAGCTGACTAGTTGGGGGCTAGAAGGGGGAATGCTTTGGACATGAGACACGTCAAGTGTGTCCCCTGGCTTTGGCATTACCCCTCCTGCTGATGGAGCCCAGTGCTAGGGGGGCCCCTACTCAATTTTCCCCGTATTTTTAGAATAATGGCTTGCTCCAAGGGCCCAGTACTGGCTCATCAAATATGGGGGACCCCTACATGTTTTGTTTCCCATATTTTTGGAACCAGGGCTGGTTCAAAGATCCCAGGGCTGGTTATGCTTTGGAGAAAGAGATTGTGAAAGATGGAAGGAGTAAGGGAAAGACAGTGAGAGAGAACACAGAGGAAAAAAATACCTATTTCCTTTACCTGTGTGCTTTTAGAAGGCGAGCCGATTATGTCAAGGAATGTTTGCAGGAATATTTGGCACATTTCATGATGACAATCTGCCAGTGTGCTCAGAGGAAAGATTAATTGGCCACTGTTCTCAACAACAGATATATCTGCAGATGGCAGTGGTTGTTGGTCAGTGTGTACAATTTGCAAATCGATTGATCTGCAGATATAACTTTAAGTGTGTGTGGCACCCCAGAAAATATGTATGTTCCTTTAATTGTAACAAAACTGTGTTTGCTAACCTTGTAGGCATTTTATTGGCACAGCAGTAGTTAACAGAGTGGACCAGAGCCCGGTCATATGTTCTATGCAGTGAGGTGGCGGGATGTGATTGGACAGAGTCTAAGGAGCAAGTGGAGCCTTGTGGGGAGAAGGAGTGACATGGTTGAGCTTGAGCCATTGCAGAGAGCAGATGTGTCTTTGAGGAGCAAAGCAGGGCAGTGAATCAGACAGTGGGGTGATCACACAGGCAGTGGTGCCGAGAGGATGGGGCATGTACAATTTACCAGGGCCCAGGCCTGTTGGATGGGCCAAGAGGGGCTTAAAGCCCCCCTCCTCCTTACCTGGCAACAGCACTTGCAGCTCTTCTCCTCGGTCCAGCACACACTGCTGTGTGCTGGGCTGCAGTGTGGCCAGATAAGCACTAAAAGTAAAAAAGAAAATCTAAATTATTTTCTGTGCAGGGCCACATCTCCCATTATTAGGATTGAAAAGTACCTGGGCCCATCTGGAATTTGTACTGCCCTGCACACAGGAGGCAGTTGTGAGGCTCGCTGCCGAGCCAAGGCAGCAGGGAGCTTGCAGGATAGTCGTGGGAGTGGGACACCGCAGCCAGGGACCAGATGCCGCCAAGCCTGTGAAGGGGCGTGGATGCTGTGGCCATTTTGAGAAGTCTATTGACTCCACTGGAGACAAGCATGGGCATGGAGAAGCTTCTGAGAGTCTGAGCTAATCATTAAACCACAGGAGGGTGAGTGCTAAACTTGATGTCTATTCACACATATACACTGCCAAGCTACCATCTTGAAAAGAGTGCTTGGAGGAATAATACAGATAACTGCTGCAGATTGATCCCTGTCTAAAGGCAGTACTGTCAGTACAAAGATACTTATTACTTTGAGCAATTGCTACAGAGCTATTTTGCTAAGTTGAAATCTAAAGACATATTTGGCACAAAGACCCTGTTCATAGCTGGAATACAGTGACACATCTGAGATTTGATTACAGAACCTATATTTCTTTAAGGAGGTGCCTAAACCATTGTGCAACAAGTTCAGTTTAAGCCTCAGAACCCCAATGCAACATTGTTACCCTGTAGGATCTATGAGCTCCAATGGTTTTTATTGCCAGTGAAGATCAGGACTGTGTGTAGGGATATTGAGGAAAAATAGAGGGATTGTGTTTTTCTGAGCCTCTGTGACTTTAAATGATTGTTTGCAAATTACTCTTTTCTTGTTCATCTTCTTTTTCATTGTCTTCTTCAAAATTGGAGATTAATGCTTGCATATCTGTAATTAGTGTGATTATACATCAGGGTCTTTAGCAGTCATCATTTGAGTTAGACATGAGCCACATTGAGTCATCCAGTGTAATGTGAGCTTTAGGGAATTAGTCTTTATTGAATGCTACACAGTGATTTGAATATTATCTTTGTCATCTTGACTGTGTGAACCAATTAACCTTCATTCTGTCCAGCATTCATTGCAGTAAAATAAAGAGTATGCTCCACGGAGATTGATATTAAATTACCTTCCTGTTTATGTTTTGGAATACATATAATACACCGACTGTATGCATGCCGGCTGTCAGTATCCCGACAGCGGCATCCTGGAAGCTGACATAACGGCAGCAAGTGCAGAGAGTCCTCTTGCGGGCTCGCTGTGCTCGCCTGGTTAAAATCCCACTCGGGAGGTGGCGTGGACCCACCACACAAGTGGAAATACTGGGCTGCGGTTATTTAGCCGCCTGAATGCTGGGATACCAAAAAGGCTGCATATTAACCGCATATCTATGTATCATTCTGTCCTACCTCTCTAAACCACTCACATCGAACAAGATACGGGGTAAACATCTTAGGAAAAGGGTCCATCACCATGTCACTAAACACCTGTGAAACCCATCTCTAATCACTTGGATACCTGCCAACCCCGGGGTGTTACATGTGAACCCACCTCAAGTCCTAGTTCTTGTTTTTATCTATTTTTAACAGTACTGTAGGTCTGTGACTAATATCCAAAATCCAAAAATTAAATAAATAATAACAAAATCAAGGTTTAAATTTAAGGTGTGGACACACACTAGTTGATGTGCTCCATGAGCGACATCACCTAGTGTTTCCTCTCGCGGGCTGCACACACACTGTGCGATATCGCTGGTGATAACGCAAAGTGACGTCATGACGAGACCGGGCTGTACATGCAGCTTTGGACAATGGGGGTCATTCCGAGATGATCGTAGCCCTGCAAAATTTTGCAGGGCTACGATCATGTCCATAGACATGCGGGGGGACGCCCAGCACACGGCTATCCCGCCCCGCATGTCAGTGTTGCCCCCCCTCACAGAAGTGCAAAAGCATTGCACAATAAATGCAGACTGCCGGGGTCTGGAAGTAGAAATGCAGTCAATTCAACAGCCCGCTATTGGGTGTGTGTACAGTACATATGTGGCTGTATGTTTATGTGTGTGCATGCACATGTGGCTGTTTGCGTATAAAAGCAGACACATTTCTGAATAGAAATGAGGAAGTACAAGAATCCTAGGTGTTTTCCTATTGGTTAGTTTGACAGCCTTGTTGGCGAGCTGAATTTAGTGGTTAGGGTGTCTGCCACTCTAGTGAGGGTGGCCCATAGTTTGAAAGTAAAGGATGGTCCTGTTAGGGTATTTAAGGAGAGGCTGGTCATGTGGACAGCCTCTTTGTGATTCATTCTGGAGTGCACCCCCTGAAAAGTGCCTCCCTGTCCTCTGTTTTTCCCATCTTCTTCCCCCTTTCCTATTTCTATTGTATATTGTTTCTTTTCATTCCCCATCCTACTTTTTGTTCTTCTTTGGTTCCCCCCTTTGCTATACATTCAAACGTTTTCCCTATTCTTACCCCCCTCCTTCGTTGTGCCTCTGCCTCACCTCTCTGCTCCCCTATCCCGGCACTTGGCTATCGGCCCCTGGTGCCCGCGGCTCTCCTGGGAGGTGGGAAAGCTGTGTTGCCAGCTCCTTCACCGCCTGGCTGCAGCACGCTCCTGTCTAGCATCCTGGCGGGGAGCCTGGCAGCGGCTGCTACGCCGGATGTGTCCCTGACGGGGCAGGTGGCGGGCAGCCATGTGCTTTTACTGGGGTCTCTGGAGGGCTTACGTATTGACAGCACCAATGCCTGGGCGCAGCAGCCATTTTAGTTGCAGGGTCCATTTTACATTTACCAAGTGTGTTTGTTTGTATATATATATATATATATATATATATGTTGTGTGTATGTACAGTAGCTGGGGTATGCTTGCTCATTCCCCCAATTGGCCTGTTATGTATCACATTGGGGTCCGGGGCGGGGGGTTGTCCCGGTTTTCACCCTGCCAGGTTGGTCCAGGCTACGCAGCTGGTGACCTCGATTTTTTGTTTGGCGTTAGTGGTTTATCCTACCGCCTCGGTAGCCCCGTGCACTTCCTTGGCCCCATCCTCTGTTTGCTGTTTTTTTTCCTATTCCCTGCCTTATGCTGGGCCTTTGCCTTGAGCCCTCCCCCCCTTCCTCCCTGCCGGGATCGGAGGGCCCCTCAGTTATGTCCTTCCCCTATTTTTCCTCTTGCACCCCCCACCTCTCATGCCTTCTTCACTGTGGCCCCCAGGTGGCCCATCCCTCTCCTGCCAGTGGGCCCACCTCCCCTCACTTCCTCGCTACCCCTCTCCCCTTGCCAGCTACCCCTCTCTCGTCCGACCTCGCTTACGGTTCCTGAGGTTTCGTCGGCGTCTGGAGCCAGTGAGTATGATTTGTTTCCTATTTTGGGTCTCCTGTCAGATTGTGCGGCAGCATGCTGTAGTTTTGCGCTCCATGCGGATCCGAAAACATAGTTTACCATGCAGTTGCGGAATGGTTAGCATTTGGCAACTGAAGGTGTGCGGGGTGCCTTTTTATTTTTCCTCCCGGGTGCCATGATTTGACCAATTTGGTTCACGGGAGGTTGTTTCGTTTCGTTTTGCCCCCTCACCCGCGTTCTGTTTCCTTTTCCCTGCAGGTTGTAGTTTGCATGCTTTTGAGTTATTGTGTAATGTACATAACTTGGTTTGGGTGCGGTGACTCCTTGTTTAGAATCTGTTTAATTTTGCTGTTTAGGATTTCTCAGGGCTGGTGTGGTTGGTGGCCATTTGTATGGTTTTTGGGTAGAGTTCGGGGCCCTCGTGTTATTTTGTTGTTGTCTTTTGTTGGACTGTGTGGGGTTCCTGCAGGGTTAGTCCTTCCTTTGGGGGGCGACGTCTGGGTCAATTTTGCACGGTGTGCAGTTTCTTGCCCGTCTACAGGAGCTAATGTTGGTCGGCTTGGCTGGTCTTATTGTGGTGCCTAGGTTGGTCTTCATAGGCGCTAGTTGAGCCCTGGGCTTTGTAGCGTTTGTGCGTAGGTTAATTTGGTGTCACAGTTTGGTTGTCCATTCCTGGATTGACGTGAGTTTTAGTTAGTGATGAGCGGGTTCGGTTCCTCGGAAACCGAACCCCCCCGAACTTCACCCATTTTACACGGGTCCAAGGCATACTCGGATTCTCCCGTATGGCTCGGTTAACCCGAGCGCGCCCGAACGTCATCATCCCGCTGTCGGATTCTCGCGAGATTCGGATTCTATATAAGCAGCCGCGCGTCGCCGCCATTTTCACTCGTGCATTGGAAATGTTAGGGAGAGGACGTGGCTGGCGTTCTCTCCGTTTATTAATGTTGCTGCAAATATTTGTGCTTATTGATTAATTGTGGGGACTGGGGAGCAGCTGTATTATATAGGAGGAGTACAGTGCAGAGTTTTGCTGATCAGTGACCACCAGATTTATCCGTTCTCTGCCTGAAAAACGCTCCATATCTGTGCTCAATGTGCTGCATATATCTGTGCTCACACTGCTTTATTGTGGGGACTGGGGACCAGCAGTATTATATAGGAGGAGTACAGTGCAGAGTTTTGCTGACCAGTGACCACCAGTATTATACGTTGTCTGCCTGAAAAACGCTCCATATCTGTGCTCAGTGTGCTGCATATATCTGTGCTCACACTGCTTTATTGTGGGGACTGGGGACCAGCAGTATTATATAGGAGGAGTACAGTGTAGAGTTTTGCTGACCAGTGACCACCAGTATTATACGTTGTCTGCCTGAAAAACGCTCCATATCTGTGCTCAGTGTGCTGCATATATCTGTGCTCACACTGCTTTATTGTGGGGACTGGGGACCAGCAGAATTATATAGGAGGAGTACAGTGCAGAGTTTTGCTGACATGACCACCAGTATATATAGCAGTACGGTACGGAAGGCCACTGCTCTACCTACCTCTGTGTCGTCAAGTATACTATCCATCTAGATTCTATACCTGTGATACATTTTAGTTTTGCAGTTTGCTGACAGTGACCACCAGTATATATAGCAGTATGGTACGGAAGGCCACTGCTCTACCTACCTCTGTGTCATCAAGTATACTATCCATCTAGATTCTATACCTGTGGTGCATTTTAGTTTTGCAGTTTGCTGACAGTGACCATCAGTATATATAGCAGTACGGTACGGAAGGCCACTGCTCTACCTACCTCTGTGTCGTCAAGTATACTATCCATCTAGATTCTATACCTGTGGTGCATTTTAGTTTTGCAGTTTGCTGACAGTGACCACCAGTATATATAGCAGTACGGTACGGAAGGCCACTGCTCTACCTACCTCTGTGTCGTCAAGTATACTATCCATCTAGATTCTATACCTGTGGTGCATTTTAGTTTTGCAGTTTGCTGACAGTGACCACCAGTATATATAGCAGTACGGTACGGAAGGCCACTGCTCTACCTACCTCTGTGTCGTCAAGTATACTATCCATCTAGATTCTATACCTGTGGTGCATTTTAGTTTTGCAGTTTGCTGACAGTGACCACCAGTATATATAGCAGTACGGTACGGAAGGCCACTGCTCTACCTACCTCTGTGTCATCAAGTATACTATCCATCTAGATTCTATACCTGTGGTGCATTTTAGTTTTGCAGTTTGCTGACAGTGACCACCAGTATATATAGCAGTACGGTACGGAAGGCCACTGCTCTACCTACCTCTGTGTCGTCAAGTATACTATCCATCCAGATTCTATACCTGTGGTGCATTTTAGTTTTGCAGTTTGCTGACAGTGACCACCAGTATATATAGCAGTACGGTACGGAAGGCCACTGCTCTACCTACCTCTGTGTCGTCAAGTATACTATCCATCTAGATTCTATACCTGTGGTGCATTTTAGTTTTGCAGTTTTCTGACAGTGACCACCAGTATATATAGCAGTACGGTACGGAAGGCCACTGCTCTACCTACCTCTGTGTCATCAAGTATACTGTCCATCTAGATTCTATACCTGTGGTGCATTTTAGTTTTGCAGTTTGCTGACAGTGACCACCAGTATATATAGCAGTACGGTACGGAAGGCCACTGCTCTACCTACCTCTGTGTCGTCAAGTATACTATCCATCTAGATTCTATACCTGTGGTGCATTTTAGTTTTGCAGTTTGCTGACAGTGACCACCAGTATATATAGCAGTACGGTACGGAAGACCACTGCTCTACCTACCTCTGTTTCGTCAAGTATACTATCCATCTAGATTCTATACCTGTGGTGCATTTTAGTTTTGCAGTTTGCTGACAGTGACCACCAGTATATATAGCAGTACGGTACGGAAGGCCACTGCTCTACCTACCTCTGTGTCATCAAGTATACTATCCATCCATACCTGTGGTGCATTTCAGTTGTGTGCAGTATATATAGTAGTAGGCCATTGCTATTGATACTGGCATATAATTCCACACATTAAAAAATAGAGAACAAAAATGTGGAGGTTAAAATAGGGAAAGATCAAGATCCACTTCCACCTCATGCTGAAGCTGCTGCCACTAGTCATGGCCGAGACGATGAAATGCCATCAACGTCGTCTGGCAAGGCCGATGCCCAATGTCATAGTAGAGAGCATGTAAAATCCAAAAAACAAAAGTTTAGTTAAATGACCCAAAAATCAAAATTAAAAGCATCTGATGAGAAGCGTAAACTTGCCAATATGCCATTTACGATACGGAGTGGCAAGGAACGGCTGAGGCCTTGGCCTATGTTCATGGCTAGTGGTTCAGATTCACATGAGGATGGAAGCACTCATCCTCTCGCTAGAATACTGCAGTTCCACTCCTAAATGGGCCAGGTGTTTGTGTCGGCCACTTGGGTCGCTTAGCTTAGTCACACAGCTACCTCATTGCACCTCTTTTTTTCTTTGCATCATGTGCTTTTTGGGGACTATTTTTTAAATCTGCCATCCTGTCTGACACTGCAGTGCCACTCCTAGATGGGCCAGGTGTTTGTGTCGGCCACTTGTGTCGCTTAGCTTAGCCATCCAGCGACCTCGGTGCAAATTTTAGGACTAAAAATAATATTGTGAGGTGTGAGGTGTTCAGAATAGACTGAAAATTAGTGTAAATTATGGTTATTGAGGTTAATAATACTATGGGATCAAAATGACCCCCAAATTCTATGATTTAAGCTGTTTTTGAGGTTTTTTTGTAAAAAAACACCCGAATCCAAAACACACCCGAATCCGACAACAAATTTTCAGGGAGGTTTTGGCAAAAAGCGTCCGAATCCAAAACACGGCAGCGGAACCGAATCCAAAACCAAAACACAAAACCCGAAAAATTTCCGGTGCATATCTCTAGTTTTAGTGGCAGGACAGGGCCTTTGGCGCCTGCCTGTGGCGGGAGAGCGCTGCGGTGTCAGTAGCCTATTGTGGCACAAGATGTCATCGTGAGGCATCTACCCTCTGATTACTTGTTGAGTTTGTCTTGCTCAGTGTGGGGGATCTGGACGCCCTTTGTGCGGGAGCGTTTCAGTCTTGGCCAGGATGTGTGATGAGTCCCCGCGATGCTAGTGCATCATTGCAGGGGGGACGTGACAGTCGTCACCTAGGGCCCGATACAATAGTCAAGGCTAGAATTGAGATTGCAGCGTCTCTTGGCCACCTTTACCTCGTAGGTCAATCACATTTGGAATAAATAGCTGTGACCTTTAAGCCAAGCTGTTTATGTGTCAGTGTCAATTATTTGTGTCTGTGTCGTTCATATTAGGGCTAAGTTAATCATTATGTCAAAAGGGTAAGAGTTGCGGTTTGTATACGTTAAGTACTACTCCATTAGAAAATGAGAGTCAACGGTCACAAGGCTTTAATGGTGTTTATTAATACACCTACGGAGCTTTTACAGCTGTAGTTATTCATAGGTTTTCATTGAAACCTCCCACATGCTGATGACCTGATCTAACATTGTTTTATGCTAATCTTTGGACTTTTATGCTAAACTTTGGTGTAATTTAGGGACACAACAAATGACAGTTATGGTGCAATGTACTATATTAAGATGGTTAACCACTAGCCTTAAGAAAGCGGGGGATGGGGGCACACCATTGTCATGCTTTTGCCTCCATCCTGCAGTGTGAACACGGTAGCTGTGACACGGCTTTACACCGTGTTGGACCCTGGTTATGCAGTGTGAAAGGGGTATAAGCCTGTTACATATTTGTAGCAATGTAAAAGCTGTAATTAAGGGGGACATGTACTAACCAGTGATAAAAGTGGAAAAGTGAGCAAGTGGAGAAGCGCTGCTCTGTATACTTTTATATTATGCAAATTATAAATGTTACATCAATGCTGATTGGATGGCAACTTCTCCACTCTTTTCACTGCTTAGTAAATCTCCCCCTTTGTTCCTTAATTTTAATTTCATACAACTTTGGAAACAATAAAAAGGAGAAGGATTATATCTTAAATCAATGTTATATCTCACTGAAAAAATTCTGCAAGCCATTTGTCTCCCAATGACCAATGTTTTTGTAAGCCAATAGCTTTATTCTATTGTTAGATGGAAGACAGGGGAAGAGATTTTAAATCCTCTTTGATACCACAGAACAGGTACAGTGGTTTTATTGCTGTTTGGTATTATTCTAGGTATCTGAGCTTAATGTTCAGAGAAAATGTACAAGAATACAAGGATTATCTTTTCTTATTTTAATGAAGGCAGATCCCAGAAATTGACAGCAGTCGAAAGGCCTCTTTCTCATCTGATGGGAATTGACAGCGTACCAAGGTTTACTCCAATTCCAAATGTTTTGGCAGATATAATAATTTCTACTTATTGAGATATAACATTTACTTGTTGAATATCCATTCATTTTTATTGTTTTCATTATTGGTCTTTAATATTTTTTTTATTAGGAAACTACAACTTTACTACTTATATTTCGTTTGTTATATTAGTGATAAAAACAGAAAAATCAAAATGAAAAAACTAAAATATAGAAATTAGTCAATTTCTACTACTACATAACTTAAGGCCTAATTCATAGATGTACATAAACTCAATTGATTGGTTTGTGGGACTGTGTCCTCACATGATGCAATGACTTCTAAATCACAGCCTAATTGACCGGCTGCATCCAATTGGGGGTTGGGAGGAGGTGGCGCAGGGTAGCGTTATACAAAATGGGGGCATGTTGCCCCCATTTTGTAGGGGTGCTAAGGCCAGGGTCTGCTTCTTCCGATTCAGACTTCCTGGCCCTGGCAGCGTGAACAGGTTACTTTGATGGCTGATGCTCACAGAAGCATGTGGGAGGCCTCTTTTTACCAGGAGTGGTTGTAGGTGTGGGCACTGCGGATTGAGGGCACGGCCCTAGTCACCCCGCAGCTGCCCACCCGCAATCTGCACCCCGGCTGCAGCAGGTGACGTAGGCTGTGTGGGTGCCCGCTGCAGTCGATACCAATGAGGGAAACATTCAGATGCTAGAGGTCCTACTTGACCACTAGCATCTGGAGAAGAGAAGGGAGACAGATGCTAGAGGTCGAGTAGGGCTTTTAGTGTCTGATAGTTTCCCTCAATGGTATCGGCTGCAGCAGGTGCCCACACAGCCCAAAGTGCCTGCTGCAGCGGAGGTGGAGGTGAGGGTGTGGACGGCAACCCAGTGGCAATGTGCATGAACCCTGTGGCAATGAGCATGAGACCCCTGCCAGTGAGCATGAGACCCTTGGCAACAACCATGAAACCTTTGGCAACAAGCATGAGAGCCCTGGGAACATCATAAGAGCCCTGGCAGTGCGCATGTGACCCCTGACAGTAAGCATGTGACCCCTGGCAGTGAGCATGGAACCCCTGGCAAAAAGCATGAGACCCCTGGAAGCAAGCATGAGACCCCTGGCAATGAGCATGAGACCACTGGCAGTGAGCAGGTAATTTAAAAATAATTAGAAGCCTTACTGTGGGGCATAATTTGTAAGGGACATTATTGTGTGTGGGGCATTAAATGATGTCAGGGATATAACTGTATATGGCATAATGTGTGGCATAACATGTAATGGGCATTATGGTGTGTGGCGTAATGTGTAATGGGCATTATGGTTTGTGGCATAATGTGTAATAGGCATTATGGTGTGTGGCATAAGATGTAATGGGCATTACGGTGTGTGGCATAAGTTGTAATGGGCATTACAGTGTATGGCATAATGTGTAGTGTAACATGTAATAGGCATTATAGTGTGTGGCATAACATGTAATAGGCGTTATGGTGTGTGGCATAATGAGTAATAGGCATTACGGTGTGTCATACCGTGTAATGGGCATTACAGTGTGTGGCATAATGTGGAAGGGGCATTACTATAAGGAGGATAAAGGACAAATAATGTAAAGGGCATGAATCAGGTTTTTTTTTCATGTGTTTTTTTTTCCTGTGTTGTATAAGGGGCTCTACCTGGCGTAATGTATATAAGGGTACTACTGTGTAGTGTAATGTGACTGACGGACACTACTGTGTGGTGTAATGTGAATTGGTACTATTCTGTGGTCACACCCTTCCCCATGAAGCTACGCCCCTATTTATCTATTGCACCTGTTTTCCACCAATCCACCTGTGCATAAAGCTGGCCAGTAGCATAGGGGTCAATGATCCCTATTCTTGGATCAGTTACTGCCACTTTTTGTTTAAAAGGAGTAATGAGAAACCAATACAGAAATATTCAACCTCTAAAACAAATTAAATTAATAAAGTAATATCACTAGTTTGTACATTAAGCTTTGGGAAAAGGTAAATAATTTGGGTATTCCTTAACAGGTTCTTTTAAAACATCAAATGCTGTACTTTCTAGACAGTCATAGCAAAAGGGAGGAGGGGATACTAAAAATTCTCATAGTACAAATCTACAGGTTTTATAATGTGCAACGCCTATTAAATTAATCTGAAGTAATTAGAGAACAAGCCCACCCGAACATCTGGGAGCCGAGCGGGTCCGGGTCGGAACTCGCATCTCTCGGCCTGCCTCAGATCCGAAAATTAGGAAAAAAAGTAGTTTTCCCAGCGTTGAATCTTGGATCTTGCAAGTTTTGGATTCAGGTGCGAAGTCCTGTTGAAATCAATGGGCTGACCACTGATTGGCTGAGAGAGCTATTCTCACGGCTAGCCGATGGATCCCTGCACTCTCATCCTCACAGACTGTTGCTGTGCTGCAGAGAGTGAGACACACAAACCAGACATGGAACTGAGAGGAGCGCTGTGTACACTGCAGCACTCAGTCCATCATCTTCCTCACGGACACCAATGTGGGCAGTTACCATTGGGGGACTCTCCTGCCTTCTGTCACAGTAATTGCACTACTACACTACTACAGCTGGCATGTCTACCTGCACTGTATCCGAGCTGCACTGTATCCGACCTACACTGTAACTCACATTGTATACGACCCACACTGTATCAAATCTGCATTGTAACAAGCACTGTATCCAAATTGCATTGTATCCAACCTGCACTGTAATCCGCACTGTATCCAATCTGCATTGTATCCCTCACTGTACAGTGTGTGTCCTGCACTGTAACCTGCACAGTAGCCAACCTACACTGTATCTGACCCGCACTGTAACCCACATTGTATCTGACCCGCATTGTATCCTGCACTCAGGGGGTAATTCCAAGTTGATCGCAGCAGGAAATTTTTTAGCAGTTGGGCAAAACCATGTGCACTGCAGGGGAGGCAGATATAACATGTGCAGAGAGAGTTAGATTTGGGTGTGGTGAGTTCAATCTGCAATCTAAATTGCAGTGTAAAAATAAAGCAGCCAGTATTTACCCTGCACAGAAACAAAATAACCCACCCAAATCTAACTCTCTCTGCAAATGTTATATCTGCCTCCCCTGCAGTGCACATGGTTTTGCCCAACTGCTAAAAAATTTCCTGCTGAGATCAACTTGGAATTACCCCCTCAGTGTCGGACTGGGGCATGAAGGGCCCACCGGGGGAATGCTGTTGTAGGGCCCATGCTTAAGGGTGTGGCCAGGCTCCAATGGGGCGTGGCCAGCCACCACAGAGGTTTGGCTAACCATTACAGAGTACATGTTCTGTTCCCCTTGGTAAATACTGTATATAATAAACCATATTCTTGTGAAGTATAATGTAACAGTAAGTATAATGCATAATTCAAGTGCACTAGGATAGAGTCTGGAACCTGATCCATAGAGGAGGAGGAGGGCCCGCGGGCAGTGGGGCCTACCGGTGGTTTCCCCTGTTCCCCAGTGGGCCAGTCCGACTCTGCCTGCACTGTGTTCAATTTTGGGCACCATATTATAAAAAGATATAGGGGAGCTAGAAAGAGTTCAATGGAAAGCTACTAAATTGATTAAAGGGTTAGAGACACTGGAGTATGAGGAAAGGCTTAAATATGTATACACTAGAAAAGAGGCATCTAAGAGGAGACATTATTAATATCTTCAAATATGTAAAGGTTCATTATAAAGAGTTAGCAGGGTATTTGTTTATAAAAGAACTCTGAATAGGACACGTGGGCACTCGCTGAGGCTAAAGGAGAGAAAATTCCATACACAATGTAGGAAAGGGTTCTTCACGGTAAGGGCAATAAAGATTTGGAACTCCCTGCCGGAGAAGGTAATAATGGCGGACTCTGTAAATTCATTTAAAAATGTATTGGACAAATTTCTAACTGGAAAAAGTATCCAAGGCTATAGCTTTTAACATATTGGCCTTATATATCTGGGAGTGGTAAGAGCCATAGTTGTCAATTGATACTAAACCATTACTTCAGCAAGTGCATTATAATATGCACAGCTTAACACAGATACAGGTTAAACCCGATGGGCATTTTGCCTCCTTTCAACCTCACTAACTATGTAACTATGTAACTATGTATTCAACCTACAGTGTGTGTCCCACACTGTAACCTGGACTGTATCCAACCTACACTGTAACCTGCACTGTATCTGACCCACACTGTATCTGACCCACACTGTATCTGACCCGTAGTGTGTGTCCCATACTTTAACTCACACTGTATCCAACCTGCACTGTATCTGATCTGCACTGTATTCAATTTGCATGTGTGTCCCGCACTGTAACCCGCACTGAATCCTCCATGCACTGTAACCTACTGTACACTGTATCCATCCTGAACTGTATCTGACCTGCACTGTTTCTGATCCAAACTGTGTGTCCCGCACTATAACTTGTACTGTATCTGACTTGCATTGTATCTGACCTGCACTGTATTTGACCCACACTGTGTGTAGCACTGTATCCGACCAACACTGTATCCGACCCTCACTGTATCCGAAGTGTGTGTCCCGCACTGTAACCCGTACAGTATCCGACCTGCACTGTATCTGATGTGTATTGTATCAAACCTGCACTGTTACCCACATTGTATTTGAATGCACTGTATCCTGCATTGTTTCCAACTAGGGCAAGCCCAAGCCAAATTTTTCTGATAAGCAAATATATATTTTGGCGCCCCTATTTGGAATATAATAATACTTAATAATCATTTTATTTATATAGCGCTCTTTCTCCAATAGGACTCAAGGCACTTTAGAGGCATGGCTTTGTGGGGAAGGGGCATGGCCAGAGAATAGTATCAATTCACATTTCACCACAGAGTACTGTCCGTTATTCACAGTACACCACACAGTAGAGACCCTTATACACATTAAACATTGTCAGTCCCTAGAACCACCACTGACCAGAATGTAATAAGAATACTTAGCAGTAGGTTTATAAATATTATTCATCCCTCTTGCACAGATAGTTTGCTTAGTTCAAAGGTAAAGCAGTATGTAACGATAAAGTTAAATTGAACAAAACACCTATCAAATGTTTTTGAATGCTAACCGAAGCTTACGGGGCCAATGGTATGTCATGTGCACATGTCTTTGCATGGTACAAAAGATTTATTTATGGTCATTAGGATGTTGAAGATGGTGAATGTCCCAGAAGGCCTTGCACATCAAAAACAAGTGAAGATGTGGAAAAAATTAAAAAAATTGTTCGAATTGACCATTGACTCAGCATCGCAATGATAGCAGAAATGGTAAACATCAACAAAGAAACTGTTAGGCAAGTTTTGCATCAAGATCTTAACATAACAAAAGTTTGTGCTAAGATGTTTCCAAGACTTCTCGTTGCTGAGCAGAAAGAAAATTGAATGTGGATTACTGTAGTACAGAAATTTTGGAACAAATTCAAGCAGATTTACCTTTCTTAGATAAAGGTATTATCTGTGATGAAACATGCATCTTCCAGTATGATCCTGACACAAAATACCAATTCATGCACTTTAAAACACTGTCCTCACCAAGGATGAAGGAAGCATGTCTAAGCAAATCCAAATTCAAAGCCATGTTAATTGTTTTCTTTGATATCAAGGGTGTTATTTTGCCAGACTGGGTACCAGAAGGTGCAACAGTGAATCAACATTATTAGAAAAATGTCCTAGAAACTTTGCAGGAAAGAATCAGAAGAGGCAGTCCAGAGTTTTGGAAAAGTCATTTCATCCTCCATCAGGACAACGTATCATCCAACAGAGCTTTCTCTCTTTTTGGCCTAGAAACAGACTACAGTGTCAGACTACAGCTGACACATAATGAAGTACAGCAATGGAAAATAAGAATACTTGTGGATGCAGCAGGGAAGTATATTGAAGGGGAACAGAGTTAAAATGTACTAAATATAATTAAATGTAAATCATCAGATTTGTTATATAATAGCCACACCTTGTACTTTCCTGTTCTACTGCACAAAAATATTCCAGGAGTATAATTTGGCATTCTGTAGCTAGTTTTAGTGCTCAAGCCCCACACTCATAGCCAGGTTAAGGGAAAGGGAGGAGGGGGGGAGGGCATAATGTACCCCAGGCCCCCTTTGTCATGGGGCCCCCCTGGCCGTAGGACAGTGACATCACTAGCTTTCCCTCTTATGCAGCAGCAGATCCAGGCAGCCAGAATGTGAACAGGTGTGTGCGCAGTGCATTCAGTGACACAGGAATATCAAGTTTCATGAACTACCTACTGATCTTTCCCACCAGAGGAGAGATAGGAGTGTGGAGAGAGCTGTAAGTGACACAGGGATCCCAGCTTCTTCTCCTCCCTGCCTGGGTGTCTGTGTCCTGTGTAACCTGTTATCTAATGAGGGTCTAGAGAAAGACTTCCTGACCCCTTGTTCCAGTGTGTAAGTAGTAGAGGCTGCTGCTATTCTTGCATGTAACAAAATAAATGATACATTTTATTTTTCTATGTGTATTTTAAGGTTGTTTAAGTTATATTTGTTCCACTACAAGGACATTTTATAAAATAGTTGTCTTTCAATTAGGTGGAGCTATTAACAGTACCCATACATTATTTAATTATTAGTTTAAATCTAATATACACCATTGGTTTAAATTTAATATGCACAATCCATACTTCCCAACATTATCCATTCCAGGAGGGACAAAATGTTGTCTATTTGGACTTACTTCTTAAGTTATGAATACAATCACTTGTATTGAAACACCTTACTTATCAATTAAATAGTTCAACACAGGTGACACCAATCATATATTAAGAGGGAAGTACAGATAGAGAGCATAATGTCCCTCCTGGAATGGGTCATGTTGGGATGTATGCACAATCTAATATACAACCCCCCCCCCCCACACACATTTCCACCGAGGCCCCCCTATCTTAAGTGCCCCAGAAACCCCCTTGGTTTAATCCGGCCCTGCCCACACTGACTATCCAGTCAAGGTTTTTTTTCCCTCATGCATCTCTGTAGCATTATTACCACCACCACCTATTTCGTAATTGCATGTTGCTATGAGAGGGAGCCTATCAAACTGCTAAGCACTGTGTGGGGAATAGTAACTAATAGGCTTTACTAGACCTATATGTAAAACCATCTTGTATCTTGCATCTGCTAACTTAGCTTTGCCTCCATGCTTCTAGTATATAAACGACTGAAACAGTTGGAAGTAAATCATATGCACATTGAAAAGATCATCATCATCATCACGTGCACATTCACATAAGATTTACTCTGCAAATGGGCGTACCTTGGTGTTATGTTGATTCGTTTATTTATGATTTTTTTTAAATACAGTTGTTACGACATGTGGAGGTACTTTATGCTGTACAAAATATGGCTTCAATGTTTTTCTTTACTCATTCATGTAACAGAATAACTTACTGATGCAAATGAGAGCTACAGAAATATAGTAGAGCTGCATAATATACAAAGGGCATAAGCTGTGACACCAATCCAATGAGTGTCTTATTCTTACAGGTGAGCCCTTCCGTGTGTCATGGATTTGTTACCATTCCTTAGTGACCTTCAGATGTGCAATTGCTGGTAAATCATCAGATATTTTGTAGTAAAACAACACTTGTCATTCTAAAAAGGTAACAACAAGGCACTCCTACTGCTTTTAATTAAGTATTTAATTATTGTCATCCAATCACAGTTCTCAGTAGTCTTATAAGAGTCAGAGTGAGATGAAATACTCAAAGAGCACAGCTGCCATCTGCCTCTCTTTAAAAAGAGCAAGTCCCTCAATGGGACTTCAGAGCAAAATAAAGCCACTATAAGCCATTAATATGCATTGAAGACTGAATTGTGCTCAGCTGGATAATATACGTAAAACAAATGTGTTTTTACCTAGCTAAATACATCCAACACATTCTCCATCAACCCACTGCATCAGGTTACCATGTCAGCAAGATGTTGTGTACTACAGCAGCTTAATCTGGGTACACACTAGACGATATATCATCTGATCCAGCGGATCAGACTGATCGGATAATATATCGAATATGGACTATTGCGCACTGCCGCAGGTCAATCATCGCGTCTTCTAATCGGCCTGCAAAGCAGATATTGTGAATGACACCATGCTTCTGGATGTGGCCACTTAACGATATAGCACGTAGTCGTGCGCCATATCATTCAGTGTGTACGTTAGACAATGTGGCGATACATTGGCCGCCCCATACACACTGAACAATATAGCGCATGACAGTGCAGTACAGTATATCGTTCAGTGGCCCCATCCAGTAGTATGGTGTCATCTAAAATATCTTCTGATCAGCCTGCAGCGATTCTTAAACAAAGGCAGAGTCAGTGATTTCCCAGCAGCTGAGGTGCTTCACCGTTACTTTTTTCAACAGAGCTACAGCAGAATGTAAAGTTAACACTGAACAATAAATTAACCTTTATGGTTTGCACTGTATGTGTATATTTCAGTTGTAGGGTATAGTGACTCTATAAATTCCCATGCCATTCTTTCCTTTTCAGTTCTTCCATTTTTTGATCTGATGCATGTAACCTTTTTATAGGCAAACTTCTCCATCCGAGTCAAAACTTACCCACCTCTGTGTCTAAGCTGTACTACTCATGCACTTATTTGGGCAACTGTATTTTGCTTTTACAGTTTTGCATGTTTTTTGTAATTTTTTAAAATTTTGATTTACCTAAATCATACAGATTAATAATGAGGTTTACATTCAGGAGAACCACCCTGGTCTTAATATAAGGAAACTTACTGTTAAAAAATAAGTAACTGACTCTGTATTGTCTTTTGCACTGGACTTTAAAATGGTTCATACTCAATTTTTGCAATTGTATTAAAATCTTAAATATTTTCCATTAAAATTATATAAAATTAACGAGAGCCAGTGTTTGGCATCACTAATCTTAGGCTGTACAGTATATTAATGATTTGAATAATATATCCAAAATCCCTGGAGCATTTAAGCTCTCATTTAACCTCTCTGCAGCAAATTGTTCTTAGGTTTGAGATGTTTTCCCTGAGCTAGTAGTTTATGAGTGACAGGCTTTCACACTTGCATAACAAAAAAGTACTTGGGGTGATTTAGCGTTAGCTGCACACTCTGGGCGTGATTCAGAGATGGCTGTTGCTGCATCCACTCTAAAACTTGATGCTGGAGTAGTGGGCGGTATTATGCATATGTTAGTTTTAGCCTTCCCTTTGTACACTAGTCTGAGTTTGCAAGCCCTTAAGGCCAGTACTCACTGGCCGATGTGGGAGAGATGTGTGCTGAGCGAACCGCTCAGCACAGCGCGATGTGTGCTGAGCGTGCGGGGGGAGTGGGGGGGCCGCTCATTTCACCCAGCGGGTGAAATGAGCGACCTGCTAGTTTGGCCTGCATGCAGGGCAATCTAGCACCAGCGATAGCGATGCGCGTGGCTGCGCATCGCTATCGCTGTGGGGAGTACACACGGAGCGATCGTGCTTAAAATCTAAGCAATCTAGTCAGACTTAGACTTCCACATCACTGTGTGTCTTTGGGAAGCGGCTATGCATCTGAGAAGGCAGCTAGCTTGACACACCCACAGCTAGCTTGACACCCCCCCAATTATTTTTTTAATCCCCACCCAGCCAAAACACAAACAGCCTGATTCAGAGTTAGACGCAGTTGTAGCTGCAACTGCTGCTTTTGATGCAAATGCTTCTGTGTCTGTATGCTAATGAAAAAGCCAGTGGATATTCTACTGAGACACCCACTAATCTGCTGCTGTGCATATTAAGACGCACCATCAGGTGCACCATTGGAGATTGCACAAGCCCTATGGAGATGCAGAATCTCCATCTGAATATGGATGACTGTCAGTACAGCTGTGTCTGGCTAACCACGCCCTCTGTGACCACCCAGAAACGCTCACTGGAATTCCATGTATATGCATGCAATTTCAATTTGCTTCTTTGCATGGTAACCATTGGGATGCATGTGCAGTGCAGAAACCTTGGGGCGGATGTATTAACCTGGAGAAGGCATAAGGAAGAGATAAACCAGTGATATGTGCAAGGTGATAAAGGCACCAGCCAATCAGATCCTAACTGTTAATTTACATATTGGAGCTGATTGGCTGGTGCCTTTATCACCTTGCACATATCACTGGTTTATCACTTCCTTATGCCTTCTCCAAGTTAATATATCCGCCCCATTGTCTGCTTGGTCCGATGACGCCACAGCATCTGCCTTTGATCAGGACCATGTAAATCAGCCCCAGTGGGCATGGGTGGATTCATACATGTTCAAGGGCAGAAACTGACTGAAATTTCAACTTTCAACCTGTTTTCATTACTATGATTGAACAATGTATTTTACCTTCATATTTCCTACAGCAATTTTCAGTCTAGTGTTCTACTTATATTGAAATTATTGACATACATGCATTGTATCATACCATGTGTTTGATAAGTAAATGCTGAGTTCCTGATTCAGAAGTATAATCAAATGTAAAAAAAAAAGTAGCACAAAAGGGGCAGTTTGCTCCTAAACAAACTATGTAACAAGCAAGAGGTACGAATGCATTTATTTTCATTCATGCAAGGAAAACATTGATGACTCGTCCTTTTCAAAGGAACATATTGTAAAAGGAAGGGGTACATTATATTTTAACCGGCACCAGGAATCAATACTAAACAAGCCTGATTTGATTATTTCTGCCATTTTAAAACTATAGGTCAGAGCCCAAGGACGTAGCTACCATAGGTGCAGGCAGTGCAGCTGCTATGGGACCCAGAGCTGAGAGGGGCCACCTTCCCTGTCAAAGTTACATGTGTTATACAGGTTGAGTATCCCATATCCAAATATTCCGAAATACGGAATATTCCGAAATACTGACTTTTTTGAGTGAGAGTGAGATAGTGAAACCTTTGTTTTTTGATGGCTCAATGTACACAAACTTTGTTTAATACACAAAGTTATTAAAAATATTGTATTAAATGACCTTCAGGCTGTGTGTATAAGGTGTATATTAAACATAAATGAATTGTGTGAATGTAGACACACTTTGTGAAATACACAAAGTTATAAAAAATATTGGCTAAAATGACCTCCAGGCTGTGTGTATAAGGTGTATATGTAACATAAATGCATTCTGTGCTTAGACTTAGGTCCCATCACCATGATATCTCATTATGGTATGCAATTATTCCAAAATACGGAAAAATCCCATATCCAAAATACCTCTGGTCCCAAGCATTTTGGATAAGGGAGACTCAACCTGTATACATTTTTCACCATTGGGTGGAACGTAGGGGTCCTTTCAAACTTTTTCCTTTGGCCCTGCAATATACCTAGGTATGCCCCTGGACCTGCTCATTGTAGTGTGGTATAAAATGAACTGGAGGGCATTTTAATGTTACATAATATGAACCGGGGAACTGTAATGAACGAGGAGCACTATACATCATAATGTGAATTGGGGGAACTGAAATGTGATATATAGTAGGGTGAACTTAAGCACTACTGCATTTCATAAAAGAAACTAGGTCACTATTATAGGGCATAAAATGAACAACTGCTGCAGAGAAGTGTCTCTAGAAGCATTGGGATGGGAGGCCCCTTCAAAATGTTGCTATGGGGCCCACGAAGTTCTGGCTACACCGCTGTCAGAGCCACCCATAATTGGCGCCATATAGCAAGGTATTATGTTTGATATAAAAAGTTGGTGAAAGTTGCAAAGTCTGTATAGTATTTATAACTGCAGGTAACCAAAGGGGAAGAGGTACAACAACATGGGTTTCTGCTTCTGTATTTCTTTTCAAAAAGGCCAGCGTACAAGGTATTCCGAACAAATTGGGAACACTTCAAATGAGGAGGAGGCCCATGTGCAGACTCCTTCTGGGTCCCTTTTTCTCTAGTTGGCAGCGCTGTAGACTCTGGGCACTAGGGTCACTAGGGGACACTAGCACTGCCCCCGAGTACAGTGCCCATGCGCTGGTCTTCGGGGAAATGGCGCAGAAACATTTTCTCAAAGATTTTCTTTCTGCACCATTTTATGGTGATTTCTGCAGCACTGCTGCTACCAACATGGGACGGGATCCGGTCTGAAGATCGACAGTGTCTAGGTCGACAAGGTTTAGATCGACCACTATAGGTTGACAGTCACTAGGTCAACATGTTTTCAAGGTCGACAGGGTTTCTAGGTCGACATGTTCTAGGTCGACAGGTCAAAAGTTCGACATGATTTTTTTTTTTTTTTAAACATTTTTTTTTTTACTTTTTCATACTTAACGATCCACGTGAACTACGATTGGAATGGTAACCTATGCCGAGCACAGCGGTAGCGGAGTGAGGCACCTTGCCCGAAGCATGGCGAGCAAAGCGAGCCATGCGAGTAGACACGGTGCACTAATTGGGCTTCCCGGTTACTGTACGGGGAAAACGACACCAAAAAAACATGAAAAACTCATGTCGACCTTTTGACCTGTCAACCTAGAACATGTCGACCTAGAAACCCTGTCGACCTTCAATCCCTGTCGACCTAGTGACTGTTGACCTATAGTGGTCGACCTAAACATTGTCGACCTAGACACTGTTGATCTAATGATCCACACCCCATGGGATTCTGGAGGATAAGTATTAAAAATAATAGGTGCAGGGTGTGCGGTGTACCACATACACTGAACCAGAGGCGGATTGGCCATAGGGTCTACAGGGAAGATTCCCGTTGGGCCGACGCACCCGCGGGGCCTGTTTTGTTTGAGGACATGTGGTCCTATTTATAGACATAATGAATAAGATGACAAACAATTTGCATATATGAAAATTACTTTGCCACTTAGCCTGTGATTGCAGATGATCTTGTGTATGCTCTGTCTGCCTGCTTGGCTGACATATAAGATTGAGTGAATAGTGATTGGTATACGGTTGGTGTAATAAGCAAGAAAATATATCTTTCTAAAGAATTATATAGTTTCCTAAATTCTACAGGTGTATCATATAATGTGCTCATAACATTTAATTTTATTTCCTTTTAACTTCCCCTTGATGCTGGACATCCCCACTATCTGGGAAGTCTCGGGGGGAAGGGTGTTGCTGCCATGGCCCATGGCTAGACCTTACACCTCTGGTGCTGCCCAAGTGGGGCCACTAGTACAAATTTTTCCAGGGCCGCTTTTTGTTCCCAATCCGCCCCTGCACTGCACCCATTATAAATACACCAGTGACTCTTAGTTAAAATGTTATTATTTATATGACAAATATACTGTATCTTTGGTTTTAATTCTGAACTGGGGCTTACATGAGCTAAAACAGTGGACAACATTTATGCTAAAATACATTCCTGGATTTTTTGTTTGCAACTATAATCTTTGTCCTAATGTATATT
Organism: Pseudophryne corroboree; assembly: GCF_028390025.1. Classification (NCBI taxonomy): domain Eukaryota; kingdom Metazoa; phylum Chordata; class Amphibia; order Anura; family Myobatrachidae; genus Pseudophryne; species Pseudophryne corroboree. The sequence continues at coordinate 299,263,477 of NC_086448.1, forward strand.
TAACTATTTTCTGTATATGCTCTCTGGTAGATATAGCACTTGCCTGTTGCCTGTTCTAAAGCACCCTCTTTCACTGGCTATAATGAAAACGTTGTCTATGGCTTAGACAAAGTTGTCACTTTGCGTCGGAGGCGTTCACTTGCAGCTAACCTTTACCATTTTGCGTGTGCCTTATTTAAATACAACTCTACAACAATTGATGCATATTATTCAGCGGTATCATTTCTTTCTAATACAGGTACATAATGAATAAGCCTTTTAAAGGGAAAATTTTTTTCACAAGTAGCTTTTTTAACTTTATTTTTGTATAATAAATACTTCTGCACAAATGTCCTTTTATTCATAGCCAAATATCTCTAAAACATGTATTCCTTTATATATAATCAATGTTTAATATCCTTTCAAATCAAACTCAATGGCAGATGTCATTATGAACTATTATACTTTGGTACTTTAACTTTTATACTTACAAGTGTGGCAGGTGGCACCAGTGTACCCAGTTCCCTCACAGCTGCATGTGATGGTGTCCCACGTTTGGGTGCATTTGCCTCCGTGTTCACAATTACTGGGGACGCATCTGTCAAAAGATGTAAATAAAATAACACAAATTAGTTTTTCAAGCTGTCTATGCAGTGTATCAGAACAAATATCACTGACAGTTTTATACACAGTAGTAATTAATCCTCATTAGCAAATCAGATCATAATGAATTGTGATAGAATATGCCAGTTGCACAAAGGTGGCGCATGGCAAGACTAATAACAGACATTTTCATGCAAGAAGCACATCAGGGCACTGGTTGACGGGCTAAATTAGCTTCTCCAAACTCCATAACTGGCAGAAACATGAGTAAGGACATTACAAAGGAACAAGAAGAGACTTGATTGTGAACCTTTACTGCTCAATGGTCGGGCCCTGAACTTTGTAAGATATCATGCAAGTGTAACCACATACTGAGAGATTGCAATGATTTTTCGGAGGCTACTTCTCATCAGTAAAAGGGTAATGAGGTGGATGGGAGCCTGCTGGCTCTAACAGAAAATAATCAGCCTCTACTGCAAAGCACAGGCATTCGACTAAGGCAAAAAGGCATTAAGCAGCAAATCTTGTAACAGAACTTGGAATGATTCAAACTCTGATACTTTGTATGTTTTCCAGCTCATTCATGCCAGCCGTAGGCACGGACTTCTCATAGAGGAATAAAGAATGAAAATAACTAAAGCTATAAAGCATACAAAAAATGCATGTAAATCAAGACAGTCCCATTAAATAATGGTGTACTATTTTCAAAGGCTTTAATAGTCACTATTCCATACATTTCATAATATATTTCACTATAATTTATCATCTTAGAAATCAGAAAAATGTTGTGTGGGTAAAAATGTATATTAATAGCTCTACAGGTTGCAATATTTTTCTGCACCCCACATATACTGTATATAACCACACATTGACCCAAGACAAAGTTTACTTTGTTGGGTTTATATTAGAGATGTGTGTTGACCCATTTTTGCTGGTTTTGTTCCTAATTCATCGGAGGGTATTTGTTTTGCTACAACTGCCTCACTGGTATTGGCTGCAGATTTTTTTTTTTTAAATTATAAAAACAGCTAAAATCATGTTATTTTTGCAATCCAAACTGAATCTGAAGCCCGAAATTCGGATTTAAAAAACGAATTCCGAACCGTGGGAATATCTGATTCTGGATCTTCTCTGGAGATCTGGCACGGTTTTGGTTCGGATCCACAAAATTTGGGTGGGTTTGGATTTATGGAGAACAGTACCACACATCTCTAGTTTCTATACAGTAATGTGTGTATTAATTAGATGGGAATAACTTACCCAATTGCTGTAAAATATTAGGACATTAAGGACCTGAGTCGCACACACTGCTGATGTCAGATGCAGTGGGGCAATTGCTTTCTTCTGAGCATGCATCTAAGTCACACTGCACATGCATCTATATAATGTGCGCACAGAGGACCTTATTCATCTTCAGTTGCAGTTTTGCTAATTTAGCAAAACTGCAACTGGCTGCGATCGCATGCTGGGGGCCGCCCAGCACAGGGCAAGGTTGCCCAGCATGCAAATACTCGGCATCAATGAGATCGCAATGTGATTTGTGGAAGTCCCCTGCCTCCGCAGCGAGGCTGCGAAGGCAGACACAGGGTGGCCATTTTTCGGGTCACAGCAGCCGCGTGATGCCCCAAACCCACCCCCATTTCCCACGCCATGCCTGCCCAATGCCAAGTCGATGCCCCTGCTATGCCGCATCACTGCCCTGCGAGCACCTCTGCCTGTCAATCAGGCAGAAGCATTCGCCTAAGTGAGATGTGATCGCATCTTACTGTGTGTGCACACGCAGTGCAGGTCCTGCACATGTGCAATGTGCACACATTAGTCAGTATGCGATTGCATCTGTGTACAAATGTATGGTGCCCCAGTGCATATTGTGGAAAAGCCTACACTATACATGTACTAGGCTAATCGGTTTGTATGGGATTTGGGTCCTTTTCTATAATCTAGCAATCTGGTGGACCATTATGCAATAGATAGCATCTATCCTTGTGTATCTATGCCTATTTCCCTATAGATTGTAAGCTTGCGAACAGGGCCTTCCTACCTCTATGTCTGTCTGTTTTTACCCAGTTTTGTTCTATTACTGTTGTTCTAATTGTAAAGCGCAATGGAATATGCTGCGCTATATAAGAAACTGTTAATAAATAAATAAATAAATAAATAATGAACACAACCGCAGTCCACTGCCCTCGAATGCAAGTTATATTTAAGCAGCTTTGCAAAAGTCAGAGCTGCATGCACAGTCAATGAGACATGTTATCATTAGACACCAATTGTTCTGCAAAGTTAAATAAACCAATGATAAACATTTTATGTAAAGAATATAATAATTATTGTATTATATTTTATTGGGAATGGAGCAGTATAACCTCAAAGCTGCAATAAAAATACCAAAAGTGCTAAATATAAAAATAAAAGCCTTGCTTATGTTGGCCCCACAGACACTGTATAACTAGATTATTTTGTATTTGTGCTAGGATGGTACTGTACAACAGTTGCCTGGATTATTCCGGCATAATTAGCTGTGCGTGGAGATGCAAAGCAGAGAGCTAAACCAGCACCAGCAGAGAGAATACTATTTCTACAACTCCGCCTTTGAGAAAGAAAGATTTTGAAACAATTTTTATCAGCTCTTGAATACTTATTCTCTGTGGTTTTATTATTTCCTGCATCAATCTGAAAAATTATATTTACCTGCTGTGGGCCACAAAATATTCATGGCTTTTACACTAGTTTTATGCTTATTGACCTTTTACTTTCTTTTGAAAATGCTAAAACAAACAAACAAACAAACAAACAAACAAACAAACAAATATAGTTTTTTTTCAATAAAATACTCATATTGACAATATAGCCAATCACTATACTGTCTTAATAAACAACTAATTACAACTAAAAAATTGTCTTATTTTGCATTTCTGTTCTTAAACATTTGTTTTCATTTGTAACAGTTTTAAATATTGCAGGTAAATGATAAAGAGGTCACTCAATGGTTCTTGGAGAAACTATTTATTCCTGCTCTTCATCTTACCTCTATATAGTGTCTATATATCTTGCCTACTGGATGTTAAGGGCAGAATATACTAAGGGTAAAATGTGTCCAAATCTCTTTTCTCTGACGTCCTAGTGGATGCTGGGAACTCCGTAAGGACCATGGGGAATAGACGGGCTCCGCAGGAGACTGGGCACTCTAAAAGAAAGATTAGGTACTATCTGGTGTGCACTGGCTCCACCCTCTATGCCCCTCCTCCAGACCTCAGTTAGAATCTGTGCCCGGCCAGAGCTGGATGCACCTAGTGGGCTCTCCTGAGCTTGCTAGAAAGAAAGTATTTGTTAGGTTTTTTATTTTCAGTGAGATCTGCTGGCAACAGACTCACTGCTACGTGGGACTGAGGGGAGAGAAGCAAACCTACCTGCGTGCAGCTAGCTTGTGCTTCTTAGGCTACTGGACACCATTAGCTCCAGAGGGTTCGAACACAGGACCTGACCTCGATCGTCCATTCCCGGAGCCGCGCCGCCGTCCCCCTTGCAGTGCCAGAAGACAGAAGAAGGAGATGAAATCGGCGGCAGAAGACTCCGGTCTTCATTAAGGTAGCGCACAGCGCTGCAGCTGTGCGCTATTGCTCCCACTGCACACCGCACACTCCGGTCACTGTAGGGTGCAGGGCGCTGGGGGGGGGGGGGGGGGGCGCCCTGGGCAGCAATAAGAATACCTTTTGGCAATATATACACATAATACAGTCTGTGACTGTATATGTGTAAAACCCCCGCCAATTTTAGTCAGAAACAGGACAGAAGCCCGCCGCTGAGGGGGCCGGGCCTTCTTCCTCAGCACACCAGCGCCATTTTCTCTTCACAGCTCCGCTGGAACGAAGCTCCCCAGGCTCTCCCCGGCAGTATCCTGGTACACAAAGGGTGAAAAGAGAGGGGGGGGCACATAAATGTAGGCGCAAAATTTGTATATACAGCAGCTACTGGGCAAACACTGAGTTGTAGTGTAATCCCTGGGTTATATAGCGCTGGGGTGTGTGCTGGCATACTCTCTCTCTGTCTCTCCAAGGGGCCTTGTGGGGGAACTGTCCTCAAATAGAGCATCCCCTGTGTGTGTGTGGTGTGTCGGTACGCGTGTGTCGACATGTCTGAGGTAAAAGGCTCCTCTAAGGAGGTGATAGAGAGGATATGTGTGTGAGAGGGTGTCTCCGTCGACAACGCCGACACCTGTTTGGATATGTGTAAGTGCTAAGGTGAATTTATTGCACAAAAGGTTAGGGAACAGACAGGAAATCTACCCAGGTCTGTCCCTATGTCACAGAGACTTTCAGAGTCTCTCAATGCTCACTATCCATAATAACAAACACTGGTATCGACATGGAGTTTAAATCCACTGTCGACTACGATAATGCAAAGTTACAGCCAAGATGGCTAGAAGGTATTCAATATATGATTATTGAAATAAAAGATGATTTGCATATCACTGATGACTCATATGTCCCTGACACGAGAGTACACATGTTTAAGGGGAAGAATGCTGAGGTAAATTTCCCTCCTCTCATGAGGAAAAAGAGCGGGAATCTCAAGACAAGAGACGGCAGCTTCCCACAAGAGAATTCTCAGGCTGTATCCTTTACCCACTAGGGCCAGGATATGTTGAGAATCTTCCCCTGGGGTGTCCTGTTTGCACAGACGGTAGCACTTGCTATTCTCAGGGATCCTGCAGATAGCGTGCACATTATAGTATACTACCCAGACCGGCGATTGTGCCGGCATGGGTTTATAGCGCTGTGGCAGCGTGGACAGGTACCTTATCAGCAGAGATGAGACCCTAGTATGCAATATAAATATATTAAAGATGCTGTCTTAAGTGATAGATATATAGTTATAAAGCATGCCCAAAGAGACATGAGTATACTGGGTCCTAGAGTCAAAGCTATGTCGATCTCTGCTTGACGTGTCCTGTAGAATATGCATTGGACAGATGATGCCAACTTAAGAGGCATATGGAAGGCTGAGGATTGTGTGGAGAAGAGTTCTCGGGCCTGGTCTCCACAGCTATAGCTGGTAATTCTGCTAGTTTGCCTTATATTCCTGCACAGCCTAAGAAAGCACGACATTATTAAATGCAGCCTTTCGTATAAAGAAACAAGAAAGTCTGAGGTGCGTCCTTTCTTGTCAGAGCCGGGCAGCTAGTTCCCAGGAACAGAAGTCCTCCCGGGCCCCTACAAAAATCCACCAATGTCGCTGGGGCTCCACAGGCGGAGCTAGGCCCGGTGGGGACACGCCTTCGTAAGTTCAGCCACAAGTGGGTTCACTCCCTGTTCGATCCCTGGGCAATAGATATTGTGTCTCAGGGATACAAGCTGGACTGTGAGAAGATGCCCCCTCACCGACGGCCCTGCGGGCTTCCCCCCAAGAGAGGGAGCCAGTGTTAACTGCAATTCACAAATTGTATCTTTAACAGGTGGTGGTCAAGGGTCCCCTCCTTCAACAAGAGGGTGTTATTATTAGACCATGTTGTAATCCCGAAACCAGACGGTTCGGTCAGACCCATATTGAATTAAAAATCCCTGAACATATACCTGAGAAGGTTCAAGTTCAAGATGGAATCGCTAAGAGCGGTCAGTGCAAGCCTAAAAAGGGGGAGACTTTATTGTGAATCGGGACATAAGGGATGCATACCTTCAGGTCCCCATTTATCCACCTCATTAGGCGTACCTCAGAATTGCGGTACGGGATTGTCATTACCAATTTCAAATGTTGCCGTTTGGTCTCTCCATGGCCCCGAGAATATTCACCATGGTAATGGCGGATATGATTGTGCTCCTGCGGAAGCAAGGTGTCACTATTATCACGTACTTGGACGATCTCCTCATAAAAGCGAGATCAAGAGAGCAGTTGCTGAACTGCGTATCACTTTCTCTGGAAGTGTAACGGCAACACGGCTGGATTCTATATATTCCAAAGTCGCAGTTGGTTCCTACAGCTCATCTGCCTCTCCTAGGCACGATCCTAGACACAGACCAGAAAAGGGTTTATCTCCCGATAGAGAGAGCTCAGGAGCTCATGACACTGGTCAGGAATCTATTAAAACCAAAACAGGTGTCAGTGCATCACTGCACTCGAGTCCTGGGAAGGATGGTGACATCATACGAGGCCATCCCCTTAGGCAGGTTCCATGCAAGGACCTTCCAATGGGACTTACTGGACAAGTGGTCCGGATCACCTCTTCAGATGCATCGGTTAATCACCCTATCCCCCAGGGCCAGGGTGTCTCTCCTGTGGTGGCTGCAGAGTGCTCACCTTCTCGAGGGCCGCAGATTTGGCATTCAGGACTGGATCCTGGTGACCACGGATGCAAGCCTCCAAGGGTGGGGGGCAGTTACACAGGGAAGAAATTTCCAAGGTCTGGGGTCAAGTCAACTGACTTGCCTTCACATCAATATCCTGGAACTAAGGGCCATATACAACGCCCTAAGTCAAGCGGAGATCCTGCTTCGCGACCAACCGGTTCTGATCCAGTCAGACCGCAGGGGTTCATGTAAACCGCCAAGGCGGAACAAGGAGCAGGGTGGCGAGGGTAGAAGCCACCAGAATTCTTCGCTGGGCGGAGAATCAAGTAAGCGCACTGTCAGCAGTGTTCGTTCCGGGAGTGGACATCTGGGAAGCAGACTTCCTCAGCAGGCACGACCTCCACCCGGGAAAGTGGGGACTTCATCAGGAAGTCTTCACGCAGTTTGCAAATTGATGGGAACTGCCTAAGGTGGACTAGATGGCGTCCCACCTCAATAAAAGCTAAAAAAGGTTTTACGCCGGGTCAAGGGACCCTCAGGTGATTGCTGTGGTCGCACTAGTAACACCGTGGGTGTTCCAGTCGGTCTCTGTATTCCCTCCTCTTCGTCTCATACCCAAGGGCTGAGAATTGTAATAAAAGGAGGAGTGAAAACAATATTCTTTGCTCCGAATTGGCCAAGAAGGACTCGGTACCCGGAGCTGCAGGAAATGCTCTCAGAGGACTCAGGGCTTCTGCCTCTCAGACAGGACATGTTGCAACAGGGGCCCTGTCTGTTCCAAAATTTACCGCGGCTGCATTTGACGGCATGGCGGTTGAACGCCGGATCCTAGAGGAAAAGGGCATTCCGGATGCAGTTATTCCTACGCTGATAAAGGCTAGGAAAGACGTGACAGCAAGACTTTTTCACTGTATATGGCGAAAATAGGTTGCTTGGTGTGAGGCCGGGAAGGCCCTACAGAGGAATTCCAGCGGGGTCGATTCCTGCACTTCCTACAGTCAGGAGTGACTATGGGCCTAAAATTAGGATCCATAAAGGTCAAGATTTCGGCCCTATACATTTTCTCTAAAACTGAACTGGCTTCACTGCCTGAAGTTCAGACGTTGTTCCGGGGGTGCTGCATATTCAGCCTCCTTTTGTGCCACCGGTGGCACCTTGGGATCTTAACGTTGTGTTGGATTTCCTGAAATCCCACTGGTTTGAGCCACTTAAGACCATGGAGCTAAAATATCTCACGTGGAAAGTGGTCATGCTATTGGCCTTAGCTTCGGCTAGGCGTGTGTCAGTATTGGCGGTTTTATCATGTAAAAACCCTTATCTGATCTTCCATATGGACAGGGCAGAATTGAGGACTCGTCCCCAATTTCTTCCTAGGGTGGTATCATCGTTTCATTTGAACCAGCCTATTGTGGTGCCTGCGGCTACTAGGGACTTGGAGGATTCCAAGTTGCTGGACGTAGTCCGGGCTTTGAAAATTTATGTTTCCAGAACGGCGGGAGTCAGAAAGTCTGACTCGCTGTTTATTCTGTATGCAGCCAAAGAGGTTGGCGCTCCTGCTTCGAAGCAGACTATTGTTCGCTGGATCTATAGCACGATTCAGCTGGTTCACTCTGCGGCTGGATTGCCGCATCCAAAATGGTGAAAGCCCATTCCACAAGGAAGGTGGGCTCTTCTTGGGCGGCTGCCCAAGGGGTCTCGGCTTTACAGCTTTGCCGAGCTGCTACTTGGTCGGGGTCAAACAAGTTTGCTAAGTTCTACAAGTTTGATACCCTGGCTGAGGAGGACCTTGAGTTTGCTCATGCGGTGCTGGAGAGTCATCCGCACTCTCCCGCCCGTTTGGGAGCCTTGGTATAATCCCCATGGTCCTTACGGAGTTCCCAGCATCCACTAGGACGTCAGAGAAAATAAGAATTTACTCACCGGTAATTCTATTTCTCGTAGTCCGTAGTGGATGCTGGGCGCCCGTCCCAAGTGCGGACTCTCTGCAATACATGTATATAGTTATTGCTTAACTAAAGGGTTATTGTTATGAGCCATCTATTACTGAGGCTCAGTTGTTGTTCATACTGTTAACTGGGTATGGTTATCACAAGTTGTACGGTGTGATTGGTGTGGCTGGTATGAGTCTTACCCTGGATTCCAAATCCTTTCCTTGTTGTGTCAGCTCTTCCGGGCACAGTTTCCTTAACTGAGGTCTGGAGGAGGGGCATAGAGGGAGGAGCCAGTGCACACCAGATAGTACCTAATCTTTCTTTTAGAGTGCCCAGTCTCCTGTGGAGCCCGTCAATTCCCCATGGTCCTTACGGAGTTCCCAGCATCCACTACGGACTACGAGAAATAGAATTACCGGTGAGTAAATTCTTATTAAAACTGCTGTTTTCTGAGGTTTGCCGCCTTCCCCATATTTATCAAACTTTCTGAGGCTTGTATCCGATAGGCAACGCAGCTTATAGAAGCCTACAGGCTTCTTTCTGCAGAATTCCCATCTCTTACCGCCGTACAGCTTGCACGGGTGTGGTTCATAGGATCGACCACACTTATGGTGTGTACACACGGTGAGATTTTTTCTTACGATTTTGACTATATACTGTAGCCAAAATCGTAAGAAAAGCTAGTGCAGATCGCAAGGTGAAAGTCACCTTCCGATCCCTATTCGATGCTGATGCGCGGTCCCGCGTGGTCGGCATCGCAAGAATAGATATACTGTGCAGGCAAGTCAATTTTTACTATCTCTATAGAAGAGATAGTCAAAATTGACACTTAGCCAAAATCGCACACAGTCAGTATTGCAAGCACATAATGAGAGTGCTTGCGATACTGACTATGTGCCGACCTAACCCCTGTTGCATAGTGAGAATCGGGCATAGCCCGAATCTCACCGTGTGTATGGGCCATTAGGTCGACAGTGCCTAAGTCGACCACTATTGGTCAACAGCAATTAAGCCGACATCCACAATATGTCAACACAAGCATCAGGTCAACATGAGCAAGGTCGACAGGACAAAAGGTCAACATGAGATTTTTAAATTTTTTGGTGTCGTTTTCAGTATAGTTACTGAGAACCCCAATTAGTGTACTGTGCCTCCTCTCATGGCCCACTTCGTGCAGAGTGTCTCACTCCGCGATCCACGTAAATCATGAAGTATGAAAAAGTTATAAAAAATGATTTTTTGGGGGAAAAACTCATGTCGACCTTTTGTCATGTTGACCTAGTACATGTCAACCTAGTGTCCATGTTGACCTAGAAACCATGTCGACCTAGAAACCATGTCGACCTAATGCATGTCGACCAATAGTGGTCAACCTAATGACTGTTGACCTAAGTGTGGACGGCCTAGAGACCGGATACCAGCTTGCACATGTGCAGCCATAAACCCGGAAGTCCTCACATCGCAAAGGACATGCATGCAATAAATGTCAGGATGTATTGCATGCAATATGTGTTGCATGATACACCTAGTCCTAAATGTTTTAACTCTTTGATAAGTAAATAATGTATGGTATTTTTATATTTATATCGTAATAATGAATTAATCGCGCAACTATTTAGTCCATATATTTACAAATCAGTTTTTTAGCAGGCTCCTGATTAATCCTTGTTCACTGAAAGGTTGTCCCCTGCAGCCTCCTCCGGGTAAAGCCGTACCACGTGCTTAATAAGGCACATATATAAGGAAACAGATGGGGGGAGCAGGTGATAAATATAACATTTGTAACTCTTTAAATAAACATATATGCATACATACATTTCAGTTATGAAGTATTGCAGCATAGTGGATTAACAATGGCGCCTCCGGACTGCATAAATGGAAAGCCGCCTTCATTAACTGATCCCGGCCTGGGACCACACACAATCAGGTCAAGTCCGTGTGACGAAATGCGTTGGCGTAGTAGCGAGACACCAGACGTATCTACATCTTTCGTGCTGACCTGATTATGTGTGGTCCCAGGCCGGGATCAGTTGATGAGCGGCGGCTAGCGGCTTTCCATCTGTGCTGTCCGGAGGCGCCATTGTTAATCCACTATGCTGCAATACTGTAACATATATATGTATTAAAAGAGTTACAAACTTTATATTTATCGCCTGCGCCCCCCCCCATCAGAATCCTTTATATATATTGTATATATATATATATATATAGTGATCTCTCATTGCCTACCTTATTCTACAGTAATTTGCATGTATATTCCCTAATCTGAACAGCATTTGTAGAGCTCTGAAGATATAGGCATTCAGCTATATATTACTTTTTCAAATGTATTTATATCTTTGAAGTTACACAGACTTATATTTTTGAATCTTGCTATACCTGAATTTGGATGTTCCTGTATGCAAATATGTTTTTCTTATGCAAAAGGAGCTCTATTAGAATTTACATAGGTACAAGGTAAATATGATTGCCCTACATTTAGATTTGCAATATGGCATGCATAGGCTCAACTGTTCTCTAAATACTTTAAATACTGATGTGATGGTTGTGCAAGCTAGTACTTGCATAGAAGCACAGAACTTGCAAATACTTTGTGAAGATACGGTAAAAAACAATGCCAACACACAACACACATTTCAGACATAGGGCCTAATTGAGACCTGCAAATTTGCAAAGGTCTGCAATCGGATAGCCGCCGCCAATAGAGAGTGAAAACCCGCCCCGTGCAAATGTGCGAATGTATATGTACGCTGTGCGAAAACTTCGCCAGACAGTGGACATCTGCAAATCCATTTGCAACTCCCTCACCATCAAATGTGCGATACAAATAGGCTGATCAGGGCAGGAGCTGACTATACACACCCTCCCACGAAAACGCTTGGGAATGCCTGCGTTTTTTTTTTACACTCCCAGAAAGCGGCCAGTTACTTTCCCCAAACACCCGCTTCCTGTCAATCACCTAGCATATGCCTAGCGATTGATATTTTCGCACCATCCTGTCGCTGTTTGGCAATGCGCCTGCGCATTGTGGTGCATATGCATGAGCAGTCATTGGATAATTGGCTGCTGTGCAAAATCGCACAACAGCAATCGGGTCTGAATTAGGCCCTTAATCCTTAGTACATAGGTGGCTCTTGATCCAACTGTTGAATCGCAGCTCAAAGATACTACCACCAGTTGTGGAAATACTGCCACCAGTTGTGGAAATACTGCCACCAGTTGTGGACACAGTTTGACAGATTTTCAAATTCACTTTCATCCAAGTCAGGCTCGATGCATAAACTCTAATGCTTGTATTATAAGAAGTATAAAGCATTAATCTGTCTCTCTTTACTGGATTGATTTTCTGCCAAAAATGAATGTGTATAGTACAGATTAAAGTCATAATGGAAATGAACAGAGAAGTACTGTTTTTGTTCATAAAATTTTTACAAAGAGAAATGTTGGTAACAGAAGGCTACTTTTCATATAAATATGATTAAACAGGTTGTAAATTTGAAACATTTCAGAAGCACGTTGTAAGTTTCCTTCAATGCTGCACTGCAGGTCACTCACAGCACAAGCAACAAATAGACTTCACATGAATCTGAGGATGAAGTCTCTGCATCATTTTACTATCTTTCCCCACAACTTGCCCACTTAACCTTATACCACTTCTCAACCTGTTTTCCCCCAGAATATGTCCACAGTGCCTTGATTAATATCCCAGCATGCCTCGCATAACTAGATTTAGCATAATACAGCCTATTGTAAAACTCTTCAATATGTTGAATAGAAATAAATAAAACAATAGAAAATACTTGCAGATAAAAATAAACACAACTATAACAGTCTCTGAACTAGAAGTGGTCTAAAAGAGGAGGGGGTCGGTGTGCAGTCTCTGTGTGGTCCACCATCTGTCACTGGCACCCCCCCCCCCAAAAAAAAAAAAAAAAAGAATATATATATATATATATATATATATATATACATATATAATATATATATGTTTATATATACAGTATATATGTATGTATATATATATATATATATATATAAATAAAGAGAGTAAACGTCCGGCACTTTCACCAACGATGCAACTGGCCTGGGTGCCACTCCAAATTGTTTGTAGTAGAAGAAATGCAGTAGATGGCACTCCGGGACTGGATGGAAATGAAACAGGCCGAATATATTTATATATATATATATATATATATATATATTTATTTAGAAAATAAAATTATATATATATATATATATATATATATATATATACATATAGAGGATAGAGAAGGTATGGGCCGGCACTCTTCCCAAATGCTTGAGATTACCCCAGTGCCTTCTAGTGGAAAATTTAGCAGAGTCCCAATACAGAAGACAGCGGCACTCGGGGATTTAAGAAATGCAAAGTTGTATTCAAAAGTACAAGAAAGCCGACGTTTCGGGGCACACCTTGACAAAGGGGCGGGTGAGCCCCGAAACGTCGGCTTTCTTGTACTTTTGAATACAACTTTGCATTTCTTAAATCCCTGAGTGCCGCTGTCTTCTGTATTGGGACTCTATATATATATATATATATATATATTCAATATATATATATTTAAAAAAAATAAAATACATTTCCTATGACCCCACAATTATGCCGCTATCACCATATTATGCCCCAAACAGTAATACCCTGACAACATATTATGCCCCCACATTAGTTTCCTTGTCACCTTTAAATGAAGTACCTGCTCATTGTCATGGGTTCTGCTCATTGACAGGTGATTTCTCCCCCACCCCCCGCCACCGCAGCCACAGCAGACTGTTCCGCAGTTCCACAACTTCACGTAAAAAAATCTATTGAAAATGTCCCTCACAAAAATGCCACCGTCTCAGAGGAGACAGTTATTAAACATACTAGAGCCTCCTTTAGTATCTTAAATAACTGTCTCCTCTTACGCAGCGACCATCTTGAGAGGAATATTTTTAGTAGAGCTGGTGGACTAGGACGACGGCGGCGGGCAACGGTATGAGCGGCCCTGGCCCTCCCCTCTCTGTTAGAGAGGCCAGGCCTGGGACAGCTGTGCCCGCAGCACCCCCTGATGTGTGGGCCATGACTGGCACAATTGCAGAATACACTCTGGCACAGATCCTAAATCATGTTTGTGCACACGTGTGTATGGAGCTGTGATTTTTCAGGCTATGCAAGTGATGCTGCCCCCAGAATGAGCTATTGCAAAGTCCTTAACATCTGCGTACACATACACAGCACCGACACAATAACGAGTAACACTGAGTTCATGGTCATGCAGAATGCGGTAGTAGCAATGATGGCACAAAGTCTCTCTGCATACATGATCATAGCTGAAGGCAGATACATACCTTGAAAACCATGACATGTCTGCATTTTTGCCGCCACCCCCAGTTTCCTCCCCCTAATGGTCCCTTCCTGTCAATCAATCTGCTTTTAAATTCTCACTGCCAACGGCATCTCAAAGGTATCTTGATGCATGTGCAGTCTACCAATAATCGCTCAGTTGTGAGCACATCAGCATTTTGACAAACATGAATTAGGTTCTCTGGGAATATATCATGTGTGCCATGCTCCAGCAGCCAGCTTTAGGAAAATGGCTGCTACACTACATTCCAGGTGATTTCTACAGTCCCAACAACAGATGCCAGAGAAGTAATTATTATATAATTGCACCCATTATAGATACATCAATGTCTCAGATCAACAGCTACCTACAGAGCCGGCCTTAGGCATAGGCAAACTAGGCAGTTGCCTAGGGCATCTGGTATGCCTAGGGGCACAAGCAGCTTCTGATGATTAAAATGATATGCGGCATGCCTATATTCTGTGTGTAGCATTTTGTATGCAGATACAGTCACAGTTGCACACAGTATATAGGCATGCCGCATATCATTTTAATCAGCGGAAGCTGCTTGTGCATCCTTGCCACATAGCAATGCAAATAAGATGCATTTTCATAAAAAATAGGCACCCAATGTTAGCAAAGCTGCCAGATGACTATATGTGTCATAATGTGTATAAGGGCATTAATAATGTGTAACATATGTGTAAGGGGCACCATGTGTGTCATTATGTGTATAAGGACACTAAGAATGTGCGGCATATGTGTAAGGTACATTATGTGTATAAATGCATTACCAATGTGTGGCATTATGTGTATAAGGTGCTCTACTGTGTGGTGTAACGTATAGAAAGGGCACTACTGTGTGGTCTAATGTGAATAAAGAGCAATATAGTGTGGTGTAATGAGAATAAAGAGCAATAATATGGTGTGGTGTAATGTGAATAAGGAGCAATTCAGTATGATGTTATGTGAATGAGGGGCACTACTGTGAGGAGTAACGTATATAAGGTAAAGTGGTACTACTGTGTGATGTAATGTGAATAAGGGACACTGTCGTATGATAAACTGTGAATAAAGTTACACTACTGTGAGGCATAAGTTGAATTGGGGGTACTATTGTGTGGCCATGCCCCTTGCAAGCAAAAGTACATACCTTTTTGGCCTGGTGCTGGGAAAGGGGTGCAGGGTCAGAGGCGAAACTAGCAGTTGTGCTAGGGGGCACAAAATCTTGCCTAGGGCATCATATTGGTTAGGGCCGGCTCTGGCTACCTAAGGATATTCAGCACAAACATACTTTATTTTCTATCAAAAATAAAAACATACATTTTTAAAATATATTTGTGAGACTATTAGAAAATATTCCAATAAGTGCTAAAGGTATGTGGTAAAATATGCCCAGCATCATACTAAGCCAGAAACAATTAGATTCTTTTCTAGTTGTGCAGAGAATCTCCTTACATGTGTAGAGACGGAAGTTACATATTATGAAAATAAATTCTGATTCTTAGTAAAACATGTAGGGTGCATACTTTCTATCCTGTCTTAGACAACATTTATTCAGCTTTCTTTCACATGCCACAAACAGGGGCAAATGCAGGATTTCTTGAGGGGGGTTTCCAAATATTTGATTTTCGAGTGATTGTCGCCAGCCCATGAAGAATACAGAATTAGCCTGTAACAAGCTATAGTCTGTTCCAAACAAAGTGCAGTTTATGTTATGTCTACAGTACGTCAGACATATTCAAGCACAATGACCACAGTAAGCCACTTACCAAGCCATTTACGGTAAGCCACATACTGTGGTGTGATGATTGTCACTCAAATTCACAGACACACACACACACAGATGACTTGGTTGGAAAATCTGCTGCCAATGGACATGTGCAGCAGCCCTTTATACTGCATGTAGTGGCAGCTAGCCAGGCTGTGGGGAAGGGGGTTTACGGGCAACTTGATCCCCCCCCGCAATTGCCTATGACAAAGTTTTTTACTGAAATATTTAATAACATTTAGTTAGACAAAAAAAGCAAAGAATAAAATGAAAACAAGTGAAGACAAACTGATTCCTAGATATTTATTTGTTACATTGACATTTATTCGTTACATTGACATTGTATGGAATAAAGCTGAATATATTTGAAGATAGATTAATTGCTCAAAATTATGTAATTTCTATCACATGAATAATTCCATTCCTTGGCATTCTGGAGACCTAATTTATTATGGCTCAACAATGCTTTTGTCTTGCTGAGTGTTTAACAGGACTTGCCTAATGCTATAATAAGTCTGGACCTCCATCATCACATACAAAACTGGTTCCGTGTGACATTTGGTGCCAGTGCATAAGCCTTAGGGGGTGATTCAGACCTGATCACTGGGCTGCTAAAATTTTTGTCCTGTGATCAGATAGTCAACGCCCAAGGGGAGTGTATATTCGCCGTGCCAGTTGTTGATGTGTACGCCGAGCTGCTAAAAATCTGTCAGTCACTGGATAGCTGCAAATCCGTTCGCACCTCACTCACCATTGAATTATTTTTTTACTGTGTGCAGTCTGTGCGCAGCCCAGGACACACTCCTAAAGTGTGCTGAAAACAGGATGATCGGGGCCGGAGACGACGTCAGACACCCTCCCTGAAAACACTTGGGAACGCCTGCGTTTTCCCTGACACTCCCAGAAAACGGTCAGTTACCACCCACAAACGGCCTCTTGCTGTCAGTCAGCATGTGAATGGTTGTGTGAATTAAATTTTCGCACCAGCCTATCGCTAACCGGCGATGCCTGTTGTTGTTGGCCAACGCGTGTGCGCATTGCGGTGCATATGCATGCGCAGTCTATTGCTGATCGCCCGTTGTGCTAAAACGCACAGCAGCGATCAGGTCTGAATCACTCCCTTAGTGTCCGCACACTAGAACTTGCGAAAAAAATAAATACATCGAAAATAATGTTTTTTCTTTTATGTGGGACTGCTGAATCTTCAAATGCTAAGCTTAGCTAAATTAAATACATCTTTATGTGTTTAAATATGTAGCCTATGATATTTTGATCTTTTAATGAATTTAATGCACTAATACACTGGAAAGTAGTAAATAGCACAGTAGTCTTAGCTGTGATAGTGAATGCATTTAAGGTTTCTTTTTAGCTCTCACAAATGAAATACACATCAGGTAACTACTAACTAGTAAAACCGATAAACTTCACAGTATACTGAGCTGGTATATAACAGACACTGGTGGCCAGCTGTTTATTGAGCCCAGTCTTATCGTGATTGATGGATACTTACAGAGTCACAGTGCTGTTGTTGGCTAATGGCTATGGGGGTCATTCAGAGTTGATCGCTCGCTAGCAACTTTTTGCAGCACTGCGGTCAGGTTAAAACTCATCAAAACTGCGCATGCGTTTGCACCGCAATGCGCAGGCGTGTCGCACGGGTACAAAGCGGATTGTTGCTGGGCGATGGATTTAACGAAGAATACATTCGCACAGCCGATCGCACGGTGATTGAAAGAGGGCATTTATGGGTGTCAATTGACCGTTTTCTGGGAGTGTTTGGAAAAACGCAGGCGTGTGGGGGGGGGGTGGTATGGAAGGTCGACAGTAACTAGGTTGACAATGTCTAGGTCGACCACTGTTGGTCGACAGTAACTAGGTCGACAGGGTGTCTAGGTCGACAGGGTCTTTAGGTCGACATGTTCTAGGTCAACAGGTCAAAAGGTCGACATGAGTTTTTTATGTTATTTTGGTGTCGTTTTCTTTGTAGAGTGACCGGGAACCCCAATTAGTGCACCGCGTCACCTCGCATGGCTCGCTTCGCTCGCTATGCTTCGGGCAAGGTGCCTTCGCTTCGCTCGGCACAGATTACCGTTCCAATCGTAGTCCACGTGGATCGTTAAGTATGAAAAGGTTAAAAAAAAGAAAAAAATTGTGGAAAACTCATGTCGACCTTTTGACCTGTCGACCTAGAACATGTCGACATAGAAACCCTGTCGACCTAGTTACTGTCGACCAATAGTGGTCGACCTAGACATTGTCGACCTAGTTACTGTCGACTTAGAGACCGGATCCCTTTGCAGGGCAGGTGTCTGATGTCAATTCTGGGACCAAAAATTCTAAAGTGATCGCAGTGACTGAGTAAGTCCAGAGCTACTCAGAAACTGCAACATACTTTTTTGTGCCATCGGCTGCAAAAGCGTTTGCACACTTGCAAAGCAAAAATACACTCCCCCATAGGCAGCGACTATCTGATCGCAGCACAGCAAAAAGTTGCTAGCGAGCAATCAACTCGGAATGAACCCCAATGATCAAGTTATTAGCTGATTGATAGCATTATCATCCTATGGGGGTAATTCAGAGTCGATCGCAGCAGCAAATTTGTTTGCAGTTGGGCAAAACCATGTGCACTGCAGGGGAGGGCAGATATAACATGTGCAGAGAGAGTTAGATTTGGGTTGGTTATATTGTTTCTGTGCAGGGTAAATACTGGTTGTTTTATTTTTACACTGCAATTTAGATTTCAGTTTGAACACACCCCACCCAAATCTAACTCTCTCTCTCTCTATGTTATATCAGCACCCTCCCCCCCTGCAGGGCACATGGTTTTGCCCAACTGCTAACAAATTTGCTGCTTTAATCAACTCTGAATTACCCCCTACAATAGAAGAGATTTAGAGGGGCAGATGTACTAAGGGGGTCATTCCGAGTTGATCGCACATAGCAAATTTTTGCTGCTCGTGTGATCAACTAGACACCGCCTATGGGGGAGTGTATTTTAGCATAACAGGGCTGCTATCGCTTGTGCAGCACTGCTATGCTAAAAACGTTTTGTGCAGAAGTAGACTAGCCCTGCAGATTCTTACCCTGTGCGATTGATCCAGCGTTGAAGGTCCCGCATTTGACGTCAGACATCTGCCGTCCAAACGCCTGGACACGCCTGCGTTCAGATCTCCACGGTGAGTAGACACACCAGAACGCCTCCCCGCTGTTAATCTTCTTGCGATCATGCTAGCGATCACTTTCTTATTTATTCTGGCACGTGCGCAATGCGGATGCCGCGCATGCGCAGCTCTGACCCATTCGCACCGAGGTGATGAACCACTGCGTGCGAACGGGTCGGAATGACCCCGTAAGTCTTAAAGAGTGATAAAGTGAAGAGAGATAAAGTATCAGTTAATCAGCTCTGAACTACCATGTTACAGGCTGTGTTTGAATAATAACAGGAGCTCAATGTACTTTATCTCTCTCCACTTTATCGCTCTCCAAGGGTTAGTACATCTCCTCCATAGTGTTTTGTTTCCTGCTCTGTAAAAAAAGGCCTCAGCTGCACTACAATGCAGAATAGTACATGAAACCATGACTGGTAGTAACTCTGTGTCTGATACCCATTTTCCACTAGCTCAAAAAACACGGGTAAATGCACGGGGGCGCGCATTTACCCGTGTTTTTTGCAAGTGGAAAAGGGATCCTCCACAAAAACCCGGATCAAGTGACCCGTGAATCCTACCCGGCTATCTACCTGGGTAGGACACGGGAATGATCCGGGTAGGGTTGTAGTGTAAACGGGAGCCGTGTCGATGAAACACGGCTCCCGTTTACACTGTATGGAAGGGCAGCGCTGGGAGATCATGTGATCTCCCAGCGCCGTCCCTGCCGCGTCACTAGAAGCGTCACCAACCGGCAATATGCCGGGTTGGTGACTGCTGATGGGAAAGGGGCTGAGCACGGGTCACAGCCGGGCGGCTCCCGTGTCAGGCTCCCGGCTGTGACCCATGCTCGTAGGTGGAAAAGGGGTATAAGTGTGTTCGGGGGCCGTTAACATTGCAGGTAAAAAATGGGTTGTCTTCTAAAATGAATCTGTTCTGCAGACAGTTGTCTTCTGGGGGTGTGGATCTTTGGTCAGCCCTAAGTAGGTCGAGAATCACTAGGTCGACTACTATTGGTCAACACGGACTAGGTCAACACAGTAAAAAGGTTAACATCGACTAAATGTCAACAGGTAAAAAGTCGACACAGGAAAAGGTCTACATGGTTTTTGAAAAACTTTTTTTGATGATGTTTAATTCGTAAAATCACCAGAAACCCCAATTAGTGCACTGCATCCCCTTACA
Source organism: Pseudophryne corroboree (assembly GCF_028390025.1). Classification (NCBI taxonomy): domain Eukaryota; kingdom Metazoa; phylum Chordata; class Amphibia; order Anura; family Myobatrachidae; genus Pseudophryne; species Pseudophryne corroboree. The sequence continues at coordinate 299,283,718 of NC_086448.1, forward strand.
TGGCTTGCTTCACTCGCCATGTTCGGGCAAGGTTACTATTGCCAATCGTAGTCCACGTGGATTGTAAAGTATGAAAAAGTTCAACAAATGTTTAAAAAATGTGAAAAGCTCATGTCGACCTTTTTCTTTGTTAATCTTTGCCTTGTTGACCTATTGTCAATGTCGACCTTTGAATTATTAGGAAAATATGCTTTTACTTTACTGCAAATGGAAGCAGTTTTCAACAGAAAACTAAAAACATTTTTTTTAATGGTAGTGGAAAAATCTTGACCATTTAGGCTATTCTACGAATAATAAAAAGTTTTTAAAAAAAGAATAATACCTAGTAAAGAATTAAGATAAGCACAGTGCATGGAGTTGTTCAGAAAGGGCAATAAAATATTATCTAAAGCCCTTGAGCAGGACCTACAGTAAAAGCTCCTTATGCACAGATACTTGCTATCAGAGCCATCCCATAGAACAAAAGTCCCCATCAACTAATTTCTCCCATGCTTATCAGCACCCCATACCCATGACAAGGCTACTTTGCTTTTATTTGAATAGAGATGTGAATGCAAAAGGAAACAAACATTAACTGCGGGCATACAGTTCAGTGTTTGCACATGCATGGCTGGATGGGAGACTCCACACATGTTTGGGTTGTGCAACCATTTTGTTTAATGAAGTGCCATTGGTAGGTCCTCTATAAATCTTAGTTTGGCCATGCTTGCTTCAATTTATTAGGGGAAAATGTCTGTACATGCTGTTTGTGATTGTGAATATAGGGCCTAATTCAGCACCGATCGTAGAAGTGCTGAAATCGCTATTTGGCAAAGTCAGCACTTCTGCGCATGCATGCACGCACACCACTACGCGCATGTGCTAGGACTTAAACTGAAAACCAAACACATACAGACTTTAGGGTTCTGACTCAAACTGAGTACTGGTTCTGGTCACTTTGGGGTTCTCAGGAGAACCAAGTACAGCTCGGGTCATCTCGGTAAGTTAGAATCTCGGATCTGAAAACCTAATCTTGCGTGTTTAGGATAGCATGTGTGTCCCTTCAGGGGGTTGGGGTGGGGGAGGGGGGATATGTGTGTAATGACCCATGTTGTCAAGAAGGCCCAGTCCTGATAATCATGTTTAACATTTGACTGACAGTTTTCAGTTTTCTTCTTCACTCACTACTTGGTGATCAACTGTACCATTGGTGTATCTCCAATCCTGAAGCTATGTACATACTGTAGGCCTCAGGACAGTTTCGATTTTCGGTCTCCAGAAAAAATGGCTGCTACTTGTGCAACTAAGTTGGTAAAAGAGACCCACTGTAAGGTGGAAGTTAATACAATAGACCTTGATGTGTTCCAGACTTTAAAATCTGCCCTTCAGCAGAATGAATATGTCTGTAGTTCTACTTATACATCACAAATAAGTACTTTACTGATAGACCCAGGGCGGTGCCACTGCACAGGGCAGCCACGCTCACCAGCTACTGCAGCACGCCTTACTCTGCTACTGCGCTGTATAGGGAGAGACTCCCACAGTCAGGATGCTCCAGGCAGTGCCATAATTTTCCAGTGACTGCAGAACCCGGGGTATGACTCAGGGGGTGGGGAAAGAAGCGTCGACACAGGTCAAATTGCCACTCTGTTACAGGGCTGAATAGACCCATATCCATACTGCATACAGGGCCTAATTCAGTAAGGATAGCAAATTCTGCGAATTAGCAGAATTTGCTATCCTTTGGAGCGCATGCTGGGGGCCACCCATCGCTTGGCAAGGCCTCCCAGTATGCTGACCGGAGCCCCGGAGCCACCCCTCCTTCAACAAGCAGAACTTTTGATTGCATCGCAATTTCTCCTTGTTAGCAGAAATAGAGGCAGCCTCCTGCCGGCGCAGCTTAGCTGAGTCCGCAGGAGACCCGCCGCCATTTTTATGATAGCGGCAGCTGCATGTGATATCATGCAGCAGCCTCAATCATGCCCCTGACACGCCCCCATTCACGATGTCCCACCCCCGCAACACTCTGTCTCTTACCTGGAAAGGTAGCGTTGCCCGCTCCCCCCGCCGCGTGACCGCCTCTGCCTAATTGACAGGCACAGGCAATTGCTTTTTCTGCCATCCCCCGCGCAAAAATTCTGTTTGGATCGATCCAATCTGAATTAGGCCCACTATTCTCAATCTCCATTATGCAGTATGTGTATCTACAGTATTTGTGTCGGTGTGTCTGTCCGGTAACACAGAATGTTAGGGGTCCCTGCATGTTTCATTTGTACTGTCACTTTGTTTCTGATTTATTAAAATGCTGCAGGAGTAAATACAGCAGGCTTATTATTCAATTCTCAGACATTGGCAACATACACTTACACTCACATAAGGTCCTCAGTCATTCATGCAGAAAGGAAAGAAGATACTTCAGGGAGAAATGTGTCGCTGTTTTCACAACATGCTCATGTGACTGGTCATGAAAGAAATAATGAAATTCAGCATACTAGCAAAAAAACTGCCTCCCAGGGAAGAGAAATCTATGTATAGTACACTGCAGGAAACTGAATCTTGGTGGAAATGATGCAGAACGTTTCTGAGGATGAACAGCCAACAAAATCTGCAACTTATGGGCACAAAATTGGAGAAACCTACCCAAACTGTCCGGTAGTACTCACCTTGATTATGGTCCATTGCAATATTGGCAGCAGAATCTTGAGCATTGGCCAGAATTAGAAAAAGTTTAGCTTTTCTATGTTATGTTCTAGTGTAAAGTAGGAACATCTATTTAATGCTGCCGGAGGAAACTGGGAACTAAAATGCACAGTTGGCTATCTCCCGAAAATGTGGAAATTAATCAACACCTGACATTTCCTTAACATTCTCCTAATACACAAACACACCAAAAATTCACAGAATCTATAAGTGCAATAAAAACATTTATAGCGCCGTGATAGATGTAGTGTCTCATATGTGTGTGTATGTGCGTGAGTGTGCTAGTTGTTCACTTTAAGTCCTGATAGGAGGTGACCCTGTTCTACGTTGCACTTTAGCTCTGGGGTGCCAGGGTATTTTGTCATGCTATCACTAATTCTCTCATTAAAGGCAGGATGCAGTTAAGGTGCCTACCTACTATTGTATTATGTTGTATTGTATCAGTGATCCAGCCTGCATTCCTGGTCCTTCTCAATGGGCTGAAGGTGAGAGTGTGTGAAGCAAGAAAAAGTGCCAGAATACACCTCCACCCAGGATGGCCATCAGGGGGAGGGACTTCCGGGACTGTTGTACTGGGCATGGAGAGAGATTGGGGACCGGGGGCAACTTACGAGGAGATGGATCTACACTGGGAATGTACTGGCTGTGTGTGGCAGTGTGTTCAGTGAAAGGCAGCTTGGGAGGTGGAGCACCTGCTGGGGAAGATACAGAGATCTTAAGCCATACTCCCCATTGCAACAATTTGTGAAGGAAGCAATACTTCAAGACGTGGCTTCCCTGCTGGGTAGAGCAGGAGACAGACCTGTGTAGATGTGGTTTTTGTGAGGTTCATGGTGAAGAGAGCAGGGCTGTGTTGAAGTGCGGCTGACACATGTTGCTGGGAGCCGCAGCTGAGGGTGAAGTCTGCATTAAGGCTGCTGAAGGAGGTCCCTGTAAGTGTCCATGAGCTGTGTTGTCTGCCAGTGGAGATGCCAGGGCTCTTTGTTAAGAGAGGCAGATACCGTCAGTCAATGCCGTAACTAGACATTTTAACGCTGTGTTCAAGAAACAGCATCAACGCCCCCCCCACACCAAATATAAAACCGGGACAATGCACACCGCAGGCGCGCGCCAAAAATATAGCTGCATGGCCACATAGCTCCCTTTTACACAGTATGGCAGGCAGAGTTCCCTTTTACACATTATGGCAGGCAGAGTTCCCTTTTACACAGTATGGCACATAGAGTCCCCCTTTTACACAGTACGGCACATAGAGTCCCCCTTTTACACAGTATGGCACGTAGAGTCCCCCTTTTACACAGTACGGCAGGCAGAGTTCCCTTTTACACAGTACGGCACGTAGAGTCCCCCTTTTACACAGTATGGCAGGTAGAGTCCCATTTTACACATTACGGCATGTAGAGTACCATTTTAGACACTATGGCAAGCAGAGTACTCCTTTTACATAGTATGACAGGTAGAGTCCCATTTTACACATTAGGCAGGTAGAGCCCCCTTTCACACATTAGGCAGGTAGAGTCATCTTTTACACATTAGGCAGGTAGCGTCCCTTTTTACACATTTTGAAGGTAGAGCCCCCTTTTACACATTAGGCAGGTAGAGCCCCCTTTTACACATTATGCAGGTAGAGTCCTCTTTTACACATTAGGCAGGTTGAGTCCCCTTTTCCACATTAGGCAGGTATAGCCCCCTTTTACACATTAGGCAGGTAGAGTCCCCTTTTACACATTAGGCAGGTTTAGTCCCCCCTATGCACATTACAGCAGCAGAGTCCCTTTTTAAACATTAGGCAGCAAAGTCCCCCTTTGTTACATATTACAGCAACAGAGCTCTACACATTAGGCAGGGAGTGTAAGATATATATATATATATTGTGACAAGAACACTGGGATAGTGTTTGAGGGCAGGTATATTTGTCCCAGGTTCTTGTCTTACATGTTTTAGAAAATGTTAACTTCTAGGAAAAATGCTTTTTGTTTTGTCTGAACCTTTTCAGTTTGCTGTAAAAGCTGGGTAAAGGCTCTGAGAGAGAGATAAGGCGAGTTCTAGACATTGGGCCCAGTTCGGGTCTTTGGCCTCACAGAGGGCTAATCAGGGTTTCAGCTGTGTAAGAGTGATATAGTGCTTCTAACCTGATTAGTATGAGCAGACTGCCTGGGAAGGCTGCAGGATCTGTGTGTGAGAGACACGCTTTCTGATGCAAGTGAGATATACAGTATGTACTGAAGAACTCTGTGTTTTGTTTAGTGACAGTTAGGAATATCTTATGTTTAGTTAGTGCCGGACAGGCAAGGTATTTTTATTTTGGGGTTTGTTTTATTTTCTGTTTCAATAAAACTGGCCGGGGTCAGTTGTACCAGAAACTGGACTTGTGTTGTTCCTCAGCTGCTGCGTGCTGCCATATTCCCCAGGAAAAGGCACCTTGCACCCCTACAGTGTTACAACTTGGTGGAGAATGCGAGCAGGCCGTTCTGCGCATAAGTGAAAGCAGCAGCTTTGTGAGGCCTGCAGAAAACGGTGGTTTATGCAGATACAGCCCAGTGTGAAGTTACTGAGACTCACCCCTGAGGGTTTGATATATGTCCTGGGTGAAAGCAGCTACAAAGCCGCCTGAAAAATCTGTTGACATGGAGGATCTGCTTAAAGCCTTGCTGCAAGCTACAGCGGCTCAGCAGGAGGCCAACCGACAGCAGCAGGTGGCAATGGAGGAAAATTGGAGACTACAGCAGGAGGCCAACAGACAGCAGCAGGTGGCAATGGAGGAAAATATAAGACAGCAGCAGGTGGCAATGGAGGAAAATAAGAGACAACAGCAGGCAGTTGTTGATGAACTTTACAGGCAACAGCGTCAGGATAGAGAGGCCTTAGCAGAAGTGGTGCAGAGACTTGCAGCTCGGGTTGGAGATGTGGCCGTCAGTGCTCCAACCAGCTCTAGTTCTATACGAGCCAGTCACTTCCTGCAGAAAATGACAGAGGCTGATGATGTGGAGGCCTATCTGACCACGTTTGAAAGGACTGCCGAGCGTGAGAACTGGCCGAAAGCACAGTGGGCCAGTCTGCTGGCACCTTTCCTGTCAGGTGAGCCCCAAAAAGCTTACTTTGATTTAAGCCCTGCTGAGGCTCGGGACTATGATAAACTAAAGACTGAGATCCTGACCCGCCTGGGAGTCACGCTGTCAGTACGAGCACAACGGGTGCACCGTTGGCTGTACGCCATGGAGAAGCCTCCGCGCTCCCAGATGCACGACCTTATTCAGCTAACAAAAAAATGGCTACAGCCAGAGACATTAACTGGTCCCCAGATGGTGGAAAGAGTCGTCATGGACCGCTACTTGAGATCTTTGCCCATGGTCCTGCGCAAGTGGGTGAGCCATGGAAACCCGGGTACTGCTGACCAATTAGTGTACATGGTAGAGAGGTATTTGGCAGCAGAGGAACTACTGATGACCACCCAGCAACCCATAGATCCTCGACAGCGCCCTTCAGTAAAGACTGGTAAGACTGTTCCGTGGGAAAACGTTGCTGGGCGGTTAAGAGAACGCAAGGCTGGAGAGACTGTAAACACTGGCCCTGGAAACAGGCCAATGGGGCTAGAACGGTCTATGCTGCCCAAATGGGTTGATAATCGTGTGGTTAAATGTTTTAGGTGTGGTATGCCAGGTCATGTTATTGCCAATTGCCCAGTCACGCAAGAACCCATGCAATGTGATGCTGCCTTTGAATGTCGCAGAATGTCTTTCTTTGCTAGGTTAGCCTGTACTGTGGTACCTTCACCTGAGCTGGAAAAACAAATGTGTGATGTGTTCTTAGAAGGTAACCGGGTAGAGGCCTTGCTAGATTCAGGAAGTTTAGTTACCCTCGTGAAAGCTGGGTTAGTGAACCCCTTAAAGGTCCAGCAAATACCTATTGGGGTAACTTGCATACATGGGGATACCCAACATTATGCCACTGCTGAGGTGAATATAGAAACGTGTTGTGGGTCAGCAATGGTTAAAGTGGGACTGGTCCCTACCTTGGTGCATGAGGCCATAATAGGGAGTGATTTTCCTCATTTTTGGAAACTGTGGGAATCACGGTTATCAACAGATGTGAGAAGTAAAAAGCCAGTTGATAATACCGGTGATTTTATGGATGTACGTGGGTCTTCGGAACTTTCTGGCCCTTTGCCTTTTGCTAGTTTGGCTGGGGAAGTGACAGATGGGGAGTCCAGTGAGGACCCTCTTGCTGGGAACAGAGACATAGTAGTTAGAACTGAAAGCGTGCCTGACCTGGAGGTAAAGAAGGATCTGCTTGCGTCTGAACAGTTAAAGGATCCTACCTTAATAAAGGCTAGAGAGAATGTTAAGATTGTTAATGGGGAACCTGTGGTACCAGGTGACAGGGTTACGTATCCCCACATGGCCATCTGTAATGAGCTCTTGTACCACATTGTCAAAAGGGGTGAGGATGTGGTGGAACAGCTGGTAGTTCCCCAGCCTTATCGGAGAACGGTACTAGATTTAGCTCATAGTCACGTTACCGCAGGACATTTAGGGGCAGAAAAAACCACTGAAAGAGTTTTACAAAGGTTCTTTTGGCCAGGGGTTTATAAAGAAGTGTCTGAATATTGTTCTTCCTGTCCTGAATGCCAGTATCATGCCCCTAGACCCCATTTCAGGAGCCCACTAGTTCCCATGCCTATTATAGAGGTCCCGTTTGACAGAATAGCCATGGATCTCGTGGGGCCCTTGTTAAAGTCTGCTCGGGGCCATCAGTATATCCTGGTAATTATGGACTATGCCACTCGATATCCTGAGGCTGTCCCTTTACGCACTATCACAACCAAGGCGATAGCTAGGGAGCTGGTGCAGGTATTTAGTAGAGTGGGAATACCAAAAGAAATTTTGACTGACCAAGGTACTCCATTTATGTCAAGGATCATGAAAGAATTGTGCAAGTTATTTAAGGTCACTCACCTCAGGACGTCCATCTACCATCCCCAAACTGACGGGTTGGTGGAAAGGTTTAATAAAACATTAAAAAGTATGTTAAAAAAGGTTGTTGAGAGAGATGGGAAAAACTGGGATTGTTTGTTGCCCTACTTGTTAATGGCCATCAGAGAAGTTCCTCAGTCCTCTACGGGGTTTTCTCCATTTGATTTGTTGTATGGTAGACACCCCAGAGGGCTGTTGGATATTGCCAAAGAGACGTGGGAAGGACAGCCCACTCCTTATAGAAGCGTTATTGAGCATGTAACACAAATGCAGGATAGGATTGCAGCCGTGGTACCTGTTGTCAGAGAGCACATGGAACAGGCCCAAAGTGCTCAACAGAGGGTCTATAACCGGAGTGCCAAGATACGGGAATTTGCTCCTGGAGATAGAGTTCTTGTTTTGGTACCCACTGTGGAAAGCAAATTCCTAGCTAAATGGCAGGGTCCATTTGAGATTAGGGAAAAAGTGAGTGAGGTTAATTACAAAGTATACCAGCCGGGAAAGAGAAAACCCGAACAGATCTACCATGTTAACTTAATCAAACCCTGGAAAGATAGGTTGTCTCTGTCAGCGGAGCCTTGCCCTTCGGTGTCTTCACCCCGGTTGCTTCCCGCAGTGAAGGTGTCGGAGACATTATCAGCTGATCAGAACAATCAGGATAAAGAATTTCTCATCCAAAATAGGGAGGTATTTTCAGAGCTGCCTGGCCGAACGACCATAATAAAACATGACATTGTCACAGAACCAGGGGTCAGGGTTCATTTAAAGCCATATAGGATTCCTGAAGCTCAGCGAGAAGCTATTTCTAAGGAAGTTAAAACCATGTTAGAACTTGGAGTCATAGAGGAGTCTAACAGTGAGTGGTCCAGTCCCATAGTGCTCATCCCGAAGCCCGACGGTAGCATACGCTTCTGTAATGACTTTCGTAAGTTAAATGAGGTGTCCAAGTTTGACGCATACCCCATGCCCCGTGTGGATGAGCTTGTAGAAAGGCTGGGAACAGCCAGGTTTCTCACCACATTGGACCTGACCAAAGGTTACTGGCAAATACCTTTATCTGATAGCGCCAAAGAAAAAACAGCCTTTTCGGTTCCGGAGGGGCTGTACCAGTATAAGATGTTACCCTTTGGGTTGCATGGGGCTCCAGCAACCTTTCAACGGGCGATGGATAAAATTTTGAGGCCCCATAGAAAATATGCAGCTGCCTATTTGGATGATGTGGTAATTCACAGTACAGACTGGGGGTCCCATTTGGTTAAAGTACAAGCAGTACTGGACTCAATCAGAGAGGCAGGGTTAACTGCTAACCCAAATAAGTGCTGCCTCGCAATGGAGGAGGTCAAATACTTGGGCTTCACCATAGGCAGAGGTCTGATTAGGCCCCAATTGAATAAAGTTGATGCTATTCAAAACTGGCCTCGTCCAGTGAATAAAAAACAGGTAAGGGCTTTTTTGGGAATTACTGGGTACTATAGACGGTTTATTCCTAATTTTGCGACCACAGCGGTGCCGTTGTCAGACCTTACCAAAGGGAAGCAGTCAAATGTGGTGAAATGGAACCCTGATGCAGAAAAGGCGTTCCAAGCGTTAAAAGTGGCTTTGTGTTCACAACCGGTGTTGATAACACCAGATTTTTCAAAATAATTTGTGGTACAGACAGATGCCTCAGAGGTAGGGATAGGTGCTGTGCTGTCCCAAACCAGAGATGGGGACGAACACCCTATCATTTATTTGAGTAGGAAACTCAATGAGCATGAAAAAAGGTATGCCATAGTGGAAAAGGAGGCTTTGGCCATTAAGTGGGCACTAGATACCTTGAGATATTACCTCTTGGGTAGAAAATTCAGACTAGTGACAGACCATGCCCCTTTAAAATGGATGTATGTAAATAGAGGCAAGAATGCTCGTGTAACTAGATGGTTTCTAGCGTTGCAGGACTTTAAGTTTACTGTCGAACATAGACCGGGAACACAATTGGCCAACGCAGATGCATTGTCTCGCATCTTCTGTTTGGGGGCTACAAGTGTTCCGGCCCCTAGGTCGAAACAGGGGAGGGGGATATGTGACAAGAACACTGGGATAGTGTTTGAGGGCAGGTATATTTGTCCCAGGTTCTTGTCTTACATGTTTTAGAAAATGTTAACTTCTAGGAAAAATGCTTTTTGTTTTGTCTGAACCTTTTCAGTTTGCTGTAAAAGCTGGGTAAAGGCTCTGAGAGAGAGATAAGGCGAGTTCTAGACATTGGGCCCAGTTCGGGTCTTTGGCCTCACAGAGGGCTAATCAGGGTTTCAGCTGTGTAAGAGTGATATAGTGCTTCTAACCTGATTAGTATGAGCAGACTGCCTGGGAAGGCTGCAGGATCTGTGTGTGAGAGACACGCTTTCTGATGCAAGGGAGATATACAGTATGTACTGAAGAACTCTGTGTTTTGTTTAGTGACAGTTAGGAATATCTTATGTTTAGTTAGTGCCGGACAGGCAAGGTATTTTTATTTTGGGGTTTGTTTTATTTTCTGTTTCAATAAAACTGGCCGGGGTCAGTTGTACCAGAAACTGGACTTGTGTTGTTCCTCAGCTGCTGCGTGCTGCCATATTCCCCAGGAAAAGGCACCTTGCACCCCTACAGTGTTACAATATATATATATATATACCATCCAAACAAGAATGGCACTGGAGGCGTTATAAAGATGCAAACAATCTTTATTACGGGCTACAGTTGTTTCAGGGCATCTGCCCTTTCCTCAGGCCCCGAAAAGGCCCCTGTCTGTTCGATGGCCTGAGGAAATGGCAGATGCCCTGAAACAACTGTAGCCCGTAATACAGATTTTTTGCATCTTTATAACGCCTCCAGTGCCATTCTTGTTTGGATGGTATTGCTTATTTATGAATCGGGCACGGAGGGTCTAATTATTTTGATTTGAGTGCTGGCTGCTGTGGACATTATATATATATATATATATATATATAGAGAGAGAGAGAGAGAGAAAGAGAGAGAGAGAGAGAGAGAAAGAGAGAGAGTGTGTAGTACAGCAACAGAGCTCTATACATTAGGCAGGGAGTGTGAGAGAGATAGAGAGAGAGAGAGAGAGAGAGAGAGAGAGAGAGAGTGAGTGAGAGTCTCTGTGTGTGTGTGTGTGTATTACAGCAACAGAGCTCTACACATTAGGCAGGGAGTGTGAGAGAGAGTGCTCTCACTGGCAAAGCAACGGCAACTCAGTTAACGGAGATGCCGCCTGCAGTAGAGCTCCCACTCACTCTCCAATGCCGGCGGCGGGTCACACAGGCGGAGCAGTGGCCGCTCATTTAACGGAGTTGACGCCTGCAGTAGCGCCTCCACTGACTCTCCAATGCCGGCGGCGGGTTTCACAGGCGGAGCAGCAGCAGCTCATGTAACGGAGCTGCTGTCTGCAGTAGCACTTCCACTCCCTCCTTGTTGCCGGCGGCGGGTCTCACAGGTGGAGCGGCGGCGGGTCTCACAGGCAGAGCAGCGTCGGCTCATTTAACGGAGCTGCCGCCTGCAGTAGCACTTCCACTCCCTCTCCCTCTCCATTGCCGGCGGCGGGTCTTAGCTGTGTAACAACAAATGGCGCCTGCCACACCGCTCCTTGTCCCTTGCAGAGGCGGGAGACTGGCGCCGACACCTAGCGGAACTTACGCAGGGCCGTCTTTTCGTATGGGCTCAATGGGCTCTTGTCCAAGGGCCCCAGGGGTAAAAGGGCACTAGGCTGATACCTGAGGGTCCCCTCTTTCCAGGGGTACCAGATTTTTGAAAATTGGCCCTGGGGAACCAAAGATATCCGACTTCAAAGTAGTGGTCCCCATCCAAGCTTATTAATTTTTCTTCCCAGCCAGATATCTCGGGTTCTGTCTGACTTAGAGTTTTTCTGAGGGTATATTTCAAAAGCTGGGACTATCCCCTTTTGGAAAGCACTGGCAGCTTGTCTCTACTATGCCCAGAACCAGAGATATCAGCCTTCAAGCAGCTGGTCCCTGCTCCAGCTCCACACGCCTAATATGCAGTTTTATATTTTTGTTGGTGGATTGCTCTGGCTCCTGAACTCTAATCCCCAAGTCCCCAGTCCCTCCTGAAAGGTGGGACTCTCATTCTTTTTATCCCATTAAAACTAAGAAATCTGTTTCCAGGAACTTGAGATATCTGCAGTCAAGCAAGCTGCCCTCCCACCAGAAAAAGATGAATATTAACCCCATTCCACTATCCACCCCTCCCCTATGTATTAAACACCCCCTACCACCCTGGAAGTCATGTACCGTGGCCCCTTCATTCAGCCCAATGTCCCCTTCTACAGTTTAGTGTTCCCCCTTGCGCTCCATCTGTGCAGTAAAGGAATAATTAGCATAAATTATTGCTCCAGGTCTTACATGTTGAGCAGAAGACAGAACACCTACTACCGCCCACGGGACAGCAAAGCTGCCACTGATAGCACCCCCCACCCCTGATGAGTGGGTAGGGGCCCCAGTGCATTGCTGTGCCCAGGGGCCTACACTGCTGTTAAGATGGCTCTGAACTTACACCTCACTTACACTTGACTAAAACAGCCATACATGGGGGTGTGCTGCCAGATGGTGCGCCTTCAGTGCAGTTGCGCTGTGGGCAAGGCACCATCGGGACACACCTAGTTACGGCTGTGCCCTCAGTGAGCCTACATCCTCCAAAAAGAGTTACATTTGGTAGAGTGATATTACAAGGCTAGGAAATATGGAAGGAAGACCTCCACCTATTACCCAGTAGTGGACAAAATAACATTCAGTAGAGCCAGAACATTATTCTTATTATCTGCAGACTTTACAAGGAAAAATTAGCCCCATTTATTAATCAGTGTTAAGGGTTTTAATACTCGTTGCATAAGAAAAATGCAGGTCCTGCAATCAATAATGATAGCGCTGTTTTTCTTTATCCAGCAACTGTTATCTCATGCCCACCTATATGTGATGTCAAAATGTTGGGGGTGGAGGGCCCTGCCTAGTTTGTGTTTTTTTATATTTGTCCCGGGCCCCACAAATTCTTCTGGCTGCCCTGCCTCCACCCATGTCACAACTGCATCTGTGACCCTCCAACTGATAGTATATAAAAATCATTAGAAAATAGCTCTATTTCAGTACTTATTTTATTATGTCACTTTCAGAGCTACTATTAAACAATAAATGAAAACCGTTCTTCCTAAAGATTCTGCTTTGTGCTTGCAATGATCTAATGAATGTTTTATGTCATTATCTAATGCAGTAGAGAAATATCTGTCAGTAAAGGAATATATATTGAACATGTAGTATAAATATAGGTATACATACCTATAAATAATGGTGCGATGATAGGTCATATATATTTATTATGAAAAGTGCATTACAAAAATAAAAAAAAATGGCAACCAATAATGCAATTACCATATATACTCGAGTATAAGTCGACTTTTTCAGCACTTTTTTTTTGTGCTGAAAAAGCCCCCTCGGCTTATACTAGAGTCAGTGCAGGGAAGGAGTGGGGACACGGAGGGCAGTCAGTGCAGTGTGAAGGAGGGACACGGAGGGCACAGCGCGCGCCTCTCCTGTGTCCCTCCTGCGTCTCCGGCGGCAGTGACGGGTCTATTAAAGGAAGTACCCGTTTGTGAGCTCTGATTGGCTCACGAACCGGCACTTCATTTAACAGACCTGACGCGACCGCCGGAGACGCAGGAGGGACACAGGAGAGGCGCGCGCTGTACCCTCCGTTTCCCTCCTTCACAAGACAGCGCGGGAGCGGCGGAAGGTAAGTAACTGGCACTGGGGTAGCATATTTGGCACTTGGGGGGGCGCATATCTGGCACTGAGGGGGCATATCTGGCACTATGAGGGCATATCTGGCACTGAGGGGGCATATCTGGCACTATGAGGGGGCATATCTGGCACTATGAGGGCATATCTGGCACTATGAGGGGGCATATATGGCACTATGAGGGCATATCTGGCACTGAGGGGCCATATCTGGCACTATGAGGGCATATCTGGCACTGAGGGGGCATATCTGGCACTATGAGGGCATATCTGGCACTGAGGGGGCATATCTGGCAGTGTGAGGGCATATCTGGCACTGTGGGGGCATATCTGGCAGTGTGAGGGCATATCTGGCACTGTGGGGGGCATATCTGGCAGTGTCAGGGCATATGTGACACTGTGGGGGCATATCTGGCACTGTGGGGGAATATCTGGCAGTGTGAGGGCTGTGTACGGCTAGAGCTGCATTTCCCACCCTAAGCTTATACTCGAGTCAATAGTTTTCCCAGGTTTTTGTGGTAAAATTAGGTGCCTCGGCTTATATTCGGGTCGACTTATACTCGAGTATATACTAGAGATGAGCGCCGGAAATTTTTCGGGTTTTGTGTTTTGGTTTTGGGTTCGGTTCCGCGGCCGTGTTTTGGGTTCGACCGCGTTTTGGCAAAACCTCACCGAATTTTTTTTGTCGGATTCGGGTGTGTTTTGGATTCGGGTGTTTTTTTCAAAAAACCCTAAAAAACAGCTTAAATCATAGAATTTGGGGGTAATTTTGATCCCAAAGTATTATTAACCTCAAAAAACATAATTTACACTCATTTTCAGCCTATTCTGAACACATCACACCTCACAATATTATTTTTAGTCCTAAAATTTGCACCGAGGTCGCTGTGTGAGTAAGATAAGCGACCCTAGTGGCCGACACAAACACCGGGCCCATCTAGGAGTGGCACTGCAGTGTCACGCAGGATGGCCCTTCCAAAAAACCCTCCCCAAACAGCACATGACGCAAAGAAAAAAAGAGGCGCAATGAGGTAGCTGACTGTGTGAGTAAGATTAGCGACCCTAGTGGCCGACACAAACACCGGGCACATCTAGGAGTGGCACTGCAGTGTCACGCAGGATGTCCCTTCCAAAAAACCCTCCCCAAACAGCACATGACGCAAAGAAAAAAAGAGGCGCAATGAGGTAGCTGTGTGAGTAAGATTAGCGACCCTAGTGGCCGACACAAACACCGGGCCCATCTAGGAGTGGCACTGCAGTGTCACGCAGGATGTCCCTTCCAAAAAACCCTCCCCAATCAGCACATGATGCAAAGAAAAAGAAAAGAAAAAAGAGGTGCAAGATGGAATTATCCTTGGGCCCTCCCACCCACCCTTATGTTGTATAAACAAAACAGGACATGCACACTTTAACCAACCCATCATTTCAGTGACAGGGTCTGCCACACGACTGTGACTGATATGACGGGTTGGTTTGGACCCCCCCCAAAAAAGAAGCAATTAATCTCTCCTTGCACAAACTGGCTCTACAGAGGCAAGATGTCCACCTCATCTTCACCCTCCGATATATCACCGTGTACATCCCCCTCCTCACAGATTATCAATTCGTCCCCACTGGAATCCACCATCTCAGCTCCCTGTGTACTTTGTGGAGGCAATTGCTGCTGGTCAATGTCTCCGCGGAGGAATTGATTATAATTCATTTTAATGAACATCATCTTCTCCACATTTTCTGGATGTAACCTCGTACGCCGATTGCTGACAAGGTGAGCGGCGGCACTAAACACTCTTTCGGAGTACACACTTGTGGGAGGGCAACTTAGGTAGAATAAAGCCAGTTTGTGCAAGGGCCTCCAAATTGCCTCTTTTTCCTGCCAGTATAAGTACGGACTGTGTGACGTGCCTACTTGGATGCGGTCACTCATATAATCCTCCACCATTCTATCAATGTTGAGAGAATCATATGCAGTGACAGTAGACGACATGTCCGTAATCGTTGTCAGGTCCTTCAGTCCGGACCAGATGTCAGCATCAGCAGTCGCTCCAGACTGCCCTGCATCACCGCCAGCGGGTGGGCTCGGAATTCTGAGCCTTTTCCTCGCACCCCCAGTTGCGGGAGAATGTGAAGGAGGAGATGTTGACAGGTCGCGTTCCGCTTGACTTGACAATTTTGTCACCAGCAGGTCTTTCAACCCCAGCAGACCTGTGTCTGCCGGAAAGAGAGATCCAAGGTAGGCTTTAAATCTAGGATCGAGCACGGTGGCCAAAATGTAGTGCTCTGATTTCAACAGATTGACCACCCGTGAATCCTTGTTAAGCGAATTAAGGGCTGCATCCACAAGTCCCACATGCCTAGCGGAATCGCTCCGTGTTAGCTCCTTCTTCAATGCCTCCAGCTTCTTCTGCAAAAGCCTGATGAGGGGAATGACCTGACTCAGGCTGGCAGTGTCTGAACTGACTTCACGTGTGGCAAGTTCAAAGGGCATCAGAACCTTGCACAACGTTGAAATCATTCTCCACTGCACTTGAGACAGGTGCATTCCATCTCCTATATCGTGCTCAATTGTATAGGCTTGAATGGCCTTTTGCTGCTCCTCCAACCTCTGAAGCATATAGAGGGTTGAATTCCACCTCGTTACCACTTCTTGCTTCAGATGATGGCAGGGCAGGTTCAGTAGTTTTTGGTGGTGCTCCAGTCTTCTGTACGTGGTGCCTGTACGCGGAAAGTGTCCCGCAATTTTTCTGGCCACCGACAGCATCTCTTGCACGCCCCTGTCGTTTTTTAAAAAATTCTGCACCACCAAATTCAAGGTATGTGCAAAACATGGGACGTGCTGGAATTTGCCCATATTTAATGCACACACAATATTGCTGGCGTTGTCCGATGCCACAAATCCACAGGAGAGTCCAATTGGGGTAAGCCATTCCGCGATGATCTTCCTCAGTTGCCGTAAGAGGTTTTCAGCTGTGTGCGTATTCTGGAAAGCGGTGATACAAAGCGTAGCCTGCCTAGGAAAGAGTTGGCGTTTGCGAGATGCTGCTACTGGTGCCGCCGCTGCTGTTCTTGCGGCGGGAGTCCATACATCTACCCAGTGGGCTGTCACAGTCATATAGTCCTGACCCTGCCCTGCTCCACTTGTCCACATGTCCGTGGTTAAGTGGACATTGGGTACAACTGCATTTTTTAGGACACTGGTGAGTCTTTTTCTGACGTCCGTGTACATTCTCGGTATCGCCTGCCTAGAGAAGTGGAACCTAGATGGTATTTGGTAACGGGGGCACACTGCCTCAATAAATTGTCTAGTTCCCTGTGAACTAACGGCGGATACCGGACGCACGTCTAACACCAACATAGTTGTCAAGGACTCAGTTATCCGCTTTGCAGTAGGATGACTGCTGTGATATTTCATCTTCCTCGCAAAGGACTGTTGAACAGTCAATTGCTTACTGGAAGTAGTACAAGTGGGCTTACGACTTCCCCTCTGGGATGACCATCGACTCCCAGCGGCAACAACAGCAGCGCCAGCAGCAGTAGGCGTTACACGCAAGGATGCATCGGAGGAATCCCAGGCAGGAAAGGACTCGTCAGACTTGCCAGTGACATGGCCTGCAGGACTATTGGCATTCCTGGGGAAGGAGGAAATTGACACTGAGGGAGTTGGTGGGGTGGTTTGCGTGAGCTTGGTTACAAGAGGAAGGGATTTACTGGTCAGTGGACTGCTTCCGCTGTCACCCAAAGTTTTTGAACTTGTCACTGACTTATTATGAATGCGCTGCAGGTGACGTATAAGGGAGGATGTTCCGAGGTGGTTAACGTCCTTACCCCTACTTATTACAGCTTGACAAAGGGAACACACGGCTTGACACCTGTTGTCCGCATTTCTGGTGAAATACCTCCACACCGAAGAGCTGATTTTTTTGGTATTTTCACCTGGCATGTCAACGGCCATATTCCTCCCACGGACAACAGGTGTCTCCCCGGGTGCCTGACTTAAACAAACCACCTCACCATCAGAATCCTCCTGGTCAATTTCCTCCCCAGCGCCAGCAACACCCATATCCTCCTCATCCTGGTGTACTTCAACACTGACATCTTCAATCTGACTATCAGGAACTGGACTGCGGGTGCTCCTTCCAGCACTTGCAGGGGGCATGCAAATAGTGGAAGGCGCATGCTCTTCACGTCCAGTGTTGGGAAGGTCAGGCATCGCAAACGACACAATTGGACTCTCCTTGTGGATTTGGGATTTCAAAGAACGCACAGTTCTTTGCGGTGCTTTTGCCAGCTTGAGTCTTTTCAGTTTTCTAGCGAGAGGCTGAGTGCTTCCATCCTCATGTGAAGCTGAACCACTAGCCATGAACATAGGCCAGGGCCTCAGCCGTTCCTTGCCACTCCGTGTGGTAAATGGCATATTGGCAAGTTTACGCTTCTCCTCCGACAATTTTATTTTAGGTTTTGGAGTCCTTTTTTTTCTGATATTTGGTGTTTTGGATTTGACATGCTCTGTACTATGACATTGGGCATCGGCCTTGGCAGACGACGTTGCTGGCATTTCATCGTCTCGGCCATGACTAGTGGCAGCAGCTTCAGCACGAGGTGGAAGTGGATCTTGATCTTTCCCTAATTTTGGAACCTCAACTTTTTTGTTCTCCATATTTTATAGGCAGAACTAAAAGGCACCTCAGGTAAACAATGGAGATGGATGGATTGGATAGTTTACTAGTATACAATTATGGACGGACTGCCACGGTTAGGTGGTATAAAAAAACCACGGTTAGGTGGTATATATTATAATAATAATACAATTATGGATGGACGGACTGCCTGCCGACTGCCGACACAGAGGTAGCCACAGCCGTGAACTACCGCACTGTACACTGGTTGATAAAGAGATAGTAGTATACTCGTAACAACTAGTATGACACTATGACGACGGTATAAAGAATGAAAAAAAAACCACGGTTAGGTGGTATATATTATAATAATAATACAATTATGGATGGACGGACTGCCTGCCGACTGCCGACACAGAGGTAGCCACAGCCGTGAACTACCGCACTGTACACTGGTTGATAAAGAGATAGTAGTATACTCGTAACAACTAGTATGACACTATGACGGTATAAAGAATGAAAAAAAAACCACGGTTAGGTGGTATATATTATAATAATAATACAATTATGGATGGACGGACTGCCTGCCGACTGCCGACACAGAGGTAGCCACAGCCGTGAACTACCGCACTGTACACTGGTTGATAAAGAGATAGTAGTATACTCGTAACAACTAGTATGACACTATGACGACGGTATAAAGATTAAAGAATGGAAAAAAAACCACGGTTAGGTGGTATATATTATAATAATAATACAATTATGGATGGACGGACTGCCTGCCGACTGCCGACACAGAGGTAGCCACAGCCGTGAACTACCGCACTGTACACTGGTTGATAAAGAGATAGTAGTATACTCGTAACAACTAGTATGACACTATGACGGTATAAAGAATGAAAAAAAAACCACGGTTAGGTGGTATATATTATAATAATAATACAATTATGGATGGACGGACTGCCTGCCGACTGCCGACACAGAGGTAGCCACAGCCGTGAACTACCGCACTGTACACTGGTTGATAAAGAGATAGTAGTATACTCGTAACAACTAGTATGACACTATGACGGTATAAAGAATGAAAAAAAAACCACGGTTAGGTGGTAGGTATATAATAATAAATAATACAATTCTGGTCGGACGGACTGCCTGCCGTGTGCCGACACAGAGGTAGCCACAGCCGTGAACTACCGCACTGTACACTGGTTGATAAAGAGATAGTAGTATACTCGTAACAATTAGGATGACACTATGACGGTATAAAGAATGAAAAAAAAAACACGGTTAGGTGGTAGGTATATAATAATAAATAATACAATTCTGGTCGGACGGACTGCCTGCCGTGTGCCGACACAGAGGTAGCCACAGCCGTGAACTACCGCACTGTACACTGGTTGATAAAGAGATAGTAGTATACTCGTAACAATTAGGATGACACTATGACGGTATAAAGAATGAAAAAAAAACCACGGTTAGGTGGTAGGTATATAATAATAAATAATACAATTCTGGTCGGACGGACTGCCTGCCGTGTGCCGACACAGAGGTAGCCACAGCCGTGAACTACCGCACTGTACACTGGTTGATAAAGAGATAGTAGTATACTCGTAACAATTAGGATGACACTATGACGGTATAAAGAATGAAAAAAAAACCACGGTTAGGTGGTAGGTATATAATAATAAATAATACAATTCTGGTCGGACGGACTGCCTGCCGTGTGCCGACACAGAGGTAGCCACAGCCGTGAACTACCGCACTGTACACTGGTTGATAAAGAGATAGTAGTATACTCGTAACAATTAGGATGACACTATGACGGTATAAAGAATGAAAAAAAAACCACGGTTAGGTGGTAGGTATATAATAATAAATAATACAATTCTGGTCGGACGGACTGCCTGCCGTGTGCCGACACAGAGGTAGCCACAGCCGTGAACTACCGCACTGTACTGTGTCTGCTGCTAATATAGACTGGTTGATATTTAAAGAGATATTAGTAGTATACAACAATACTATACTGGTGGTCAGGCACTGGTCACCACTCCTGCAGCAAAAGTGTGCACTGTTAATTAATATAATTGTACTCCTGGCTCCTGCTAACAACCTGCAGTGCTCCCCAGTCTCCCCCACAATTAATTATAAGCTTTTAATTTATACATTGATGACTGTGCAGCACCCTGGGCTGAGCTGAGTGCACACAGACTGAGTCACACTGTGTGACTGACTGTGCTGTGTATCGTTTTTTTTTTCAGGCAGAGAACGGATATAGCAGAGAGAAGTGAACGGATATATTATATTAAATAAAAGTTAACTAGCAACTGCACTGGTCACTGACTGTGGTAAACTAACTCTGTCTGCGACTCTGCACAATCTCTCTCTATCTAATCTATCTATCTCTATTCTAATGGAGAGGACGCCAGACACGTCCTCTCCCTATCAATCTCAATGCACGAGTGAAAATGGCGGCGACGCGCGGCTCCTTATATAGAATCCGAGTCTCGCGATAGAATCCGAGCCTCGCGAGAATCCGACAGCGTCATGATGACGTTCGGGCGCGCTCGGGTTAACCGAGCAAGGCGGGAAGATCCGAGTCGCTCGGACCCGTGGAAAAAAAAGTGAAGTTCGTGCGGGTTCGGATTCAAAGAAACCGAACCCGCTCATCTCTAGTATATACGGTAGTTTGAATATACAAAGCAGAGTTTTCATAAAACGGTGGTATTCAAATGATATATCACACCCAATTTCCTTTCTAAAATGATCCCCGTTATTGCACATATCGCACCCATAGTAATCAGGTTTAGCTGTGTAAAGGGTTGGGTGCCTCGCTACCCCGAGAGTAGCAAGCTGAAATGATAATACCACGCCCCCGAGGACAGACACAGAATGGGTGTGGAAGTGGGTGAAAATAATTGAATAACGCCCAAAGAGTCACACTCAGCACATTTTCCTCACCATGACTGAACTTTTAGAGGCAATGAGACACTGTTTGGTCTATTTGTGATAAGGTAGCAGCACTGACAAACTGAAAACTGTCAGTCTGCCCCCAAGTGATTCACAGACAGTGAAATTCTGGAAGAAGAGCTGTTAGCAGGGCCAAGATACCATTTAGACAAAACTAGTTGCCTTGAATGCCAATGGTCAACAGGCACTTTAAACATTGGGGAGAATTCAAATGTTATCACCCCCAGTCTCCCGTCTAAAGTGATGGGAGATTGCAGGGGACGATATACAGGTGATGTCTCCTATCGCGCTGATCGCGCACATTAGTGTCAGGTTTAGCTGCATAAAAGTGCTGAAAACAGATCACTTTTCACACATATCAGCTCGCCACCCCCGGCAGCCGGTTGTGCCCGAATGGAGCTTCATTTGAATAGCTCCATCCAACGCCATCTAGTGGCTGCCAGTGGGAATAACATTTCAATTTTGCTCATTGAGTGAGCAGCATCATTCATCCACTGTTTTTACAGGGCCCCCACATGGATAGATGATGATTAATGAGCTAGCAGATGAAGCTGTTGGTTGCTGTGCCTCCAAGTCACTGTTATAAAGGCTATGTGGCACTTGGCTATAATGTCACATCTAAGTACCATACTCCGAGGATGCTGCTATAGATCGTGCCTGCTAAGGTAAGTGGGGAGTGAAGTCTGAGGAGTAGGGGAAAGGCATGCAGCCTGAGGTTGGAATTAATTTGTGCGTAGGAGCCTAATCCCCAACAGGAGGGAAGCTGTGGCCCCAAAGGGGCACTCCGGGTCTCAGGGGTAGCACAGGCCCTGCCTGGTAGCCTTGCATTCTCATCCTACTACTCTGGGCTTCACTGATAGCCTGTTCCAGAATCAGCTATATATGGTAGGAGAAGCACTACTGGGAGAACAGTTAGTTACAGTGGGTGCCTGGATGAAATCTTGAAAGCCAAAAAAGCCAAGGAAGAGCCCATGTACAGGCATGCAGTCCACCCTAAACCTCACAAAAATTATCACCTTAGGCAAAGTTATTACCATGGCAGACATGGCCCTGTATATATTTATTTTGGTTATACTATAGAGATCAATATATCCGTACTCTCATACAACAATATTAACTCTGCACTTGCTAGATATGCTTTTACCTAAACCTTTATAAATCAGTAGCGTCTAGTTTCCCTTTGTGGAGAGGACCTTTCCAATAAGCCCCTGGGTCCATGTCACAAACTATTTGGAATAGTAACCTGTGATGAGCGAAGCGGAGCAGGCACCGAGACCCGAAGCGTGGCGAGGGTCCAATGGTGCATAGAAAAAAAAAAATACCTCAAACAAACGGAGAACGGAGAAAACATTTAGGTGCTGTAAGGGCGGAAGTTCTCTCCTGCCCTCTCGTTATGTCACTTCCAGGTCCTGATCACGAAGGGAACATAGACGTAACCTTTATAAATCCTAAACTAATAAGCTTCACAGCATCTCTAGTGCTGTCCTAGATACTGTATTTTAGCACATTTGCCCCTGTACTTTTGTCAAAGTCAGAAAAATATCTCTATGCACACTACCATATTTGCACCTCACACAGGTCCGTGCTGCGCATGCATACGCTCTCCCGTACGTGCGCATACTCACAGTCGCGGGCACCCGCAGGCGCACGGTATGCGTATTTACGGTAGAGTTTATGTGATCGTAGCGTGCGACTCAATCGTTACATATTTTCACTATATAATGTATTTTGTAGATCATGGTCCCTTTGATAGATTCTGAAAGTTTGGTTAATGTAGAATGTTCATGAACAGAGAAATCCCTCTTTGTTTGATACGAAGGGACAGACAGGAGTAATACAGTGGTGTTTAGTACCCATCGGAAGAGTATTTAATTAGCAATATTCCGGTGTTGGTTTGAAGCAGATTAATCGCTCGTGCGAATAGTTATGGACATAAGAAGTTTATGAACATTTACTGTATTTGCACTTACTTATCCATGCGGCGGGAAACCCAGTTTCCCTCCCACCTGAGCTGTTGGAAATAGTCACGGCCCACCTGTATGAATCAACCTATGACCTTTTGTTATAATGCGAGGAGGAATTCCTGTGTCCAATGAACAATGAGATTGTAGGGACCATTGAATTGTATTGTGTGTGGGGCATAAATAGACAAGCCGATCACATCCAGCTCTCACTCTTCAACGGTTATCATTGCTGAAAATCGGGAGCTGGATGTCCAGAGGCGCATGCGATCGTTTCCCCTTGTGCGTAAGTGTTTCTCCGCAACCATATTGTTCTTACTGTTATTGTGAGCCATTTCTCTCTCTCTCTCTTCTCCTCTTTCTCTCTTATTTTCCCTTAAAACATAATTGTATTGTATTGTATTTCCTGTGTAGTTATCTGGTTAGGTAGTCTATGTTATATTGTAGTGTATGACTTGTATTGTGTTAATTCTTTTGCAAGTATATCATTCATAATATATATATATTAGGCGTTGGACCCTAAGCCCAGGTATCTGTGTATTTCTTGTAGTGTTAAGTATTCACAGAGCGTCGGTGACGCTCAAACAGCTTTTGAGTTAATAAGGTTACACTAGGTTGCATCTACACCCTATCTCTACACTAAGGCTTTACAGCATATTACACTGTTTATGGTTTAGATACAAAGGTTTAACATTGTTAGCGTCAGCGCCGCTGGTGATCTCCTCGTGGTCCCG
The DNA here is from genome assembly GCF_028390025.1 of Pseudophryne corroboree. NCBI lineage: Eukaryota > Metazoa > Chordata > Amphibia > Anura > Myobatrachidae > Pseudophryne > Pseudophryne corroboree. The sequence goes on from NC_086448.1 coordinate 299,307,410, forward strand.
AGCGTCCGCTACGCTATAGCGAATCATTACGTTAGTCAGCAGCCAATAGCGTGCCTGCCCGTGATCTCTTGGCCGTGAGCGAACGTGACGCTTGAGCGTCTCGACTACGGCTAAGCGATTGCTACGCAACGTGCGTACCCTTACGGTACTCCATACGTAAATAGCGTACAGTGTTCTTAGACCTCATAAAGGGTTTTATATAAGATAAATATTCAGCTTTATCAATTGGCGGCTCGCCCGTCCTTCACATATCTGCACTAGGTAATTTCAGCAGACATTATCCAGCAGCAAAGGGCGGGAGGTCACATTCCTCGTAGTGCTGTTTGGATAAGCGTCTGCTTCGCTTAGTAAAGGGTGCTGAAGGAATCCGGGACCGGAGGTAAGAACAAAACGATAGTGTCCTTTTAAAACTGTTTATTTCTGTCTTGCGTACACACGCACGCATATCTGCATTTCTTTTCATTCGTGTATTTTCATATATCACTCTCCTGTTTGCCATTGTATAATTGATAAACGTACTAAGAGAGATTTGCCGCTATTTCATAGTTAAAGAGTAAAGGTAATACAGTTAAGGTATAGAAATACACACAGCTCTACCTAAAGGTAAAAGGAGAGATTGGTGTGGTGTGCGGTAGATGATCGAGGATCATCTACATTGATAAAACGTGTTAGTTGTGTTACGGTAGGCAAAGACTGGTGTACACGTGTCTCTAACAAAGGGAGAGACTCGCATACGCAAAGGCCGACGCACGCAGCGTAAATTACGCAACGGAGCATCTGGGTACGCCCACGTAACTCAAGTCACACGATAGTGTTGATTTTTAAATAACGCAACAAGCGATAAATAACGCAACAGGCGATAAGTAGCGCAAATCTATTTTAAATTCGAAATTTAAATTAACAGATCCTTCTCCTAATTTGTAACACATCTGGTCTAAAGAGAAATTTCTGCGCAGAAATAGAAATAGAAACAAAAGTGTACATGTGGTGAGTGAGTGTTTTTACATACATTTATACAATTTTGAGGTTGAACCAAAAGAAATCATCGAGTTCTCGTGAGGTACATACGTGTAAGTGACATGCACGGTGGCTAGGGAGGCATCCTTGGTTAAACATAAAAAAAATTGAGCATTAGAGTATAGCAGACCAGGAGGTCATACTGTAACAGACCAGGAGGTCATAGCAGACCAGCAGGTTCAGGTACAGCAGACCAGGAAGTCCGCTATACAGTCCACAGGCACAACACCTAAAAGGGTTGGTGCAACACCCATATAGGCCATACAAGCTCTTGCTGAAGGAATTCGCAGCCGCAATTTTCGATTCCGCTGGTCGCTCCGTACATAAGATTAGTTGCTTATGTGCTGAACGATTGTACCGCACGTAATTGTGTGCATTAGTAAACCTGACCGGTACTATTTGTGTACGAAGGTCATAAACGCTATTTGTACATTCTGACGTGATTTGTGTAATTTTTTATTTTTACAAAGGGAAGTTCGCTGGTCACTCAGGAATTATCCAACAACCTCACCTTTACTGGAAAGAGTAAGTGTTCTGCGGATATCCCTCGCATGTTCCAGTAAACAAAGGTTAAATAGGTGCCCTGGGTCGAGTACGCCAGCACCATATCGGTGTGATCAGGTCGTATTGGTCGGCGTGGGCAGAGTGAGTAAGGTGCTCGGTAAACCTTACCGTCAACCTATCGTGAATATCTTGGTTTTTTGTAAGGGTCCGTAACACCTGCAAATTATGGGGGCCAGTTGTTCAGGAAGGGGGCGATCAACCTCGGTTCGGGTTGATTCCATAAACCGACCAGTCGGGTCGGCAAGGTACGTAATGTGTGAAAAGTACGGAAGTCACACAGAAGCTTTATGTGATGAATGGGAGGGAATGACAGTACATGACGGGGAGAAATTCCCAAGAATAGGTAGCTTCAGCACAGAAGTGTTAACGAATTTAAGGAGAAGGATATGTCTCATTAAATCAGCAAAGAGACGAATCAAGCATTATGATTATTTGCAGTTGTGGCAACAGGAGGGTGACATACAGAGAGGATTGGCTCAGGCGGCGGGATCTGGCTCGATCAGGAAACTGATAGCCACGGCCCCACCGCCACCATACATATCAGGAGAGAAATTGGTTGCGGAGAATGACACACTAAGGTGTAACAAACAAACACTTAGCAACTGTGTAAATGTTAAAGATAATGTTAACCAATTAACCAATGTAAGTATTAACCCGTGCAAGTTGTACCCTGTTTTGAACTTTCCTCAGGAGTGTGATCAAGAGGACGAATCGGCAACAATTTCAGCGCTCTCCCTAGCAGCCACCATAGCAGAGACCACAGTAGGCACAGCTCCACCCCCGAGATTAGTAACAAAGGCCCCTAGCGGAGGGATAGGTGAGGTCGTATCAACGGGTAAGTACGGCACCATACACTATGCTGAAACTATTTCACCACAGCCTGTAGAATCTACACAGAATGAGGTTGTTAGAGTTAATCCTGTTAAGGTAATAGTAGTTCCAAATGGGAAAACAGACACTTCAGGAGTCACTCCTGTTAGGAACATTGCCATGTATAGCCCATTTTCCCGAATGGAATTAAGGACCATAGTGTCTGAATTCCCTGACCCTAGAAAAGACTTAGTTGCCAGCCAAAAATACATCAGAGACCTAGGTAACACGGTAGAGCCCAACAACAAAGACTGGCAGATATTGCTGAGAGCATGTTTACCCTCCAATGTTGACGCAACTCAATTTTTAGCTGACTGTGGATTAGATCAGGATGTACCTCTTACAGAAGTGTACAACAAAGACAATGTAAAAAGAATAAGCTTACAGTTAAAAGAGTATTTCCCAGCGGTAGTTAAATGGAACAAGATATTCTCCATTAAACAAAAGGAGTCAGAAACAGCTACAGAGTATTTTCACAGAGCATTATTAGAGATGGCAAAATACACAGGCATAGAGGACATTAAAACAAACATAAACCATCGAGAAGTAGCAGTATCGGTACTGATGGATGGTTTAAAAGAGTCATTAAAGACTAGGGTACAGACCACACAACCATGTTGGCGAGGTCTGTCTGTGGCTACTTTGAGAGAGGCTGCTATTGATCACGACCGGAATATCACCAGACACAGGGAACAACAAGGTGATAAGTTAATGGCAGTAAGTATACAGGCCTTGACCACAAAACAGCCTGTGTTAATATCACCAAACCCTGTGGGTAAGTCAAATGTGGTAACATGTTATTTTTGTCACAAACAGGGACACTTTGCACGAGACTGTAGATCGAGAAATATACAAAAATCTTATCAACCCCCTAGACAACGACACGACACACGACATTGGGATCAGGGTCCGCAGAAACGGAGTTATGAGCCACATGCAGGGGAAACAAAAAGATATCCCCCGAACAGAGACTGGCAAGCCTCTGGTAGCTCCCAATTAACTCCATCACAAGTAGTTGCTGCCAGCGGGATTCAGGGAGGTCACCATACCCAATAGGGGTGTGGCCATACCTGTAATCTGCAGCCAGTAAAATTGATTGCAAGCCTTGGAAGTGAACCAGAAATTGCAATCAATGTAGCTGGTAAATCATTAAACTTTCTTGTAGATACGGGGGCGGCCAAATCAGTGATAAATTCGACAGTGGGCATGAGAACCACTGGTAAGACAATTCCAGCCATAGGGGTAACAGGAGTAGTCCAGCACTACCCTGTTAGCAAACCAGCCGAGATTACAGTAGGGCCTTTACATACCAAGCATTCCTTTTTGCTGGCTGCATCGGCACCGACTAATCTCCTGGGTAGAGACTTACTGTGTAAAATGGGGTGCGTCATTTATTGTACTCCTGAAGGTGTATTCTTGGACATACCTGAGAATCACGCTCAGGAAGTACGAGACATGTTAGACTCCCCATCAAAATTAATGTCACATACCATTATGACAAATAGGACTCCCTCCCAAGTAGAAGAAATGACATCTCAGATACCAGAGTCACTTTGGACTAAAGATGGACAGGACACTGGATTAATGGCAAACGTAGCTCCGGTAGTTGTACAAGTAAAATATGGTAGGTGTCACGATCTGGGTATCTGGACGCCATTTCTTACCCATCAGATGCCTCCTAAGGCTGGCTCAGCGCTACAGGACCGGATCCCATCTGTTATCCTGATGTGTACATTCCTGTATCCTCTCCTGTCACTCTGGGACGCTGTCACAGTAAACGCCATATTACACCTGGCATGGTGTCTCCCGCGGCCTCCGCCGCCGTCCCTGAACTTCTGCATGCAGAGTGTCTGAGTGGCGATTACGTCAGCCGCGGCCTCCGCTGTGTCCGCGTGGTTGGATGTACATCTGTTAGCCTGGCGCCTCCTGTCTCCGGTGGCCGGCGCCGCCATTACTGTTTTCATTACCACATGGATTACAAACCAAACTTCCCTCCAAGTGTCTGCATGGGCGCAGCCATCTTGGATTCTGTCTGCTGATCATTTCCACCAATCTGTTCTCAGTATTGATAATCTGCATAATTGCCTAGCCAATCCCTTCCTTGCTGCAGGTATAAATACACTGTGCCTGAGCAAGGAAGGCGTCAGTGCTTTGGTTGTCAAACCTAGTTCCTGTTTGTCTCTCTCCTGTGATTGTCTTCCAGGTTCCAGCTCCTGTCTCAAGACTTCCACCATAGAGACCCGCACCAGCATTCCACCTGCGGTGTAGCCTGACTCTCCAATCCATTGTGGATTCATCTGTTTCCAGCTACAACATTACCTGCTTCCAGCTCAGCTTCCAGCAGAGTACAGCTTCCCTTAAAGGGCCGGTGTCCTTTCTACACTTTACCACTCTCGACCGGTATTATTATTTCTCCGCTCTCAAGTTCTACATTTCAGTTCATATTTCATCGCTCCCAAGTTCATTTATTATTTAACTGGTTCCAGCCAGTATCCACTCCGTGCTAACAACAGTCTGGTTCCAGCCAGTATCCACAGCAGCTGTTTTATCTTCAGCAACCCAGCTTTTCCTGGAACACCAACTGGCACAATCCTGGGTTATCTCCATTGCTACAGTCGGGCCTGGTAAGGACTTTCCATCTAGAAGATCATAAGAACTATCTCACACTACCAGTGCCCTGTGGCTCCTGCCATCCTGTAGTACCCAGGAACTGTATTTATTCTTTGCTGACTTTTACGTTTTCTTTTACTGCTGCTGTGTTGCGGAGTTGTCATAATAAACATCATTGACTTTTATCCAAGTTGTCGTGGTCACGCCTTCGGGCAGTTATTATTTATGTTACTTACATGTCCAGGGGTCTGATACAACCTCCCAGGTTCCGGTACATCTCAGCCCCTACAACTGAGGCTGCCTCCCGTCAGCTCAGGCCCTCAGTTGTGACAGTAAGCACTGACCTAATGAATCCAGCCGGAGACCAGGATCAAGCGGCCAGGCCGATGCAAGAACTGGCAGCCCGACTAGAACATCAGGAGGCTGCACAGGGCCACATCATCCGCTGTCTCCAGGATCTCTCTACTCGGCTGGATGGGATTCAGACAACTCTCCGTGGATCAGGCGCGTCTGGTGCGTCAACCACAGTGACTCCAGCTATAACCCCACCCACCTTACCCATTTCTGCTCCACGTCTTCATCTTCCAACGCCAGCAAAATTTGACGGATCTCCAAGATTCTGCAGGGGATTTCTCAACCAGTGTGAGATTCAGTTTGAGCTACTACCTGGCAATTTTCCCAGTGACCGTACAAAAATTGCCTACATTATTTCTCTTCTCAGTGGCTCAGCCCTTGATTGGGCATCACCGTTATGGGAGAGGTCCGACACCCTGCTATCTTCCTACACTGCCTTCGTGTCAACATTCAGGCGCATCTTCGACGAGCCAGGCCGGGTAACCTCAGCTTCATCCGAGATTCTCCGTTTACGCCAGGGGTCACGTACTGTAGGACAATATCTGATACAGTTCCAGATCCTGGCGTCCGAACTGGCATGGAACGACGAGGCCCTGTATGCTGCATTCTGGCATGGCTTATCTGAGTGTATTAAAGATGAGTTAGCTACCAGAGACTTACCTTCTAAGTTAGATGAGCTAATCTCACTCTGCACGAAAGTTGATTTACGTTTCAGAGAGAGAGCAACTGAGCGTGGAAGATCATCTGCTCCAAAATCTTCTGCTCCTCCTCCTCGTCAACTGTCACCATCTAAAGATGAGCCCATGCAACTTGGCCGTTCCCGTTTAACTCCTGCTGAGCGCCGAAGACGTCTCTCCGAGTTTCTCTGTCTCTATTGTGCAGCTCCGTCTCACACCATTAATGCCTGTCCCAAACGTCCGGGAAACTCCAAATCCTAGCTCGCCAAGGAGAGGGCCGGCTAGGAGTAATGATCTCCTCTCCATCTTCTCAAGATTGTAATCTCCCAGTCTCGCTTCAAGTTGCTCAACGTTATCGGAACGTCATTGCCCTCCTTGATTCCGGAGCAGCTGGGAACTTTATTACCGAAGCCTATGTTAAACGGTGGTCCCTACCCACCGAGAGACTTCCTTCGTCCATTTCTTTAACTGCCGTGGATGGCAGCAAAATTTTTGATGCAGTTATTTCTTTAAGAACTCTACCAGTTCGTCTGAGAGTGGGAGTTCTTCATTCCGAACTTATTTCTTTTTTAGTGATTCCAAGAGCCACACATCCTGTGGTCCTGGGCCTTCCATGGCTCCGTCTTCACAATCCTACAATTGATTGGACGACTACGCAAATCCTGGCATGGGGTTCCTCCTGTGCTGAGACATGTTTGTTTAAAGTATTGCCTGTCTGTTCTTCCTCCCCCAGGTCGTCTGATGTTCCACCTCCTCCATATCAAGATTTCACGGATGTGTTCAGTAAAGCTTCTGCTGATATCCTTCCTCCTCATAGAGAATGGGACTGTCCGATTGATCTCGTTCCAGGGAAGGTTCCACCTCGAGGCCGAACTTATCCGTTGTCTCTGCCTGAGACGCATTCTATGGAGGAATATATTAAAGAGAACCTAGCAAAGGGGTTCATTCGACCTTCTTCTTCTCCAGCCGGCGCAGGCTTCTTTTTTGTAAAAAAGAAAGATGGTGGTCTGCGGCCGTGCATCGACTACAGAGGTTTGAACGACATTACCATCAAGAACCGTTATCCTTTACCCCTGATTACTGAGCTCTTTGACAGAGTTAGCGGAGCTACCATCTTTACAAAGCTGGACTTGCGAGGTGCATACAATCTCATCCGGATCCGTGAGGGTGACGAGTGGAAGACCGCATTTAACACCCGTGACGGACATTATGAGTACCTCGTCATGCCCTTCGGATTGAGCAATGCTCCAGCTGTCTTCCAGCATTTCGTCAATGAGATCTTCAGAGACATTCTATACCGTCATGTCGTGGTCTATCTAGATGATATCCTCATTTTTGCCAACAATTTAGAGGAACATCGTTTTTGGGTAAAGGAGGTTCTGTCCCGTCTCCGTGTCAATCATCTCTATTGCAAATTAGAGAAATGCGTCTTTGAAGTCAAGTCCATTCCGTTTCTAGGGTACATTGTGTCCGGTTCCGGACTAGAGATGGATCCTGAGAAACTACAAGCAATTCAGAATTGGCCGGTACCCTTAACCCTCAAAGGGGTCCAGAGGTTCTTAGGGTTCGCCAATTATTACCGAAAGTTTATACGAGACTTTTCCACCATTGTGGCGCCTATTACTGCTTTCACCAAGAAGGGTGCTAACCCGTCCAAGTGGTCTGAAGAAGCCATGCAAGCTTTTCATCTTTTAAAACAGAGGTTCATCTCTGCGCCTGTCCTGAAACAGCCTGACATCGACTCTCCTTTCATCCTAGAGGTGGATGCCTCCTCCGTTGGAGTAGGAGCGGTGTTATCTCAGAGGGCTAAAGATGGCCATTTACATCCTTGCAGTTTCTTCTCACGGAAGTTCTCCCCAGCGGAGCGCAACTATGCCATTGGCGACCAGGAGTTGCTAGCCATCAAGCTCGCTCTAGAGGAGTGGAGATATCTGTTGGAGGGAGCTTCTCATTCAATCACCATCCTTACAGACCACAAGAACCTTCTATATTTGAAAGGCGCACAATGTCTCAACCCTCGTCAGGCCAGATGGGCACTTTTCTTTTCCAGGTTCGACTTTAAACTCCAGTTCTGTCCGGGCTCTCAGAATCGCAAGGCCGATGCCCTTTCCCGCTCATGGGAGCAAGAAAATGAGTCAGAGTCTTCAGACAAGCATCCTATTATAAGTCCGTTGGCATTCTCCACGGTAGGGATGGACTCTACGCCCCCATCTGGGAAAAGTTTTGTGAAGCCGATGCTAAGGAAGAAGCTCATGCATTGGGCCCATGCTTCCCGTTTTGCCGGACATACAGGTATCCAAAAAACCCTGGAGTTTATCTCTAGGTCCTATTGGTGGCCAACTCTGAAAAAGGACGTCTTGGAGTTTATTGCATCTTGCCCAAAGTGTGCCCAACATAAAGTATCCCGCCAGTCGCCTGCGGGGCAACTGGTTCCACTATCCGTTCCCCGTCGACCATGGACCCACTTGTCGATGGATTTCATTACAGACTTACCCATGTGCAACAAGTTCAATACCATCTGGGTGGTAGTTGACTGGTTCACCAAGATGGCACACTTCATTCCTCTCACCGGTCTTCCGTCAGCTTCCAAGTTGGCTCAAGTATTCATACAAGAGATCTTCCGACTCCACGGTCTTCCTGAAGAAATTATCTCTGATCGAGGAGTTCAATTCACAGCCAAATTCTGGCGAAGTTTATGTCAAGTCCTCCAAGTCAAGCTAAAGTTTTCCACGGCTTACCATCCTCAGACCAATGGTCAAACCGAGAGGGTGAATCAGGACTTGGAGGCCTTCCTCCGCATCTATGTGTCCTCCTCTCAAGATGACTGGGTTCAATTACTTCCCTGGGCCGAGTTCTGTCATAACAACCAGTATCATTCTTCATCTGCTTCAACACCATTCTTCACTAACTTTGGATTCCACCCTAAAGTCCCTGAGTTCCAACCGCTTCCAGCAACTTCTGTTCCCGCAGTGGATATCACCTTGCATCAGTTTGCCAATATCTGGAAGAGCGTACGATCAGCTCTGCTCAAGGCATCGTTCAGGTACAAGAAGTTTGCGGATAAGAAGCGTCGAGCAGTTCCTGCTCTCAAGGTGGGTGATCGGGTATGGTTATCCACGAAGAATTTGAGGTTAAGAGTTCCCAGTATGAAGTTTGCACCTCGCTATATCGGTCCTTTCAAGATTGAACAAGTCATCAATCCTGTTGCTTACAGACTCCAGTTGCCTCCCTTCTTAAAAATACCCAGGACATTCCATGTTTCCCTGTTGAAACCGCTGATCTTGAATCGGTTTCATTCCTCACTTCCTCCAACTCCGAAAGTCCAAACTCAACGAGGCGTTGAGTATGAAGTGGCCAAGATCCTGGACTCACGTCACCGTTACGGTCAACTACAATATCTTATTGACTGGAAGGGTTATGGTCCTGAGGAACGTTCATGGACCAATGCTTCTGATGTCCATGCTCCTGCCTTGGTCCGGAGATTCCATTCCAAGTTTCCTCAAAAGCCAAAGAAGTGTCCTGGGGCCACTCCTAAAGGGGGGGGTGCTGTCACGATCCGGGTATCTGGATGCCATTTCTTACCCATCAGATGCCTCCTAAGGCTGGCTCAGCGCTCCAGGACCGGATCCCATCTGTTATCCTGATGTGTACATTCCTGTATCCTCTCCTGTCACTCTGGGACGCTGTCACAGTAAACGCCATATTACACCTGGCATGGCGTCTCCCGCGGCCTCCGCCGCCGTCCCTGAACTTCTGCATGCAGAGTGTCTGAGTGGCGATTACGTCAGCCGCGGCCTCCACTGTGTCCGCGTGGTTGGATGTGCATCTGTCAGCCTGGCGCCTCCTGTCTCCGGTGGCCGGCGCCGCCATTACTGTTTTCATTACCACATGGATTACAAACCAAACTTCCCTCCAAGTGTCTGCATGGGCGCAGCCATCTTGGATTCTGTCTGCTGATCATTTCCACCAATCTGTTCTCAGTATTGATCGTCTGCATAATTGCCTAGCCAATCCCTTCCTTGCTGCAGGTATAAATACACTGTGCCTGAGCAAGGAAGGCGTCAGTGCTTTGGTTGTCAAACCTAGTTCCTGTTTGTCTCTCTCCTGTGATTGTCTTCCAGGTTCCAGCTCCTGTCTCAAGACTTCCACCATAGAGACCCGCACCAGCATTCCACCTGCGGTGTAGCCTGACTCTCCAATCCATTGTGGATTCATCTGTTTCCAGCTACAACATTACCTGCTTCCAGCTCAGCTTCCAGCAGAGTACAGCTTCCCTTAAAGGGCCGGTGTCCTTTCTACACTTTACCACTCTCCACCGGTATTATTATTTCTCCGCTCTCAAGTTCTACATTTCAGTTCATATTTCATCGCTCCCAAGTTCATTTATTATTTAACTGGTTCCAGCCAGTATCCACTCCGTGCTAACAACAGTCTGGTTCCAGCCAGTATCCACAGCAGCTGTTTTATCTTCAGCAACCCAGCTTTTCCTGGAACACCAGCTGGCACAATCCTGGGTTATCTCCATTGCTACAGTCGGGCCTGGTAAGGACTTTCCATCTAGAAGATCATAAGAACTATCTCACACTACCAGTGCCCTGTGGCTCCTGCCATCCTGTAGTACCCAGGAACTGTATTTATTCTTTGCTGACTTTTACGTTTTCTTTTACTGCTGCTGTGTTGCGGAGTTGTCATAATAAACATCATTGACTTTTATCCAAGTTGTCGTGGTCACGCCTTCGGGCAGTTATTATTTATGTTACTTACATGTCCAGGGGTCTGATACAACCTCCCAGGTTCCGGTACATCTCAGCCCCTACAACTGAGGCTGCCTCCCGTCAGCTCAGGCCCTCAGTTGTGACAGTAGGATAGCTCCAAAAATCCAACAGTACCCTCTGAAGCCAGAGGTGGAGTTAGGAGTTTACCCAGTAATAGAGCACTTGCTACAACAGGGCATTCTGGTAAGAACGTCCAGCACTGCCAATAGTCCCATCTTCCCTGTGAAAAAGAGTGGGGGGAGGGGTTACCGGCTAGTGCAGGATCTAAGGGGGATTAACAAAATAGTTGAGAGTCAGTTCCCCGTAGTGCCAAATCCAGCTGTCATCCTAATGCAAATCCCTCCCACTGCGAAATTTTTCACTGTTATTGACCTCTGCTCCGCTTTCTTTTCGGTACCTCTGCACCCTGACAGCCAATATTTGTTTGCATTTACATACAGAGGAGTCCAATACACATGGACTCGATTACCACAAGGATTCATAGATAGTCCAAGTATATTTTCCCAGGCTTTGCATGATTGTTTACAGTCTTTCCAACCAGTGAGTGGATCAGTATTAATACAGTACGTGGATGATCTACTACTGTGTTCTGATTCATTGGAAGCATCCCTGAAGGATACGAAACAGCTCCTGTTTCATCTTTCAGACACAGGACACAAGGTTTCCAAAGACAAGTTGCAATTATGCCAAACTAAGGTAAAATATTTGGGACACTGTCTAACACAAGGACTGAGACACCTGACCGCTGATAGAATTCAAACAATTAGAGACATGACTCTGCCACAAACCCAGCAACAGATCAGAACGTTTTTAGGAATGTGTGGGTATTGCCGTAACTGGATCCCAGGGTTTTCCATTCTAGCGTTACCCTTGCAGGAGATGGTCTCCTCAAACAAACCTGATCGGATTTCGCATACAGACGAGTCTGAGACAGCATTTGAGAGACTTAAACAGTGCCTAACGCAGGCACCAGCATTAGGTATGCCAGACTATGGGAAACCCTTTGAACTATACGGAACAGAAAGTGCTGGTTGCGCGGCAGGCGTACTAACCCAAAAGCACGGTGATGCCAGCAGGCCAGTAGCCTATTACAGCGCTCAGCTAGACACAGTAGCGCGATCCCTCCCCACATGCTTGCGAAGCGTTGCTGCGATAGCATTGCTAGTAACGAAAAGCGAAGATGTCGTGCTAGGTCACAACCTCACAATTCATACACCACATGCAGTGTCAGCCTTGCTGAATTCTGCCCAAACCAGGCACGTCTCATCAGCGCGGTTTACAAGATGGGAATTGGCACTAATGGCCCCCGTAAACATCACCATAAGGAGATGCAGTGCATTAAATCCTGCAACATATCTCCCAGGTGTGCCTGGACAGGCACAAAGGGTGGAGGATGAGAGTGGTGGGGAAGGAGGATTTAATACAAAGGAAGACACACATGATTGTATGGAATATTTGACCCAAAATTTTACCGCAAGGCCTGACATCAGTGACAACCCACTGGAAGATGTAGAACTTACGTTCTACACGGACGGTAGTTGTCATAGACAGTCAGACTCGGGAGACTTGTGTACTGGATATGCAGTCGTAGATGACCAAGGCACCATAGAAGCGGAACCGCTAGGCCCACCTCACTCAGCCCAGGTTGCTGAACTGGTCGCCCTAACCAGAGCATGTGAATTGGCTAAGGGCAAATCAGCCAATATCTACACCGACTCTAGATACGCATTCGGGGTAGTCCATGATTTCGGAGCCCTATGGCGCCTCAGAAATTTCATGACGGCAGCTGGTACACCGGTAGCGCATGCAGCTCACATAAAAAGGCTTCTAACAGCGATACAGGAACCCGACAGAGTGGCTGTTATCAAATGTAAAGCACACACATATAGCCAAGACCCAGTATCACTTGGTAACAGCCGAGCAGACGAAGCTGCTAAGTTAGCAGCTGCTACCCCCAGACAGACAGACACCACACAACTGATGGTATTTAATACCATCAACACACAGAAGTTGTGTGAGATGCAAAATTTGTGTTCCACACAGGAAAAGGCAGTCTGGAAGGCAAAAGGATATGGCCAGGAGTCCTCAGGACTCTGGACGGATGGACACGGTAAACCAGTGGCCCCCAGAGCATACCTTCCATGTTTAGCTGAGGCAGCTCACGGGCTGACTCATCTGGGCAAGGAAGGGATGTGCAAGTTGGTAAGAGCATATTGGTGTGCCCCAGGATTTTCATCTCATGCGAGTAAATGAGCAATGTCATGCCTTACCTGTTTGAGAAAGAACATCGGAAAGGCAATACCTACAGAACCATCTCATATCCCACCTGCCGGCGGCCCTTTCCAGGTAATACAGATTGACTTTATTCAATTACCCCCTTGTCGAAATTTGAAATATGTACTTGTTTGTATAGATGTTTTCTCAAATTGGGTCGAAGCATTTCCGGCGGCCACAAATACCGCTATGTTTACTGCTAAGAAAATTGTGCAGGAATTTGTATGTAGATATGGTATCCCTAGAATTATCGAAAGTGATAGGGGTACCCATTTTACAGGTGATGTCTTTCAAGGAATGTGTAAATTGATGGGAATTGATAGCAAGCTGCACACTCCATACCGTCCACAGGCGAGTGCGAAAGTGGAAAGAGTGAACAGCACTATTAAAAATAAACTGAGTAAAGTGATGGCAGAGACAGGATTGACATGGCCAGAAGCTTTACCCATTGTACTGTACAGCATCAGAACCACTCCCAGGTCCCCTCTTAATCTGTCTCCCTTTGAAATCTTGTTTGGTCGACAACCGCGTGTTATGATTAACCCTCAGGATGATTTGAAGTGTAACAATGAAGTGACTGTAAAATACTTGATTAACATGAGTAAACAGTTAAGGAATCAAAATGATAATCTGAAGTTAGTGATTCCTGATTTACCAGATAGTAATTGTCATGACATTGAACCTGGGGATTATGTAATGATACGGAATTTTATACGCTCAGGTTGCCTTATTGACAGATGGGAAGGACCATACCAGGTCTTATTGACTAGCACTACAGCATTGAAGGTTGCTGAGAGAGAGACTTGGGTTCATTCGTCCCACTGTAAGAAGGTTGCTGATCCAGAGAGGTCCCGTGATAAGGAACAGACGGTAGAGGTTGTATCACTGGAGTGTCTGTTCCAGGAGGATTGAGGCGGCACCTGAGCATTGAAAATCACAAGACCAAAAGCAGTTGTCGATCCCCTGTTCCCTTTTATTGTTTTTCTCCAACTTCCCATCCCCTCTCCCTCAAATTATTTTTTCCCCCTTCTCATTCTTCTCCGTTTCCTCCTACAAGATGGACTTGCCCCAAGAGACTGTGATCCGGATTTTCCTGTTGACCATGATGTTGACCAGAGCAGTCTGTTCCGGCAAGAGTACCATGGAGGTCGAGAGAGGTTCTGGAATGGGTTCTGATGATAAAGATAGAGGCGTAGTTTTCCAAGAACAACTTAACCAACAAGTAAAGGCGAGTATCAGAAAACGATCCGATAGCATTGACCATAGAAGGAATTGTGAAGGATTGTTAGCTGAAGAAAACTGTATCTGTAGGCTCTGTGACAACGTAGTGGAGGATGGGTGCATAAAGAAATGCCAATCCAGTTTTAATATCCATATGGACCGGCATCCATTGAGTGACTATCACTCCTTAGTGGGTAGTGTGTTAAATAAAACAGATTGTTGGGTATGCTCTCAAGTACCTCAAGGTCATAGCAAATCAGGGCTAGTACCATTTCCTTTAACGTTAGGGGAGGTACTTGAGTTAAGTGGTGGGAGACCGGTGGACAGGAGGTTTAATATCTCCAGCCCTCCTAGTTTGAAGCTCCACCAATACCATGTGGATAGGTCCCTATTATGTTTTAACATCTCCAATCCCCGAAAGCCGGGAAATTGGGAAGTGTCATGGAGTAATCAAATCATGACCTTTTCGCATAGAGCAGATAGAATGCCTACAGATACAGAGCTTATACGCCACATAGCCAGTAGAGGAAAATCTTTCCGGTATAGGTATACCTTAGGTAATAGGATTACGAGAGTTGGAGAGGTATCACCAGGATACTGTGCACATATCGTACAACCTGATACGTGTACTAAGCAGATGGAAGAATTAGGGTTAGGAGATTTCACATGGAAGGTGTGTAATATGGTTATGTCCTACTCCGTCCCATATGTTCTCCCCGATGATGCATATTTCATATGCGGGAGAAAGGCGTATAAGTGGCTTGCCCCAAACTCTGAAGGATTGTGTTATATTGGAAAAGTACTGCCTAAAGTAATGACTGTATCACATGACAAAATGAAAGACATACACCGTGTTGCCCAAACTCCTTATACTCACACCCATTACGAGCACGTAGTTAAACGGCACCTGATAGAAAGAACAGAGCATCCGGCCTCTGACATGATCCATGAATCCACCGGGATTCAGTTTCTAATCGCGTTAGACATCACTCGCACCGCCAGAGGAGTGTTGAATTATAAATACATATCTGCACTTGCAAATTTGTTAGATAATATCACTGAAATGTATGATGACACGTTTAGGTATACTGGAAGAGAACTTCAAGCTTATAAAACAGAACTGGTACAGCATAGAATGGTTCTTAATTACCTCACAGCAGTGACAGGCGGATATTGTGTCACACTGGCAACACAATACGGCGTGAAATGTTGCACATATATTACGAATAGCACCGAGGATCCGGTCGAGGTCATAGACCAAAAGATGGACGATATTCTCCAACTGAAGTGGGAATTTCGCAGGAGACACAATCTCACTCTTGCTGCTGTAGGTAATGAGCTGACTGGTTGGGTGTCATGGTTGAACCCGCGAAATTGGTTCTCTGGTTTAGGAGACTGGGCTCAAGGAGTCATAATGGATGTTGGGAAGTTTCTCCTATGTATCTTAGGTGTTATCATAACGATTGGTTTGATATTTAGATGCGGTCAGGCTTTAATGAAGTGCAATCGTCGTACTAGGGTAATGAGTTTAAGGAGTGAGGAAACTGTAATTCCCATGGATCTGATTTATGACCCAAATGTAGAAACAATGATGTGATGAAAATGCGATTTCTACGGTCCGTTTCTTTCACCTGTTTTTCCGTTTCCTCCAAGGTAAAAAGACCCACTTGGACGAGGAATTTGATGAGCCGATATACAGACAACAGAGGGATTAAAGAAGAAGTTTTGACAACCTGATGCACAGATTTTTGATGAACTTTGCCATAGATCCCCAGTTTCCCTAGGAATTTTAAAATTACACTAGCCCAACACTTTTGTAAATCTATGGACATTGACAGCTTTTGCTCGCACCTTATGGGCAAAAGCACAAAGAAGACTGCAACCAACAGACACCAAACAAGACCTCAATCGACGAATGTACATTTACCTGACATAGAATACCACCGCATTTACCGTAATTATGTCTTTTCTTCATTTCTACAACCCTCAGGTAATGACACACATAGTCGATAGGGAATACAGGCACAGATATCAGCAATCACATATCTCCCCCATTCATGTATCATCAACTAAAATGTGCTCCCCCATTTTGTTACAACCAAAGCCGAAAAGAGCTCGGTAAAGTTTGACAGCCCATCCACAGACCCGTACCACGGGATAAGAAGGAATTCAAATGTATACTTCGCAATGCCTTGAAGCTTGATGTACAACACGTACGGCACGATGATACATGACCCCCCCCAAACATGGATTCATACACACATGCTTCTACTATCTCACTAGGTCATACCCTCTTCACACCTTCTCCACTCTCCTCCCTTACCCAACCATGGAAATGTATTAACCCCTGACATATATATTTTTCTCTTTTTGAAATGTTTTAGAAGGTGGCAGTTATTGTTGACTGCCAAAGGGTGGACTGTCAAAGTCAGAAAAATATCTCTATGCACACTACCATATTTGCACCTCACACAGGTCCGTGCTGCGCATGCGTACGCTCTCCCGAACGTGCGCATACTCACAGTCGCGGGCACCCGCAGGCGCACGGTATGCGTATTTACGGTAGAGTTTATGTGATCGTAGCGTGCGACTCAATCGTTACATATTTTCACTATATAATGTATTTTGTAGATCATGGTCCCTTTGATAGATTCTGAAAGTTTGGTTAATGTAGAATGTTCATAAACAGAGAAATCCCTCTTTGTTTGATACGAAGGGACAGACAGGAGTAATACAGTGGTGTTTAGTACCCATCGGAAGAGTATTTAATTAGCAATATTCCGGTGTTGGTTTGAAGCAGATTAATCGCTCGTGCGAATAGTTATGGACATAAGAAGTTTATGAACATTTACTGTATTTGCACTTACTTATCCATGCGGCGGGAAACCCAGTTTCCCTCCCACCTGAGCTGTTGGAAATAGTCACGGCCCACCTGTATGAATTAACCTATGACCTTTTGTTATAATGCGAGGAGGAATTCCTGTGTCCAATGAACAATGAGATTGTAGGGACCATTGAATTGTATTGTGTGTGGGGCATAAATAGACAAGCCGATCACATCCAGCTCTCACTCTTCAACGGATATCATTGCTGAAAATCGGGAGCTGGATGTCCAGAGGCGCATGCGATCGTTTCCCCTTGTGCGTAAGTGTTTCTCCGCAACCATATTGTTCTTACTGTTATTGTGAGCCATTTCTCTCTCTCTCTCTCTTCTCCTCTTTCTCTCTTATTTTCCCTTAAAACATAATTGTATTGTATTGTATTTCCTGTGTAGTTATCTGGTTAGGTAGTCTATGTTATATTGTAGTGTATGACTTGTATTGTGTTAATTCTTGTGCAAGTATATCATTCATAATATATATATATGTTAGGCGTTGGACCCTAAGCCCAGGTATCTGTGTATTTCTTGTAGTGTTAAGTATTCACAGAGCGTCGGTGACGCTCAAACAGCTTTTGAGTTAATAAGGTTACACTAGGTTGCATCTACACCCTATCTCTACACTAAGGCTTTACAGCATATTACACTGTTTATGGTTTAGATACAAAGGTTTAACATTGTTAGCGTCAGCGCCGCTGGTGATCTCCTCGTGGTCCCGAGCGTCCGCTACGCTATAGCGAATCATTACGTTAGTCAGCAGCCAATAGCGTGCCTGCCCGTGAGCTCTTGGCCGTGAGCGAACGTGACGCTTGAGCGTCTCGACTACGGCTAAGCGATTGCTACGCAACGTGCGTACCCTTACGGTACTCCATACGTAAATAGCGTACAGTGTTCTTAGACCTCATAAAGGGTTTTATATAAGATAAATATTCAGCTTTATCACTTTAATGCTTGTAGCAAATAGCAGTGATCTATATATACATACATAAATACATACATACATACATATGTACAGATTTATGACTCAATTAATTTTTTACCTGCACCTGAGCCTATCATTTCTTCCAGGTGTCATGTTTTGCATGAGTTACAGAACTGAAAATATTTGTAGACTCCAGAGTAAGCCTAATTGTATTTTAGGTCACCAGAATCACTGGAGTATGCTAAAAAAGTTATTCAAATTAATTGGATTCAATATGTGTGTAATTGTTCTTTTGTACCTGTCTTGTAACATAGTAATTTTTAGCTACTTTACATTATGGAACGTATTTTATGTTGTGATTGGGTAAAGGGTGCTCACAGAGCTTAAACATTACTCACCACTCTTGAAAGAAACAACACAGTCTAGATTACTTTCAAATATATGGTGTTACTCCAAAATAGTTTCACAGTAAGTGAAACATTTTTGGGGGGAAAATAAGTGTTAAAAATGGTCAGTACAATCAGGGCCAGCTCGAGCTTATTTTATTTGGAAAGCAAATATCAATTTTCGCCAACCTTGATGGGATAAACATTTTAAAGGGATGTGGTCTCACAAGAAAGGGGCATTGCCAAACAACTGTACCTCCAAGTTACAGGGAGATATTGGGTGACAGGGAAATAGTGGGTAACTGGGGAAGCAGGGGTGATAGGTAGATAGTGGGTGAATGTTGAGGCAGGGGTGACAGGGAGATAGTGAGTGACTGAGGCAGGGGTGACAGGGAGATAGTGGGTTACAGGTAGATAATGGGTGACTGTTGAGGCAGGGTGACATGAAATAGTGGGTAACTGGGGAAATAGGGGTGACAGGTAGATAGTGGGTGACTGGTGAAGCAGGGGTGACAGGTAGATAGTGGGTGACTGTTGAGGCAGGGGTGACAGGGAGATAGTGGGGACTGAGGCAGGGGTGACAGGTAGATATGAAAAGGTTCAAAAAAGAAAAAAGTCGTGAAAAACTCATGTCAACCTATTGACCTGTCGCCCTAGACCATGTCGGCCTAGAGACCCTGTCGACCTAGTTACTGTCGACCAACAGTGGTCGACCTAGACATTGTCAACCTAGTTACTATCTACCTTCTATACCACACCCGTAGCGAGGATGGCTTCAGTGGAGCATGAACTCTAGGCGCAGGCAAAGTTAGAGGGCGCGCCAACACCTCCCGGTGCCGCGGACCGCTGTACAGGCAGCCGCAGAGCAGGAGGAGATGGAGCAGAGGGTGTGCACAGTGAATCGGGCTCTGAGACTAGGTAGGGAACAGGGCAGGCCAGAGGCGACAGCATGATATACTAAAAGCAGACACATGTTGGAGCTCTACCCGTCCTCTGTATATGTCTCATTGTGTGCTTGTAGCTGTGTAGCAGGGTCACTTCTGGCACCACTCTCTGCCTCCGCTGCTGCACCACCTATCTCTGTTTAGCCCAGCTGCTGCAGCACCTCTCTCTGCCCTAGCTGATGCAGCACCTATTACTGCACCAGTTGCTGCAACACCTCTCCCTGCCCCAGCTTTTGTAACACCTCTCTCTTCCCTGGAAGCTGCAGCACGTATCTACGTCAGATGCTGCAGCACCTCTCTCTGCCCTACTGTAGCTGCTGCAGCAGATCTCTCTGTCCCAGTTTCTGCATAATCTCTCTTTGCCCCAGCTGCTGCTGCAACACCTTAATCTGCCTCTCCGGCATCTGCACCACCTCTCTCTGCCGCTCAATCTTCTGCTCATTTTCATTGAGGCATAGTGGGATTATCAGGTCTGGGATAGCAGTTCTAAGAATATTTTTCATTGAGGCATTGGGGGAATATCAAGTTGGGGGTGTGTGCATTATTTTCATTGGGAGCTTGGAGGGAGGGTTAGGTTCAGTGGGGGGGGGGTCACATTTGGGGCATTATTTTCATTAAGGGGTTGTGAGGTGAGGTCAGTTGGGCATACATAGTGTTTTTAATTTGCAGCATTTTAATCAAACAAGTAAATAGTTAAATACAGCTACTTACTTGGCAGCTCTAGTGTAGTGTAATGTGTATAAGGGGCTCTACCATGGCATAACATGTATAACGGGCTCTACCATGGTGTAATGTGTATAAGGGCTTTACTGTGGCGAAACGTGTATAAGTGGTTCTACTGTGGTGTAACATGTATCAGTGGCTCTACTGTGGTGTAACGTATATAAGGGGTCCATTTGTGTGGTATAATGTGAATAACGAACACTACTGTGCAGTGTAATGTGAATTGCTACTATTCTGTGACCATGCCCCTTTCCCATGAAGCTATGCCCCTATATTTTAGTTCAGCGCGCACTGTCCATATTTAAAACATAGGGTGCACCCAAAGGAAACTTTTGCCCTGAGCTCCACAAGGTATAGAACTGACCCTGTCACCAATTTAGGATTTAAAAAAAATATATATTTTCAAATGTAACATGCCATCACATGTTGGCCAGGACCCTAATTCAGTACAGGGGAGGGTGGCGCCAAACCATACCCTTGCTCCGGGGCACTATGGCACCTAGCTACACCTCTGATTACACCATCCATACAGCTTTTGTATGGTTCCAACTTCCTTACGGTTAGACATGGGGACCAAGCAGAAAAGAAAAAAACTAAATGGTTGGAGACAATAGTCTCAAACCAAATAAACCGGCGCTAATTAGTTTTGTTTTATTAAAAACCAGTGTTCCTTTAAAGCTGCTGAGTAAAAACAGCTTGCTAGGCTGCACAACAAAAAACTATTAGGACAACTGGAAATTACTCTGCGCTCAGAAATACTCTATAGATGGTATATGTATGGTCTGTCATGAAGAATAAATGACTTAATATATAGGTTAATAGTTTTATCTAGAAATATTTACGATTGACATATAACATGTAACACAACACACAAATAGTAACAAGTTAGTACCTATTCAGCATAAAGTAACTAGTTAGTATTGAATAAGTAGCTAAAAGCTTGTAAGAAAGCACTGAAAGTTATTCTTTAGATAAGAAATATCTGTAAAGATTTGTAAAACATATAATGGAAGTTTAAAATATAGAATATTGCACTCCTCGTAGGTATTTGAATAATTACACTGGCGTCCCAGTGTGTTACTGAAATAAATGTCCCGCAAATAATTCACAGTAGTTACAGTCTAATGAAAGCAGCATAGACTTAGATATATTTACCCACGTGTTGGTTCCTAAAAGGTTCCGTTGGCAATGATACATGTGGTATAACTGTTGTGATGTAATTGCTGCTTGATAGTACTGTACATGACAGCCCCGCTGGGAGGTACATACGTCCCTGCTCTCCCGTGAGCGCTGCCCGCTGATACACTCTGCGGCTGTTTGTGAAGAAACTGTGCATGGAAATATAGCCCTCACGGCGGAGGTCAGCCCGGATTCAACCGGCGTGCAGCAGCAAGTCCTTGTAGCGGTATGTGGAAGCGCTATCTGCTGGGGTGCTGTATAATCACCGGTAATGATACTGGGTAGTCTAGACCTCACAACAGGGGTCAAGCAAAGTTCAGCCGGATTCAGCCGGTGAATAGCCGGGTGTATTTTCAGCGGTGCGCGGGAGCTGTGAGATGAAGCGGTGAATACCAACTGGAGAGCACAATTCAAAAGAGTGGGCGTCAATGCGTTTCGTCTCCTAGCAACCGGAGACTTCCTCAAGACGGACCAAGCAGCACACATACTGTACACTAAGCTCATGTTCCCAGATTTCTCATCCTTTGGTGAGCAGCACAATGCTCTGCAGTGCTGGGGGGGGGGGGAGAGGGGGCTGTGTCTGCCCATTGTGTGGAAGGACCTTGATTACTGGGAGCGGGGACTGATGAGGGAGGGATGAAAGCAGCATCGGAGCTCACTCATCCACAGACCACGCTTTTCCCAGCTCCAGGCTCAAACTTGCAGGAGTCCAGAGGAAGCTGGAGGCGGAGCCGTGAGTGAACTGGCACTCATTACCTCTGCAGAGGCTTATGAGGGAACTGCTGCCGCTCCTTCGGCAGCCATTTTTCTTTGGCTTCATTGAGCTTCTGCGCAAGCACAGAGGCTCTAAGTTAACGCCGCAGGGTCAAAGCTGAATGCCAATCACAGCAGCAGCTCGGCTGGGGGTTGATGTGTGGCCTCTGAGAGGACAAAGGGACCGGCCAAGCATGATCTGTCTCGGCATGCCAATCCGCCCCTGGTTAAAACTTTCTTGTTTTACCCACAACACCTAAGAGTTTCCTAACAGAAATAAAATTGTTGCTGTACCATCTTGCTCTTTCCCAATGCAATCGCCGGTTTTGCTTTATTTGTACTGTTTCTATCACAGTCACTAGGTCAGTATAAGCATGGTTTGACTCCATACACAAGGAAATAACATTTGCAGAGAGAGTTAGATTTGGGTGGGTTATTTTGTTCTGTGCAGAGTAAATACTGGCTGCTTTATTTTTACACTGCAATCTAGATTTCAGTTTGAACACACCCCACCAAAATCTAACTTTCTCTGCACATGTTACATCTGCACAACCTGCAAAGCACATGGGGGGTAATTCAGACCTGATCGCTGCTGTGCATTTTCGCACAGCGGGTGAACAGGTCCAAACTGCGCATGGTCATGCACCGCAATGCACAGGTGCATCGCGGATCGCTGCTCAGCAATGGGTTTGTGCGACAGATCCGTTTGCATGGGTGATCGCAAGGAGATTGACAGGAAGAAGGCATTTGTGGGTGGCAACTGACCGTTTTCAGGGAGTGTCTGCAGGGAGGGTTCCTGACGTCAATTCCGGTCCCGGACAGGCTGATGTGATAGCAGCGGCTGAGTAAGTCCTGGGCTGCACAGAGACTGCACAAAATCTGATTGTACACATGCGTTAAGCACACTTGCACAGCTAAAATACACTCCCCCTGTAGGCGGCGACAATCTGATCACAGCAGTGCAAAAATCAATTGCGATCAGGTCTGAATTAGGCACATGGTTTTGCCCATTAGAGAAAAAAAACTTGCTGCTTCGATCAGGTCTGAATTAGGCCCATTGACAAGTAGGCAGGATCATCATTTCATCATTGTTTCATAATTTTTCCACTTTTATTTCTTATGTAAACCTATCAGCACACAAACATTTTTAATTATAATCACATGACATTCTTATTTATTACTTTAATCCAGGCTTGTGTATGAAAAAATGAGTTTTATGGTAAGAACTTACCTTTGTTAAAACTCTTTCTGCGAGGCACACTGGGCTCCACAAGGATAGACATTGGGGTGTAGAGTAGGATCTTGATCTGAAGCACTAACAGGCTCAAAAGCTTTGACCTTCTTCCCAAGATACATAGCGCCGCCTCCTATATCACCCCGCCTCCGTGCACAGGAGCTCAGTTTTGTTAACCAGCCCAATGCAGTAGCAAGTAAAAGAGACGACAACTGCCAGTTGCCACAAACACCACACTTTCCCGACAGGAGAAGTGTCAGTGGCTAATGCCATATCAACCCAAAGAAGCTAAGTGCATCAGGGTAGGCGCCCAGTGTACCTCGCAGAAAGAGTTTTAACAAAGGTAAGTTCTTACCATAAAACTCGTTTTCTGCTGCGGGGTATACTGGGCTCCACAAGGATAGACATTGGGGATGTCCTAAAGCAGTTACTTATGGGAGGGGACGCACTGTAGCGGGCACAAGAACCCGGCGTCCAAAGGAAGCATCCTGGGAAGCGGCGGTATCGAAGGCATAGAACCTAATGAACGTGTTCACTGAGGACCACGTAGCCGCCCTGCACAATTGTTCAAGGGTCGCATCACGGCGGGCCGCCCAAGAAGGTCCAACAGACAGAGTAGAATGGGCCGTAATGTGAGCAGGAGCTGACAGATCAGCCCTCACATAAGCATGTGCAATCACCATTCTAATCCATCTGGCCAAAGTCTGCTTGTGAGCAGGCCAGCCCCGTTTGTGAAATCCAAACAGAATAAAGAGAGAATCAGATTTCCTAACAGAAGCAGTTCTCTTCACATAGATACAGAGAGTCCGTACCACATCCAAAGACCGCTTTTTGGGAGACAGATCAGAAGAAAGAAGTGCCGGAACCACAATCTCCTGGGTAAGGTGGAACGAAGAAACCACCTTAGGCAAATAACCGGGACGAGTCCAAAGAACCGCTCGGTCACGGTGAAATATCAGATATGGGGAACTACAAGACAAGGCACTTAAATCCGACACTCTTCTAGCTAAAACAATAGCCAGCAGAAACACCACCTTAAGGGAAAAACACTTAAGATTAACTGAACCAAGAGGTTCAAACGGAGACTCTTGTAACGCCTCCAAAACCACCTACAAGTCCCAAGCAGCCACAGGCGGGACATAGGGAGGTTGGATACGCAACACACCCTGAGTAAAGGTATGCACATCAGGTAAGGTCGCAATTTTTCTCTGAAACCACACAGACAAGGCAGATATTTGAACCTTGAGGGAGGCCAGACACAGGCCTAAGTCCAGGCCCTGCTGAAGAAAGGCCAACAACTTGGTTATACTAAACTTGGAAGCGTCATATTCGGTAGATGCGCACCAAAGTAAGAAGGCCAGACCCTATAGTAAATCCGAGCAGAAGCCAGTTTCCAGGCCCGCAACACAGTTTGAATGACCGCCTCAGAAAACCCTTTAGCCCTTTAGATGGAAGCTTCAAGAGCCACGCCGTCAAAGACAGCCGGGCTAGATCCTGGTAGACACAGGGGCCCTGAACGAGGAGGTCTGGGCGTTGCGGAAGTAGAATTGGACGCTCCGACAATAGGCCCTGCAGGTCTGAAAACCAGTGCCGTCTGGGCCAAGCTGGAGCTATGAAAAGCAGAATTCCTCTTTCTTGCTTGAACTTCTGAATTACCCTGGGCAGGAGCGACACCGGAGGGAACACGTACAGCAGCCGAAACCTCCACAGCACTGCCAGCGCATCCACGGATGCTGCTTGAGGATCCCTTGTCCTTGTTCCGAAGACCGGAACCTTGTGATTGTGTTGAGACGCCATCAGATCTACGTCTGGAAGGCCCCACTTTTCCACTAGGAGTTGAAACACTTCTGGATGGAGGCCCCGCTCACCGGCATGTACGTCCTGACGACTGAGAAAGTCTGCTTCCCAAATCAGGACTCCCGGAATGAATATTGCCGATATAGCCAGTAGATGGCGTTCCGCCCAATGTAGAATCCGTGAGACTTCCTTCATTGTCAAAAAGCTTTGAGTGCCACCTTGATGATTTATGTAAGCCACTGTGGTGGCGTTGTCCGACTGTACTTGAACAGGACTGTTCTGAATTAAATGCTGGGCCAGGGTCAACGCATTGAAGACAGCCCGCAATTCCAGAATGTTGATCGAGAGGAGAGATTCCTCTTTGGTCCACCGACCCTGAAGGGAGTGTTGCTCCAGCACCGCTCCCCAACCTCTGAGACTGGCATCTGTCGTGAACAAGACCCAGTCGGATATCCAGAAGGGACGGCCCCTGCACAACCGTTGGTCCTGGAGCCACCAGTGGAGCGACAGATGGACCTCCGGAGTCAATGAGATCATGTGAGACCTGATCCGGTGAGGCAGGCCATCCCACTTGGCTAGAATCAGCCTTTGGAGAATGAAATTGAGCATACTCCACCGTGTCGAATGCTGATAACATGAGGCCCAGCACCTGCATTGCTGAATGTATCGACAGTTGCGGACGAGAAAGAAAGCAATGAATCCTGTCCTGAAGCTTCAGGACTTTCTCCTGAGACAAGAACAACCGCTGGTTGTGAGAGTCCAATAGCGTCCCCAGGTGCACCATGCTCTGAGCAGGGACCAGGGAGGATTTCTTCCAGTTGATGAGCCACCCGTGGGCTTGTAGAAACAGGACAGTCATATCCAGATGACGTAGGAGAATTTCTGGGGAATTTGCCAGGATTAACAAGTCGTCCAGATACGGCAGTATACTGACCCCTTGACGGCGGAGTACCACCGTCATCACCGCCATAACTTTGGTGAAGACTCGCAGAGCTGTAGTTAAACCAAAAGGTAACACCCGAAACTGGTAATGGAGGTTGCCAATCGCAAACCTCAGGTATTGCTGATGTGACACTGCTATAGGAATATTCAGGTAAGCATCCTGTATGTCCAGGGAGACCATGTAATCCCCAGGTTCCAAGGCCATAACTATAGAGCGTAGGGTTTCCATACGGAACTTGGAAACTTTCACAAACCTGTTCAATGCCTTGAGATTGAGAATGGGCCGAGAGGACCCGTTCGGTTTCGGGACTAGAAACAGCGAAGAATAGTACCCCCGGCCCCTCTGAGCAACAGGCACCTGTACTACGACTTCTGTATCCAGGAGGGTCTGTACCACTGAATGTAGAGTGTTTGCCTTTGTCTGGTCTAAAGGGACGTCTGTCAGACAAAATCGATGAGGGGGACGGTTTTTGAAGGCTATGGTGTAACCTCGAGTGACGACTTCCTGTACCCAGGCATCTGAAGTGGTCTTACAGCCATTCCTGGGTATACCCTAGAAGCCGGCCCCCCACCCTGGGACCCCCCAGGGGGAGGCTCGCCCCATCATGCGGCAGGCTTATCCGTCTTGGACGCTGGCAGACGGGCATCCCAGGCTCTTTTGGGCTTCGGCTTACCAGGTTTGGAAGTGCGGGCCTGCTTGTTGTACGCCTGACCTTTTGCTTTACCTGAAGGACAAAAGGGGCGAAAGGAAGTACCTTTAGCTTTCGACGCAGAAGGAGCGGTACTTGGCAGACAGGCAGTTTTGGCAGTAGCCAAGTCAGCCACTATCTTATTTAAGTCTTCCCCAAACAGAATATCTCCCTTGAAAGGGAGTACCTCCAGGGTTTTTCTAGAGTCCAGATCCACAGACCAGGATCTCAGCCACAATATCCGGCGAGCCAGGCCTGATGTAGTAGAGGCCTTGGCTGCTAGAATACCGGCATCAGAAGCCGCCTCTTTAATATAGTGAGAAGCTGTGACAATATATGACAAGCATTGTCTAGCATGGTCAGAAGAGATTTCAGCTTCCAACTCTAGGGCCCATGCTTCAATAGCCCCTGCAGTGTTGCTGCAATAGAGGGCCTTTTTGCAGCACCCGTGAGGGTATAAATCATTTTCAGACAACCCTCCACACGTTTATCTGTAGGCTCTTATAGAGACGTAACGGTAGTGACAGGTAGAGCTGAGGAAACCACCATCCTAGCCACATGTGAGTCTATTGGAGGAGGCGTTTCCCAATTTTTAGACAGCTTTGGCGTAAGGGGATAGCGAGCCAGCATCTTCTTTGAGGCACAAACTTCTTTCCCGGGTTTCCCCAGGGTTCCTGACGTATCTCCACTAGGTGGTCAGAGTGAGGTAAAACTTGTTTAAACCACCAACTGACGATTGAACCTATCTGGTTTCTTAGGAGGGACGGATGGCTCGGGATCATCCGTAATCTGTAAAATCAACTTAATAGCCTCCAAAAGATCAGGAACATCCACATGTGAACTACCCTCCCCATCAGCAGTATCTGTGTCAGAATCTGTGGGGTCAGTGTAAGCGCCATCTTCATCAGACGAGGTGTCAGTGACAGCAGTGGATTGTGACGAGATAAGAGCTTTCTTAGAGGACCCCTTGGTCTTAGGCGAGCGAGGGTCAGACTTTTTAGTAGTCAAGGACTGGTTCAACTTCTTTAATTGAGCAGACAAATTATCCGCCCACGGCGGGTTAGCTGCGGGGACCACATACGGTTGCATCGGCATAGGAGGTCCCATAGCGGGGTTAGTTTAGTAACTAGCGTATGTAGAAGCGTAGAGAAAGTAGCCCACGGTGGGTCATTATGTACCCCCATTGCTACAATCCCACTGAGGGGCCAGGAGCCCCCAGAACCAGAACCCACAGCTGCTATAGTCTCCTCATAGGGATCTGTGGCTTCAGCAACACCGGCAGTGTGTTCAGCCCCAGAACAGTTACCTTCAGAAGCAGACATGATATAACTTGCAGTATCAGGTAACACAGTACAATTGTCAGCAGCACAATACCTCTTGCCCAAACCCCTGCGCAGTGTAGTCAGCACAAGCAGAGATACGGGAGAGATATGGGGGGTTATTCCGAGTTGATCGCAGCAGGAACTTTGTTAGCAGTTGGGCAAAACCATGGGGGTCATTCCGAGTTGTTCGCTCGTTATATTTTTCTCGCAACGGAGCGATTAGTCGCTAATGCGCATGCGCAATGTCCGCAGTGCGACTGCGCCAAGTAAATTTGCTATGCAGTTAGGTATTTTACTCACGGCATTACGAGGTTTTTTCTTCGTTCTGGTGATCGTAATGTGATTGACAGGAAGTGGGTGTTTCTGGGCGGAAACTGGCCGTTTTATGGGTGTGTGCGAAAAAACGCTACCGTTTCTGGGAAAAACGCGGGAGTGGCTGGAGAAACGGAGGAGTGTCTGGCCGAACGCTGGGAGTGTTTGTGACGTCAAACCAGGAACGAAACTGACTCAACTGATCGCAGTTGCCGAGTAAGTGTGGAGCTACTCAGAAACTGCTAAGTGTCTATTCGCAATTTTGCAAATCTTTCGTTCGCAATTTTGATATGCTAAGATTCACTCCCAGTAGGCAGCGGCTTAGCGTGTGCAAAGCTGCTAAAAGCAGCTTGCGAGCGAACAACTCGGAATGAGGGCCCATGTGCACTGCAGGAGAGGCAGATATAACATGTGCCGAGAGAGTTAGATTTGGGTGTGGTGTGTTCAATCAGCAATCTAAATTGCAGTGTAAAAATTAAGCAGCCAGTATTTACCTTGCACAGAAACAAAATAACCCACCCAAATCTAACTCTCTCTGCACATGTTATATCTGCAGTGCACATGGTTTTGCCCAATTGCTAACAGAATTCCTGCTGCGATCAACTTGGAATTACCCCCATGGTGACTAAAATCACAAAGAAAAATACGTATTAAAGTATATCTTGTGAAAATCCTATATAGTTATAAAACCTGACGCACCAAGCCCCCTCAGGTTATAGAATATAGTGATAGCAAGTTGAGTGAGAGACACGAAATGGAAACTACTCAGCAAGCTAATGCACACACATATAGTCACAGTTACACAATGCAGAGGTTATTACTAACAATAATACTGCACTGGACCAGCTTATATATATAGCTATGAAGTCAATAGATATAACACTGCACAGTAAGAACTGGATGTATATCTCAGGGTACTTGTACCAGAGAACCCAGACTAAATGCACTCTTTCTTAACTAACACTGTCTAATTGACATGTAGAATACTAAAGTGTCATGTGTAAAGTCACAGCACTGACAACCAGGTGGCTTTACAAAGGAGGATTTGCCCAAGCAGTCCCAGGAACAGTGTAGCTGAGAGAAATGGCACCCAGACACTGACAGGGAGTGAGGGAGAGACAGATATGCAGCTCCAGCGTGGGAACATTTGCTGGAAATGGCGCCCTGGGGCTGGGGGAGGGGCTCCAGGTCTAAGCCTTATCCCCTCTGCTGGCAAAACCACCGGGTACTACGGGCTACTTGAAAAAAGGTTTAGAGAGAAAACCTGACCTGCACCCATGCCCTGGTGATCTAGTCGGATCGCCTGTACTGCCACAGTGTCCACCGCCAGCACGCGCGGCCCACCGGCCGCGCCGGATCGCGATAAAGTGCGGGACCCACTTACCTCCTCCCGAAGTGCGGCCACGCCATCCCGGAGAGCCCCAGCCGTGTGTGACTAACTTGGAAGAAAATCGGAGCCTCCTGCTGTAGGTACCCGGCAACCAAGGTGCGGGAGTGTACAGCGCCGCTGGGGGAGAGATGGAGCTGCAGCAGGCAATGTCTACTGACATCCAACACAATCTGTGCCTCTGCTGCAGCCCTTGTAGTTTTCCTCAGAAAAAGCTTTTTATAGAGCTGCTGTGAGCAGCTCTTCCTGTTACATGCTTGCACCGCAAGCACCAACTACAAAACTGAGCTCCTGTGCACGGAGGCGGGGTGATATAGGAGGCGATGCTATGCATCTGTTATGCACACCAGTGCCTGCAGGAATGTACTGGTGTCAGAACTGTTATGCACTCCAGTGCCTGCAGGAATGTACTGGTGTTTGAACTGTTATGCACACCAGTGCCTGCAGGAATGTAGTGGTGTCTGAACGGATAGGTATGCAAAGCAAATGAACTCACAGACAGACACAGAAGTAGAGATGAGCGCCTGAAATTTTTCGGGTTTTGTGTTTTGGTTTTGGGTTCGGTTCCGCGGCCGTGTTTTGGGTTCGAACGCGTTTTGGCAAAACCTCACCGAATTATTTTTGTCGGATTCGGGTGTGTTTTGGATTCGGGTGTTTTTTTCAAAAAACCCTAAAAAACAGCTTAAATCATAGAATTTGGGGGTAATTTTGATCCCAAAGTATTATTAACCTCAAAAAACATAATTTACACTCATTTTCAGCCTATTCTGAACACATCACACCTCACAATATTATTTTTAGTCCTAAAATTTGCACCGAGGTCGCTGTGTGAGTAAGATAAGCGACCCTAGTGGCCGACACAAACACCGGGCCCATCTAGGAGTGGCACTGCAGTGTCACGCAGGATGTCCCTTCCAAAAAACCCTCCCCAAACAGCACATGACGCAAAGAAAAAAAGAGGCGCAATGAGGTAGCTGTGTGAGTAAGATTAGCGACCCTAGTGGCCGACACAAACACCGGGCCCATCTAGGAGTGGCACTGCAGTGTCACGCAGGATGTCCCTTCCAAAAAACCCTCCCCAAACAGCACATGACGCAAAGAAAAAAAGAGGCGCAATGAGGTAGCTGACTGTGTGAGAAAGATAAGCGACCCTAGTGGCCGACACAAACACCGGGCCCATCTAGGAGTGGCACTGCAGTGTCACGCAGGATGGCCCTTCCAAAAAACCCTCCCCAAACAGCACATGACGCAAAGAAAAAAAGAGGCGCAATGAGGTAGCTGACTGTGTGAGTAAGATTAGCGACCCTAGTGGCCGACACAAACACCGGGCACATCTAGGAGTGGCACTGCAGTGTCACGCAGGATGTCCCTTCCAAAAAACCCTCCCCAAACAGCACATGACGCAAAGAAAAAAAGAGGCGCAATGAGGTAGCTGTGTGAGTAAGATTAGCGACCCTAGTGGCCGACACAAACACCGGGCCCATCTAGGAGTGGCACTGCAGTGTCACGCAGGATGTCCCTTCCAAAAAACCCTCCCCAATCAGCACATGATGCAAAGAAAAAGAAAAGAAAAAAGAGGTGCAAGATGGAATTATCCTTGGGCCCTCCCACCCACCCTTATGTTGTATAAACAAAACAGGACATGCACACTTTAACCAACCCATCATTTCAGTGACAGGGTCTGCCACACGACTGTGACTGATATGACGGGTTGGTTTGGACCCCCCCCAAAAAAGAAGCAATTAATCTCTCCTTGCACAAACTGGCTCTACAGAGGCAAGATGTCCACCTCATCTTCACCCTCCGATATATCACCGTGTACATCCCCCTCCTCACAGATTATCAATTCGTCCCCACTGGAATCCACCATCTCAGCTCCCTGTGTACTTTGTGGAGGCAATTGCTGCTGGTCAATGTCTCCGCGGAGGAATTGATTATAATTCATTTTAATGAACATCATCTTCTCCACATTTTCTGGATGTAACCTCGTACGCCGATTGCTGACAAGGTGAGCGGCGGCACTAAACACTCTTTCGGAGTACACACTTGTGGGAGGGCAACTTAGGTAGAATAAAGCCAGTTTGTGCAAGGGCCTCCAAATTGCCTCTTTTTCCTGCCAGTATAAGTACGGACTGTGTGACGTGCCTACTTGGATGCGGTCACTCATATAATCCTCCACCATTCTATCAATGTTGAGAGAATCATATGCAGTGACAGTAGACGACATGTCCGTAATCGTTGTCAGGTCCTTCAGTCCGGACCAGATGTCAGCATCAGCAGTCGCTCCAGACTGCCCTGCATCACCGCCAGCGGGTGGGCTCGGAATTCTGAGCCTTTTCCTCGCACCCCCAGTTGCGGGAGAATGTGAAGGAGGAGATGTTGACAGGTCGCGTTCCGCTTGACTTGACAATTTTGTCACCAGCAGGTCTTTCAACCCCAGCAGACCTGTGTCTGCCGGAAAGAGAGATCCAAGGTAGGCTTTAAATCTAGGATCGAGCACGGTGGCCAAAATGTAGTGCTCTGATTTCAACAGATTGACCACCCGTGAATCCTTGTTAAGCGAATTAAGGGCTGCATCCACAAGTCCCACATGCCTAGCGGAATCGCTCCGTGTTAGCTCCTTCTTCAATGCCTCCAGCTTCTTCTGCAAAAGCCTGATGAGGGGAATGACCTGACTCAGGCTGGCAGTGTCTGAACTGACTTCACGTGTGGCAAGTTCAAAGGGCATCAGAACCTTGCACAACGTTGAAATCATTCTCCACTGCACTTGAGACAGGTGCATTCCACCTACTATATCGTGCTCAATTGTATAGGCTTGAATGGCCTTTTGCTGCTCCTCCAACCTCTGAAGCATATAGAGGGTTGAATTCCACCTCGTTACCACTTCTTGCTTCAGATGATGGCAGGGCAGGTTCAGTAGTTTTTGGTGGTGCTCCAGTTTTCTGTACGTGGTGCCTGTACGCCGAAAGTGTCCCGCAATTCTTCTGGCCACCGACAGCATCTCTTGCACGCCCCTGTCGTTTTTTAAAAAATTCTGCACCACCAAATTCAAGGTATGTGCAAAACATGGGACGTGCTGGAATTGGCCCAGATTTAATGCACACACAATATTGCTGGCGTTGTCCGATGCCACAAATCCACAGGAGAGTCCAATTGGGGTAAGCCATTCCGCGATGATCTTCCTCAGTTGCCGTAAGAGGTTTTCAGCTGTGTGCGTATTCTGGAAAGCGGTGATACAAAGCGTAGCCTGCCTAGGAAAGAGTTGGCGTTTGCGAGATGCTGCTACTGGTGCCGCCGCTGCTGTTCTTGCGGCGGGAGTCCATACATCTACCCAGTGGGCTGTCACAGTCATATAGTCCTGACCCTGCCCTGCTCCACTTGTCCACATGTCCGTGGTTAAGTGGACATTGGGTACAGCTGCATTTTTTAGGACACTGGTGACTCTTTTTCTGAGGTCTGTGTACATTTTCGGTATCGCCTGCCTAGAGAAATGGAACCTAGATGGTATTTGGTACCGGGGACACAGTACCTCCAACAAGTCTCTAGTTGGCTCTGCAGTAATGATGGATACCGGAACCACGTTTCTCACCACCCAGGATGCCAAGGCCTCAGTTATCCGCTTTGCAGTAGGATGACTGCTGTGATATTTCATCTTCCTCGCAAAGGACTGTTGAACAGTCAATTGCTTACTGGAAGTAGTACAAGTGGGCTTACGACTTCCCCTCTGGGATGACCATCGACTCCCAGCGGCAACAACAGCAGCGCCAGCAGCAGTAGGCGTTACACGCAAGGATGCATCGGAGGAATCCCAGGCAGGAGAGGACTCGTCAGACTTGCCAGTGACATGGCCTGCAGGACTATTGGCATTCCTGGGGAAGGAGGAAATTGACACTGAGGGAGTTGGTGGGGTGGTTTGCGTGAGCTTGGTTACAAGAGGAAGGGATTTACTGGTCAGTGGACTGCTTCCGCTGTCACCCAAAGTTTTTGAACTTGTCACTGACTTATTATGAATGCGCTGCAGGTGACGTATAAGGGAGGATGTTCCGAGGTGGTTAACGTCCTTACCCCTACTTATTACAGCTTGACAAAGGGAACACACGGCTTGACACCTGTTGTCCGCATTTCTGGTGAAATACCTCCACACCGAAGAGCTGATTTTTTTGGTATTTTCACCTGGCATGTCAACGGCCATATTCCTCCCACGGACAACAGGTGTCTCCCCGGGTGCCTGACTTAAACAAACCACCTCACCATCAGAATCCTCCTGGTCAATTTCCTCCCCAGCGCCAGCAACACCCATATCCTCCTCATCCTGGTGTACTTCAACACTGACATCTTCAATCTGACTATCAGGAACTGGACTGCGGGTGCTCCTTCCAGCACTTGCAGGGGGCGTGCAAATGGTGGAAGGCGCATGCTCTTCACCTCCAGTGTTGGGAAGGTCAGGCATCGCAACCGACACAATTGGACTCTCCTTGTGGATTTGGGATTTCGAAGAACGCACAGTTCTTTGCGGTGCTTTTGCCAGCTTGAGTCTTTTCAGTTTTCTAGCGAGAGGCTGAGTGCTTCCATCCTCATGTGAAGCTGAACCACTAGCCATGAACATAGGCCAGGGCCTCAGCCGTTCCTTGCCACTCCGTGTGGTAAATGGCATATTGGCAAGTTTACGCTTCTCCTCCGACAATTTTATTTTAGGTTTTGGAGTCCTTTTTTTTCTGATATTTGGTGTTTTGGATTTGACATGCTCTGTACTATGACATTGGGCATCGGCCTTGGCAGACGACGTTGCTGGCATTTCATCGTCTCGGCCATGACTAGTGGCAGCAGCTTCAGCACGAGGTGGAAGTGGATCTTGATCTTTCCCTAATTTTGGAACCTCAACTTTTTTGTTCTCCATATTTTATAGGCAGAACTAAAAGGCACCTCAGGTAAACAATGGAGATGGATGGATTGGATACTAGTATTGGATACCTGCCGACTGCCGACACAGAGGTAGCCACAGCCGTGAACTACCGCACTGTACACTGGTTGATAAAGAGATAGTAGTATACTCGTAACAACTAGTATGACACTATGACGACGGTATAAAGAATGAAAAAAAAACCACGGTTAGGTGGTATATATTATAATAATAATACAATTATGGATGGACGGACTGCCTGCCTACTGCCGACACAGAGGTAGCCACAGCCGTGAACTACCGCACTGTACACTGGTTGATAAAGAGATAGTAGTATACTCGTAACAACTAGTATGACACTATGACGACGGTATAAAGAATGAAAAAAAAACCACGGTTAGGTGGTATATATTATAATAATAATACAATTATGGATGGACGGACTGCCTGCCGACTGCCGACACAGAGGTAGCCACAGCCGTGAACTACCGCACTGTACACTGGTTGATAAAGAGATAGTAGTATACTCGTAACAACTAGTATGACACTATGACGACGGTATAAAGAATGAAAAAAAAACCACGGTTAGGTGGTATATATTATAATAATAATACAATTATGGATGGACGGACTGCCTGCCGACTGCCGACACAGAGGTAGCCACAGCCGTGAACTACCGCACTGTACACTGGTTGATAAAGAGATAGTAGTATACTCGTAACAACTAGTATGACACTATGACGACGGTATAAAGAATGAAAAAAAAACCACGGTTAGGTGGTATATATTATAATAATAATACAATTATGGATGGACGGACTGCCTGCCGACTGCCGACACAGAGGTAGCCACAGCCGTGAACTACCGCACTGTACACTGGTTGATAAAGAGATAGTAGTATACTCGTAACAACTAGTATGACACTATGACGACGGTATAAAGAATGAAAAAAAAACCACGGTTAGGTGGTATATATTATAATAATAATACAATTATGGATGGACGGACTGCCTGCCGACTGCCGACACAGAGGTAGCCACAGCCGTGAACTACCGCACTGTACACTGGTTGATAAAGAGATAGTAGTATACTCGTAACAACTAGTATGACACTATGACGACGGTATAAAGAATGAAAAAAAAACCACGGTTAGGTGGTATATATTATAATAATAATACAATTATGGATGGACGGACTGCCTGCCGACTGCCGACACAGAGGTAGCCACAGCCGTGAACTACCGCACTGTACACTGGTTGATAAAGAGATAGTAGTATACTCGTAACAACTAGTATGACACTATGACGACGGTATAAAGAATGAAAAAAAAACCACGGTTAGGTGGTATATATTATAATAATAATACAATTATGGATGGACGGACTGCCTGCCGACTGCCGACACAGAGGTAGCCACAGCCGTGAACTACCGCACTGTACACTGGTTGATAAAGAGATAGTAGTATACTCGTAACAACTAGTATGACACTATGACGACGGTATAAAGAATGAAAAAAAAACCACGGTTAGGTGGTATATATTATAATAATAATACAATTATGGATGGACGGACTGCCTGCCGACTGCCGACACAGAGGTAGCCACAGCCGTGAACTACCGCACTGTACACTGGTTGATAAAGAGATAGTAGTATACTCGTAACAACTAGTATGACACTATGACGACGGTATAAAGAATGAAAAAAAAACCACGGTTAGGTGGTATATATTATAATAATAATACAATTATGGATGGACGGACTGCCTGCCGACTGCCGACACAGAGGTAGCCACAGCCGTGAACTACCGCACTGTACACTGGTTGATAAAGAGATAGTAGTATACTCGTAACAACTAGTATGACACTATGACGACGGTATAAAGAAAGAAAAAAAAATACCACGGTTAGGTGGTATATATTGTAATACAATTATGGATGGACGGACTGCCTGCCGAGTTCCGACTGCCGACACA
Organism: Pseudophryne corroboree; assembly: GCF_028390025.1. Lineage (NCBI taxonomy): Eukaryota > Metazoa > Chordata > Amphibia > Anura > Myobatrachidae > Pseudophryne > Pseudophryne corroboree. The sequence continues at coordinate 299,344,112 of NC_086448.1, forward strand.
GAGGTAGCCACAGCCGTGAACTACCGCACTGTACTGTGTCTGCTGCTAATATAGACTGGTTGATAAAGAGATAGTATACAATACATACAACAATATACTACTATACTGGTGGTCAGGCACTGGTCACCACTAGTCACACTGGCAGTGGCACTCCTGCAGCAAAAGTGTGCACTGTTTAATTTTAAATTAATATAATATTATGTACTCCTGGGGGCTCCTGCTATAACAACCTGCAGTGCTCCCCAGTCTCCCCCACAATTATTATAAGCTTTGCCTTTTATACATTGATGTGCAGCACACTGGGCTGAGCTGAGTGCACACAGACTGAGTCACACTGTGTGACTGGCTGCTGCTGTGTATCGTTTTTTTTCAGGCAGAGAACGGATATAGCAGAGAACGGATATATTAAAATAAATAAAAGTTAACTAACAACAACTGCACTGGTCACTGTGGTAAACTCTGTCTGACTCTGCACAATCTCTCTCTCTCTTCTAATCTAATTTCTAATGGAGAGGACGCCAGCCACGTCCTCTCCCTATCAATCTCAAAGCACGTGTGAAAATGGCGGCGACGCGCGGCTCCTTATATAGAATCCGAGTCTCGCGAGAATCCGACAGCGTCATGATGACGTTCGGGCGCGCTCGGGTTAACCGAGCAAGGCGGGAGGATCCGAGTCTGCTCGGACCCGTGAAAAAAACATGAAGTTCGTGCGGGTTCGGTTTCAGAGAAACCGAACCCGCTCATCTCTACACAGAAGGTGATAGGGTAACAAAATACACACAAAGTGAACAGAGAAGCCCAGAGGCTAAGGAACTGAGTGTCTCCCTAGTATTAGTAATGCTCAGATGGGAAAAGCAAGATGTTGTGTTTTAATACGTAGAGAACCCGAAATGCTGTTGCTAAGGGCAACAGCAAAACCCTAAAGGGTTACCAACGGGTGTGGCAGTAAACTCCTTGGTCAGAGATGGAATGATAGACACAAGGAGAGTCTCCACAATCCTAATTCTCACTTGCAGTGCACAGGTTCAGCTTACTGCCACTAAACTGACACCTGACACCTTGCACAGTGAGACAGGATTTAGGCAGGCAAGTCTTAGAATACAGCCGCAAACTTGCTAAGTTCACAGAGTAGTAAAAGAACCCCAGCAAGCTAAACGACTGACTCCAGTCTTACTGCTAGGTCTGGATTGGCAGAGTGTAGTACCAAATCCCCAGGCCTATTTGCAGTAAGCAACAACAAATACAAAGCTACACAGTACTGGCTAACTTTCAGGAACTGACTAACCAACAAAGATTCAGCAGCATCTGCTTAACCTGAGAAGAGGCCTTATAAAGCAGGTGCTGTCCACGCCCCACTCAGACCTCACAGACTGTGGGCACAAAAACCAGCACCGGATCCCCTGCCGTGCACAGAGCCTGTAACCACTGCACAGCAAAAGACCCGAACCGGAGTATCAGCTGCGCTCAGGTTACTCCGCTAGCACTTGTCTCCCGGTTGCCATGACGACGTGGCAGCACAGGGCAGGAGACCCTAACAGCATCTTGGGAAGAAGGTCAAAGCTTTTGAGCCTGTTGGTGCTTCGGCTCAAGATCCTACTCTACACCCCAATGTCTATCCTTGTGGAGCCCAGTGTACCCCACAGCAGAAAAAACTATTTGCACACCTCCTAAATACTTGTGCACTGGTGCTGTTCTCAGTAATACTAAGTTTTTTTTAAATATAATTTGCTTCTCAATCCAGTTAGATTAACTGTGGTAAGTGGGGAGCTGTCCTTCACAGGTTGGCAACGAAATGCCAACAGTCAGGAGACTGACAGTGGAATCCCGACAGTCTAAATCCCGACATGGGGTGTTAATGTGTCTAAGCCTCCCCTTACCCTACCCCTGCCTATCTCCCCACTACCCTCAGCCTAACCCTAAAACCCTAACCCCCCCGGGTGGTGCCTAAACCTAACTTCCCCACCCACACTCTGAACCTAACCATCTCCAGCCCGCAGCCTAACCCTAACACACAACCCCCCCCATGGTGGTACCTAATTCCCCCTCTCTGCACCCTAAACCTAACCCTCCCTGCCTGCACCCTAAGTCTCCCGGTGGTGTCTCCATAAGCCTACCCCCCACCATCCTCAGCGTAGTACTTACCCAGGGCGCTGTGTGGACATGTGTCGTGTTCTTGCTCCTTTCAGGATTCCAGTGTCATTATAGTGTGTCTTGGGTTTCCAGCGCCGGTATCTCGTGTGCTGGGATCCCGACCGTTGGAATGGTAACAGCATCCTGTCCTCCCACATACTTAATGAAAACACATGTACAAAACATACATTGCCATTCAGTTTAACCCCGTTCAATCAATTTTGGTAGTTTTAAGCAGAGTTTGACATTTGAGATTAAGAGTAGATTAATACATTGGCGAATTAGCCTATGTATAGATTTACCCATATTAAAACCAGTGTTGTTTCTAGACTTTGTGGATCCCGGTGCAAACACTAACCCCCCCGCCCTCATTAGTTATTGTAAAAGTAAAATATGTGCCCCAAAAAGAGATCTGGACTTACTGTATGGGGCATGGCCTCGCTGTATGGGGCGTGGCCTTACAGAAAGAGACTACCTTATACTGACACTTAAGTGCCCCAACACCATTTTATGCCACACACAGTAATGCCTCTTGTAACATATTATGCCCCACACAGTAATGCCACTAACACCATATTACTCCCCACACAGTAATGTCCCATTCACAATATTATGCTCCACAGAGTAATGCAGCTGATACCATATTATGCCACACACAGTAATGCCCAATGCACCATATTATGCCCCACACAGTAATGTCGCTGACTCCTTATTTTGCCCCACACAGTAATGTTCCTTGCACCAAATTATGCCAAACACAGTAATGCCTCTGACACCATATTATGCCCCACACAGTAATGCCCCTTGCACCAAATTATAACCCACACAGTAATGTCACTGATACCATATTATGCCCCACACAATTGTTCCCCTGACACCATATTAAATGCCACACATAGTAATGCCCCTTACACTACCTGCTGGATTTCATGATGATGATGTCGCTCACTGCCTGCCGCTTGCCACCACCATCATTGTTTAGAGTCCCTCCCATTATTCAGAAGTGTCTGCGCTGAGACGGCAGACATTTTGGATGGGACATTTTAAACAGTATTCTTTGCGACTGGCTGGACCGCATAGGAGTACTATCTAAATTTGACAGATGCACGGCTCACCCAGCCCTAGAAATGGCCTGCTTGTCAAGCAGCATGCTGCCATTCACATTCACACACTCCCTCAGACCTAAGTACTTTTGCTACTTTTGCTGAACTTATAAACTACAGCAAGGTCACATGCAAAAACCCACAGGGGACATAGGGGGTCATTCCGAGTTGATCGCTAGCTGCCGTTGTTCGCAGTGCAGCAGTCAGTGAAAAAAACGGCTAATCCGCGCATGCGTATGCACCGCAATGTGCACGCGTGACATACAGGTACAAAGGCTTTTGTTGTTTTGCACAGGTTCTATCGAAGCTTTCAGTCTCACGGCACAACGCAAGAAAATTTACATGAAATGGACGTTTCTGTATGACAACCGACCGTTTTTAGGGAGTGCTTAGAAAAACGCAGGCATGTTGGGTAAAACGCAGGTGTGGCCTGGCGAACGCTGGGGGCAGGTGTGTGACATCGAAAGCCATCCCACCATCGTTATAATCAACGCACACGAAGAGTAACTACGGGGCTGGTCTTGTTTTGCACAAAAAGATTTTGCAGGCGCTCTGCTGCACAAGCGTTCACACTTCTGCAAAGCGAAAATACATTCCCCAGTGGGCGGCGGCAATGCATTTGCACGGCTGCTAAAAAATGCTAGCGAGCGCTCAACTCGGAATGACCCCCATAGGATCTAAGATTAGGAACCTACGTTGAAAGGGGTGTCCCTAAAAGACTCTCTGATACCTGCACCACAGAGCTATATATGTAAAAGAGGGGTAGGGGTAATAGCGACTAACAATGTCTACACATAAAGGATATAAATATGAAGAATGATAGGATACATATTTATATAAAAGGGTAAGATATTTATTAAAAAACAGAAAATTATGTATAAAAAAATCTTAAATATGAATAAAGGGGGGGGGGGGTTTTATATAAAATAATGGGTTTAATCTATTAGGACATATAGTATGGCTGACTAGCATGTAAAATCACAGCTGGAAACATAAAAACATAAAGGTGCTTGAGATAAGAGAAAGGTGCTTATCTTAAAATGGAAAGTCACTTGAGGTACACCCAACACGTTTCGTCCATCACCCAACACATATCTCCATAATCTTACATCATTCCTCATTTATGATTACTGACATACAAAAGGTGAGCGCCAACACTACATCCAATTTGTATCTGAACCTTGAGTCTGGACCACTCACAGTGTTTAGCTGTTCCTTCCCCCAGAGGAACTCTATGATAATCTTTTGTGCTGGTGGCACATTTCCCCTTCTTATTGACCCCAGCTAGACTGAGGCGATTAGCCTCTACTGGCTTTGCAAATTTGTTCCACGGAGCAATAACAGACATCCACAAGAACGAAGCCATGGCCAAACGCTAGTATTTTACATCTGTCTCATGTAAACGAGATATAAACTACATTTTATACTTATTTATTAAGACTGGTTAAATAAATACAATGATAGTTGCCATGAATTGCAACTTTTATATAAACTATTTGCTTAATGATTTTTTGTTATTGTTTAATAGAAAGCATGTAATCAATCTCCAGTGCATATACAGTATGTACAAAAGCCTTACTTACTATGATAGATAGTATACCTAAAATAATTAATATATGTCTTTTTAATTAAATTAGCCCAGTTACTCTCTGTTTTACCTCATTGTCAAAATATTAGATATTTAAAAATCTGTTTAGACTATGCAGCCCTGATCATGAGAGTTACATTCTAATCAGAAGAATGCACATCTGAAACAATAGGAGCAAGTGTGGCTCAGGGTGAGGATTATTATAGCTGTGACGGTGTATTAATGTAAAAAGTGTAGGTGGGAGTAGAGATGGGGTTTAGAAAGTATTAAAAGATTCAAAGGCTGTGTTGGAGTTTGCTAGGGCATGGTAAAAAATTCCACAAGTACTGTAGGCAGTGGCATAGAAAGAATCTAGAGCGTAGAGGTTGCAGTTGGCAGAGATTAGAGGTTGCAGTTGGCAGAGATCAGACAGAGGCAGGTAAAAAGAATATTTTTATATTAGATTTGAGATGTATGAATGGATGGTGTAGTTGATGTCCTTATATGTACAAAATAGGATTTTAATACCTACCGGTAAATCCTTTTCTCTTAGTCCGTAGAGGATGCTGGGGTCACCATAGAACCATGGGGGTATAGACGGGATCCGCAGGAGACATGGGCACTTTAAGACTTTGAAAGGGTGTGAACTGGCTCCTCCCTCTATGCCCCTCCTCCAGGCTGCAGTTATAGGAACTGTGCCCAGGGAGACGGACATTTCGAGGAAAGGATTTATAGTTAAACTAAGGTGAGATTCATACCAGCAAACACCTCAAGCATGCCGCACAACGTGGCATTCAACAGAACACAATCCAACAGCATGAACAATTGCAGCAACATGCTGACAATAAACGTAACACAACATGTGTGTAACCACAACTAATAACTGCAGATACAGTACGCACTGGAACGGGCGCCCAGCATCCTCTACGGACTAAGAGAAAAGGATTTACCGGTAGGTATTAAAATCCTATTTTCTCATACGTCCTAGAGGATGCTGGGGTCACCATAGAACCATGGGGTTATACCAAAGCTCTAGAACGGGCGGGAGAGTGCGGATGACTCTGCAGCACCGATTGACCGAACTTAAGGTCTTCATCGGCCAAGGTGTCAAACTTGTAGGACTTTGCAAATGTGTTTGACCACGACCAAGTAGCTGCTCGGCAAAGTTGCAATGCCGAGACCCCCCGGGCAGCCGCCCAGGATGAGCCCACATTTCTAGTAGAATGGGCCTTCACCGATTCCGGTAACTGCAATCCAGCTGTGGACTGAGCATGCTGAATCGTGTTACAGATCCAGCGTGCAATGGTCTGCTTGGAAGCAGGACACCCAACCTTGTTGGGAGCATACAGGACAAACAAAGCCTCTGTTTTCCTAATCTGAGCCGTTCTGGCGACATAAATCTTCAAAGCTCTGACCACATCCAGAGATTTTGACTCAACAAAGGCATCAGTAGCCACAGGCACCACAATAGGTTGGTTCATGTGGAAAGAGGAAACCACCTTCGGTATAAATTGTTGACGTGTCCTCAATTCAGCTCTATCTTCATGGAAGATCAAATAAGGGCTCTTGTGAGACAAGGCCGCCAACTCAGACACCTGCCTTGCAGATGCCAAGGCCAACAGGATGATCACTTTCCAAGTGAAGAATTTCAACTCCACCTTCCGTAAAGGTTCAAACCAATGTGATTGAAGGAGCTGCAACACCACATTAAGATCCCATGGTGCCACTGGAGGTACAAATGGAGGTTGGATGTGCAACATGCCTTTCACAAAAGTCTGAACTTCTGGAAGGGAGGCCAATTGAAAAAAGAAAATCGATAAGGCTGAAATCTGTACCTTAATTGAGCCCAATTTTAGGCCCGCATCCACACCTGCTTGTAGAAAATGGAGAAAACGTCCTAGCCGAAACTCTTCCATAGGAGCCCCCTTGGATTCACTCCAAGAAACATATCTCTTCCAAATATGGTGGTAATGTTTAGACGTTACCCCTTTTCTGGCCTGAATAAGTGTGGGAATGACTTCACTGGGAATACCCTTATGGGCTAGGATTTTGCGCTCAACTGCCATGCCGTCAAACGTAGCCACGGTAAGTCCTGATACACGCACAGCCCCTGTTGTAACAGGTCCTCGTGCAGAGGAAGAGGCCAGGGATCTCCTATGAGTAATTCCTGAAGATCCGGATACCAAGCCCTCCTTGGCCAGTCTGGGATAATGAGGATCGCCCGGATCCTTGTTCTTCTTATGATCTTTAGAACTTTTGGAATGAGAGGAAGTGGTGGGAATACATACACCGACTGAAACACCCACGGTCCCTTGACCTGGAACAATTTCTCTGAAGCTTCTTGTTGAGATGTGATGCCATCATGTCTACTTGAGGAACTCCCCAACGACCTGTCACCTCTGCGAAGACTTCTTGGTGGAGGCCCCACTCTCCTGGATGGAGATCATGACTGCTGAGGAAGTCTGCTTCCCAGTTGTCCACTCCTGGAATGAAGATCGCTGACAGAGCGCTTGTATGCTTTTCCGCCCAATGGAAAATCCTTGTGGCTTCTGCCATTGCCGCTCTGCTTTTCGTTCCACCCTGACGGTTTATGTATGCTACTGCTGTTACATTGTCTGACTGGATCAGTTCAGGCAGATCTCTAAGATGTTCCGCTTGCCGAAGACCGTTGTAAATGGCCCTTAACTCCAGAACATTTATGTGGAGACAAGTTTCCTGACTTGACCATCTTCCTTGGAAGTTTTCTCCCATTGTGACTGCCCCCCAGCCTCGGAGGCTTGCATCCGTGGTCACTAGGATCCAGTCCTGTATCCCGAACCTGCGCCCCTCTAGGAGGTGAGTGCTGTGCAGCCACCACAGGAGTGATACCCTGGTCTTGGAAGACAGGATTATCCTCCGGTGCATGTGTAGGTGGGACCCGGACCACAACAGATCCCACTGGAAAACTCTGGCATGGAACCTGCCAAACTGAATGGCCTCGTAGGCCGCAACCATCTTCCCCAGCAACCGGATGCATTGATGGATTGACACTCTTGCTGGTTTCAGAATTTGTTTGACCAGACTCTGAAGTTCCAGAGCCTTTTCCACTGGAAGAAAGACTCTCTGTAGTTCTGTGTCCAATATCATTCCCAAAAACGACAACTGCGTCGTCGGAATCAACTGTGATTTTGGCAAGTTTAGAAGCCAACCATGTTGCTGAAGAACTGTCAGGGAGAGTGCAACGTTTTGCACCAACTGTTCCCTGGATCTTGCCTTTATCTGGAGTTCGTCCAAGTACGGGATAATCGTGACTCCTTGCTTGCGAAGGAGAACCATCATCTCCGCCATCACTTTGGTGAAATTCCTCTGAGCCGTGGACAGACCAAACGGGAACGTTTGAAATTGGTAATGACAATCCTGAATTGCAAACCTCAGCTAAGCCTAATGCGGAGGATAAATCGGAACATGTAAGTAGGCATCCTTTATGTCCACTGACACCATAAAATCCCCTTCCTCCAGACTGGAGATCACTGCTCGGAGAGACTCCATCTTGAATTTGAATTTCTTTAGGAAGAAATTTAGGGATTTCAGGTTTAGGATTGGTCTGACAGAGCCGTCCGGCTTCGGGACCACAAAAAGGCTCAAATAAAAACCTTATCCCTGTTGTGACTGGGGAACCCTGACGATAACTTGATTTTGACACAACTTTTGTATTGCATCGCAAACTACCTCCCTGTACAGAAGAGAAGCTGGTAAGGCCGCTTTGAAAAAATGGCGAGGGGGAACGTCTTGAAACTCCAGCTTGAAACCTTGGGATACTATTTGTAAAACCCATGGGTCTAGGTCCAAACGAACCCAAAACTGACTTAAGAGTTTGAGACGTGCCCCCACGGGTGCGGACTCCCGCATAGGAGCCCCAACGTCATGCGGTGTAATTGGCAGAAGCCTGGGAGGACTTCTGCTCCTGGGAGCCTGACAAGGCTGGTGATCGTTTACCTCTTCCTCTAGTAGCAAGGAAGGAGGAACCTCGGCCCTTTCTGTATTTATTGGGCCGAAAGGACTGCAGCTGATAGTGGTGCATTTTCTTTTGTTGTGGAGGAACATAAGGCAAAAAGGATGACTTACCCGCAGTAACTGTAGATACCAAATCATCAAGGCCGTCGCCAAATAAGGCCTTACCTTTATATGGTAGAGATTCCATACTTTTCTTGGAATCAGCATCAGTATTCCATTGGTGAATCCACAACGCTCGCCTAGCTAAGACTGCCATGGCATTGGCCTTTGATCCCAAAAGACCAATATCTCTCGCAGCTTCCTTAAGGTATGCTGCAGCGTCCTTGATATAACCCAGCGTCAAGAGGATGCTATCCCTATCTAGGGTATCTATTTCAGAAGACAAGTTGTCTGCCCACTTTTCGATATCACTACTTACCCACGCAGACGCAATGACAGGTCTGAGTAGCGTACCTGTGGTCACATAAATGGGCTTTAACGTAGTTTCTTGCTTACGATCCGCAGGATCCTTAAGGGCCGCCGTGTCAGGTGACGGGAGAGCCACCTTTTTAGACAAACGTGACAGGGCCTTGTCCACAGTGGGGGGTGATTCCCACTTTTCCCTATCCGCCGAGGGAAACGGATAAGCTACCGTAATTCTTTTGGGAATCTGAAACTTTCTGTCAGGACCTTCCCAGACTTTTTCAAATAGCGTGTTCAGTTCATGAGAGGGAGGAAACATTATCTCAGATTTCCTTTCCTTATACATACAGACCCTTTTATCAGGGACAGCCGGGTCTTCAGTGATATGTAATACCTCTTTAACTGCCACAATCATGTACTGAATGCTTTTTGCCAATTTTGGATCTAATCTGGAATCGCTATAGTCGACACTGGAATCAGAGTCCGTGTCGGTAGCAGTGTCTACCAACTGGGCCAACGTACATTTTTGTGACCCTGAGGGAAGCTGACTTTGCAATAACATATCTTTCACAGATTTCTTCCATGCCTTGGTCTGAGACTCAGACTTATCTAGCCTCTTACTAATAAGAGCCACATTAGCATTCAAGGCGTTCAACACATTTACCCAATCAGGCGTCGGCGGTGCCGACAGGGTCACCCACGCAGCCGTTTGTGTCCCTAATACAGCCTCCTCCTGGGGAGAGCCTTCAGCCTCAGACATGTCGACACACGTGCACCAAACACCCACAGACACACCGGGCATATAGGGGACAGACCCACAGTAAAGTCTGTCAGAGAGACAGAGAGGGGATTTGCCAGCTCACATTTCAGCGCTAAATCAACGAGTCTGAAATCACCAAGAAATTGCCTCAGACCTATAGCGCTTTTACTATCACGTATATTGCACCAATTTACATGCCCCCCCCCCCATTTTGTACCCCTGGTACTTGTCAGTGTGAGGAGGACCAGCGTCTCTGCAGCTTACGGAGAGGAAATGGCGCCGTGAGCAGTGAGGAAGAAGCCCCGCCCCCTTAATGGTGCGCATCTGTCCCGCTTTTTCTGATATTTATACTCTCGCCAGTGTAATAATGAGGATATTTTTTAGCTGCCCAGGGCGCCCCCCCCTGCGCCCTGCACCCTGTAGTGCTGTGTGTGTGGGAGCTTGGCACGCAGCATCTGCCCGCTGCGCGGTACCTCAGAAAATGGCGTCACTGAAGAAGAAGTCTTCTTTTCTTCCTTTACTCACCTGTCTTCTGACTTCTGGCTCTGTAAGGGGGTGACGGCCGGCTGCGGGAGTGGGCATCTAGGCGTACCCAGCGATCAGCACCATCAGGAGCTAATGGTGTCCTGTAGCCAGAAGCAGAGCCCTTGAACTCACTGGAAGTGGGTCATACTTCTCTCCCCTAAGTTCCACGAAGCAGGGAGACTGTTGCCAGCAGCCTCCCTGAACATAAAAAACCTAACAAAAGTATTTTACAGAGAAACTCAGTAGAGCTCCCTGTAGTGCATCCAGTCTCACTGGGCACAATTCTAAAACTGGAGTCTGGAGGAGGGGCATAGAGGGATGAGCCTTTTCACACCCTTTCAAAGTCTTAAAGTGCCCATGTCTCCTGTGGATCCCATCTATACCCCCATGGTTCTATGGTGACCCCAGCATCCTCTAGGATGTATGAGAAATTAATTTGAACTGGAGAAAATATTTTGTCCAAATTAGTGTCAAAATCATTTTGAGAAAGAAGATAGTGGGAGGAGGAAGTAAGTGTCAGAAGACCGGGTGCATGTTAGAGAAGTGAAGAATGCTTGACAGGTGAAATAACACTGTTGCATGATGAAAGGATGTATCTATAGAGGTGGAAGTATGCTTAGGGAGAGAATTCGTTCTGTGGTACTCAGCAGTGTTTGAACACTTTTATTGGTGGTAGGTCTGTTTGAATGGCTGGAGACTATGGGGTAGATGTGGTTGGAGACTATGGAGTAAATGTATCAGAGCCGGCCCTAACCAATATGATGCCCTAGGCAAGATTTTGGCTGGTGCCCCCAAGCACCACCGCTGGTTCCGCCTCTGACCTTCCACCTCTTTCCCAGCACCATCACCCCTTACCCATAGCAGTCCTTATTTTGGTGTGATGTAATGTAATGTTATTTCAGTGTGATGTAATGTGAATAAGGGGCTCTACTGTGAGGAGTAACGTTTATAAGGTAAAGTGATACTACTGTGGAATGTAATGTGAATTATGGACACTATCGCATGATCAAATGTGAATAAAGTTGCAGTACTGTGTGGCGTAATTTGAAATGGGGTTACTATTGTGTGGCCATGCCCCTTGCCAGCAAAAACACACCCCTTTTTGGGCTGTGCGCCAAATGTGCGAACTGTTCCTATTTAAAATATAGGGGGTACAAACACCCCCTATATTTTAAATAGGAACAGTTCGCACATTTGGCGCACAGCCCAAAAAGGGGTGTGTTTTTGCTGGCAAGGGGCATGGCCACACAATAGTAACCCCATTTCAAATTACGCCACACAGTACTGCAACTTTATTCACATTTGATCATGCGATAGTGTCCATAATTCACATTACATTCCACAGTAGTATCACTTTACCTTATAAACGTTACTCCTCACAGTAGAGCCCCTTATTCACATTACATCACACTGAATTGCTCCTTATTCACATTACACCATACCCTATTGCTCTTTATTCACATTAGACGACACAGTAGTGCTCTTTCTATATGCAATGCCACATAGTAGAGCACCTTGTACACATAATGCCACACATTAGTAATGCATTTATACACATAATTCCGCACCGTAATGCCCCTTACACATTTGAGACACATTATTAATATCCTTATAAACATAATGCGCCTTACACATTATGACAACCTTTATTAATGCCCTTTTACACATATTGTCCCTTACACATATGCCGCACATTATTAATGCCCTTATACACATAATGACACACATTGTGCCCCCTACACATTTGCTGCACATTATTAGTGCCCCTATACACATAATGACACACATAGTGCCCCTTACACATATGTTGCACGTTTAATGCATTTTTACATGATGCACATGATGCTCCTTACACATATTCTGAACACTACTACACAACCAACCAACTCACATGCACACAGCACTCACACTGCCGCTAACACTGTGCCTCTGCTTGGATACAGATGTGTCCTCATAATTCTTGTCTCAATGCTAACGTTGGGCACCTTTTTTAATGAAAATGCATCTTATTTGCATTGCTATGTGGCTAGGATGCACAAGCTGCTTCTGCTGATTAAAATTATATGCAGCATGCCTATATACTGTGTGAGACTGTGGCTGTATCTGCATATGAAATGCTACATACAGAATATAGACATGCCGCATATCATTTTAATCAGCAGAAGCTGCTGATGCCCGTAGGCATATCAAATGCCCTAGGCAATTGCCTAGTTTGCCTATGCCTATGGTCGGCTCTGAAATGTATGATGGTTCCTTATGGGGGAGAAACGGTATCAGCGGCGTTAAGTGCACTTATACAGTTTCTACCCCATGTATGACTGCAGGGGCGCTTATAAGAGAGCACGCAGGGATATGCTACTGACCGTTCGACACCTAAAGCTATCGATTTCAACAGTTGCAGGTGTCATTGCCCATTCATCACAGCAGGGACAGCTCTGTCACTGGCTATGGCAGCCTTCATGTAAGATCTCACGTGTGCCCAGTGAGCCAGTGGGGAAGGGAGATACAGCACATCAGCAATCAGCATAAGGCTGACAGGGATTGCCGGAGGGGGGCATCTTCACTCTCACACTCTGGCAAACAAGATGTTCATACATCTTGTCGCTATTGCTTCCCACTTCTCCTCAGTATAGATCAGTGTCTGGTAATACATCTATCCCTATATGTGGTGGCTCAAGCTGCATTGTGTATGGCTGAAATGACTGTTACAGTATTTGTAGGAAGAGACAATGTGAGCATAGAAGGACAGAGTAGAAATAGGAGAGAGTAGTTATTTCAGTCAAATTATGATTGGGTAAACAGTATTTAGTGGTCGTCACTGGAAATCCTTGGAAAGTGGGAACCCCGAGCAACAACCAGCAGCCCAGTGCTATGCATCACACTCCTGGTGCATGGTATACTAAAAATGTTCTTTACAGGAGAAGTACAGGTCCCAGCAATCCTACTCCAGTATGCCGGCACCTGGAGAACCACAAGTGCCTGCATGCCTGGACATTCAGGGCCCACTGGCACCTGTAGTCCTCCTGTAAAGTAAATATTAAAATAAATACATGTCAGGTTATTAAAAAAAAAGTTTATTATACAGGGTCTTCACCTGGGGGTGGCGGCCATTAAGCTCTTTTGCATGGCTGACACCTTCTCCAGGACTTCTGGCGTCTTCTGTCTTCTTTCTTCACCTGGGGGCGACAGCCTTTAAACAGCTCTTTTGAAAGACCACCGCCTCTCCAGGGCTTCTGGTGTCTTCACCTGGGAGGAGGCAGCCTTTAAGTTATTTTTCATGGCCGCCGCCTCCCCAGGTCTTCCAGCGTCTTCATCTGGGGGTGACAGCCTTCAAGCATCTCTTTTGCATGGCCACCGCCATCTTCTGCATTCGGGAGCTCTTGCATGCTCCCTCCCCGCCGGTGGACTGTCAGTCGCTGCCTCACGCTGGCTTCTATAAGCCAGCCCAGAGGGGTGAGATGATGATGCGGAAAGCCGTGATTGGCTTGCAGCAGCCATCTTAGATTTCAAAAATGATGTTAAGGCGCCATTTCTTAAATTGGAACCACTGCCGAACTCTGCAAAATGACAAGCAGGGGCGGGATCCTCTTGGGTCCAGACCTGCTGCCATGCCACCTTTTCCCGCCGGGTCCTGCCTTCATTAACATCCGTACCTCCACCGCATCCCCGCTACATGACCCCGCTACCCTCCCAGTGATGACAGCGGATCCATCACTGGACATCTGTATCCAGAGATGGATCTGCTGTCCAATCACATCTGTCTCGATGACAGGGTTGTGCTTTCATGTGGATTGAAAGCACGTCCCTGTCATCGAGGCACTTCTGGAGATGCAGCTTCTCCAGCTTTTTTGTAATGGGCTTTTACTGCCAGCAGCTTTGTCCTGCCCCAGCACCCACCCCATTTCCATTGTCAATGGAAGGCATGCCTCCCAATCCTAATTTAATTGTTAAAATTATTAAAATAATATAAAGCAGAAACTTATGGCACAGAATATGTGTCACAAGTATCTTCTTTGTATTATTTTAATCAATAATGACAGGTGAGGCACTGCTTCCCCTGACTGCACGTCCCTGGTATCAAGTTGATAGCATTTACCTGGAAATAAATAGCAATTCACTTTGCCTAAATGCATTGAAATTGACTTTAACTTATTTTTTGCATGACAAGAATTCACATTATGCCTGCTGATACATAGTGTGCTAATGATATTCCATGTTGGGCATTTAAAGTGCATATATTATTTATTAACCTCACAACACTGTGTATTAAACTGTTTTGTTACTTTAAATGAATGACCTTCCTAGCTGTCACGGCGTGGGCAAGAGGCCTACTTCCCTTGTCTATTGACTGCGGTAATGCATTTTCAGATAACATCACCTCTGTGGAGCCAGGTTAGGAGGGAACTGTCAGATTTTAAATTGCTGTAGTGAAGAACATTGAGCACTGAACAGGAAAACATATAGAGTTACATGTTTTGTGCAGAACATAATTACTAAACATTTACATGCAGCTGTAAATTAAAAATACAGTACTCCAAAAATGTAAAGCATATAGTGTTAATAATTTTAAGACATGCACGCTTTTCAACTGCATATATCTTTTATGTAGACACAGGTAAGTGATGGTTAAATATTTGTCTCTTTTTGAAATGTTAACAAAGATAAAATAAATGAATGTGTAGTTCAGTGGTTCCCAAACGTGGTAGGCTATTCATGCTTAGACACAGGCAGGGCTGCCAAGAGAAATCCTGGGCCCCGGTACAAAAACTTCCTGGGCCCCTCCGAAGTGGGTGTGGCCACAGTATGTATATTTATCTATTTCTATATATAGGTAAATAAATATATATATATATATATATATATATATATATATACAGAGGTGTAGATAGGTGCCATGGTGTCCGTAGCAAGGGTATGTTTTGGCGCCCCTCTCCCCTGTACTGAATTGGGGTCCTGTTCAACAGGTGATGGTATGTTACATTTGAAAAGAAACAATATTTAAATTGGTGACAGGGTCAGTTCTAGACCTTGTAGAGCTCATTGCAAAAAATAAAATATTGGGCGTGGACACATAATTTTACCAATTCACATTACACCGCACAGTAGTGTCCGTTATTCACATTACACCACACAGTAGAGCTGCTTATACACCTTACACCACACAGTAGAGCCGCTTAAACACATTATGTCACAGTAGAGCTCCTTATACTTATTATGCCACAGTAAAGCCGCTTATACACGTTACACCTGGCAAAGCCCCTTATACATGTTATGCCATGGTAGAGATCCTCATACACGTTACACCACAGTAGAGACGCTATGGAAGTAGCTGTATTCAATTGTTTACTTTTTTAATTCAAATTAATTAAAAATGCCCCTCAACTGAACTGACCGCACAACCCTCAATCCCTTACTGAAAATAATGCCCCAAATGTGACCTCCCACAGACCTGATAAACCCCCAATCTCTCAATGAAAATAATGCCCAAAAACTGACCCCCTCCCCAGATCTGATAATCTCCCAATTTCTCAATGAAAATAATGTCCCAGAATTGCCTGAGGGGCAGAAATAGCAGTTCAGCAGCAGCTTGAGGGGCAGAGAGACCTCCAGCATGTGCTGGCTGTCAGCGTCTCCGGTTGTCGCCTCAGCGTGCGCCTACTCTGCTCCTCCTCCTCCTGCTCTGCGGCGTGCCCTCTAACTTTTCTGGCACCTGGAGCTCGTGCTCCACCGGAGCCACCTTCGCTACACCCCTGTATATATCTATATACTGTATATCTATATAGCAATATATATAGATCCATATACAGTATCTATATAGAAGCATATATATATATATATATATATATATATATAGATCCATATATGCGACCAACGTTTCGGGGCTGTGGTGCCCCTTTGTCAAGGTGACCCAAAATGGTGGTCGCATTTTTAGTGATGGATTAAAACACAGATTTTTTGTCATCATTTGCTGTGCCTAGTCTCTGAGTGCCGCTGTTTGTTGGACATTGATACATTTATTTATGGTTCCAGAGAGCACCAGCGCATACTGAAGCAAGACGGGTGAGTGCCGATTCTTTCATTGTATATATATATATATATATATATATATATGTATATTGCTAACACTAATGGTAATGTATGGATGCATGTATAATCGAATATTTATATAGAATTTATAAGACACACTGCTGTGTCTGTTACAATCACAGTTCTCAGCTCACAGTGTCGCAGCCTAACAGACTAGCTCCCGACAAGGTGACCAGCCCTGCTGCTGATTCTTACAACTGAGCTGAGCTGTGCCACTTCTTAAACCCACAGACCACACCCAGTAGCGGCTCTTGCCAAGGGCAAGCAGGACTTTTGCCCGGGGCGCCGCTGTTCCAAGGGTGCCGCCGCCGTGGCAAGAGCCGCTACTGTGTCCAGATGGCGGCGGCGGTGGTTAGGAAAAGGTCCTCTCCTTGAAGGGAAACTAGACACGCCGTGAGGGGTAGCGTCTAGTTTCCCTTCGCGGAGAGGACCTTTCCCTGCTAGTGGAGCCTGCTAGTGGAGCATGACCGTTTAGGACAGTCATAGACGCTAGGGGTCATAATTGACCTCTAGTGTCTATGCGCTCCTATGGATCCGAGGAGCGGCGCTGGTGGCGGAAGACGGACGGCAGCAGTGGTCGGGAAACAGGAACGGGGCTGGTGAGTATTTTTTTTTTTACTAGGGGCACGGCAATGGGGGCAAAACTAATGGGGGCACAACAGCTACTGGGGGCAAGACTAATGGGGGCACAACAGCTACTGGGGGCAAAACTAATGGGGGCACAACAGCTACTGGGGGCAAAACTAATGGGGGCACAACAGCTACTAGGGGCAAAACTAATGGGGGCACAACAGCTACTGGGGGCAAAACTAATGATGGCACAACAGCTACTGGGGCAAAACTAATGATGGCACAACAGCTACTGGGGCAAAACTAATGGGGGCACAACAGCTACTGGGGGCAAAACTAATGAGGGTGCAGTACTGGGGGCACAGCTGCAGGGAGCCCAACAACTAATGGGGCACAACTAATGAGGGCACAGTACTGGGGGCACAGCTGTAGGGTGCGCAACAGCTACTGGGGGCAAAACTAATGAGGGTGCAGTACTGGGGGCACAGCTGCAGGGAGCCCAACAACTAATGGGGCACAATTAATGAGGGCACAGTACTGGGGGCAAAACTACTGGGGGCACAGCTGTAGGGTGCGCAACAGCTATTGGGGGCACAACTACTGAGGGCACAGTACTGGGAGCACAGCTGCAAGGGGCACAGCTACTGGGGGCACAACAGCTACTGGGGACACAACTACTGAGGGTGCAGTACTGGGGACACAGCTACTCGGGGCAAAACTACAGAGAGCAAAACTGACTACACCCCTTCCCTATGAAGCCACGCCCCTACTTTTGGCACACGCCTGCGGCGCGCACTAACTCTGTGTCACCTGTGCGTGTGGGGGGGCGCCAAAAGAAACTTTCGCCCTGGGAGCCACAAGGTCTAGAACCGGCCCTGCTATTTGTGTTCCATACTAATAATTTTAGGGTGTCGGTTTGTTCCATGCACCACTACGTTCATCCAGAAATTTACACTCAGGCATTATTTCAGTGCAAGGTAATCGGATTTGTTTGTAGAATGATTGGCAGCAGATATAGATTCGCCCACTCTGACTGGGGTAAGTCAGAAATGCTTATCTTCTAAAGCTGGGTACACACTAGATGATTTTTTTGAATAATTGGTCGTTTTCCGATGGATTGGAACGACGAATCGTTTACATCACATCAGATGTTCCTGTGAGTTGTCAGTCATGTCTTCACATTGGTCAAGCATGCAGCTCAATCTGATGATATCGTCAATGATTTTCCATGTGTACGCACTATGAAGGATATATCGTTCCAACCTGACCGATGTTGAAGCCACTTCAGACACTCCCAGCTCCTTTATTTTGTGGGCAGCTCGTTGCTTGATGTGAGAGGAGGTTGTTTGGAGCACCTAGCAGCAGTTCTTCATTATCTGTTTATACACTGCTCTGGTATGCACTGCTATTCACATTATGCTGCACTATGTTACCTAGTGTTTTCCATATTGTTTTCTATGCGTAATACACCTCTATTCACACATGGGTACTGCTGTGGTATCTTGCCTGGTGTTTTCTATGGATAATGCACAAATATTAACCCATGTGTACTGCTGTGGTATTTTGCCTGGTGCTCTCTATGTGTACTGCACCGCTATTCACCCTTGTGTACTGTTGTGGTATTTTGTCTTGTGTTTTCTATGCGTGATACACCACTATTCACCAGTGATTTTTATTTATTTAAAATAAATATATATATATATATATATATATATATATATATATATATAATAGCGGAAACCTAGGCGCTTTAGTACAAAAGTGCAGTAATAAGATGTTAAAAGTAACACTCCTTAGCCCTTATAAGGGTAGCAGCTCATAATACAACGTTTGTGTATGGTGTACACGTAAATAGAAATAAGTAATGAAGAAAATAAGCGCTTATGAGTGTGATAACAAGATATGAGAGGAATGTTAAGGTGGGTATGGTTATGGCCAAGAACACTTATCTGGTTAAAAAGAACTTCCAATGGGTGTTCATCATTTAGGATTTACATGTAAAAGAGAAACACAACAAACATAGTGTGTACCATTCTCATAATCACAAAAATGTCATTTGCAATGGAGGGCAATAACTTAGATACACCCTACCATATTTAGTAATGATAACGGCGGTGGAACGCTCTTTGGAATGCACCGCCATTATGAAGACCAATAAGTTGTGATAAAAGAGATGCTCCTCTATCATATGTATTACACCTTTACTGTAAATATGAGGTTATTACATAAGTCCTTTTTGTTCCTTTTTTCAGCCAAATCATCCTCTACAATATTAACAGATGGGCCACCACTCATAATAAGCTGGATATTTTTCTTCGGACCCAATGGAAGCCCTATTATTTAAACTAAATATACAAAAAGATTATAGGTCACCTCTCTAGGTTTTTAAGTTCTAGAAGCATCTCTTTTATCACAACTTATTGGTCTTCATAATGGCGGTGCGTTCCAAAGAGCGTTCCACCGCCGTTATCATCACTAAATATTGTAGGGTTTATTAACCTTAATCACCTTAAATTAAAGTTTATTAAAAACTATCCACTCTTTCCCTAACTCTGTATTAATCTAGGTTCCCTTTACTTCTTATATAGCAATTGTCACACATCTATATCTTTAGAGACCACTCTTGGTATTAAAATGGCGGTGCGTTCCACCACTACTCTCTTACATATGAATTTAAATGGCGGTGCATTCCACCCTCTTTCATATGAACTAAAATGGCGGTGCGTTCCACCTTTGCTGATTATCACCGTTATCGTTATTAAAGTCTTTCACACTACTGTTTATTAAATCACACTATTTTGTGTCACATCTCACGTCCCTTATATCCCATATCCTTCCCCCCCCCCCCCCAGCCACAGAGCTAGGGGTGGAAATGACACCACAGGCATTGTTTGTGCACTCCACAAGCCCATGATACGAGCGGCGGAAGTGACGCACTAAAGATGGCGGTGCGTTCCACCGGTTGTTTAGACGGCGGTGTGTTCCAAAATGCGTTCCACCACCGTCTTCTCACTTTATATCACTTTTTAACTTCAGTTTCATTAAGGGTTCTCTCACTTTGATTCACATCACGTTATAATTGGAGTATTTGGTTGTTACCAAAGTACTTAAAACATATTTTTGTCTCATATTTGACTGACATCCACACTAACACAAGAAGTGATGTCAGAAAGAACAATCATGTGCAATCACCATTCTAATGGTATAAATAGAGCATTTGGGCTCACTAGACTTATCCCCTTGAAGAAGTTCAGACTTTGACGGACGAAACGCATTGAGACTGTTTGCTGCTGAACCCCCATGATGGACAGATAAGCGTTTTAACTTTTTAAATCCTGTACGCATGTTCTCTAGCTATTTTTATATCCTTGGGACAGTTTGCTGCTGATCTCCCCATTTGATGGACAGATAAGCTCTTAGTAATTTTAATCTTGTACGTGTGTTATCTAGCTAATGTATATCTTTGTATATTAAAATCATGTCATGTTTTATTCTTTATTATCTGTGCTATTGAATATGTTATTTTGGGAATAAGCCTGTTCCCTAAGTTATTGCCCTCCATTGCAAATGACATTTTTGTGATTATGAGAACGGTACACATTATGTTTGTTGTGTTTCTCTTTTACATGTAAATCCTAATTGATGAACACCCGTTGGAAGTTCTTTTTAACCAGATAAGTGTTCTTGGTCATAACCATACCCACCGTAACATTCCTCTCATATCTTATGACACTCATAAGTGCTTATTTTCTTCATTACTTTTTTATATATATATATATATATATATATATATTAAACACATAATTGAACATTAAAATCTTTACTAATAATGACCAAACAATTAACAAAGAAACATTCAATAAAAATACTAACGTTAATAACATTAAACAACTGACATTTTTACAAACCTATTTACTTAAATTAAAACAATTACATTTTTAAAAGAATCTAATAAAAAATCACATATTAATTTTATTCAGAAAAAAAATCTTTGTATAAAAAAAAAATCACATTTCTCTTTTATTTAAAATAAAATTAATAAAAAAAAAAATCACAAATGTATTTCATCCAGAAAAAAAATAAAATAATTTAATGTAATAATTTTTTTTAAACTATTAATTCAAAAAGGCCCAATGATTGGGGGCTGTGTAATAGTCCCATAATTATGAGGCACAATTTCACAGTTTAACATTTTTGTCCTTTCATAAAGTTTATATTTTAATAAGGTTTTCAAGTTTATTTTTATTGCAGAAAGAAAGTCCATGAAGAAAAACAGCCCTTTTTAGACCTCCGTCCATGAGCTATACAGGAAACAAGAATGCATGAGGTTGTTGGTGCAATCCCTGCTGCCACAAAACTCCAGCGATCTATGTTCTCCATGTGCTCTTGGTCATCTGGCATAATTGTGTGCATTGGCCTTTGGTGGTGGAATTTTCTCTGGAGAAACTTATGCAGTACACAGCATAACATGATGACCCAGTTGATCTTGTCTACATGCAGCATGCTGATGGCTATGTGGAAGATTCTGAAGTCATTGCTTAATATCCTTAAAGCATTTTCTGCAATGCGCCGTGCTCTTGAAAAGCTTGTAATTGAGAGAGTCTCTCTGCAACAACTACTCCTTTGTCCAGCAGTACTTCATGGATCTTCTCCTATTCTGAGCACTCTCCCTATTAGCTGCCAGCATACCAACATTGTATGATGCAGGGGCGTCCTAAGAAAGGAGAGGACCCATGTTCAGCCTCCGTTGCGGGCCCCCTCTTCTCCGGCAGCAAGTAGACTCAGGCACAATGCCAGAGTCTACTGCACATGCACAGGTCTCCAGGAACATGGTGCCCACGCCTTGTTCACGGGGGACATCTCCAGTGCGCATGCACAATTCATTCAGAATTGGCCTTGGCGGCCATTTTCCAAGTGATTTGTGTTCGCACTGCAGGGACGCCGCCATTAAAATGGGATCTCTGTTTTTATACCCTCTAGACAGTTCAGCCCATTATGTAAATTGTGAGGAAATCTTTAAGATGGTCGTGTGGTGTTTTGAAAGCAAACAAT
Source organism: Pseudophryne corroboree (assembly GCF_028390025.1). Taxonomy (NCBI): domain Eukaryota; kingdom Metazoa; phylum Chordata; class Amphibia; order Anura; family Myobatrachidae; genus Pseudophryne; species Pseudophryne corroboree. Next base: position 299,366,301 of record NC_086448.1, read on the forward strand.
ATATTGTTAATAACCAAACAACCGAATAACGTACAATATATTGTTTGTGTGTAAGTTTGCAATGTGTATGCACTACATTCAAGGGAAGTTGGGACAATCATTTTGTATTTTACTGCACTATGTCTAATGTGTACTTAGCCTAAGAGACTGGCATTATTTGTTTTTAGGAAAACAGTGACAGCTGTAAAATTAAACTCCAACCTTTCATAATTTTAGAGTATTAATGTTCATACTAACAGTTTATTTTTAGTTGCGGTTTGATTATGTACTTTAATTAGACAAGCAGTAAAAGTACTGTATATGCATTGTTATACAGTATCATGATTCTGTTACCTTTTCATTATGTTTTCATATACAGTATAGTACATGTAAATGTACCCAGTAGGTGCTATTGTTTCTACAGGTTTTTATTATATGAATAATTTAACCTGTGACTAAAGCTTCTCTAAAGACAAATGAATAATATCCAATACACATATTCAATTATGTATTTTTTGTAACGATATATAAATTAAATAATTTACTTTTTTAACACTAATTTTGCACAAATATATGTTTATGGCAGTCTTTTGTTTGTATTCGTACACTCAGTCTTATAGAGTGTTCTGTTCTTTCATTGTGGTGATCTGTTGCTTAAGAAGCAGACAACCTGCGACACAATATATACATTTTAACAAATGAAAAACGACAGACCTTTTAAAAAGGGGGCCACTGAGATTACCAGTTGCAATTGTCTTGAAGGGCAGTTGCATTATCAGAAACTAAAAAGACATTCTGGAGCCATTACTTAGCTCACTGTAAGAATTGGCAACTCAAAGTCAGGCCAACAGGGAGAAAGTTTAATGGAGATTTAGATAAAGGGTGCACAGAGCCTGAAACTAAGGTGAAAGTCCTAGTTTAAATCATCAAATGTTAACTTATAGATAGGTAATACACATGGTTGAAGCTGGAGAAAAAAGCACTATAAGAAAATAAATCTTCATGTTGTCCTAAAAGAAAGCATGTAATATACTATCAATTCCCAAGACAACAGGGTGAAGGTTAGACAAGTCAATATTCTAGCTAATGCAGATGACTAAATTAATTATTATTTTTCAGCTGTCTACATTGTGGAAACGTAAATCAGAATTGAGATTATGATATTCAAAAGATTTCTTTCTTTGTTTTTTTTAAATTGTTGTTATGACTTAAAGAAGAACATACTGTACTTTATGTGCAATGCTAAAGTGTTGGATGAATGAAATACTGTATGCTACAATAGACCTTTCATTCTTATTACTCTGGAAAGGAGCTTATTTTTAAAACTATTTGATAAGTGTATGCTGCTACATCTCAAATAAAGTAATTGCCATTCAAATAACTGGTTTATTGACAATATATAAAATGTCCTTATAGCAACATTATGATATGCTATGTGTTTTTCCTTATGCCTCAAAATATACCCAATGCAGTATATAAAACTACTGTTTGCAATAGGTGCTGAACGTGGCTTCAAACAAACTTTGGACACCCTTCCAAAATTGGAAAGATTAGATATTTGGAAACACACAAGTGATTTTATTTAAAGAGACATTACCAGTAATGTTTCAGAGTAGATTTAAATAACTTGTAATGTTTCTTTTATAAAAACAACAAAAAAACAAAACAAAACATGATATGCAACAAAAAATGTCCCCAAAGTAGCCAAGTTTGGTATTCCTGGAATGCTAAACCTTACATAAGAAAAATAGTGGTATATTTTGTAGGTTTAATTTCTTTTATAAAAGTAGCTGATTGAAGGCTTACTTAAAAGTTATTTTCTAATTGTTTCTTTTCTGTTTACCATTTATAATGTATATCAATTGGTAAGATAAGTACCAAAAGAAATTACAGTGTTTGGGGCAGAATACAATCTAAAAAAACTATTCTCAGTAAAACTGATGCTGTGTGAAAATACAGAACATGGTGTTGTAGCCTTAGGTGCATAATTGTCTCAATGCCTGATAGCGAAAAAAATGATGTACCCTATGAAGCCACAACGGGAACATCATTTATTTAATTCAGTCTTTTACATTTTTTATCATTAATGTGTTTTCCAAACTGTACAAATTTCTTTCTAAATTCTGTACTTGTGTAAAGGGGATGTAAAATCTAGAAATATTTTTCATATATAATATTAATAATAATAATAATAATACTTTATTGTCATTGTTGTTCACAAGTAACAATCAATTAAAAAAAATTCATGAACAAGGAACAAGAGAAAGAGAAAATAGAAGACATCAGTGACACAGTACACATACTTCATTGCCAGATGGATATAACTTCCCCTACAAAACTTCCCCTACACCCTACAAAACAACCATCACTGAATTCCTCTGAATTACTAAATTATTCTAAATTATTCCAGGACATATCCTTATTTTAATCAAGGATGACAAGGGTTCCTAGACTTGAATCTTCTCTGTTTTGTTGAACACAACAATGAAGGAATATGAAAAGTCAGAATTACAGGTACAGCATCGATTATCCGGCACCTGATGGTCTGGCGCCTCTTTTAATCTGGACACATTAGGTGCTGGGGGAAGTTAGGCTGCGCGTGGGAGTTAGGCTGTGGGAGGGCTTAGTTAGGCTGTGGGAGGGTTTAGTAAGGCTATGGGAGTGCTTAGTTAGACTACGGGAGGCCTTAGACTGTGAAGGGGAGTTGGGCTGCGTGGGGGAGTCGGGCTGCGGGAAGTTTAGGTGCTACAGGGGAGAGTTAGGCTGTTGGAGGGCTGCAGATTAGAATAAGTCTGCAGAGAGGGTCAGGGGGGTGGGGAGTCAGGATGCCATCGATACAATGGCCGCCAGCACCACTGATAAACCGGAAAAATGGATAATAAGGCAGAGTGCTGAAACCAACCGTGCCAGATTATCGGTGTTGTACATATACTTATTTTGAATGTAGCCCATAAATGCTGGAGTAGCTTTACTTTTGCAATATACTGCACTTTAGATTTGAGTTTGGCAACACCCTTCCCAAATCTAAATCTCACATTTTACATTGGCCCCACCTGCAATGCAGCATGGTTTTGGCAAGGTGCCGTTAGCTTAACTCCCACCTCAGAATTAGGCCTTCAGTATCCTTTATTTTAAATCACACATTTCACAGCAGCCAAACCTGGGACTTTTCTCAACATAATAAAGAAACCCTCTGTTTGTCTCTAAAATGTTTTTTTTTTTTTTGCCTATATTATTTTTTGTTAGGTGTATGCTTTTAATACTATGTATTACAGTGTTTATTCTCTGTTCACTTTTTGTGCATTGCATCTCTGGACCTATTTACATTTTTTAGTTGTGACTCTTATAGCTCACATAAAGTAAATTGCATATGATTGCATGGTGCAAGCTACTCTGCTTTAATTGTTAACAAGATAAATCTTTTAGTCAACACACGTGTTCCATTCTATGGCTACATTCATTGATATTAAATGGCTGTTTTTATTTTGAATGTTTGTACCTGTTTTTGTTCCTACCATATTATTAATATCAAAAACTTTAATTTAAAGTGATATCTAGTGTGAAATGGCACCTTAAATCACAAAGGAGAGACTTGCATGTAATCTAAAACACATGAGATTAGGTTTTTCGATCTGATATCCAAACTTGGTGGGATGAGCTGAGCCGGGACTTGGGTCGACTTGGAGCCCCAAAGTTCAGGAGTGTTTCATTTTAAGTAAAACCGAATGGCTGATCTCTAGTTAATACTGCTTATTTAAATAGTACCTCTAATTTATGTGTATGAAATAAAAACACAATTAATGTATACAATAAGTTAGCCAATCCCTTCCAAAAAATAAGATGCAAATTCCAGTATCTTCTATTGTCTTCATAAAGTATCAAACAAAGCTTCTTTTTTTTTATATCTGTTTTGCTCTAATAATTGACATTATATGCCAAAAATACAAATGCAATACGTAAAAATGTTTTTGAATGAAATTGGTAATAGGGAATATTCTGCAGTCTAGAGTGAAAAAAGGCGGGTGGTTTACAAGATAATAACACATCACAAAGAAAATACATTTGATTCCAGGCTGAACTCAAAACTATAATTTCGGTTGGAGGTTCTGCTGACACACAAGATTACAAAAAATGTAAGGTAAAGCAAGATCTAAAAAAGCAATAAAAGAAAAATATAAGCAATTGCAAAGTTCTGAATTGAAAATCTATGACATGGGATAAAAAGATTTATTTGTGAGATGGTAAAGTAAATATACTACTGAATGTTGGAAACAGATAGCCAGAGTTTAATAATTAATTTATCAATGTTATATATATATATATATATATATATAGTGTAAAAAGGAAGGGTAGGGGTACTAGCGACTAACAGTATCTACACCTAAATGATATATATATGAAGAATGATGCAACACGTATTTCTAAAAAAAGGGGGGGTATTTATTATAAAACAGACAATTTAATAATAATATTTGATAAAAATGGGATAGAATAAAAAGGGTGGGTTTAATCAATTAAAACATAAATTCAGGCTGACTAGCACATAAAAACACATCTGGAACAATAAAAATAAAAGTATATTTGAGATAAGAGAAAGGTGCTTATCTTAAAAATGTAAGGTCAACTGAGGTACACCCAACGCGTTTCGTCCGTCTGACTTCATCAAGGGGTAAAGGGCTACTGAACAGTAATTCTATTTATAGCCAAGGTAATTAGCAATGTAGTTATGACATCACTTCCTGTTTAGGGCTACTTGGTAATACAATTAAATACAGCATTATAAAATTCGAAAAAGACAATTGCCAGGGGTAGATATTAAATAGATGATTTCCACAAGATTAATCTAGTGCAAAAACGAGTGTTAGAACTTGCAGTAAAGTGTAATTAAGTCCGGGGGCGCTTTTCGCGTCACTTCCGCCCCGCTTCCTGTATCCGCGTCTGTGTACTGCGCATGCGCACGTTGTCCCGCTTCCGGAATTCGCGTCTATGTTCAGGCGCTATGCTGCCCCACTTCCGGCTTGTTCTTTCTGTTAGGGAAGCCACACTTCCTTGCACAGAAAAGCTGAACATGCCACTATAGAAATGCGTCCAGCACTTTATGGCTTCAAAAAGATGGCCGCCGGGATGACTGACAATGTAACCCACCCAATCAATAAGAAACTACAGGCCGCGCCACGCCGAAACAGGAAGTGTGGCTTCCCTAACAGAAAGAACAAGCCGGAAGTGGGGCAGCATAGCGCCTGAACATAGACGCGAATTCCGGAAGTGGGGCACCGTGCGCATGCGCAGTGCACAGACGCGGATACAGGAAGCGGGGCGGAAGTGACGCGAAAAGCGCCCCCGGACTTAATTACACTCTACTGCAAGTTCTAACACTCGTTTTAGCACTAGATTAATCTTGTGGAAATAATCTATTTAATATCTACCCCTGGCAATTATCTTTTTCGAATTTTATAATGCTGTATTTAATTGTATTACCAAGTAGCCCTAAACAGGAAGTGATGTCATAACTACATTGCTAATTACCTTGGCTATAAATAGAATTACTGTTCAGTAGCCCTTTACCCCTTGATGAAGTCAGACGGACGAAACGCGTTGGGTGTACCTCAGTTGACCTTCCATTTTTAAGATAAGCACCTTTCTCTTATCTCAAATATACTTTTATTTTTATTGTTCCAGATGTGTTTTTATGTGCTAGTCAGCCTGAATTTATGTTTTAATTGATTAAACCCACCCTTTTTATTCTATCCCATTTTTATCAAATATTATTATTAAATTGTCTGTTTTATAATAAATACCCCCCTTTTTTTTAGAAATACGTATTGCATCATTCTTCATATATATATCCTTTAGGTGTAGATATTGTTAGTCGCTAGTACCCCTACCCTCCCTTTTTACACTTTTAACTAATAGGCAGCTTATCACTGCCTTTTATTTAGGGTCAGCTGACGCCTTTTACCCTTAAAGGAGTGTCTACACCCCTGGTTATTTTTAAACCATATAGTCGGCCTACACACTTATACTTGTGGCGCCATACTCCCACCACTCCATATATATATATATATATATATATATATACAATAGAGAATACAAGTGCCCACGAGTGTGACCAGTTATTATAACCAAAGGAATATTAAAGTGGGTGTTTTTATGGCCCAAGACACTTATCTGGTTAATAGAACTTCCGAGTATCCATCATTTGGAATATCACATGTAAGAGATAAACACAACGACCATAGTGTGTACCGTTCTCAGACGTATAACATGTCTTTTGTAATAGAGGGCATAATTAGGGAACAAGCTTATTCCCAATAACACATATTTAGTAGCCCAAACATTAAAAGGTTAAAAATACTTAGGTTTAATATACAAAGACATACAATGGCTGAAAAACACAGGTACAAGATTTAAAACATAAAAAGCTTATCTGTCCATCAAAGGAGATCAGCAGCAAACTGTCCCAACGCGCTTCGTCCGTCAAAGTCTGGACTTCATCAAGGGGATCCCCTGATGAAGTCCAGACTTTGACAGACAAAACGCGTGTTATTGGGAATAAGTTTGTTCCCTAATTATGCCCTCTATTACAAAAAACATGTTATAAGTCTGAGAACGGTACACACTATGGAGGTCATTCCGAGTCGTTCGCTCTGAAAATTTCTTCGCATCGCAGCGTTTTTCCGCTTAGTGCGCATGCGCAATGTCCGCACTGCGACTGCGCCAAGTAAATTTGCTATGAAGTTTGCATTTTTACTCACGGCTTTTTCTTCGCTCAGGCGATCGTAGTGTGATTGACAGGAAATGGGTGTTACAGGGCGGAAACAGGCCGTTTTATGGGCGTGTGGGAAAAAACGCTACCGTTTCCGGAAAAAACGCAGGAGTGGCCGGAGAAACGGAGGAGTGTCTGGGCGAACGCTGGGTGTGTTTGTGACGTCAAACCAGGAACGACAAGCACTGAACTGATCGCAGATGCCGAGTAAGTCTGAAGCTACTCAGAAACTGCTACGAGGTGTGTAATCGCAATATTGCGAATACGTTGTTCGCAATTTTAAGATGCTAAGATTCACTCCCAGTAGGCGGCGGTTTAGCGTGAGCAACTCTGCTAAAATCGCCTTGCGAGCGAACAACTCGGAATGACCTCCAATGTTCGTTGTGTTTTTCTCTTACATGTGATATTCCAAATGATGGATACTCATTGGAAGTTCTATTAACCAGATAAGTGTCTTGGGCCATAAAAACATCCACTTTAATATTCATTTGGTTATAATAAGTTGTCACACTCGTGGGCGCTTGTATTCTCTGTTGCCTATCTTTGTTTATGTGTACACCAAACACAAACTCTGTATTACGAGCTGCCACTCATATAAGGGATGAGGAGTGTCTTTAAATCACTTTATGTTACTGCACGTCTGTACTAAAGCGCCTAGGTCTCTGCTGTCTCATATATATATATATATATATATATATATATATATATATATTCATATATATATATATATATATATATACATGCTGTATATATACATATATATATATATATATAAAAGAAGGGGATGTAATTATGTGACCGATGGTCAGGAGACAACCGGTCACATTACCGATGGCTACCCCCCTCTAAATTCTGACAGTTGGCATGCTGACTAGCATGGACTATTCCCACTCGAGGGGTGTCCACGACACCCATATAGTAGGAATAGAACCTGTGTTGAGCTCAGCTTGCCACTGAGCCCACAAGGGGCTTGTTTTGCTTGCCCCCTGCCAGCATTCCAATGCCAAGATCCCACGGTGGGTATGCTGACCGCCTGGATCCCCAGCGGCAGTAACGCCTACCGAACCCAAAAGAAGTGTGTGCATAATAACTTAGACTTTATCTAAAGATGTGTAAAGCTGAGGGAAAATTAAATAATATAATCAAAGCTGTAACTAGACATTTTGATGCCATGTGCCAGATAGAAAATTGGTGCCCCTTCCCCCCTCACATATTTAAATTAGGGACAGTGCGCACCAAAAATATTGGGGCATGGCTTCATGGGGATTTTGTGTGGTCACAAAATAGTACCAATTCATATTACATTGCACAGTAGTCTCCATTATTTAAGTTATGCCACACAGTAGTACCACTTATACACATTACACCAGGTAGAGCCCCTTATACCAGGGTCATAACTAGGTGCGTGTGAGTGGTGCGCCGCATTGATCGCAAGGCCCTGTGGGTGGCGCCGTCAGCACCCCACATTCCTAGCTGCTGGCTATGCAAAGTAGTACTAATAGCAATAGCAGCCATGTCCATGCTGCTCCCTGCAGTAGCAGTGGTTAGGACATTAGTATATTGTTTCCCTGCACAGGGCTCCGTGCAGGGCTGACAGGGCTGACAGTCAGATGTCTCTTCTAAGGACTCTGAAAGTAGCAGCAGACTGTAATTTGTCACAGACAATTATCCCTCACCTCTCTTCCAGGATGGACAATTGAGTACAGAGGGTTGGGGGAGGTAGGATACAGCAGTGGTTATTAGCCTGCACTTGTTAGTAGAGTTGAAGTATCCTCACCTTCTGTGTGTGTCCTGAGTCCTCCACTATCAAGCCACCCCCATACTTCAGTGCTGTGTGTAACTGATTCAAAAACTTGCCGGTGCCGGGATCCCGATCGAGGTGTCCCGGGACATTGCACTAGTAAACTGGGGGGGTCTTCAATTTAGGCTGTGGGGGGTAAGGTTGGTGTTAGGCTGGGGGGTAATGTTAAGCTTAGGCTGTGGTGAGGGTGGGTTAGGTTTCAGGGGAGCGAGGGGTAGGGCTAGACTGCGGGGTGGAGGAGTGGGGGTAGGGTCAGGCTGCAGGAAAGGAGGGTTAGGGGCAGTTTACTTACCAAATACGTTTTGGAATCCTGAATGTCGGAATGACACAATCACTATTTTGACTGCCGGTATTACAAGTGCTGGTTTCTCAATACCATCCCATTTGGCATTAATCAATATTTCTCTTACATCCTAGAGGATGCTGGGGTCCACATTAGTACCATAGGGTATAGACGGGTCCACCAGGAGCCATTGACACTTTAAGAGTTTGAGAGTGTGGGCTGGCTCCTCCTTCTATGCCCCTCCTACAAGATTCAGTTTAGAAAATGTGCCCAGAGGAGCTGGTCACAGCTAGGGGAGCTCTCCTGAGCTTTTCTAGTTAAAGTTATTTTTAGAGTTTCTGCCTAACAAGCACAGAAAGGCCATAACTTCCTATACCTTCTTTAGGGGAAGTCAGGTTAAGTCCAAGAAACCTGCCACTGCAGGTTCCCATGAACAAAATCCTGCTTCGGGTATGCCAAAGTCCTCCGCATGACGGCGGACTGCATGCCCCGGTGATGGGACCAGTGGGAGCGAGACTCAGACACTTCAGTCATGTCTGGGTATCGTCCGGCATGCATCCCTGGGTGGTAGATGTTGTATCTCAGGGATACAGACTGGAATTTCAAAGTCTCCCTCCTCATCGCTTTTTCAAGTCAGGCTTACCAACTCTGTTGGAGGACAGCACTGTACTACAAGACGCTGTCCAAAAGCTGGTAGAGGCACAGTTCATTGTACCAGTACCACCTCACATGCTGAACAAAGGTTACTATTCAAACCTTTTTGTGGTACCGAAACCGGATGGTTCGATCAGGCCCATTCTGAACCTAAAATCATTGAACCCCTTTCTAAAGGAGTTCAAGATGGAGTCTCTCAGGGCGGTGATATCAGGTCTGGAAGAAGGGGAATTCCTGATATCACTGGATATCAAGGATGCCTACCTCCACATTCCGATCTGGCTGCCGCATCAGGCTTATCTCCGCTTCGCATTGCTGGACTGTCATTTTCAGTTCTAGGCCCTGCCACTCGTCCTCTCCACAGCGTCGAGGGTGTTTACCAAGGTGATGGCGGAAATGATAATTCTCCTCCGCAAGCAGGGTGTGAACATCATTCCATATCCGAACGATCTGCTGATAAAGGCATCGTCCAAGGAGAGGCTGCTGCAGTCCATTGTTCTCACAACGCGACTGCTCCAGAGTCATGGTTGGATTCTGAACCTTCCAAAGTCACATTTGGAACCAACCCAGAGGATGTCATTTATGGGAATGATCCTGGATACGGAAGTGCAGAGGGTGTTTCTTCCACAGGAAAAGGCGTTGGTGATCCAAGCTATGGTCCGGGATGTCCTGAAGTCACCCCGGGTGTCGGTTCATCAATGCATTCACCTATTGGTAAAGATGGTGGCCTCTTATGAGGCTCTCCAGTATGGGAGGTTCCACGCTCAGACCTTCCAACTGGATCTCCTGGACAAGTGGTCGGGATCTCACCTCCACATGCACCAGAGAATTCGTCTGTCGCCAAAGGCCAGGATTTCACTCCTCTGGTGGCTCCAATTGCCTCACCTTCTGGAGGGCCGCAGGTTCAGGATTCAGGACTGGGTAACCATGGATGCGAGCCTTCAGGGTTGGGGTGCAGTCACTCAAGGAGTAACCTTCCAAGGACAGTGGTCAAGCCTAGAAGTCGGCCTGCCCATCAACATCCTGGAACTAAGAGCCGTCTACAACGGTCTTCTTCAGGCTGCACCTCTTCTGAGAAATTGGGCCATTCAAGTGCAGTCGGACAATGTAACAACAGTGGCTTACATAAACTGACAAGGCGGAATGAAGAGCAGAGCAGCAATGTCAGAGGTGACAAGAATACTCCTCTGAACAGAAAAGCATGCGTTAGCGCTGTCAGCCATCTTCAGTCCGGGAGTAGACATCTGGGAAGCAGACTTCCTCAGCAGACACGATCTCCATCCAGGAGAGTGGGGCCTCCATCCGGAGGTGTTCAAGGAAATAACGGATCTTTGGAGTCTACCCCAAATAGACAAGAAGCTTCAGCATTATTGTTTCTGGTCGAGGGACCCACAGGCAGTAAACGCCCTGGTGTCTCCGTGGGTGTTCCAGTCAGTGTACATGTTTCCACCACTCCCACTCATCCCAAGAATCCTAAAGCTCATAAGGAGAACAAGGGTTCAAGCGATCCTCATTGCCCCAGACTGACCAAGAAGGGCTTGGTAGGCGGACCTTCTGAATCTACTGCAGGAAGAGCCGAGGCCTCTTCACCTTCGGGAGGACCTGCTACAGCAGGGGCTGTTCGCCTATCAAGACTTACCGTGGCTACGTTGGACGGCATAGAAGTTGAGCGCCTGATTCTTGGTTGGAAGGGCATTCCGAAGAAGGTTATTCCTACCCTCATACAGGCTAGGAAAGGGGTAACGTCTAAACATTACCATCGTATTTGGAAGAAATATGTCTCTTGGTGTGAGTCCAAGAAGTTTCCTAAGGTGGAGTTTCAACTGGGATGTTTCCTCCTGTTCCTGCAAGCAGGAGTGGAAATGGGTCTGAGGTTGGGATCTGTGAAGGTCCAGATATCAGCCCTATCCATTTTCTTTCAGAAACAATTGTCTGCCCTCCTTGAGGTTCAGACCTTTTTGAAGGGAGTTCTGCATATCCAACCTCCCTTTGTACCGCCTATGGCGCCTTGGGACCTTAACGTGGTGTTGCATTTCCTCCAGTCGGACTGGTTGAACCTCTACAGGAGGTAGTGGTCAAATTTCTTACATGGAAGGCGATCACTTTGTTGGCCTTAGTTCTGCTAGACGTGTGTCCGAGCTGGGGGCTTTATCCTATAAAAGCCCTTAATCTTCCACGAAGATAGAGCTGAGCTCCGGACTTGTCAGCAGTTTCTTCCAAAGGTTGTGTTGGCATTTCATATCAACCAACCTATTGTGGTGCCAGTGGCTACTGACTCCTCAATTACTTCAAAGTCATTGGATGTTATAAGGGCTCTGAAGATATATGTGAAGAGGACTTCACGTCACAGGAAGTCGGACTCTCTGTTTGTCCTGTATGATCCCAAGAAAATTGGGTGTCCTGCTTCTAAGCAGACTATTTCTCGCTGGATTAGGTTTCCTATCCAGCACGCTTATTCTATGGCAGGACTGTCATGTCCAATATCTGTTAAGGCCCACTCTACTCGTAAGGTGAGGTCTTCCTTGGCAGCTGCCCGCGGTGCCTCGGCAGTGCAACTTTGCAGAGCTGCAACTTGGTCTGGGTCGATCACATTTGCAAAGTTTTACAAGTTCGATACTTTGGCCTCTGATGATCTGAAGTTCAGTCAATCAGTTCTGCAGGAGCCTCAGCGCTCTCCCTCCCATTCTGGGAGCTTTGGTATATCCCCATGGTACTAATGTGGACCACAGCATCCTCTAGGACGTAAGAGAAAATAGGATTTTGGTACCTACCGGTAAATCCTTTTCCATAGTCCGTAGAGGATGCTGGGCGCCCGCCCAGCACTTCGTTCTCCTGCAAATGTTATTTGGTATGTTATTTGGTTCAGTACAACTTCGTTTTAGTTGAGTACTGCATTGTTACTTGGTAAGTAAAGTTTCAGCTGTTGCTGAGTAGTTCAAGCTAGTTGACTTGACGTGCCATGTATGTGTGAGCTTGTATGAATCTCACCACTATCTGTGTTTAATTCTTCTCTCAAGGAATGTCATCTCCTCGGGCACAGTTTCTAGACTGAGTCTGGTAGGAGGGGCATAGAGAGAGAAGCCAGCCCAAACTCTCAAACTCTTAAAGTGTCAATGGCTCCTGGTGGACCCGTTTATACCCCATGGTACTAATGTGGACCCCAGCATCCTCTACGGACTATGAGAAAAGGATTTACCGGTAGGTACCAAAATCCTATTTTACCATCACCTTATATTTGCCATGTTTCAACTACAATATATATGAGCACTGTATAGCAAAATGTAAGAGGAGCAGAAGAATGGAAATGGTACCAATTGAAAGGTTATAAGAGCAGCAGGTGTCTTATTGGTAAAACTGGGGTGGGGCGCCCATGCTCCTTCTTGCACTGTGCACCAAAATGTGTAGAAACAGCTCTGCCTTATACACATTACGCCAGATGGAGCCCCTTATACACATTACACCAGGTAGAGACCCCTTTTACATATTACTTCAGGTAGAGCTCCTTTTATAAATTACTCCAGGTAAAGCTCCTTTTACATATTATTCCAGATACTGCAGAGCCATTGTTTTACATTACTCCAGATATAGCCCTGTTACACATTACACCAGATAGAACGCCTGTTAAACATTATGCCAGGTAGAGCTCCTTTTACACATTACTCCGGGTAGAGCTCCTTTTACATATTACGCAAGATACTGTAGAGCCATTGTTCTACCGATAGAGCCCCTGTTACACATTACTCCAGATAGAGCACCTGTTACACATTATGCCAGGCATAGCCCCTGTTACACATTATGCCAGATAGAGCCCATTACACAATATGCCAGGTAGAGTCCCTGTTACACATTATGCCAGGTAGAGCCCATTATACAATATGCCAGGTAGAGCTCCTGTCACACAATATGCCAGGTAAATATTCGACCGATGGTCATTATCGGGCTATTCAATTAAAGCCCTTTCTTGAGAGAAAAATGTCTGGCTATCATGCAATAACATATGGGATCCTAGATAAGTATCTGGGCCCATGTGTTAATGCGGCTCTGATGGCTGATTATTGGGGATCATGCCTCAGGTGCCTGAGGGCAATAGTTGGCTTGAAAGAGAGAGGAGTTTTAAAAAATGGATTCTTAACAAAGTAACATAAATATAATAGCCTGTGAGTTGCAGGAGGCGCGGTACTTTGTGCGAGTCTGCCCATGTTTTCATAATGGAAATCATTTACAAGGCAAAACCATCTTGCAGGGAATTACATTTAGCCCATAGTAACTCTCTGGGCTCAATCAAATTAGGGGGGTCATTCCGAGTTGTTCGCTCGTTGCCGATTTTCGCTATATTGCGATTAGACGCTTACTGCGCATGCGCAAGGTTCACCAGAGCGCATGCGCTTAGTTATTTTACACAAAAGTTAGGTATTTTACTCACGGCATAACAAGGATTTTTCATCGTTTTGGTGATCGTACTGTGATTGACAGGAAGTGGGTGTTTATGGGCGGAAACTGGCCGTTTTCTGGGAGTGTGCGAAAAAACGCTGGCGTTTCTGGGAAAAACGCGGGAGTGTCTGAAGAAACGGGGAGTGTCTGGGCGAACGCTGGGTGTGTTTGTGACGTCAAACCAGGAACGAAACTGACTGAACTGATCGCAATGGCTGAGTAAGTCTCGAGCTACTCAGAAACTGCTAAGAATTTTCTATTCGCAATTCTGCTAATCTTTCGTTCGCAATTCTGCTATGCTAAGATACACTCCCAGTAGGTGGCGGCTTAGCTTGTGCAATGCTGCTAAAAGCAGCTAGCGAGCAAATAACTCGGAATGAGGGCCTAGGTACGGTTCTGCAAATGCGAGTTTGTATCATGACATGCGCAGACTTCGCAAGAATATCTATACTTGAGAAATGTGAGATCCAATTAGAAATGTCAATGTGGTCATTCCGAGTTGTTCGCTCGCTAGCTACTTTTAGCAGAAATGCAAACACAAAGCCACCGCCCTCTGGGAGTGTATCTTAGCATAGCAGAATTGCTAACGAAAGATTAGCAATTCTGCTATTAAGTATTTCCTTGCAGTTTCTGAGTAGCTCCAGACCTACTCCTAGATTGCGATCAACTCAGTCCATTTAGTCCTTGGTTTGATGTCACAAACACGCCCAGCGTCCGGCCAGCCACTCCCCCGTTTCTCCAGCCACTCCTGCGTTTTCTGCTGGCACGCCTGCGTTCTTTTAGCACACTACCGGAAAACGCTCAGTTACCACCCAGAAACACCCACTTCCTGTCAATCATTCTCCGATCAACAGAGCGACTGAAAAGCTTTGTCCGCTAAAATAGCATAGTTTTGTGTAAAATTGCTTAGCGTGTGCGCCCTGCGGTGCATACGCATGCGCAGAACTGCCGGATTTTAGCCTATTAGCAATTCTGCTAAAAATAGCAGCGAGCGAACAACTCGGAATGACCACCAATTTGCGGTAGTCCCAGTAAGGGTGCACAAATTTTCTACAAAATACTACCTGGGAGAAGTAGACCCAGAAAAAGTGATAACTTCATTAGCAGAATCATACAGAAGGTTGTTAGTGGGCATATGGAAAGTACTGGACACTCTCAAAATATGTAAAATGGCTGATTTGTTAATTTAAAAAAAATTATAAAAAGCAAATAAATTTTGTTTAATTATTAATGAAATAAACAAAAAATGCACAAAAAGTAGAACTAAAGGTGATTTTGGGGTGATTTGAGGCCACCAAATTTGTTCCAAAAACTTTATAAATTGTAAAAAGCAAATTTTTGAAATACATTTTTTAAATAAATACTTTCATTAAGTTGCCGGTGTCATAAAAAATGTTGGGGTAATTTGAAGCCTTTTTACTCCAATTACGAGTTTTGGCCAAATTTAGCTGCATTGCCAATCCTGCTGCCTGCACTGCTGACACTACCTCACTGCCGGCACCCTCGCACTGCCGATACTGCCAGCACCCCTGCACTGGGGACACTGCTAGCACGCCTGCACGGAGGACACCTCCAGCACTGCCGAAACCTCTGCACTGAGGACACTTCCGGCACTGCCACACTGCTGACACTGCTGGCACCCCTGCACTTAGGACCCCTGCAGCACTCCCGCATTTCTGATAGAGATGAGCGGGTTCGGTTTCTCTGAATCCGAACCCGCCAGAACTTCATGTTTTTTTTCACGGGTCCGAGCGACTCGGATCTTCCCGCCTTGCTCGGTTAACCCGAGCGCGCCCGAACGTCATCATGACGCTGTCGGATTCTCGCGAGGCTCGGATTCTATCGCGAGACTCGGATTCTATATAAGGAGCCGCGCGTCGCCGCCATTTTCACACGTGCATTGAGATTGATAGGGAGAGGACGTGGCTGGCGTCCTCTCCGTTTAGAATTAGAATAGATTAGAGAGACACTTGATTTACTAATTTTGGGGAGCATTAGGAGTACTCAGTAGTGTACAGTGCAGAGTTTTGCTGATAGTGACCAGTGACCACCACTTTTATTTATAATCCGTTCTCTGCCTGAAAAAAGCGATACACAGCACACAGTGACTCAGTCACATACCATATCTGTGTGCACTACTCAGGCTCAGGCCAGTGTGCTGCATCATCTATTATCTATATATAATATTATATATATCTGTCTGACTGCTCAGCTCACACAGCTTATAATTGTGGGGGAGACTGGGGAGCACTACTGCAGTGCCAGTTATAGGTTATAGCAGGAGCCAGGAGTACATAATATAATCCGTTCTCTGCCTGAAAAAAGCGATACACAGCACACAGTGACTCAGTCACATACCATATCTGTGTGCACTGCTCAGGCTCAGGCCAGTGTGCTGCATCATCTATTATCTATATATAATATTATATATATCTGTCTGACTGCTCAGCTCACACAGCTTATAATTGTGGGGGAGACTGGGGAGCACTACTGCAGTGCCAGTTATAGGTTATAGCAGGAGCCAGGAGTACATAATATATTATATAGTGAGTGACCACCAGACACACAGTGCAGTTTATTTAATATATCCGTTCTCTGCCTGAAAAAAGCGATACACACAGTGACTCAGTCAGTCACATACCATATCTGTGTGCACTGCTCAGGCTCAGGCCAGTGTGCTGCATCATCTATATATATTATATATCTGTCTGACTGCTCAGCTCACACAGCTTATAATTGTGGGGGAGACTGGGGAGCACTACTGCAGTGCCAGTTATAGGTTATAGCAGGAGCCAGGAGTACATAATATTATATTAAAATTAAACAGTGCACACTTTTGCTGCAGGAGTGCCACTGCCAGTGTGACTAGTGACCAGTGACCTGACCACCAGTATATAATATTAGTAGTATACTATCTCTTTATCAACCAGTCTATATTAGCAGCAGACACAGTACAGTGCGGTAGTTCACGGCTGTGGCTACCTCTGTGTCGGCACTCGGCAGCCCGTCCATAATTGTATATACCACCTAACCGTGGTTTTTTTTTTCTTTCTTTATACATACATACTAGTTACGAGTATACTATCTCTTTATCAACCAGTCTATATATTAGCAGCAGACACAGTACAGTGCGGTAGTTCACGGCTGTGGCTACCTCTGTGTCGGCACTCGGCAGCCCGTCCATAATTGTATATACCACCTAACCGTGGTTTTTTTTTCTTTCTTTATACATACATACTAGTTACGAGTATACTATCTCTTTATCAACCAGTCTATATATTAGCAGCAGACACAGTACAGTGCGGTAGTTCACGGCTGTGGCTACCTCTGTGTCGGCACTCGGCAGCCCGTCCATAATTGTATATACCACCTAACCGTGGTTTTTTTCTCTTTCTTTATACATACATACTAGTTACGAGTATACTATCTCTTTATCAACCAGTCTATATTAGCAGCAGACACAGTACAGTGCGGTAGTTCACGGCTGTGGCTACCTCTGTGTCGGCACTCGGCAGCCCGTCCATAATTGTATATACCACCTAACCGTGGTTTTTTTTTCTTTCTTTATACATACATACTAGTTACGAGTATACTATCTCTTTATCAACCAGTCTATATATTAGCAGCAGACACAGTACAGTGCGGTAGTTCACGGCTGTGGCTACCTCTGTGTCGGCACTCGGCAGCCCGTCCATAATTGTATATACCACCTAACCGTGGTTTTTTTTTCTTTCTTTATACATACATACTAGTTACGAGTATACTATCTCTTTATCAACCAGTCTATATTAGCAGCAGACACAGTACAGTGCGGTAGTTCACGGCTGTGGCTACCTCTGTGTCGGCACTCGGCAGCCCGTCCATAATTGTATATACCACCTAACCGTGGTTTTTTTTTCTTTCTTTATACATACATACTAGTTACGAGTATACTATCTCTTTATCAACCAGTCTATATATTAGCAGCAGACACAGTACAGTGCGGTAGTTCACGGCTGTGGCTACCTCTGTGTCGGCACTCGGCAGCCCGTCCATAATTGTATACTAGTATCCAATCCATCCATCTCCATTGTTTACCTGAGGTGCCTTTTAGTTGTGCCTATTAAAATATGGAGAACAAAAATGTTGAGGTTCCAAAATTAGGGAAAGATCAAGATCCACTTCCACCTCGTGCTGAAGCTGCTGCCACTAGTCATGGCCGAGACGATGAAATGCCAGCAACGTCGTCTGCCAAGGCCGATGCCCAATGTCATAGTACAGAGCATGTCAAATCCAAAACACCAAATATCAGTAAAAAAAGGACTCCAAAACCTAAAATAAAATTGTCGGAGGAGAAGCGTAAACTTGCCAATATGCCATTTACCACACGGAGTGGCAAGGAACGGCTGAGGCCCTGGCCTATGTTCATGGCTAGTGGTTCAGCTTCACATGAGGATGGAAGCACTCAGCCTCTCGCTAGAAAAATGAAAAGACTCAAGCTGGCAAAAGCAGCACAGCAAAGAACTGTGCATTCTTCGAAATCCCAAATCCACAAGGAGAGTCCAATTGTGTCGGTTGCGATGCCTGACCTTCCCAACACTGGACGTGAAGAGCATGCGCCTTCCACCATTTGCACGCCCCCTGCAAGTGCTGGAAGGAGCACCCGCAGTCCAGTTCCTGATAGTCAGATTGAAGATGTCAGTGTTGAAGTACACCAGGATGAGGAGGATATGGGTGTTGCTGGCGCTGGGGAGGAAATTGACCAGGAGGATTCTGATGGTGAGGTGGTTTGTTTAAGTCAGGCACCCGGGGAGACACCTGTTGTCCGTGGGAGGAATATGGCCGTTGACATGCCAGGTGAAAATACCAAAAAAATCAGCTCTTCGGTGTGGAGGTATTTCACCAGAAATGCGGACAACAGGTGTCAAGCCGTGTGTTCCCTTTGTCAAGCTGTAATAAGTAGGGGTAAGGACGTTAACCACCTCGGAACATCCTCCCTTATACGTCACCTGCAGCGCATTCATAATAAGTCAGTGACAAGTTCAAAAACTTTGGGTGACAGCGGAAGCAGTCCACTGACCAGTAAATCCCTTCCTCTTGTAACCAAGCTCACGCAAACCACCCCACCAACTCCCTCAGTGTCAATTTCCTCCTTCCCCAGGAATGCCAATAGTCCTGCAGGCCATGTCACTGGCAATTCTGACGAGTCCTCTCCTGCCTGGGATTCCTCCGATGCATCCTTGCGTGTAACGCCTACTGCTGCTGGCGCTGCTGTTGTTGCCGCTGGGAGTCGATGGTCATCCCAGAGGGGAAGTCGTAAGCCCACTTGTACTACTTCCAGTAAGCAATTGACTGTTCAACAGTCCTTTGCGAGGAAGATGAAATATCACAGCAGTCATCCTACTGCAAAGCGGATAACTGAGGCCTTGGCATCCTGGGTGGTGAGAAACGTGGTTCCGGTATCCATCATTACTGCAGAGCCAACTAGAGACTTGTTGGAGGTACTGTGTCCCCGGTACCAAATACCATCTAGGTTCCATTTCTCTAGGCAGGCGATACCGAAAATGTACACAGACCTCAGAAAAAGAGTCACCAGTGTCCTAAAAAATGCAGCTGTACCCAATGTCCACTTAACCACGGACATGTGGACAAGTGGAGCAGGGCAGGGTCAGGACTATATGACTGTGACAGCCCACTGGGTAGATGTATGGACTCCCGCCGCAAGAACAGCAGCGGCGGCACCAGTAGCAGCATCTCGCAAACGCCAACTCTTTCCTAGGCAGGCTACGCTTTGTATCACCGCTTTCCAGAATACGCACACAGCTGAAAACCTCTTACGGCAACTGAGGAAGATCATCGCGGAATGGCTTACCCCAATTGGACTCTCCTGTGGATTTGTGGCATCGGACAACGCCAGCAATATTGTGTGTGCATTAAATCTGGGCCAATTCCAGCACGTCCCATGTTTTGCACATACCTTGAATTTGGTGGTGCAGAATTTTTTAAAAAACGACAGGGGCGTGCAAGAGATGCTGTCGGTGGCCAGAAGAATTGCGGGACACTTTCGGCGTACAGGCACCACGTACAGAAAACTGGAGCACCACCAAAAACTACTGAACCTGCCCTGCCATCATCTGAAGCAAGAAGTGGTAACGAGGTGGAATTCAACCCTCTATATGCTTCAGAGGTTGGAGGAGCAGCAAAAGGCCATTCAAGCCTATACAATTGAGCACGATATAGTAGGTGGAATGCACCTGTCTCAAGTGCAGTGGAGAATGATTTCAACGTTGTGCAAGGTTCTGATGCCCTTTGAACTTGCCACACGTGAAGTCAGTTCAGACACTGCCAGCCTGAGTCAGGTCATTCCCCTCATCAGGCTTTTGCAGAAGAAGCTGGAGGCATTGAAGGAGGAGCTAACACGGAGCGATTCCGCTAGGCATGTGGGACTTGTGGATGCAGCCCTTAATTCGCTTAACAAGGATTCACGGGTGGTCAATCTGTTGAAATCAGAGCACTACATTTTGGCCACCGTGCTCGATCCTAGATTTAAAGCCTACCTTGGATCTCTCTTTCCGGCAGACACAGGTCTGCTGGGGTTGAAAGACCTGCTGGTGACAAAATTGTCAAGTCAAGCGGAACGCGACCTGTCAACATCTCCTCCTTCACATTCTCCCGCAACTGGGGGTGCGAGGAAAAGGCTCAGAATTCCGAGCCCACCCGCTGGCGGTGATGCAGGGCAGTCTGGAGCGACTGCTGATGCTGACATCTGGTCCGGACTGAAGGACCTGACAACGATTACGGACATGTCGTCTACTGTCACTGCATATGATTCTCTCAACATTGATAGAATGGTGGAGGATTATATGAGTGACCGCATCCAAGTAGGCACGTCACACAGTCCGTACTTATACTGGCAGGAAAAAGAGGCAATTTGGAGGCCCTTGCACAAACTGGCTTTATTCTACCTAAGTTGCCCTCCCACAAGTGTGTACTCCGAAAGAGTGTTTAGTGCCGCCGCTCACCTTGTCAGCAATCGGCGTACGAGGTTACATCCAGAAAATGTGGAGAAGATGATGTTCATTAAAATGAATTATAATCAATTCCTCCGCGGAGACATTGACCAGCAGCAATTGCCTCCACAAAGTACACAGGGAGCTGAGATGGTGGATTCCAGTGGGGACGAATTGATAATCTGTGAGGAGGGGGATGTACACGGTGATATATCGGAGGGTGAAGATGAGGTGGACATCTTGCCTCTGTAGAGCCAGTTTGTGCAAGGAGAGATTAATTGCTTCTTTTTTGGGGGGGGTCCAAACCAACCCGTCATATCAGTCACAGTCGTGTGGCAGACCCTGTCACTGAAATGATGGGTTGGTTAAAGTGTGCATGTCCTGTTTTGTTTATACAACATAAGGGTGGGTGGGAGGGCCCAAGGACAATTCCATCTTGCACCTCTTTTTTCTTTTCTTTTTCTTTGCATCATGTGCTGATTGGGGAGGGTTTTTTGGAAGGGACATCCTGCGTGACACTGCAGTGCCACTCCTAGATGGGCCCGGTGTTTGTGCCGGCCACTAGGGTCGCTAATCTTACTCACACAGCTACCTCATTGCGCCTCTTTTTTTCTTTGCGTCATGTGCTGTTTGGGGAGGGTTTTTTGGAAGGGACATCCTGCGTGACACTGCAGTGCCACTCCTAGATGGGCCCGGTGTTTGTGTCGGCCACTAGGGTCGCTAATCTTACTCACACAGCTACCTCATTGCGCCTCTTTTTTTCTTTGCGTCATGTGCTGTTTGGGGAGGGTTTTTTGGAAGGGACATCCTGCGTGACACTGCAGTGCCACTCCTAGATGGGCCCGGTGTTTGTGTCGGCCACTAGGGTCGCTAATCTTACTCACACAGTCAGCTACCTCATTGCGCCTCTTTTTTTCTTTGCGTCATGTGCTGTTTGGGGAGGGTTTTTTGGAAGGGCCATCCTGCGTGACACTGCAGTGCCACTCCTAGATGGGCCCAGTGTTTGTGTCGGCCACTAGGGTCGCTAATCTTACTCACACAGCTACCTCATTGCGCCTCTTTTTTTCTTTGCGTCATGTGCTGTTTGGGGAGGGTTTTTTGGAAGGGCCATCCTGCGTGACACTGCAGTGCCACTCCTAGATGGGCCCGGTGTTTGTGTCGGCCACTAGGGTCGCTAATCCTACTCACACAGCTACCTCATTGCGCCTCTTTTTTTCTTTGCGTCATGTGCTGTTTGGGGAGGGTTTTTTGGAAGGGACATCCTGCGTGACACTGCAGTGCCACTCCTAGATGGGCCCGGTGTTTGTGTCGGCCACTAGGGTCGCTTATCTTACTCACACAGCGACCTCGGTGCAAATTTTAGGACTAAAAATAATATTGTGAGGTGTGAGGTATTCAGAATAGACTGAAAATGAGTGTAAATTATGGTTTTTGAGGTTAATAATACTTTGGGATCAAAATGACCCCCAAATTCTATGATTTAAGCTGTTTTTTAGTGTTTTTGGAAAAAAACACCCGAATCCAAAACACACCCGAATCCGACAAAAAAAATTCGGTGAGGTTTTGCCAAAACGCGTTCGAACCCAAAACACGGCCGCGGAACCGAACCCAAAACCAAAACACAAAACCCGAAAAATTTCAGGCGCTCATCTCTAATTTCTGACACTGCTGGCACCCCTGTACTGGGGACTCTGCCAGCACTCCCACAATTGCCGATACTGCAGGCACCCCTGCACTGCCGACACTGCTGGCACCACCACTCTGAGGACACTGCTGGCACCCCTGCACTGCCGACACTGCTGGCACCACCACACTGAGGACACCGCAGGCACCCTTGCACTGTTAACACTGCCTGCATCACCGCACTGAGGACACTGCTGGCACCCTTGCACTGCTGATACTGTCGGCACCACCACACTTAGGACACCACTGGCACCCCTGCACTACCAACACCACAGCATTGAGGACACCGCTGGCACCATGCACTGCCGACATTACTACACTGAGGACACCGCTGTCACCCCTGCACTGCCGACACTACCACTCGAAAGACACTGGTGGCATCCCTGCACTGCAGACACTGCTGGCACCACCACACTGAAGACACCGCTACCAACCCTGAACTGAAGACCCTCTGTCACAGTAAGTGCACTATTGGTGTATCTAACCTGCACTGTATCTGACCTGCACTGTAACCCGTGCTGTATCTGACCCACACTGTATCTCGACCACATTGTATTTGACCTGCACTGAAACCCGCACTGTATCTGACCTACACTGCATCCGACCCGCATTGTATTTGACCCGCACTGTATCCAACCCACACTGTATTTGACCTGCACTGTATCCAACCCACACTGCATCTGACCTGCGCTGTATCCAACCCACACTGTATTCGATCCGCACTGTAACCTGCACTTTATCCAGCCCACACTGTATCTGAGCCACAATATATACAACTCACAGTGTATGTGACCCATACTGTATCTGACCTGCACTGTATCTAGCACTGTATCTGACGCGCATTGTATCTGACCTTGCACTGTAGCCAACTCTCGCTATATGCGATATGCACTGTATCCAACCTGCACTGTAGCCTACACTGTATTTGACCCACAGTGTATCCAACCCACACTCTGACCTGCACTGTATCCGACCCGAACTGTATCCCGCACTGTATCTGACCTGCACTGTATCTCGCACTGTATCTGACCTTGTGCTGTTGCCGTCATGCACTATATCCAACCCGCACACCGACCTGCCTGTATCCAACCCACACTGTATCCAAATCGCACTGTGTGCGATCTGCACTATATATATATATATATATATATATATATATATACAGGCTATCAACCGGCACTCTCACTTCAATGCAGCTGCCGCGGTGCTCTTTATGTTTGTCATGCAACCTCTTCCAAATAAGGCACTCCACGGTCTTTCTTCAGAAATAATGACAGCTCACTGCTGGGCTTGTAACTGCAACGTTTCGGATTTAATATCCTTTGTCAAGCATTACCATCATCACAAAAACAGACAATACATTACATTTAAATACCCTTACCTCTCACCATGCCTCCGCGTCCTCCCTCCCGTATCCGGTCACGTCACTCCACCTTCCGGGTCCGCCACAGTATCCCCACCGCTACCAATCACCGTGCATTACCATGGCAACCCACGATCGTTGACGGAAACGCCAGCTACCATGTTCTCTGCACAGCTATCCTGCGTGTATGATACCTAGCAGTATCCATAAGGCTGGTGAATGTTCCGTTCACCAAACGGGATTAGAAGATTCGAGGAGAAGAGTGAGGACACCCGTGAGTGTGCAAATACATCTGTGAAATAAAAACAAGTACAAAACAATTAAAAATTCACAAACGCTGTACCTTCCTAACAACTAACAGTTAAATATTATGAACACAGCCTCCAACTAATCCATATTAAACCAAAGCATGTCATAAAAAAACGCTCAAGTTAAGTTGGTCATTAAGTCCTTTCGGTTTTACCGTATCTAACAGGTGGATCCACTTAGCTTCACATTGGAGCAACTTTTTATGCCTATCACCCTGTCTCCCATCATCCGGAATGTGATCAATAATCATATGACGCAAATTGGCCATACTATGTCTGGCCTCTTTAAAATGTCTGGCAATGGGTTGTTCCGAACCCTTGCCCGCCAATGATGCTCGTATAGCGGACCTATGTAGGTCCATACGTTCACGACATGTTCGTATGGTTTTCCCCACATAACACAGTCCGCAGGGACATTTGATCAAGTAAATAATGAACGAACTTGTGCAAGTAAGGGCATGTCTGATTTCATACCTGCGACCTGTATGAGGGTGGAAAAAATATTTCCCAGTTGTCATATGACTGTACATTTATAACATCCATTACCCCGTCTGCTTGTTCCATCTATTGCTTGTAATTGTTTGGTGATGTCAGCATGCACTACCCAGTCCCGTATGTTTTTACCCCTCTGGTAACAGTGCCTGATCTTAGAGTACTTGAGACTTTTGATGTCATTTTGAATTACTGGCCATAGATCTGTGCTGCTTTTTCTGATTTTATTATGTGCAGTAGTATATCTATGAGCCCAATTCAACGTGTCTTTAGATGTAGTTAAGGACTTTTTAACAAGGGTGCTATCCCTAGACTGTCCTTGTGCTTTAATTTTCGCTTTTCTAATGACATCATCCCGATACCCTCTTTCTTTAAATTTCTCTGACATCATGTTGAAATTGTGCTGAAGTATCCGTTCATCACTGGTAATCCTCCTCACCCTCAAAAATTGAGAGTAAGGAAGACTGTTGATGGTGGCCTGCGGGTGAAAGCTGTCTGCTCTTAGCAGTGTGTTCCTATCTGTTTCCTTGATGAAAATATCAGTGTGTATTTTCCTATCACTGCAAAGACTGATTGTTACATCAAGGTATGAAATCTTTTCGCAACTGATGGTGTATGTGAACTTAATTGGACAGTTTAAACCATTAATGTGCTCAATCAGTTCCTGTAATTCAATATATGTTCCCCTCCAAAACAAAATCACGTCATCGATATAGCGTTTAAAAAACACTATTCGATCCCTCACATCTCGGTTAAAGAACAAGGATTTCTCCAGCACCGACATAAAAGTATTAGCATACACCGGGGCCACAGGGGACCCCATGGCACACCCAGAGCGTTGGTTATAATAATGCCCATTATAATAAAAGTAATTGCGCTTCAAAACCAATTCTAATAGTGCAAGAAAAAATTCTAAATCCGGGCCTTCGTACAAGTCGTTCTCCCTTAATAAGGACCTAACCGCCTCTAAACCTCCTGAATGTGGGATGTTAGTATAGAGACTATTGATATCAAGGGTACACATCCACATATTTTCAGGTAATTCTCACAATTCTCCCAGCTTCAACAAAAGATCCGTAGTATCCCTCAAGTATGTGTCACCCGCCTGGACACATGGCTGAAGATAATGATCCAAAAACTTGGAAATGTTGTTAAACAATGAGTCAATGGGCCGGCCAGGCGGGTCAGGCGGGTCACACATGCTCTTGTGGATCTTCGGAAGTGTATATAGCAGAGGCACTCTAGGTGACTCCACCTTAAGGAAATTGCAAGTGTCCTTATCAATGATGCCATCATCCTTCGCCTTTTCCAGGATACTGTCAATCTCTTCTTTGTATTGAATGGTAGGGTCAGTAGGTAAGAGCTGGTAAACGTCAGTAGAGGACAGTTGTTTACAAATCTCGTCATGATATTTGTCCACATCCATTACCACTACTCCTCCTCCCTTATCTGCAGCTCTAATAACAATTTTGTTGTTGCTGCTTAATGATTTAAGAGCTGTCCATTCATCTTTAGTTAGATTATTGGTGTATGGTGTAGGAGATTTCTGATCGTCCAGAACCTGTGCATCCATCGATTTCATAAAGCCATGTATAGCAATATTGTTGGACATCGGATCAAACTGCGATTTTCTTTTAAATATGGACCTGTTGGCAGTGATCTCTACGGTGTCTTGATCCTTAAAAAATTCTCTGAGTCTCAGTTGTCTACTCAATCTATATTGATCCACTCTCCATTCAAATGAATCAAATGGTGTGGTCGGTACAAATCCCAGTCCCTTGTTGAGTACTGATAGTTCAGCCTCTGATAAAGAATGTTTTGATAAATTGAAAACTACTTCTTGGCTTTGTTTCTCTTTCCTTTTGCGCTTGCATTGACCCCCCCTCCTCGTGTGTTTCCTCTTCCCCCATGTCCAGCACGGGTTTTTACCCCTAAAGGGGGCTTATCACCAGAAGTTGAAGGGCCTTCTATATCTGTGGAGTCCTCACCAGAGGAGGAAGGAATGTCTCTGAAGGTCGTGCGTTCTCTAAATCCCCGTCCTCTTTGGTTGCCTGACCATCTCTTAGTGGAGTAGCCATCTTGTCCTCCCGACAGCCATCTGTATACATTCATCTCTGTATAATCCAAATTCACCCTTTCAAATTTGCGTTTTTTAAACGCCACCAATTCTTTTTTATAGGTAGCGATTTGTGAATTAAGCTTATCCAGCCAATTACCAGAATGGTCCTGTATCAGTATATCCTTATACTCATTTTCAGCTTCTTGAATTTTTGTTCTCACCATTTGAAGTTCACGGGCTGATTCTTCTACTACCAAAGTCATGAGGTCCAGGGAACATTTATTTAGCACGGCTATCCACCGGCATACAAACTCTTTGTTATAGCGTCCTATTGTAGGAGTATTTCTCACCCTGAATCCTCTGGGAATTTTCTTTTCCCTGATGTACTCTGAGAGAGTGATCCCATGTAATAAAAAGTCCACCTCTTTCTATTTGTGCTTCAGCAATATTTTGAAAGCATCCTCATTGGTAGTGGTGCCCTCTGCATCTATGAACCTCTCTGTAAATAATGCAGCTTCTGTTTCGCTTTCAGAGAAGGATAATAATTCCCCAATAGGGACATCAGTCCATGAAAACCCACTGGTATGATCCATTTTCTTTGTGGGATAGCCGTGCTAAATAAATGTTCCCTGGACCTCATGACTTTGGTAGTAGAAGAATCAGCCCGTGAACTTCAAATGGTGAGAACAAAAATTCAAGAAGCTGAAAATGAGTATAAGGATATACTGATACAGGACCATTCTGGTAATTGGCTGGATAAGCTTAATTCACAAATCGCTACCTATAAAAAAGAATTGGTGGCGTTTAAAAAATGCAAATTTGAAAGGGTGAATTTGGATTATACAGAGATGAATGTATACAGATGGCTGTCGGGAGGACAAGATGGCTACTCCACTAAGAGATGGTCAGGCAACCAAAGAGGACGGGGATTTAGAGAACGCACGACCTTCAGAGACATTCCTTCCTCCTCTGGTGAGGACTCCACAGATATAGAAGGCCCTTCAACTTCTGGTGGTAAGCCCCCTTTAGGGGTAAAAACCCGTGCTGGACACGGGGGAAGAGGAAACACACGAGGAGGGGGGGTCAATGCAAGCGCAAAAGGAAAGAGAAACAAAGCCAAGAAGTAGTTTTCAATTTATCAAAACATTCTTTATCAGAGGCTGAACTATCAGTACTCAACAAGGGACTGGGATTTGTACCGACCACACCATTTGATTCATTTGAATGGAGAGTGGATCAATACAGATTGAGTAGACAACTGAGGCTCAGAGAATTTTTTAAGGATCAAGACACCGTAGAGATCACTGCCAACAGGTCCATATTTAAAAGAAAATCGCAGTTTGATCCGATGTCCAACAATATTGCTATACATGGCTTTATGAAATCGATGGATGCACAGGTTCTGGACGATCAGAAATCTCCTACACCATACACCAATAATCTAACTAAAGATGAATGGACAGCTCTTAAATCATTAAGCAGCAACAACAAAATTGTTATTAGAGCTGCAGATAAGGGAGGAGGAGTAGTGGTAATGGATGTGGACAAATATCATGACGAGATTTGTAAACAACTGTCCTCTACTGACGTTTACCAGCTCTTACCTACTGACCCTACCATTCAATACAAAGAAGAGATTGACAGTATCCTGGAAAAGGCGAAGGATGATGGCATCATTGATAAGGACACTTGCAATTTCCTTAAGGTGGAGTCACCTAGAGTGCCTCTGCTATATACACTTCCGAAGATCCACAAGAGCATGTGTGACCCGCCTGGCCGGCCCATTGTCTCTGCCAGAGACTCATTGTTTAACAACATTTCCAAGTTTTTGGATCATTATCTTCAGCCATGTGTCCAGGCGGGTGACACATACTTGAGGGATACTACGGATCTTTTGTTGAAGCTGGGAGAATTGGGAGAATTACCTGAAAATATGTGGATGTGTACCCTTGATATCAATAGTCTCTATACTAACATCCCACATTCAGGAGGTTTAGAGGCGGTGAGGTCCTTATTAAGGGAGAACGAATTGTACGAAGGCCCGGATTTAGAATTTTTTCTTGCACTATTAGAATTGGTTTTGAAGCGCAATTACTTTTATTATAATGGGCATTATTATAACCAACGCTCTGGGTGTGCCATGGGGTCCCCTGTGGCCCCGGTGTATGCTAATACTTTTATGTCGGTGCTGGAGAAATCCTTGTTCTTTAACCGAGATGTGAGGGATCGAATAGTGTTTTTTAAACGCTATATCGATGACGTGATTTTGTTTTGGAGGGGAACATATATTGAATTACAGGAACTGATTGAGCACATTAATGGTTTAAACTGTCCAATTAAGTTCACATACACCATCAGTTGCGAAAAGATTTCATACCTTGATGTAACAATCAGTCTTTGCAGTGATAGGAAAATACACACTGATATTTTCATCAAGGAAACAGATAGGAACACACTGCTAAGAGCAGACAGCTTTCACCCGCAGGCCACCATCAACAGTCTTCCTTACTCTCAATTTTTGAGGGTGAGGAGGATTACCAGTGATGAACGGATACTTCAGCACAATTTCAACATGATGTCAGAGAAATTTAAAGAAAGAGGGTATCGGGATGATGTCATTAGAAAAGCGTAAATTAAAGCACAAGGACAGTCTAGGGATAGCACCCTTGTTAAAAAGTCCTTAACTACATCTAAAGACACGTTGAATTGGGCTCATAGATATACTACTGCACATAATAAAATCAGAAAAAGCAGTACAGATCTATGGCCAGTAATTCAAAATGACATCAAAAGTCTCAAGTACTCTATGATCAGGCACTGTTACCAGAGGGGTAAAAACATACGGGACTGGGTAGTGCATGCTGACATCACCAAACAATTACAAGCAATAGATGGAACAAGCAGACGGGGTAATGGATGTTCTAAATGTACAGGCTGCACTACCTGTAGTCATATGACAACTGGGAAATATTTTTTCCACCCTCATACAGGTCGCAGGTATGAAATCAGACATGCCCTTACTTGCACAAGTTCGTTCATTATTTACTTGATCAAATGTCCCTGCGGACTGTGTTATGTGGGGAAAACCATACGAACATGTCGTGAACGTATGGCCCTACATAGGTCCGCTATACGAGCATCATTGGTGGGCAAGGGTTCGGAAAAACCCATTGCCAGACATTTTAAAGAGGCCAGACATAGTATGGCCAATTTGCGTCATATGATTATTGATCACATTCCGGATGATGGGAGACAGGGTGATAGGCATAAAAAGTTGCTCCAATGTGAAGCTAAGTGGATCCACCTGTTAGATACGGTAAAACCGAAAGGACTTAATGACCAACTTAACTTGAGCGTTTTTTTATGACATGCTTTGGTTTAATATGGATTAGTTGGAGGCTGTGTTCATAATATTTAACTGTTAGTTGTTAGGAAGGTACAGCGTTTGTGAATTTTTAATTGTTTTGTACTTGTTTTTATTTCACAGATGTATTTGCACACTCACGGTTGTGTCCTCACTCTTCTCCTCGAATCTTCTAATCCCGTTTGGTGAACGGAACATTCACCAGCCTTATGGATACTGCTAGGTATCATACACGCAGGATAGCTGTGCAGAGAACATGGTAGCTGGCGTTTCCGTCAACGATCGTGGGTTGCCATGGTAATGCACGGTGATTGGTAGCGGTGGGGATACTGTGGCGGACCCGGAAGGTGGAGTGACGTGACCGGATACGGGAGGGAGGATGCGGAGGCATGGTGAGAGGTAAGGGTATTTAAATGTAATGTATTGTCTGTTTTTGTGCTGATGGTAATGCTTGACAAAGTATATTAAATCCGAAACGTTGCAGTTACAAGCCCAGCAGTGAGCTGTCATTATTTCTGAAGAAAGACCGTGGAGTGCCTTATTTGGAAGAGGTTATATATATATATATATATATGTAGAATTCCACCTACACCAGGCATGTCCAAACTGCGGCCCTCCAGCTGTTGAGAAACTACACATCCCAGCATGCCCTGACACAGCTTTAGCATTCTTTGACAGCACAACTGTGACAGGGCATGCTGGGATATGTAGTTTCACAACAGCTGGAGGGCCGCAGTTTGGAAATGCCTGACCTACACTGTATCCAAGCTTCTTCTCATTTTGCTCCCAACTGTAAATGAGGCCTGAGGGTTGTTATTTCATGCACATAATGTGGAAGCACAAAATCAAGCGCCCTTTTCATATATGCGCATAAGACTTTCTTTTTCCATCACCTTTCAGTTGACCTTACTCCATTGTACTTTAATCCACAAATTGTGTTCCCTGTGGCTTTCTTGCTCTTTTCTCTACCTGTCATAGCTGTTTTCTTGTGTAATTCTTCCCATAACTTTTTCCTCTAGTCTTTGACTTTGCTCTCCTCTATTCCAGATCAGTTCCAGGCTGTTTTCCTGAACTCTCACAGTACTCTGACATCAGCTAACTGTGAAATGTCAGGCTGTGGTAACCGGTAGAGAAAGCCCTGGTGGGTTTCATTGATTTAATCATGAGAGCTATGAGAGCTGTGCATTTCTAGTTTACAAACAGGAAAAAAGAATACTCTTTAATCTATAGAAATTCTTATGAATTCTTATGAATTTCAGAAGGTGATACACCCTTGATCTCATTCATACATTTATGAGCGTTTCATATATTCCTACATTTGTTCTACTTTGAAACAGTCATATCACCCAAATGAAATCATGTATCATATTGATTTGTATATAAAAAATAAATAAAATGCTGTAACCCACTATTGCTGTCTTAATATCAACAACTACTGTATATCACCAAACACACTTCCCTCCTGACAGTCTCAAAAGTATATTCATTAAATATATAAATCCTCTTGCAACCTCAGTATAAAAACTTATCTACAGTACATACCCAATTGTGTTCAGTAATCAATGCTTGCAAAAAACATAGTACTGCCAGGATAGCAGTAAATAAAGTAATATACACATTATTTTCAAATATTACAATGGAATACTTTTTATTGCTGTGATGATTGTATACTACACAGTATTCTGAATCTCTAGAAAAGCTCAATATATTTTAAATATTATATGCCGAAATCTATTCTCTTTATATGTCACCAGTGATTGAAATAAAAAGTGGACACTCATCATTCCAGAGAAATGCTATTTAAGATATACAAAGCAGAGAAAATAGTATTCTCTATGACTTCTTCTTCTTAAAAAAGTAATTACAAAGTTCTTCTAGAAGGACCGAAACAATGACTCTCGGCATTATGACATGTAATTCATTATTTATCTGCAAAACTTACAGTAGTACCCTTTTTTAGGTACTCAGAGAGGAACAGCTGCCTAAGAAATATAAGCGCAGTAGCTTCTCTGTCACTTAGGTAGTCTTGATTATAGATATTTATCGATTACCTGATGCATGAGAATAATTTATGTTTTTTTCTTTTGGTTAGTACTGGTATTTTTATGAAAGCTAATGTCATGGTTAATTTTTGTCATGGCGATCCCATATTGATCAAGACTATCGATACGGGGCCTCTGATTAGGAATGTGCAATTATCCTAAATAGTTTAAAAGTGTTTAAAGTTCCTGCGCAACACAGTATACTAAGGATGTTTTTTTTACAACCATCAATGGTTGCCAATGGCAAATGTTTTTTTTTTTTTCAAAGGAATATTAGCTGCAGCGGCCCAATGGCCTTGGACTGTGCATGTAGAGAATTCAAAGATTGATGATTAAACAATCAACGGGTTTCTGACCATGGCTTAAAACCTTGCGCCATCTATGAATACAGCCATTAATGGCCATCACTACAGTATACCATAAAAATAGCTTTTTTTTTTTAAATAAAATTATATTAGATACATTTTAGATAGGTGTTCTTGACCTAAATCAATCACAATGAAAACTGAAAATTTCTGATCATTTTTTGTAAAGAATATGACCTAGTTAAGTGGGTAATGTACAAATACAAGTGCAAGAGAGAATTCCAGAATGTCCAATAACAAAATTCTATAGAGTTTAAAAGAATCTAATAGTCCAGTGGTCCCTTGGGTGCCGCAGGGCTCTTGCAAAAGGGCCTCGGGTTGGTGGTCCAGGACCAAGTCAAATTATTTATGGTCAAAGTGCTAGTGGCTGCCAATCATAAAACATGTGGACAATCAGAAGCACAACTATACATCACCACATAACTGAACCTATGTATTACAGGTAGGCCCAATTTTTTATTTTTTTATTTATCAATAAAAAAACTTTTAGTCTTAGAGTTCCATGAAAAAAAATGCTGATACTCTAGGGCATCGTGATTCAGGAAAGTTTGGGAACCACTGTCATAGTCAGTGCTTATAAGCAGAATAAATTTTAGAACTTAACATGTAAAAATAACTTTGAAATATTAAATGCTATAGACTTTTAATAAACTTAATTTCTAATCTAGTAAAATAAGATACTGTATTTCCAGAACTAGGAGAAGCAAGAACAACCAATACCATAGGTATACTGTCATCAAAATTATATTTAATTATTGATTTCTTAGCACAGATTAAAGGCAGATCTATTTGTAGCACAAAGGTACATTTTGTTAGCGTAATTGTCTCTCTTTGGTATAGTATCTGTGTTGCTATTCTCCTTCCGTCGCAAAGTTCTGCAAATTAATAGGTATTATCTCTAGTTTGCTGATTGCGTTGTCTACAGCTCACTCTATGAAAGAGCCCTTAATGAATACTTTTGAATAGGAATTATTGGAGTACTATTGGATTTCATTAATTTTAGCATGGTGATGCCTCGCTGAAATAGTTCAATTATTAATATTTAGACCAAGTTAGGTATGCATACTAGCTGCATATTGGAGATATATTGGCTGAAAAAAACTATGAATTACAAATCTTAAAACTAAGAGCAAAATTTCACTAATTAAAGGAAGATGCTAGAATAATTAAGAATACAAAATTCAATAGAGGAACTCAAAAAAATCAATGGTTCCCTTGTGCACCTAATTTTGAATTGTTGTGTCTAGTTTTACAGATACACATGAATTATCCTGGGAAGGTTGTGTCAGTTGTGAAGAAGATAGTCCAGATGTGATACACAAAATGAAAGATGCTCAATGAATTTCTAAGCAACAGCTGGAGTTAGAAAGGCTGGGGATAGCTAGAAAAGTGATGCCAATTGTGTAAGCTGGTAGAACTCTAAGGTGGAATACTCACTTTGACATACAGTACATACACATTGGGCTACATTTACTAAGCAGTGATAAGAATGGAGAAGTGAGCCAGTGGAGAAGTGTCCCCATCAACCAATCAGCAGCTCTGTATCATTTTATAGTATGCAAATTATAGATGTTACTTCAGTGCTGATTGGTTGGCATGGGCATCTTCTCCACTGGCTCACTTCTCCGCTCTTATCACTGCTTAGTAAATGTACCCCATTATAAATTTACAAAGTGTTGCAAATAAGCACCCACTTAAATCACCTAAGAAACTGTAATGTGCTATCCGGTAAAGTAAATATTCATGCACATAAATAAATACATTGTGCATAAAAATAAATAGACACCATACTGTTAAATATTACATATAGTAGAAGAGATCTTAGTGAAGCCTATCAGGCCTTTGGGATGCAGTAAAGTTCGGACAGTCGGAACAGCAGTCAAAATGCCGGTGGTCAAAATCCCACCCGGTATTCCTAGTAGGTTGGTGGTCCACGCCATCACCCAAAGGGAAAATATAATAGTATGGCGAGTGAAGCTTGCCACCGAGCCCAAAGCGTGATGAGCGCAGCGAGCCTGCATGGAGACATGCTGCACTTGATGTCAGGATTTTGACTATCGGGATTCTGGCATCGCTATTTTGACCACCGGGATCCCGACTGTCAGGAAATCATACTGATTCCAGGCCTTTATATGCTCACAGAACTCCTGTGCGATATCCTCATAATTTACAATACCCAATAAAATATTACTATATATATTCTTCTTTCCTAGTAGCAATATATATTACATGCCTTTTTCCTCTTCAAATCCAGCATAACTTCTTGACCAATAGGTTATGCAGTGTTACACAGCACAGCGTGAGCATGGACAGTGTTGTATATTTTGCTTTTAATGTATACACATGGAACCCCTTTCCCAAATGCCGGAACCCACCATGACTTCTGTCACTGAACATCCCGCCAGCTAATCAGGGAGTGCCACGTCATGGCGCTCTCCTGATTGGCTGTGCACTCCTAGCCTGTCAATCAGGAGGAGCGCACTGGCTAGAATAGAGCTTAGCGCAACTCCATTCTACCCAATGATGGGAACTTTGCGGTCTGCGGTAAACTGCAAAGTTAATTTGGGTTACCCACACGAGTATGAGAACCCGGGACGTCCAAAGGAAGCATCCTGTGAGGCGGAAGTATCAAAGGCATAGAACCTAATGAACATGTTCACTGAAGACCACGTAGCCGCCTTGCACAATTTTTCAGTGGACGTGCCTCGGCGGGCCGCCCAAGAAGGTCCAACATACTGAGTAGAATGGGCTTTAATAGCAGCAGGAGCTGGAAGACCAGCCTGTGCATACGCTTGTGCAATCACCATTCTAATCCATCTGGCCAATGTTTGCTTGTTCGCAGGCCAGCCACATTTGTGAGAACCAAAAAGTACAAAAAGGGTATCTGACCTCCTAATAGAGGCAGTCCTCTCTACGTAAACACGGAGAGCCCGTACCACATCCAAAGACCGCTCTTTGGATGACAAACCAGAAGAGATGAAAGCCGGGACCACAATCTCTTGGTTAAGGTGAAAAGATGACGCCACCTTAGGCAAATAACCAGGGAGAGTTCTAAGAACTGCCTGGTCACGGTGAAATATCTGGAAGGGTAGATGAATGGACAGAGCGCCTAGGTCTGACACCCTACTAGCAGAGGCAATAGCCAGTAGAAACAGGACCTTGACCGTAATCCATTTAAGGTCCACTGACTCAAGAGGTTCAAATGGAGACTCTTGCAGGGCATTCAGAACAACAGACAGATCACATGGAGCCATAGGAGGAACATAGGGAGGCTGAATCTGTAAAACATCCTGAGTGAAAGTATGAACGTCAGGAATAGATGCAATTTTTCTCTGAAACCAACCCGACAAGGCAGAGAAATGAACCTTGAGGAAGGTCATACGAAGGTCAGATGAAGGCCTAAGTTGAGGCCTTGTTGCAAAAAAGTCAGAAGTCTGGAAGTACTGAATTTGTAAGCATCGTAATTCTTAGCAGCACACCAGGTGAAGTAAGAATTCCAGACCCTATAATAAATCCGTGCAGAAGTCTGTTTGCGCGCCTTCAGCATAGTTTGGATAATCGCCTCAGAGAATCCTTTGGCCCTCAGGAGTGAAGCTTCAAGAGCCACGCCCAGTGGCGTAACTAGAAATTTTTCTCCCCCAAGCCAAAAAATTCTTCGGCGCCCCCCCCCCCCCCCTTCATGCTCCATAATTGGGAGCAATAAAGGGATAAATATGCGCGCGCCTTCGGCACGCGTGGTAAAAAAGGGGCGTGGTTTCGTTGGAATGGACGTGGTTTCGCATAAAGGGGCGTGGCATTGCAGGAAAAGACTACGTTATACCCCAGTTTTGCAACCTGCACGCCCAGACGTTGGCCACCACAGGAAAGAAAAATAATCCTGATTCATGCCCCTTACATTATTTGTCATTTTTCCTCCTTATAGTGATGCCCAGTATACATTATGCCACATACTGCAATGGCCCTTAGACATTATGCCGCACACAATAATGCACATGACACAATATGCACACACTGTAATGCCCCCGACACATTATGCCACACACCGTAATGCCAGTGACACATTATGCCACACACCGTAATGCCTGTGACACATTATGACAGGAATCGCAATGCCCGTTATACATTATGCTACACACTGCAATGCCCCTGATACATTATAGCACATACAATGTCTGTGACACATTATGACACACACCGCAATGTCCGGGATACATTATGCGACACACTGCAATGCCCGATACATTATAGCACATACAATGCCTGTGACACATTATGCCACACACTGCAATGACCTTGAGACATTATACCACAATGCCCGTGATATAGTATACCATACACCGTAATGCCTGTGACACATACCGCAATGCCCTGCCCGTTATACCCTATGCCACACACCGCAATGCCCGTTATGTATTATGCCACACTGCAATGACCCTGAGACATTATACCACATACCACAATGCCCGTGATATAGTATACCACACACCGTAATGCCTGACACATTATGACACACACCGCAATGTCCGTGATACATTATGCCACACACTGCAATGACCCTGAGACATTATACCACATATCACAATGCCCGCGATATAGTATACCATACACCGTAATGCCTGTGACACATTATGACACACACCACAATGTCCGTGATACATTATGCCACACACCGTAATGCCCATTACACATTAAGTCCTACAGTAAGGCTTCTAATTACTTTTCAATTACCTGCTCGTTGTCAGGGGTTTCATGCACTGGGTGTCATGCTCGTTGCCAGGGGTTTCATGCTCTTGGTTCCATGCACGGTGCCAGGGGTTTTCATGCTCAGGGTGTCATGCTCGTTGCAAGGGGTTTCATGCACTGGGTGTCATGCTCGTTGCCAGGTGTTTCATGCACTGGGTGTCATGCTCGTTGCCAGGTGTTTCATGCACTGGGTGTCATGCTCGTTGCTAGGAGGTAGTCCTCGTTGCTAGGGCTGTGCTCCCAGTGCCACATATGTCCCCAGTGCCAGATATTCCCCTACGGTGCCAGGTACTCACATGCCCCAGTGCCAAATATAGCCACCCCCCATGTACCAGGTACACATATACCCCCCCAGTGCCACATATGCCCCCAGTGCCAGATATTCCCCCCCAGTGCCACATATGCCCCCAGTGCCAGATATGCCCCCAGTGCCATTTATTCCCCCCCAGTGCCAAATATGCCCCCAGTGCCATATATGCCCCCAGTGCCAGATATTCCCCCCCAGTGCCATATATGCCCCCAGTGCCAGATATTCCCCCCGTGCCATATATGCCCCCAGTGCCAGATATTCCCCCCCAGTGCCATATATGCCCCCAGTGCCAGATATTCCCCCCCAGTGCCATATATGCCCCCAGTGCCAGATATTCTCCCCGTGCCATATATGCCCCCAGTGCCAGATATTTCTTCCGCCCCCCCCCCCCCCCCGCCGCTTTTTGGAGGGACACGGAGGGACAGCTCGCCTCTCCTGTGTCCCTCCTGCTGCATCATCTCCGGCGGCCGCGGGTCTAATAGGGGGAAGTGCTGGTTCGTGAGCCAATTAGAGCTCACGGACGGCACTTCCCCCTATTAGACCCGCGGCTGCCGGAGATGATGCAGGAGGGACACAGGAGAGGCGAGCTGTCCCTCCGTGTCCCTCCAAAAAGCGGCGGAGGGAAGCAGACCGCAGACTGACATGCGGACGCTCGTCCGCATGTCAGTCTGCTGTAAATCAGTGGCGCCCCCGCAGCCCCCCGCCCCCAAGCCACCGCGAGGGCTGCGGGGGCAGTAGTTACGCCACTGGCCACGCCGTCAAAGCCGGTTTGGCCAGGTCTGGGTAGACACAAGGGCCCTGAATGAGGAGGTCTGAGCACTGAGGAAGTAGAATAGGATGCTCTATCGGTAGACTGTGCAGGTCTGAGAACCAATGCAGTCTGGGCCACGCTGGAGCGACTAGAAGTAGTTTTCCTCCTTCTTATTTGAACTTCCGCAGTAACGTGGGAAGAAGTGACACTGGAGGGAACACGTAGGGCAGCCGAAAGTTTCAGGATCCCTGGTTCTTGATCCGAAAACCGGAACTTTGTGATTGTGCCAAGACGCCATCAGGTCTACATCGGGTAGACCCCACTTGTCCACTAGGAGTTGAAGGACTTCTTGATGAAGACTCCACTCTCCGGCATGCACATCCTGACAACTGAGTAAATCTGTTTCCCAGTTGAGGACTCCCTGCATGAACACTGCCAATATTGCTGGCAGATGGCGTTCTGCCCAATGAAGGATTTTTGACACTTCCATCATTGCCATGCGGCTTCGAGTGCCACCTTGATGGTTTTTGTACGCCACCGTGGTGGCATTGTCTGACCATACTTGAACAGGCCTGTTCTGTATCAGAAGCAGGACGAGAGACAAAGCATTGAACACTGCCCACAATTCCAGAATGTTTATCGGGAGGAATGATTCCTTCTTGGTCCACTGACCCCGAAAAAGTGTTGCTCCAACACCGCAGCCCAACCCCTCAGACTGGCATACGTAGTAAGTAGGACCCAGTTTGGGGATCCAGAAGGGATGGCCCCTATCAACTGCTGGTCCTGTAGCCACCAGGTCAGCAACAGACGAACCTCCGGAGTCAAGGAGATCATGTGAGACCTGATCCGATGAGGCAAGCTGTTCCACTTGGAAAGGATTAACCTCTGCAGAGGGCACTAAATAAAATTGAGCGTACTCTACCATGTCGAAAGCCGACACCATTAGGCCTAGTACTTGCATTGCCGAATGTATCAACACTCTTGGGTGAGAGTGGAAGTATCTGATCCTGTCCTGAAGTTTCAGGACCTTCTCTGGAGACAGAAACAGCCATTGACTCTGTGTGTCCAGCAGTGCCCCCAGGTGCACAATGCTCTGAGCAGGGACCAGCGAGGACTTCTTCCAGTTGATGAGCCACCCATGGGCTTGTAGGAAGTTTACCGTCAGCTGTAGATGACTGAGGAAGACATCATGGGAGTTTGCCAGAATCAGCAAGTTGCCCAGGTAAAGGCAGGATCCTGACTCCCTGGCGACGGAGATGAGCCGTTATCACGTGCATAACCATGGTGAAAATCCGAGGGGCCATGGCCAGTCCAAACAGCAGAGCCTGGAATTGATAGTGAAGATTGCCAATAGCAAACCGCAGATATTGCTGATGCGATATGGCAATAGGTATATGCAGGTAAGCATCTTGTATATCCAGGGATACCATATAGTCTCCGGGTTCCATGACCAGTACAATTGAGCACAGTGTTTCCATACGGAACTTGGACACTCTCACAAACTTTTTCAGTGTTTTGAGGTTGAGTATAGGCAGGAAAGACCCGTTAGGTTTCGGGATAGGTTTCGGGACTAGGAACAGGGGCGAGTAGTATCCCCTGCTTCTGTGGGACAGAGATACCGGCAATATCACTCCTGTATGCAGGAGGGAACGCACAACCAGATGTAGAGCATGCACCTTCAACGGATCCGAAGGAATAACCGTTGTGCAAAATTGGAGAGGGGGATGTCTCTTGAAAGAGACTGCGTACCCGTGAGAGACAACTTCTTGCACCCATGCATCTGAAGTGGTCTTGTGACCTGGGTGAATCGCAGAAGTCGGCCTCTCGCCCTGGGCTCCCCCAGCTGGAGGCCTGCCCCATCATGCAGCAGGCTTGTCTTGTTTAGAAGCAGGCTGACGGGCCGCCCAGTATTATTTAGCCTTGGGCTTAGTGGTTTTGGGAGCATGAGATTGTCTCTGGTATGCCTGACCTTTTGCTTTCCCTTGAGGCCAAGAGAAGCGAAAAGTGGTACCTTTTTGGAGTCCAGGTCCACCTTCCATGACCTCAACCACAGAATACGGTGAGCCAGGATGGACGTAGACGATGCCTTGGCCGCCAACACACCTGCCTCAGAGGATGCCTCCTGAATGTAATAGGCAACTGTGGTGATATGAGACAGGTATTGTTTGGCAGTGTCAGATATATCCTGAGGCAGCTCTTCCTCTAATGTCTGAACCCATGCTTCAATTCCTTTTGCAGCCCAGGAGGCTGCTATAGTGGGTCTATGCACAGCACCTGTAAGGGAGTAAATAGACTTCAGGTAACCCTCCACACACTTATCTGTCAGTTACTTCAGTGAGGTGACCGTGGTGACAGGTATGGTAGGTGACACCACAAGACGGGTGACATGTGAATCCACCAGTGGTGAATTTTCCCATTTGTTACACAACTCAGAAGGGAGAAGATAATAAGCTACCATCTGTTTAGATAGGGAGAATTTCTTTCCTGGCGAAGACCAGGGTTCTTGACATATGTCTACTAAATGGTCAGAATGTGGTAATAATGTTTTAGTTACCTTCTGACGTTTAAAGTTATCAGGTTTCTTAGACACAGTAGTGGTATCCACATTATCATCTATTTGTAGGATTTGCTTAATAGCAACCACTAGGTCAGGGACATCTACCTGAGTTGTAGATTCCTCATCAGAAGCAGCTGTATGTCTGATGGGTCAGTATACTCCCCATCCTCATCAGAAGAATCTTCTAAGAGATTAGTGGATTGTGAGGAGGAAGTGGCCTGCTTAAATGAACCCTTGGCACCAGAGTGACTTGTGGTAGGTTTATGTCTAACCAAAGATTGATTCAATTGCTGCAACTGGGTAGACAAATTATCCGCCAAAGGCGGATTTACCATAGGGACAATATGTGGCTGCAATGGCACAGGAGGTCCCATAGGGGGCGCAAGGTGTGTCACAAGCGTATTGAGCATGGATGAGAATGCTGCCCAAGGTGGCTCCTCATTGGTTACAGGAGCTGCTGACTGACTGGAAGATGTATGGCACGTATTATACAGGCTATCTTTCAATGCTTCCCCCTGAGGCAAATCCCTGGTGCATGCTCTGCATGATACAGGATTACCCGCCCTTTGTGCTAGACATTTTAGTGAATGCAACTGCAGAGCATATGAGTATGATACAGCCAGGCAGAGTACAATACCTGCAAATAAATCCCCTAGTATGTGACAGCGTACACAGAACACACCAGCGTCTAAATCCGGTACTATGTGACTGCGTACACAATACACAACACCAGCGAATAAATCCGGTATGAAGTGACTGAGTACACAGTAGAATATACATAATGGTAAGTACTGTGCAGCACTATATATGAGACCCAGACGCACATAGACCTAGGGTACAGAATACAGTGGTAGATATAGTTGGGATACACTGAAAGTGAAGTCCACACAGCAGATACAGGCACTCACAGTCACAGTGACAATGCAGATAATTATTTTAGTAAGACAATAAAACTGCACTGGACTGGTAAATATATATATATATATATATATATATATAAAACAATGAGCGGTCTGAGACTGGATGTATATATCAGTATACTCGTACAATATATTCTGGCACAGGTACACTTTTTCTTAACTAATGCTGTCTTACTATTGACATGTAGAATACTTAAGTGTCTCTAAAATTACGGCACTGATTTACAGGCGGATTTACAGAGGAGACCTTGCCCTGCAGTCCCGGAGACCAGTAGCAGCTAATCATAGAAGATGGCACCCAGCATCTCAGTCAGGGAGTGAGGGAGAGTGTGAGGCAGCTCCAGGGCGGAAACACCAGCAGTAGATGGTGCCCGGAGCTGGAGGAAGGGCTACTGGTCAAGTGCCTTCTCCCCTATACTGATCCTCACCACCTGGTACTATGGGGTCTTAATAAAGTGGATATTTATATATCCGACCTGTACTCCTATGCCCTGGTGGATATAGTGGAGTCCCTGCTCTGTTACAGTGTCCACACCAGCGTCGCAGTCCGTCTCCTTAGACTACGATCGGAACGCGATTTAATGGCGGGTCCTGCCTGGGGGACCCTCTTACCTCCCACCTTCAGTAGCAGCCACGTGAACCAGGAGAGCTTCTGCGACTGTGTGCCTAGAGCCGGAGCATCTCCGCAGCAAGTTTCCGGGAACAGAGCCAGCGGGAGTATGCAATGTCGCTGGGGAGGCGACGGAGCCGCGGCACAGGATATCACCTTGACATGTAAGTACTGCGACCCTTGAAGTCTTCTAAAAGCTTTTTCAGGGCTGCCCAGTGCAGCCCCCCTATTAAGTGACCTGTTTCTGCAGGCACCAACTCGAAACTGAGCTCACAGTGCCTGGAGGCAGGTTTATAGAGGAGGCCCCAATGCATCCTCGGACAGTCTAAAGCTTTAGCCTGTTGGTGC
Source organism: Pseudophryne corroboree (assembly GCF_028390025.1). Taxonomy (NCBI): domain Eukaryota; kingdom Metazoa; phylum Chordata; class Amphibia; order Anura; family Myobatrachidae; genus Pseudophryne; species Pseudophryne corroboree. Next base: position 299,409,119 of record NC_086448.1, read on the forward strand.
CTGGATCAAGATCCATTTCTACACCCCGATGTTTCCCTGTGGAAACCAATGTACTCCACTGCTGAAATTATAATTATTAGGTCAAAAACACAATAATTATTACTGTATGTCAAAAACACAATAATTAATAAATGGACCCATTAAGGTTTTTGCCGTATGTAGATATTAAATCAACTTTAATAGCATCTGGCTACTGCACAAGTTAGTAGTTATCCAGCAGTCTAGAGCTGCCCGCAGTACATTATGGTGACCTACTGGACCAGACATGCTCCTTGCTGACATTTGTAATATTGGACGAAAAAAGTAAGAGCAGAGGGAAGGGGAAGAGGGAGCCCCTTTATGTAATGCGGTGTGGAGGTGGGGCTTAATCATTTAATGTTATTATGGTGTAGAGATGGGCTTTAAAACCTTTCACTACTAAGTACAAGTGATAATTGTCCTACGCACTGCAGTGATCAAATATGTGAGGAACCTTGGGGGTAATTCCAAGTTGATCGCAGCAGGAAATTTTTTAGCAGTTGGGCAAAACCATGTGCACTGCAGGGGAGGCAGATGTAACATGTGCAGAGAGAGTTAGATTTGGGTGGGTTATTTTATTTCTGTGCAGGGTAAATACTGGCTGATTTATTTTTACACTGCAAATTAGATTGCAGATTGAACACACCCCACCCAAATCTAACTCTCTCTGCACATGTTATATCTGCCTCCCCTGCAGTGCACATGGTTTTGCCCAACTGCTAAAAAATTTCCTGCTGCGATCAACTTGGAATTACCCCCCTTAATTAAAGCCACCCTCATATACCGTAGAACAGAAATAGGTCTGCCCACAGTGAGATAATTGAAACCCATACCTTCTTGCATATACATTGCAGAGATATTCGCAAGAATTTAAAGTGCTCTATCTTACCTACAGTATGCTGGCACCCACATACTCGGGATTATCCTTGTTTTAAAAGAGGAGAGTCTTCTCTTTCAAATAATTTGACCCTGAGAAGTTAGACACCCCTGAACTGCTCAAATCATCATGCAGCAAGGGGAATATATATATAAATAGGCTCACCCAACATGGGTTATCAGCGCACTATTAGTAAATAATAGAGCAAAGCTAAAAGAATCCCTTTTGCTGGCAAAAACACCTGTTTTCTCCAATAACAGGGCTTTTTGACCTTTGATATATCAACCTCTCTGTCCTTTACATAAAACCACCTTTTATGGAATGACCTTCATGGCTCAGTGGTGTGTACTTGCCCCATAAAATTGCCAGCCAGACATTGCATATGATAACAGTTCTATGCTACATTGTATCTGTGTAAGATGTATTCTAATGGTGGTGGGATGTAGGTTTCTTGTTAAATATTGCCTAGCTGTTCAAATTATAAAACATGTGACTTTACTTGGATACGTGCATTATTCTACATGGCTTCGACACATCTTTGATTATATAATTTAAAGACGGAAAGCATGGAGGAAAGAGCCCCTCTCTACTATTAATATATTACATTCTCTCTCACTGAATGGATCCACTTTAAAGTATAAAAGCAACTTTTTATTAATCAACACCAAATCCTGTGTGATATTTTTATAACATCTGTGAACCACTACAGTGTATACACATAAATAAACTGATAGAGTACCAATTTTATTCCGCACCAATCATTTAAAGCTAATTATATGTAAATGTAGCATACAGAAAACAAAATACCTTTTTTTATTTGCAATTTTTATTTGTTTTTATTTTTATTTCCTAATGACAGCAGAAGATGCTTACGTGTGTAGTATGTCATGATTTACTGGATTGCTGATTTTGCCCCAACTTGGGGGACTTGTACATATAAGCAGCATGACCTTTAAGAGCCCTTACAACTCAGTTCAATAACTCATTACTTCCCCTGTCATCACAATTCTTCCAGTCTATTACAGACCAAATGATATGCATCCCTTCTGATGTCTAAGCTGGATATACTGCTCTGTTATGCTGTTCAGAGCAAAGCATATTTTATTTCACTTTCATATAAATTGTCGGTGACAAATTATGAGTAAACTTTGGAGTAGCTGTAAATAAAAAGACAGTTTAGCATGTATAAAGAGTTACATGACTGAAAGCTATAAAGAAGACAAGTATATATCACAAAGAGGTTCCCACATTTTAATTAGTCTTGGAAACTAATTATGTACTGTAAAATATAAACATATATGGAAATGTTATATACTCAATATTAGAGATGAGCGGGTTCGGTTCCTCGGAATCCAAACCCCCCCGAACTTCAGCCTTTTTACACGGGTCCGAGGCAGACTCGGATCTTCCCGCCTTGCTCGGCTAACCCGAGCGCGCCCGAACGTCATCATCCCGCTGTCGGATTCTCGCGAGACTCGGATTCTATATAAGGAGCCGCACGTCGCCGCCATTTTCACACGTGCATTGAGATTGATAGGGAGAGGACGTGGCTGGCGTCCTCTCCGTTAGAATAGATAGAGATACTTGAGTTGATTACTTAGTAATTTTGGGGAGCATTAGGAGTACTCAGAGTGCAGAGTTTTGCTGATAGTTACTAGTGACTGACCACCACCAGTTTTATTTATTATTTAATATAATCCGTTCTCTGCCTGAAAAAAAACGATACACAGTCACATACCATATCTGTGCTCAGCCTCAGTGTGCTGCATGATAATATCATCTATATGTATATCTGACTGTGCTGAGTGCTCACTGCTCACACAGCTGAATTGTGGGGGAGACTGGGGTGCAGTTATAGCAGGAGTACAGTGCACACTTTTGCTGCCAGTGTGACTGACCAGTGACCACCAGTATATTGTCTGCCTGAAAAAGTTAAACACTCCTGTGGTGTTTTTTTATTTTATTCTATAAACGCATTCTGCTGACAGTGTCCAGCAGGTCCGTCATTCATTATATTATATAAATATTTACCTGCAGTAGTGTTATATTTTTTTTGTTCATCTCTATCATCTTTATCATCTCTATATTAGCAGACGCAGTACGGTAGTCCACAGCTGTGGCTACCTCTGTGTCGTCAGTGCTCGTCCATAATTGTATACCTACCTGTGGTGGGGTTTTTTTTTTCTATCTTCTTCATACTAGTAGTTTAGGAGTCTGCTGACAGTGTCCAGCAGGTCCGTCATTATATTATATATACCTGCAGTAGTGATATATATATATTTTTTATATCATTATCATCTCTATACTAGCAGACGCAGTACGGTAGTCCACGGCTGTAGCTACCTCTGTGTCGTCAGTGCTCGTCCATAATTGTATACGTACCTGTGGTGGTTTTTTTTTTCTATCTTCTTCATACTAGTAGTTTAGGAGTTTGCTGACAGTGTCCAGCAGGTCCGTCATTATATTATATATACCTGCAGTAGTGATATATATATATTTTTTATATCATTATCATCTCTATACTAGCAGACGCAGTACGGTAGTCCACGGCTGTAGCTACCTCTGTGTCGTCAGTCACTCGTCATCCATAAGTATACTAGTATCCATCCATCTCCATTGTTTACCTGAGGTGCCTTTTAGTTGTGCCTATTAAAATATGGAGAACAAAAATGTTGAGGTTCCAAAAATAGGGAAAGATCAAGATCCACTTCCACCTCGTGCTGAAGCTGCTGCCACTAGTCATGGCCGAGACGATGAAATTCCATCAACGTCGTCTGCCAAGGCCAATGCCCAATGTCATAGTACAGAGCATGTAAAATCCAAAACACAAAATATCAGTAAAAAAAGGACTCAAAAATCTAAAATAAAATCGTCGGAGGAGAAGCGTAAACTTGCCAATATGCCATTTACCACACGGAGTGGCAAGGAACGGCTGAGGCCCTGGCCTATGTTCATGGCTAGTGATTCAGCTTCACATGAGGATGGAAGCACTCAGCCTCTCGCTAGAAAAATGAAAAGACTTAGGGGTATATGCAATTCACGGCGAATCGCGGCAAATCATCGCCGTTTTTTAATTCGACACAATTCGACAGGTGAATTCCGGCAGGTGGCTGCCGGAATTCACTATATTCAATGAAAAATGGATTCGACATTCCCGCGGGCGAAAAACGGCCGATTTGCTGGATTTTGCCGCGATTTAAAAAAACGGGAAAAAACGGGAAAAAATGGCGTGGGGTCCCCCCTCCAAAGCATAACCAGCCTCGGGCTCTTCGAGCTGGTCCTGGTTCTAAAAATGCGGGGGGAAAATTGACAGGGGATCCCCCGTATTTTTAAAACCAGCACCGGGCTCTGCGCCTGGTGCTGGTGCAAAAAATACGGGGGACAAAACGAGTAGGGGTCCCCCGTATTTTTCACACCAGCATCGGGCTCCACTAGCTGGACAGATAATGCCACAGCCGGGGGTCACTTTTATACAGTGCCCTGCGGCCGTGGCATTAAATATCCAACTAGTCACCCCTGGCCGGGGTACCCTGGGGAAGTGGGGACCCCTTCAATCAAGGGGTCCCCCCCCCCAGCCACCCAAGGGCCAGGGGTGAAGCCCGAGGCTGTCCCCCCCATCCAATGGGCTGCGGATGGGAGGCTGATAGCCTGGAGTAAAATGTCTGAATATTGTTTTTTCCAGTAGTACTACAAGTCCCAGCAAGCCTCCCCCGCAAGCTGGTACTTGGAGAACCACAAGTACCAGCATGCGGGAGAAAAACGGGCCCGCTGGTACCTGTAGTACTACTGGGAAAAAAATACCCAAATAAAAACAGGACACACACACCGTGACAGTAAAACTTTAATTCATACGTCGACACACACATACTTACCTATGTTCACACGCCGACATCGGTCCTCTTCTCCATGTAGAATCCACGGATACCTGAAAAGAAAAGATCAATATACTCACCTCAGCCAGGGTCCAGAGATAAATCCAGGTACTTGGCAAAATAAAAAAACGCAAAGACCCGATCCTGCGGACTGAAAGGGGTCTCATATTGACATATGAGACCCCTTTCCCCGAATGAGCCGGGACCCCACGTGACTCCTGTCACTAAGGTCCCTTCAGCCAATCAGGAAGCGCTACTACGTGGCGCTCACCTGATTGGCTGTGCGCTGTCTGAACTCAGACAGCGCATCGCACAGCTCCCTCCATTATATTCAATGGTGGGAACTTTGCGGCTAGCGGTGGGGTCACCCGCCGGTCAGCGGCTGACCGCGGGTAACCCCCGCAGACGGCAAAGTTCCCACCATTGTAAGTAATGGAGAAAGCTGTGCGATGCGCTGTCACAGCACAGACAGCGCACAGCCAATCAGGTGAGCGCCACGTAGTAGCGCTTCCTAATTGGCTGAAGGGACCTTTCTGTGACAGCTGTCACGGAGAGGACTCTCTGCATTCGGGGTAAGGGGTCCCATGTGTAAGCATGGGACCCCTTTCGGTCCGTTTGGTCGGGTGTCCGGTTTGTTGTTTTTTTACAAGTACGTGGATTTATCTCTGGACCCTGGTTGAGGTGAGTATATTGATCTTTTCTTTTCAGGTATCCGTGGATTCTACATGGAGAAGAGGACCGATGTCGGCGTGTGAACATAGGTAAGTATGTGTGTGTCGACGTATGAAATAAAGTTTTACTTTCACGGTGTGTGTGTCCTGTTTTTATTTGGGTATTTTTTCCCCAGTAGTACTACAGGTACCAGCGGGCCCATTTTTCTCCCGCATGCTGGTACTTGTGGTTCTCCAAGTACCAGCTTGCGGGGGAGGCTTGCTGGGACTTGTAGTACTACTGGAAAAAACAATATTCAGACATTTTACTCCAGGCTATCAGCCTCCCATCCGCAGCCCATTGGATGGGGGGGACAGCCTCGGGCTTCACCCCTGGCCCTTGGGTGGCTGGGGGGGGGACCCCTTGATTGAAGGGGTCCCCACTTCCCCAGGGTACCCCGGCCAGGGGTGACTAGTTGGATATTTAATGCCACGGCCGCAGGGCACTGTATAAAAGTGACCCCCGGCTGTGGCATTATCTGTCCAGCTAGTGGAGCCCGATGCTGGTGTGAAAAATACGGGGGACCCCTACTCGTTTTGTCCCCCGTATTTTTTGCACCAGCATCAGGCGCAGAGCCCGGTGCTGGTTTTAAAAATACGGGGGATCCCCTGTCAATTTTTTCCCCGCATTTTTAGAACCAGGACCAGCTCGAAGAGCCCGAGGCTGGTTATGCTTTGGAGGGGGGACCCCACGCCATTTTTTTCAGGGATTTTACCATCCATCTATTAAAAAAAATAAAAAAATAAAAAAATATTATTTTAAAAAATATATAAATATTACTTGTGCCTCCAAAAAAGACAAACCAAGTACCTAATCCCTTCTAATATAAATAGATCTGATATTACCAAGAAAAAAAAACATGTTTTAAATTTTTTTTATTGGTTTCACCCTCCAAAGTGTGGCGGATTGGGCCAGGTGTTTGTGTCGGCCACTTGGGTCGCTTAGCTTAGCCATCCAGCGACCTCGGTGCAAATTTTAGGACTAAAAATAATATTGTGAGGTGTGAGGTGTTCAGAATAGACTGAAAATTAGTGGAAAATATGGTTATTGAGGTTAATAATACTTTGGGATCAAAATGACCCCCAAATTCTATGATTTAAGCTGTTTTTAGGGTTTTTTGAAAAAAACACCCGAATCCAAAACACACCCGAATCCGACAAAAAAAATTCGGTGAGGTTTTGCCAAAACGCGTTCGAACCCAAAACACGGCCGCGGAACCGAACCCTAAACCAAAACACAAAACCCGAAAAATTTCCGGTGCACATCTCTACTCAATATACTATATATTGTACTGCTAGTTAATAAATCAATAAAGCTCACAATCTTTGAATGGAGGCAGAGGGGATCAAGATGACCAATCACAAGCCGCAATCTCTTGATGGCCGTGAGAGTAACAGAGGAGTCCTGGGAAAAACAAGTGCATTTAGCAATCCCTGGGGCATCTTATAGAAATGTATTCTTAGGTGGTAATGCAACCTTAGTAACATATAAATAGTTACATGGGGGTTCATATATTAAGCAGAGAAAAGGGAACTAAATGGAGAAAATCCCTGTGCATATCACTTCTGTACTAAAGGGTTTTCTGTCTGTGGCTGGGTAGCAGTAAGTGCAGGCTACGATATTGTGTAGCCATAGGCACCTATGGCAGCGCTAAGTGTCCCAGGTGTTACTAAGGAGAGAGGTCACTTACCATGAGCTGTCTTCTCTAGAGCTGGCTTTGTGACCTCTAACTGTCGATAACTGCTTCTCCTCACTGAAGAAGCAGGTAGTGAGCTCTGTAACTTAGGGAGATATATACTAAGCAGTAATAAGAGTGAAGTGAGCCAGTGGACAAGTTGCCTATGGCAACCAATCAGTTGCTCTGTATACTTGTATAGTATGCAAATTATAAATGTTACGTCAATGCTGATTGGCTGCCATGGGCATCTTCTCCATTGGCTCACTTCTCCACTCTTTTCACTGCTTAGTACATCTCCTTTGTCCAGGTGTCAAAGTTTGTTAAAAAAACAAACAAAAAAACATTCTCTCTGCTGCAGCTGCACAGTACACAGGATGGGAATCGGGAGAGGGGTGAGTACACAGTGAGTGCAGTCACTGCAGAGGGGGTGACTTTTCCTTCCCTTTCCTCAGTGTGGGTGTTTAACAATAGCGGCAACATGTATTAGTACATGGACCTCATATTTAGGGACTAGTTTGGGTTTTTAAGGCTAATTGTTATTTTTTTGCCATATTTTACATGCATCAGTTATGCCAAGGCACATGAGGGCAACACATGTAATTCCAACGCCCATTTATTTCCTCAGATATTTTTTATGTGTATTAATTGTTATTTATTATGATTATTTTCTTGCTAACCACAGAGGTGTAGTATTCTATATTCAAATTGTCACAATTTCACATTTTGATCCAATTAAGGCTGAGTGTCCTAACGAGATACAGTATGGTTTCTGAAGTTAATATTTTATATTTATAATGTGATAGATTTTAGAACTACAAAATTCTACATATATGGTAACATTTTCAGCAGTGGGACAAATCTCCCTCCCATAGTTATAAGAATGTAATACCCATTAGGTGTAAACATACTATATATTGGGTGCACTAGGATAAAATATAGCTTTTAATATTTCCTTTAAAAAAGCACATCATTGATACAGTACATCTACTTTCTGCAAAATAACTTAAAAGGGTATAGTAGAGAAGGTGCATAAAGTGAAGAAGAATGTATCAAATAAAATAATTTTTTTACAACTGACTGCCTGTCTTGTTTATTAATACAGTAAGTGTAAGAATAAGACACTTTGTTACTGCGGATCGTCTGGTTCAAGGAGGAGAAATTAGGACCTTGAGGCTGTACCTTCCGGTGGAGGTGTGGAGTACCTCATACCCTCCAACATGACCCGCCCCACTAGGTACAAAATGCTCTGTTTCTGGACTTCCCTCTTAATTTATTATTGCCATCGCCTGTGAAGAAACAGCTTTCTTATCATTTAACTAGTTCAACACAGGTGATGGAAATCATAAATTAAGAGGGAAATCCAGAAACAGAGCATTTTGTACCTAGTGGGGCGGGTCATGTTGGGGGGTCTGGTACCGCCAAGGGCTAATTTATTCCCGTTACACCTATATTATATACAGATATGCCCACGTTCATCCTACCCGCAAACAGGTTACAGGTGCAAATATTTTGCGATTGTGACTACTCACGGCAAACTGCGACCCATTCGTGGTAACATGTGCACCATGCAATCCTATGGATCATGGGTGTGTGTGCATGCAGGCTTACACCCACGGGCCTGCTAATCATCATGTCAAATAAGTTGCATTTTCTGCAATTAGTGTGTATGACCAGAGTGGACACATCTGTATGTAACGGTTACAAATACGATTCACCTGCCTATATGTCTAACAGGTGAATTGCAAGACAAGAATATACACTGGGGTAGAATGGAATATAATACAATAATGTTTTGTTCAATAACGTTGTATTAAGAAAAAGTTCCAACAAAAGCATATAGTGTAACAGGTAATCTTGAAGATGCAGAAACAAGGTTAATGCAGTTTAGACATAAGCCTTTGCAGGACAGAATGCTTGAGCAGATCAAACTTCACATGCAGACATTACGTTGTATAATAAGTAGCAGTCTTTGCAAAGTAAACAAGGACAGGTTACTTCACCTGGAAAAAAACAGATTGGTAGCTAATATCACAGACTCACAGTCATTGTAGTAATATAATTCAGACTGGATGCAAAGTAATGACAAAGTATACAGGGTACATGTTGCAAAAGGTCCAACGTGGCAAAGGCAAAGTATACAGGATTCCGGCAGGACAGGTTTCTCAGGATACAGCTGAACAAGGTATTCAGGATTACAACAGGACAGGGTATATGGCACTACTACTGGCCCTGCAGTGAAGGTCTAACTGCCTTATAAAACACACAAAGGCCAATCAGTAAACCTCCACAGAGACAGGCCCTTAAACAAATAATATTCACAGGGGCAAACGTAGGATTTGCATGGGGAGGTTTCCATAAATGGGGGGAGCGAAGTATGGGGGTGGAGACTGAGGTGACCCAGTATATGCTGGGTCCATTAAACTAGTGTGTGTGTGTTTGTGTCAGGATCCTGGTGCTCGAAATCCCAACGCCGACGCTGGAATTCCAACAGCACTTGGAATGCCAACATCGGAATCCTGACCGCCAACATCCTGAAAGTAAGTATGCCGGGGACTCCTAGGTTTTGGCTGCAGTGGGGGAGTGGGGGTGGAGGTTAGGTTTAGGCTGCAGGGGGAGGGTTAGGCAGGGCCGGTTCAAGGGCGCAGAGCGCCCCGGGCAAGGAAGGGGCGTGGCCTAATACAGGGGGCGTGGTGAGTCACGCCCCCTGTACATTGAAAGCGCCGCTTGAATGCTGAGCGGTGCGCGATGACGTCATCGCGCACCGCACAGCAAAAGGTCCTCTCCACGAAGAGAAACTAGACGCTATGCGTCTAGTTCCCTTCGTGGAGAGGACCTTTGCTGTGCGGTGCGCGATGACGTCATCGCGCACCGCTCAGCAGTTACTCTCCACGAAGGGAAACTAGACGCATAGCGTCTAGTTCCCTTCACTGGAGGCGTCGGGGACGGCAGCGGGCAGCGGACGGGGGTTAGGCAGCGGGGAAGGAAGGGTTAAGGTTAAGAAGCAGGGAAGGGAGGGATGGGTTTAAGCACCACCAGGGAGGGTTACGGTTAGGCTGCGGGGGAAAAGTTAAGGTCGGGCTGCGGGCAGGGAGGTTTAGGGATGTCGGGATGCTGACATTGGGATGCATCCCAAACGTCGGTATCCCATACACACGGTTCTATAGTAAGCAAGGCAATATAACTGCAAGGGATAAACCTTTTAAGTAGGCGATACATAATTGTACAAGCTGGTGCGTGAAGAGATTAATAGAGAATATTAGTATTATAATTTAGAATTATACTTATCTGCTACTATAGTATTCACAAATACATATAATATCACTCTCCACACACATTGGCTCCTATTCAGCATGGATCACAGTAGTACAAAAATCGCATTCGCATGCGTGGCTAGCAAAGTACGTTTGCATCCTGGTGTAACGACAGGTAGCGACAGATGTCAACATCAGTCTTCAAGTCTTATTTGTCCTAAAATACATTAACGATATCATGTCCTAAAATGTACAGGTGCAATGGTTCATGTATAAATCTAAATGAATCAGTGATTAGCCAAACTGTGCTCTTTCCAGCAGATCATCAAAGCAATCACTATTGGTAAAGCCTAAAAAGAGGATTGGGAGCCACGGGTTTAAATGATACATACTGTACAGTATAATTCCCAGCTTTTAAGAATTCAGAGCCACTTATCTTGAAGTGTATAATTATGTTCTTAGAACAGTGTTCTTTTTGCTTCTAATTGAATAGCACAAAAACACTTTGTAGAATAATTGGTTTTATAATAAACTTAAGAGTTAAGGGAATTTATAGCTGTCTTAAAAATGTTTTATTTAATGATATCGTCATGAGGGAGAGTGCAGTCAGGGACATTAATCTTATGAGACAAAGTGACAACCTTAACTCGGACAGCACAATCCTAAGATTGGTAGGATATACTGTATGTACTCACTTTACCTACTCAACCCTAGTTACTTCTTCTCTCTCTTCTCCCATAATGCTTTGGTCATCCATGCTCTACACTAGTGGTATACAAACTTTTTTGAATCGCTGCGCCATAGAGTATCAGAATTTTTTTCATGGCACCCCTAGGCCAAAACTTTCTCATTGAGAAATGTACAAAGAAATATTAAATTAAGTAAATTGTGTTTACGTCATCCTTAGATTCAACTGTGCGAGCAGGGAAAAGATTTACTTCTGTTTGTCCACAAATTTTATGATTGGAAGCCATCAGCACTAGTTTTGCCTATTACATTGACCATTCATTTGAATTGGTCCTGGACCACCAATCCAAGGCACTCCTGCAAGTGTCCCGTGGCAACCCAGGGTGCCACAGCACACAGTTTGAGAACCACTGCTCTACACTATTTGATATCATTAAAAAGTCTAGGGAAGTGGTTCCCAAAATTGAAACTCAACTCACCCTAACAGTTCAGGTTTTAAGGATATACATGTTTAAACACAGGTGACTTAATTAGTAAGTGGGATTATAACATCTGTGAACAAACAGAGATCCTTAAAACCTGGACTGTTAGGGTGCCAGAAGTCTCTTCTCTGAATGTTTCATATGGATATTGACCTCTAGAAAATTATTTCAAACTTTTTTTTTTTTACAGTGTCATCTGGATCAGCTTTCCTCTCAGTAAGTATACATTTGATTACCATACTCAGTCATTCTGAGGTTTTTAATGACTTCTACAGTATATCAGGTCTGTCCAGAAAATATTTTCATATTAGTTTTCTAAGATGCTAATTTGTTCTGCTTAAATGCTTAAGCCAAAAACCATCTCTGTTTATTACATATCTCTTAGAAGCATCTTCTACATTGTTTGACATTTCATTGTAAACTTTGGTCTTCAAGGTTCATTTATTTATATCTAATTGTGGTAAATTCCAATGAAAGTAAATAGGCTAATTGTTTGTTATGAAAACATTCCAGTTGGTGAGTTCTTCTAAGCAGGTTTAAAATATTATGTGTCCTGGATACTGACAAGGGCTTAAGTTTGCAATTATGAAACCGAGAGCAAGGGAAGATACACACAAAGCAGAGTTAAAGAATATAAAGCTTAGAACAGGGGTGATTTAAGAGAGGAGAGGGCCAATGTGCAGTCTACATTTGTGTACTGGCTTTGTGCCAGAGTCTACTGCGCATGAACAAGTCTTCAGGAACATGGCGCCCGCCGCATTTTTCCGGGGGACTTCTCAATTGTGTATGCGCACATCACCAGAAAAATGTCCACCACTCCATTTTCCCTGTAATTTCTGCTGCTCAGCAGAGCTGAGCCACTAGCCGACGCAGACAGTGGAGAGGTAAATATAACAATATATGGGTGTAGTGTGTGCAGCATGGGCCTTTCTGGACAACCTGCACCCATTATAGATATGCCATATAGATATAGAAGTGTGTTATAAAGGGGTTGACATATTTGATTACCTCTACCCAGAAAGCAACCCACTAAACACCAAGGTAGCTCTGGCTGCTTTAATATTGGTAGCTGATAATATTTCAGTGGCCATGTGACACTTTCTCACCAGCAGCTACAATGGTTATTCCAGTGTATTCCAACATATTCATAGTAATTGGTACCCCCCCCCCCCCCCCCCCCACACACACACACACACACACACACACATACACCACCACCCCTATGTCTTGGTACCCCGGCCTTAAGAACCATGGTTTGAAAGCAATTGTCTATTTCTATGTGGGATTCATATTAAAAAGACTTAAAAATGGACGTGCAATGGGTTTTTCAGCGTAACGGTACATAGCATCCATTAAGCGAATGTCAAATTGTCAGGTTCCAGGAATAAACATTTCTTCTTAAGTAAGACTACCCTTTTGATACATTGTTTGGCAAATGTTAAAAACCCATTTACTTAATATAAGCTTTTTCAGTGGTTTGTTATGATGCATCTTTTGTCAATGTATACTTGAGAATGGTCATAACATAGCATTAAGACAGTTAATTTCTCTTGTACGTTTCTGAATACAAAGAGGAAAAATGAATTGAATTTATTTGCACCTCTCCAGAATTTTTCTGAAATTTGATGGAGCATGACTATAAAACAGTATGCAAACAGTATGATTTATAGTTGTAATTTACATTAACCAAAGATAACAGGCCACCCGTTCTGGGGTAGCACTTCACACCTGTCTCATTATTATATTAATGACAGAACAGCAGGTCAACTCAATCAGTGTTAGTTCCATTCCGACCCTAGCTTTAACCCTTTCTCTGTTTTAAGCAAACTACGCTTTGTTACAGAAAATGTATCATGGAATGCAAATTTGGTCAAATTGTGAAAAGTTTACACAGGAGTTTTGTTATAAGAGATGAAATGAGAATTTACTGAGGCATGTTTACTGACAATTGAATAAGAGATGGAGATTGAAAAATATGTATTGAAATGTGGAATTATCTTTTAAGATTGGATTTAAATGACGTTACCGGTTAGAATAACAGACAGACAAATATATCCTTGTCTAAACAGATAGCAATATAGGGCCTGATTCTGATGTGTGAGTAAAGCAAAAAAGAGCAAGTACTGTAACTGTGCTCCTGGACAAACCATGATGCAATGCAAGGGGTGCATATATATTCATTATTTTGCATGCAGGGTAAATAGTGCATGCTTTTGCATGTAGCCCGCAAACGCTAGGCAGTTTTTTTTATACGTGGCAGTTTAGATTTGAGTTTGGACATGTTCTTTCTCAAATCAAGATCTCTCTGTGCACTTTGGCGTATTTCAGGTTTGTGCGCACATGCGTACACAGCTGCCTTTTTTCAGCCTATGGATTTGCTAATCATCGCAAGTGAGGCTGCTGTCCAGAAAATAATAGAGATACCCAATGAAGCCATCACAGAGTACACTGCAACTATGTACACATATGAAGAAACGAGTAACATCGACTTCCCAAGTGAGTCTATGGTCACGCAGACTGGCTGCAGCAGTAGCTCTACATATATGATCACTGCTGCAGACAACCACGCCACTCCTCGTTGGTCCCAAATGGTCCCTTCCTGTCAATCACTCTGTGAATAAATCCTCACTGTGAGCTTCCTTGCAAAACTGCCTTGACGTGTGCACAGTGCGATTGCGGCACATGCAGTCTACCGATAATCACTCTGTTGTGTGAATATCAACATTCCGTACAAATGTGAATCAGACCCTTTAAATCTGCCCCACCTACAGTGCAGTATGGTTTGCCCAGGTGCACAATTACTTCTTTGCTTTACTACCACCTCAGAATTAGGCCAAATATGAGACTGTGGTTCTTAAAAAGAAGTAGCTTATCTCCAAGGTCCTTTATATATCTATGTTAATAGACTCCGTTGTGGCAGTTACTGTACAAATGGATTAAAAGCCGGGCTTTCCCTGTCACGGTCACATCTATTGTGACCGTGTCAGATACTCCAAGTCGCAGTCACAGGAATGTAATCTCCAATCAGCAGCCACATTCAGGAAGCAGTGTCGGCCCATCTGCTTTCTCTGGTCCTCTGCAAACCCCTCCTCCTTCCCTGGGCACCACCTGAGGATTGCAGGACTGCAGGAAGATGGACTCCCAGCAGCAATGTCTCACACCCTCTTTTTTTTTTATTTATAGCAGTGTTTATTTACCTGGTTCATCTTCTAGACTGTAGCATTTAACATTGCATTTGCTCATTATTGTCTATATGGATATGAGTTTGCTATGTGTATGCTGTTGTTATGGGCAATTATTCTCCAGTTTATTTACATTATGGGATTATAGATGGTTTTTCTATCAATTATTTTTTTCTAAGTATTTTGCATATCTTTGTTTATTTTGTTTCTTTTGCGCTATTAATTTTGATTTATTTTCACTTGTCTTTTTATTTCCTTTTCTTTATGAGACACTGTTGTTTATGTCATCACTTTGTTCCTCTATCATATGGACAGTGGGTCTATTCTCCTATTACAGGGACAGATACATGCGCCACCGGAGGGTGTCCTCTGCTGCCTTGGTAACCAGCCAACGTCGGTGCTGTGATGTCATCCCGATGGTAAGCGATGGACACACTGCTGATGCATCCCTGGACCTCAAGTGGCGGGATTCTTCCCTTTTTTAAATGTAGCTGTTGATCATTTTACTATCTATTCATCTTGACAAAGGGGCTTGTGAGTCCTGAAATGTATTAATATACAAAGTGCAAATATATGTATAATATTATGCATATATATATATATATATATATATATATGCCGAAAATGATTGAATAGGACTCTGGAATGAAAAACAAAAAATCACTGCAAGTCACATGTGATAGCCAATATTTAAGGGGATCTAACCCTTTTATCAAGACAGAGATACGCGGCACTCCTATGCTTTCGGCACAACCTTAATTACCAGGTCACGATCACGGCAGCTGGAATCCCAAAAACCGCCAGAATACCGATGCTGGAATCCCAGAAAGGTCAAGCCATCGATGCCGGAATCCCGACATCCTGACCGCGAGTATATCTGGAGGCTTAGGTTTAGGGCCAGGGGTGGGGGGGTTTAGGTTTAGGCACATACCCAGGAGGTTAGGGTTAGGCTACAAGGAGGGGGGGTTAAAGTTAGGCACCATCGGGGTGCATAACCATCGGGTTAGGTCTAGGCCCTAAGGGGAAAGTTAGGTTTAGGTTACGGGAAAGGGGAGGTTAGGGTTAGGCTGCGGGAAGGGAGGGTTAGGGGACAGGGGAGAACATAGGTAGCTCACCCCAGTCAGGATTTTAATTGGTGGGATGCCGGCGTTGTTAAACTCATACCCATCCTGCTCGGTGCCATTTTAAGCAAAGATATGCAAAATATATATTATTCAGCAAGTGGTATGCATAGGTCCAATTAGAAAATAAATGGGTCATCACCCCCTCCTTATAGCAACATTTCGGTGCCCTCTAAATGACAGTTAGTATGTACAAACAAGAAGCAGGCACTATATTTTATTTGGTAAGTAAAATATACTGAATCGGGTTTAAATAGGTATCAGTTACATAATTTGATCATAAAAAAAAATGAACTTTAAAAAAAAAAAATACTAGCCAGTTAAGTGGTTAAGTCTTTATGTTCAGCCAGCATTGCTATTTATTTTATACTAGCTAAATACTTGTGCTTCGCTACAGAATTTCAAGTATTTCTGTGCGTATAACTTACATTTTGAAGGACTTCCTGGTAAACTAATTAGACTTACAACAGGATATGCTCCACCCGCCGCTATCAATTATTGTCAGGCTGTACCTCCAGGTAGGCCTTCCTCGAATTGATGCTATCAAAAGGCTGGTGCTGAGGAGAATAATCCACCTCTTTCTCTGCCCCGCTCCACCTCTGATGCTGCCCTGCTCAGTGTTGTAAATTCTGGGACGACAGTCCAAGCTATGCCCGCTGTATGTTAAACATATAAGGTTTGCAGGGATAGGCTGACTCTATTCCAAAGGGCCCTAGGTCTCCTTGCTTAGCTTCTCATTCTCCTTAGGGCTCCTCCTTTGAGGTAAAAAGGTAAAGATTTTCGCACAACACTTAAGGGTACTGGGAGATGTGTCGGTACCCTTTATACAGCAAATAAGCAGTTGCTGACTATCAAGCTTTCCTGTAATTTAAGAGTCAAAATATCTATCCTTTCCTCCTACTGCTCTCTGAGAGGTTCAGTAATGTTTAGTTCAAGTGACAGGAAGTGATGAGCGCCGGAAATTTTTCGGGTTTTGTGTTTTGGTTTTGGGTTCGGTTCCGCGGCCGTGTTTTGGGTTCGAACGCGTTTTGGCAAAACCTCACCGAATTTTTTTTGTCGGATTCGGGTGTGTTTTGGATTCGGGTGTTTTTTTCAAAAAACCCTCAAAAACAGCTTAAATCATAGAATTTGGGGGGTCATTTTGATCCCAAAGTATTATTAACCTCAATAACCATAATTTCCACTCATTTTCAGTCTATTCTGAACACCTCACACCTCACAATATTATTTTTAGTCCTAAAATTTGCACCGAGGTCGCTGGATGGCTAAGCTAAGCGACCCAAGTGGCCGACACAAACACCTGGCCCATCTAGGAGTGGCACTGCAGTGTCACGCAGGCTGGCCCTTCAAAAAACTACTCCCCAAACAGCACATGACGCAAAGAAAAAAAGAGGCGCAATGAGGAAGCTGTGTGAGTAAGCTAAGCGACCCAAGTGGCCGACACAAACACCTGGCCCATCTAGGAGTGGCACTGCAGTGTCACGCAGGCTGGCCCTTCAAAAAACTACTCCACAAACAGCACATGACGCAAAGAAAAAAAGAGGCGCAATGAGGTAGCTGTGTGAGTAAGCTAAGCGACCCAAGTGGCCGACACAAACACCTGGCCCATCTAGGAGTGGCACTGCAGTGTCACGCAGGCTGGCCCTTCAAAAAACTACTCCCCAAACAGCACATGACGCAAAGAAAAATTAAAGAAAAAAGAGGTGCAAGATGGAATTGTCCTTGGGCCCTCCCACCCACCCTTATGTTGTATAAACAGGACATGCACACTTTAACCAACCCATCATTTCAGTGACAGGGTCTGCCACACGACTGTGACTGAAATGACGGGTTGGTTTGGACCCCCACCAAAAAAGAAGCAATTAATCTCTCCTTGCACAAACTGGCTCTACAGAGGCAAGATGTCCACCTCATCATCATCCTCCGATATATCACCGTGTACATCCCCCTCCTCACAGATTATCAATTCGTCCCCACTGGAATCCACCATCTCAGCTCCCTGTGTACTTTGTGGAGGCAATTGCTGCTGGTCAATGTCTCCATGGAGGAATTGATTATAATTCATTTTAATGAACATCATCTTCTCCACATTTTCTGGATGTAACCTCGTACGCCGATTGCTGACAAGGTGAGCGGCGGCACTAAACACTCTTTCGGAGTACACACTTGTGGGAGGGCAACTTAGGTAGAATGAAGCCAGTTTGTGCAAGGGCCTCCAAATTGCCTCTTTTTGCTGCCAGTATAAGTACGGACTGTCTGACGTGCCTACTTGGATGCGGTCACTCATATAATCCTCCACCATTCTTTCAATGGGGAGAGAATCATATGCAGTGACAGTAGACGACATGTCCGTAATCGTTGTCAGGTCCTTCAGTCCGGACCAGATGTCAGCATCAGCAGTCGCTCCAGACTGCCCTGCATCAGCAGTCGCTCCAGACTGCCCTGCATCACCGCCAGCGGGTGGGCTCGGAATTCTGAGCCTTTTCCTCGCACCCCCAGTTGCGGGAGAATGTGAAGGAGGAGATGTTGACAGGTCGCGTTCCGCTTGACTTGACAATTTTGTCACCAGCAGTTCTTTGAACCCCAGCAGACTTGTGTCTGCCGGAAAGAGAGATCCAAGGTAGGTTTTAAATCTAGGATCGAGCACGGTGGCCAAAATGTAGTGCTCTGATTTCAACAGATTGACAACCCGTGAATCCTTGTTAAGCGAATTAAGGGCTCCATCCACAAGTCCCACATGCCTAGCGGAATCGCTCAGTGTTAGCTCCTCCTTCAATGTCTCCAGCTTCTTCTGCAAAAGCCTGATGAGGGGAATGACCTGACTCAGGCTGGCAGTGTCTGAACTGACTTCACGTGTGGCAAGTTCAAAAGGTTGCAGAACCTTGCACAACGTTGAAATCATTCTCCACTGCGCTTGAGACAGGTGCATTCCACCTCCTATATCGTGCTCAGTTGTATAGGCTTGAATGGCCTTTTGCTGCTCCTCCAACCTCTGAAGCATATAGAGGGTTGAATTCCACCTCGTTACCACTTCTTGCTTCAGATGATGGCAGGGCAGGTTCAGGTGTTTTTGGTGGTGCTCCAGTCTTCTGTACGTGGTGCCTGTACGCCGAAAGTGTCCCGCAATTCTTCTGGCCACCGACAGCATCTCTTGCACGCCCCTCTCGTTTTTTAAATAATTCTGCACCACCAAATTCAAGGTATGTGCAAAACATGGGACGTGCTGGAATTTGCCCATATTTAATGCACACACAATATTGCTGGCGTTGTCCGATGCCACAAATCCACAGGAGAGTCCAATTGGGGTAAGCCATTCCGCGATGATCTTCCTCAGTTGCCGTAAGAGGTTTTTAGCTGTGTGCGTATTCTGGAAAGCGGTGATACAAAGCGTAGCCTGCCTAGGAAAGAGTTGGCGTTTGCGAGATGCTGCTACTGGTGCCGCCGCTGCTGTTCTTGCGGCGGGAGTCCATACATCTACCCAGTGGGCTGTCACAGTCATATAGTCCTGAGCCTGCCCTGCTCCACTTGTCAACATTTCCGTGGTTAAGTGGACATTGGGTACAACTGCATTTTTTAGGACACTGGTGAGTCTTTTTCTGAGGTCTGTGTACATTTTCGATATCGCCTGCCTAGAGAAATGGAACCTAGATGGTATTTGGTACCGGGGACACAGTACCTCCAACAAGTCTCTAGTTGCCTCTGCAGTAATGATGGATACCGGAACCACGTTTCTCACCGCCCAGGATGCCAAGGCCTCAGTTATCCGCTTTGCAGCAGGATGACTGCTGTGATATTTCATCTTCCTCGCAAAGGACTGTTGGACAGTCAATTGCTTGGTGGAAGTAGTAAAAGTGGGCTTACGAGTACGACTTCCCCTCTGGGATGACCATCGACTCCCAGCAGCAACAACAGCAGCGCCAGCAGCAGTAGGCGTTACACGCAAGGATGCATCGGAGGAATCCCAGGCAGGAGAGGACTCGTCAGAATTGCCAGTGACATGGCCTGCAGGACTATTGGCATTCCTGGGGAAGGAGGAAATTGACACTGAGGGAGTTGGTGGGGTGGTTTGCGTGAGCTTGGTTACAAGAGGAAGGGATTTACTGGTCAGTGGACTGCTTCCGCTGTCGCCCAAAGTTTTTGAACTTGTCACTGACTTATGATGAATGCGCTGCAGGTGACGTATAAGGGAGGATGTTCCGAGGTGGTTAACGTCCTTACCCCTACTTATTACAGCTTGACAAAGGCAACACACGGCTTGACAAATGTTGTCCGCATTTCTGTTGAAATACTTCCACACCGAAGAGCTGATTTTTTTGGTATTTTCACCAGGCATGTCAATGGCCCTATTCCTCCCACGGACAACAGGTGTCTCCCCGGGTGCCTGACTTAAACAAACCACCTCACCATCAGAATCCTCCTGGTCAATTTCCTCCCCAGCGCCAGCAACACCCATATCCTCCTCATCCTGGTGTACTTCAACACTGACATCTTCAATCTGACTATCAGGAACTGGACTGCGGGTGCTCCTTCCAGCACTTGCAGGGGGCGTGCAAATGGTGGAAGGCACATGCTCTTCACGTCCAGTGTTGGGAAGGTCAGGCATCGCAAATGACACAATTGGACTCTCCTTGTGGATTTGTGATTTCGAAGAACGCACAGTTCTTTGCTGTGCTTTTGCCAGCTTGAGTCTTTTCATTTTTCTAGCGAGAGGCTGAGTGCTTCCATCCTCATGTGAAGCTGAACCACTAGCCATGAACATAGGCCAGGGCCTCAGCCGTTCCTTGCCACTCCGTGTGGTAAATGGCATATTGGCAAGTTTACGCTTCTCCTCCGACAATTTTATTTTAGATTTTTGAGTCCTTTTTTTACTGATATTTGGTGTTTTGGATATTACATGCTCTGTACTATGACATTGGGCATCGGCCTTGGCAGACGACGTTGCTGGCATTTCATCGTCTCGGCCATGACTAGTGGCAGCAGCTTCAGCACGAGGTGGAAGTGGATCTTGATCTTTCCCTATTTTTGGAACCTCAACATTTTTGTTCTCCATATTTTAATAGGCACAACTAAAAGGCACCTCAGGTAAACAATGGAGATGGATGGATACTAGTATACTTATTAATGGACGAGCGACTGCCGACACAGAGGTAGCTACAGCCGTGGACTACCGTACTGCGTCTGCTGCTAATATAGACTGGATGGTAATGATATAAAAAATATATATATATCACTACTGCAGCTGGACAGGTATATATTATATAATGACGGACCTGCTGGACACTGTCAGCACTGCAGACTCCTAAAGTAAGCTACTAGTATCAAGAAGATAGAAAAAAAAACAAACACCACAGGTAGGTGGTATACAATTATGGATGGACGAGCGACTGCCGACACAGAGGTAGCTACAGCCGTGGACTACCGTACTGCGTCTGCTGCTAATATAGACTGGATGATAATGATATAAAAAATATATATATATATATCACTACTGCAGCCGGACAGGTATATATTATATAATGACGGACCTGCTGGACACTGTCAGCACTGCAGACTCCTAAAGTAAGCTACTAGTATCAAGAAGATAGAAAAAAAAAACACCACAGGTAGGTGGTATACAATTATGGATGGACGAGCGACTGCCGACACAGAGGTAGCTACAGCCGTGGACTACCATACTGCGTCTGCTGCTAATATAGACTGGATGATAATGAGATAAAATATATATATATATATATCACTACTGCAGCCGGACAGGTATATATTATATAATGACGGACCTGCTGGACACTGTCAGCTCAGCACTGCAGACTCCTAAAGTAAGCTACTAGTATCAAGAAGATAGAAAAAAAAAAACACCACGGGTAGGTGGTATACAATTATGGATGGACGAGCGACTGCCGACACAGAGGTAGCTACAGCCGTGGACTACCGTACTGCGTCTGCTGCTAATATAGACTGGATGATAATGAGATATAAAATATATATATATATCACTACTGCAGCCGGACTGGTATATATTATATAATGATGGACCTGCTGGACACTGTCAGCTCAGCACTGCAGACTCCTAAAGTAAGCTACTAGTATCAAGAAGATAGAAAAAAAAAAACACCACGGGTAGGTGGTATACAATTATGGATGGACGAGCGACTGCCGACACAGAGGTAGCTACAGCCGTGGACTACCGTACTGCGTCTGCTGATAATATAGACTGGATGATAATGAGATAAAAAATATATATATATCACTACTGCAGCCGGACAGGTATATATTATATAATGACGGACCTGCTGGACACTGTCAGCACTGCAGACTCCTAAAGTAAGCTACTAGTATCAAGAAGATAGAAAAAAAAAACCACCACGGGTAGGTGGTATACAATTATGGATGGACGAGCGACTGCCGACACAGAGGTAGCTACAGCCGTGGACTACCGTACTGCGTCTGCTGCTAATATAGACTTGATGATAATGAGATATAAAATATATATATATCACTACTGCAGCCGGACAGGTATATATTATATAATGACGGACCTGCTGGACACTGTCAGCTCAGCACTGCAGACTCCTAAAGTAAGCTACTAGTATCAAGAATATAGAAAAAAAAAACACCACGGGTAGGTGGTATACAATTATGGATGGATGAGCGACTGCCGACACAGAGGTAGCTACAGCCGTGGACCACCGTACTGCGTCTGCTGCTAATATAGACTGGATGATAATGAGATATAAAATATATATATATCACTACTGCAGCCGGACAGGTATATATTATATAATGACGGACCTGCTGGACACTGTCAGCTCAGCACTGCAGACTCCTAAAGTAAGCTACTAGTATCAAGAAGATAGAAAAAAAAAAAAAACACCACGGGTAGGTGGTATACAATTATGGATGGACGAGCGACTGCCGACACAGAGGTAGCTACAGCCGTGGACTACCGTACTGCGTCTGCTGCTAATATAGACTGGATGATAATGAGATAAAAAAAATATATATATCACTACTGCAGCCGGACAGGTATATATTATATAATGACGGACCTGCTGGACACTGTCAGCTCAGCACTGCAGACTCCTAAAGTAAGCTACTAGTATCAAGAAGATAGAAAAAAAAAAACCACCACGGGTAGGTGGTATACAATTATGGATGGACGAGCGACTGCCGACACAGAGGTAGCTACAGCCGTGGACTACCATACTGCGTCTGCTGCTAATATAGACTGGATGATAATGAGATAAAAAATATATATATATCACTACTGCAGCCGGACAGGTATATATTATATAATGTTGGACCTGCTGGACACTGTCAGCTCAGCACTGCAGACTCCTAAAGTAAGCTACTAGTATCAAGAAGATAGAAAAAAAAAAACACCACGGGTAGGTGGTATACAATTATGGATGGACGAGCGACTGCCGACACAGAGGTAGCTACAGCCGTGGACTACCGTACTGCGTCTGCTGCTAATATAGACTGGATGATAATGATATAAAAAATATATATATATCACTACTGCAGCCGGACAGGTATATATTATATAATGACGGACCTGCTGGACACTGTCAGCTCAGCACTGCAGACTCCTAAAGTAAGCTACTAGTATCAAGAAGATAGAAAAAAAAAACCACCACGGGTAGGTGGTATACAATTATGGATGGACGAGCGACTGCCGACACAGAGGTAGCTACAGCCGTGGACTACCATACTGCGTCTGCTGCTAATATAGACTGGATGATAATGAGATAAAATATATATATATATATATCACTACTGCAGCCGGACAGGTATATATTATATAATGACGGACCTGCTGGACACTGTCAGCTCAGCACTGCAGACTCCTAAAGTAAGCTACTAGTATCAAGAAGATAGAAAAAAAAAAACACCACGGGTAGGTGGTATACAATTATGGATGGACGAGCGACTGCCGACACAGAGGTAGCTACAGCCGTGGACTACCGTACTGCGTCTGCTGCTAATATAGACTGGATGATAATGAGATATAAAATATATATATATCACTACTGCAGCCGGACAGGTATATATTATATAATGACGGACCTGCTGGACACTGTCTGCAGAATGCGTTTATAAAAACACCACACGACGAGTGTTTAACTTTTTCAGGCAGACAATCACAATATACTGGTGGTCAGCAGACAATCACAATATACTGGTGGTCAGTGGTCACTGGTCAGTCACACTGGCAGTGGCACTCTGGCAGCAAAAGTGTGCACTGTACTTAAAATATGTACTCCTGCTATAACTGCTCCCCAGTTTCCCCCACAATTAAGCTGTGTGAGCAGTGAGCACTCAGCACAGTCAGATATACAGTATTACATATGATGCAGCACACTGAGGCTGAGCACAGATATAGTATGTGACTGTGTCACACTGTGTATCGTTTTTTTTCAGGCAGAGAACGGATTAATTAAACTGGTGGTCACTGGTCACACTATCAGCAAGTAGTACTCCGAGTCCTAATATGCTCCCCAAAATTAGTAAATCAAGTGTCTCTAGTACTCTAGTCTAAACGGAGAGGACGCCAGCCACGTCCTCTCCCTATCAATCTCAATGCACGTGTGAAAATGGCGGCGACGCGTGGCTCCTTATATAGAATCCGAGTCTCGCGATAGAATCCGAGCCTCGCGAGAATCCGACAGCGGAATGATGACGTTCGGGCGCGCTCGGGTTAACCGAGCAAGGTGGGAAGATCCGAGTCTGCCTCGGACCCGTGTAAAAAGGCTGAAGTTCGGGGGGGTTCGGTTTCCGAGAAACCGAACCCGCTCATCACTAGTGACAGGTTGACCTCTGATAATTGAGACATTATCCTCTCCTGACTGGAAATAGGTTGGTTAAGTACAGTACTTACTGTATACAGGTTGAGTATCCCATATCTAAATATTCCGAAATATGGAATATTCCGAAATACGGACTTTTTTGAGTGAGAGTGAGATAGTGAAACTTTTGTTTTTTGATGGCTCAATGTACACAAACGTTGTTTAATACACAAAGTTATTAAAAATATTGTATTAAATGACCTTTAGGCTGTGTGTATAAGGTGTATATGAAACATAAATTAATTGTGTGAATGTAGACACACTTTGTTTAATGCACAAAGTTATAAAAAATATTGTCTAAAATGACCTTCAGGCTGTGTGTATAAGGTGTATATGTAACATAAATGTATTATGTGCTTAGATTTAGGTCCCATCACCATGATATCTCATTATGGTATGCAATTATTCCAAAATACGGAAAAATCCCATATCCAAAATACCTCTGGTCCCAAGCATTTTGGATAAGGGATACTCAACCTTTATCTGAAATCTATATATATATATATATATATATATATATACTGTATATAGAGACATGCAGTGAGGTCAGTGGATGGGGAGGCACTGGCTTGTATCAAACCCATATTTACACAGACACACACACACACACACACACACACACACACACACACACACACACACACACACACATAAAATATGAAATAAATAATCACAATATTTTTGTGCTGCAAACTTGTTGAGTTTTGAATATAAAAATTATTACAATAATACAAGGATGATAGATATAAATATCTATTTTTGTAATATTCTAATAATTTTTATAGTTTAAAACTGGAGTATACTGGAGTATGACAGGGAAGGCTCAGCCTCCCCTGCATGCACTGACCACTTCTACTTGACTGTATTTTGCCACTACTTCCTCTGTGGGAATCTGGTTTTCCCGCCTAGCTCGGATTCCAAAATGAGGCAAAACATCATCCTTTCTGTGTCTTGCGTGTTTTGGATTCAATCTAAGTCCCTTCCCACTGTGATTATGGCACCATTTTACAGCGGATGCCGTACATAGCGCACAACCACTAGACTGACAGGGCATTAATACCAATATTTAACCTCCTTACTGAGACACTGCACACACTGCACACAGCCCAGAGCTTCTAAGGGCAGCATTATTTACTTTTATTTTATTGCCATCATTTTTTACAATCATAACATTAACCCTTTATTTTATCGGTGCACAATCTGTCACACTGGTGCTGTAAGCCACCAGTTCAGTACAGAGCTCCTATGTTCTTCATTGTTTCTGTACTGTATTATGTTAATTCTGTTAATTCATATTGGAGAAAGAGCGCTATATAAATAAAATTATTATTATTAATACAGGGGCAGCATTAACTCTTGGTGCACACTGATGGTTTTGTCACTGCAGTCCCTACCTAGCAGCCCAAAGCTCCTAACTTTAATTTTGAAAGACTTCCCGGTAAACTAATTAGACTTAGAACAGGACATGCTCTGCCCACTGCTGCCAATCTGGTGCACACTGGTGCTGTAAATGCCCATGGTGCAGTCCAGAGCTCCTAATAGTAATATAAGGCAACAGTAACCCTTTATTGGTGCACACTGGTTCCCACAAAAGTTTTTGGTGAAGTTGTAATTTGTTTTTTGTGCATGTTCAGAGCCAGGTCCATGCCACTGCGTTAATAATATAAATACTGTATAAGCGCTGTGTGAAGTTCTCATTTGTGAAAAAACAAAACTTTTTAGTTTTTTTTGTAAAACTTGTGTGCGTTCAATAATACTCAGTAGGTGCCATGCCACTGCGTTAATAATATAAACACTGTGAGTCAATATGGACATGATCAGACGATAGAAGAGCAGGAGCAGAAATCAAGTACTAGTGCTGCAGCTGCTGCCAGGAAAAAAGTTACCTTCTCCCAGAGACCCACCAGAGTGACACAACATTTTGACTTCTGTTCAGGTCTCAAAAAATTGGCCAACATTAGTGACACCTCTACCATAACTCAATCTGATAGGGTAACCATCCATAGAATGGTGGAAGATTATTTTAATGTAAGTGTACAAATGAGCATGTAAGACAGTCCCATTAATTACTGGGAGGAAAAAAAGGCTATTGGAGCCCATTGTACAAACTTGATTTGGTGTACTTAAGCTGCCCATCCCCCTGTGTGTACTCGTAAAGAGTTTTCAGCACCTCCGGGAACCTTCTGAGTGATTGGTGTAGGAGTCTACTTCCTGAAAGTGTGGAAAAGTGATCTTCTGGTAGGCAGACCTAGCTGCTGCCCGCACTTTTAACGAGCTCTCTGCTCGCGTCTCTTTATGCGCTGCAAATCCATCATCAGCGTTTGGAGCAGTGCCTTATATACTCCTGGGCAACTGCTGGCAGGGCCGTAACTTGGTGTGTGCAGAGGGGGCACCACACATAGCGCTGCAGTGTAGGGGGTGCTGTTGGTGGCACTCAATTATCTGTTTTATTTACTTTCTCTTGCAGATTCCCCCCTTTTTAAAGCCCAGCATCTCCTGACCGTCTATGTCTTTTACGCCTACCCCTTCTATCGCTAATACCTATACAACAGTCATGAACTCAATGTGAGATTTGTTTCTTTATTACATTTCAAGATGCTGACATACCCGGGATTCAAACCCCTTGCCTATGGCATTGCAGTCAGACAATCTATTCATTGATCTATCTGTCCGTGCATAGGAAGAAACATGATTCTAAGCTAGAGAATTCTAACTATTTGAAGCTTACCTTGTGCTTTTTGAAAAAAACATCAGCACTGCGGCTGAGCAGATCTATGTAGTGTGTGGCTGCAAGAGATTGGATGTGTGGCTGCAAGCTATGTAGATCTGCTCAATTGCAATGCTGATTATTTTTTTACAAAGTACCAGTAGCTTCATATAGTGTTCAAAGTTTTTATGCAGGATCAAATAGCTCAATGAGTAGGGTGTTTGATTAGAATTCAACAGGTTATAGGTTTGAATCCTGGCTATGGCAGTACGTATATTGAAATGTATTATTTAATAAAGGGTATTGTAACTTAATAACAATGAGCTCTCAAGTTAAGTGCATGAATGTGGTATAAAGAGGATTTGTGTCCAAATCCACTTTCTTGCAGTGGTCTATAAATGTGTGTATTATTTATATTTATATTTATATAATATATATTATGAGGCATGTGCCTTATGTCCCTATTGAAATGAATGGGGGGGGGGGCGCCAATTTTTTCTCAGGCACAAGGCACCAAAAGGTCTAGTTACGGCTCTGACTGCTTGAGATAGTGGTGGGCAAGAGGACACCGTTCCCGACTCCCCTTTGCCTTTTAAACCTCGGAATCTAGGTGTTTATAAAATGCCAGCATTTGCAGCCGCCAACTTAGGCTTTTCCTGTCCCAGTGCAGGAACACTCAGGATGGGTGCAACAGTTCCCCAATATCTATTTCTACCCGACGGGTGGCATTAACTCTGCCAACGGGGCTCCCTGCCCCTTGGATTCATCACCCTGTACCGGCAGTCTCCAGCCTCCTGCTTCCACTGATGCGCAGATGGGGAGAGGCGATTCCATCGCTGGCTGGACTCCCACCTCTACTGCTCCGCACTCCCACATCAGTGCCTTGCTGTCTACTCTCTCCCCCTGTGGCTGCCTTCTCGAGCCCCCCATCCTCAATATATGTACTGCCCGGATTGGTGCACCGTGCAGCAAGCACCTAATCAGACCTAGCGGGTGGCGATATTGCCGTTGGTGGAGCCTCCAGCCCCCCAGTTGCATTGTCTTGTGCCGGTGGCCAACTGTCTCATGTTTCCCCTTACATCTCCAATCCTGTGCCATCCTGCTACCTGTCACAGTACACTCGGCACACAGGACAGTGACTGGTCATGAAGGGCAGCGATACACTCGCTTGTGAGGTTCTTGGCCCCGCTCTGGCCACAGATTGTTTACTGCCCTTCCCTGCGCCCACCACTTTGAGACTCCCAGCACATCACTGTGACGGACACCAGGACTGGCCCCTTCTCATCCACTGGACGGACGCAGCAGTGAGTGACGGCTGTGGGTTACAGCCCTTGTGGATAACTCCAACGCACTGCACCGGGCTGCATAGCTGGACACCTAATTCCTGGGCTGTTATCCTTGTCCTACAGGCACCTGGCCCTCATAAACTGTAGTAGTATTGTGCCTGTAACAATCACGATTACCTTTCATCCAACTGATATGCTGTTTGCTGTGTTCAATTGCTGTTTGTTGGCCGGGGACTGCCGACATTACCCCTTGTGGATGATTCCTGGTTTCCAGCTGCAGATAACACCGTATATTGTTTGACACCCCCTGCTGGTCAGAATCATATAACTCCGGCGTCACACGGCTGCTTTTCCTTATCAAATACCTCCACATTCTATGAGTTCTCCATTTAAAGTTGTTCCGGTTCTCTGCTACATGGATACATTTATGGCTAAGGCACAGAGAGAGGTGGCAAGGGAGGTACGGATCTCAAACAGAGGGAGACAAGAGTCACATCATCGATGATGGTCAGTCCACCGGCCTTCAGGGTGTGTCTGACCCCACTGCTTTTAGTGATGCTTCAAAAGCCAAAGCCCAAGAGATTTCTGATTTATTGTGCCCTTATTGGATAGAAAACTGGCGGGCCTAAAGGATGCAATTGACTCTGCAGCTACACAACTTCGGGAGCATAGTACTCGTTTTGATGAGGCGGAGCAACAAATCTCTACTGTAGAGGATGACCTAATTGCCGCAAAAGCTACCATTGCTTCCCAAGAGGCCTCACTGTTGGCTATTCAGGACAAGTTGGAAGATTTCGAAAATCGCAATCATCATAATAACCTGTGGCTCATTGGCTTGCCTGAGTCAATCAAACAACGAGATCTGCTGGACTTATTATCAACATGGCTCCCGAAAGAATTAGATTTCTTACCGCTGATGGGTTCAATGTTGGTGGAACGTGCTCGTCGTATCGGTACGGATTATCAGTCAGACCACTGCAGGCCACGTCCGGTTCAAGCTACTTCAAGCTACTCAATTACACTGACAAAGTGCGCATACTGGATGCCTATAGGAAATCACAAGGTCTACACAATCTGGGGGAAAAACTTCTCTTGTTCCAAGATTTCTCCTATCAAGTGGCGATGAGACGAAGAGAGTTCTCCCCTGTATGCAAATCCCTATTTGAAGCTGGAATTCGTTTTGCACTTCTTTACCCCTCTAAATTGAGAGTACAACACAATGGCAAGCAGTATTTCTTTGATTCAGTTTCGCCTGCAAAGTCATTTGTTACCTCTCTCTTGATGATGACTGACTTTGAAGTTGCCCCGCAAGTATTATGCTCGTGTTGTGTTGTGATGTTTCTGTTACTAATAATATTGCAGGTTCTTTTTTCAGGGTCAGATGTCCGTACTTTTACTACTGTATGTTTGTCTCCTGAGCTCCATACTGCTCGTTCGGTATCACTTGTTTTCATTTTTCCCTTTTCTACTCTGTACTGACCGCAATGTGCTCCTTTGTTTGTCTTCCCCCTCCCCTATCCGATTCACAAAGGTTTCTACTGTTCATGTTTGGCCACTCTGGCCTTTTGCCTGGGTTCACAAAAATAGAAAGCCAGGTAGAACTGCTTTATGTTACTAATATCCGAAACTGTTGATACTGTTTCAAGAACTGTTAAGAGAAGGCTCATGGTACCTCCCAATGATACCCCTGCTGGCTGGGACAGGGGGGTCCATTATTTCTGTGTCTCACTCGATTTGTGTGTTTCCGAGGCTGGGGGTTGGTTGACATGGCTCACTTTCAAACCTTATCCTCCCCATCATGGAAACATGTCAAATTCTTAATTTGGAATATGGAGGGGCTTAATACCTCACTGAAACATAGGAAAGTGTTGCAGCATTTAAATAGATTTAAACCTGAGACACATTGGAGGGTGGGGGATCCTAACACCTTGAGAGATAACTGGTTCACAGATTATATTTCCGCCTCATATTGCACTAAACAAAGGAATGTGCTTTTGCTCATTAACAAATCTCTCTACTTTTCAGTTATTGATACATTACGTGACCATGACGGTAGATTTTTATTTATAAAACTGCACTTAGAAGGGGACATGTACATGATTACCACTATATATGCCCCCACAGGCCCTAATAATGAGTTCTTTACTGATTTATATGTTAAATTGCAGGATTGGGCAGTTGGGCACATAATTCTGGGAGGTGATTTCAATACTATCCTCAATCCCTTATTAGATAAATCAGGGATGACCATTCGCACCACCCCGCCATCTGCCCTGTCACTATTATTGTCATAATTAGGTCTATCTGACCCCTGGAGGTTGCAACATCCAGTGGATAGGGATTACACTTTTCATTCCCACCCCCACCACACGTCCACTAGGATTGACTATTGGTTCATCCTTACCTGTCTTCTTTACAGAATGTACAGGTTTAAGATTGAAAATATTGTTATATCGGACCACGCCCCAACCTGGTTTATGCTTTCACTTTCCTACCCTAGACCACTGTCTTTTAATTGGAGGTTCCCGTCTTACCTCATGGATTTGCCTGATTATTAAATTATTTCTAGAGCAAAACTTTTTGAACTATGTAGACGATAATTTACAACACATCGATGATATAAATTTATTCTGTGCAGCTAAGAAACCTGTGCTTCGATGCCATCTTTTTGCATATGTCGCTGCCAAACGCAAAAAGCTGAATCAAAGATTTCATGACCTTACCGGTTTCCGACTCTTACTCTATAATGCTTAACAACTCCACCCCAGACACCCATAAAGCTTATATTGACACTATACCTATGTACGACACTGTCTGCACCGAAAAATCTCAACACTCACTAGATTACCAAAAGAATCGTTATTTTAGATGGGGCAACAAAGCTGGTAAATTATTAGCATCCGTGGTTCGTAGTTTCTGTCCCCCGTTGACTATTAGCAAGCTCGCCTCTGATACCGGCCAATTGATGACCACCCCTGACATTGCTACGTCCTTTTTAAAATACTGTACGAGTTTATATACTGCCTCTCCTGATGACCTGTCATTAGGCATGAATTTCATTAGACAAGCAGGTGCCCCCTGGTTGACTGATGATGAAAGGGAGACCCTGGTAGACCCCATCACTGAGCAAGAATTACGCTCCATCATAGGTCAACTTGCTAAAGGCAAGGCCCCAGGTACTGATGGACTGGGAGCAGAATGCATGAGAAGGGAGAAAACGTAGCATACATTACAAACATTACACGTACGAGTTCATACTGCACATTGCAACTGTACAATAGACTCGACATATTAGACATATTATACATGTTATACTTTTTATATATTGTTCAGCTGGTGGACAGTTAGTGGGAAGAAGCTTTTAATGGATCTGTCAACTTCGCGGGAATGGACCTGTAGCGTCTGTCTGTTGGAAGCGGTTCAAACAGTTTGTGACTTGGGTGCTGCATATCTGCCACGATTTTCTATGCTTGCTTCCTGAACCTTGACTGGTATAATTCCTAGATGGGATGGAGGTCAGCCCCAATGATCTTTTCAGCTGTCCTCACTACCCTTTGCAGCCTCCGATACATTTATTTGGGTTGGGAAAAAGCCTAGGTTCTCTATGTTTAAATTGTGTCAACCCCCTGCCTCTGGTGGTATTAATCTACCCTGTATCAGGAGTTACTCTTTGGCAGCGAACTACAGATATGCGGTGGACTGGATCAATGCCACAAACAATTATACCTTCACTGAGTTTGAACAGGCCCTTTTGTCTCGGTGTGGCCTTGACTAGTTTATTGCATATGGATTTTAAACACTCTGACTTTCCCCCAATTGTCTCTGATAATTTATTGATAACTACTACCTGCACACCTTGGCGGCTCTCTCGTTCACAATTGGGTATCTCCACTAATAAATCAGTGTTTCTCCCACTTCATCACCCTATTTCTATGTCTCAAAGCTCCTCCAACTATGCCACGTGGAATAGTGGTGGTCTTTCACACTCTTACTGAGGATTGTTCAAAAATTTTGTTTTTTTACCCAGTTGCAAGAAAGATACCCTGAAATACCCATTCATTATTTGAATATTACCAATTGTGGAGTTATGTTTTCAGGGTACTCCTTCACTTCCAGCACCTGATATATAATTATCTCCAGGTATGATTGAGCAGCTTCCAAATTGTTTGTCTGCTTATGTGCATGAGGCATTGAATGGGAGCAGCATTTTGAAGGCATGCTGTTCCTTGTAGTGCCAATGGGAGATCCTGGGGGTGGCTCCCTGGTAAGTTAGCTCTCAGTCTGGAACTGTTTTAGTAATGGCCTTTATTATGAGGCGTACTGTGACAAATTACATGGCCCAATGTGGGCACTGCTATCAAGTAGTTAGGACTGCTGTATCAGAGAAGCCGTGAAGTGGCCAGCAGCTAAACATGTGTTTGCAAACATTTGTGACAAATTCTCTGAATTTTATTACCAGATAGATTCAGGGATGGTTACAGGTAATTTTCAGTGTGCGGAAGGGAATTTGGGGGTGGGGATTTGCACCCCCCTTCCTCTTTGTTTGTTACTCCTTCACTTGAGTAATGCCAGTGTTCCCAATGAACTGGACCCCTTGATAAGAACTTTGACTAATAGGATATGCTCTACTTCTTTGTTGTATTCACACATTAGGAAACAAATTAATTTAGATAATTTACAAATGGGAATGGCGAAATGAACTATAGACTTGCCTAATATTTCACTCGTTTTGCCCCTAACTGAATTTACCCGTCTCAACAAGACATTAGTGTCCGCCTCCTATGTCAAGATGCAGTATAAACTACTGCATAGAGCAGTGATGGCAAACTTTGACACTCCAGCTGTTGTTGAACTACACATCCTAGCATGCCCTGCATCAGTTTTAGCATGGCCAAAGAGCAAAACTGTTGCAGGGCATGCTGGGATGTGTAGTTCAACAACAGCTGGAGTGTCAAGGTTAGCCATCACTGGCATAGAGCATATTACGGTCCAAAATTACGGATGCTGATTGGCACATCATCAGATTCGCGGTGTTTCAAGTGCGCAACCCTGGATGCAGATCTATACCACTGTATGTGGAGCTGCCCTGAGGTCCATACATTTTGGATAACTGTATCTCTGTACATAAATGACACTTATTATATCACAGTTACTCTTACTCCAGACTGGGCCCTTTGGGACATATATCTGATCCCAGTACAGGACAGAACCCGGGTTGGACACAGACTGTTGTTAGCTAAGTTAGCAGCAGCAGTGCGGAAAACCATATTATTTCAAATGGATATCCTCTGATACATTGGTGTTGTCTCTATTTTTACCCAGGGTTTCCTACCTATTCCAAATGGTTTGGATAGAGATATCCCTCAATAAAGAAGAAACAGGCACAATTTTTTTTTTTATATATGGTTACCTCACGTTAAATCTTTATCCCCCTCTATTAGAGATTCACGGTGGACGTCAGTATCTCTAACTTCATGGTGTAACCTCGAAGTGCTTACGAATGGGCATCCTCCATTTTAAAATACACTATGTCTACTACTGAATACTTCTCTGAATGCTGTTTCATTTACTGTTGAATGTATGTTTCTTGTCTCCTGAACTTTAAGATGCATGTTCTCCGTGTTTACTCAACTATCTGGCTTGATGCAATGAGCTTTCTCAGAATGTTTTTATTTCTCCTGCTATGTTACGGTATATTTGTATTTCTGTATGCAGTTCTCCAATAAAATATTGCAAAAAAAAAATGTGGAAAAGCTGATATTCATACAAATGAGCTACTAATTCTATGAGCACCTTCCCACAAATTACCTCAATGTACAGAGACTTCTGTAATTGTGGATTCCAGTGAGAATGAGTTAATATTGTGTAATAATAATGTTAACACTCATTGGGATAATGACAACATCTTCCTTCTGTAGTAACAAAGCAACATTGTTAGCTGCCTTAAGCCCATTTTTAGCTTGTTTTACAGGGGCCCCATCAAACAAAGCACTTCAACCACAAACGTGGCAGTCCCTGTTGCTGAAGTGGTTGGATTGTTAAACTGTGCATGTCCTTTTTAATATCAACATAAGGGTAATTCTGACTTGCATCATTTCTCTGCCACTGCTGTGTGGCAATGTTTCATAGATTTGCTATAAACTGACATGTGTTGTGCAGCTGTTCTGTTGCTTAGTGACCAGCCAGGTTGCTGCAGCCTTTGGCCCCTATTGGTGACAACAATATTATAAGCTTTAAGGTGTTCAAAATTGACTGCAAATAACTTGAAATTAATGTTATTGAGGTTAATAATAATATAGGACCAAAACAGGGCCAAATTACATGATTTTAGCAGTAGTTGGCATTTAAAATAAAAAATACAGATCTAAAACCAAAACACATGAGGGTGATTTTGTCAAATTAGAACAAAAAAAAGAATACAGCTCCAAAACCAAAACATGGGATCAGTGCAAAATGTCTACTTCCTCCATAACTTCCCTACTCATCTACTTTCCCTGACTATAGCTTTATTGTATATTTTGTGTATAACATGTAGATAATTTTGTGACTTATTCTCACTCCTGCATTGTATACTGTATGTTTTTATCTATTAATTGTTGATGCTAGTTCATTATTTTGCATCACTAGTTAAATATAAGTGTATATAATTTAATTACAAAAAATCTACAGCTAAAAAACAAATAATGGAAAAAACATAATGTATATTGCACACTACAAGATAATATGATTAAAGTATTTTAATATAGATACTCTATATTACATTAAAGCAGCATGGAAACATTCTCTAAGTGGCACTTTAGGACAGAGATGGAAAAATCTAAAACGGTATGTCTTTAGTATTAAACAGTGCTAGCCTTACATTTCAGTCTTTACTTGGAAAGTTTGTAATAAGTTCTGTAAAGAAGCCGTGCTGACATTTGCAGGCTGGATATCAGACCATAGAAACTATACTTGATTACACAGTGGATTGAAATACGGAGTGCCATAGTAACACATACCTGCTATTCCTTCTTCGTAAATATTTCTGTAACAGTTATTCATCTTTGGAACTCTATACCCTCTCCTCATATATCCAACATTATTGGTACTTTTTAAGTGCTCAGTAGAGAGAGCAGATAGAGCTGACAACAAACTATTCATCTCATCTATAAAATAAGTTACAGTGTGGCTTACAGATAGCCACTGTATAAAAGAAAGTGTTGCTAAATCTGCTCCTTGGAAACCTTTTTTGCCTACAATAAAAACTGGGCAATAAGTTTATTTTAACTATATTTTTCATTTGTATCAGCTAGAAGCTTATGAACACTTTCACTAGGTGACAAGGGAATATAAATCAAAAATAATGAAATCGTTCCTAAAACTCCCCTTGGAAAGAAGAAAGTATTCTTCTACTGTCTGTAGAAACAAGTTCTCTGAATAAAGGAACCATGAAAAATTCACATTTACAGTACTGTATGTCTGCGATCAGGTCTCAAAGCTTCATATGGACATCAATAACTTGCTGTGTAGTTGCTTCATCTTTGCTTTGCTGAATGATTTCAAATTCTTTTTCTTTAAAGCTTATGTAGCCCTTACCTACGAGACGCTACTATAGAAAAATGAGAATGGTGTTCTCTGGTGCTGAAATGATTGACTTCCATAACAGTGAAAACTGATAGGAACTCCATGACTGGAATTTTACCATGGTTTTGCTATTCATTATCTCTATTTATTTTGATAACTATTATGTTTTAGTTATCATAAATCTAGTTTACATAGGCAATCAAAATCATAGATTACTATTAAAAAATAATACATATAGCCTGCTTACTACTGAACTATATAACACACCAAAGAATAGATGCTTCTCTATATTGCATAACTCTAAAGAAATGTATAATGAGGTTTTACTGTATGTGGATGGCTATAACTGTTTGTGTTGAAAGTTGGCAGGATAGTCAATAGGGTATCCAGATGATAGGTCGGCAGTCAATAGGTCAACCATATATGGTCAACATGCATTAGGCTGGCAGGTACAATAGGACAACATGTGAAAGGTTGATAGTGCTTAAGTTCAACAGGTTCAAAATGTTGATGGGTTCAATTGCTCAACGTGACAATGGTCTGACGCACAAGTTTTTTCATTTTTTCATTTTTCATACTTTACCATCCATATGGACTACGATTGGAAATAGTAACCTTGACCAAAGCGTGCCAATCAAAGCAAACCCAAGAAAGGTATATGTTTCCACTAATTTGGCTTTTACTTGGTTTAACATACAAAATGACAAACAAAAATAATAAAAACCCTGGCGTTGCCCACTTTTGTGTTGACCATTTCCATTTTGACTCGACTAATTCACTGTGTTGACCTTTTGTACCTGTTGACCTTTTGAGGTATCTACCTTTTACCTGTCAACCAATTGACACTATCGACCTTTCGACCTTGTCGACCATGTGCACATCAACCACATGGCGTTGACACATTGACTGTCGACCTAATACTGGTTGACCTAATGATCCACACCCATCAATAAATTGAGCAAAGCTACAGGAACAATACAGAATAGTGCCCTCTACTTTCATTCTTTGTCAGTGTTTTCTGTATATGCATTTTTTTGTAATTACATTTGAAGCCAACCACAAGTCAGGATTACTATATCACAATTGGCCTAATTCAGAAGTGGACAGAGAGTTCATCGCTGCTGCTTACTTGGAAGCAGCAGTGATGCACAGATATGGTAATGCAGCAGAAGGCGTCTGAGATAAGTAGACACCTCCTGCTTGCATTAGTGATACATGCTGCAACCTAAGATGCAGCATCGATCACCTGCGAAACTATCGGTCTGGCTGCGTGACCTATGGGGTCGCGTGAGGTAGCTGCCACAGTGCTTACAAAGAGGCCAGGAAATCTCTGTCTTCCGAGAGATCCTGGCCTCATCACTCTCACAAAATGGCAGAGACACGCCTCCATTTTGGGAAATGGGAGGCCATCACAGCCCTTTTCCTGCCCCAAGATGGCTGTGGACTGTAATGCAGAACCTGTACTGAACATGCACAATATGGGTCCGGTACATGTGCAAAGTCCCGAACATCTATACTTTGTGACATGCTAAACTCCTACCTGAACCAGGCCCAATGTATTTACACTCATATATACTGAAAGTTATGAGTGCAGCAGCTGTGATTACTGAATTACATCAAAATGAATTAGTTTTTTGTAAATACAAGTGACAGTTGTTGAAAAATAGCATTGCATAAACCATGAATTGCACATCAGTGAATAAATCCAGATTATTCATAATTGTATACATTTTTGCTTCTTAAAGATAACTATTATAATTTGGAAGCTGATGCCATTTCTTTTTTGCACTTATTTAACTCTTGAGGTAGCTTACCATTTTATGTTTTTTTTTAATAGATTATTTTTTTTAAATGATATCACAATATTTCTATTGCTTTATCTAAGATACAAGAAATGTTTGAAACATCATATCAGTCCTGTCTTACTGAACACTGTCTTTTTTTTAACTGCATCCTGAAGATGGAGAGGATTTTGCCATACACCAACATTAGGATTTTCTCATAGTAGCTAGGTCAGGTATCATGGATGAGATAGTTATATCAGCTATCAAAAAGAAATTATTATAAAGCAGCCTTTTCCTATATGCTATTTACCTACCTGCTACAGTAATATAAGACACCACACTTTCATACTGTATATCTTAAATTCAATATAAAATACCCTCAATCCTTTTAGATCTACCTCTGAACTGAACCTTGTCTCATCCATCCATGTCACTACCCACCTACCGAATATGTAAGTAGCCAACAGGATTTGATGTTAACAGAGGAAACTACACACAATGCTAGATTTGTACTATTCTGTGTAGTCCATTAATAAGTTATACTAAAGTTTTATTTACAGTAGATGAGATATGGCAGATGTCATTATTAAAGTATACCAGTTTCCCCAAAACTGGGAGGGTCACAAACTGTTCACATTTCAAGATTGTTCAGCTGAAGTGACCTGGGCCCGCAAGGGGTTGTGCTCCTGTATGTGTTGGATTGGTCAAGGAGAACTGCTGTTTTGCCTCGTTATTTCCGGTATATATACCTTATATACAGAAAAAAAGGGGCAATACTACAGTATGCTGCGTTAATTATAAATGGTGCAATGATTATTAGATTATTATTTATTTTGTTGATGTAAGAAACAGGAGAAGCAGCAAAATAAAAAATATATATTTTTTATCTTATATTTCAGGTTACTAAAATCCAGAAGCCATACTTATTATAATAACAGTTTACTTATACATAACCGTAGCTGTACAATTAAAATGCTTTTTGCAATTCAAAAATTAAAATACAAAATACTGCAAACGATTAATGGCCAGAGTGTGCATTTCTCTTAAAGTATATTTTGTTTAATCACACTGAAGTATGCTTTGCCAAGCACTCAATGCAGTGCATTTGATAGGCCTCTATTTCAAGAAAAAAACTATCCTAGGAGATATAGAATAATTGGGTGTAGTATGGTATGCCGGCGGCCGGGATCCTGGCGGCCAGCCTACCGGTGCCGGGATCCCGACCGCCGGCATACCGACAGCTGGGTGAGCGCAAATGAGCCCCTTGCGGGCTCGCTGTGCTCGCCATGCTCCGGGCACGGTGGCACGCTATTTTTTCTCCCTCCCGGGGGGTCGTGGTTCCCCAAGAGGGAGAATAGTTGTTGGTATGCCGGGTGTCGGGTATACTGAGTGCCGGGATTACAACAACTGACATACTGAATACCACCAGAATAATTATGTAAAAGCTTCATTTTCCTTTTCATTATCTTACAAAACAGTCAAAACAGACTAACACCAGACAACTGCATAGGAACATTCAAATACTTTGGTTCAGTGACTTGGAATACAGCACAGAAACATTTAACATTTAGCTTAAAACTGTGACTTTATAGTATATACTTTAATATATGTCAGACTTATTTAAGTAAGTTATTAATTTGACATGACTTTTTGAAAGATGTCAAAGTATAAATATAATATATGAATAACATTTAGAGAAAATTGGTACACAAAAGAGAAACAAGGGATTAAGTACTATATTAGTAATCTGTATGACTGAACACTAACCAGTGGCATATCAATAATGAATGCAGGTTGTATGGTACACACTGGCCCCTGGCTCCAAGGGGGCCCATGCCACTCACCCTGCATACTCTCAATTTTTTGGGTAGTCCCCCACATCCCTGGCAGAGCAAGTGGATCTTCTGCATCAAGTTCGCTTCATAGTGAAGCGGGCAGGATAGGGAGATAATTACAGAAATACTGGTGCCTTATGGAGGGGGAGTGGACAAATAGAATAATGTAGTACTGCATGCTGTCCACCAACCCCTGAATCGCCGCATTTTTCTGTGATTGGGGCCTAATGATGGGCGAGCCTGTCTCCATCCCCTGAAGTGTCCAACAAGTGTACAGACCTCCTCCTCTCTTAAGACTCCACAGTCACTAACATAGAGTAAAATGGTGCATTCATTCATCTAACAAAATATGACTAATGAGATGTTTTTTTTTTTACTTCCACAAGTGTATACACTGATTGCTAGATGCTATACTGTAAGATATTTAGGGTTAGTTTTGATTACTTATGTATGATAACAAAAATGCAACATCAGAGGCTCAGGGAAAATTGCTAAATTGCTGCATCTTTTATTAATGACTAATTTTGTGTGTGGTTAGAAGTAGGATTGAGGCTCTAGTTCTCTAAGCAGTATGCCCAAGCAATGCAACCTCTAGAAAGATGGCACATATAAAACCTCAATGCAGACAAGTTTGATAAAAGGGGAAGCTTTTGTACTCTAGAAGTTGTTTGATGAATCAAAAGTAAGCTATAATTTAGTGCTGGTATATGTAAAATAACCTTAGAAAGGAAAGTAGAGCTTTTTTTATTGTAGCTATTGAACTAATTAAATATATAAGAAGGACAGTAATAGCTTCTGGTAATGTTAAAGCAGGCAAATAGTGTATCCAGATAACAAGAACGAATATAAACATTATACTTGGCAGCAGAGATACAAGAATAATGTAACTGTATATATCATTAGCTATAATAGCCATGGGCAGACAGACCCAACCTACATATCAGCCCTAAGTGCTTTGAAACAATATCTGCGTCCAATTTGACCACAGAGGTGATATATTTTACAAGAGTGGGCCATACCATAGCTGAGTAGTCACACCTGTTCTGGCTTCAGTGTGGCCTGTTAGTGCAGTCAGAAGGTGTTTGCATACATGCAGCAACAGTGGTCATCTTTCATCAACATATAATCAAATTAGACACATTCATCTCCGCAGACCAAACAAATGGATCACAAAATGTACCATGTTTCCTGTCAAGCAATTACTGCACACACAAACCATAAAACAGATTGTTCTTATGCATTAGTACTTATCTGGTTTTGGGAAATAAAAAAGGAGTGAAACATGTACAAGTTAGAGGACAGAAGAAAGTGTGATTCATCACAGAACAACTTAAATACTGTACACTAATTGTTTCAATAAGCTTCAGTATATTCTAGAATAATTTAAATTCTAGAACACAGCATAAACTGGGTGATTGTAAACCTCTGAGTCATGTAAAGTAGTCTGGAATTTTTTTTACAGCAGATGCAGAAAAAAAAGTTAATTTGCAAATCTCCTTTTTCAACAATCTTATCATTATACAGGGAGATGAACATAAATAATTACTTTTTTCAGTTGCAGATGTTTTGTACCATCCATATTCACATTTATACTGTACAGTGTGTCTGTATATATGTCTTCTGCCTCTAAAACCCACAGATCAGCAATTCAAAAAATGTCAAATTTCCATAGATTTCATGGCTATCTTTATGAACAAGTTAATTAAGATTACCCCTCTGAAAAAATTGAGCATGTCCTAATGAAACATGTTAACACTCATCTTCATATACTGGCTAATATGCTGTAGCTATTGTATTGCACTGTTTAATAAAGTCTGCCAATACTATCATGAGACAACTGAGCAGGATTGGAAAAAGAAAAGTAAAAAAAACAAAAACAAATTAACTTTTTTTTTTGTTTAAACCGTTTTGTTTATTATTTGTTTAAACCAGGTTGTTGTTTTTTTTGCATTAATGTTTTAGAGAATTTATTATATTAATACTGTGAAACCTTGCTATGTATCAGAAACCTTTATCAACCATGTTGTAATGCTTTCTAGCATTAACAATCCAAAGTTATTAGGCGTTTATATCACTTATTGTACATTTTCCAATAAGTCCAATTGTTTTACTGCTTATTATTCCTATTACATCTGAATATACTGTATGTACTGTAGACAGACTACAAATATTAAAACATGCAAAAAAAAATCAGAGATAGATGAAACTGAAAATAAGAATAACAAGTTAATGTTAAGCATTAGTCCTACTTATTACTTATAATTAAATAAATTGGTATAATAATACAAAAGGGAAAATGCAAATGCACTTTTCAGAGAAAAAAATACAAACACACATACACACACACACACACACACACACACACACACACACACACACACACAAAAAAGGAGTTAATCATTAGCACTGGACATGCCACTGGCATTAAACATTTTGAATAAAAACACTAGTTTAATAAGCTTT
The DNA here is from genome assembly GCF_028390025.1 of Pseudophryne corroboree. NCBI lineage: Eukaryota > Metazoa > Chordata > Amphibia > Anura > Myobatrachidae > Pseudophryne > Pseudophryne corroboree. Next base: position 299,451,482 of record NC_086448.1, read on the forward strand.
TATTTAAGAAGTCACAGTGCCATTCCTGTTGTCACAGCATAATAAAAAATAGACTTTTATTTTAACCCATGTGGTTTAAATCATAGTTTAAACCAAGGTGGTTTAAACCAGCCAATACTGCAACTGAGCATATGTTTCTTTGAGAATAAGCACTGCGCTTGTAATTACAGCTATAGTAACCCTCTCATTGGACCTACATTTTGGGATTTAGGACAATTGGAGTGGCTCATATTTGCAAGTAGACTAAATCTCTGATACCGTATTACATCATGAAGAGCAGACATTTTTTTAATGTGGCTACAAAATTTCTGCAAATATATTGATAATATTCTGTTGCTGTTTTTATCTGGATGAGCTGTTGTTTTGCACATTAGCTACCATTTGCAGATGCATTGAGTACCAAAATATACCAACACTGGACAATTCCTTGTTAGAGGACAGCATGTTTGAACAACTGTATGATTTAAGTTTGGCATTTATTTTTATTTGAGGTTCATAAATGCAATACTAGGAGCATGTCATGAAAAATTCCCATGTTTCAGCAAATAATTTGTATAGGCATTATCTGTTTTTATTGTATTTAATAATGCTGTTTATAGTTGTACCCTAATTGGTGGGCTAAATGAATATGATTTTATTCATGAATTCATAGTTACATTTATTTATTCTATGACATTTTATACTGTACTTGTGGGTTTTCTATTGGAGAATACCTATTTGAAGAGAGCAGTCCTATTTAGCTGCTGCAATCGATTAAACATCTTAGTTCTCTTTAGAGGAATTTTGTACATTTCATACACAATGTAAAGATTCACATCAATCTTCTAAAGTTCTTCATTAATGTTGTTTCTGAGGTTTCCTTAATTATGTCTTTCTCATGAAATTATACCTAGTGCCACCTCTTGCAGTACATTTGTTTATAAGAAATACCTGCTAATATGTGTCAATTTATTCAGCTTTTTTTGAGCAAATGTACACCAAGATACTTCACATTCATTTAAATATTTCAACCCATTTAGCTTAATTTTTTAACGTGTAATGTGTTTTAGTTTTTACTAATACATTTAAGGTTATTTAGAGTTATATTTTATATACTCAATTATCACTTGAATCTATTGAGGTGTCTATTGGGGCACACACAGGTTAAAAACCTAAGATCAAATGTAGGTAACCAAAAAATAATCTTCAATTTCTAGTGTATTGAAAGTAAAAGACAATGAATTCTCCCACGTTTGGAAGAAGAAAATATGAATATTTCATTTTTTTCTTGTTTTATTTTAACACTATTTTGTTATATTGTTTCTGCATTTACTTTAATAAAGAGGACATGGATTGCATCGAAGATATCAAAGTTAGACCTAATTGAATCCTCCTATGGGGAATAACAGCCATCTGTTATATTTAGTAGACCGCAAGTTTTGTTTGTGAAGTGTCTAAGCTTGAAGCAGTATTTACTTATTATAGTATAATTTATTTCCTTCTAGAATTGAAGAATATTTTAACTTTAAAAAATACAAAGCTCAAACACTTAGTTCTCTTTGTTTTAAAACTTGAAAAAATAAAACTGTAAACATAGAATCATTTACACATATGATTAAACAAAAGACATACAAAATAACACATTCAAACTAATAATTTTTCAAACGAATGATCAGATATAAAATCAAGGTAGATAGCATATATGCAATAATTCAAAACTATTTTTTCCATCATATTGGCGCTATTTGTATTTTTGTTGTTATTAATATCTTTTTGTCAAGTGTAAGCATCAATACATTCTCCATTAATCACATAGGTACAGTATTTGTTATGGTTTCTTGTGTGATTTGTTTTTTAAATCACTTGTCCAATCCTGCAAAGTTTTGGGGTGCGTTAGAAATAAACAATTGTGATCATAAACATAGCGGACATAGTTATAAATCAATTGGTAAGTCTTTTTTTTGTGTATGTGCTTTGATAACAATCCTCCATGCTCCCAATTGTAAAGTGCAAAGGAATATGCTTGTATTTCATAAATAAAAGTTAATAACCGATAATACTTGACCATTTCAAACATTCCCATATACTGTATATATTATAAGCTAATATCAATGGCCATCATTTGTTTAAGAATAGTAAGATGCAATGTATAGTTAAGGAAAAATCAGGATAAAATAAATATTAAATGTGACTATTATTTTGTGTTTGGTTGAGATTTGCAACATTTTGAAACCAGTCTATGAATTTAACATCTGCAGATTGTGTTTAAAGAGTATCAGTTGGGGTATTTTGCCATTTTGATTGTGTAAAAAAAAGATCTGCAATGTATGGGGGTCACAGATTGCAGATTTTGGCCAAACAGTGATTGGGATTGGTAAATTAGGTTTTTCTACATGCTGAATTTCAAGGATAAATTATGGCTGTAGATTGCAAATGTATAGTAACAAAGCAGATTTGCAGACCATTACTAGTAAAGTGATGAACCTTTCAAGATTTGCAGATCTGTAATTGCTGAAAATGATCTGCAAATCACTGAAAAAATATCTGTAATGTATGTGTGCAGATTAGTGGATTTGGGGATTTTTTTTAAATTGGGGACAAAACACAGAATTTTTTTGTGATTGCTGGTGTATGGGCCCCTTTATGTGCAGCGTGAAGACAATGGCAGATGCAGGAGATGTGGAGCCTTTTCTGAATAATAAGATTACAGTAAATGACTGACCATCTAACTCAGGATGAATCCTTTGTGAATTCTTTGCTGAGTAGATGAAAGTTTCAGATAATTACAGTAAATATGACATACATTAAATATGGTTTTTGCAACACATAACCTTCCTGCACAATACAGCCAGATCTTGCATAACCTGAGAGTGGGGGGTTAGGAGCAGGAGAAAGTACAGTGTTTCCCCACCACCACCCTCCATCTCCGTCCTTCCTCTGACAGATCCAGACTTAAGGTAAGGAAAAACAACTTCAATTAATAGTTTAATTTGTGCAATTAGGTTATAATTGTATATTGCGGGGGTCACTGGAACTCTCAGAGTGAGCACATGTATTGAAGTCTGAGAGGTATCTGGGGAGGTCTTGGTGTACTGTAGGGGTATGTGGGGAAGTTTTGGAGTATGAGAGCTGGAGGAGGTCTGAATTCTGAAAGCATGTTGGGGAATTCTGGATTGATTGGGGCTGTTTTTAATTAAAATAATAAAGAGTAATGTGTGGCCTTTTTAAAGGTTAAAAGGGAAAGACATGTGATCTTTGTAGTGTATCACCTTGCCTATCATTGCAATAAATACTGTATACTGAAGCTACTCTGTATCTAATAGTCTGAGTTCTCATCAAATACAGTCTGTGTTGCTTAAACATGATCCTTTTTTCTGAAAATTAAATAATGGAATTATCAATATTATTATAAAGCTTAACTATAGATCCCACAGAAAAATGTGCTATTCTTAAGACTATATGTAAGTGGGAATTTCAGAGTCAATGATACACAATTTATAGAGCTGCCTTCCTTTGTTCCTATTAGTGATTGCTACTAGCATTAAATTGACAGATACCTTTGTACTGTTTCACTGAGGCACAATGAAAACTTAGAAATTCAGGGAATGGAAAGTGTTAATTAGGATTTTACTTTGAACATCTGTTTACAGTAGCACCAGATGAATATCATATAGTTTTACACTATTTCAGCTGTTCACTCATTGTCAAGTGTATAAACAATAATTTCACCAAAGGTTCCCTCCTGTGATAAATATAACCAGTGTTTATGTTGTTTTCCATCAGGGTGTAACAATAAATACATACACATAAATACAATTATATAAGAAACAATAAAAGAAAAACCACATGGGGGGGGGAGAGAGAGAGAGAGAGAAATAAAGAGAGAGAGAGAGAGAGAGAAAGAGAACTCATAGGGGTAAATGTTTGAAACAGTGGTAAGAGTGGAGAAGTTAGCCAGTGGAAAAGTTGCCCATTCAGCATTGAAGTAACATTTATAATTTGCATACTATAAAATTATAGAGAGCAGCTGCTGCACTGGCACACTTCTCCACTCTTATCACTGCTTCATACATTTACCCAATAGTAACAGAAAAGTGCCCCCTAGTTCAATAAACAAAGACTTGTAATGTGAATCAGGTGGAAATTATTGAGTGCATACGTAATGTGTGAAGAGGCAAAAAATTACTTTTTGCCCAAAACAGCTCATGCTCCAAATGTATTTTCATGCCAAAATCATATTGTGGCTCCTGGATTTCCCAGTCTCAATAGTACCAGGGACATACAAAGTGAAAAATGCTATAGAGTGAGGCAATATTTAAATCAAATTTATTCAGTGCATATCAAAAACATAGATTAAAATTTAAAATGTAGAGATTATCTGGACATCAGAAGTTTACAGCAGTATCACTGGAAACAATCCAACAGGAGGAACACTTCAATGCGTTTTGGCAATTAGTTCATTCAGGACTGTTTCTTGAGGATGTTTTCTAATACTCCTGAGGTCAGTTATATACCTTAAATAATCACTGTATCACCAATGTGTTCAGGACCAGAAATCGCCTCACTGCAAACCTGAAGTGTTGCATTACGCATTCGTAGCCTTATCTCCATATTTTGCCGCACACTAGATGGCCGCAGACCAGAAATGTGACATTTAAAATACTTTTAGCCTCAAATAGTTGAAAATACCTATACATAAACAAAGGTCATGTACAGAGAATAAAACGTCTATGTAAACATTAGATTATATTCCTATATTCTTTGAATGCTTGGATTGTCGTCCTGATCATGTTTCTTCACCATGTTTTTTTCTTAATAGTAGAAATAAAGTTTAAAATCATACTTAATCTTAAAAACATGGATTACCATAATTTGTATTATTATTTTCTTTGAAGCATCATGTTTATCCACATAAATCCATTGTAAAGTATATTTTAGACTCCTTTGCAATAAAGGGCACCACCTATAAAAAATGTGACATGCAATAAACAAATAAGCATTATATTAGCATAAATAATACATGTAAATATAAAATATAGAGGAACTCTAATAAAAATAAAAGTAAGAGAATGAAATATGAAGAATAAAAGGAGAAATAGACCAACAATCCTATAAAAAAAGAGCAATTTTATATGTCTCATTGTGACTATTGTGTTTCACTGGAAAACTTATTTCGAAGATCACCCCCTCTATCACTTGTTGAACATATTCAATTGCCTTAAGTTTTAAAAGTTGCGGACCAGCGTTATGTTTGATCTTAAAATGCTTAGATACAGTTCTCCAACCTATTTTTAATAGTGCTAAAATGCTCTTGTATTTGTAATTTAAGTGGGTGCTTAGTTTTGTTCACATATTTTAACCCACGTGGGGATTCCAACATACAGGATACAGTATATAACTTACCTAATGTTACAATTCATACAATTTCTAATTGCTTACTTTTTAGTATAAGAGATATTCTTAAAAGATTTAGGATTGTTCTGTACAAGCGGACAGATATTGCACTGTCCACAATTATAAATACCAGTGCAACTATAATGTTCTGGATTTTCCAGTTAAACACATTATCCCCTAAAGGTCACAATGAGACATTTGAAATTGCCCATTTTTTATAGGATTGTTCTTCTGTTCCTCTTTTTAGTCTTCATATTTAATTCTCTTATTTTTATTACTAAAAGAGTTCCGCTATATTTTACATTTACATGTATTATTATGCTAATATAATGTTTATTTCTATGTTGTTTGTCATGTTGTTTATGGGAGGTCCTATATACAGTATATACCATACTAAAGATGGCGTTTTGGGGCGTGGGTGCTGTTTACTAGAAAGGAGTCTAAAATACAGTTTGCAATGGATTTATGTTCTGAGCATGATGCTTTGAAGGAAATAAAGGGAATCAATGTATTTGAAGATTAAGTATGGATTGAAAGAAACATTATTTCTAATAAGAAAAACAACATGGTGTAGAAACTGTAAGTTACGTGTTTGGGATGGACTATTCAAGCACTTAAAGAATATAGGAATATAATGTTTAAATACTAGTTTTAATCTCTATACACGATCTTTGTTTATATATTGTATTTTCATCTTTTTGAGGCTAAAGGTATTTAAAATGCCACACTTGTGGTTTGCAGCCATCTTTGTAGAGGCATTCTGTGGGAGCTTTATGTAGCCTCAATTTTTTCATGCATTCCATATATTTTTTTATTCACAAACAGGATGTTTTGTATATTCGATATGTTATTGTATAGATATGCTGTACTTTTGTGTAATGGGCGAAGTAAGACGGTACTGTAGTTTTCTGCTTACGTCCAGTCCCCGTTAGTCATGACCATATTACTTGGTGCATACAGTATGTTTACAATTGAATTTCCAAAACCGGAAAATCAGAAGTGAGGGGTTTTCCAGGCCTCAACACGTTGGTGATGCAGTCATTATTTAGGGTATATAAGGGGCCTCAGGCGAATTAGAAAACATCCTCCTGATGAAGTCAGACTGAAGGAACTAATAAATGAAATGGGCTAAAGTGTTCCTCATGTTGGGTTGTTTCCAGTGATACTGCTGTAAACTTCTGATGTCAAGATAAGCTCTACATTTAAACTTTAATGTATGTTTTTGATATGCGATGAATACATTTGCTTTAAATATTGCCTCACTATAAGGCACTTTTAACTTTGTATGTCCCTGGTACTATTGTGACTGTGAATTCCAGGAGCTACAATATGGATTTGCCATGAAAACACATTTGGAGAATGTTAAAAAGTTGTATTAGGCAAAAAAGTATTTTTTTTTTGCCTCTTCTCATTGTATGTGTGCACTTCCTTTTCACCTGATTCACATTACAAGTCTTTTTTTTTTATTGAACTAGGAGGTGCTTTTCGGTCATTATTTTTCCTAGATTTATGACTTTTGTGAGCCATTTTATTTGGCTATAAAACTGCTACCTGAAAAACAGAGAGCGCTATTTTTAAAAGGGATGTAAAAGTACAGTATGTATTTTACTGATGGAGATCCAAAAAAACAAGGAACTGAAAGCTTTGTGCACAGCAGTAATGTAATGCAGAGTACTATGGGGGTAATGCAGACCTGATCACTGTTGTGCAAATTCTCAAGGTGGACGATTATCAAATGATTGCGCATGCGTACGGATTTTAATGCGCATGATGCCAAACTGCAAAAGAAATCAGCGTCTTTTTTGACAAGGCGAGCGCAGGTTGATTGACATGAAGCGTACATTTGGGGGTGGTACCTGCCCGTTTTCTGGGAGTGTCAGGAAAATGCAGGTGGTTCCCAAGCGTTTTTAGTGAGGGTGTGTCACCCTCAGCTCCTGCCCGATCAGCCTGTTTCTTTCGCAATGTAGGAATAAGTCCTGGGCTACGCACAGACTGCTCAGACTGGAAAAAACATTCAATGATGAGTGAGTAGCGAATGGATTTGCAGCTGATCAGCGTTTGCAAAGTTTTTAGAACGACATATGCAGACTTGCATTGGGTGGAATTTCACTCTGTCTGGGCAGCAACTATCCGATCGCAAACATCTGCAGATTCGCAGAAGAACGATCAGGTCTGAATTAGGCCCTATGCGGAAGTCACCATTAAACCTAAGGAAGGGCAGAGTGACGAATCTTGTTATGTCGTTTAAACAAAATGTTTCTGCATACATAATGTAATAATTCAAAAGATAATGCAAAGTTTATCCACAAAAGATAAGTGTTCATTTATTGATCTTTGGAGATTTTGTTGCAGATAAAACCAGTTGAATCAGACAGAAAAACTTATACTGTGTACAGGTTGAGTATCCCTTATCCAAAATGCTTGGGACCAGAAGTATTTTGGATATCGGATTTTTCTGTATTTCGGAATAACTGCATGCTATAATGAGATATCATGGCGATGGGACCTAAGTCTAAGCACAGAATGCATTTGTGTTTCATATACACCTTATACACACAGCCTGAAGGTAATTTTAGCCAATATTTTTATAACTTGTTGCATTAAACAAAGTGTGTGTACATTCACACAATTCATTTATGTTTCATAGACACCTTATACACACAGCCTGAGGGTCTTATAATACACTATTTTTAATAACTGTGTATTATATAAAGTTTGTGTACATTGAGCCATCAGAAAACAAAGGTTTCACTATCTCACTCTAACTCAAAAAATTCCGTATTTCGGAATATTCCGTATTTCGGAATATTTGGATATGGGATACTCAACCTGTATAATATTTTGTTTGGCAAAATCGCAAAAGTTTGTAAATCAGCATACCTGAAAGTTCTAAGCACTGAAATGATCTGAATAAAGCAAAAGGAACAGACCATTGTAATTTGGATTAAAAAAACTTATGGTAGTTCATAACAAAAAAAAAATGGAGACATTATTAGAATACATAAGTGAACATCAGAGCAAAATAGAGCATATGAGAAAAAAATGGCCCATCAAACTCGATGTGAAAAGAAGAGGACTCTTTAATTAAATCTTTACAAGTGAAACTTATGGAGTGTGAATTAGAGAAAGATCATCTAGCTGTAAGGCATAAAGTATGTGAACAAAATGTTATAAACCCAACTGAGACTCTCCAGAAGTACTCTGAGTAAAAAATAAATATCTCTCTGCTAATTGCAGACTCACTCTGAGTAGGTATAAGAGATAGATGCTGAGATAAAATTATTGAAATATACCTGTCAGTAGTGCAAATAAGGACAGGTAGCTGTTCTCTGTGTTTTTCAAGTTTGAGGAAAAACTTTAATGGAAGATTCAGGAAGTTGACAGTTCGTTAGGAGATGACTCTTTCTGCCAAGTGTGCAGTAGAATGTGGCAAAGCAGAAGCAGAGGCTTATGATAAATAAATCAAAGATGTTGCCCTGGCTAACTCACAGAAGAAGGTATTGGAGTCTAATGCTGAATTGGAAAGCCTCAAGCAGCAAATGCATAAACAGATGGTGGACTTGGTCAGCTCTAAGGAGGAGAGAGTGTGAACATGCACAACTTGTTGAGAATCTGTCAGAGCAGCTGGTGCTGACAAAATGGTGAACTAGATCTTGAAAAATTCAACCAGGCTCCAGAGGGTTAGCATAATGAGCTAGTCAATTAGGTGAAGGCTAGGGAACAAGATGGATGGCTCCCAGGAAACAGTGTTAAATATGTTGACAAGTAACAGTTACAAACACAAAATGTTTGTTGGTCAGCATTCAGCATTTGCAGATAATTCTGATGTGTTATCAGATGTGGAGTCTATTTTAAAAGAATCACTAAAAAATTGTGATTCACCCAAACTAGACATTCAGAAAGCAGTGGTGGAAGATACATCTGGGAACAAGTACAAAAGAGTATGCACAGAAGAAAATTTATAGTAAGAAGACTGATCATGATTGCTGTTTGGCCCCAAATTAAGGGCCTGATGTACAGTGAGTACTGGGAAGCAGTTAAGATGCCGGCTGTCCGGATCCGGGCAGTCTGAATGCTCATGCCGGAAACCCTCTAGCAGTCAGAATGCCAATATGGAAATCCCGACAGTCAGGAGACCGACCCCGGAATCCCAACAGCCAGCATCCTGACTATGTAATGGGTATGTTAGGGACAGTGGAGTTAGATTTAGGCACCACCCAGGGGAGTTAGGGATAGGCTGTGGTTTGGGGAAAAGGTTAAGGTTAGGCTGTGGGGAGGGGAAGGTTAGGGTTAGGCACTACCAGGGGGAGGTTAGGTTTTGGCACTTAATCGGGAGGGTTAGAGTTAGGCTGCGGGGCAGGGGGGATTAGGTTTAGGCACCACAATGGGAAGGTTAGGGTCAGGCACTAAGGGGGGAGGTTAGGATTAGGCTGCGGAAAGATGGGGGTTTGATTTATGAGGTAGGGGAGAATAGTCTTAACTCCCACCTGTTGGGATTTACACTATCGTCAGCAAGGATATAATACCGAAGGCAATCCCACTACACCCTCTAAAATGTATTATTATTTAATATTATTTTTTCCTTCATTTTTTTTTATTTTCACTTGCTGCAGACGCTGCTATGCTCCTGGGACAAGCAACTTCACCTCCCTCCTCCATACCAATAAGTACACTGCCGGTCCCCAAACCCGGTACAGCAGCAGTAATAAAACATTAAAAATTGAAGAACAAAATGTTTTTTAGAGGGTGCCTTGGAATTGCCTTTGGGCCCCCCAAAGCCGCAGGGCCCCATAGCAGCTGCATCCCCTGCACACTCTATAGATACACCACCGGTGGCACCAAAATTCTGTTCCTCCTCAGTGAGAGCAGCCAGGTGCTGCACTGTAACATTATGTGCACCACTCGGCTTCTGACATAGTGTAGAAGCTGGCAGTGCAGCCAGTCAATCTCCGGCAGCAGCCAAGCATCTCCTGGACCCCTGGAGGGATGAAAATGGGAGTTGGGCTGTTAGTCTATACCCCTTCCCTCAATGCCACACCCCCTTTTTCCAACACACATTTTGGAATGTGCAGGGGGAACTTAAGCTGCACTGTGTATAACAGAACATTGGGATGACCCTGTATTAAGGGCATGGTCACACAAATGCATACCTATGCAGACTGGTAAGCAAATGTACTAAGCCATGGGGAGTGATAAAGTGGACAGAGATAAACTACCAACCGATCAGTTCTTGTCATTTTTCAACATAGCCTGTAACATGACAGTTAGTAGCTGATTCGCTGGTACTATGGCATATATTTACTAAGGTGTGAGTTTTTAGAAGTGGAGATGTTGCCCATAGCAACCAATCAGATTCTACTTAACATTTATTTAGCTGCTTCTAGAAGATAATAGCTAGAATCTGATTAGTTGCTATGGGCAACATCTTCACTTCTAAAAAACTCACAATAAATAAAAAAACATACTCCTATATCTCTCTCCACTTTATCACTTGCCTAGGCTCTCCCCCTAGGGCATAAATGCATATACAACTGATAAAGACATATTATTTCCAAGTGATCAAGGTCGCCAGCACTAGTAAGCCACTTATGATTGGCATACCTCCCAACTGTCCCAATTTTCACAGGACAGTCCCATTTTTTGGGGAACTGTCCCGCTGTCCCACTGGCAGGCCGCAGTGTCCCGCGGTGGGGGGAGGGGGCAGTTTGGAGGCTCCTGTCACTCGATGCTGTGTCTATTCATGGGAAACAGAGGGTCTGCCGTTGGGAGGAGACCCATGTCTAGAGTGTCTGGAGCCCTGAAGAGTTTTTTTTGCAGAGCTGCCCAACCCTCTGGTGCCATATACCATGCAGTCTGAGCCTGACAGTAAGTTATACTCTCTCTCAGTAGATATAGTGCTGCCTTAGTCAGTAAATGCACAAAAAAATTGTAATTCCTCCCATTTAATTAGTATATTTAATACCATAAAGGTAATTAACATCTACTTCAGAGTGATTACCCCCATTCCCAAGGGTAACCCCCATGGTTATCCATTCAACATGGCCCATTCATTCACTGACCATCTTGCCGTCCAGTGGTGGGTATGGTCACTGTTACCAGATGATTTATTACATGGGCAGTGGGACATATGGAAGTATCCAAATGACAACTAAGGAGGATGTAGAAGTATACAATAGCTTGACCACTCATTTTTCTTAAATGTATTTTCCTTTGCTGATATATATACACAAAATTCATGACTTCAAACTCCACCAGGGGATCAGCATCCATGGGAGACCAGCACATCACAATACAGTGCAAACAACTGTTAATCCAGTGAGGATCACACAAGAACCATTGCAATACGACATATAGGGAGTGATACGATCGCATACTCCCGAATCCTAAGCCAGTGCGCACGCGCATGGCCCGCACTGCGCGTGTGCAGGCAAGGAGATGCGATTGCATCTCAGTAATGCAAAACCCTCTGCCGGATTGACAGGCAGAGGCATTCGAGGGGTGGTCGGGGGCGGCAACGTGTTATTGCGGGGGCGGTGTTGCGAAAATGGGGATGAGTCTGGGCCATTTTCAGGATGGTTGAATGACATCACACATGACCACTGCGACAGGAAACATGGCCACTCTGCACCTGCCATCACAGATGTTTTGGATTTATGCAGTTTGTAAGCAACACCACCACCACCACCACCACCACCACCACCACCACCACCACCACCACCACCACCACAGGGTTTACTGAAAACTAACACCCCACAATGGAGCCAACTTTTCAAAAATGATTAGGTGTGCCCCTTGAAATGATTGAATAATGGCATATATGGACATGTTTAGTTGCACAAATAGTGGGGGCATTGTAGCCCCCACAGCACCCACAAAGCTGGCTCCTATTACATAGCATCTAATATGCTGCTGCTTGCAAGCCTCTAAACTGCATGTTGTTTGGCCACATGGTAAAACCGGATGAGAAACTTCTAGGTTGACCCCTTCCATTTTCTTCAAGCCCCTTAGTAATCAAAAGCTGGAGTTGGTCTGCCCAGGGGGCCATTAAAAATGTATCAGGCCTCCAGTCCAATACTGAGCATCACTAGACTTCTGCTGTCACTCCTGGCCTTTGAGTACCAGGGAATTATTCTCAAAACATAGAACATAATCATGTGGTACTGTACTACAAGTGTGCATAATTGCACTTGTAGTGCCACAAGTGTTGCTTAACTGTTAAATAAATAAATCATATTGCCCCCAATAGATATATAAATAAATAGCAGCAGTCCCCTCTCCTTCCGTATTGGCTGCCTGCCGCCGCTGTGAATGCTGGGATGAGGGAAGTAGCGCCGCTGCAGCTCCAGTCCCCCTCCCTCCTCCTCCTTCTCCGCTGCCTCCGGCGCTGCAGCTTTCCTCCCCAGCGCGGCGCACACAGCAGAGGCGCCATGTAATGAGTCAATTTGACTCATTACATGCCGCTGGCCGTTGCGCCCTCAGGGCAACTGCGCTGTGTGCCAGGCACACCTGGCACACACATAATTACGGCCCTGCTTTTTGCTATAATTTTTCTTCCACTTACTGCCCTCTTGAGTCTTCCATAGTCTTTTGATCAGAATCTAGCTACACTTTCTTCTTTGCTTGATGTACAATGTAGAACAGCTCAGATAAAGTAATCTCAAATAGATTGTATTCATCAAACACAATGAAGGTATACTTACCATTTTTAATAAACAACACTTGACAACACCTAGGTTTTACATGTGTATTGCACTTTTGTACTCATCAGTTTGATGTTACTCATGAGGAATGCATTGATGGTTACAAAGACAAGCATACAATTTAACTAAGGACTACAATGACAAAAGAGGTTTTTAGGTCTTTATGATGTATCAAAAGCTAAAATCAATGAATTTAGATGGCTTATGTCCCTGGTCACTGCTAGATGCTGTATAATTTTCAGAATATGCTGTTAGTATAATTTGTATTATTATTATTATTTTAATTATTAAACCAGTCATTAGAGGAAGACAATGAAGTTCTATATACGGTATAGAAGGTTCTTCAACGGTTTCATAGGCAATTTCTAAAATAGACAAAATTTGCAAATTCCAGTCAACCTCAATTCCAAAAAGTAATTTTACAAATTCACTGAATAATTACTCCTTAATTGCAATGGGTGCTAGGTTAGTTAATTCTAAACATTGTTTACTTTACCTTATATTGTGAATTATAATAACCCACCCAAATCTAACTCTCTCTGCAAATGTTATATCTGCCCCACCCATGCAGTGCACATGGTTTTACCCAACTGCTAACAAATTTGATGCTGCGATCAACTTGGAATTACCCCCAATGTTCCTTCTTTTTTGTGATTTTATGCGTACTTTAAAAAAAATGCAGTTTAATACATTGCAGGATTTGTCTACTTTCCATATGTGAAAATTGGGATTCCAGATAATGCAGTTTGATGTACAGCTTGGTCTTAGCAAATCATGTGGTCTGGCTTTTAGTAAATCACACGATTTACAACCCACATGTAGAAATGTAAAAAACCCTTTAGTGAATTTACAGTTTAGTACTTTTTCTACAAAGTGTAAATTGTATAAGTAAAGACTGCCACCTCCACAGGAGTGGGGACTAATTCAGAGTTGCATAAAAGTTGGCTGCAACTGTGTCTGCATTATGTGTTTGTAAATGAATGCAGATATTCTCCCGAACGTAAAGTTGTCACACTGCCCCAATCCATCCGTTAGTGGAAGCACTATCAGTGCACTTTTGCACAAGCCCTGTACACCAGCATATAGCGCAAGCCAGACTTCATGCCACTGGCACAACCTAAGAACATATACCCTACATGCTATCAGTCTGGTGCCATCTAGTTTCAAACATTCTGCCCTAAGTGGATATGCAACTGAGTTGTGCCTATTTTGTACACACAGCTACGGAGCAATGCACAATGCTAATAATCGCAATATCTGTCTCCAAAACGGAGTTGCATGTAACTAAATCAGCACCAGTGCGTCCAACAGGGGGAATGTATCAAACCTTTGAGAGAGATGAAGTGGAGAAATTGAACATAGCAACTAGTCAACTTCTGTAATTTATCTAGCACAGTCTATGAAATTATGGTTATGAGCTGTTTAGTTGCTATAGGAAACTTCTTCACTTCATCTCTCTCAACAGTTTGATACATCTCCCTCTGTTAGACAAACTGGTGTCTTCTGCATTTATACAGTACAGCCTCCATCTACTGTCCTCTGCATATACACATTATATCCTTCATCTACTGTCCTCTGCATTTATACAGAATAGCCTCCATCTACTGTCCTCTGCATATACAGAGTATAGCCTCAATCTATAGTACTGTCCTCTGCATTTAAACAGAATAGCCTCAATCTATTGTCCTCTGCAAATATATAGTAAAGCCTCCATCCAATGTCCTCTGTATATACACAGTATAGCCTCCATCTGCAGTACTGTCCTCTGCATCTACACAATATAGCATCCATCTGCTGCACTCTGCATATACCCCGTATAGTCTCTGTCTACTGTCCTCTGCATATATACAGTATAGCTTCCATCTACTGTCCTCTGCATATACACAATATAACCTCCAACTACCGTCCTCGGCATATACACAGTATAGCCTCCATCTTCTGTCCTCTGCGTATATACAGTACAGCTTCTATCTACTGTCCTCTGCATGTACACAATATAACCTCCATCTACCGTCCTCTACATATATACAGTATAGCCTCCATCTACAATACTGTCATTTGCATTTATACAGTATAGCCTCCATCTACTGTCCTCTGCATATACACAGTATAGCCTCCATCTACTGTCCTCTGCATATACACAGTATAGCCTCCATCTACTGTCCTCTGTATATACACAGTATAGCCTCCATCTACTGTCCTCTGTATACACACAGTATAACCTTAATCTACTGTTCTCTTCATATACACAGTATAGTCTCCATCTAGTGTGCTCTGCATATAAACAGTATAGCCTCCATATAGTGTCCTCTGTATATACACAGTATAGCCTCCATATACTGTACTCACCATATACACAATACAGCCTCCATCTACTGTCCTCTGTATATACACAGTATGGCCTCCATCTACCGAGCTCTACAAATATACAGTATTGTGTCCATATGTTCTGCCCATCTCTACTCATCTTGAAGAGAGAAGATTATCTACTACAAGTATTCTAGATAATATACCTAATGTACTAAACAAAATCAGGCATGGTTTTCCATTTCTACAGTTGAGAATTTTGGTCTTTTTAATGTAATTTAGAAGAAAAATCCCACAAATATAGAACTATCCTTTAATACATGTAAGTATATGCTGCATAGATATGGGAACAAACAGGTAGAAATTCATCTAAGATAAAGAACAAGGTGAAGTGAAGTGATCAGATGGTCAATACCAATGACCAAGGACATTGTCAGGGACAACATTAGAGACTATGGGGTCTAGTCATAGAGCAGAGAAATGCCCTGTTTTGCGGAAAACAGGGCTTTTCTATGCCTAGTGCTATTCACAGAGAGAGTTACCGTGCACAAGTTCCTGACTTCTCCAGAGGCACACCTGCTCTGTGGCTGAATCACATCACCCTACTTTAGCATGGTATTTGTGATTCATGGAAGCTCTGCTTTCTGTTTCTCTTGTGTGTTCAAATTTGCCATCTCTGGATAGCTTAATCTGAACATGAATGTGAAACAGCAGGGAAGTTGAATGCTTCCCTGCTGTCCACCAGGCACCATGCACTAGCTCCACCCACTTGATATCCCAGGAGCCCCTGCAGCCGCCCCAGAACTCGGCTGCTGGCGCATAAGCAAAACAGGACCTGGCTGTAGACTCACAGGATCGCCAGAGCCCAGGATCGCATTGCCGGAAAGGTAAGTATATGTAAATTGTTACTTAACAAAAATTGGCTACCCATCACACTCCACATACACTTAGATGTCAACCGTGGCACTCTAAATACACAAGACACCTACAAAAACTCTCACGTAAAGTAGAACGCCAGTGGCATACATTTCGTAGTTCAAGTTACTTTCTCACATAAACGACCATGGGCAATATTTACTAATATTGGTGTTTTGGCCGTTTTGAAGGGTGTTTGAACTCGAATGGTATCGGGTGCATTTTACTGCAACTTTTTGAATCCTGATATACGATCATTCACTAAGCTGCCGAGTTTTGCACAATCGTTTTTTCCGATGTCGATGTGATTCGTAATATCAGGCAGTGTTTTACGGGAGTGATGAGTAAAACACTGCCTGACAAAACACAAGGAATCCCGGCCGGATCTGTGAGATCCGTGCAGGGCTTCATTGAGTACCTTAAAAAGTTGATTAAAGTCTTTAAAATGCTGAAAAAAATTGCGTGGGGTCCCCCCTCCTAAGCACAACCAGCCTCGGGCTCTTTGAGCCGGTCCTGGTTGAAAAAATATTGGGATAAAAATGACAGGGGTCCCCCCATATTTAATCAACCAGCACCGGGCTCTGCGCCTGGTCCTGGTTCCAAAAATATGGGGGACAAAAAGCGTAGGGGTCCCCCGTATTTCTGAAACCAGCACCGGGCTCCACTAGCTGGGGAGATAATGCCACAGCCGGGGGACACTTTGATATCGGTCCCTGCGGCCGTGCCATTAAAACCCCAACTAGTCACCCCTGGCCCGGGTACCCTGGAGGAGTGGGGACCCCTTCAATCAAGGGGTCCCCCCCTCCAGCCACCCAAGGGCCAGGGGTGAAGCCCGAGGCTGTCCCCCCATCCAAGGGCGGCGGATGTGGTCTGATAGCCAAGTGTGAAATTGTGAATATTGTTTTTAGTAGCAGTACTACAAGTACCAGCAAGCCTCCCCCGCAAGCTGGTACTTGGAGAACCACAAGTACCAGCATGCAGTGGAAAACCGGGCCCGCTGGTACCTGCAGTACTACTACTAAAAAAATACCCCAATAAAAACAGGACACACACACCGTGACAGTACAACTTTATTACATACATGCACACCAACATACACACATACTTACCTATGTTCCCACGAGGCTCGGTCCTCTTCTCCATGTAGAATCCTAGGGGTACCTGTGAAAAAAATTATACTCACATAATCCAGTGAAGAATCTGGCCTTTAAATAATCCACGTACTTGGCAAAAAAAAAAAAAACCCGCAAACCCGACCACGCACTGAAAGGGGTCCCATGTTTACACATGGGACCCCTTTCCCCGACTGCCAGGACCCCCCCTGACTCCAGTCAAAGAGGGTCCCTTCAGCCAATCAGGGAGCGCCACATCGTGGCACCCTCCTGATTGGCTGTGTGCTCCTGTAGTGTCTGTCAGGCAGCACACGGCAGTGATACAATGTAGCGCCTATGCGCTCCATTGTAGCCAATGGTGGGAACTTTGCGGTCAGCGGTGAGGTTACTTTCGGACAACCACTGACCGCAAAGTTCCCACCATTGGCTACAATGGAGCGCATAGGCGCTACATTGTATCACTGCCGTGTGCTGCCTGACAGACACTACAGGAGCACACAGCCAATCAGGAGGGTGCCACGACGTGGCGCTCCCTGATTGGCTGAAGGGACCATCTTTGACAGGAGTCAGGGGGAGTCCTGGCAGTCGGGGAAAGGGGTCCCATGTGTAAACATGGGACCCCTTTCAGTGCGTGGTCGGGTTTGCATGTTTTTTTTTTTTTTTTGCCAAGTACGTGGATTATTCAAAGGCCGGATTCTTCACTGGATTATGTGAGTATAATTTTTTTCACAGGTACCCTTAGGATTCTACATGGAGAAGAGGACCGAGCCTCGTGGGAACATAGGTAAGTATGTGTGTATGTTGGTGTGCATGTATGTATGTATGTAATAATAAGAATTTACTTACCGATAATTCTATTTCTCATAGTCCGTAGTGGATGCTGGGGACTCCCTCAGGACCATGGGGAATAGCGGCTCCGCAGGAGACTGGGCACAAAGTAAAAGCTTTAGGACTAGCTGGTGTGCACTGGCTCCTCCCCCTATGACCCTCCTCCAAGCCTCAGTTAGGATACTGTGCCCGGACGAGCGTACACAATAAGGAAGGATTTTGAATCCCGGGTAAGACTCATTACCAGCCACACCAATCACACCGTACAACTTGTGATCTGAACCCAGTTAACAGCATGATAACAGAAGGAGCCTCTGAAAAGATGGCTCACAACAACAGTAACCCGATTTTTGTAACAATAACTATGTACAAGTAATGCAGACAATCCGCACTTGGGATGGGCGCCCAGCATCCACTACGGACTATGAGAAATAGAATTATCGGTAAGTAAATTCTTATTTTCTCTAACGTCCTAGTGGATGCTGGGGACTCCGTCAGGACCATGGGGATTATACCAAAGCTCCCAAACGGGCGGGAGAGTGCGGATGACTCTGCAGCACCGAATGAGAGAACTCCAGGTCCTCCTCAGCCAGGGTATCAAATTTGTAGAATTTAGCAAACGTGTTTGCCCCTGACCAAGTAGCTGCTCGGCAAAGTTGTAAAGCCGAGACCCCTCGGTCAGCCGCCCAAGATGAGCCCACTTTCCGTGTGGAATGGGCTTTTACAGATTTTGGCTGTGGCAGGCCTGCCACAGAATGTGCAAGCTGAATTGTACTACAAATCCAACGAGCAATCGTCTGCTTAGAAGCAGGAGCACCCAGCTTGTTGGGTGCATACAGGATAAACAGCGAGTCAGATTTTCTGACTCCAGCCGTCCTGGAAACATATATTTTCAGGGCCCTGACTACGTCCAGCAACTTGGAATCCTCCAAGTCCCTAGTAGCCGCAGGCACCACAATAGGTTGGTTTAAGTGAAATGCTGAAAACACCTTAGGGAGAAATTGAGGACGAGTCCTCAATTCCGCCCTGTCCGAATGGAAAATCAGATAAGGGCTTTTACAGGATAAAGCCGCCAATTCTGACACGCGCCTGGCCCAGGCCAGGGCCAACAGCATGACCACTTTCCATGTGAGATATTTTAACTCCACAGATTTAAGTGGTTCAAACCAATGTGACTTTTGGAACCCAAAAAACTACATTGAGATCCCAAGTGCCACTGGAGGCACAAAAGGAGGCTGTATATGCAGTACCCCTTTTACAAACGTCTGAACTTCAGGGACTGAAGCTAGTTCTTTTTGGAAGAAAATTTACAGGGCCGAAATTTGAACCTTAATGGACCCCAATTTCAGGCCCATAGACACTCCTGTTTGCAGGAAATGTAGGAATCGACCCAGTCGAATTTCCACCGTCGGGCCTTACTGGCCTCGCACCACGCAACATATTTTCGCCAATTGCGGTGATAATGTTTTTGCGGTTACATCCTTCCTGGCTTTGATCAGGATAGGGATGACTTCATCCGGAATGCCCTTTTTCCTTCAGGATCCGGCGTTCAACCGCCATGCCGTCAAACGCAGCCGCGGTAAGTCTTGGAACAGACAGGGTCCTTGCTGGAGCAGGTCCCTTCTTAGAGGTAGAGGCCACGGATCCTCCGTGAGCATCTCTTGAAGTTCCGGTTACCAAGTCCTTCTTGGCCAATCCGGAGCCACGAATATAGTGCTTACTCCTCACCATCTTATCAATCTCAGTACCTTGGGTATGAGAGGCAGAGGAGGGAACACATACCCTGACTGGTACACCCACGGTGTTACCAGAGCGTCTACAGCTATTGCCTGAGGGTCCCTTGACCTGGCGCAATACCTGTCGAGTTTTTCCCAACGGTTTATAATCATGTGGAAGACTTCTGGGTGAAGTCACCACTCTCCCCGGGTGGAGGTCGTGCTGAGGAAGTCTGCTTCCCAGTTGTCCACTCCCGGAATGAATACTGCTGACAGTGCTATCCCATGATTTTCCGCCCAGCGAAGAATCCTTGCAGCTTCTGTTATTGCCCTTCTGCTTCTTTTGCCACCCTGTCTGTTTACGTGGGTGACTGCCGTGATGTTGTCCGACTGGATCAACACCGGCTGTCCTTGAAGCAGAGGTCTTGCTAAGCTTAGAGCATTGTAAATGTCCCTTAGCTTCAGGATATTTATGTGAAGTGATGTCTCCAGGCTTGACCATAAGTCCTGGATATTCCTTCCCTGTGTGACTGCTCCCCAGCCTCGCAGGCTGGCATCCGTGGTTACCAGGACCCAGTCCTGAATGCCGAATCTGCGGCCCTCTAGAAGATGAGCACTCTGCAACCACCACAGGAGGGACACCCTTGTCCTTGGTGACAGGGTTATCCGCTGATGCATCTGAAGATGCGACCCGGACCATTTGTCCAGCAGGTCCCACTGGAAAGTTCTTGCGTGGAATCTGCCGAATGGGATTGCTTCGTAGGAAGCCCCCATTTTACCCAGAACCCTTGTGCATTGATGCACTGAGACTTGGCTCGGTTTGAGGAGGTTCCTGACTAGCTCGGATAACTCCCTGGCTTTCTCCTCCGGGAGAAACACCTTTTTCTGGACTGTGTCCAGGATCATCCCTAGGAACAGACACGTCGACGGAACCAGCTGCGATTTTGGAATATTGAGAATCCAATCGTGCTGCCGCAACACTACCTGAGATAGTGCTACACCGACCTCCAACTGTTCCCTGGATCTTACCCTTATCAGGGAATCGTCCAAGTAAGGGATAACTAAAATTCCCTTCCTTCGAAGGAATATCATCATTTCGGCCATTACCTTGGTAAAGACCCGGGGTGCCGTGGACCATCCCTACGGCAGCGTCTGAACTGATAGTGACAGTTCTGTACCATAAACCTGAGGTACCCTTGGTGAGAAGGGTAAATTTTGACATGAAGGTAAGCATCCTTGATGTCCCGAGACATCATGTAGTCCCCTTCTTCCAGGTTCGCAATCACTGCTCTGAGTGACTCAATCTTGAATTTGAACCTCTGTATGTAAGTGTTCAAAGATTTTAGATTTTAGAATCGGTCTCACCGAGCCGTCTGGCTTCGGTACCACAATAGTGTGGAATAATACCCCGTTCCCTGTTGCAGGAGGGGTACCTTGATTATCACCTGCTGGGAATACAGCTTGTGAATGGCTTCCAAAACTGCCTCCCTGTCAGAGGGAGACGCCGGTAAAGTCGACTTTTGGAAACGGCGAGGGGGAGACGTCTCGAATTCCAATATGTACCCCTGAGATATTACCTGAAGGATCCAGGGGTCTACTTGCGAGTGAGCCCACTGCGCACTGAAATTCATTGAGAACGGGCCCCCACCGTGCCTGAGCTTGTAAAGCCCTAGCGTCATACTGAGGGCTTGGCAGAGGCTGGAAAGGGTTTCTGTTCCTGGGAACTGGCTGATCTCTGCAGCCTTTTTCCTCTCCCTCTGTCACGAGCAGAAAAGAGGAACCTTTTGTCCGCTTGCCAACAAAGGACTGCGCCTGATAATACGGCGTCTTATTTTGAGAGGCGACCTGGGGTACAAACGTGGATTTCCCAGCTGTTGCCGTGGCCACCAGGTCTAAAAGACCGACCCCAAATGTCCCCTTTCAAAGGCAATACTTCCAAATGCCGTTTGGAATCCGCATCACCTGACCATTTTACTGGTAGAATTGGACAACGCACTTATACTTGATGCCAGTCGGCAATTATTCCGCTGTGCATCATGCATATATAGAAATGCATCTTTTAAATGCTCTATAGGCAATAATATACTATCCTTATCTAGGATATCAATATTTCCAGTCAGGGAATCCGACCATGCCAACCCAGCACTGCACCTCCAGGCTGAGGCGATAGCTGGTCGCAGTATAACACCAGTATGTATGTAAATACCTTTTTTTGGATACCCTCCTGCTTTCTATCAGCAGGATCCTTAAGGGCGGCCATCTCATGAGAGGGTAGAGCCCTTGTTCTTACAAGCGTGTGAGCACCTTATCCCCCCTAGGGGGTGTTTCCCAATGCATCCTAACCTCTGGCGGGAAAGGGTATGCAGCCAATACTTTTTAAGAAATTATTAATTGTTATCGGGGGGAAACCCACGCATCATCACACACCTCATTTTATTTCTCAGATTCAGGAAAACTACAGGTAGTTTTTCCCTCACCGAACATAATACCCCTTTTTTGGTGGTACTCGTATTATCAG
This sequence comes from Pseudophryne corroboree, assembly GCF_028390025.1. Taxonomy (NCBI): domain Eukaryota; kingdom Metazoa; phylum Chordata; class Amphibia; order Anura; family Myobatrachidae; genus Pseudophryne; species Pseudophryne corroboree. The sequence continues at coordinate 299,473,950 of NC_086448.1, forward strand.
AAATGTATAAAACATTTTCCATTGTCTCAATCATGTAACGTGTGGCCCTACTGGAAATCACGGTTGTCTCTTCACCGTCGACACAGGAGTCAGTATCCGTGTCGGCGTCTGTATCTGCCATCTGCCTGACGGCCTATGAGACGTCTGGACAGGCACAAGCTGAGTAGCCGGCTGTCTCATGTCAACCACTGTTTTTTTATATAGAGCTGACACTGTCACGTAATTTTCAACAGTACATACACTCAGGTGTCGACCCCCTAGGGGGTGACATCACTGTTACAGACACTCTGCTCTGCCTCCACATCATTTTCCTCCTCATACATGTCGACACACACGTACCGACACCCAGCACACACACAGGGAATGCTCTGATAGAGGACAGGACCCACTTAGCCCCTTGGGGAGACAGAGGGAGAGTTTGCCAGCACACACCAGAGCGCTATATATGTATAGGGACAACCTTACAATAAGTGTCTATCCCTTATAGCTGCTTATATCTGTTATTTTGCCAAATAAGTGCCCCCCTCTCTTTTTTACCCTGTTTCTGTAGTTGCAGGATGCAGGGGAGATTCTGGGAGCCTTCCTACCAGCGGAGCTGTGTGGGAAAAATGGCGCTGTGTGCTGAGGAGATAGGCCCCGCCCCCTTCACGGCGGGCTCTTCTCCCACTTTTTTCTGGAAAACTGGCAGGGGTTAAATACATCCATATAGCCCAGGAGCTATATGTGATGTATTTTTTTGCCAACTAAGGTAAATTCATTGCTTCCCAGGACGCCCCCCCCCAGCGTCCTGCACCCTCAGTGACCGGAGTGTGAAGTGTGCTGAGAGCAATGGCGCACAGCTGCAATGCTGTGCGCTACCTTATGAAGACAGGAAAGTCTTCTGCCGCCGATTTATGGACCTCTTCTTGCTTCAGCATCTGTAAGGGGGCCGGCGGCGCGGCTCCGGGACCCATCCATGGCTGGGCCTGTGATCGTCCCTCTGGAGCTAATGTCCAGTAGCCTAAGAAACCCAATCCACTCTGCACGCAGGTGAGTTCGTTTCTCTCCCCTTAGTCCCTCGATGCAGTGAGCCTGTTGCCAGCAGGTCTCACTGAAAATAAAAAACCTATTTAAACTTTTACTCTAAGCAGCTCAGGAGAGCCACCTAGATTGCACCCTTCTCGTTCGGGCACAAAATCTTAACTGAGGCTTGGAGGAGGGTCATAGGGGGAGGAGCCAGTGCACACCAGCTAGTCCTAAAGCTTTTACTTTGTGCCCAGTCTCCTGCGGAGCCGCTATTCCCCATGGTCCTGAGGGAGTCCCCAGCATCCACTAGGACGTTAGAGAAAAAGTTGTACTGTCACGGTGTGTGTGTCCTGTTTTTATTGGGGTATTTTTTTTTAGTAGTAGTACTACAGGTACCAGCGGGCCCAGTTTTCCACCGCTTGCTGGTACTTGTGGTTCTCCAAGTACCAGCTTGCAGGGAAGGCTTGCTGGGACTTGCAGTACTGCTACTTAAAACAATATTCACAATTTCGCACTTGGCTATCAGCCCCCCATCCGCCGCCCTTGGATGGGGGGGACAGCCTTGGGCTTCACCCCTGGCCCTTGGGTGGCTGGAGGGGGGGACCCCTTGATTGAAGGGGTCCCCACTCCTCCAGGGTACCCCGGCCAGGGGTGACTAGTTGGGGTTTTAATGGCGCGGCCGCAGGGACCGATATCAAAGTGTCCCCCGGCTGTGGCATTATCTCCCCAGCTAGTAGAGCCCGGTGCTAGTTTCAGAAATACGGGGGACCCTTACGCTTTTTGTACCCCATATTTTTGTAACCAGGACCAGGCGCAGAGCCCGGTGCTGGTTGATTAAATATGGGGGGACCCCTGTCATTTTTCCCCATATTTTTGCAACCAGGACCGGCTCAAAGAGCCCGAGGCTGGTTATGCTTAGGAGGGGGGACCCCACGCAATTTTTTTTCACGTTTTTACACTAAACAGACCCTTTCCCATAGATAACCATGCACAGATCTCACTGATCCGTGCATGGTTATCCAAACTCGACTGGAAAAAGCAGGTCTATTTTTTTGCTGCTTTTTTTGACGAATCGAAAAAAAAACAGACCCGCACTTGAGCACTCAGAAACTAACACCCAAATACGAATGAATAGTGAATGCCCGTATTCTATGAAATAACAGCCACGTTTGACCGATGGTCTATTCATTCGTATTTCGGAACGTTGTCATTCAAACCATTACGAATAGACCAGACACTGCCGAGATTGGTGCTTAGTGAATTCCCGGATTGGGACTTAGAAAAAAAACACAAATCGGGCAAACTCGGAATTTTAGTAAATACTGGCCCATGTACCACTCTCATGCTCTGGACACTGCCAAACAAACATATTTCCAATCTCTCATCTCTGCTCAAGCCTCTAACCCCAAGAGACTTTTTAATACATTTAAATCACTTCTTGTCCCTCCCTCGCCCAACCCACCAGCCACTATCAGTGCGCAAGATCTTGCTTCCTATTTCAAGGACAAGATTGATAAGATCAGAAATGAAATTGTATGCTCTTCCACAGCCAGTGACCTGCTCAATTCCCTTCCTGAAGCCTCTAACACCTTCTCTTCATTTGATCCTACAATGAAGATGAAGTATCTGCACTATTCTCATCTGCCTACTCTACTACCTCTCCCCTTGTCTCTATACCCTCACAAATTAGTAAAGCTCTGTCTGCTGTGCTCATCCCAACCTTAGCTAAAATCTGTAATCTCTCTTTGTCTACTGGTTTCTTTCATTCTCTGTACAAGAATGCAGTGATTACTCTCATTCTGAAAAAACAAAACTCTGACCCTAACTCTCTCTCTCAAACTACCGTCCCATCTCTCAGCTCCCATGCCCCTCCAAGCTACTAGAGAGACTTGTCTACACTCACTTCACACACTTTATTAACTCACACAGTTTACTAGTCCCACTTCAATCAGGATTTCATGCCCAACACTCCACAGAGACAGCACTGACTAAGGTAGTGAATGATTTGGTCACTGCTAAATCTAAAGGCTATTACTCACTAATTCTCCTTGATCTCTCTGCTGCTTCTGACACTGTTGATCACTCTCTCCTCATACAAACACTACAATCCCTAGGTCTTCAGGACACAGCCCTTCTTGGTTCTCATCCTACTTTTCTAATTGCACCTTCAGTGTTCATTTCTCTGATTCCACCTGCTCTTCGCTACCTCTCTCAGTTGCAGTACCGCAAGGCTCAGTCTTAAGTCCTCTACTTTTCTTTATCTATACCACTTCTCTTGGCAAACTAATCAACTCTTTCGGATTTCAGTACCATCTGTATGCAGATGATACTCAAATCTACCTATCCTCCCCAGATTTGTCACCATCTGTATTGGGCCGTGTCATTGAATGCCTTTCTGCCATTTCATCTTGGATGACATATCGCCACCTCAAACTTAATATTTCCAAAACAGAATTAATTATATTTCCATCGGCCAATAGTAGTTACCAACCTGATATCGCTATCACTGTTGATAACTCAGCAATCATCCCTACCCCACAAGCTTGCTGCCTAGGTGTCATTCTTGATTCTGAACTGTCCTTTGTTCCCCACATTCAATCTGTCTCAAGATCATGTTACATACATCTAAGAAACATATCCAAAATACGACCATATCTTACACAAGACACAGCAAAAACTTTAATCCATGCTCTCATTATCTCCCGCATTGATTATTGTAATAGTCTCCTGACTGGTCTTCCCAAACATAGGCTCTCACCACTACAATCCATTTTGAATGCAGCTGCGAGGCCAATCTTCCTCGCTAGACCTTCATTGTCTCCAAATCCGCTCTGTTAGTCCCTCCATTGGTTACCGGTATTCTACCGTATTAAATATAAAATACTTTTACTTACATACAAGGCTATTAACCAAACTGCACCAACATACATCTCTTCACTCATCTCAAAATATCTCCTTACCGAACCTTTCTGCTCTGCACGAGATCTGTGTCTCTCATCCACACGCATTACTTGTTCACGCTCAAAATTGCATTACTTTATCCGGGCTTCACCCACTCTGTGGAATGCCCTCCCACACACAATAAGACTTACCTCTAGTCTCCAAACCTTTAAACATTCCCTGGAAACTCACTTCTTCAGACAAGCCTATCAAATTCCAGACCCACCCACATAACCTTCAGTGCTTCCCTATCTAATTACATCCTCTCTGTACAGTACACATAACATTACATATCTTGTCTTTCTTTACTCTCACACCCTCCTGACCCTTGACCAACATTGCTGGGTGATCATATCATACAACCCATTGAGAACCTAGCAATCTGTTGGACCATTATGCAATAGATAGCATCTATCCTTGTGTATCAATGCCTACAGTATTTCCCTAGAGATTGCAAGCTTGAGAGCAGGGCCTTCCTACCTCTATGTCTGTCTGTTTTTACCAAGTTTTGTTCTATTGCTTTTGTTCTAATTGTAAAGCGCAACGGAACTTGCTGCACTATATAAGAAACTGTTAATAAATAAATATTTGTTTTGATTACAGGACACTTTTTAATACCTTAAAGCACTAAACTCAAAAATGTTTTGACAATTATTTATTTAATATATTGCAGTATTAATGTGAAATCCCTCCCTCTCTGTAGTTTACGTCTATGCTAGAAAAAGTTATTTGATATACATGAAAACACACAGGACTGTTTTTTTTTGTCTTACGTCATCAGGTAAATAAAAAAAAAGAAGTTATGTGGTATATATATCTAAGAGTAAAAAAAATACACTAAAGTTGCGATTTATTCTGCTCTGAGGAATAACATTTCTGTGTTTGACACAGGCAAGATGTGACAGTAAAAGATGTCATCTGCTTCATATCTCCAGTTTTGTGAATATATAGCGTGCAGCTGATGAAAGGGAAGGTGGCCATGTGGTCAAACAACATCAGTCATCCATTATTCTCAATATAATACTGTACAGCTGTGCGGGAACTTCGATCATGCACATGACAGGAGCTCAGCTTTGAAGTCATAACCATCAAACCTCTTTATCACTGCACTTCTAAACCATCTTGTACTGGAATAACCTTAAGGTCATTTAATTCCAAGACAGATGCCATACAGCAATACATGATGTATAGGTTTTTCCTATAGGAAAGCCTCAATTGATGTCTGAAGCCAGATAAATATCATTCATGTAGCACTCTCTAGATGGTAGTAATGGGATGGTTAGACCATTTTCTGGACTATACGCACATGCATCTCTTTCTATTGTGTTTACAAATAGATCTGGATAGTTAGTTGGAAAGCATTAATTGCATGAATGTAAATCACAATGGCAGACGTAAGAAGTAAAGCACATAATTAAACATAGACATGATCTTAATGAGTATCAGTTGCTGCAATATGAAATAATATTGTTGCCTTCCCAATAAATTGCTTTATTTGATTGAAATTCCTTCTATGTATGAAACATAACTCTGGCCACCTGTTCGCCTACTGGGCAACATTTAACATTTAATTTGTAATAGTTGCATGCGGCATCTCTCGGCACTGCAATCTGTTTCATATTTTCACTGAAGCTATCTCATGGGAGTTACCTAGTTTCTAAATAGCAAGTGTAATTCATTTCTTATGTTGTTATATGAAATTCAGAATATGAGACTTTTTATTCTAATCATTTCTCAACTTCATCTTCAGAATGTTCACTTATGTGTGGTCCATAATGGAGAACTATTAAGCTGAAATGAACTGGGTCATATTCAGGCATGTTCATAACATCCAATTACTAAATTAACCCTATATGCCTCTGTCTGTCTGTCTATCTATCTATCTATCTATTGATCGCACAGTATCTAAGTATTTTGTTTTATATTTCCATCTTAGATTTAGTTTATATACTTATACTTCTTTAGTCTTACACTAAAACATTTATTTTCACCCACCCAAAAATACTTATTACACATTAAATGTCTTTATTTTTATTCAATAACTTGTTAATTTGTACTAACTACTTAACTCCACAATATTGTAATATGGTATGAAGTCACATCAGTGTGATTAGAGTAGTGACATGTGTATAGATAATGGAAGGAAGCAGAGAAAGCTCAGAGAAAGTACTTCTAGCAGACTGAAACAAAACAAGGATGAGCAACCTGTTGGCAGTCAAGCACTAGGTGTCCTCCCAAATCATATCGCACAGCAGTTAACACAGTGTGCCTTCATAATTCTACTCCATCCTCCCCCCCCCCCCCCCCACACACCACCACCATCTTCAATCCTTTGGTTTATGTACCATCCACTTTAGTAATTCAGATCCAGGACAACCCCACCAGGGTGTATATACACTAAATTTTGATTTTGGAATCGTCTTTATGAATCTTCAAAATTGATTGAAATCAATTCTTTTGTTTATTTTTTTTTATAAAATCCTTAAAAATTCCCTCATTTGCTAAAATTCAATTTTGCATTAGAATTTGATGTGGATTCATGTTTGGAAAGGATTTAGAGTTGAATTTATGAAATCCCTTCCAAAATCGAACCTCAAATCCCTATTAAAATCCCCAGCAAAATCAAATGCAATATTGAACAGAACTTCCTCATTGCTTCCTATTGGTCCAAATGTACCACTTTCTGTACTCACATGGTTGCTGTTAAAAAAACACTGCTTGCTTCCTGCTTATTGCATAATCTGAGGGGAGTGGTTTATTTAATGCGCGATTATGCAACAGATGGCAGCAGAGCACAATATCAAACACTTTTGCCAAATTATATAAAAATATGCCATCAAATATATTATTTTAAATAATAAAAAAATGCATTCTGTCATGGATCGGGTGGTTATATGTGCCTCTTTTTACTTATGGTCAGCAGGAGTTTGTGGATTTGACAATGGAGTCAGAAACCAGGGGCTACAGCCATAGCCTAAATAACCTTTTGTGGTTAAAATAATATAGTAACAATTACTATTAGCTGCTTTATTAGCAAATACTGGTATCTTACACAAACACCACCCCTCTGGCATTTGCATACAGGGATGAATTGATGAGGAAGTAGGCATCATGGGATGAACCAGGATAGCCAGTTACAACATTCATGATTTTAAAATTCAATATATAACCCTGCTATCTATTGCACATCCACAGAATAATTATGATGTCTGTAAGTATAAATATGTGCACTATTCAACTCATGAAGCTGCTGATGATCCTCCAGGGTTATCTCAGTCAGGTGGTGATTTGTATTGTGCAGGTAGGTGCACAACATACCTTAACCTTGGACATCCATTATTACTACTTTCACACTGTCCTACATGCTTTTGGGTACTTATAAAGTCATCACTATCAATTTCCTACCATAAGAATGGTGTTTAGAAGCCATTATCGAATGTCTAACATCATTATAAAATTTTGGGATTTGAGGTAAAATTTTGAGTTTGATTTAAAATTAATTTGCAAATCAAATTTTAATAAATGGGGGAGTTTATGTTGGCCTATGGGAAAACATTGATGTTTTTCAGAAATTCGATTTCTATTGGGATGTGAGTTGAATTTGGCTTTATAATCGATTTGACATTCGATTTGGTCTTTAGTAAATCTCTTCAATCCAAATCGAATGGAAATCGAATGTCAAATCCCTTGAATCTCCAAAATTGAATTTTAGTAAATATACCCCCTGGGATCCACAGCTATAGAGAGCTAAGCCTCTTAAGCTTACTAGGCAGATGATTCATTATCCTTCAAAAGCCAAGCATTTTTCTTATGTGGTAGATACTACTACAACTGTTGAAATATTAGTTTTAAACATAATAAAATAAATATATTTTTCCAGAATCATAAATAGTTGAGGATAACAATTTTAAGTTTAAGTACTTAGATAAATGGGTATTTCTAATGTTACAGTATATTTTCTATATTCATTGGTTTAGCTGTATTTGTAGATACTGTAGACACATCTCTAAGGCAGCTATTCATTTAAATACTGTAAATACTGACATTTGCTTAATATTACACTTAAATTGGGTACACACTATGCAATAATCTGGCCAAAGATACGATTTCCGAATGCTCGGCTCCAGAATTATTTGGTGCGTACACAGTACCTTATTAAGCATGTTCATGGTTTTAGTTACAGATTTTCAAGAAATGTTAACAATGGGCAAATTTAATTGAGTTTATGCAAGTTGGGTAGATAAGGGTAAAAGTTTAATAATCTTTGTTACACACTTAGGGATACAGAAAGTCCTCATATGGGAATGCAGTTGGCATCCTGACGGTCACAATTCTGACCATCAGAATAGAGGTGGGATCTCGATGGGTGAAAATGCTGGCAATATCAAATAGTAAGTTCAAGGGTTAGGACGTGGAAGGGTGGGTTAGGGATAGGCTGCAGGAGAGAAGGGTTAGGATTAGGCTGAGGGGGAGGGGAGTAGGGTTAGGCTGTGGAATAGAACAGTTAGGGTTAGGCTGCAGGAGGGAGGGTTAGGGTTAGGCTGTGGGACGAGTTGGTTAGAGCTGGGGTTAGCCATAGAATACTTTCAAAAGTTTGCCAGCATCTTCACCGTCGGTATCCTGCTGCCGCCATTCTGACTGTCAGGATTCTGACCATTGGGATTCCATACCCAACCACTCACATGGTACAGTACAATACAAATTCTCCTTCTAAAACTTTAGATACATGCTTACACTCTAGCTGTGTCACAATGTAGAACATAACTAGATACTGTATAATCTCATACAGGCACACTCTAGATACACAGGCTAGACACAATAATGAAAAGACACAATCTTACAAGACTAAATTAATTTTGGGGAAAACTCTTTCCACCAATTCTATATCTTTCTCTTTCACAGATCGTCTCACACACACACATGGCTGGATAGAAAACATGGATTACTGTGTAGCTTTCTTGTGAACACATTGTTCTGGGGGTTTATGTTATATGCAATATCAGTTAAGGTGATATTGTGTTATTGACAAGTTAATGTTTAGTAAAGGTGTTCATTGTTTTAAGAATATGTTAAGGTGAAATGTACAAAAGTGTGTAAGTTGTGATTATGTATCTTAACTGTTGCTATCTGTGGCAGAATACTTAATGTAAATAAGATAGTGGAATTGCCACACAATTACACAATAACAGTTTATCCCTCCTTTCTCCAAACTCCATGGAGATTGTAGTCAGTTTGGTATTTTCTGTAGTCATGGATTAGAATTGGATTTTAGTAATGCAGTATTATATTTTAGTGATAATGGAACATGTTTATCAACATTCCCCATTTTACTCCTGAAAAATGTTGTGTCCGTCTCCCCACGAGTTACAGTAGCGGGTACAATATTACTGGAGCAAACCTGTATTGCTCCTGTGTGAGGACAGCTGCTCTGAAAGCAGCTATCCTATTATTCACAAGAACAGCTGATTGTGCTACTAATTAGTACAGTCAGCATTTGATACTGGGTCTGACCTATCAGTGTTATTGCATATGTGTGAACTGCACACTTCCATAGTGGGTACAGGTACAGTGCCAGAGATGGTGGAGGGATCCAAACAGATCAATCAATCTTTGCGGACTGAGCAGGAAGGAGTGCAGCTTTGGGAACCAACACCATCTAAAGATGACATAGGTTCCTGCAATCAAACTCAGAAAATGTTCAGTTTTCAGAGTTTGCTAAATACAGAGTGATCACATTGGGCATAGGCGGATCCAGGGGGGGGCCCTCGGGCCCGTGCCCTCCCTGTCGTTTCTGACTTCTTTTTATTTCAAAAGGAGAACAGCAGCACTACTGCTATTTCCGTCAGTCAGATTTGATAAAAGAGCCGGCAGGCACTAGGACCCGCCGCTCTAACAGCAAGTCTGTGTGGTAACCAATGGGGAGGCTGGAGCTGTAGCTCTAGCCTCACCCTGCTCACACCGTAACCTAGCTCCACCACTGCCAGCCAGTCACAGTCCAGCACAGGAGCGGGGTTCAAATGCCAGCATCGAGTAAGACTGTTACTTATGATGGCGCAGAAGGCTTCATTAGCCCTCACTGCACCGCACAGTTACCCAGCGCTTCCTCATCTACTTCCTTTACCACCATGCTAGGTGCAGTCAAACTCAGCCTCAGCTTTGAGAAGGCGGCCCATGTGATTGTGACAGGGCTGTCCTGCAGATGTCTTATGCTGCTTGTTGGAGACCCAGCTGGCTGCTTTTGCTAATCAAAGATGGACAATTCATGTCCTGCAGTCTGAGTCTCACTGCGGTGCCCAAAACAAGGTATGCTGCACCTGCCACCACCAACTAAAAACGTTAATAATTATATTGTGCTGGGGTGCCTTCCAGGCTCCCATAACTAATGGAACAGGTGACCAACATTTCAAGGCCCAATCAGCTTTTTCATCAGGGTAAAACATTGGCAATAAACCAGGATGCGCTCCTACAGCCAATCATTACCTGATGGCATATTATGTGAGGCCACGCCCCCTGTGATACCACTCCTCTTATCTGGGAGCACGCGTGCTTAGGTGCATGTAAATATAACTATTACCGTTCCCCTATCATGGTGCCCCCCCTTTCATTTTCTTCTGGGCCCTTAATAATGAATGGGCACCTTGCTTAAAACACCTGGAAACTATTTTTCTCCTTGAAATGTATTGATTTTAAGAAGTGAAATACAAATTTTTTAAATGGCTTAATTTTATGCTTTATTTTTCAATTATTTTATATTTTTGGTATTCGTATTATTCCGTGTCCCAAGATTTATTTTTTTCAGTAAAGTTTTATTGGTTTATTTTGAAAAATATGATATTTATTAATTTATTTATTTATTTGTTTTTCATTTATGAAAAGCTAAAGTAATTCCCACAAATGAGTATTATTTTATGTAATCAAATTTGTAATAAAAATTAGTTTGGACCTGAGACCAGTTTGAATATTATATGATATGTCATGTCATTGGTAAGTTAACATTGTTCACTTTTCAGGGTTTTAATTGCAACATCCCCATCCTAGACTTATATCACTCAAACTAGTATGGGTGACTTCAATCAGTTGTCAAGTTATCTTAACAAATATAAAGCTTTTCCTTGTTTCACTGGAGATAACGCATTTTCTCCTTACACATAAAGAACACTTTGTGAAGCTTTAATCTCTTCCTACAGCTGCAGCACCTACCTGGTGCCTATCAAAGATTCTCTGTTTTGTTTCTAACTTTTGCCTAAGTGGGATGAGTTATTTAACGTTATTATTACTCTATAAATTAAAGGACCAGTAGATTCAAATGCAGTTTTTGTTCCAAAGTGAAAAGTAATCTATCAACATTAACATATATAAATATAAATGTTCCACTACTAAGTTGACCACGCACATGATAAAATACATGAACGTGTGTGTCCAGCTTAGTTTCTACAGAACATTGGGGCAGATGTATAAAGCCTGAAGAAGTGATAAAGCAGTGATAAGTGCAAGGTTATAATGCGCCAGCCAATCAGTTCCTAACTGTCAGTTTACATATTTGAGCTGATTGGCTGGTGCGTTATCACCTTGCATTTATAACTGCTTTATCGCTTCTCCAGTCTTAATACATCTGCCCAAGTGTTATATTCAGTAACACTTCAACTAATGTCTTCTGTTTTCACTCATTTTGCATTTCCTTATGCAAATGATTTTGAATTTAAGATGGATTTTGAAAGAAAGGAAATCAGAATGGTTACTTTTAAGTATCCAATACATCATGTTTTTAGTTCCACTAAACTTTATATTAAGCTGCATATTTGAAGATGTTAGAAATAAATTGTCTTACAGTGAAAGATATAGACTTCCAATTAACTTTGTTGATGTAACTGCACTGAATTGTGTATTCATGCAGACTTCTCCAGGGTGCCAGCTCTACAGAAGTCACACCCTGGCCTGTTTTAGATGTTGTAAAAATCTGTGCACCTGGTTTTAAGAGCAGAATATTCATTTGACAATTGTACCTATTGTACACAAACTACTAGAACATTGGCACACTGTTTTACTCTCTCTGCAGATTTTCTGCTGATACTGTAGTACTTGTTTCCTTTTATTCTGCCAAAACTGATTTCCTTTAGTAATTCCAGTAATTCCCTGGGACTTCAAGTGGTAAAAGATACAAATATCCTTAAGATGAAATGAGAAAAACAAACAATTGTATTTTCATGCATGCAAAGTAACTAAAGAACTACACTTCATCTTCATTTAATTTACCATGGAGACGGAGTCATAGAGGCAGTCATCCTTTATAGGATTCTTTATCAACCCTTGCACTATATCAATTTTCCATGTGATACAGCCCACCACTTACTGCATGCATAGCAGCATTTATTAATGCTATATGCATGTACAAGTTCCATTAAAAGTGTTTAAAAAAAGCAAAACGCAAAGGACAGCTCTTCAGAAAAGAGCTGTCCTTGGTGTTTTGCGGACGTCTGGGTTTATGAGCTGGGAGAAGCAGGGGAGTATGAGTCACAGTTCTCAGGGCAAGTCTGGTCAGGGGGAATTCTAGGGGGAAGCCTGCTGTAAGAAGCCCATAGGCATCTATAGGCGACATCATCTATAGATTTTGTTGCCTAGTGGGAACAAGCTACAGCAAGTTTCACTTTCCAGAGCTTGATGCATACTGTCACATTGCAACCATATATAGCTCTATGGGGACTTTGCCCGCATATTGGTGGTTGATATACTGTATCATATCAATTGTATGATTTGTATCACACAAAGTGCTGTACTAAAACATACATGTTTAAAGTACAGATGTGCCCTCACTGATCTCATACTCACGTGCATATGCATCACATGTATGATTAGCAGCACTAAGCTGCAGCTAGTTGCATGATCCCATCTGTGAACAAGCTTGCTGCTGCAATCTTACTGTGATGCATGTGTATCACATGTAAGATCAGTGAGGACCCATCTGTAAATTGTGATGTTATTTTTAACCCTGTAGAAAAAGTATCTCACTAAATAGCAACCAAGTTTTAAGTTAAAAACTCAGTTTTAGACTTTAGGAATTGTTATTAAGTCTATTTTATTTTATATAAACTATAATAATAATAATAATAATAATAATTACTATTATTAATCAGAGCAGAGAAGCCTAGGACAGGTTGACATAGGCAGAGACACTAAGGGGGTAGGGGGGTGGGTGGTGATGCCGAGCCTTGCAGGGTACCCTCTTCCTTCTATGTCAGCTGGCAACAGCCTCTTTCTTTCTCCAGCAGCCAGTACACACTGCTGTCTGCTGAGCTACATGGGTCTGGGGAGTCAGCTGCGGCTGAGCTACAGCAGTATTTCTCTGCCTGCTGAAGGGGGGAGGTGATCACACTGATCACGCCCCCTCATGGATCTGTCCCTGGCTGAGAGGCAAATGTTGCAACCTTGTGCAGGGTGCAGCGATGCTTCATGGCACATAAGTAATATTTTGTATGTTTTTTTAAAAGGGGGCATTGCCATGCCTCCCTTAATTAGGCCATGCACCCTGCATTACCCGTGCCTGTCCTCCATCTCTACACTCCTGGACATATGACCCATAAGCTGGTTCTAATGCAAACTACATAGGCTGGACTACTCCTCCCTCTTCTACCATCTCTTAGCTTGTTTTCGAGTTCAGTGGTGGAGAGTGGAAGAGGGCTGTCCCTCAAACCTGCTCACATGTCCATATAGGTGATAGGTGTCTGTGCAGAATTACTGGTTGGGCACAGTCTTTCTAACTCAATATAGATTAGCAGCAAAGGGCAGCCACCTGATTGACTAGACAGCAAATTAAGGTAAAGGTGTGAGAAAAAATATGTGACAAAGGATGGTTTGAGGGGACTCAATACAGTATGTAACATTGTGATGGCTGGGGGGGGGGGTGCACCAAGGGGTGGGCTGAGGGACACATTGTATTTTTAGCATGTTCTTCATGTACTTTGGTCACTATGTCCTCTGTATAGCATAAATGTTAATAGAATGTTCACTGCATTTGATATCATTTAAAGTTCTACAGTATGCTCACTATCTTGTGATAATGTCACTAGCATGCTATACTGTATTGCAGTCACTAAAATGCTCTCCATGTTGTAAAATGATTTACAAGAATGCTCTCTATATTGTATAGCAGTCACTAGCATGTACTCTATATTGTATAGTGGTCACTTACAGTAGAATGCTCTTTGAATTTTATGTTGGTCATTAGCATGCTATTTTGCACAACTGTCAGTAGAATACTGTTTGTATGCTCTTTGTATTGTATAGTGGTCATTAGCATGCTCCCTTTGGTTCCTTTAGTCAATAACATGCTCTCTGTGTTGTATATCATTAACTAGAATGCTCTTTGTATTATATAGTGGTCGCTAGTATGCTCTCTATATCGTATAACAGTCATTTGCATGCTCTTTATGTTTTATAGTGGTCCCTTCAATGCTCTTGTATTGCATTGTGGTCACTAAAATGTTCTCTGTATTGTATAGCATTAACTAGAATGTTACTTTACTGGCTATATAAACCCATAACCACACTAAACAAACAATGGGGCTAATTCAGACCTGGATGTAGATGTGCTAAATTTAGCACATCTATGATCAGCTTCCCTGACATGCAGGGGGATGCCCAGCACAGGGCTAGTCCGCCCCGCATGTCAGGCCCGACCTCCACGTACAAGTACAAAAGCATCGCACAGCGCCAATGCTTTTGTACTGGAAGAGTAGCTCCCTGCCAGCGCAGCTCCTTCGCGCTGGCAGGAGCTACTCATTGCTGTGAGGGTCGTAGCGGCTGCATGTGACATCATGCAGCAGCGGTGGCCCGCCCCCCAGTGGTCCGGGCATGCCTGCGTTGCCCGGACTGCTCCCCATAAATGGCGGCCAAATGCTGTGGGCCCGCCCCCTCCCATCCAGCGACCGCCTCTGCCTGTCAATCAGGCAGAGGTGATTGCAAGGCTAAGACAGACATTGGCTGTCTGGCATGCACCGGCGCGCTGCGGCGCCGACGCATGCGCAGTTCAGACCTGATCGCTGCTGTGCAAAAATGCACAGCAGCGATCAGGGCTGAATTAACCCCAATGTCCGCACAGTTCTTGTGATACCCGGGTTTCTGTTTCAGTGTACGACACCCATGCCAATATGGTCATATTTCTCTGTTAATAAAGACAAGCCAGACTAACACACTATACTTTGTTGTTTCAGTGATTAAATAAAGTGTATGCTCTATCCCTTTAATTTACTAACAACTTAAATAGGTATTAAGAGAGATGGAAATATTTATATTATTAAAACTATTTGTTCATTTTTGTTATTCCTTGATGATTTGATGTAATATGCTCATAGAAACACCTCACCATATTGCTGCTATAAAAGGACTGAGCTTATGAACTTCAGGCTAATGTTATACAAACATTTGGTACGCCTGTATACAGTATTTTATTATTAGATACTACTTGCGATTATCCACTCTGTTTACCTGCACATAAAAGGTAGTGCAAGTGTGAGTTCCTGCACCTAAAAAGTGCTAATGTGACATTATCATTACTTTGTTCCTCGTTTGCCAAATATAGAAATGTGTACTGTACATGTCATGCAAAGAAGCTCCAAGCTCTCCAAGCTATGAGCAGGGAGGTAATCACAAGGGGACTGCAGACTGGCAACTGTGGCTCCAGCCACACTTACCTGCTCAGAGCCGGCCCTAACCAATATGATGCCCTAGGCAAGATTTTGGCTGGTGCCCCCTAGCACCACCGCTGGTACCGCCTCTGACCTTGCACCTCTTTCCCAGCACCATCACCCCTCACCTATAACAGTCCTTATTTTGGTGTTTGTACCCCCTATATTTTAAATAGGAACAGGTCGCACATTTGGCGCACAGCCCAAAAAGGTGTGTGTTTTTGCTGGCAAGGACATGGCCACACAATAGTAACCCCAATTCAAATTACGCCACACAGTACTGCAACGTTATTCACATTTGATCATGCGATAGTGTCCATAATTCACATTACATCCCACAGTAGTATCACTTTACCTTATAAACGTTACTCCTCACAGTAGAGCTCCTTATTCACATTATAGCACACTGAATTGCTCCTTATTCACATTACACCACACCTTATTGCTCTTTATTCACATTAGATGACACAGTAATGCCCTTTCTATACGCAACACCACATAGTAGAGCACCTTATACATATAATGCCACACATTAGTAATGTATTTATACACATAATTCCACACAGTAATGCCCCTTACACATGAGACACATTATTAATGTCCTTATAAACATAATACGCTTTACACATTATGACAACCTTTATTAATGCCATTTTACACATAATGTCCCTTACACATATGCCTCACATTTTTAATGCCCTTATACACATAATGACACACATAGTGCCCCTTACACATATGTTGCACATTATTAATGCATTTTTACATGACACACATAATGCTCCTTACACATATTCTGAACACTACTGCACAACCAACCCACTCACATGCACACAGCACTCACACTGCCACTAACACTGTGACCTCTGCCTCGGCTTGGATACAGATGTGTCCTCATAAATCTTGCCTCAATGCTAACGTTGGGCACCTTTTTTTTTATGAACATGCATCTTATTTGCATTGCTATGTGGCTAGGATGCACAAGCAGCTTCTGATGATTAAAATGATACGCAGCATGCCTATATACTGTGTGAGACTGTGGCTGTATCTGCATATGAAATGCTACACACAGAATATTGGCATGCCGCATATCATTTTATTCAGCAGAAGCTGCTGATGCCCCTAGGCATATCAAATGCCCTAGGCAATTGTCTAGTTTGCCTATGCCTATGGCCGGCTCTGTACCTGCTCCCTCTCTGGCTTTACCCCTTCCCCTGTGCCTGGCTGCATATTTCCAGCTCAGCTTTTTACAGCTATGGCAGCCAGGTCACAGGGGAGTCAAGCACCAGAGGAAGGGATCACAAGACTGGCTGTCAGCTGTAGCTGACAGATCTTTTATACCCCTAGCTGCGCATCATTGACCCATCACCTGGAACTACAGGTACCAGCGTGCCCGTTATTTCCCCGCATGCTGATACTTGTGGTTCTCCAAGTACCAGCAAGCTGGGGAGGCTTGCTGGGACTTGTAGTTCCACACCAAAAGACAAAGGCCCTCATTCCGAGTTGATCGCTCGCTAGCTACTTTTAGCAGCCGTGCAAATGCATAGTCGCCGCCCACAGGGGAATGTATTTTCACTTTTCAAGTGTGCAATCGCATGTGCAGCTGAGCGGTACAAAAACATTTTGTGCAAAACAAGACCAGCCCTGTAGTTACTTATCCTGTACGATGATTCTAGAGTCGGAGGTCCCGGAATTGACGTCAGATACCCGCCCTGCAAACGCCTGGTCACGCCTGCGTTTTCCCTACCACTCCCAGAAAACGGTCAGTTGACACCCATAAACGCCCTCTTCCTATCAATCTCCTTGCGATCGGCTGTGTGAATGGAATCGTCGCTAGAAGTATTGCACAGCAACGATGCTGTTTGTACCCATACGACATGCATGCGCATTGCGGTGCATACGCATATGCAGCTTTGCCAGTTTTTTACCTGATCACTGCGCTGCGAAAATCGTCAGCATGCTATCAACTCAGAATGACCCCCAATATTCTTTATTTTTACACAATTTTGGCTATCACCGCCCAGGGATGGGGGGGGACAGCCTCGGACTTCACCGCTGGCCCTTGGGTGCCTGGAGGGGGGGAATTTTTTATGAAATTGCAAGCTATTACATTTGCGAGTTTCAGAAAACGTGTGAATTTGTGGTAAAAATTTCACGTTTTCCGAATTCGCACCCTACTACATTTAGCCTATAGTGTGGAAGTCAGATAAACCATATGATTGATTGATTGATTGATTGATTGATTGATTGGTGATTATATGACCAGAGAAGCATTTATAAGAAAAGAAAAACAGAGACCTGGGCCTGGCAAACAGGTAGCGTGGAAGAAGCGGGTAAAGCATGTCATTGGTGAATTGATTTGATTGATTTATTCATTCATTAATGAGTATAACGATTAAGAACAGAGAAGAAGTTATAACTACAGAGAAAATAAAAACAGAGACCTGGGCCTGGCAAACATGTAGTGTGAAGTACCAGGTAAAGCTTGTCATTGATGGATTGATTAATGATCATGAATTATACGATTAAGAACAGAACAGTGGTTATAACTAAAGCAGTTGTAAGTATAAAGAAAAGAAAAATAGAGACCTGGGCCAAGCACACATGTAGTGTGGAAGAACAAGGTAAAGCATGTCATTGAAGGATTTATTTGATTGGCTGGTTGATTGATTAATGATTATATGATAAGATCCGGGCTTGGAAAACATACTGTGGAAGAAGCCAGGTAAAGCGTGTCATTGGTGGATTGATTTGATTGATTGATTGATTGATTGATTGATTAATTAATTAAACGATTACGAACAGAGAAGCAGTTATAACTATAGAGAAAAGAAAAACTGAGACTTGGGTCCAGCAAGCATGTATTGCCAGATAAAGTATGATATTGATTTATTAATTGATTAATTTAATTGATTGATCAATCATTATATAATTACGAACAGAGAAGCAATTATAACTATAAAGGAAGAAAAAAAAACAGAGACATTGGCCTTGCAAACCAGAAGACCGTCAACAATGCCCTAATAAAGTACAACCCAGTACAGTAATATGAAAAGAAAAGTGGTGCACAATGGAATGGTCCTTGGGCTAATGGGAAATGTCCAGTACCAAATTGGGCT
This sequence comes from Pseudophryne corroboree, assembly GCF_028390025.1. Classification (NCBI taxonomy): domain Eukaryota; kingdom Metazoa; phylum Chordata; class Amphibia; order Anura; family Myobatrachidae; genus Pseudophryne; species Pseudophryne corroboree. The sequence continues at coordinate 299,492,695 of NC_086448.1, forward strand.
GCATCTGGCTGTGAACTAGGGCCACCAACCACGCACTGCTTCAAAGTAAAAAGTTAAAGCAGTGCCTTGAAAAAACAAGGAAGTGAGTTTATAAATTAACAGGTTAGAAATCCATTTCCTTTAAACACTTCCAAATAAGTGAGATCACAAAGGCATGACTGTTATTCACACTCCTGGTATTCACTCACCTTTTCTAGCATTTTAAACTGTTATTTAGACAAATCTTTTTCTCACCCCACCTGCAAATGATAATCACCAGCTTCCTCATGATTAGACAGATAAAGAGCACTCCAAGTACTGTAAACCTGTCTCCAGACATTCTTGTTATAATTAGTTTGCAAAATGGAAAAATCTGTATGCAAATTGCATATATAATCCATAGTTATAATTGCAGCCATTTGGCTATAATATCTATTCTGCATCCAGCTATTTTCTTAAAGACTTCATTATTTTACAAAATATTAAACAAGTGATGTAATATTGCTGCTGCAGTAGAGCTATAAACAGGCACCAACAGTGAGCAGTGGGAGAGTGGTGCCAGGATGGGTGCTGATACTGTCTGCCTGAGCAGAGGTGACAGTCAAGCAGCTGCGGCAGAGAGTGTCCCATTACTGACAGCCAGACGGCTGCAGTGAAAGCAGGAGAGAGAGCCGCATGAGTGACAGTGGCAGCAGTGTAGAGGGCACGCCACCTCATGACATGCAGCCTAAGGCAGGGCAGCAGGATCAGCAGAAGCCAGAGTCCAAGCGCCCAGGCCTCCTTCTCATCCGTGACAGCGTCAGCCAGCTGAGTGAGGAGTAGGGGGAGTGGCCAATGCAACTGACTGACAGGAGATTCAGCAGGATGGTGAGAACTGTTTAAACTACACTTCACCTGTCACAGACATTGCAAAGGCTAGGGATAATGCTAGTTTCCTCACATACTTTTAACTATTGACAGCCTATAAAACTAGCTTCAAATATGTATTTCATGTAAACTAAAAAGATACTTTGGGTTCCAGTGTGGACATTATAGAACTTCATAAACTAGTTCCATTTAACATGGGCGTTAAATACTCCATAATTGATGTAACGCCCCATCAAGTGGCCAGTGATCATTTTACAGCCATCCAAAACCCAGGAGCAGCTACAGGGTTGACTAACAAAGGCTATATATAAAAGGAGAGGAATTTATAATTATATGCCCATGCTTACAGGGAAAGAGTATGAACACACCCTCAGCCATTCATCAGACTCAGTAGTAAATTTCCACCTGGATGGAAAGGTTGCAAACAGGAGTCCTTAAATTTCTTACAGTAGTGCTATAACTCAAGCTATTCTTCACATCGAATAGACTCATTATAGTAAATGTATAGACTGGAGCCCTGCTTTTAACTGATGTTCCACATCTGATATTAAATAAATATATATATATATATATATATATATATATACCTCACGGACATAAACTTATACATGGTTGAGTCTGTGTGCACAGTAAAAAGGCCTATGGGCCTATATTATTATATGTGAACCAGTTACCGTGATTTTTCTTATGCATTTTCTGTGTATAGTAATATTTGGGAATGATGAGAAAGTGTAGTGCCCTTGCATACACTGGAACTACTTGGCTTTGTCCCTCTTTAAAGAGATTCAAATAATCGTTTGATACCACCCACTTTGGCATTGCCTAGTAGCATCAGTGTCCGCAAGTGGTAGAGGAGACTAAATCTTATGTTCATATGTTATTTATATGTTATAAATTCTTGCCATGGAAATCTTATGGATAAATCTGAGCATTAAAATTTTAATCTTTCAAGAAGGTGGATCCAGAGTGGTGTAAGATATTAGATATTCAGCATTATATCATATGCACCACCTATACAAGGTGTTAGATGGTTTGGTACACTGAATTGGGCTTTCCCAAGTAGGCCCATAAATACTTTCTGTTACTTGGGTGGAAACACTAATAAAGATAACCTTTTACCGGAAGGTTAAGGGTGGGTACCCTTCAGACAACAAGCTGGTTGGTAACCAAGATTCCCTTATGGGTTAAAGGGGGGGTTACATGTACATTGCATATAGTCAAGACCGAGGGGTAGGCATGGTGGCTTCCTCCACTGTTCCTTTTTTTGCCCTGTTATGTGCCTGGAGACGATCACTGCTACATGGTGACACTTAGGATGTGCCAGAAACCCATCTTCCTGCTCCAGTGCTCTCCTGGGACTTGTTATATCACATAATGAAATCACATGTGTCATGGGACGGTACACCTCTATGCCCTGCTATGGCACCGTCCATCCAAGTTTCACCATTGTGACTGAAGATGTCATCATAAAAAGGTTAGAATGTTGTAAGTAGTGAATTTGTGAATGTTTATTTTTTCATTTTGTTTTTCAAAACCTGCAAGTCCACAATGCATCAAGTATTAAAATGAATATGTCTGCAGTATACCTAGTGTTCGTCCCTGTACTTGTTTATGTTGGATACTTTTATGCTGGGATCTACACACTTATTGGACATGCAAATTCTGAAAGTAGGGATAATTTCAAGGAAACTTGTGACTGCTCAGGATAATTAGGCCAAAACTGAGTAACCATAATGGAACAGAGTGATAACTGTGGTCCCATTATATATTTCAACTTATACAGTAAATAAATATTTTAGATAGGAACTGCATAGATTTATTCCACAATAGTTCAGATAAATATGTTGTTCTCCTACCTGTCAATGATTGCACACATGTCAATGCTGATGTTTGCAAAGCTCCCTTGCTTCCCTTGCTCTATGGCGTGAAGGTCAACCAGCTGGTTATCCACGTGGATGAGCTGCATGCACCCTTGAAAGGAATTCTTGAACATGGGGTGATCAGAGTTGTTTGACTTGTAGTAGAAACCTAAGCAGATATAAAAATTTTAAACAATAAGACAACATTCTGAAATATACAAGAAACATCCTATGACAACAGTAAATAGCTTATTCAACCACAGCTTGTTCCTTGTATGCCTTCTTTTTCATCAATAGTAAGATATTATGAAATGCAAAACTTAATTAAAAAAAGTAGATTACATTGATTCTGTAAATTTCAGTAAAACGAAAAATGTGCATATATATGTATATATATATATATATATATATATATATATTTAATATACAGTACAGTAGTTTTCTTGCAGATGAGATTGATTAGGTAATGTTGTTAAGAGTAGTTTGTCATGTTAAAGGGCACTAAATGGGTAGAAGCAGATAAAATCCTCCCCCAACACAACTAAATAATTTTACTGACTTATCACTGAACAAGACTCCCACAATGAATTAAACCTCCAAAATATACGCCTCATATTATTTGTAATTAATACACTTATTTTAGAGATGTCGGGGTTCAAATTTACTGGGATCTCAAAAGCAGCATCTTTTTGGCTATTGGCTATCATGTATTTTGGATAGCCAATAAGATAAATCTGGATAATTCTGAACTTGCGCCAGTTTGGAGAAAAGAACTGAGTAAACATGAACACGCACATCTCTAATTTATATGAATAGGAAATAATAAAGTTTCTATTTTAAAGATTATTGTATGTGTCCAAGTTTTATTATTTTTCTTTTTAATTTATTTTTTATACAGTTTGGCAGAGTGGATCTCTCCCACATTATGGGGAAAGGGTTAAGATGCTGCAGCCCAGGGAGGAACCACACACTTTCCTCAATTAAGACCAGCTAAGGTATAAAACCTTGTTAGGTGAGTTAGTTAGGGGGAATGTGAGTGAGAGGTTGCACCTCTGGCAGCCTGTGTCGGCCAATCTGAACCCTGACTCTGCTGTCAATAAGTAGACAATGTCTAATTGAGTGTCTACTTATTGAATATCAAATCTTGACCAATATAAAAGGAGATTATTAATAGGTAACAATATCTATAGTCCCCGAAGAGCTTTAATATCTACTGTATATACTGTACTTATGGCTGAATTTCTCCTGTCACAACAAAGGGTGAAATAACCTGAACTTATAGCAGACACAAATTGACACATTTAGAACTTCCTGTATATACAAAGTATCTGTTTATCCATATTTATGTGACAAGAGGCGATCTACAATTTAAACTATATAGCAACAATATAAAGGAAAGGCACAAATAAAACACATGGACACATTCTCAGTAAAGTGAAGTAAACTATATATTCCACTGGCATCCAGTGCGCAGAATAAGTATTTTAATCACAACCTGTATTTCTTTCACTGATCTTTATTGACAGTACTACCTATTTTGCTAGATTTTATCAAATGCTCAAATAAATAATTAAAACGTACGGTTTAATATTGCCTGTAACTGTGCATCACCTTAGAGCAACTAATTTATTTCCCTCTGTCCTCTACTGGTCATATATTCTTGGCTGTAGTCTTTTCCCAAGTCTTTTTCCCAAAAAATGTTTCATGAATGAGGGTTCTTTCAGTAAAATATTACCAAACCTGTGTGACTAGCATCTTTAAGTATCCATTAGAATATGTAAACACAGACTATTACACTATGGGGACTGTGAAAGATCCTCTCTGACCTTACAATATCCCAACTTGATGATTAGGAAGTTTCCCAGTAGAAAGTGCTTCCCAAATACTTTAAAAGTGCTGCATAGCAAGAATGCTTCTAAGAGTATTTGTATACTTGCACATTGCTAGTGAGCCTGCACAGGTTTTCCACTGCACAGGCAGCAAAGAATTCTCGGAATAAATCTTGCAAGCTGTAGTAAAAGGGATGAGTACAAACCAGCTTGGACCCTGTTGAAGTGTTTTAAACAGTTCTGAACATGCCTGAATTGATTTCAACATGATCTAACCTTTTTTACTTTCTCAAATTTTTTAACCAGTTCTATAATTTGAGAAATCACAACAAATGTAGCTATACTGTTCATGCATCCAAGTACTATCCAAAATTAAAGGGCAGAAGAATAACCAGCCAAAATTGACTTCACCCAAGCCAGGCCAGATCTGCAAAATCATACCCATACTTTATTACATCCTACCAAATGGCCAACTTCGACCCCGTTGGGTACTGATAATTGGGACATTCGTATAGGTGCCCATGTATGTATTATATAGATCAGTAATTCATACAGTATGCAGACGAGTATCGATGTGATCACTGGGGGTGGAGCTTTAACTGTGTCCTTGAGTTTTGATGCAGAGTGAAAGAAGAGACACTTCTACTTGATGAAATTGCCATTCCTTAGTTTGGTGCTGCAATATTTTTCAATTACCTGGTATTGCCTCTGATATCTGATTGCAACCTTTAACTGGACAGGTTCATCCTTGATGTTAGTCGCAGAAATTGCAGGTCATTTGCCCAGACAGTGTGGCCGTGAATGTGCATGGGCACTGCGCATGCACCTGCGATCCATAAGATCACATGGTGCATACACTCCTGCGAACGGGTTGTGGGCAGATACGAATAGTCGCAATTGCAGCAATTTCGCACCCGCGCCCCGTTCATAGCAAGGATGGACATGGGCACATCTGTAAATCAGTTGTCAGTTAGGCATAGCTGACATGTCTGGTAGATGAATGGATTGTTACCTTCCACTTTAATTAACAATAAAGCTAAAGTCAATAAAACGAATGATAAGGCCTTTAAGTGGGTATTCTTTTCAAGAACAGGATTTTCATTTACTAATTGAACAGATCCCAGTGGAATTTGGCAATCATTATTTCTTAAAAAATTTAAATCACTCATTGAAATATTGTTTTCTATCACTACTGTAGGTCAAAGACCTCTACAAATCAGTTGCTTGCAGTCATAACCTGGTGATTGCTTATGTTTAATTACTTCTGTTGTGCCATTTGGTGTAAAATTACTTAATCTGTATACAGCCTAAAAGCTGAAAAGTAATGAAACACTATTGGGAAGAAAATGTGTTTTTATAACGAGCATCACTGAGACGCCATCACTAACCCCCAGCTGTGAGACACAGGCAGTAATTGTCTATTACTTTCACTGGTTGCCTGTGTACAAATATCTCAAACTCACTCTACTTAAATAACAAAGAAAAAAACACTATTTATAATCAATGATAGTTTCCTAAATAGATGCGAGTCTCATCTATATGAATGCGTGTTTTGCCTCTTTATTTATTTGTTTTTACTGCAGATTCACAAATGAGAAGAAAATAATAATAGATCCAACATTCCAGAATCCTGACAGCTCTGCATGATTTGCAAGGTAACTTTATATAGGAAACTTTAGTTATTGAAGTGTCATTATTCTGAAGAGACATACTGCTATGTATTCAGGAAATCAATGTGCCTTCTAGATGATTTAGTCCCTGGCCATCTGGCAGGTATCTGAAGAGCAGATAGTTTTTCAGGATATACATTTTTCATATCAATGAAGTGAAGCTGCAACAATGGATTGAGGCTCATCTGTTACACAACTAGAAAACTAGAATACCTTTTGGCACTCTGTCTTAAATCTGTGAGTTTTGATTTGGAGACAAAAATTAGTTTTCTTGGCTAAATAATAGTCATTTACAGTAAATCATGATTAACCATATTATTTTGATAGTAAAGAAATGGAAACTAAAATAATATAGTTCGGTAGACTCCAGAAAAAGTGGTCAAAGATAACTGCTGGGAATAAGAAATCCACTTTATTCAGCCAGTCCACTGAGATCCAGTGACGTACTCTGCTCTCCTAATACTGTATGACATACATCTCTTAAATACACAACTTTGTCCATTCACAAACTTCTACTGTAGTAAAATGAAGCACATCATTGATTAACTCTGTATTGCAGCCTAATTAATCAAACTCCTTCAAGTGTAAATTTTACGTTTTTAATTAATTCCTCTTTAAAGTTTATATGAATCAATATTCAGCATTCAAGACTAATGACAAACTCTACATACTTATTTAATAGATCCTAAATGAAACCCGCTATTACTCAAAAAATGTAAACCATAGTCTTCCAATGTTCACGCTTAGTTTCTGCCTCCTCATTAATGGTCCTTCTACTTTCACAGCTGCAGGAACATTTTGAAAGCATTGCAAAAATTCTTGTGTCAGACTCAAAATGTTCTTGTTGCCAGAAAACTGCTTAGGCAATAGCATCTCCTGAATGTTGGAATCCCAGGGATGTTGGGAGAGACTGTGCCCAGAGATCACAATTATTGGCATAGTAAATGATACTTGATCTTGATAGAGGAGTCTGGGGATGGGACCTCTATAGGACAACATGACGTCTACTGGAAGCCATCAACAAGTAGGCAATAGTAACAGGAAAAAAATTGGGTCTGGTCCACAGGCTCCCCTATAAAATGTTACCTGGAACTGTGGCAAACCAAAGAGATAAAGGGAGTAGGCTTACTGTGGGTATGAGTAAATTGAATTATTGAAACATTTCTCCTATATATTAGCCCAGATCTGTGACTCTGTGACTGTGTGTATAACGCTGGGCGGAGTCACAATGCTGGGCAGAGTGAGAGTCACAGATGTAACCATTCCCTTTACAGAAAGTAGCTGTCCCTACTCCCCCATGATGGTGCTGTCATTCCCCTCTCATCCCTCTCTGTATACTGCCTGTTGCGCTGCAATCCCATGTCTATCTCCTATCATGTGCGATTCATACTACTTGGTGGCGGAAACTGCCCAGGAGACTTCCCCTCCAGACGCCGCACATAGCTGTGGCCGCCCCGCTCCTGTACTCATGCAGAGTCGGTCTCCAGCAGGGGCCGCCCGCACTCTCACTTGTTGCCATAGGTAACTCAGTGAGAGACACTGATGGCTGTGCTCCCCACATACACTGCGTAGTGCCGCTGCTGCTGCCAGGGGTAATACACAGCCCAGTGCGCTGCCTGTCACTCATAATAAGTTAAAGTATTAGCCAGCCTGGGAATGTACAACAAGGAAGTGGGCAGCAAACAGCCAAACAGTCACAGGCATAAATTGTGAGAAACAATGGCGAAGCAGGCTAGGCAATACTGGGCGGGATGGGGAAAGTCCCGTTCAAGGTGTAACTTGAACTTTTTGCATTGCAATAATATAATAATATTACTGTAGCAGCAGTTTATATTGTTGCTAATTCCACTTTTTACACGTAGTATACGTCTAAAGTTTTGTTCCAGTACTGGGTCTCTCAGTAAAAATCCGTTTGCCACAAAAAAAAGTGTACACCAGACATCCTCCAATATTTTCAAAACTAAAAAAGCTAGCAAAAATATCTCCTATATATTTGCCCAGATCTGTGACTCTGTGACTCATTTCCAAACGCTGGGCGGAGTCACTATGCTGGGCGGAGTCAGAGTCATAGAGTCACATATCTGGGTGGCTGGATGCAGGGCATGATCCCTTAACTTTATGGTGAGTGGTGAGCACTTTAAATATAGTTGATGAGAAGCAGACGCACCTAAGATGCAGAGGTCGAGCTCCATCCCTGACCACATGCTGCTGTGTCTATTTCCATCCTGCCCAGTGCACCCGCCCCACCACCCGCAGCACCCCGCACCTCCCCCAACCACGGCACCCCACACCCTCTACCACCTGCAGCACCCCTGCAGCCACCCCTCTCCCACCTGCAGCCCCCCTGGACCCCCTCCCCCATGGCACACCCGCGCCTTCCCCTCTACCCCAGCCGTTGCGCCTCCGCTCACCCTACCCCACCCACGGCACCCCTGCACCCACCCCTCCACCACCCACAGTGCCTCCAGACCCCCTCCCCCATCTGCAGCACCCCCACACCTGCCCCTCTCCCACCCACAGCACCCCCGCCCCTCCCCCACCTTCGGCGCCTCCGGACCCCCAACCCCTCCCATGGCACCCCCACACCCGTCCCTTCCCCATCTGCAGCGCCTCCAAAACATCCCAGGCAGCCCCGTACCTGTCCCTCTCCAACCTGTGGCACCCTCACCCCTTCCCCACCCGCAGCACCTCTGGACCCCCTCCCCCATCTGTGGCCCCCATCCCCACCAGCAGCACTTCCCGAACCCCTCCACCATCTGCGCACCCCCCGTATCCACCTTTCCCCTACCCATAGCACCTCCGGACCCCCTCCCACATCCACGTTTATCCCGCACCCACCACTCCCCCAACCACAGCACCTCCCCTCTCCCACTTTTGGCATCCCCACCCCTCCCTCACCCGCAGTGCCTCTTGACCCCCACCCCTATCCATGGCCCCCACCACCACCCGCAGCACCTACCGACCCCCTCCAACATCTGCACACCCCACGTATCCACCCCTCCCCCACTCATAGCACCTCCAGACCCCCTCCCACATCCGCGTTTCCCCCGCACCCACCACTCCCCCAACCACAGCACCTTCGGCCCACTGCACCTCCAGCCCACTCCCCCACCTGCCCCCCTCAACCGCAGCATCTCCAGACACCCTCCCCCATCCGCAGTCCCCCCTGCACCTGCCCCTCACCCATCCGCAGCACCTCTGCATCCCCTCCCCCATCCACAGCACCTCCTCTCCACCCACCCTTCCACCACCCACCTCTCCCCACCCACAGAACCTCCAGACCCCCACCCCCATCTGCGGTCCCCCCACAGCCACCCCTCCTCCACCCGCAGCCTCTACAGACCTACATTCTGTACATTGTGCCCTGCAGGTGCTGTTCACGCCCTCGCAAAGGGGCTACAACCTTTCGTCGTGCAATTTTTAACCACTAACAAAACTAGGAATGCAGGTAATACTCCATATAGTACAAATATTGAACACAAGAAAGGCGTGCAGGGGTTAAGGAGGTGTAGCCCCTTGCGACGGTGTGAAGAGCGTCCATAGGGCACGATGAATCACCTAGTATATATATATTTTGCAAGTGTGATTCATCAAACATTACATAGTTCTGAATTTTTTAAACTTACAAATATTTCAATGTGTTACTTACTGTACGTATGTAATATACACCAGCATGTACGATATACTGTGATTTACAATTATCATTAAAACTGCTGTAACACTGGGTTATTCTTAAAACATAAAATGTAACAGAGAATTTGATGATTTAAGTTCTTAGTTTAGTTTCCCTACAAAAGTCATATTGATTAAGCACATTTATCAATTTGTTTGAATACATACATTTTGTCTCTGATATCTCTAACTTTGAACTTAACATGTAGGGTGGGATCAGTGGCTCATGGTACGCAACAGAGCAACTTAAAGAAAAATATAGTAAGATAAAAGAAAAACACAAAAAGGTGTACTCTTCATAAAGGCAATGATGGTGAATGTGCCTCTGACGAACATATATCTTATATTTTCAATGTGTTGCTTTGCAGAAATAAAACAGAAAGGAAATGCAGAGATGTTTAAAATGACAGCAGAAACAATGCAAAATGAGAGATAAATACATCTGATTGTAATGGATACTTTCTTTAGAACAACTATCTTATCAACATGCAGCGGGGAAAAGAAGGCTTTTGTGATCAGAATGCAATGGTAAATGCTTTCAGGCTAATTATGTATGGTGGAGAAAAAAAATGAAAGTGTTCTTTATACAATACATGTTCAAAGAAAATGATTGTGAAGTTTTAGCCTTTTCAACAGCCTTATGTGTTTGAACTGTAAGGCACTTACTGCAGGTGTTAAGGTTAAAAAACTGAGAGATGTGATATTGCAGCCCTAGGTAATGTCTCTGGAGAGTGAGGGAGGCAATTGCTTCCTAAGGATGTAGTTAATGTATTGCTACTATTTGTCAATCAATCAACTCATCTAGTGAACAGCCTAAATGCAATCTTTACAGAAAAAGCAACTAGGGTATAGTGATTTCCCAATGTTCTTTCAGGAGACAGAGCTAACTAGCGGTGAAATACTCCTTTGGTTCATGCCATGAATAGCAACAACAATATTAATGCTTACAAATGCCACTTTATAAGGTACACAGGTACACCTACACTTTAATGTAAATATCTAATTAACCAGTTATCTTTTGGTGATCACAGACAATAATTGTAAATTAGCTATAACCTACAGAAAGTGTTAAGGCCAGTACTCACTTGGCGATGTGGGAGAGATGTGTGCTGAGCGATCCACTCAGCACACATCTCTCCCGCCGCTCAGCACAGCGCGATGTGTGCTGAGCGTGCGGGGGGAGTGGGGGGGGGGGGGGGCGCTCATTTCACCCAGCAGGTAAAATGAGCGACCTGCTAGATTGGCCTGCATGCAGGCCAATCTAGCACCAGCGATAGCAATGCGCGGGGCTGTGCATCGCTATCGCTGTAGGGGGTACACATGGAGCGATTATGCTTAAAATCTAAGCAATCTAGTCATATTGCTTAGATTTTAAGCAGTGATCGCTCTGTGAGTACCCCCCTTAAGGAAGTCCAGAGATGTGGGGCTAATACCTAGATCTCACCCATCGTGAAATCAATAAACACAGGGTTCCTAATTTGTTAGCACCTACATACTCAGGGATCACCCTCATTTAAAAGAAAGAGTCCCCTCTCTTAAACAAAGTGAACATCAGTAACGATTTCTGGCAATCACAAGATAATAACACCCTATGCCAGAGGTTGTCAAACGCGGTGCTCAAGGCACCCCAATGGTCCAGATTTTAAGTTTATCCATGCTTGGTCACAGGTGACTTACTTAGCACCTCAGTAAATTTGATTCAACCATCTGTGCTGAGCCATGGATATACCTAAAACCTAGACCGTTGGGGTCCCTTGAGGACCGAGTTTGAGAACCTCTGCCCTATACTACAGAAACTATACAGAGGTTTTAAGGGTTCTAATGCACAGATCTTCCCCATCCTGGCATCATTAAACACCGGGTGTATAAAACCAGTGGGGTGATGAAGTTGCACCATGCAAGGAAAGAGAGCAGTAAGTTAGTGTGCTGCATTACCATACAGTGGTGAATGCAGAGGGGGTTTCTGAGTACACAGAACCCCCCAACACACCAAGTTTTTCCTCAGACGGTGACAGCTGTATGTCTCCATCTCTACAGTGGAGTGGTTGGGCCACGATTGGAACCCAGTCACTGTAAATTATGTTTTAACCTGATGACTGCTGGTTTTCTTACAATTCCAACTCTCCTTGTCGATAATTCTATAAATACAATATTTTCAAATTAGACATTGGATAAAATGAGCAACACTATGGAGTCGAACCATACAAATGCCCCCAAATCTATTTTTAACAATGTTTACAAAGGGACATACTGTACTGTAGAAGTGGTGGGATTAAAACTATCTTATTACATCTCCTTAAACTCCTCATAATGTACATGTATAATATACAGTAGCTACAATGCAAACCTGATTTAAACATGGTGTTCTCAAATGACTAGGACAGTTATAGACAAGTTTACAAATTTATGTATATAAACTAATCATATAATTTAAATCTGCAATTAACATACAGTAATTATATAGTAACCACAAAATAAAAGAGGCTCTGCTCATGGTGCATACTGTATGTTACCATCACTAGAATTAGCAATGTTACATCACTTCTCTCCACAAAACACAAAGAAATGGTAGTTTTTATTGGGAGAACCCAGAGATGAACTGGGGCTGCTTTTCGGCCATAGCAATTGTGTGCGTATGTGAAAGGGGGTGCATGCACGTGCAAGGGGGCATGTGGACACTGTTCATGGTGGTGTGCCACTTGTCAGGGGGCCGTGGACTCGTGGCACGCCCACAATTTTCTTTTGAAGCGGGCAGTTCAGTAGGGGGACACTGCTCAAAGGGGGTACGTCGTGAGTCAAGGGTGCGTGGAATTGCGGCACACCACAATATGTCTTTAAAACAGGCACTTCGGATGAGGGGGGGAGAGAGCAAAACAGAAAGCCGAAAGTTGCCCTCGGCCTGCCGGGCTCTAGGTGTGCCAGAAGTGCCAGATGGACAGTCTGGCCCTGGCAGAACCTATGGTGCTGACATGCGTCAGCAGTGTGTGATGAAGGTCAATAGGCATGATGAATAGTTTAACCAGGGATTGGTTTATTAACCAGGTAGAAAAGGGGATGCTACACAGGGTAAGTGCAACTGGTATAAAATGCAGGTCCTTACAGTACAACAAATCCAGCCAGTAACAGGTTAATGAAGGTGGTGTGTGCAATAACAAACTTCTATTGGCTAGCTAACTATCTGCCTCTACTCAGACTAATGTGTCATACACAGGGAGGTAAGGTAGTTACAGTATCTAGCCAATAGACATTTGTTGGCTAAGGAGGCTGGGGGGTGGGCTGATGATCTGATGCGTTGTCCTGTCTGATGCTGCCGCACCTGGTTCCTGGTGGATTCATGCATATAGTGAGTCCCGATTAGCGATATTGCAGCAATTAAGAGGGCAGTTGGTATGGCTACCTTATTTCAATTTTGGACTGCGCTACAACCCCATCACCACAAATGCCATTGGTAATGACCCAGTTATACTGTACTTCAATAAAACAAATTAATTGCTTGCACTATGATACCTACAGTACCTGTAAGATCTGTCAGGTAACTGTAGGAACTGTGGTGCTGCTAATAACAAATATATTTTCTGTCATTTTATGGTAGCATTAAAATAAATTAATGAGAATGGTTGCAATGGGCAACTCAACCCTTTCTGCATAGTTTATTGGTGGAACAGTATTCATATACCGGTAGTTCTTGCTTATCATGGCAAAGAATCAAACATTTATAGTTTTGTTTTTACCGTAAACAGGAAATTGTGCATTTATCATCCAAGAACCTTCCAGAACTACATCGTTCATGCATTTTGATAAAAGCTTTTATCATCTTAATGTAGCACTAACTGTTAAATGCAAGTTTTTAAAGAAAAGAGCTACCATTAGAGATGAGTGGTTCAGTTAGTAGATATGTTTGTGATATTAAGCTAAGCTGACACTTTTGTAAATATTTGAATATGGGGAGAATAGAAAAAAAATGAAAGAAAACATTTTCTTCTAATGTTTTTTTTTTTTAAAGTATTTATTGATTTTCCAGAAATAAAGTAACACACATGTGTAATAGACAGTATACAGACTTACATGGTCAAATACGCTATCAGCAATGGCAACATAGGCAGTGTGACCAACAGTAAATGCATCAAGGAGGAAATTAGCAAATGTGCCATATGGTATCCAGAAATATATATAGGAGACTGCAAGTCCATAAACCGCAAATATAGATAACAACTTTTAACAGGATAGAACAGAGTTTGAAGGAGAGAAGAAATGGGGGATAGAGGGGGGGGGGAGGGAAGATAGGGGAAGGGTGATCTATGCCTAACTGTGCAAGCACCTGACATATAGTGAACAGAGTTTTTCAGAACTAACATTCGATGGTGAACATTACTAAATATGAAGATCACAAAATGATATGCTCACAGGAGAAAGTGGCGGGAATTTTCGTAGAATGAAAAGTTGTAAAACGTGATAGAGTTCTAGAGAGTAATTGGTGTTTTACTATGTAAGCAACATTTTCCTATGTAAGTACCAATCCGTGGATTCAAATCGAGCAAAAATCTGGGCCTGAGATACATGTGGGAGGGTACTAATATAAGGGTTCCATTTTTTGTCAAATTTGGCTATGCCACCTTCTGAGTTAGCTATGGTAGAGAAGCGATCTATAAACATAATCTTAAGAAGCGAGGCATGAACTGCTGATAGAGTTGGGGCATGTTTAGATATCCATTTCTGGAGAATAACTTTTTTAGCTATAGTAACTATCAATGTCAGGAGTGGGTAGATGTGTGTATATGTGTTGCCCAAGTTCCAAACCGAAAAATCTGCTAATAGTAAAGCCTGTGGGTGTAATTAAACTTTAATCCCAAGACTATTATTAATATTACATTATTAATAATGAATTGTACTATTTTGTTCCAGAATCGTTTGATGCTACCACACTCCCAAAAGTTATGAAAGAACGTTGCCGAAGAGTGGAAGCACTTCAAGCAACGCCCGGTCTCCTCAACCACAAAATGTTTCCTCTGTGCTTGTGAGATATAAGCCCTATACACAGTTTTTACATGTACCTCTTGCAATGATGCTTTCAATATTTGCATTGTTTTACCACAGTGGTGGAATATGGAGTCTAAATTTGTAAGACTCGGAATAAATTTGTTCCATGACTGAACAACTCGATTTTGAAGTCCATCACAGGAGATACTAAGCAAATCGTTGTACAAATATTTAGTTTTCTATGGACGGGAGCAGGATAGGTTCATTAACGAGAAAAGAGGGTCAGTCAAAGTGGAATCTGTCATCACCGGCGGCAATGAGTCTATGTAATGTCGAATTTGGAAGTAGGCATAGAGGTGGGAAACGTGTAAACCAAATTTTTCTTTTAGTGTGGCGAATGGTAATAGGACACAACCGGGGTCAAAGACATCTTCAATTTTCTTAATGCCTTTTAAACGCAGGCGTCGAAAAATTGCATCATCAATGCCCGGAGTGAAAAGTGGATTACCCCATAAAGGTAGATACTGGGAGTATAATGGATTCCTAGACAATTTCCTATTGGCCGCCCACCAGCACTGATAAATATCACTGAACAATGGGTGGGAGCGTATAGAGTCAGGGATCATGGAGCTAGGTGTATGCAGGAGAGCACTAGGAGAGAAAGGGGTAAACAGAGCACAGTCCAGTTCATACCAGGTAAACATGCTGCGTTCATGGAACCAATCCAGAACATATCTGAATAGGACCAACTGTGAAAAATGTAATATATCAGGGAACCCTATACCCCCCTTATCCCTAGGCAATTTTAACAATCTACTAGAGATCCGTGGTTTACCACCTTTCCAGAGGAATCTACTGAACGTATTCTCAATCTTTTGTATGTCTGACTTCGACAGTCGTAAAGGTAGCATTTGTATCATGTAGGATAGTTGAGGAAAAATCACTGACTTAATTAATGCATTCCTACCCAATACAGACAAAGGCAAAGTCGTCCAGGTGTCAAGTTTTTTAGTGATAGATTTAATAATCGGGGTAAAATTTAGATTATAAACGTCTCGAAGAGTCACCGGTATCTGAACCCCTAAATATTTTATAGCTGAAGTAGCAATTTTAATATGTCGAAACGGACCTTGTGTGTCTAAATAGATGGGTGGACCATTCAATGGGAGCAGTTCAGATTTGTGTACATTTATAGAATATCCAGAGAATGAGCCAAAAGCATTAATTAGGTCAAAGGCTGCTGGCAATGTTAAATCAGGACATGACATGAGTAGCAACATATCATCGGCAAATAATGAGAGGCGGAGGTCAAGATCACCCACTCGAATGCCATGATACAAGGGGGATTGTCTAATTGATATGGCTAGTGGCTCCAGAGCCACTGCAAACAGAAGTGTGGAGAGGGGACATCCTTGACGGGTACCCCGTTGGATAAGAAAAGGCTGTGACAGAAAACCATTGCAGAGGATTCTCGAATAAGGTTTGCTATACAATATCGGCATGTAATCAACAAAACGGGGAGGGGGGGGAACCAAATCTAGACATTGTGTCAAATAAATGATCCCAGAGCACCATATCAAATGCCTTTTTCGCATCTAAGGATAGTATAGCTGCAGTAGCAGCAGATCTGGAGCCCTGGAATGTAAGAATGGCTGATAAAACCTTCCGAATATTCACCGTTGAGGAACGGCCCATAATGAAACCCGTCTGATCACAATGTATAATAGAAGGTAAGATCAATTTGAGCCTCTCTGCAAGGATCTTTGTCAACATCTTGTAATCTAAATTGAGCAAGGATATAGAGCGATAAGATCCAGGGTCAGATAGGTCTCTACCAGGTTTGGGTAGGACAGTAATTGTGGCAGTGTTGAAATACAGGGGTAGTTCTCCAGTGGAGAGAATATCATTAAAGACTCTAGTCAATAAAGGTGTCAATTTGGGAGAAAATAATTTTCCCATTTTTTAGGTTAGCTATGGTCCTACAGACCTCCGTCTCAGTAATAGCCGCCGTCAACGTGGCACCAAGGGTAGTTGCCAGTTGAGGGACAGGCAGATCTTCCCAAAAATCGTTGGAGTGGGAAGAGGGCGAAGAGGTGGTTGGTTTAGAGTACAGAGAGGTATAATAAGTGTGCATGACCTGAGCAATCTGGGCATTGGTAGATGTAAGTGAACCTTCCGGGGTCCAGAGAGGATGTATTAGCATCGGGGGGCGTTGGCCTTGCAGTAAATGTGAGAGTAATTTACCCGATTTATTACCAAATCGATGAAACCTGACATCTTTCTTAAAGGAATATCTAGATTCCATTTTAAGAAGTAAACTATCAAAGGCCTGTTTGGCTGTGCCGTATAAAATTTTATTAGCAGGGGTCAGAGCTGATTTATAGGTCTGGAAAGACTCCGTTAGTGTGGATCGCGCCTGTAAATATTCGGAGTTTAAAGCTTTGTATGTTTGGGATGTATGACAGATAATCTCCCCTCTAAGGACCGCTTTCGAGGCTTGCCAAAACATCTGAGGCGAGCTCGAAAGGGTCTCAGAGTTGGTTCTGCAATAGGAATCCCAGGTGGATTCTATTTTATTCCTAACGGTAAGAGAGTGGGACAGAGAGGAAGGGAATCTCCAAGACCGAAATGTGCTCCTCTCAGTGCATAATTTCAATTCTATCCATACCACCGCATGGTCAGAGAGCACAATTGGTTCAATCATACCTCTAAGCACATGGGACAATAATTTGTCAGAAATAAACACATAATCTATTCTGGATAGAGTTCTGTGTGCTGCAGAAAGACATGTATAATCTTTTTCTATGGGGTTCAGAGATCTCCAAACATCTAACAATTGTAAAGATTGTGCAAACCAAGATACACCATATTTAGGTAAGGAAGTGCCTCTAGTGCATGGCAGTTGTTTATCCAGATGAAGGGAGGTGACCATATTGAAATCACCACCTAACAGAAGCGGGACATCATGAAACGGTGCTAGGATGCGCGTTAGTTTGCGTAAAAATAGTGGTATTTTAGTATTGGGAGCATACACATTACATAATACATATGGACAACGGTCCAGCATCACCTTACAAATTATAAATCTACCTTCAGGGTCATCAATCACAGACGTGAGCGTAATCGGAACAGTAGTTTTGACCAATATTGCCACCCCTCTGGCTTTGGAGGTAAAAGGGGAGGATGCAAGAACTTTCCACTTCAAAGCATTAAGCTTTAGCATTTCAGAGGCCACTAAGTGTATTTCCTGCAAATAAACAACATCAAGTTTCATTCTATTCAAATATAACAGTATTTTCTTCATTTTCTGTGGCGAGTTAATTCCACCAAAGTTCCAGGAACCTAATTTAACAGTTGACATTGGGCATAATAAGCATGGTAATTAGTCGGTACATCCTAAACATATGAAAATTCAGTTGCATCTATCTTTGAGGAGAGGGGTAAACTGGGAGAGTTGGAGAAGGGAAGTAGAAAAGAGAAAGAAATGAAAGGGGGAACAGTGTGGTACAGTTAGAATTATCTGTACCATACAGATGGCATTGGAAGTAGGATAAAAGTAACCCTCCGAGTAGCAGCAGGGTGCTTAAAAGAAACAGGACAAACAACATAAAACAAAAACAAAACAAAGAGATATCAACAAGACATCCGGGGTACATTAGTTCACAAACAAAGTCCATATTGAGGACAGAGCTGGTCCTCGCCGATCCCGCCAACAGCTAGAAACAGGAAAGCAGACGCCCCTGCAATAGAAGAGCAGCTCCAGCCTGGTAAGTGTGAGATATCCATCGTAAGTCAATGAAAAGGCCTCAGGAGAGGACATAGTCACGTACATATAAACAGCAAGGCGTTTGAGGTGTGCAGCTGAATAGGTCACAAAAAGAAGTAGTCGGAGAACAAACAATGTCAGTCCTCGTCATTGTCATCAGAAGCAGCAGCAGCACCATCTTCTTCTTTCAAAAAGGCTTCGGCATCCGCTACAGAGAGAAAGTCAGTAAAGGACGTGCCAGAATAAATGTGCAGCCGTGCCGGTTACAGTTGGGAAAACTTTCTGTTACACTGTATGAGGTGAGAACAGAGAGAAGAAAAGGCTTTCCTCGCCTTAGAAAGTTCAGCTGAATAATCCTGAAATATCAGAATCTAATGGGAGTCCCAGGCAATATTGCGTATTTTGCGAGAGGCCCTCCAGATCACCTCCTTGTGCAGAAAGTTGAGACATTTAGAAAGCCCCACCCGGGGTCTGGCACCATCATATGTTTTCTGAGCACCTATCCTATGTGCACGCTCAATTACCATATCATGACAGGCAGCAGAGATGCTGAGAAGCTCCGGTAAGGTAACACGTAAAAAGGTGTACAACTCGGTGCCTTTGAGGGTTTCTGGAAGACCAATTATTAGATTCGATCTGCGCGATCGATTTTCAAGGTCATCGAGTTTATTGCAAATCTGATGGTGTGATTTCGTAACAAGCTGCACTTCCTGCTTGAGCACAGATACATCATGAAATAATTCCCCTGCACGTTGTTCAGTTTGAAGAACTCTATGTGATAAGTGTGCTATCTGCTTGCTAATATCGGCTGTCTGAGCCTGCAGAAGGGAACCTATAGCAATGCGGATCGCTTCCACCATGTCATTATATGTGACAGGTGCTGCTGGAGTGAAAAGAACTTGGTCTCCTGGGGGCACAGCTGGGGAGACACTGACCTGCGGGGTAGGAGAGATAGGAGCGTCTGGGGAGCCTTGGAGATCTGTACTGGGTAAGGAAGGGGGAGCAAGCAGTGGAGCTCCGGCGTCCAGCGCCATCTTGGATTCGTCGCGGCGCTTCTCTTTTTCCTTCTCCTTCTTCTTGCTGGGCATGGCGGTCGTTAAATACCGCTCCATACAGCGGTCCCGGCACACGGCTCTGATGGGGAGGCTGTTGCAGAGGCACTTGGAGGCTATAAGCCTAGTAAAAGATGCTGTAATCGGTGGGCAGCACGGAGCTCTCCCCTCATGTTGCCGTTCTCATAGCAGCCGGAACCGGAAGTTTCTTCTAATGTTTATTGTTTTGTTTTTTTTAATAACATGTTTTGTACTAAGCAAAACTGACATTGTTCACTTATTCAGTAATCCTCTACTAATAAAGTTCATGCACTAATTTTTTTTATGATTTGCGGCCCCAACAGTCACAAACAATTTAATGAACTGTCAATCTTGCTAAATTACATCATTGGGGTATATTTACTAAGGTCCCGATTTTGACCGAGATGCCGTTTTTTCTTCAAAGTGTCATCTCGGTAATTTACTAAGCAAAAATCACAGCAGTGATGAGGGCATTCGTAATATTTTGGAAGTCCTAGGAAAAAATCACGAATCAATACACCATCGGTCAAATACGCCTGCAATTTGGTAGAAATCGGGAATTTACTAAAAAGTGCAAATCACAAACACTGCCGACAATAGCCAAACACTGCCGTGCAGAAATACAAATCGTAAAAAAGTGCTAAAAAAAAACAGACCTGCTTTTTTATCCCGTGTTTGGATAGGCATGCAGGGATCCATGAGATCCGTGCATGTTTATCAGTGGGAAGGGGATGGGAAAGTGTTAATTTTTTGATAAAAAATTGCGTGGGGTCCCCCCTCCTAAGCCAAACCAGCCTCGGGCTCTTTGAGCCGGTCCTGGTTGCAAAAATATGGGGGAAAAATTGACAGGGGTTCCCCCATATTTAAACAACCAGCACCGGGCTCTGCGCCTGGTCCTGGTTCCAAAAATACGGGGGACAAAAAGCGTAGGGGTCCCCCGTATTTTTGAAACCAGCACCGGGCTCCACTAGCTGGACAGATAATGCCACAGCCGGGGGTCACTTTTATACAGCGCCCTGCGGCCGTGGCATTAAATACCCAACTAGTCACCCCTGGCCGGGGTACCCTGGAGGAGTGGGAACCCCTTAAATCAAGGGGTCCCCCCCTCCAGCCATCCAAGGGCCAGGGGTGAAGCCCGAGGCTGTCCCCCCCATCCAATGGGCTGCGGATGGGGGGCTGATAGCCTTTGTTGTAAGTTATGAATATTGTTTTTAGTAGCAGTACTACAAGTCCCAGCAAGCCTCCCCCGCAAGCTGGTACTTGGAGAACCACAAGTACCAGCATGAGGTGGAAAACCGGGCCCGCTGGTACCTGTAGTACTACTACTAAAAAAATACCCCAATAAAGACATAACACACACACCTTGAAAGTATAACTTTATTGCATACATACACACCACCATATACACATACTTACCTTATGTTCACACGAGGGTCGGTCCTCTTCTCCATGTAGAATCCATGGTGTACCTGTGGAAAAAATTCAACTCACCAAATCCAGTGTAGAGGGCTCCTCGGGTAATCCATTTGTAATCCACGTACTTGTAAAAATAAAAAAACGGACACCCGACCACGAACTGAAAGGGGCCCCATGTTTTCACATGGGACCCCTTTCCCTGAATGCCAGAAACCCCCTCTGACTTATGTCTAAGAGGGTTTCTTCAGCCAATCAGGGAGCACCACGTTGTGGCACCCTCCTGATCGGCTGTGTGCTCCTGTACTGTCTGACAGGCGGCACACGGCAGTGTTACAATGTAGCGCCTATGCGCTCCATTATAACCAATGGTGGGAACTTTGTGGTCAGCGGTGAGGTTACTTTCGGTCACCCGCTGACCACAAAGTTCCCACCATTGGTTACAATGGAGCGCATAGGCGCTACATTGTAACACTGCCGTGTGCCGCCTGTCAGACAGTACAGGAGCACACAGCCGATCAGGAGGGTGCCACAACGTGGCGCTCCCTGATTGGCTGAAGAAACCCTCTTAGACATAAGTCAGAGGGGGTTTCTGGCATTCGGGGAAAGGGGTCCCATGTGAAAACATGGGGCCCCTTTCAGTTCGTGGTCGGGTGTCCGTTTTTTAATTTTTACAAGTACGTGGATTACAAATGGATTACCCGAGGAGCCCTCTACACTGGATTTGGTGAGTTGAATTTTTCCACAGGTACACCATGGATTCTACATGGAGAAGAGGACCGACCCTCGTGTGAACATAAGGTAAGTATGTGTATATGGTGGTGTGTATGTATGCATTAAAGTTATACTTTCAAGGTGTGTGTGTTATGTCTTTATTGGGGTATTTTTTTAGTAGTAGTACTACAGGTACCAGCGGGCCCGGTTTTCCGCCTCATGCTGGTACTTGTGGTTCTCCAAGTACCAGCTTGCGGGGGAGGCTTGCTGACCCCTACGCTTTTTGTCCCCCGTATTTTTGGAACCAGGACCAGGCGCAGAGCCCGGTGCTGGTTGCTTACATATGGGGGAACCCCTGTAAATTTTTTCCCCATATTTTTGCAACCAGGACCGGCTCAAAGAGCCCGAGGCTGGTTTGGCTTAGGAGGGGGGACCCCACGCAATTTTTTTTTTAAGTTTAAACATTTTTTTTTTTTAACAAGGTGCACAATGAACCCCAGCACGGATCTCTCAGATCCGGCCGAGATTCATTGTATTAAAGTCGGCAGTGTTTTACAAGTCACTCACGTAAAACACTGCCTAAAAAAACGAATGACATCGACATCGGAAAAACCGAAAATGCAGACTACGGCAGCTTAGTAAATTAGTCGTAATCAATTCAAAAAGTTGCATATTTACACTTTCGATGTCATTCGTGATTGAACTTTGACCTCAAACGGGAAAATATGATTCTTAGTAAATTTACCCCATTGTCTTGCTACCACTAAATTATGAAATAGTCAACAAGTCAATCAAGAACCTCTCAAAGGTCACTACATGAAAAATAAACTGTAAACACTGGGTACATGCGTAATGAAAAGCATTGCAGATGGCCTTTCAGAGCCTGAAATTGAATAATAGACAGGAAGCAAGATGGCAAGTAGTCACATGATGTACGGTATACACACTCAGACTACCTATACACCGTCATGGACGACATTAATAGATGGTATTCGGTCTATAGATCTCCACTTAAAAGGTCTACAGTCAATAGGTTGACCACTAATGGTCGACATACACTAGCTCGACAGGGTCAACACGCATATTGTCAACACAAGTTTAAAAAAACCCAATATATAACTTTTTCATACTTTACCATCCATGTCAACTACAATTGGAAATCGGAACCTGCCCGAAGTATAGCGTGCGGACACGGTACACTAATGGGGCTTGTTTGTGACAGAAAACTGACAAAACACCCCCACAAAAAACAAATTGTGTCTACCTTTTTTGTGTCGACCATGTCCATGTTGATCTTCTAACACGGTCGACCTTTTCTGTCAGCCTATTCCATGTCGACATTTTGACCGTGTTGACCTAATGCATGTCGACCATTAGTGGTCGACCTTTTGACTGTAGACCTTTTTAGTGTAGATCTAATAATCCATACCCTTAATAGATACGGTACAGCGAATGTCCTTTGGTGCATTTTCACAATGTTTCAATTTTCACAGATGCTTTAAAAGTGAATGTCATATGGCAACGACAGACATTGCTACACAATTATGATTAAGTGGTAACTTTCTTTTTCTTGTGTAGCACTGAAGTACTACAGTACAGGGAAACTAAGGTAGTGTAATTGTAGTGGAGTTATCTCATGAGTTTATTTATTTATTTGACTTTGCCAAATAACTCACTAGAAATTCAATGACATATTCTAGGAAAATGCATGTACATGAGCAGAGAAATGAGTTGTAATGATTTTATTAACAAGAGAGCACAAAAATGATAAGAATCTTTTAGGATAATTTACAGATAAATTAGAAAATGTAGATTTATCATGCTAGTGCTAAAAGGCTCAGTCTGCCTGTCAGCTAGTTCTCTGAGCACTCTCTAGTATTACTCCCTCTCTCTTGTGTGCTCTCTCTACCTAAGGGTGGTCAAGGCCAGAGACGTCACCAGGTGACCTCTGTATTACTACACCCTCCCCTCACCCTGCCAGAGACCCACCGCCCGAAAAGGGGATGTAGACTAATGTAAAGGGGTGTTGCCTCACAGATCTCCTCTTCTTCACTCCGGGGGTGTGTCAAGCTTTCCCAGAGATGCTGGCTGCCACTGGAGATTGGGCAGCGTGCAGTGTCGGCTCCTTATCTGTGACAGGACCTGAGTGCTGCAGAGGATTATCACACTGCAGCACTTGGCTCCTGTCACTGCAGAAGAGTCGGCACTTTGGTGTCACCCCTTACATGGGTAACACCTGGGTGCGGGCCGCACCCCCTGCACCTGCCTTCTGATGTCTCTGGTGAAGGACACAAGTTAAAGTAGCAAAATAAGTCTGAGGATATACAATATAACTACCTGGGTTCTTTATAAAATGTATTGTTAAGTGGATTACAAGTTAAAAGGGGAGTGGTTTGGTTTAAATAACCAGTGTTGAATGACATAGGGGATTATTCAGGTTTGTTAACAAACCAAAAAAGTTAGCAAATGGGCAAAACTATGTTGCACTGCAGGTGGGGCAGATGTAACATGTGCAGAAAGATTTAGCTTAGGGTGGGTTATATTCTTTCTGTGCAGAGTAAATACTGGCTGCTTTATTTTTACACTGCTGGATTTCAGTTTGAACACACCTCGCCCAAATCTAACTCTCTCTGCACATGCTGAAAGTGGACAAATCTATGGGTCCAGATGGGATACATCCAACGATACCAAAAGAACTCAAAGAGGTGATTGAATTATTCATCCAGTCATTAGCTACAGGAGTAATTCCAGAGGACTGGAAAAGAGCGAACATAGTCCCATTGCACAAAAGTGGAAGCAAGGAAGAAATGTATGAAATAAAGTTTTACTTTCACGGTGTGTGTCTCCTGTTTTTATTTGGGTATTTTTTTCCAGTAGAATTACAGGTACCAGCGGGCCCATTTTTCCACCCGCATGCTGGTACTTGTGGTTCTCCAAGTACCAGCTTGCGGGGGAGGCTTGCTGGGACTTGTAGTTCTTCTGAAAAAAAAAACAATATTCTATCATTTTACTCAAGGCTATCAGCCCCCCATCCGCAGCCCTTGGATGGGGGGGACAGCCTCGGGCTTCACCCCTTGCCCTTGGGTGGCTGGGGGGGGGACCCCTTGATTGAAGGGGTCCCCACTCCCCCAGGGTACCCCGGCCAGGGGTGACTAGTTGGATATTTAATGCCACGGCCGCAGGGCGCTGTATAAAAGTGACCCCCGGCTGTGGCATTATCTGTCCAGCTAGTGGAGCCCGATGCTGGTGTAAAAAATATGGGGGACCCCTACGCTTTTTGTCCCCCGTATTTTTTGCACCAGCACCAGGTGCAGAGCCCGGTGCTGGTTTTAAAAATACGGGGGATCCCCTGTCAGTTTTTCCCACGGATTTTTAGAACCAGGACCGGCTCGAAGAGCCCGAGGCTGGTTATGCTTAGGAGGGGGGACCCCCATGCAATTTTTTGGGGGATTTTTCCAGTTTTCCCCGTTTTTTTTACAAGTCTAATCAAAATCCGTCAAATCGGCCGTTTTTCGACAGCGGGACTGTCGAATCCGTTTTTTATTGAATATGTTGATTTCCGGCACCCACCTGCCGGAATTCGATGGTCGAATTGTGTCGAATTAAAAAACGGGCGAAAAATTGCCGCGATTTGCCGGCAATTGCATATACCCCATAGTATGCAACAGGGTAGACACACCAGGTGGGGTAAAACAAATGATTGAGGTAGACTAGAGGAATGGTCAAGAGTGTAGCAATTACAGTTTAATGACAAAAATGCAAAATCATGCACTTGGGTCTGAAAACAACCAATCAGCAGCCTATAGAGAGCCCAGCCTTCTAATGAAGAATCTATTGCAGCTGAGCAGCTGCACATCGACAAAGCAGTGTCCCAGCTGCTAAGCAACAGCCAGGACCAGGAACTGCCACAGTCACCTGGAGTCCCAGCAGCCTAGCAACAGCTGGGACCACAATCCTCTGCAGCCAGCATGACGTGGCGTCCCAGTAACCTAGCAACGGCCAGGCCCCGCAACAAAGATGAGCTGCAGTGCTCATAACAAGTTATCTGTGTGGTTTTTCTAATTAGTTTGATAAGTTAAAGTATGGACTAATAAAACTACTGGGTGATATACACAGCAATACAGTTGTCCGCTTGTTTATTTCTAGTTAATTTGATTAGTATTAAATAATAAAACTATTGGCTGACTTAGCGATCCTTCCACATATTCATGGATGGAAACTGTTTTACAAATGTTACTTTTTCTTTATGGTCAAGTTTGATTGTCTTCTCAGCACTCCCCACAGCCATGTTCAATCCCAGCATGGCCTATATGACCAGGGCCCAAGGTACCTGAAGCAGTTACTGACCCCATACTGCCCCACTCGATTACTGCGATCTGTAGATGAAGGACTTTTAGCCAGAGGCGGAACTACCGGCAGTGCAAGCAGTGCGTTGCACTGGGGCCCGCCTCTGTCCAGGGGCCCAAGCATGTAATGAGTCAAACTGACTCATTACATGCTGCTGTGCGCTGCAGGCAACCGCTGCCCGCAGCGCACAGCCGCCCGTAGAGGAGAGGAGAGGAGCAGCGGCACTGACGGAGGAAGGAGGAGGAGGGAGGTGAAGGAGGGAGCCGCAGCAGCGCTTTGTTACTGGTGGAGGCGCTGCTGCTGCTGCCCCTCTGCTTCACTATAGGCTGTCTTCCGAGAACAGCCTATAGGGAAGCAGAGGGGCAGCAGCAGCAGCGCCTCCACCAGTAACAAAGCGCTGCTGCGGCTCACTTCTTCACCTCCGTCCTTCACCTCCTCTACTGCCCGGGAATCGTCTGACGCGGCTACACCGAGGAGCCTGAGAGGGTAAGTATAATTCTTCTTTCTTTCTTTTTCTCTTTATCTTTCTTTCTTTCTTGGGCCTGCCTGCCGCTATGTGTAAAAATGGGGGACTGCCTGCCGCTATGTGTAAAAAGGGGAATCAGCCTGCCGCAATGTGTAAAAATGGGGGACTGCCTGACGTAATGTGTAAAAAGGGGGAATCAGCCTGCCGCAATGTGTAAAAATGGGGGACTGCCTGACGTAATGTGTAAAAAGGGGGAATCAGCCTGCCGCAATGTGTAAAAAGGGGGGACTGCCTGATGTAATGTGTAAAAAGGGGGAATCAGCCTGCCGCAATGTGTAAAAATGGGGGACTGCCTGCCGCTATGTGTAAAAAGGGGTAATCTGCCTGCCACTATGGTAAAAAGGGGTAATCTGTCTGCCGCAATGTGTAAAAATGGGGAATCTGCCTGCCGTAATGTGTAAAAATGGGGACGCTGTCTGCCGTAATGTGTAACAAGGGCACGCTGTCTGCCGTAATGTGTAAAAAGGGGACGCTGTCTGCCGTAATGTGTAAAAAGGGGATGCTGTCTGCCGTAATGTGTAACAAGGGCACGCTGTCTGCCGTTATGTGTAAAAAGTGTACGCTGTCTGCCGCTATGTGTAACAAGGGCACGCTGTCTGTCGTAATGTGTAAAAAGGGGACGCTGTCTGCCGTAATGTGTAAAAAGGGGATGCTGTCTGCCGTAATGTGTAACAAGGGCACGCTGTCTGCCGTTATGTGTAAAAAGTGTACGCTGTCTGCCGCTATGTGTAACAAGGGCACGCGGTCTGCCGTTATGTGTAAAAAGGGCACGCTGTCTGCCGTTATCTGTAAAAAGTGCACGCTGTCTGCCGTTATGTGTAAAAAGGGCACGCTGTCTGCCGTTATGTGTAAAAAGGGCACGCTGTCTGCTGTAATGTGTAAAAAGAGGAATCTGTCCGCTGTAAGGTGTAAAAGGGTCTCTACCTGGTGTAGTGGTGCTACTGTGCGACGTAATTTGAATAATGGAGACTACTGTGTACCGTTTTATGAATTGGTATTATTTTGTGGCCACACCCCTTCCCCACAAAGCCACACCACTATGTATTTTTGCGCGCGCCTACGGTGCGCACTGCCCCTGTTTTGCATGCAGGGGTGGGGCTCCGATGCCGTTTCTTGCACACAGTGCTAAAATGTCTAGTTACGGCACTGTTGCTAGGTATCCATTTCTCTGGCCCTGAGCAGGTCCCCCTCACCAGATCCTCTCCAGGGGTGAGGGGGTGGACTTGGATGGGATGTGTGGGGGGGGGGTGTGGGGGGGGGGATGTGGGGGGGGGGGGGGGCAAAGCATTTTGTCGCACCTGGGCCCACCGCTCGCTAGTTCCGCCACTGCTTTTAGCAGTACCTAGAATCTCCCATAATTCATCTGGGGGTCGAGCTTTTAGTCATGCGGCTCCGACTGTATGGAACTCACGAGAGGCCCCAACTATAGAATCCTCCAAAAGTAGACTCAAGACTTTCCTTTTTACTCAAGCATTCCCATAATTGTCTCTTTAGTATCTTCATGCTTCTGTATTTTATATAAAGCTGTTCTGTACTTCATTATTTTCTGTACTATATTATGCTATGTATCTGTTAAGCGCCTTGAGTCCTATTTGAGAAACAGCGCTAGATAAATAAAATTATTCTATTATTATTATTATTATTATTATTATTATATGAGACCCTCACTAAACCAGCAAAAATGAGGATCAATGGGATTCACATTAATGACACTGTCCCAGTTATTTCAATTGTAGAAATGAGGTCCATGGATCTAGTAAATAGCATTAGATGTTGCACAAAGCTGGTCATACAGTATGTCATTTTTTCTATTGCTAAACATGTTCAATAATATCTTAATAATATAGTATTTTGTATATTAATATACACTGAATAATATAGAAGTATAAATATTAATATATTTTAATATTTTTTTAAGAAATATTTCATGTCTTAAACAAATGTACGAGAAATGGGGGTCTATTCATGTAGAAAACAAAAAATTAGTTGTTACTTAACACTATACATCGCACACTTTGGGTTCTATTCATGTCTTCAGCTGCGGTCCCCTCTGCGGGGATTGGAGTCAGCCAGCGGGTCCCTTCTGCGCATACGCCATCTGCTGAGCACCCAGGAGAATACAGGGGCTGCTGGAAAGTCATGGGGAGAGCCATTGCCATGTGCCAGGTAGACAGCAAGGAAGCACTGAGCTTCCCTGCAATTACAGAGCCAAAGTTTAGATTGTGCAATCCTGAGATGGTGAATCTGAATTCCATGGAGAAGCAGAAAGCTCATGAATCACATTAACAACAATACAAAAGTATGGTGATGCGATTCAGGCATGGAGCGGGGTTACCGCTGGAGAAGTTAGGAACTTCTCAATGGAAACCTCTGTGAATAGCCCAAAGCAGAGAAAAGCCCTGTTTTCCGCAAAACAATGCTTTTCTATGCTTTATGAATAGAGTTAGACCCCTATATTCACAGTATCTTAAGCAGTTAAAGGACATTATCAAAGTGCTCACAAGGCCATTTATTTACTAGTTTAAGAACTTGGAGCAGGCTTAGGTTTCCAAATTAATATGGTAGTGACTATAGAGAATTTATTAGAATTTAGTACACCATGGGGTAAATTTACTAAGCTCCGTGTTTGCCGAGTAGGCAAACAAGGGAGTATTTGCGCATTTTTTAATTTACAGAAATTTACTAAAAAACAAACACAGGAGTGCAGTGTTAGAAGGGCCCATGCTTAGGGGTGTGGCCAATCGGCTTGCCTAACCATTAAAGTGTGCATGGCCTGACCAGTTTATTTATATATATATATATATATATGTATGATAATGTACCAGATTAATAACAGCAATGCACTGCAAAAAATACACCATCGTCCTGTGAAGTTTAAGATAACATACAGATGTAGCCACTCTCATCATTGCTGCCAAGCGTATGCATCGCAGCACGGATGGCATGACTAGTGTGCCTACGAATGAATGGGCACGTGAGTTCACATGCACACACACATTCATTCCTATGGGAGAATGCCAGCTTGGAATAGTCACAGCACAGAGTGCAGTGTAGCATGCCGTGATGCGTATGCCCGTGCGTACGCATCATGGCTAGTATGAGGCTGGCTACATCTGTATGTAAAATGTATAATTCACGTGCACAGTCTGGAACCTGATCCCTAGAGGAGGAGGTGGGCCCGCAGGCAGTGGGTCTCACTGGGACTTTCCCCTGTACCTCTGTGTGCCAGTCCGACCCTGTCGGAGTGCTTGTTCAAATAGAAGTACAAAACACGGGTTTACAGGGACATATGATCAAATAAACTTGGCCCAACTTGGATGTAATTTCCATACACAACAGTGAAACACTAGAATCGTTTCTGCAAACACACCAGAGAATTAGTCAAATTTGGGTCAAAATGCACTTTTTAAATAGATGTCCTCCTCAGCAGTGTATTCAGAGAAGTCTGCACAGATCAATGCAATCCGTGCTGGTTTCTCTATTTTAATGTGCAAATAAAATGTAAAAAACAATGGGTGGGGGTGGGGCCCCCCCACGTCCCCCCCATGTCCTCCCACACATCCCCCCCACATCCCCCCCCATGCCCCCACGAGCATAACCAGCCATTGAGCCGGTTCTGGTTCAAAAAATAAAGAGGGAAAAATGTGTAGGGTTCCCCTATATTTTAAGGAACAGCACCAGGCTTTTTGACTGGTCATGGTTCTAAAAATATGGAAGGAAAAAGAGACAGGGGTCCTCTATATTTTTGAATAATTTTTGGTAATGCCACAGCCAGGGGACATGCTTATATTGATCCACTAGCTATAACATTAACTCCAAAACTGGTCAACCCTGGCCAGAGTTTCCTGGCACCCAAGGCCAGGGCTGAAGCCTGGGACTATCCCCTGGGTGGTGGGGACTGAGTAGATAATCCATTAGTTTTTTTTTAAATATATACTTTACAGGAGGGAATGTATAGGAGGGACCTC
The DNA here is from genome assembly GCF_028390025.1 of Pseudophryne corroboree. Lineage (NCBI taxonomy): Eukaryota > Metazoa > Chordata > Amphibia > Anura > Myobatrachidae > Pseudophryne > Pseudophryne corroboree. Next base: position 299,523,355 of record NC_086448.1, read on the forward strand.
CAAGGGGTGTAGTATGGTATGCCGGTGGCTGGGCTCCCAGTGACCAGCATACCGGCGCCGGGATCCTGACCGCCGGCATACCGACAGCATGACAAGCGCAAATGAGCCCCTTGCGGGCTTGCTGCACTCGCCACACTGTGGGCACGGTGGCGCGCTACGTGCACCATGCTATTTATTCTCCCTCTTGGGGGTCGTGGACCGGCTGTCGGCATTCCGGTGCCGGTATACTGTGCGCCGGGATCCCGACAGCCGTCAAACTGAAGACCACCCACCTCCAAGCTTCCCCCACAAAATAACCACAAGTACCAGCATGTGGGGCATTAAGGACCCACTGGTGCCTTTAGTCCACCTGGTGAGAAAGCTCCATTGAAGTCTACGGTGAGAACCGCTGCATTGTATCCTATGTAAACCACAAGGTTCACCTCTATTAATCTTGTGGTTTCCATCTGCTTTTTATTAACATTTACACACTGAGTTGTGCAGCCTTCATGTTCAGGAGTGTTTGGCTGCAGTCAAGCACGGCTGCCAAACACGACTACATACACCATCGGATTAATTTACACACAGAAACATAGCAATCAATCTCACCCATCTTTAATCTCGGATAAACATGGGTAAGATACGATTCTTAGTAAATTTACTCCCATGCATGCTAATTCTTTGGAATGTACCCAGACTGCCAAAAGAGTCTGTAATTCTCCCCAACAGCAAGAGAATCCCTGCGACATATGAACAATGAAGTAATTATGTAACCGCAAATCGATGGAAGAGGAGGGGTGAATTGTATCTCTCAGAAGGCTGGTCTATAAAGTTGGCAAGTATGTGCTGGACACAAAAGCCTCTGATCTCCGCAGATACTGTATGTTACATTACTAAAGTCATATTGCATACTTTTCAAAAAATAACTTCCTGTTAAGAGATAAATGTAAATACCTTTTTGTTCTAGAACTTTATATACAGTACTGTGGCTTTTCATAGTTACTGAATACAGAGTAATACAAGTTTTCCAAATCCAAAATATTCCAAAACCAACATTTTTTGAGCATGGCTAAGATATTTGCTTTCTGATGGTTAACTGTACACAAATTTGTTTCATGCACAAAATTATTAAAAATATTGTTTTAAATTATCTTCAGGATATAAGGTACTGTATATACAGTATGAAACATAAATGCATTTTGTGTTAAGACTTGTGTCCTATCCACAAGATATCTCATTATAGTATGCAAATATTAAAAAAATATGGAAAAGTCAGAAATCCTAAATACTTCTGGTCCCAAGCATTTCAGATATGGGAGTCTCAACCCACTAAATAATATAATTTCAAAGGTTCAGTCCTTTTAATACCTCCTTTCCTTGCTCTAGACTTACACAAACATGTCCATAAAACTCTCAACTACTAAATGTATGAAACCTAAGAATGCCACTAGGGGCATCTTAAGAGAGGAGGAGACCCATGTGCAGTCTCCTTGTGGGCCCCCTCCAATGTAGCCGGCAGCGCTGTTGACTCTGGGTGCTAGGGTCAATAGGGGACCATAGCGCTGTCCCAGAGTCTACTGGGCATGCACTGGTCTCTGTGAATATAGTGCAGAGGCCTATTTCCCAGTGATATCTGCTGCTGCGGATGCTGGACTCCGGAGGATAAGTATTGAAAAAAAAATTATTTTGTTAACCACATATACCAGTATATCATATCTTTTTCTTGGAATAAATACTAAAATGTAATGAAATTACATAATGCATAAAGTACATTTTCAGGAAGGTCTTAAATAATCAAATTTGATTACTGTTGGATAATAAAAGGTTAAAAGACCCCACATTAATATGAAGAAATTCTGCTGCAACTTATAAATTACAATTTGCTGGAAGTAGAACATTACCCATTGCTTAATAAGACACCCCAAATCCCTTCTCTGTTATAATGAGAGATCTCCAAATTAAAATCTTAATATGATTAAAGTAGTCCCATGTGTCATTAACCTCATTTCAGCTTTATTCATTTCATAAATCAAAGTAAAATGATTTAGTTTAAGATGTACAGCATTAAGCAGCAAGGGCATACATGATTGTTGGATTGCGGGGTTGCTACATGACTGTCCACACACATTATATATATATATATATATATATATATATATATATATATATACTGTATATTAGAGATGAGCGGGTTCGGTTTTACTCGGTTCTCAAAACGGCATCTTATTGGCTCACGGACGTCATGTGTTTTGGCTAGCCAATAAGAAACATCCGGATAAAACCGAACTGGCGTTAATTCTGGCGTTACATTTGAACCCGCTCATCTCTACTGTATATATATATATATATATATATATATATATACTGTATATATTTATTCTACATATATACACTGTATAGAGTGGCGTATCTATAATGGGTGCAGTGTGTGTGGTGCACACGGGCCCCTGGATCCAGAGGTGGCCCACACCACACACACTGCACCCATTTAGTCTATACTTACCTTCCTTTCTGGTGTCCATTGGTGTCTCCACGTGTGGGCCCCCTGCTTCTCCATAGCCGGCAGCGCAGTAAGTGCTCTGAGCACAAGAGAGACTCTGGCACACTGTGCCAGAGTCTAAAGCGCTTTTGCATGTCTATGGAAAAATGGCCACCGCGCCATTTTCCCGGACACCTGTGCAAGTGCTGTTGGCTCTGGCACTGTGCCAGAGTCTCTCTAGTGCTCAGAGCACTAACTGCGCTGCCGACTATGGAGGAGAAGGCGGCCCACATACAAAGACTGCACGTGTCCCCTCCTCCGTAGAGATGCCCCTGACTGTATATATATCTATATATATCTATATCTACAGTATCTTTCTATCAATATATATATATATATATATATATATATGAAAAAATAATAAAGTCGCGCATTAAAACTATATAGTCTCTGAGATATATTAGTCCAAAATGTATTATTGCTGCAGTAATCCTTCAGGAGTAAACCTGTACTCCTCAGCACATGTGAAAAAGAAAACAATGGAGGGCGCAATGGTGAGTGTAATCATCAAAAGTAAGTTACTGGCAAAGTATTCACTCACATACATTAAAAGTAAAAGGTAACCAGCACAGTGTAGACAGCTCGTGTAGCCTCCGGATAGCATACACCGATGTACAACGTTGCTCTAGGGATACCAACAGCCGCTGTGGACATCCAGCCACATGGACTACAAACGGACCTCACACGCCGATCATCAGGGCACTGGATCCACGTCGCAAGTCCTGCTGGCCACGCCCAACGCGTTTCGTCTCGGGACTTCGTCAGGGGGTGTGGCTAGCACCAGTACAACACACAATTTATATCCAAGCAGCATAATTGATGCAATATACATACATAGTTAAAAATCTACAGTAACAGCAGCGTAAACAACATTTATACACAACACTGAAACATATTATAGATACAATATCATAATACATATTAAAACCAAATGGCTTAGTTTATTATAAACATCGTACTAAGATACACACTATATAAAATCATCTCAATTGACAAGGGTACACTGATTATAATTGGCGCACCTCCTAAAAACGGTCAAGCACTTTTACTTAAACCGCATACAATATGCTGATGAGAGAAGGTTTAGTTTATTTGGGTAATACTATTTAATAGCAGGCTCTAACCACATCTTCTCATACTGCCGGAGTTTATTAAAGCACCACACCTGTTAAATCTAGGCGCATAAAACTAAAAACTACTTTTTACCACTAAATGTTTTATTTATTAATTAAAATTACATAAGACCCACAATGTTCTATCAAAAGTAAAAATAAATAAATAAACATCAGAAGCCATCATTACTAAAATATCAGCGCAAACAGAACACAAAGGAGCCAATGGCCCAACTACAATGTGTTAAGGTCACCAATACCAGCAATAATGGCCCCTAATGCAAAAAGGGCGTGATGTCATAATTCTCATTAAGCCCATGGGGGCTGATGGTGTTTAGTGTATGTATCCAATACATTTCCCTTTTTCCCAAAAGTTTGGAAACATCACCCCCCCTATCATCCAGTTTCACATGCTCGATCGCTTTAAAGGTAAAATTACTCAGCGACCCTCCGTTACAATTTAAAAAATGCCTAGGGACACTATGGTCTTTAAGTTTATTGGCTATACTTCTAGTATGCTCAAGTATTCGGAGCTTTAATTGTCGCTTAGTTTTTCCTATATAACGTGCTCCACATGAGCATTCTAAAAGGTAAATAACTGAGGTCGTCTGACAGTTGATCATACTTTTAATTTCCCAAGATTTTAACTTTTTACTGTCCCAGATTTTCTTTCTCTCTTTATCCATAAATGGACAAACTTTACAGTGATTACATGGGTAACATCCTGTTACACGAGTTTTACCTAACCAAGTCTCATCTGTTAATTTACTCAGATTGCTAGGCGCCAATGAATTCTTAAGTGATTTTGCTCTCCTAAACACCACTTGTGGACCTGCAGGAAAATGGTCCTTCAATATTGGATCAAGAGACAAAACACCCCAATGGTTTTTTAGAATTTTCTTAATTTCATTGCTATTTGTATTATACTTAGTAATAAAGGGCATAAAAGCTGAGTTTTGTTCTTTATTTTTCTCTTTGTATACTAACAATTGCTTTCTATCAAGATTATCTGCTTTCTCTTTACATTTGGTGACCAAGAAGAAATAAGAGAGGAAAAAGAGGAGGAAAGTACAAACAAACAAAGGAGGCAGAACCACTAACTGGCATTTTTAATTTGTCTGATTATGATTTAAAACAGGGAGAAATTATTTGTTAGAACCCTAACATTGAAAAGGCATTTCTTGAAAAATGATAAGAATGATAAGAAAAAAGTTTACAATGATGACATTCAGAATTTTACAGGCCTAAAGAAAGGTTCTAATTATTATCCGCTTGAATCTCGTGGAAGTTACATTGAGACTTTCTCTAAACTTATCTTAAAAGATTTAGATACACTTTGTCAGAGTGATAAAAGATGTAAAGATAACCTGGATAGAGATGAGCGAAAAGCCATAGCAGAATTAGAAGAAAATAATAACATCATAATAAAAATGGCCGACAAAGGAGGAGGTGTGGTCATATTAAATAGAACTGACTATCTAGAGGAAGCATTTAGGCTGTTGACAAGAAAACATATATGAAATTAACCACTGATCCCACTTCGAGAATAGTTGAGGAAATTAAGTTATTATTGGAGGATGGTTTTAGAAAGGGGTGTTTGAGTAGAGAAGAAATCAACTATATACATAATCCTTATCCTAGGCTGGCGATTTTTCATTATTTACCAAAGATCCATAAGCGGTTGACGAAACCCCCTGGTCGACCAATAATTGCCGGGATCGATTCTGCTACATCAAGATTATCTGAATATATAGATGTTTATATTAAAAATTATGTGTTGGGTTTGAAATCTTTCATAAAAGACTCTACTCATGTATTAAGAAATCTAGACTTAATGACTTGGGATTCTGATTATAGTTGGTGCACCATAGACATTGAATCCCTGTATACGTGCATTCCGCACAAAGAGGGACTTGAGGCAATTTATTTTTATTTGCGTAATGATGAAACCCTAAGTGAGGATCAGAAATCATTTTTGATAGAGTGTATACGATATGTCCTGAATAATAATTATTTTAAATTCCAAGGTCATTTTTATAATCAGCTATGCGGCTGCGCGATGGGGACCCCTTATGCCCCGAGCTTTGCTAATTTGTATTTGGGCAAATGGGAATCCAAAGTAATTTTCCATAATAATCCATTTTCAGAATTTATATACAGGTTTTTATAGGTATATAGATGATATACTAATTATTTGGAAGGGGACTGAGGATGATTTTAATAGATTTATGCTTTATTTGAATGCTAATTGTTATAGTTTGAAATTTACCTCTAATTATCAGAAGAATAAAATTGAATTTTTAGATCTAGTAATTGATTCAACGGATTGGAGTCCTGGTAAGAATATTAACACCTATACATATGTTAAGAAAGTTGATAGCAACAACTATGTACATTTTAAGAGCTGCCATCTGAAAATTTGGTTACGAATATTCCCTATTCACAGTTTCTGAGGGTAAAGAGAAACTGTGTAGAACAAGATAAATTTAATGAGCAAGCTGCACTTTATGAAAAAAGATTTTTAGAGAAAAAGTATCCAGCAGAATTGGTAACCAAATGTAAAGAGAAAGCAGATAGTCTTGATAGAAAGCAATTGTTAGTATACAAAGAGAAAAATAAAGAACAAAACTCAACTTTTATGCCCTTTATTACTAAGTATAATACAAAGAGCAATGAAATTAAGAAAATTCTAAAAAACCATTGGGGTGTTTTGTCTCTTGATCCAATATTGAAGGACCATTTTCCTGCAGGTCCACAAGTGGTGTTTAGGAGAGCAAAATCACTTAAGAATTCATTGGCGCCTAGCAATCTGAGTAAATTAACAGATGAGACTTGGTTAGGTAAAACTCGTGTAACAGGATGTTACCCATGTAATCACTGTAAAGTTTGTCCATTTATGGATAAAGAGAGAAAGAAAATCTGGGACAGTAAAAAGTTAAAATCTTGGGAAATTAAAAGTATGATCAACTGTCAGACGACCTCAGTTATTTACCTTTTAGAATGCTCATGTGGAGCACGTTATATAGGAAAAACTAAGCGACAATTAAAGCTCTGAATACTTGAGCATACTAGAAGTATAGCCAATAAACTTAAAGACCATAGTGTCCCTAGGCATTTTTTAAATTGTAACGGAGGGTTGCTGAGTAATTTTACCTTTAAAGCGATCGAGCATGTGAAACTGGATGATAGGGGGGGTGATGTTTCCAAACTTTTGGGAAAAAGGGAAATGTATTGGATACATACACTAAACACCATCAGCCCCCATGGGCTTAATGAGAATTCTGACTAGAGATGAGCGCCTGAAATTTTTCGGGTTTTGTGTTTTGGTTTTGGGTTCGGTTCCGCGGCCGTGTTTTGGGTTCGAACGCGTTTTGGCAAAACCTCACCGAATTTTTTTTGTCGGATTCGGGTGTGTTTTGGATTCGGGTGTTTTTTTCCAAAAACACTAAAAAACAGCTTAAATCATAGAATTTGGGGGTCATTTTGATCCCAAAGTATTATTAACCTCAAAAACCATAATTTCCACTCATTTTCAGTCTATTCTGAATACCTCACACCTCACAATATTATTTTTAGTCCTAAAATTTGCACCGAGGTCGCTGTGTGAGTAAGATAAGCGACCCTAGTGGCCGACACAAACACCGGGCCCATCTAGGAGTGGCACTGCAGTGTCACGCAGGATGTCCCTTCCAAAAAACCCTCCCCAAACAGCACATGACGCAAAGAAAAAAAGAGGCGCAATGAGGTAGCTGTGTGAGTAAGATTAGCGACCCTAGTGGCCGACACAAACACCGGGCCCATCTAGGAGTGGCACTGCAGTGTCACGCAGGATGTCCCTTCCAAAAAACCCTCCCCAAACAGCACATGACGCAAAGAAAAAAAGAGGCGCAATGAGGTAGCTGTGTGAGTAAGATTAGCGACCCTAGTGGCCGACACAAACACCGGGCCCATCTAGGAGTGGCACTGCAGTGTCACGCAGGATGTCCCTTCCAAAAAACCCTCCCCAAACAGCACATGACGCAAAGAAAAAAAGAGGCGCAATGAGGTAGCTGACTGTGTGAGTAAGATTAGCGACCCTAGTGGCCGTCACAAACACCGGGCCCATCTAGGAGTGGCACTGCAGTGTCACGCAGGATGTCCCTTCCAAAAAAACCCTCCCCAATCAGCATATGATGCAAAGAAAAAGAAAAGAAAAAAGAGGTGCAAGATGGAATTGTCCTTGGGCCCTCCCACCCACCCTTATGTTGTATAAACAAAACAGGACATGCACACTTTAACCAACCCATCATTTCAGTGACAGGGTCTGCCACACGACTGTGACTGATATGACGGGTTGGTTTGGACCCCCCCCAAAAAAGAAGCAATTAATCTCTCCTTGCACAAACTGGCTCTACAGAGGCAAGATGTCCACCTCATCTTCACCCTCCGATATATCACCGTGTACATCCCCCTCCTCACAGATTATCAATTCGTCCCCACTGGAATCCACCATCTCAGCTCCCTGTGTACTTTGTGGAGGCAATTGCTGCTGGTCAATGTCTCCGCGGAGGAATTGATTATAATTCATTTTAATGAACATCATCTTCTCCACATTTTCTGGATGTAACCTCGTACGCCGATTGCTGACAAGGTGAGCGGCGGCACTAAACACTCTTTCGGAGTACACACTTGTGGGAGGGCAACTTAGGTAGAATAAAGCCAGTTTGTGCAAGGGCCTCCAAATTGCCTCTTTTTCCTGCCAGTATAAGTACGGACTGTGTGACGTGCCTACTTGGATGCGGTCACTCATATAATCCTCCACCATTCTATCAATGTTGAGAGAATCATATGCAGTGACAGTAGACGACATGTCCGTAATCGTTGTCAGGTCCTTCAGTCCGGACCAGATGTCAGCATCAGCAGTCGCTCCAGACTGCCCTGCATCACCGCCAGCGGGTGGGCTCGGAATTCTGAGCCTTTTCCTCGCACCCCCAGTTGCGGGAGAATGTGAAGGAGGAGATGTTGACAGGTCGCGTTCCGCTTGACTTGACAATTTTGTCACCAGCAGGTCTTTCAACCCCAGCAGACCTGTGTCTGCCGGAAAGAGAGATCCAAGGTAGGCTTTAAATCTAGGATCGAGCACGGTGGCCAAAATGTAGTGCTCTGATTTCAACAGATTGACCACCCGTGAATCCTTGTTAAGCGAATTAAGGGCTGCATCCACAAGTCCCACATGCCTAGCGGAATCGCTCCCTTTTAGCTCCTTCTTCAATGCCTCCAGCTTCTTCTGCAAAAGCCTGATGAGGGGAATGACCTGACTCAGGCTGGCAGTGTCTGAACTGACTTCACGTGTGGCAAGTTCAAAGGGCATCAGAACCTTGCACAACGTTGAAATCATTCTCCACTGCACTTGAGACAGGTGCATTCCATCTCCTATATCGTGCTCAATTGTATAGGCTTGAATGGCCTTTTGCTGCTCCTCCAACCTCTGAAGCATATAGAGGGTTGAATTCCACCTCGTTACCACTTCTTGCTTCAGATGATGGCAGGGCAGGTTCAGGCATTTTTGGTGTTGCTCCAGTCTTCTGTACGTGGTGCCTGTACGCCGAAAGTGTCCCGCAATTTTTCTGGCCACCGACAGCATCTCTTGCACGCCCCTGTCGTTTTTTAAAAAATTCTGCACCACCAAATTCAAGGTATGTGCAAAACATGGGACGTGCTGGAATTTGCCCATATTTAATGCACACACAATATTGCTGGCGTTGTCCGATGCCACAAATCCACAGGAGAGTCCAATTGGGGTAAGCCATTCCGCGATGATCTTCCTCAGTTGCCGTAAGAGGTTTTCAGCTGTGTGCGTATTCTGGAAAGCGGTGATACAAAGCGTAGCCTGCCTAGGAAAGAGTTGGCGTTTGCGAGATGCTGCTACTGGTGCCGCCGCTGCTGTTCTTGCGGCGGGAGTCCATACATCTACCCAGTGGGCTGTCACAGTCATATAGTCCTGACCCTGCCCTGCTCCACTTGTCCACATGTCCGTGGTTAAGTGGACATTGGGTACAACTGCATTTTTTAGGAGACTGGTGAGTCTTTTTCTGACGTCCGTGTACATTCTCGGTATCGCCTGCCTAGAGAAGTGGAACCTAGATGGTATTTGGTAACGGGGGCACACTGCCTCAATAAATTGTCTAGTTCCCTGTGAACTAACGGCGGATACCGGACGCACGTCTAACACCAACATAGTTGTCAAGGACTCAGTTATCCGCTTTGCAGTAGGATGACTGCTGTGATATTTCATCTTCCTCGCAAAGGACTGTTGAACAGTCAATTGCTTACTGGAAGTAGTACAAGTGGGCTTACGACTTCCCCTCTGGGATGACCATCGACTCCCAGCGGCAACAACAGCAGCGCCAGCAGCAGTAGGCGTTACACGCAAGGATGCATCGGAGGAATCCCAGGCAGGAGAGGACTCGTCAGACTTGCCAGTGACATGGCCTGCAGGACTATTGGCATTCCTGGGGAAGGAGGAAATTGACACTGAGGGAGTTGGTGGGGTGGTTTGCGTGAGCTTGGTTACAAGAGGAAGGGATTTACTGGTCAGTGGACTGCTTCCGCTGTCACCCAAAGTTTTTGAACTTGTCACTGACTTATTATGAATGCGCTGCAGGTGACGTATAAGGGAGGATGTTCCGAGGTGGTTAACGTCCTTACCCCTACTTATTACAGCTTGACAAAGGGAACACACGGCTTGACACCTGTTGTCCGCATTTCTGGTGAAATACCTCCACACCGAAGAGCTGATTTTTTTGGTATTTTCACCTGGCATGTCAACGGCCATATTCCTCCTACGGACAACAGGTGTCTCCCCGGGTGCCTGACTTAAACAAACCACCTCACCATCAGTATCCTCCTGGTCAATTTCCTCCCCAGCGCCAGCAACACCCATATCCTCCTCATCCTGGTGTACTTCAACACTGACATCTTCAATCTGACTATCAGGAACTGGACTGCGGGTGCTCCTTCCAGCACTTGCAGGGGGCGTGCAAATGGTGGAAGGCGCATGCTCTTCACGTCCAGTGTTGGGAAGGTCAGGCATCGCAACCGACACAATTGGACTCTCCTTGTGGATTTGGGATTTCAAAGAACGCACAGTTCTTTGCGGTGCTTTTGCCAGCTTGAGTCTTTTCAGTTTTCTAGCGAGAGGCTGAGTGCTTCCATCCTCATGTGAAGCTGAACCACTAGCCATGAACATAGGCCAGGGCCTCAGCCGTTCCTTGCCACTCCGTGTGGTAAATGGCATATTGGCAAGTTTACGCTTCTCCTCCGACAATTTTATTTTAGGTTTTGGAGTCCTTTTTTTACTGATATTTGGTGTTTTGGTTTTGACATGCTCTGTACTATGCCATTGGGCATCGGCCTTGGCAGACGACGTTGCTGGCATTTCATCGTCTCGGCCATGACTAGTGGCAGCAGCTTCAGCACGAGGTGGAAGTGGATCTTGATCTTTCCCTAATTTTGGAACCTCAACATTTTTGTTCTCCATATTTTAATAGGCACAACTAAAAGGCACCTCAGGTAAACAATGGAGATGGATGGATTGGATACTAGTATACAATTATGGACGGGCTGCCGAGTGCCGACACAGAGGTAGCCACAGCCGTGAACTACCGCACTGTACTGTGTCTGCTGCTAATATATAGACTGGTTGATAAAGAGATAGTATACTCGTAACTAGTATGTATGTATAAAGAAAGAAAAAAAAACCACGGTTAGGTGGTATATACAATTATGGACGGGCTGCCGAGTGCCGACACAGAGGTAGCCACAGCCGTGAACTACCACACTGTACTGTGTATGCTGCTAATATATAGACTGGTTGATAAAGAGATAGTATACTCGTAACTAGTATGTATGTATAAAGAAAGAAAAAAAAACCACGGTTAGGTCACTGGTATATACAATTATGGACGGGCTGCCGAGTGCCGACACAGAGGTAGCCACAGCCGTGAACTACCGCACTGTACTGTGTCTGCTGCTAATATATAGACTGGTTGATAAAGAGATAGTATACTCGTAACTAGTATGTATGTATAAAGAAAGAAAAAAAAACCACGGTTAGGTGGTATATACAATTATGGACGGGCTGCCGAGTGCCGACACAGAGGTAGCCACAGCCGTGAACTACCGCACTGTACTGTGTCTGCTGCTAATATATAGACTGGTTGATAAAGAGATAGTATACTCGTAACTAGTATGTATGTATAAAGAAAGAAAAAAAAACCACGGTTAGGTGGTATATACAATTATGGACGGGCTGCCGAGTGCCGACACAGAGGTAGCCACAGCCGTGAACTACCGCACTGTACTGTGTCTGCTGCTAATATATAGACTGGTTGATAAAGAGATAGTATACTCGTAACTAGTATGTATGTATAAAGAAAGAAAAAAAAACCACGGTTAGGTCACTGGTATATACAATTATGGACGGGCTGCCGAGTGCCGACACAGAGGTAGCCACAGCCGTGAACTACCGCACTGTACTGTGTCTGCTGCTAATATATAGACTGGTTGATAAAGAGATAGTATACTCGTAACTAGTATGTATGTATAAAGAAAGAAAAAAAAACCACGGTTAGGTGGTATATACAATTATGGACGGGCTGCCGAGTGCCGACACAGAGGTAGCCACAGCCGTGAACTACCGCACTGTACTGTGTCTGCTGCTAATATATAGACTGGTTGATAAAGAGATAGTATACTCGTAACTAGTATGTATGTATAAAGAAAGAAAAAAAAACCACGGTTAGGTGGTATATACAATTATGGACGGGCTGCCGAGTGCCGACACAGAGGTAGCCACAGCCGTGAACTACCGCACTGTACTGTGTCTGCTGCTAATATATAGACTGGTTGATAAAGAGATAGTATACTCGTAACTAGTATGTATGTATAAAGAAAGAAAAAAAAACCACGGTTAGGTGGTATATACAATTATGGACGGGCTGCCGAGTGCCGACACAGAGGTAGCCACAGCCGTGAACTACCGCACTGTACTGTGTCTGCTGCTAATATATAGACTGGTTGATAAAGAGATAGTATACTCGTAACTAGTATGTATGTATAAAGAAAGAAAAAAAAAACACGGTTAGGTGGTATATACAATTATGGACGGGCTGCCGAGTGCCGACACAGAGGTAGCCACAGCCGTGAACTACCGCACTGTACTGTGTCTGCTGCTAATATATAGACTGGTTGATAAAGAGATAGTATACTCGTAACTAGTATGTATGTATAAAGAAAGAAAAATAAACCACGGTTAGGTGGTATATACAATTATGGACGGGCTGCCGAGTGCCGACACAGAGGTAGCCACAGCCGTGAACTACCGCACTGTACTGTGTCTGCTGCTAATATATAGACTGGTTGATAAAGAGATAGTATACTCGTAACTAGTATGTATGTATAAAGAAAGAAAAAAAAACCACGGTTAGGTGGTATATACAATTATGGACGGGCTGCCGAGTGCCGACACAGAGGTAGCCACAGCCTTGAACTACCGCACTGTACTGTGTCTGCTGCTAATATATAGACTGGTTGATAAAGAGATAGTATACTCGTAACTAGTATGTATGTATAAAGAAAGAAAAAAAAACCACGGTTAGGTCACTGGTATATACAATTATGGACGGGCTGCCGAGTGCCGACACAGAGGTAGCCACAGCCGTGAACTACCGCACTGTACTGTGTCTGCTGCTAATATATAGACTGGTTGATAAAGAGATAGTATACTCGTAACTAGTATGTATGTATAAAGAAAGAAAAAAAAACCACGGTTAGGTGGTATATACAATTATGGACGGGCTGCCGAGTGCCGACACAGAGGTAGCCACAGCCGTGAACTACCGCACTGTACTGTGTCTGCTGCTAATATATAGACTGGTTGATAAAGAGATAGTATACTCGTAACTAGTATGTATGTATAAAGAAAGAAAAAAAAACCACGGTTAGGTGGTATATACAATTATGGACGGGCTGCCGAGTGCCGACACAGAGGTAGCCACAGCCGTGAACTACCGCACTGTACTGTGTCTGCTGCTAATATATAGACTGGTTGATAAAGAGATAGTATACTCGTAACTAGTATGTATGTATAAAGAAAGAAAAAAAAACCACGGTTAGGTGGTATATACAATTATGGACGGGCTGCCGAGTGCCGACACAGAGGTAGCCACAGCCGTGAACTACCGCACTGTACTGTGTCTGCTGCTAATATATAGACTGGTTGATAAAGAGATAGTATACTCGTAACTAGTATGTATGTATAAAGAAAGAAAAAAAAACCACGGTTAGGTGGTATATACAATTATGGACGGGCTGCCGAGTACCGACACAGAGGTAGCCACAGCCGTGAACTACCGCACTGTACTGTGTCTGCTGCTAATATATAGACTGGTTGATAAAGAGATAGTATACTCGTAACTAGTATGTATGTATAAAGAAAGAAAAAAAAACCACGGTTAGGTGGTATATACAATTATGGACGGGCTGCCGAGTGCCGACACAGAGGTAGCCACAGCCGTGAACTACCGCACTGTACTGTGTCTGCTGCTAATATATAGACTGGTTGATAAAGAGATAGTATACTCGTAACTAGTATGTATGTATAAAGAAAGAAAAAAAAACCACGGTTAGGTGGTATATACAATTATGGACGGGCTGCCGAGTGCCGACACAGAGGTAGCCACAGCCGTGAACTACCGCACTGTACTGTGTCTGCTGCTAATATATAGACTGGTTGATAAAGAGATAGTATACTCGTAACTAGTATGTATGTATAAAGAAAGAAAAAAAAACCACGGTTAGGTGGTATATACAATTATGGACGGGCTGCCGAGTGCCGACACAGAGGTAGCCACAGCCGTGAACTACCGCACTGTACTGTGTCTGCTGCTAATATATAGACTGGTTGATAAAGAGATAGTATACTCGTAACTAGTATGTATGTATAAAGAAAGAAAAAAAAACCACGGTTAGGTGGTATATACAATTATGGACGGGCTGCCGAGTGCCGACACAGAGGTAGCCACAGCCGTGAACTACCGCACTGTACTGTGTCTGCTGCTAATATATAGACTGGTTGATAAAGAGATAGTATACTCGTAATTAGTATGTATGTATAAAGAAAGAAAAAAAAACCACGGTTAGGTGGTATATACAATTATGGACGGGCTGCCGAGTGCCGACACAGAGGTAGCCACAGCCGTGAACTACCGCACTGTACTGTGTCTGCTGCTAATATATAGACTGGTTGATAAAGAGATAGTATACTCGTAACTAGTATGTATGTATAAAGAAAGAAAAAAAAAACACGGTTAGGTCACTGGTATATACAATTATGGACGGGCTGCCGAGTGCCGACACAGAGGTAGCCACAGCCGTGAACTACCGCACTGTACTGTGTCTGCTGCTAATATAGACTGGTTGATAAAGAGATAGTATACTACTAATATTATATACTGGTGGTCAGGTCACTGGTCACTAGTCACACTGGCAGTGGCACTCCTGCAGCAAAAGTGTGCACTGTTTAATTTTAATATAATATTATGTACTCCTGGCTCCTGCTATAACCTATAACTGGCACTGCAGTAGTGCTCCCCAGTCTCCCCCACAATTATAAGCTGTGTGAGCTGAGCAGTCAGACAGATATATAATATATATAGATGATGCAGCACACTGGCCTGAGCCTGAGCAGTGCACACAGATATGGTATGTGACTGAGTCACTGTGTGCTGTGTATCGCTTTTTTCAGGCAGAGAACGGATTATAAATAAAAGTGGTGGTCACTGGTCACTATCAGCAAAACTCTGCACTGTACACTACTGAGTACTCCTAATGCTCCCCAAAATTAGTAAATCAAGTGTCTAAACGGAGAGGACGCCAGCCACGTCCTCTCCCTATCAATCTCAATGCACGTGTGAAAATGGCGGCGACGCGCGGCTCCTTATATAGAATCCGAGTCTCGCGATAGAATCCGAGCCTCGTGAGAATCCGACAGCGTCATGATGACGTTCGGGCGCGCTCGGGTTAACCGAGCAAGGCGGGAAGATCCGAGTCGCTCGGACCCGTGAAAAAAAACATGAAGTTCTGGCGGGTTCGGATTCAGAGAAACCGAACCCGCTCATCTCTAATTATGACATCACGCCCTTTTTGCATTAGGGGCCATTATTGCTGGTATTGGTGACCTTAACACATTGTAGTTGGGCCATTGGCTCCTTTGTGTTCTGTTTGCGCTGATATTTTAGTAATGATGGCTTCTGATGTTTATTTATTTATTTTTACTTTTGATAGAACATTGTGGGTCTTATGTAATTTTAATTAATAAATAAAACATTTAGTGGTAAAAAGTAGTTTTTAGTTTTATGCGCCTAGATTTAACAGGTGTGGTGCTTTAATAAACTCCGGCAGTATGAGAAGATGTGGTTAGAGCCTGCTATTAAATAGTATTACCCAAATAAACTAAACCTTCTCTCATCAGCATATTGTATGCGGTTTAAGTAAAAGTGCTTGACCGTTTTTAGGAAGTGCGCCAATTATAATCAGTGTACCCTTGTCAATTGAGATGATTTTATATAGTGTGTATCTTAGTACGATGTTTATAATAAAATAAGCCATTTGGTTTTAATATGTATTATGATATTGTATCTATAATATGTTTCAGTGTTGTGTATAAATGTTGTTTACGCTGCTGTTACTGTAGATTTTTAACTATGTATGTATATTGCATCAATTATGCTGCTTGGATATAAATTGTGTGTTGTACTGGTGCTAGCCACACCCCCTGACAAAGTCCCGAGACGAAATGCATTGGGCGTGGCCAGCAGGACTTGCGACGTGGATCCAGTGCCCTGATGATCGGCGTGTGAGGTCGGTTTGTAGTCCGTGTGGCTGGATGTCCACAGCGGCTGTTGGTATCCCTAGAGCAACGTTGTACATCGGTGTATGCTATCCGGAGGCTACACGAGCTGTCTACACTGCGCTGGTTACCTTTTACTTTTAATGTATGTGAGTGAATACTTTGCCAATATATATATATATATATATAGTCCAAAAGTAGGCACTCTCCAGACTTTAGCAAACTTTTTAAGGTATTTTAATCCAATACTCACAACATAGAAGTGCAAAACATAATCAGTTGCATGGCAGTGAAATAGCAGCTGAGTATATCAGGAGACAGCATAACTTTGGAATTGCTGGAG
Organism: Pseudophryne corroboree; assembly: GCF_028390025.1. Lineage (NCBI taxonomy): Eukaryota > Metazoa > Chordata > Amphibia > Anura > Myobatrachidae > Pseudophryne > Pseudophryne corroboree. Next base: position 299,540,217 of record NC_086448.1, read on the forward strand.
CAATGTACTCAAAAATTGGTACACATATGCCTTACAATCTGGAAACAAATACTGTGGGGGGAAGACACCCCTAGCACACCTAGGGGTGGGCCAGCAGCACAGACTATATCAGGACATGCATAATATGTCAGTGATGACATGGGCTGCATGTGACAAGGCCAGTGACATGATGTGAGGAGGGGAATGCAGGTAGCACAAACCCACACACTGAGAGTTATATAGTGGAAGTAGCATGGTCCCCCAGCAGCACAGAAGATATCAGGAGCTACATAATGTGCTGTGCTATATAAGAAACTGTAAAAAAAAATCGATAATTTTACAGGGGCACTGACATGATGTGAGCAGGGGAATGGAAGCAGCAGGAAGCCACAGACTGAGGGTTGTATAGTGAGAAGAGCAGGGTCCTTTGGGGGACCAAAAAGGGGTCCGGCTACTACATAAAGTGTGTCAGGGAAGCAAGATATGCTTATATACTAGATCTCCAACCAACACAAATTAACGAACAACTATCATTCTAATTTACCAAAGCACGGGTATTCAGCTATCAAAGCACGGGTATTCAGCTATCTACAATGTTATTCATACTGTGTTTTTAATATTATAATTTATTTTTATAAACAGACATTCGCCGGGTACTCCAGCTAGTATATATATATATATATATATATATATATATATATAGTGTAAAAAGTGCTGCAGCCTAAACCTAATAAACTTATTAGACAGTAAAAAGAATGTTATCTTGCAAAAAATGGCAGCACTCAGGGTAATTCCTTTCTTCGTTATGTACAGTATATATACTGTATATAATATCTACAGTGGGGCAAAAAAGTATTTGGACGGCCACCGATTGTGCAAGTTGACCCACTTAAGAAGATGAGAGAGGTCTGTAATTTCCATCATAGGTAAACTTCAACTGTGAGAGACAGAATCTGAAGAAAAAAACTAGGAAATCACATTGTATTATCTTTAAACAATTTATTTGTATTTTCTGCGGAAAAAAAATATTTGGACAATCAAAAAGTTTTACTCAATACTTTGTAATATAACCTTGGTTGGCAATTACAGAGGTCAAATGTTTCCTGTAGTTCTTGACCAGGTTTGCACACACTGTAACAGGTATTTTGGCCCACTCTTCCATGCAGATCTTCTCTAGATCTGTCATGTTTTGGGGCTGTCGCCGGGCAACACAGACTTTCAACTCCCTCCACAGATTTTCTATTGGGTTGAGGTCTGGAGAATGGCTAGGCCACTCCCGGACCTTGAAATGCTTCTTACGGAGCCACTCGTTAGTTGCCCGGGCGGTGTGTTTGGGGTCATTGTCATGCTGGAAGACCCAGTCACGTTCCATCTTCAACGCTCTTACTGAGGGAAAGAGATTTTTGCCCAAAATCTCACGATATATGGCCCCATTCATCCTCTCCTTAATACGGATCAGTCGTCCTGTCCCCTTTGCAGAAAAGCAGCCCCAAAGTATGATGTTTCCACCCCCATGCTTCACAGTGGGTATGGTGTTCTTGGGATGCCATTCATCATTCTTCTCCCTCCAAACACGGCGAGTGAAGTTTATACCAAAAAGTTAGATTTTGCTCTCATCTGACCATATTACATTCTCCCAATACTCATCTGGATCATCCAGATGGTCACTGGCAAACTTTAGACGGGCCTGGACATGTGCTGGCTTAAGCAGGGGGACCTTTTGTGTGCTGCAGGATTTCAATCCATGACGACGTAGTGTATTACTAATGATAACCTTTGTGACTGTGGTCCCAGCTCTCTTGAGGTCATTGACCAGGTTCCCCTGTGTAGTTCTGGGCTAATTCCTCACCGTTCTCAAGATCATTGATACCCCACGAGGTGAGATCTTGCATGGAGCCCCAGGTCGAGGGAGATTGTCAGTGATCTTGTATTTCTTCAATTTTTTAATAATTGTGCAGTTGATCTCTTCTCACCAAGCTGCTTGCCTATTGTCGAGTAGCTCATCCCAGCCTTGTGCAGCTCTACAATTTTGTCCCTGGTGTCCTTAGACAGCTCTCTGGTCTTGGGCATGGTGGAGAGCTAGCATTCTGATTGTTTGAGGGTGTGGACAGGTGTCTTTTATACAGATAACCAGTTCAAACAGGTGCCATTAATACTGGTAACGAGTGGAGGATAGAAGAGCTTCTTAAAGAAGAAGTAACAGGTCTTTGAGAGCCAGAAATCTTGCTGCTTGGTAGGTGCCCAAATATTTATTTTCCACAAGAATATATAAGTAAATTGTTTAAAAATCATACAATGTGATTTCCCGCTTTTTTTTTTTCAGATTCTGTCTCTCACAGTTGAAGTGTACCTATGATGGAAATTACAGACCTCTCTCATTTTTTAAGTGGATCAACTTGCGCAATCGGTGGCTGTCCAAATACTTTTTTGCCCCACTGTAAAAAAAATAAATAAATATATATATATATATATATATATATATATACACACAAACTACTGTATATAGAGTTCCCTGGAGAAGTCCTATATACTGTAAAAACGAAGGATGAAATGCATTGGACTGTGCTGTACAACCCTTTCCATTGATCCAGATGTTAAATAAGCATTTTTACAATATGTAATTTTACGGTCCATTACCTATGTTTTTTATGTCTGTTTTTATGTCATAAATTGGGTCTTTATACTACACTATTTGAGATTTTTTTTCTCTCTTGGGGAGTCTTTGGTTTTAAGGTGGAGGGTCTGGATCCCTTGGAATCTCTATAAGTGGACAGCTGAAATCCCACTGATATTGAATGCCCAGATTTAAAGGATACAGAGGCACTATTATTACAATATCTTCTGGATTTTTACACTTAAGGATCAGTCCAATTAGCCGCGATGAGCCATTGTGGCAGCGAGCTCTCTTTACTGTGGTTCGTATTCGCACAAAAGTGCTCGCCACCCCATAGAGGTCCAAGCAATTTTGTGTGAATTGGGGCTGATTTTAGCCTGCGAAGTGTGCGATATTGGGTGCCATTGCCTGCATTGAAATGCCGTGTAACTACTGAACTACATTTCATACATAATTTGACCTCTCTTCGTCTCCATTCACTATGCCAAAAAGCTAAAAATAGTCATTTTCATACTTAAATTCTTTTTCCCCTAAACTTAAGTTATGGAAGAAGTTAAGGGAAAACTGGTAAAGAGAGCACATAAAAAACACAAGCTATTTTACATTATTCACTAGTGTATAACTGCACAAAATGATTCATGAATCCCCTAAGGTTAAAAGCAAAAAAAGAAAAAGACAATCATGAGTTTGTGATTAATCTTAGCCAACTGTTTCTGCTATGTAAACTCTTATTTACTGTATAAGTCCTGTTCCTTATTGGTCATTCTTTTTCAACTTGGCTATAATAAAGCTCAATTTTCCATAAGACAGTAAGACAGTAAGAAATTATCTATCAGTATCTTCTACCATAAGACAAATGTAGTCTACCAGTCAGCCATGTTGACATTTACTCTCGGCTTGTCAAGAGGATACAAATTAACTGTGTACTACGTGGGAGGAATTTTTTTCTGAAAGATCACTTTTCACAGTAAATTCATGCAAATAAATACCGTGTGATGATTTGTCCAGTGCTTTTTTTCCCAGATTGTTGGCTTCAGTAGAATTACTGACAAATTAATTTAACATTCAAAATCAGCTCTGCATCCACTTTGTAGAAATGTAGCATACAGTGCAAAATATAGTTCTACTCGTAGTACTGTGCACATGGACGGAAAATCTCCACAAAGGGACAACTTCTGTAATATTTGTCATTTTTTTATTATTTTTATTATGTACGCTGATTCATTTATTTATCAGATGTTGCTACAGTACATGTTTTATATCTTTATTTTCTGAAACGCTGTCTTACACTTTATATGTATGCACAACTTTGTTATAGGTGAAGAGGTCAACCACTTTAAAAACACAGTACCTTAACAGCCTATATTCACGAAAATACAGTGGCGAAAGATTAAACACTGCAGTTAACCGATATATTTGTAGAAATAAATACTATTATTTTAAACCATAAAGTGGTTGTTTCAATATTTTCTGTTTCACGATAATTAGTGAGACTACACATATCTTTCTTTTTAAGTAATTCAGAGTTCGCAATATTCCAGGGTTCATACATTTGGCCAAACACTAAACTTTCTCTAGGGACAGCCTCTTCAGCGCCAGAGAATAACACAACTAAATACACTCTATTGCACATTGGGACTTCTTTGGGAGCTTCCTTAACCTCCGGGCTGCAGGACACCATACCTTCCCTTCACATGGTATTTACTTTAAAGGCTCTTTGTTGATGTAATAAAACAGTGTGGAATATTAATACACTAGTGCAAATTTATTATTAAAACATTTAAATATATACATTGGTGAATCCATGTAATATGATTAGCAAAGATGACTGGACATGTATGCTCATTTTTGCCTTTTTTATTTTACTGATGTCAATATTACATTTACAAACTATCTCAATTATCAAGGAACAACCAATCATTGAAGCTGATAGACATGTGGAACGCCATGTATCAAACAATATATTTGTATGCAAAGACTTGGTTCCTCTAATCATTTGCACAAAAAGGAAGGCTGCTCAAAGTGAAACAAGAACAAAATATCGGCCTGCATTTGATACTAGAATTGTCCTCTTATTACCCCATCTAATCTAATGATATAACTCTGTTTCTTAGGAGGACATCTTCTGCTCCAAATTCATAATGAATAACCATTTAATTTATACTATGTGTTTAAATAACAACATAAGACATAAGTGGTATGAAATTAGTCCGTTTTATTATTTAAATAGCAATATGGCAGCCACTTGACTTTATGCAAGTTCACTTTCAATAACATGGGCCAATTGCCCTAATAAAAATGGCAGAGAAGAGGCAGGTCTGTGAAGTGTGTTTTCATGGGCCCAATTTAAAATACTTTTGTAACAATATAAATCCACAAGCAAAAATTAAATCATCATATATGACAATCAAGGCGGCTTTGACAGTACTGTCTAGTCTCAGATCATCGTGTGCTACTTTGCACATTTCGGGCCTTATCCATTGTTTTGTGCAAGCAGAGTAGCCAAATGCTACCAATAGAAAATTTGCATGCTTGCAACCTACTGTATGCAGAGTCGGTCACAAATGCAGGTCTGTAGCTGCGACTCCCTACCCTTGACATACCTGGGTCATCAAATGGAGCTGGTGTACAATCAGAGGTGTAGTTCCACTGTGAGAACTGAAAATGATGAAAACTGCATTTTTTGGAGTTACTCAACAGAAGCCTATGGGCTTCTTGCCACATCCCGCCACCTCCGCCCTGCCCCAAGCGCCTTACACTCCTGTCCCCCTCACTTGTGTACAGTAAGCCTCCCGTCGTGCTCCCGAATCCTAACCTCCTTCCTAGTTGTCCTTCTGGCTGCAGGAAGGAGGAGCTCGGGACTGGCTGCAGATGTCACCTCCAGGGGGTAGGAGGTGACAGAGACCCCCGGACACCCCCTCACCCGGCACAGCAGGCTTCACAAAGGGCCTCTATTATCCTAATTCAATACTAATCGCATATGTTAGTACATATGCGATTAGTATCAATGTGAAATGTGGCAGAATGTGGCCGCCTTCTTAGTATATCCTGGCCCTAGTACCCAGATGCACATACACTAGAGTAGGAGGTTTTTTTCTGCCAACACTTAAAAACATTTGTGCAGGCTTCTCCTTCCCCAACTGAGATTAAAGCATTCTTAATTTGTGTAAAAGGAATGTGCACTGTAGTGTAAAGTGACTTTTAAAACACTGTTGCAGCAGTTTTAGGGATTTTAAATACATGGGTGTGCTTACTTTTCACTGTGTATGACCAATTGGACGCAGACTTCATCCACAGTTTACAACTTACACCAGCGTTATAGCACCAACAGCTCAGACCCCTCCAGTGGCTGACTCTGTTTTGTCATTTTAGCGGCACTTTGTGACTACACAACCTTACTGCACTTTGGCCCTGTCTGCACACCCACTGATGGCATCTGCACTCTCTTTAGAGACCAAATGAATGCCCTGCAGTTATAGGTAGTCTCACATTTGTCATAAAACTGAAATAAATGAAATACAAATTAAAATGCTACATGCACCCAAAGAAGTGCAACTCACATCTCTCTCTCTATCTGTCTGACTAAGGCCCTCTCATAAGAGGCAAAACTCAAATATATTTTCTCTTTTTACATATATGGGGTTTTTTTGTAAATAGAAACTTTTTCCTATTCCTTGCACTGCAATGATTTTGAAATATGACTGGTTATAAAAAAAAAACAATAGCACAGTGTTCTGATAAACACTGCAATTAGATTTCACAGCAGTGCACAGGGAAACAGAAAACATTATATGAAAGTATAGTCTCATGCCTTTAAGGTAAAGAGAGAGAGGATGGTTATTGATGATGCTTGGTCCAGTAGTGAGTGGAAAACAAAATGTTGCTTGACTGAAACCCTGTGGATTTTGTTGAATTAGCCACAGTAGATCAGAAAGCACTATAAACATGTTTATGTTCTACCACATTCCAATTACCTGCAGCAATGACTTGTCGTTATCTTCAATTTGCTGTTACCTTCTGCAGTAATATGCTAGAAGATGCTAATGAAATCACCTGCTTTAATACATATAGGCTTCTTCCTAGTAGGATGTCAATTCAAACCAAAAGTGCTACCCGGATCATGTAACATTCCGTTATGCTCAGTTTACAGCATCGACTTTGCAGCTGTTCTGTATAAACTACTTTTGGCTGGTTCCCCAGATTGTAGAAATTTAACGTCTGTATTTTATTTCCCTTAAGGTTATCGGGACACAGAGAGCAGAGAGGTGGCATAAGTTCTATGCTGCAATCAGTGATGGCTGGTACTGAACAACTTATATTAATGTGCCTTGCGACAAACAACTGTCAGTCTTATTTATTTTTGAAACAATATTTTTTATTTCAAGATAATCAAATGTCAAGGCTATAAATGTATAAAAAGAATACACAATGAAATAACTATTTACAGTAAAAAATGTAAGTACATTTCTAATTCTTATTTATCATTGTCTTCAATTATAAGAAATATAAAATTATTTAAGGGAAATTTAGGGAGCAGGGGAAAAGTCAAAAATATAAATAAATAAAATAAAATGATGGAAAAAAGTAACTTCATGGATGTTATTATAGATGAAGAAGTGACATCTAAACTAACAATATACTAAGAATACATTTAAAGAAAGGAAGATGAATGTTATATACTTAAAATGTCATTTTTCAGGAAAAATAAAAATTATAATGTAGTGTTTGAACACCAAATAAATCTCTCTGGAGACTTTGATACTGGGCAGCAGATACCAAACAACTGTTTATTTTCAACTGTGAACTGCACACACGGAATTACTGTACATCAATGTACCTACGGTATAGACAGAACAGTGCTCCAGCAGGTATATACTGTACATCTTCTGGGAACAGCAATAGAGCACAACTGTACAGTATATCACAGTATCAAAGTCCAAACGTGTTGGATTCTCAGTTTCGGGATGCCGGGGTCGGTCATATGATCATCGGCATCCCAAACGGGATATCATGCTACATCCATTTATTTCCATTTAAGATATAAAGTTCTTTTGTTGGTTATATGGATAGAAGGCGGAAGAGGCTCCATACAAAATCTAGTTTATGTACACTTTTTTCTGCCTGTAATACAAGGAATGCTAATTTACTGGAATTTCTAAACCAAAGGCACGAGATGGGAAAACCTAGGATAACTAAGTGACATTTGTTTGTAATATATCTTCAAGTAAATTTAGAATTGTCCAAACAAAAGATGGGTATATTTTGTCAAGTTGACCAAATAAGATACAAGTCAACCTTTCGGTTACAAACTCACCAGCACATAAGAGACACAGTTAAGAACTTTTATAGGAATTATCTTCAATTATAATAGCAAAATACAATTTGCATTTAGGGTTGTCCCAACCTTATGTAATTTGGTCTGCACCATTTAGCACTCCCCCTAGCTCATATTCCTGATTACCCTTCAGGATCGGTGCTAGGGTGTTGGGCGCCTCCCTTGCAAACTATAAATTTGCGCCCGCCCTCGGTGTGGTCTCACAAGGAAGGGGCATGGCCACACAATAGTACCCAAATTCAAATTACCTCACACAGTAGCAAAATCTTACATTACACTGCATGTAGTGCCCCTGATTCACATTATACCACATACTAGTGTTCCTTTTTCATGTTACAACAACGCCCACAGTAGTGCCCCTCATTCACAATGCCCATAGTAGTACCCCTTACACATGATGCCCCCAGTAGTAGCACACCTTATACATACAGTAATGCCTCTAGAAGTAGTGCCCGACACATACGGTAATGCTCACAACAGTAGTGCTGCTTACATGCATCATGCCTACAGTAGTAGTACTGCTTACACATAAAACCCACAGTAGTAGCGCCTCTTACACCACAGCCCATGGTTCACTTTAACCTACGGCAGTGGCGGCGGAGGAGGTGATCGGGCAGTATTGATCATAACCTCTGGTGGAGGGGGGAGGGCGAGTGGTCGGGCTGTACTGTAAGCTCCAGTTTCCAGGGGTGGAGGAAGGGCTTTACTGCCTGCGGCTGCACTTTAACTACCGCAGGCTCACATTGCATTACGGAATTACGGGTGTTGCCAATGGTACTGCGCCCACAGTGCATATGTGCTGTGTTCCAGGCACCGCTGGCACACACCTAATTACAGCCCTGGTATGCACTGGGGACAAGGCACGCTACTCACACAAGTCACCAGAGTAAGATAACCCCTTTGTGCTCAGACTGGCAATACCTGCGATAGGATGTTTACCCTGGCTAAATTATAACTGTGAGCATTCTCTACTAAGGTGTGCAGGATGATAACATAAGGTTGAAGAGTTGTTGGGGCCTCTTTTAGTTTTTAATTTAGTGCCAACACAGAGCAAAGTGACAGCAAGTCAGTCCTGTAATTGGGTGACTGAAAAATGTAGCAAGTTCTTTTCTAATCCTCTAGTAGACTTTTTTTTGAAGATGGGGATGTAACAAATGAAGGCCAAATGACCTTTCAACTTATTATCTCTACTATATTCCAATGACTTTCTATTGCTTATGAAATAATAATGTGTTAGCTACTATTACATTATCCATTGGAATTTATTCACTAAAATTAAGGGAAATGTCAGACTGTTCTTTATGAATCATGCTTCAATCCTGATCTTTGATCTTTTGATTACCGAAAGCTATATTTGCAATTCTAGAAATACCACTCTAATAGCTGATCACATTTTCATTTCTTTAGTGTATGCATATAAGGCTGTGTGTGCCCATTCACCATAAACAGCATTACACATTACTGCTGTGTGCAAGGAAAAGGAAACATACAATAGGCATTAGTTCTCAATTTACTACCTAAAGTTTCAAGTTGAACTAAATATATAAAATGAACATGACCATTGTCTGACATATTTTTTTATGCCTTGAAATGTATAAATGGGCCAGGCAAACTCACAGAATGTAATTGGTTTGTAAAAACAACATTTGGTAAATAAATGCCTTGATGTCAATATGACAGTATATTCCTTTCATATTTCCTAATACTAAATACACCACTATATATAGGGTAGTACCCCATGATCCTAACTGTGTGGAGTTTGTCTTTCCTCCACGTGCTTGCGTGGGTTTCCTCTGAACTCTTGGGGCTTGGTACAGTGATATCTCTGGGACCCCCTCAGAGTATAGTTTATATATATAAACCCCCTGATGAAGTCCAGATAGGATGAAACGCGTTGGGTGCTATGATACATACCCTCTCAAAAAGCTAAGAACCTTATTTATATACTTTTTTATGCTGATCTTATTTCCAATTTTTTACTGTTAGGACGTTTTTTCCTCCTGTCTTATCTAAGTTTGTACTATTAACTTTATACTAACTTATGTTTTATATACAGTTTTAGTGATTTCTACCTAATTTTTTGGCTCCTTGTAAAGGGCTATTATTTTATTTGCTTTTGTATTGGTGCCTATTACATTTATTAAATTTTTTTTTATCTTTTAATTTGAGTCTCCTCCTAGTATAAGACACCACTGGTCGCTTAAAATCACCTTATCCTCTTTTTCTTTTATACTATACATGAAGCACCTTACCAATGCTTCTTTCTTTAAGGTGTAGCTGACGCCCGAATATCTTAAAGGGAGTGTCTAGAAAAAGGAGACATTTTTTGCTCAATCATAAACATCCTGGTCTGCATTTTAGTACAAGTTGGTATCGCGGTTAAGCGCCGATAAGCTTTCCCCCATCATATATATATATATTAGTGATGTGCACCGGACATTTTTCGGGTTTTGTGATTTGGTTTTGGATTCGGTTCCGCGGCCGTGTTTTGGATTCGGAGGCATTTTGGCAAAACCTCCCTGAAATTTTTTTCTTGGATTCAGGTGTGTTTTGGATTCAGGTGTTTTTTTTCAAAAACCCCTCAAAAACAGCTTAAATCATAGAATTTGGGGGTCATTTTGATCCCATAGTATTATTAACCTCAATAACCATAATTTCCACTCATTTCCAGTCTATTCTGAACACCTCACACCTCGCAATATTATTTTTAGTCCTAAAATTTGCAACGAGGTCGCTGGATGACTAAGCTAAGCGACCCAAGTGGCCGGCACAAACACCTGGCCCATCTAGGAGTGGCACTGCAGTGTCAGACAGGATGGCACTTAAAAAAATAGTCCCTAAACAGCACATGATGCAAAGAAAAAAGAGGTGCACCAAGGTCGCTGGATGGCTAAGCTAAGCGACCCAAGTGGCCGACACAAACACATGGCCCATCTAGGAGTGGCACTGCAGTGTCAGACAGGATGGAACTTAAAAAAATAGTCCCCAAACAGCACATGATGCAGATATAAATATATATATAATAAAATTCTGCAATGTCCTCCTGCTATATACTGCGCACAACTACAATGCAGCACATATATGGATGGATAATATACTTGACGACACAGATCTAAAGCAATGGACTACTGTACCGTACTGCTATATATATATACTGGTGGTCAGCAAAATTCTGCACTGTCCTCTTACTATATACTGCGAACAACTACAATGCAGCATAGATATGGATGGATAGTATACTTGACGACACAGAGGTAGAGCAATGGACTACTGTACCGTACTGCTATATATATATACTGGTAGTCAGCAAAATTCTGCACTGTCCTACTATATACTGCGCACAACTACAATGCAGCACAGATATGGATGGATAGTATACTTGACGACATAGAGGTAGAGCAATGGACTACTGTACCGTACTGCTATATATATATATATATATATATATACTGGTGGTCAGCAAAATTCTGCACTGTCCTTTTACTATATACTGTGCACAACTACAATGTAGCACAGATATGGTTGGATAGTATACTTGACGACACAGAGGTAGAGCAATGGACTACTGTACCGTACTGCTATATATATATATACTGGTGGTCAGAAAAATTCTGCACTGTCCTACTATATACTGCGCACAACTACAATGCAGCACAGATATGGATGGATAGTATACTTGATGACACAGAGGTAGAGCAATGGACTACTGTACCGTACTGCTATATATATATATATACTGGTGGTCAGCAAAATTCTGCACTGTCCTCCTACTATATAATGTGCACAACTACAATGCAGCACAGATATGGATGGATAGTATACTTGACGACACAGAGGTAGAGCAATGGCCTACTGTACCGTACTGCTATATATATACTGGTGGTCAGCAAAATTCTGCACTGTCCTCTACTATATACTGTGCACAACTACAATGCAGCACAGATATAGATGGATAGTATACTTGACGACACAGAGGTAGAGCAATGGACTACTGTACCGTACTGCTATATATATATATATACTGGTGGTCAGCAAAATTCTGCACTGTCCTCTTACTATATACTGCGAACAACTACAATGCAGCACAGATATGGATGGATAGTATACTTGACGACACAGAGGTAATGCAATGGACTACTGTACCGTACTGCTATATATATATATATACTGGTGGTCAGAAAAATTCTGCACTGTCCTACTATATACTGCGCACAACTACAATGCAGCACAGATATGGATGGATAGTATACTTGATGACACAGAGGAAGAGCAATGGACTACTGTACCGTACTGCTCTATATATATATACTGGTGGTCAGCAAAATTCTGCACTGTCCTCCTACTATATACTGTGCACAACTACAATGCAGCACAGATATGGATGGATAGTATACTTGACGACACAGAGGTAGAGCAATGGACTACTGTACCGTACTGCTATATATATACTGGTGGTCAGCAAAATTCTGCACTGTCCTCTACTATATACTGTGCACAACTACAATGCAGCACAGATATAGATGGATAGTATACTTGACGACACAGAGGTAGAGCAATGGACTACTGTACCGTACTGCTATATATATATATATATATACTGGTGGTCAGCAAAATTCTGCACTGTCCTCTTACTATATACTGCGCACAACTACAATGCAGCATAGATATGGATGGATAGTATACTTGACGACATAGAGGTAGAGCAATGGACTACTGTACCGTACTGCTATATATATATATATATATATACTGGTGGTCAGCAAAATTCTGCACTGTCCTCTTACTATATACTGCGCACAACTACAATGCAGCACAGATATTTATGGATAGTATACTTGATGACACAGAGGTAGAGCAATGGACTACTGTACCGTACTGCTATATATATATATATACTGGTGGTCAGCAAAATTCTGCACTGTCCTCCTACTATATAATGTGCACAACTACAATGCAGCACAGATATGGATGGATAGTATACTTGACGACACAGAGGTAGAGCAATGGCCTACTGTACCGTACTGCTATATATATACTGGTGGTCAGCAAAATTCTGCACTGTCCTCTACTATATACTGTGCACAACTACAATGCAGCATAGATATAGATGGATAGTATACTTGACGACACAGAGGTAGAGCAATGGACTACTGTACCGTACTGCTATATATATATATATATATATACTGGTGGTCAGCAAAATTCTGCACTGTCCTCTTACTATATACTGCAAACAACTACAATGCAGCACAGATATGGATGGATAGTATACTTGACGACACAGAGGTAGAGCAATGGACTACTGTACCGTACTGCTATATATATATATATATACTGGTGGTCAGAAAAATTCTGCACTGTCCTACTATATACTGCGCACAACTACAATGCAGCACAGATAAAAATGGATAGTATACTTGATGACACAGAGGAAGAGCAATGGACTACTGTACCGTACTGCTCTATATATATATACTGGTGGTCAGCAAAATTCTGCACTGTCCTCCTACTATATACTGTGCACAACTACAATGCAGCACAGATATGGATGGATAGTATACTTGACGACACAGAGGTAGAGCAATGGACTACTGTACCGTACTGCTATATATATACTGGTGGTCAGCAAAATTCTGCACTGTCCTCTACTATATACTGTGCACAACTACAATGCAGCACAGATATAGATGGATAGTATACTTGACGACACAGAGGTAGAGCAATGGACTACTGTACCGTACTGCTATATATATATATATATATATATATATACATATACATATACTGGTGGTCAGCAAAATTCTGCACTGTCCTCTTACTATATACTGCGAACAACTACAATGCAGCACAGATATGGATGGACAGTATACTTGACGACACAGAGGTAGAGCAATGGACTACTGTACCGTACTGCTATATATATATATATATATATATATATATACTGGTGGTCAGAAAAATTCTGCACTGTCCTACTATATACTGCGCACAACTACAATGCAGCACAGAAATGGATGAATAGTATACTTGATGACACAGAGGAAGAGCAATGGACTACTTTACCGTACTGCTATATATATATATATATATGTGTACAAAGGAAGCTAGTAGCGCCACAGAAGTAGTATCAAAGTTTGTAAACAACAGTATTAGGAAGGAGAGTATTCTGAGTTAATTGTCAAGAGATATATATATATGTTACCTGGAGGACACTCCCTATAGGCTATTAGGGCGTCAGCTTATGGACCTCAAAAAATATATAGGCACTGGTACATATGCCTAGAGGGTTAGAAATGGGTACGGAAGGATGAGGTACTTACAAGCGACCAAAGGTGTCGAAATAATAATGTAAAAGCCAGGTGTTCAATAAATAAATAAAAATTAAATTTATTCTCAGAATACAATGCACTAAAAAAAGGGGGGGGGGGTGTTATATATAGGGTATATAGTTATTTTAAAACTTGTAAACAATTTTAAAAAATGCAACCTAATCAATAAAATCTGGTATAAAAGCAGCAGAGTTGAGGCTAAAAAGTTGTAACACATATACCAAAAATCAATGAAAGGTCCATAGAAACAAGAGCAATAAGTATAAAAACAAGTACAAAAAATGCAGGATGAGCATAAAAAAGGAATAAAAAATAGGTAAAAATGAGAGAGAGGTAGCTTAACTTCAATAGTGGAGGTATGTTCAGAGTGGTACCCAACGCGTTTCGTCCCTCATGGACTTCATCATGATGAAGTCCATGAGGGACGAAACGCGTTGGGTACCACTCTGAACATACCTCCACTATTGAAGTTAAGCTACCTCTCTCTCATTTTTACCTATTTTTTATTCCTTTTTTATGCTCATCCTGCATTTTTTGTACTTGTTTTTATACTTATTGCTCTTGTTTCTATGGACCTTTCATTGATTTTTGGTATATGTGTTACAACTTTTTAGCCTCAACTCTGCTGCTTTTATACCAGATTTTATTGATTAGGTTGCATTTTTTAAAATTGTTTACAAGTTTTAAAATAACTATATACCCTATATATAACACCCCCCCCCTTTTTTTAGTGCATTGTATTCTGAGAATAAATTTAATTTTTATTTATTTATTGAACACCTGGCTTTTACATTATTATTTCGACACCTTTGGTCGCTTGTAAGTACCTCATCCTTCCGTACCCATATATATATATATATATATACTGGTGGTCAGCAAAATTCTGCACTGTCCTCCTACTATATACTGTGCACAACTACAATGCAGCACAGATATGGATGGATAGTATACTTGACGACACAGAGGTAGAGCAATGGACTACTGTACCGTACTGCTATATATATATATATATATACTGGTGGTCAGAAAAATTCTGCACTGTCCTACTATATACTGCGCACAACTACAATGCAGCACAGATATGGATGGATAGTACACTTGATGACACAGAGGAAGAGCAATGGACTACTGTACCGTACTACTCTATATATATACTGGTGGTCAGCAAAATTCTGCACTGTCCTCCTACTATATACTGTGCACAACTACAATGCAGCACAGATATGGATGGATAGTATACTTGACGACACAGAGGTAGAGCAATGGACTACTATACCGTACTGCTATATATATACTGGTGGTCAGCAAAATTATGCACTGTCCTCTACTATATACTGTGCACAACTACAATGCAGCACAGATATAGATGGATAGTATACTTGACGACACAGAGGTAGAGCAATGGACTACTGTACCGTACTGCTATATATATATATATATACATATACATATACTGGTGGTCAGCAAAATTCTGCACTGTCCTCTTACTATATACTGCGAACAACTACAATGCAGCACAGATATGGATGGACAGTATACTTGACGACACAGAGGTAGAGCAATGGACTACTGTACCGTACTGCTATATATATATATATATATATATATATATATATATATATACTGGTGGTCAGAAAAATTCTGCACTGTCCTACTATATACTGTGCACAACTACAATGCAGCACAGAAATGGATGAATAGTATACTTGATGACACAGAGGAAGAGCAATGGACTACTTTACCATACTGCTATATATATATATATATATATATATATATATACTGGTGGTCAGCAAAATTCTGCACTGTCCTCCTACTATATACTGTGCACAACTACAATGCAGCACAGATATGGATGGATAGTATACTTGACGACACAGAGGTAGAGCAATGGACTACTGTACCGTACTGCTATATATATACTGGTGGTCAGCAAAATTCTGCACTGTCCTCTACTATATACTGTGCACAACTACAATGCAGCACAGATATAGATGGATAGTATACTTGACAACACAGAGGTAGAGCAATGGACTACTGTACCGTACTGCTATATATATATATATATATATATATATATATATACATATACTGGTGGTCAGCGAAATTCTGCACTGTCCTCTTACTATATACTGCGCACAACTACAATGCAGCACAGATATGTTTGGATAGTATACTTGACGACACAGAGGTAGAGCAATGGACTACTGTACCGTACTGCTATATATATATACTGGTAGTCAGAAAAATTCTGCACTGTCCTCCTACTATATACTGCACACAACTACAATGCAGCACAGATATGGATGGATAGTATACTTGACAACACAGAGGTAGAGCAATGGACTACTGTACCATACTGCTATATATATATATACTGGTGGTCAGCAAAATTCTGCACTGTCCTCTTACTATATACTACAATGCAGCACAGATATGGAGCGTTTTCAGGCAGAGAACGTAGATATTTGCAGCACACTTAACACAGATATTTGCAGCACACTGAGCACAGATATTTGCAGCACACTGAACACAGAAACTGAGAGAATGCCGCCACGTCCTCTTGCTATCATCTCCAATGCACGAGTGAAAATGGCGGCAATGCGCGGCTCTTTATATGCAATACGAATCTCGCGAGAATACGACAGCGGGATGATGACATTCTGGCGCGCTCAGGTTAACCGAGCAAGGCGGGAATATCCGAGGCTGCCTCGGAACCGTGTAAAATAGGTGAAGTTCGGGGGGGTCCGGATCTCAACGAACCGAACCCGCTCATCTCTAATATATATATATATATATATATATATGAAACTAGTGAAGATAAGGGCGCCTATTTAGTGTTTCTTTAAAGAATTGATATGAAGTGAATCAAGTGGTAATGTATGGACATCACTTATCTGGTATATACACTTTCTTCGGTCTCATGACCAGTGCACATATGTAAAAAGAAATAAAACAGAAATATCATAGCGCGTACAGTTTTAAAGCATATTTCATCATAAAAAATAGAAGTAGTTGTATCTAAAAAACCTCCTAAGGATAAGCAAATCCTCAATGGTAAAAATCCACCAGCAGGGATTATTGGGGTTTTTCACAAAATTTGAATACAACATATAACATAGAAGGTATAAAATAGTAAAAATGCAAGCGTACAGAAGATAACAAGATTCGAGCTTATCAATCTGTATGTACAATCGGGTACATCCTGTTTTCCATAAAAATCCAATATTGGTAAAAATGCAAACGTACAGGAAATCTGAGTTAAAAAAGCTTATCTGTCCATAAGGAGGTCTCAGGTACAGCAGTCCCAACGCGTTTCGTCAGCAGTATGACTTCATCATGGGGATATTTTTTATGGTGAAATATGCTTTAAAACTGTACGCGCTATGATATTTCTGTTTTATTTCTTTTTACATATGTGCACTGGTCATGAGACCGAAGAAAGTGAATATACCAGATAAGTGATGTCCATACATTACCACTTGATTCACTTCATATCAATTCTTTAAAGAAACACTAAATAGGCGCCCTTATCTTCACTAGTTTCATATTTATCCTTTATGTGCCATCCAAGCACATATCACATTGTTTAAGGTTGCGGCCACCCATTAATTGGGTTAGTTTTATATTTTTTACGTTATATATATATTTATTCTTTTAAAATCACAGATTCACGTGCACTCTTAGTGCCCACTGAACGTTACCCGTGCGCCCCCGCATCTATTTGTTTTTTTTTATATATATATATATATATATATATATATATATATATAATTGCAAATGATGGAGCGCGCACTCGTGAAAATCTGGATGAAAGAATACTTTACTTTGTGTATACATTCACATACATGTAAGTTTAAAAAGGCAAGCTCAGCCGGCTCCACAGTCGGGAACACCCAAGGACAGCACGTTCACTCGGCAGTGTATCTCGGATGGAGCTGATCGCTGACTCTGGACCCAGCGAATGACGTCCAACCGCCTACGTCCTCAAGCCTCGCCCAACGGGTTTTGTCGTTAAGGACTTCATCAGACCTTGGGTGGTCCCGACTGTGGAGCCGGATGACCTTGCCTTTTTAAACTTATATGTATGTGAATGTATACACAAAGTAAAGTATTCTTTTATGCAATTTTGTGCGCTCTCCATCATTTGCAATTCTAGATACTTCTCCTGGCTGGAGTGGATGAGCTGGCACGACATGTTAAACTACATACATCTGGAGTGATATGGTGGTTGCGCGGACTTAAATTTCCTATTTGTATATATATATATATATATATATATATATATTTATTAAAGTGCAACTGAATTTGCTGCGCTATATAAGAGACTATTAATAAAAAAAAAAAAAATATATATATATATATATATACACATATATAAATATGTGGGCAGTACGGATAGTGTAACGGTTAGCATTACTGCCTCAAAGCACTGAGGTCATGGGTTTGATTCCCACCGTGGCCCTAACTGTGTGGAGTTTGTATATTCTCCCCGTACTTGCGTGGGTTTCCTCCGGGTGCTCCGGGTTCATCTCACAATCCAAAAATATACTGGTAGGTTAATTAGATTGCAACAAAAATTAACCCTAGTGTGTCAGTGTGTGCATGTGGTAGGGAATATAGACTGTAAGCTCCACTGGGGCAGGGACTGATGTTAATGGCATAATATTCTCTGTAAAAGTGCTTTTGAATATGTGTACATTATATAATTAATTGTTAATAAATAAATAAATAAATCTCTCCTTCCTCTCCCACACACACACACCACAGTCTGTGTCTCCCTCTCCTTCCTCCACCCACCCCACAGTCTGTCTCTCCCCAATGATTCTATGCTGAATTCCCAGCTTCATCACCCCATCCCAAAGCCTTGTATCCCCTCACTAATCCACTGTTACCCCAGGAAGAGACTCACCTGCACTGCACTCCCCAGTATCCAACCCCTCACACCACACAGCAGGTAAAATGCAGCCCTAACACCCAACCAGAAGAGGCCAGTAATTGCAAAATATATCCACTGTACTATACCATATGTCATCTTGAATGGAGTGTAAACTGTTAGGACATGGACATACTGCCCCTGTAAGCTGTCCTACTTAGTAAATATGTATATTTAATTAAAAATAAACAAATGTCATAGTGGCTCAAGTGGATGAATCCCCTTGTTCATGGCTACTGCTAATCACTGCAGATACTGCCACAGCCATACTCTCCCGGCCTCACTGCTCAATGTCCACCCCACTGCTCGTGGAGGTTGTCGGCCTAGGAAGGGCCTTTACAAAGTGGAGAGGAGGCCTGTTGTCCAGACTCATTGCCAGACCCTGTGATGATCGGCAATCAACTTCTCCACATGTCCAGTTTGGGGCACCATTCGGACTAGGCTGCTGGAGTGGTGGTTGCTGTTTGCACCATCTTTAATGTTCTGCCACTGTCTGCTGCCTGTTGCCTAGCACTTCCATAATAAGTCTAATGCCACCAGATCTACTCCTGCTGAGCACCCACCCTCCCATCCGTGTGAGCTTAAGAAACCCCATGCATCTGGGCCATAATCAGAGATGCTTCCCATTGGCACCAGTATACCACAGCTGCTTGGGCCTCACCTCAGCATCAGGACTGGGCCTCCACTTCTGGCTGGGAACATCAGGACCGTTCAAGATGAGCAACGAGCTGAGGGAGGGAACACCAGTACTGCCCTCTGAGCAAGGAGGGGTATGCCAGATCAGCCTCACTGGGGATAATTACTATTGGACATTAGTAGGTCTCCACATTCACACATTTGCTCGAGACCAGGATATTTATACACCAGTTTAGAAACATAGTGCATGTTATACCAGTTTGCCTCCTTCAATCTATTATGTGCAAATGTGTTTTAATATTGTACTGTCTCCCCACTTCAACTTTCTCTATAAGTTCCCACTGTATGCCTCACCCCTGTTAGAGGCTCATCCTGCCCACTGTAATTCTATGTAGTGTCCCCTAGATGTCTGTATTGCCGAGTACCCAAGGGCGGGATGAGCACCCCAATGAAGTGCTGATGCGGGGAGTATCATGTTATCTCTCTGTTCATTTGCATGTCTCATCTCCATGTATTGCTTATTCGTACAGTATTTTGTAATCAATGTAGTGCGCCAAACATTGCTGTCTCGCATAGTACTCTGTGTAGAATAAGGGGCGCATGGTTGTGAGGAACCTGCAAGGATCACACTTAATTTATTGATCTCTTCCATTGTGTCATTTCCAGGCAGCGCCTATTCTGGCCAGTGGGCTGAAAAATTTGTTTATGAAGCATACAAAAATAAAGCAAAATAACATAAAAAGCCATCTGTGGCCCTTAATGATGAGCCTGCTGGTACATTGTCATTGGGTGCCCACACAGAGCCTCTCCAGCCTGATGTAGAGAGGGAAAAGCCTAATCTGGGTAGGTATCTGGTTTTGGTGGATGGATATCTCAGACCTGTGTCAGAGTTATTGGCAATTGGAGCAGTGTTGTGCTGAAAGTTCTGAGGTTTTATGTAGTTCCTTCTCATAGAGGTGGAAGGACTTAATGTTCAGAGGATGCAGGAAGATGCAGTGACTAGCACTAGGTAGTTGACAAAAATGAGTGCAGGGGCGCAGAGTCTTGCCCCACCTGTAGTCTTCTCCATGGAAACCCACAAGGAGATTTGGGTTTGTCCTCACCCGGCGGGCCAGTCCGGTCCGGTCCCCCAGACTGCGTCACGTGGGCTAGCAGTAAAGGCTGGGAATGCAGGTAACTGTAGTATTGGACAGGAACCAATATAATCTGTATTATCGGAATGGAACCGATGGTATCTGTAACTGATGGTATCTGTATTATTGGACTGGAATCGATGGTATCTGTAACCGATGGTATCTGTATTATCAGACTGGAACCAACAGTATCTGAACCGATGGTATTTTTATTATCTGACTGTAACTGGTGGCATCAGTAACTGATGGTATTTGTATTATTGGACTGGAACCGATGGTATCTGTAACCGATGGTATCTGTATTGTCGGACTGGAAATTATGGTGACTGTAATAGGACCATAGTGCTGACCGGGCTGGATTCAAAATGATGACACTGGCCTGATTACTGGGCTGGATCCGGAATGATGACACTGGAGTGCTGACCGGACTGGATCCGGAATGATGACATTGGATGATCCTCTGGAAATGCAGATGGTAATACAGGAAGCAAATTGAGAAGCTCAGAGAATGGTACTGTGCATTAGCTGAATACCCAGAGAAGCGCAGCTTCAAAGTTCACACACAGAGCTGTGTGACTTATGGCACTGGTAACCTGAAGACTGAGAAACAGGAAGCTTTAAACCCCTAGGTAACACAGGATTGGTTGGGAGTGTCAGCATCGCACACAGAGGACCCAGCTCAGGTGATTGAGGTTCTAACGGGTGTATCCTGCTGGTCTGCATGTTTCTGGGGGCATCCCTTGGAGATACTAAACCCCAAGAGGAAGTGTGGAGGTGATAGGGGCCCTGGTGGAGTAAGGAGAAAGTGGGTCCTGCTGTGGTGAGGTCAGGTCTCAGGTCTTATTTTGCTGCCTCAAGTGGGTCAGATCTGTGAGGCTCTTCCTCTTAGCGTGGGCGTCAGGAGGTCTAGATGCTGGAGAGCAAGTCAGGGTGCAATTGCTCAGTCCAAAATGGTAATGTATCGTGAATATATTGTAATAGTGTAACAGTCTTGATATACATGTGTGAGTACATGGGGTTATTCTAATCACTCAGACACAGAACCCAAGAAACCAAAATGATGGTTTATTTCTCACAGCACACAGGAATAGATAATTCACAGGAAACAGAAGTAAATATAGCCCAGAAACAGTATACAGGTAGCAGTCCAGATAGTAAGTCCCAGTAGAGGATTTAAGTCCACAGCAATTCCGTGCAGAAGTTCCAGATAAACAGGTCCATACAGCAGAACTATCACTGAGTCCACACAGCAGTGATAGCAGATTAGTCCATGCAGTAGTAAGTACATATAAGTCCACACAGCACTGTTGATGCGTTCCACAAGGTACCCTGGCAGAGAATCATCCCTTAGCCAGAGTCCTGCAACTAACATCCGGAGCTGACCTGCGCAACCTCTTTCAAAACCTTCCAAATGACCATCATGCCACGCTCACCTGGGGAGGAGACGTAGGTTCCTGATTGGTGGGATCCCACCGCAGGTATTTCCCTACTCCTTCCCACAGCTGGCCTTCTCCTGCTGACCACATGCTGGGTCAGGCTCCGCGTTGTCTGTGAGAGACCAGGATGTAACAGGGGACAGTAAACAGAAGGCACAATGACAGGGAAATTGGTTTAAGTCCTGATTTTCCCCTGTGGAGGAGAAGCTTCAAAGAGACATTACCTGGTCCTCAAATGTATTTCCTGTGTGACCATATGAGGATCAAAGATGGGCTCAAAAGGCATAGCAATGATAACTTGTAATAACCTCATACCAGACTGGCATTCTCCTACAATAACATGACATCACTATGTGCCAGGTCACAGCACACCTGTATTTACCTGGGTAAGATTATAGTTCAGAATATTTTGGCTAATGGATGAACACACACATGGGGTAATAGTGACACAAGCCAGAGAGACATGGGAACAGAAGGAATAAAAAGTACATTAAACGCTATAAAGATTGAAACACCACAAATACAGTATTAGCCCCTGCCTATATCTTTACAACATGTATTATGATTTTATTTTTATATAGAACTGAAAAATATGTAAGTGAACTGTAGCAGAAAAAATATTTTGAAAGTATAATAAATATGTTAAACTGGAGAAATTCTTGGAATAGTACATAAGAAAAATTGGAATTGTGTGGGAGGAAAACATTGCCACATTGTTAAAAAGACAGGCAAAAGCAATAGACGAGCTACAATATGTAAGATAATAGATGGAAAACAGCATGGGGTGCAGCATTGATGAGTAAATGTATAACACACATGGTTTAATACACCACATTTACAATAACATACACATCTAAGCTATGTACATCATATATTTTGTTGTCATGTGTTACTGTTTAATTCATTTCCCATCTATGTTACTGTCTTGGCATACTGTGTCCATAATGTTTTGTTGTAGCTGTTACAGCAATATTTATACTATTTTATTTCCACACACTGCACAGTTTATGCACTGAAAGTATTTTATGTGTGAATTTATCCTGACAATATGGACATTTGCCAACACAGCTACTGAATTTTGACATTATAATGTGCATTTGAAGGCAAAATGCCAGTGCAATTTAATGAAACAAGATTAAAAGGATTTTTTCCCCATGAACACGCAGAGATTCAATTATAATATAATACATGGGCATTTATGAATGTGTCTTTGATTTCAAATGTAAATGAAAGGTATACACTTCCTTTTAGGGCATGTTATCTGAGCCATTTATATGTGGAGTAAACAAATCATGACCATAACCGAGGTGATTTACTAAATTATACGTAGCAGCACGTATATGTTAGTTGTAGATTCCCTTTAACAATTTTGGATATTTAAAGGGCATCCAATTACCTTCAACTTATTCACTGGTGTGAGTAGGTGTGACTGCATGACTGCATCCCACTGATTCACAGAGTTTCATTTGCAGCATAGGGCTACGAGGGGTGCGAGTTCAGGTATCATTGTCAGCTGTAACGGCAACTCGCACTTTTTGCGGGGAACAGGATTACATATTTTTTGGCACATCTGGAGCACTATTTAAATTGCAGCCCACAGGTGTCATCCCACCAACTTGAACAAGCTGGAGCAAATTGTAAACAGTGTGAAAATGTGGTAGCAATTTACCCCGCAGACTGTTATGGCAGCAAAATGTTGTTCTACCTATTGGCAGACCATTCACCCTATAGAATGTATATGTGGCAGCAGTGTGTGATGGAGGTTAGTCCACGCGATAGATAACTTAACGAGGTCTTGGGTTTATTAACCAGGTAGAACAGGTTCACAGGATGATACGGGGTCAATGCAGCAGGTATGACTAGGATTAATAGATACACAGCGCATTTAATGATGTATGCACCAGATCCAGACAGGAACATATAGGGTAGCGCAGCCGGTGTATTGACAGATCTGTGTCTATATAAAGAGGTGGCAGTCGAGTATGCATGCTGTCTCTCTCTCTTTTTACATGTCAATATAAACGAAGTCTCTCTGCTAGACGGGGTTGGGACTGCACAGCTGTACCTGAGATTATCCCATGGACAGATAAGCACTTACTTTTAGTTGTTTTAATGTTCATTGTGTAAAATAAATATTGAACCTCTTGACCAAAACCTAACGACCAGTGATACAGTACCTGTTTGGGAAATGAATACCCCTAAAACGTGGTTATGTAATTTTAAATGTTTTAAATGGTTCTTAAAACAGTGTAATTTTATTTAGCAGTGCACACTGTTTTATTTATTTTTATCCTCTGCTGAAGTCTATGGCTGGTCATGTGACAGAAGAAACTCGCAAATAGATAAGCAGAAAAAGTTTCTTATTTGGCTCCACATCACGACACTCTTGCACTCTATCCTCATCAGAATTAAGACTGTGTTATGATATATGACTTGATCTACACTATCGGGTGCTCATCTCTCCTCTACTACAGAAAAAAAAATTATATATATATATATATATATATTAGTGATGAGCGGGTTCGGTTCCTCAGAATCCGAACCCCCCCGAACTTCACCCTTTTTTGCACGGGTCCGAGCAGACTCGGATCTCCCGCCTTGCTCGGTTAACCCGAGCGCGCCCGAACGTCATCATCCCGCGGTCGGATTCTCACGAGATTCGTATTCTATATAAGGAGCCGCGCGTCACCGCCATTCTTCACTCGTGCATTGGAGATGATCGTGAGAGGACGTGGCTGGCGTCCTCTCAGTTTCTATGTTCAGTGTGCTGCAAATATCTGTGCTCAGTTTGCTGCAAATATCTGTGCTCAGTGTGCTGCAAATATCTGTGCTCAGTGTGCTGCAAATATCTACGTTCTCTGCCTGAAAAATGCTCCATATCTGTGCTGCATTGTAGTATATAGTAGGAGGACAGTGCAGAATTTTGCTGACCACCAGTATATATATAGCAGTACGGTTCAGTAGTAGCCTGCTCTACCTCTGTGTCGTCAAGTAAACTATCCCATCCATACCTGTGGTGCATTTAAGTTTTGCACAGTATATATATAGTAGGAGGACAGTGCATAATTTTGCTGACCACCAGTATATAATATATAGCAGTACGGTACAGTAGTCCACTGCTCTACCTATGTGTCGTCAAGTATACTATCACATCCATACCTGTGGTGCATTTAAGTTTTGCACAGTATATATATATAGTAGGAGGACAGTGCATAATTTTGCTGACCACCAGTATATAATATATAGCAGTACGGTACAGTAGGCCACTGCTCTACTTACCTCTGTGTCGTCAAGTATACTAACCATCCATCCCTGTGGTGCATTTAAGTGGTGCGGTGTATATATAGTAGGAGGACAGTGCATAATTTTGCTGACCACCAGTATATAATATATAGCAATACAGTACAGTAGGCCACTGCTCTACCTACCTGTGTGTCGTCAAGTTTACTATCCATCCATACCTGTGGTGCATTTTAGTTGCTCTGCGGTGTATATATAGTAGGAGGACAGTGCATAATTTTGCTGACCACCAGTATATAATATATAGTAGTACGGTAAAGTAGGCCACTGCTCTACCTACCTCTGTGTCGTCAAGTATACTATCCATCCATCCCTGTGGTGCATTTAAGTCGTGCGGTGTATATATAGTAGGAGGGCAGTGCATAATTTTGCTGACCGCCAGTATATAATATATAGCAGTACGGTACAGTAGGCCACTTCTCTACCTACCTCTGTGTCGTCAAGTATACTATCCATCCATCCCTGTGGTGCATTTAAGTGGTGAGGTGTATATATAGTAGGAGGGCAGTGCATAATTTTGCTGACCGCCAGTATATAATATATAGCAGTACGGTACAGTAGGCCACTGCTCTACCTACCTCTGTGTCATCAAGTATACTATCCATCCATGCCTGTGGTGCATTTAAGTGGTGCGGTGTATATATAGTAGGAGGGCAGTGCATAGTTTTGCTGACCGCCAGTATATAATATATAGCAGTACGGTACAGCAGGCCACTGCTCTACCTACCTCTGTGTCGTCAAGTATACTATCCATCCATACCTGTGGTGCATTTTAGTTGTGCGCAGTATATATAGTAGGAGGACAGTGCATAATTTTGCTGACCACCAGTATATAATAAATAGCAGTACGGTACAGTAGGCCACTGCTCTACCTACCTCTGTGTCGTCAAGTATACTATCCATCCATCCCTGTGGTGCATTTAAGTGGTGCGGTGTATATATAGTAGGAGGACAGTGCATAATTTTGCTGACCACCAGTATATAATATATAGCAGTATGGTACAGGAGGCCACTGCTCTACCTACCTCAGTGTCGTCAAGTATACTATCCATCCATCCCTGTGGTGCGGTGTATATATAGTAGGAGGGCAGTGCATAATTTTGCTGACCGCCAGTATATAATATATAGCAGTACGGTACAGTAGGCCACTGCTCTACCTACCTCTGTGTTGTCAAGTATACTATCCATCCATCTCTGTGGTGCATTTAAGTGGTGCGGTGTATATATAGTAGGAGGGCAGTGCATAATTTTGCTGACCGCCAGTATATAATATATAGCAGTACGGTACAGTAGGCCACTGCTCTACCTACCTCTGTGTCGTCAAGTATACTATCCATCCATCCCTGTGGTGCATTTAAGTGGTGCGGTGTATATATAGTAGGAGGGCAGTGCATAATTTTGCTGACCGCCAGTATATAATATATAGCAGTATGGTACAGTAGGCCACTGCTCTACCTACCTCTGTGTCGTCAAGTGTACTATCCATCCATCCCTGTGGTGCATTTAAGTGGTGCGGTGTATTTATAGTAGGAGGGCAGTGCATAATTTTGCTGACCGCCAGTATATAATATATAGCAGTACGGTACAGTAGGCCACTGCTCAACCTACCTCTGTGTCGTCAAGTTTACTATCCATCCATTCCTGTGGTGCATTTCAGTTGTGCGGTGTATATATAGTAGTAGGCCATTGGTATTGATATATTACTGGCATATAATTCCACACATTAAAAAATGGAGAACAAAAATGTGGAGGATAAAATAGGGAAAGATCAAGATCCACTTCCATCTCGTGCTGAAGCTGCTGCCACTAGTCATGGCCAAGATGATGAAATGCCATCAACGTCATCTGCCAAGGCCGATGTCCAATGTCATAGTAGAGAGCATGTAAAATCCAAAAAAATAAAGCTCAGTAAAATGACCCAAAAATCTAAATCAAAATCATCTGAGAAGCGTAAACTTGCCAATGTGCCATTTACGACACGGAGTGGCAAGGAACGGCTGAGGGCCTGGCCTATGTTCATGGTTAGTGGTTCAGCTTCACATGAGGATGGAAGCACTCATCCTCCTGCTAGAAAACTTAAAAGAGTTAAGATGGCAAAAGCACAGCAAAGAACTGTGCGTTCTTCTAAATCACAAATCCCCAAGGAGAGTCCAATTGTGTCGGTTGCGATGCCTGACCTTCCCAACACTGGATGGGAAGAGGTGGCGCCTTCCACCATTTGCACGTCCCCTGCAAGTGCTGGAAGGAGCACCCACAGTCCAGTTCCTGACAGTCAAATTGAAGATGTCACTGTTGAAGTACACCAGGATGAGGATATGGGTGTTGCAGGCGCTGGTGAGGAAATTGACAAGGAGGATTCTGATTGTGAGGTGGTTTGTTTAAGTCAGGCACCCGGGGAGACACCTGTTGTCCGTGGGACGAATATGGCCATTGACATGCCTGGTCAAAATACAAAAAAAATCACCTATTCGGTGTGGAATTATTTCAACAGAAATGCGGACAACTGGTGTTAAGCCGTGTGTTGCCTTTGTCAAGCTGTAATAAGTAGGGGTAAGGACGTCAACCACCTAGGAACATCCTCCCTTATACGTCACCTGAAGCGCATTCATCAGAAGTCATTGACAAGTTCAAAAACTTTGGGTCCACTGCCAACTAAATCCCTTCCTCTTGTAACCAAGCTCTTGCAAACCATACCACCAACTCCCTCAATGTCAATTTCCTCCTTAGACAGGAAAGCCAATAGTCCTGCAGGCCATGTCACTGTGTCAAGTCTGACGAGTCCTCTCCTGCCTGGGATTCCTCCGATGCATCCTTGAGTGTAACGCCTACTGCTGCTGGCGCTGCTGTTGTTGCTGCTGGGAGTCGATTGTCATCCCAGAGGGGAAGTCGGAAGACCACTTGTACTACTTCCAGTAAGCAATTGACTGTCCAACAGTCCTTTGCGAGGAAGATGAAATATCACAGCAGTCATCCTGCTGCAAAGCGGATAACTCAGGCCTTGGCAGCCTGGGTGGTGAGAAACGTGTTTCCGGTATCCACCGTTAATTCACAGGGAACTAGAGAATTGATTGAGGTACTGTGTCCCCGGTACCAAATACCATCTAGGTCCCATTTCTCTAGGCAGGCGATACTGAAAATGTACACAGACGTCAGAAAAAGAGTCACCAGTGTCCTAAAAAAAGCAGTTGTACCCAATGTCCACTTAACCACGGACATGTTGACCAGTGGAGCAGGGCAGACTCAGGACTATATGACTTTGACAGCCCACTGGGTAGATGTATTGCCTCCCGCAGCAAGAACAGCAGCGGCGGCACCAGTAGCAGCATCTCGCAAACGCCAACTCATTCCTAGGCAGGCTACGCTTTGTATCACCGTTTTCCATAAGAGGCACACAGCTGACAACCTCTTACGGAAACCAAGGAACATCATCGCAGAATGGCTTACCCAAATTGGACTATCCTGGGGATTTGTGACATTGGACAACGCCACCAATATTGTGCGTGCATTACATCTGGGCAAATTCCAGCACGTCCCATGTTTTGCACATACATTGAATTTGGTGGTGCAGAATTATTTAAATTACGACAGGGGCGTGCAAGAGATGCTGTCGGTGGCCCGAAGAATTGCGGGCCACTTTCGGCATTCAGCCACTGCGTGCCGAAGACTGGAGCACCAGCAAACACTCCTGAACCTGCCCTGCCATCATCTGAAGCAAGAGGTGGTAACGAGGTGAAATTCAACCCTCTTTATGCTTCAGAGGATGGAGGAGCAGCAAAAGGCCATTCAAGCCTATACATCTGCCCATGATATAGGCAAAGGAGGGGGAATGCACCTGACTCAAGCGCAGTGGAGAATGATTTCAACGTTGTGCAAGGTTCTGCAACCCTTTGAACTTGCCACACGTGAAGTCAGTTCAGACACTGCCAGCCTGAGTCAGGTCATTCCCCTCATCAGGCTTTTGCAGAAGAAGCTGGAGACATTGAAGGAGGAGCTAAAACAGAGCGATTCCGCTAGGCATGTGGGACTTGTGGATGGAGCCCTTAATTCGCTTAACCAGGATTCACGGGTGGTCAATCTGTTGAAATCAGAGCACTACATTTTGGCCACCGTGCTCGATCCTAGATTTAAATCCTACGTTGTATCTCTCTTTCCGGCAGACACAAGTCTGCAGAGGTTCAAAGACCTGCTGGTGATAAAATTGTCAAGTCAAGCGGAACGTGACCCATCAACAGCTCCTCCTTCACATTCTCCCACAACTGGGGCTGCGTGGAAAAGGCTAAGAATTCCAAGCCCACCCGCTGGCGTTGATGCAGGGCAGTCTGGAGCGAGTGCTGACATCTGGTCCGGACTGAAGGTCCTGCCAACGATTACTGACATGTTGTCTACTGTCACTGCATATAATTCTGTCACCATTGAAAGAATGGTGGAGGATTATATGAGTGACCGCATCCAAGTAGGCATGTCAGACAGTCCGTACGTATACTGGCAGGAAAAAGAGGCAATTTGGAGGCCCTTGCACAAACTGGCTTTATATTACAAAAGTTGCCCCCCCCTCCAGTGTGTACTCCGAAAGAGTGTTTAGTGCAGCCGCTCACCTTGTCAGCAATCGGCGTACGAGGTTACTTCCAGAAAATGTGGAGAAGATGATGTTCATCAAAATGAATTAT
Organism: Pseudophryne corroboree; assembly: GCF_028390025.1. NCBI lineage: Eukaryota > Metazoa > Chordata > Amphibia > Anura > Myobatrachidae > Pseudophryne > Pseudophryne corroboree. The sequence goes on from NC_086448.1 coordinate 299,570,582, forward strand.
AATCAATTCCTCCGTGGAGACATTCACCAGCAATTGCCTCCAGAAAGTACACAGGGACCTGAGATGGTGGATTCCAGTGGGGACAAATTAATAATCTGTGAGTAGGGGGATGTACACAGTGAAAGGGGTGAGGAATCGGATGATGAGGAGGAGGTGGACATCTTGCCTCTGTAGAGCCAGTTTGTGCAAGGAGAGATTGATTGCTTCTTTTTTGGTGGGGGCCCAAACCAACCAGTCATTTCAGTCACAGTTGTGTAGCAGACCCTGTCGCTGAAATGATGGGTTTGTTAAAGTGTGCATGTCCTGTTTATACAACATAAGGGTGGGTAGGAGGGCCCAAGGACAATTCCATCTTGCACCTCTTTTTTCTTTCATTTTTCTTTGCATCATGTGCTGTTTGGGGTCTATTTTTTGAAGTGCCATCCTGTCTGACACTGCAGTGCCACTCCTAGATGGGCCAGGTGTTTGTGTCGGCCACTTGGGTCTCTTAGCATAGTCACACAGCTACCTCAATGCGCCTCTTTTTTTCTTTGCATCATGTGCTCTTTGGGGACTATTTTTATGAAGTGCCATCCTGTCTGACACTGCAGTGCCACTCCTAGATGGGCCAGGTGTTTGTGTCGGCCACTTGGGTCGCTTAGCTTAGTCACACAGCTACCTCATTGCGCCTCTTTTTTTCTTTGCATCATGTGCTGTTTGGGGACTATTTTTTTGAAGTGCCATCCTGTCTGACACTGCAGTGCCACTCCTAGATGGGCCAGGTGTTTGTGTCGGCCACTTGGGTCGCTTAGCTTAGTCACACAGCTACCTCATTGCGCCTCTTTTTTTCTTTGCATCATGTGCTGTTTGGGGACTATTTTTTTGAAGTGCCATCCTGTCTGACACTGCAGTGCCACTCCTAGATGGGCCAGGTGTTTGTGTCGGCCACTTGGGTCGTTTAGCTTAGTCACACAGCTTCCTCACTGCGCCTCTTTTTTTCTTTGCATCATGTGCTGTTTGGGGACTATTTTTTTGAAGTGCCATCCTGTCTGACACTGCAGTGCCACTCCTAGATGGGCCAGGTGTTTGTGTTGGCCACTTGGGTATCTTAGCTTAGTCACACAGCTACCTCATTGCACCTCTTTTTTTCTTTGCATCATGTGCTGTTTGGGGACTATTTTTTTGAAGTGCCATCCTGTCTGATACTGCAGTGCCACTCCTAGATGGGCCAGATGTTTGTGTCGGCCACTTGGGTCGCTTAGCTTAGTCATCCAGCGACCCCGGTGCAAATTTTAGGACTAAAAATAATATTGTGAGGTGTGAGGTGTTCAGAATAGACTGTAAATGAGTGTAAATTATGGTTATTGAGGTTAATAATACTATGGGATCAAAATTACCCCCAAATTCTATGATTTAAGCTGTTTTTGAGGGTTTTTTGTAAAAAAAAACACCCGAATCCAAAACACACCCGAATCTGACAAAAAAATTTCAGGGAGGTTTTGCCAAAACGCGTCCAAATCCAAAACACGGTCGCGGAACCGAATCCAAAACCAAAACACAAAACCCGAAAAATTTCCGGTGCACATCACTAATATATATATATATATATATATATATATATATGTTAGAGATGAGCGGGTTCGGTTTTACTCGGATTTGCATGGATTTACCCGAATCTCCTTACTGGCTATTGGCTATTGGATGTCGTGTTTTGGTTAGTGAATAAGAAAAATCCAGAAAATAAGAAATGGCGATAATTCTGGTATAAAGAACCGAGTAAATCTGAACCCGCTCATTTCTAATATATAGTGCAAAAGAATAACTGCGGCACTCAGAGACTTAACCAAGAGAGATATATTCAAAAAATCACAGCAAATTGCTGGCTGGGTGCCTTCAATAAATGTATATTCACAGTCAATCCAAAGGCAGCAGTACTCACAAGTCTTGATATAACGTAGTCACTCACATACCCATCCACAGCATCTTAGCCGAACAGCCCAGTGCACCAGTAGTAAAGTCACTTACCCCGGTCTCTCGGACTGCATCTGGCTCACAGGTGGAAGATTTTAGTGGGAGGGCTGCAGTCTATAGGTAAAATCCGCTACCATTTATAGCATACTGTTTTTTATCCTAACTCCAGATTGGAGGAAGCTTAGAAAAAAAAAATCACCTTTTCTTTTAAAATTATATACTGTACAAGCCACTATGTAAAAACCCTAATAACTCAGAAGTGACAGGTTGTCTTTAAAGTCATTTTCCACCAACATGTACCTTTCCTATTCCCGGTAGATTGGCATGAACTCCACAGTGCCCCACATTTAGTACAGACATAAGTAGGTTTGTAAGTATTCAGCCTAATCTTATCACTATTCATTTTCTTATCAGCATGTCATTTTCTACTAGCGAATTCTAATTTCTGTTTTCTGTTGTGTAGCTACAGGTGTTTTCCTTTTCAATTATATACATTAGCTTAGCCCGTCTGGCTGAAGCTCTTTATCAAGCGTTCACTTAATTACATACTTTCGTGTGGACCAGACCTCCCAGGACTTTCGACAGAAATAATTGTAAACTTCTATTCCTGTTTTAACTTGTTGAAAAGAAAAAAACATGATTAATAGCCTTAATGTATCATTTAATTGGTAACCTCTTAAAATATTCATGCAGTAGAACCTCTTCACAGTGATGAAGTTTGGTATTAGAAGAATGCCTTCCCCTGGGGCTTGTGCTCTCTTTATGCTAAAATGTAACACCCATTTCTGCAATGCATACATAATGGAGACATTTAAATGATGGATGTTTACATATAAAGGAGAGGCATTTATTATCAATCCTCTGGGAGAATATTGGACAGCTGTACTAGAGCATTCCATCTGTATGCAAGATGAACATTTTCGTAATTTAGTGGGCATATAAGTAAACTTTATGAACATGCGCCAAGTGATCTGATAGACAAGGACTAATACCATCTGTACGGCCAGAAAACACAGGTATCAAAAAAGCCTTATTCTGCACTAAGCCTTAATACAACAGTTGGTGCACTGTATATAAAAGAGCGATTGATGACATTCAAATATGTATATCTAGAAAACCATTTCAGGAGTTCTCCTGTTTGGAGGATTATATAATGCTGCTTTCAATGAGTCTTGCAGGTATCAATTTCAGTATTCATGTCCTGTGCTAATGCAGTCTTGACATCCCCTGGTTGCTGTTGACCCAAAAGAGTATTACATCTTTATTCTGGCATGTTGCAGCAGCACTGCTATCACGGACACAGGGACTTTTTGTGTCCTCAAGCCTCAGAAGCAGCCTGGTGATTCAGCTTGTTTAGGATTTCAATTGCATATTCTGAGCTGCAGCAGTGTACACATTCAGCCACAGACTCAGTTATAATATGTTGCAGCTGTGTTGATTTTGTCATACTTCTGCAGGCTTGAATCTGGAAGTTTCTCTCAGGTCCCGGCCGGCACCCAACTCTCCGACACTTACCACTTTGCTGGTCCGCACACCTCTTCAGGGAATACCAGGCAGAGTTGGAATTAGACCTCATGGGGTTCGAGACAGGATACTGGTTTGCCCCCCCCCCCCCATCCCTTAAACAATCCATAGCACTATATTTTCATACCTCACTGCGAGCGTCATCACAAGAGTGCCTTGGCACACATGCAATGTGTTCGCAGCATATGCGCAGTCTACCGATAATCGCTTATTTGCATGAACAACGGCATTGTGTACAGATCTGAATCTGACAAGACACTAGGTTTTTTGGAAGTAGACTTAAAACCTGTCACATTTAAAGTTAATCCACATACAGCGGATGAAACCATTTTGTGTGTTAAAATATTTCTGATCCTATTAAAGAACATCACAGAAAGAGCGCAGGTCCGCTGCCCCTGCAGTGCTCTTTTTGGAATGGAGTCTCATAAAGCCTGGCCCTTTGGGACCAGCCGGACCATAGGCTGGTGCTTGGGTTGCCTTGTGGGAAATCTGGCCCAGATACCAGGGTGTCCGCTGCCTCCATGCTGCTCCTGCAGAGCTGGCCCTAGCTATAGGCAAGCTAGGAATTGTATAGGGCATTCAGAATGCCATGGGGCATTCAAGCCTACCTAGAGCCGTCTGACTCCTGCTTTGTGCTGGTTACCATGACCGGAGCTCTCAGTTTCGATGGGAAGCTTAGCCTAAAGCCGGAAGCCACGGGAGCTGCTGTGGGGACTGGTAGAAAGACTCACGCGACTTTAACGTCTCTATGAAGAGCCGCTGCGCTTAAGAAAGGAACTGGCTGTGAGGACCGGACCAGCTGCAGCCTTCCAGCAGGGACTGACCCGGCCGCAGTCAGACAGCAATGGCAGACCCGTCCAGCTACAGCCATCCAGGGGGGATTTACCATCCATTGCGAACCATCCATCCCTGCTGCAGCCAGACAGCTCTTCCCAGCCACAGCCAGACAGCTCTTCCCATCCGCAGCCAGACAGCTCTTCCCAGCCCCAGCTGTAGCCTGCCAGCCAGACGGGACCTACCCAGCCACAGGTGTCTTTTTTTATTTAATGTTTGCAGGCTTTTTGATCTTTAATCAATTGATATGAATATGCAGTACAGACACACCACCAATAATCCGGCACCCGCTGTGCTGGATTATCCATTTTGTTGGATTATCGGTGGTAGTGGCAACATCCTAACCTTCTTCCCTAGCAACCTAATTCTGCCCTGCAGCCCTCTCGCAGCCAAACTCTTAACGACAGTACTTAAACTTCCTGCAGCTCTACACAATCTTTCTCTCATGGGCAAAACAATGTGCAGTGCAGGTGGGGCAGATATAACATGTGCAGAGAGAGTTAGATTTGGGTGGGTTATATTGTTTTTGTGCAGGGTAAATACTGGTTGCTTTATTTTTACACTGCAATTTAGATTTCAGTTTGAACACACCCCACCCATATCTGCCCCACCTGCAGTGCACATGGGCCCTCATTCCGAGTTGTTCGCTCGTTAGCTGCTTTTAGCAGCATTGCACACACTAAACCGCCGCCTACTGGGAGTGAATCTTAGCATAGCAGAATTGCAAACGCAAGATTAGCAGAATTGCGATTAGAAATTTCTTTGCAGTTTCTGAGTAGCTCGAGACTTACTCTGCCACTGCGATCAGTACAGTCAGTTTCGTTCCTGGTTTGACATCACAAACACACCCAGCGTTCGTCCAGACACTCCCCCGTTTCTCCAGACACTCCCGCGTTTTTCCCAGAAACGGCTGCGTTTTTCAGCACACTCCCATAAAACGGATAGTTTCCGCCCAGAAACATCCACTTCCTGTCAATAACACTCCGATCACCAGAACAAAGAAATTTCTTCGTTAAGCCGTGAGTAAAATACCAAACTTTTTAGCAAATTTACTTGGCGCAGGCGCACTGCGAACGTTGCACATGCGCAGTTTGCGACTAATCGCACCGATGCAAAGAAAAATAACGAGCGAACAACTCGGAATGAGGGCCATGGTTTTGCCCATTAGAGAAAGATTTTGCTGCTGCGATCAGGTCTGACTTAGACGCTGTGTACGGACTGCTGCAATGCAGTTGCCACTGCTTTTTTTATGCTCCATTCCAATGTGCTTCATCTGTAACTTTGTACATGTTTAAAATTAATTATTGCGTTAAATTAACTAATGCCCAGCGTTTGTAGTACACTGAGTGGTGTTTCGCAGTGCCTGTGATGCGAATTAAGACCTCCATACATCAGCAATCAACTGGGGCAATTTGGCATTTTGCAGATGATTGTGAAAATAAATCTGCAATCTATGGGGTTCACAGATCACAGATTCAGATCAAAAATCAATTGGGATTTTTAAATGAGGTTGTCTGACATGTTGGATTTCACTGATAAATTAGGGCAGTATATTGTTAGTGTATGGTAACAATTAGCAGACCGTTTCTAGCAAACTGGTGAGCCTTTCAAGATTGTCAGATCTGTATTTGATGAAAATTATCTGTATAACTGTATGTATGGGCGCAGATTGGTGGATTGGGGAATCTTTAAATTGGGAAGAAATCATAGAAACTGTATTTTTTTGTGATTGTGATTGCTGATGTATGGGGGCGTTTAGACAAAATGGAAAGGATAAGATGGTACACTACGTGTCTTGGAGCAGCTCAGTTGCGCCAGGCATCTTGTGTTGTATGACGTATTGAGGCTAGGTGTATGAGTACACATCTGTAAGGAATGTTTAACCAAAAATTCTGCTTTTATTCAGACATTTTCAATTGTTATTTGTTTGTTTTTTAATTAAGGCAGCAATAATAATGTATTTATACAAGGGGCCATCAAACAGCCAAATGTCATTGGCTGCAGTTATCAACATCCAAACCGCATTGGTTGCAGTTTTCAACATCCAAACCATAGGATAGTAAATTGGAAATGAAAACCGCTGGTGAATAGTGATAATTTAAAAAGTGACAAAAACAAGCATCCCTTAGCCAATGCACCATTGGTATATCTAAAATCTGTGCAAGATGTGCGGTGCACATAGGCCCCTGGGTGCAGGGGAGCCCACATTGCACAGTTTGCACCCATGTCATTTTACCTACCCCTCCGGAGTCCCTGGGAGTCACTGGGAAAATGGCCACCGTGGCCACTTTCCTAATGTTTTGTGCTTGCGCGATAGAGTCTACTAAAGATAGAGTCCCAAAGTTTACTCTCTGCCAAAGAGGATGGGACCTGCATGGAGCTTGGAAGCGGGCCCTTTCTTCTCTTAAATTGAAAAAGCACCTGAAAAGTACCCTTTGTTTTTGGTATTATTGGGAATAATTAATGTTTATAGTGCTTGTTGCTGTGAAAAAATAAAGTCAAACAATAAATGTGCTCTATAATATCTATGTGTAATTTTATACTGTAGATGCTTAATTCAGTAGCTCCCTCTAGAAAATTGCAGGGAAACATGAGACATTATAAACGTATAAAATCTAAGTCTCCCATTCATGTATAATGTACTAGTATGCATTTCCGTGCTATGACGCAATTCCATAGCCACATAACATCTAGATGTTTCTACAATTCTATATATGTGATATGACCACTGTATAAGGAATTTCCAATACTCTCTGCCACTGATTACAAAGCAAAACTGCTTTCTTGGAAGTAGGTAATTTTGTGTTGATCACATTGCTAAGAATAATGCACTATCAGTTTCTACCTATCCCTATCTGAGGAACTTTATGTTTTCATTTAGCTCAGCAGATGAGAATTCATGATAAACCTATCTGAGGTCCCATCCCTCAGCCTTGCGTGGCAAACTCGGTGATAGAGCCTGCTTTACATTCAGACACAAGACAAATTAGTCACTTCTCTGTTCATGCTCCACATGGCATACTTCTAGGGGGATGAGCCATTCCTTCCCTGTGATTGAGAGATACTGAGTTAGCTTTAATGGTGAGAGGAAAGAGATGCTACTGAAAATGGAGATTCTCTGAAGCTGAGCAAATCTCATCTCAAACAGAAGAGTGTTATCAACACAGAGTGCTGGTGTTCATGGTTCGGAGCAGTGGCTGCTGTGTTTCCATGTATGACAATGTTAATGGCAATTATATTACTGTAACATCATTTTGAGCTGTTTATTAAATAAAGGCGGTGTTGCTGTTTATCATTGCCATATATTTTAGGAGTATTACAGCATACCCTGTATGTGTGCTTTGTTATTAGTTTGTTTTAGCTATTTACTACCAAAGTGTGTAATAATTTAAAGCAGCCGATCAGCATTTTGCTTTAATGGATTTAGAGGAAGTAAGAGATTTCAGCTTGTGGGCAACTGGGCTTACAATCTAATTTTCCTACCACAGACTCACACAAAAAAGTTATTAACCAAACAGTTTGCCTTTGTCTAAACAAAATTATATGGAGGAAATCAATGCAAACATAGGAAGAACATAAAAAATCCACACAGATACCACCCTGGTATCATTATAGAGTCAAAGAACCAACAGACTGAGGTAGCAGTGCTAGTCACTATGACATTGTACATCTTTGCTCATACAGTAGAAGACTCACTTCCTTTTCTGACACCATTTGTAGCTGACACGGAAATGCATACTAGTACATTATACATGAATTGGCTAAAAATTTTTCCAAAAATAACTAAAAACCTTTTTTTATGATTGAATTGGGTTAAGAATATCTATTTAAAACATAGCCAACCCAATTTAAAAAAAAAAAAAAAAAAAAAAAAAGACTATGTATTTTGAAACTTGTAAACCTCGGCCTAAACATCGATGACTAATACTGTATATTGAACCATAGATGATCAGAACATTGTGACATTACAACTTTACATTTTCCCTGCTGCTGCTCGGCTGCACAGCAGCCACTGGGGTAGTTAACCAGGAAGCAGAGGGGCTAGGAGGTCCCTCTGACCAGTATGGCCATAAAGCTGAGCAGCTCTCAGCTGCCTTTGTAATTTAGTTGTTGTTCAAGTGGCCGCATAAATGATTTTCTATGAGTGATGTTAAAAAATTTCTTTATGGAGCTATTTCATAAATTTGTTCCCTAATTTCTTTTCACATTTCTATTTCATAGCATTAGCATTAGCTGTCATACACCTTTATCATCTACTAGATATGGTAATCAGTTTTGACAATAAGTAAGGTTTGCGTGCTTCACAAAACTAATCTATTTATCTAAAAATTTATCTGATTTAGAGATTAGCTAAATTTCCAAAACTGATCTGCAAAATATTTGTTGCATATTATATATGTTGCAGTAAAATTTGCATGTTTTGTGGTGTAATTGGCCTTACTGTACATCGTCTCAGTCTTAAGGTGTGTACACACGGTGAGATCCTTGCTATGGCCGATTTTCACTTGCGATTTCCTTTGAACTCCCTGGAGCCCAGATGGCACAGATTTTGACTAACTTTTCTTGAGATATGTACTATGTGTGCTTACGATTTTGGCTTATGTGAGATTTTGGCTTATGTGAGATGTAATTGACATGTGAGATGAACTAGATAGTACACCGATCTAGCAAGGATTGACTTGCCTGCACAGTCTGTCTTTTCTTGTGATGCCGACCTGGCGGGACCGTGCATCCGGATCGAATCGAATAGTCAAAATCGAAAGAAAATATTTAACCGTGTGTACACACCCTTACTCCACACACTCCACAGAGCAGAAGTAATTGACCATTATCATCTTATCACTAGTTACAGACTATACATTCTACTATACCGGAGAAACAAACAGTGCAGAAGGACAGGGCCGGATTAAGGCAGGTGGGGCCCAGGGGCAATAATGATGTGGGGGGCCCACCACTATACATACTGTTAAAAATACCCCTGAGCCTCCCCCCGTGACTGACACACACACCCAACAACCACCCTCCTCCCCACACCATACCTATATGAACATCTTCCCCACCTCCTAGATAAATGTCCTGGAGCAGCAGCGGTAGCGCCGGAGCAGCAAATGCGGACAGCTCTGTTTTTCTGTCTTGCGAGATTGAACTACACTGTCTCGCAAGACTGCATGTACACGGAGCCGGAGCTCTTTGGTGGCAGCTGTTGATAAACAGCTGAGCTGCAGGGGTCCAGGGGCACACTCCTCTGCTTCAAATACAACTGTGTGGGGGCCCCAAATGTGTGGGAGCCCCAAATATGTGAGGGCCTAGGACAACAGCCCCTATTGCCCCTCCTTTAATCCAGCCCTGCAGCAGGGCCATTTCTTTGAAAGAGTGCAAATGGAAAAATTGTATCATGGGAGCTGTCACACCTCTTTGAAATAAGCTGTTCTCTCATGAAATTCAATTTGCGTAATATATAACTGCAATATCATGTATCTCCAATATAAATATAGCTTTGTCCTTGAGTAGACTAAGGTTTAGGACAAACATTTTTTGATTAAATTAATCTAGCTGAATGGTTACCTGCTCTCTAACCATCTTTACTGACCGCTTGTTTCTCATATATAATTTTACCATCATTATTGTCTTCAGCATTTTTACTTTTTACTGCAGAAGTAACGATGTAAATCTAAACTACTGTAGCTACAACCATTAATGTGTCATATGAAATGATTTTCAGACATAAAGGCTTAAAAAAAGGATGATTATTCCTTGAGTGTATTAATGTAAATGAGTCAATCAATATCTATAAAAGAAATTGATATCATGTATAATTTCACAAGGGAGGAGACTAAGGGGCCTATTTATCACCATCCGCATCCAGGATGCGGATGACAGGTGATAAAATCGCCCAAACTCACACTGCGATAATTGATTACATCGCAGGGATGTATCAATTATCGCTTGCGGTCAAGCTCTCTCCCTGCGATGCGTCTTCGCAGCATCATCGGGGTATTTTATCGTAAAAAATGCCACAACATCCTGCTGCGCATGCGCCGCTCCCGCCGACATCGCCGCTGCCTGGTTGACCCCCCCGCTGCTACTACCCCTGTGCGCCGAGGACCCCCCCTACCCCTGTAGGATAATATACTCGCCTGTCCAGGGAGCCGGTCCGCGCTGCTTCAGGAGGCAGCTGGGCGCCGGGTCCTTCTCCTGCGATGTGACCCCCGCTGCTGTAAAGTGCGCTGCCATTTTGCATTGTCACTTTACTGCACCGGGGTCACATTGCAGCAAATGGGGGACCCGGCACCCGGCAGCGCTCACTAGATCAGTGGACAGCGGTTTCCTGGACAGGTGAGTATACTTTTTTTTTTAAACCTGTTTTTTTTTTTTTGTACACTGTGATCAGCTTGTGTGTCCATCGGACACACATAGCTGATCACTCTGCCGGGTTCCCGCTCAACTTTCTCTGCCAGGGGCAGAGAAAGCTGGGCAAAAAGTTGCTTATCGCAGTGCTGCCCTGTGAACTCGCCAGCCTGAGCTGGCGAGATTATCACAGGGCACACCGCGGTATTTTTTCACATTTTTTTTAATGTAAATTTGGCCACATCACATTTACCATTGTAAGTAAGGGGAATGCAATGTGGGTTACTAAAAAAAGTGAATTAAAGGGTTTGGAGCAGTTTTTCATGAAAACTGCTCCAAATACCCTTTAATACATTTAGGTGATACTAAAATAATGTGAAAAGGGTGTGAAAATACCCTTTTTCACATTATTTTAGTAAAAATAATGTTAATAAATAGACCCCTAACACACCTATTTTATGTGACTTATGTTTAGTAACTGGAGCAATTACAATAAACAATATCTTGTACTGTACATACTAGCAGAACCTACCCATCATTGCAGAGTGATTATTCATTTTAGTCAATTAAACATTTTTTCTTTCACATTTTTTTAGTTCACTTGTTTGACTTACTATCTATCGGAGAACGAATTGACAGAATAGGATAGGAGTGGGTTAAACCTCAGCTAGTCTGGGGGGCAGGACGGTAAGGCATTATGGGAGTTTATTGTTAGCCAATAGGAATGAATGTTGGGGGTAGGTGGAATGGGTTTTTAAGCCTGGTAAAGGGGCTGGGTCAGCCTCTTCTGCTGTAATCATGGTAAGGGTGAGTGCTCTTCACCCCTTTCTCCTGTGTTTGTGCTGCTTGCCCCTTATTGCTTTTACTCACTTGCCTGGCCTGGGTGCATTTTATATTGTGCCAACATTGTGTCCCCCTTTCTGTTGCCCATTGCCTCCTGGTTATTTTTAGAGATGAGCGGGTTCGATTCCTCGGAAACCGAACCCCCCCGAACTTCACCCATTTTACACGGGTCCGAGGCATACTCGGATTCTCCTGTATGGCTCGGTTAACCCGAGCGCGCCCGAACGTCATCATCCCGCTGTCGGATTCTCGCGAGATTCGGATTCTATATAAGGAGCCGCGCGTCGCCGCCATTTTTCACTCGTGCATTGGAAATGATAGTGAGAGGACGTGGCTGGCGTCCTCTCACTTTGTTTCAGGGGACTGCATATCTTTATTCTGGGGACCAGCAGTATTATAGGAGGAGTACAGTGCAGAGTTTTGCTGACCAGTGACCACCAGTATTATACGTTGTCTGCCTTAAAAACGCTCCATATCTGTGCTCAGTGTGCTGCATATATCTGTGCTCACACTGATTTATTGTGGGGACTGGGGACCAGCAGTATTATATAGGAGGAGTACAGTGCAGAGTTTTGCTGACCAGTGACCACCAGTATACGTTGTCTGCCTGAAAAACGCTCCATATCTGTGCTCAGTGTGCTGCATATATCTGTGCTCACACTGCTTTATTGTGGGGACTGGGGACCAGCAGTATTATATAGGAGGAGTACAGAGCAGAGTTTTGCTGACCAGTGACCACCAGTATACGTTGTCTGCCTGAAAAACGCTCCATATCTGTGCTCAGTGTGCTGCACCAGTGACCACCAGTATTATACGTTGTCTGCCTGAAAAACGCTCCATATCTGTGCTCAGTGTGCTGCATATATCTGTGCTCACACTGCTTTATTGTGGGGACTGGGGACCAGCAGTATTATATAGGAGGAGTACAGTGCAGAGTTTTGCTGACCAGTGACCAGTGACCACCAGTATACGTTGTCTCCCTGAAAAACGCTCCATATCTGTGCTCAGTGTGCTGCACCAGTGACCACCAGTATTATACGTTGTCTGCCTGAAAAACGCTCCATATCTGTGCTCAGTGTGCTGCATATATCTGTGCTCACACTGCTTTATTGTGGGGACTGGGGACCAGCAGTATTATAAAGGAGGAGTACAGTGCAGAGTTTTGCTGACCAGTGACCACCAGTATACGTTGTCTGCCTGAAAAACGCTCCATATCTGTGCTCAGTGTGCTGCATATATCTGTGCTCACACTGCTTTATTGTGGGGACTGGGGACCAGCAGTATTATATAGGAGGAGTACAGTGCAGAGTTTTGCTGACCAGTGACCACCAGTATTATATGTTCTCTGCCTGCAAAACGCTCCATATCTGTGCTCAGTGTGCTGCATATATCTGTGCTCACACTGCTTTATTGTGGGGACTGGGGACCAGCAGTATTATATAGGAGGAGTACAGTGCAGAGTTTTGCTGACCAGTGACCACCAGTATTATACGTTCTCTGCCTGCAAAACGCTCCATATCTGTGCTCAGTGTGCTGCATATATCTGTGCTCACACTGCTTTATTGTGGGGACTGGGGACCAGCATTATTATATAGGAGGAGTACAGTGCAGAGTTTTGCTGACCAGTGACCACCAGTATTATACGTTCTCTGCCTGGAAAATGCTCCATATCTGTGCTGCAATGTAGTATATAGTAGGAGTACAGTGCATAATTTTGCTGACCACCAGTATATAATATATAGGAGTACGGTACAGAAGGCCACTGCTCTACCTACCTCTGTGTCATCAAGTATACTATCCATCCACACCTGTGGTGCATTTCAGTTTTGCACAGTTTGCTGACCACCAGTATATAATATATAGCAGTACGGTACAGTAGGCCACTGCTCTACCTACCTCTGTGTCATCAAGTATACTATCCATCCATACCTGTGGTGCATTTCAGTTTTGCACAGTTTGCTGACCACCAGTATATAATATATAGCAGTACGGTACAGTAGGCCACTGCTCTACCTACCTCTGTGTTGTCAAGTATACTATCCATCCATACCTGTGGTGCATTTAAGTTTTGCACAGTTTGCTGACCACCAGTATATAATATATAGCAGTACGGTACAGAAGGCCACTACTCTACCTACCTCTGTGTCGTCAAGTATGCTATCCATCCATACCTGTGGTGCATTTCAGTTTTGCACAGTTTGCTGACCACCAGTATATAATACATAGCAGTACGGTACAGTAGGCCACTGCTCTACCTACCTCTGTGTCGTCAAGTATACTATCCATCCATACCTGTGGTGCATTTAAGTTTTGCACAGTTTGCTGACCACCAGTATATAATATATAGCAGTACGGTACAGTAGGCCACTGCTCTACCTACCTCTGTGTCGTCAAGTATACTATCCATCCATACCTGTGGTGCATTTAAGTTTTGCACAGTTTGCTGACCACCAGTATATAATATATAGCAGTACGGTACAGAAGGCCACTGCTCTACCTACCTCTGTGTCGTCAAGTATGCTATCCATCCATACCTGTGGTGCATTTCAGTTTTGCACAGTTTGCTGACCACCAGTATATAATATATAGCAGTACGGTACAGTAGGCCACTGCTCTACCTACCTCTGTGTTGTCAAGTATACTATCCATCCATACCTGTGGTGCATTTAAGTTTTGCACAGTTTGCTGACCACCAGTATATAATATATAGCAGTACGGTACAGTAGGCCACTGCTCTACCTACCTCTGTGTCGTCAAGTATACTATCCATCCATACCTGTGGTGCATTTCAGTTGTGCACAGTTTGCTGACCACCAGTATATAACATATAGCAGTACGGTACAGAAGGCCACTCAGCTTAGTCACACAGCTACCTCATTGCGCCTCTTTTTTTCTTTGCATCATGTGCTGTTTGGGGACAATTTTTTTAATCTGACATCCTGTCTGACACTGCAGTGCCACTCCTAGATGGGCCAGGTGTTTGTGTCGGCCACTTGGGTCGCTTAGCTTAGCCACACAGCTACCTCATTGCACCTCTTTTTTTCTTTGCATCATGTGCTGTTTGGGGACTATTTTTTAAATCTGCCATCCTGTCTTACACTGCAGTGCCACTCCTAGATGGGCCAGGTGTTTGTGTCGGCCACTTGGGTCGCTTAGCTTAGTCATCCAGCTACCTCGGTGCAAATTTTAGGACTAAAAATAATATTGCGAGGTGTGAGGTGTTCAGAATAGACTGGAAATTAGTGTAAATTATGGTTATTGAGGTTAATAATACTATGGGATCAAAATGACCCCCAAATTCTATGATTTAAGCTGTTTTTGAGGGTTTTTTGTAAAAAAACACCCGAATCCAAAACACACCCGAAAAAAAAATTTCAGGGAGGTTTTGCCAAAACGCGTCCGAATCCAAAACACGGCCGCGGAACCGAATCCAAAACCAAAACACAAAACCCGAAAAATTTCCGGTGCACATCACTAGTTATTTTGTGCTGGCCGCCATGTCCCGTCCCCGCCGCTCTGCTGGTGCCCCTGCACGTTATGCTGCTGCTCCCCCCTCTCCGTCTCGGGCCCCGGGCCCGAGCGCTGCGCTCACGGCTGGGGCTCAGTCTCCTGGCGCTGCTGCGGGTGCCCATCCGTGGGCATGCGCGGTGGCGTGCGCGTCTGCTCCCACGCTGGCTGAGCCGCAGGCGCCGGGGGATTCTCCCGGCGCAGTGGCGGCTGGTGAGGGACGGGGCGCTGGGCGGCGGAGGACGAGATCGGGCGGTCGGAGGGGGGGAGCCAGCGGGGGGGGGCCTGCTGGCGGGAATTCCTCTCCAGCTGCGGCGGCTCGGGGACGCACGCGTGGTCCCCGTGCCCTCCACCGCTGAGAGTCGCTCCGGGGTCCCCAGATGATGAGGGGGGTGTGTTTAGGGTTGCGGCCAGTGGCTCATCCACTGGCCGCCCCTTCCAGGCGGCACCTGTTTCGCGTGCGTGCGCACGCGCGTGCACGCGTCCGCGGCTGGCGTTTGTGCTTCCTGGGAGCTCTCCCTGCTCAAGTGGGCGGGGCTCCCCTGATTCTTCTGTCATCACAGTGCAGGGCCAGAGAGGGGAGGTGCGATCTGGGAACGGTGGCCATCCGGTACCCCAGGTGGGCGGGGCCAGTGGGGGCTGGGGCAGTGAGGGGGCGGCTGGCGCATCGAAGGAGATTGCGGGTCTGTGGAGGCCGACCGGGATGGCGCTGCAGCGACGAGAGGGCTGTCCCTGCTGCGGACCCGGGGAGCGGGGGGACCGTTGGGGCTGCGGCTCCGGATCCCTCTGCCGTCGGAAATGACAGTGGCGTTGGCGCCGTTTTTGTCCGCTTTATCCCCGGGTGGAATTTCCGTTGCTCCCGCTTCGGTCGACGCGGCCGTTCTCCCTGGTGCTTCTGGCCCCTCCATGGCGCAGTTTCTACAGGCGTGTAGCAGTCTGGGCCCTGCCGCTGCGTTGCTGGGTGGCGCTGCCCTGTCACTTGCAGGGGCATCTGCTTTCATCCCTACCGGGGGGGCTTCGGCACCCGTGGCGGCTTTCCCTTCTTTTTCAGATTCGGATGTGGGTGACGATCGGGAAGAGGAGCCGGTCGTGGCAGACGTTTCGCCTTCAGGAAGTGGGCCAACCGGTGAGTGGGACACCAATATAGTTACTGTGTCTCTTGGGTCTTCTTCTTCTTCCTCTTCCGGCAGTAGGTCTTCTTCCTCTTCTTCCTAGTTGCAGTCGGCAGCTAGTAGCTCCACGAAGGCTAAAAAGAGGGCTTGCAAGTACGCGCTGCATGAGGCGCGGCACCGGGATAAGCGGTCTAGGATGAGCGGTAGTAGTTCCCATAGGGAAAGGAGGCAGCGTATTTTGCCGGGTGTAGTTCGCTGCGATTACACGGCGGTGTTGCGGGGGTTGCGTGAGAGTTGCAGGAAGAAGATTAGGCAGGGGGAATACGTCGACCTTTTCACATTGACGGAGGACACCAAGAGGGAAGGTAAGGAAGCGCTTGCGAAGGGCGGTATTGGGGTGGAGGCCTTTCGCTCGTACGACAATTGGTTGGCAGGTTTCTGCGTGTTCGTGGCATGCTACTTGGAGGATCTCCCTGATGAGCACATCAACGTCATCAGGTACATTCACCTCGTGCATGACATGCAGCGTCAGTCTAAGGACGATACGTGGCTGCATTATGACAAGCAGTTCCGTCAGAAGCACGATTGCCTGCACATCATTGACTTCGGGTGCAAAGATGTGGAGGTATGGCTTCGGGTCACACGGGCGCAGAATATGAAAATGGTGGTGAAAGGGGGGTCCGTGGCTCAGACGGGTCTGGGACTCAGGATCGACAACAAAAAGGTCGACACACCTTAGGTCGACACCAATTGGTCGACACACCTTGTGTCGACATGGACAAAAGGTCGACAGGAACAAGGTCGACATGGAAAAAGGTGGACATAAGTTTTTTATGCTTTTTTGGTGTCGTTTTCTTCGTAGAGTGACCGGGAACCCTAATTAGTGCATGGCTCGCTTCGCTCGCCATGCTTCGGGCAAGGTGCCTTCGCTCCGCTACCGCTTCGCTCAGCACAGATTACTGTTCCAATCGTAGTCCACGTGGATCGTTAAGTATGAAAAGGTTCCAAACTAGAAAAAAAACCCGTGAAAAAAATCATGTCGACCTTTTTCCATGTCGACCTCGTTCCTGTCGACCTTTTGTCCATGTCGACATTTTGTCCATGTCGACCTAAGGTTTGTCGACCAATTGGCGTCGACCTAAGGTGTGTCGACATTTTTGCTGTCGACCTGGAGTCCGGATACCAGCTCAGACCACGGTGGCGAATCAGTCCCGGCCCGCCTTTGAGGCCACCAGGAACCTGCAGTCTGCTCGGGATTTCCCCGACATGTTTCGGGAAAAGGTCGAGTAGGAGGTTTGCCTGGGGAGAATGTTGGGCCCCTTTGCGCTGCCGCCTATCGAGGATTTGATTATTTCCCTGGTGGGGGTCGTGCCCAAAAAGGCCCCGGGTAAGTTCCGGCTCATTCAGCATTTGTCTTATCCATCGGGGTCCTCGGTTAACGATGCAATTCCACTGGAGTGTTGTTCGGTGGTTTATCAATCTTTCGAGGATGCCCTGGGCATGGTACAGGACTTCGGCCCTGGGGCCCTCATGGCTAAGCTTGATTTTGAATCGGCCTTTTGCTTGCTCCCTTTGCAC
The DNA here is from genome assembly GCF_028390025.1 of Pseudophryne corroboree. NCBI lineage: Eukaryota > Metazoa > Chordata > Amphibia > Anura > Myobatrachidae > Pseudophryne > Pseudophryne corroboree. The sequence continues at coordinate 299,588,278 of NC_086448.1, forward strand.
CCGGAGTCGTTTCGATTCATGGGTTTCTGCGTCGGGGAGGAATACTTTCTAGACAAGTGTCTGCCTATGGGGTGTTCCGTTTCGTGTGCATTTTTCAAAAAGTTCAGCACCTTTTTACATTGGTGTGTGGAGTTTCTTGCGAAGATAGCGGTATCGCGCATTACCTTGACGACTGTTTGTGTATGGGCCCGCGCATTCTCCTCGCTGTGGTTTCCTGTTGTTTTCGCTGCGTTCCTTGTTGGGGCATTTTGGCGTTCCTGTGGCCAAGGACAAGACGGAGGGTCCTCTCTCCTGTTTGTCTTTTTTGGGTTTCGAGATTGATACTGTCGCAGGGGCTTGCCGGCTGCCTCGGGACAAGGTTGCGAGGCTTCAGGAGTCCATAGCGCGGTGCTTGGAGCGGCGTAAGGTGACGTTAGGGGAGGCTCAATCCCTCCTCGGGCTGTTGAACTTTGCCTGTCGGGTGATTCCCATGGGCAGGGTTTTTTGTCGTAAGTTGGAGCGGTCCACGGCTGGGGTGTCCAGGCCGCACCATTTTGTCCGTTTCTCGGCTGAGATTAGGAGAGACCTCGCTGTGTGGGTTTTGTTTCTGGCGGACTTCAATGGTGTGCTGATCTGGATGGCCCCGCTCGTTGACAATTTCGACCCGCAGTTGTTCACGGACACGGTGGGCTCGGCGGGGTTCGGTTGTTATCTCGATGGGGCTTGGTGCGTGGCTTCGTGGCCCGAGTCTTGGTCGCGGGAGGGGCTGACCAGCGACCTGTTGTTGCTGGAGCTCTTTCCCATCATGGTGGCCTTGAAGGTTTGGGGGGAGCGCCTTCGCGATCGCAGTATTCTTTTTCGCTGCGATAATTTAGGGGTTGTGCACGCGGTTAACAACCAAAGGGCTAAGGCCCTGCGGGTCCTCCGGGTGTTGTCGCAACTCGTGCTGACTTGTATGTGATGTAATATTCTGTTTTGGGCTCAGCACGTCCCCGGGCTTGATAATGGGATCGCCGATGCATTGTCCAGGGAGCAGTGGGATAGGTTCCATTTATTGGCCCCGGAGGCTGATTCAGCGGGTTTGCCCTGCCCTTCTTATGTTTGGCAGGTCATCATGGCGGATTGGAAAGGCTAGCCGAGCTATCTTTGGCTCCATCCACTCTCACGGGATACCGTCAGGCCTGGAAAGAATGGGAAGACTTTTCCCGTGACCAAGAGCCTAGAGGTAAGAGGGGTCAGGGATTGTTTCTGGACTTCGTTTGGCAACTCTTCATGACGGGTAGATCGAGAGCTGTGGTGTCTCGATACCTCGCTGGAATATCCTTTTATTCAAAGTTGAAGGGTGTTCCGGATTTTACGAAGAGTTTCCTGCTGATGAAGATGCTTAAAGGTTGGGCGCGCTCTGCGCCGGTGCCTCCTGATAGTCGGCGCCCTATCGATGCGTCCCTGCTTTCTTCCCTCGTGGGGGCGGTGGCGGCGGTGGCGGACTTCCATTTTTAAATGCTTTTATTTCACTTGGCTTTTTCCATGGCTTTCCATGGAGCGTTTAGGGTCTCTGAGTTGGTTGCGGCTTCTAAAAAGTCGGATGCCATTATGCGGCGCACGGATGTTGTCGTGGGTGTGGGGTCTGTGCTGTGCAGGCTGCGCCGCTCCAAAACTGATCAGATGGGTAGAGGTCATTGGATCACTTTGGCACATTCAGGTAATGGGGCCTGTTGTCCGGTGGCATTGGCTAATCGGTATGCGGAGGTCAGGCCCTTGTTAGAAGGGTCTTGGCTTCTGCACTATGATGGGTTGCCATTGACGAAATGCCAATTTACTTGGATGATGCGGCGCTGCCTGTCCAGTTTGGGCCTCTCCCCTCGGTATTTTGGTTCACATTCATTTAGAATTGGGGCCGCCACTTCCGCAGCAGCTACAGGGTGCGCAGTAGACGAAATTAAGGCTATGGGCCGTTGGAAGTCGGCGGCTTATAAGCGTTACATTCGGCCCGTTGTTGCATGAGCGAGTTGTTTGTTCTACTAACATTTTGTTCGTTTACTGTTTCTACGTTTTGGTTCAGTTTGTTCGTTTGTATTGTTTGTTTCCCCTGTCCTCCCTACTCGGATGGCTAGCTACTCGCCACTGCTGGCGATTTTTTGCCTGAACTGACGAACTGATTTGGCTTAATTCATTCAATTCGGCTAATTGACTTCTAATTACAAGTTCCTCAGCAGGTTTTTACGTTTCACCTATAGCCGAGTTATTCTGTGCGACCCCATACCCCCCTCCCCCCCTCCACTCCCTAACAACCCCCCCCACCCCCCCAATTCCCCTTTTTATTATTTTAAGTTTTCCTTCCATTTCTTTTTGTTGCTTCGATTGGCCTGAAGCTTGTCCGAGAGGAAATTCATAGTCCTCTATTCAATTTTTCTTTTTGGCAATCCTCGTTCTTGTAGTTGATTCCTGTTCTGGTCTGGGGTTTTTGCTTTCCTTTGTATATTCACGATTGTTTGTCTGTTTTTTCCCTTATAGGTTGGTGAGAGGATGAGTTTAGTGTTTGGGTGATTGGTCACTCCTATGTTTTTTGTGCAGCCGAGTTGGTTGCTTCGGAGGGGGCTCCTGGCTTTGTTTGGTCGGATAACGTGAGGTGGATAGGAGTTAGGGGGATGTTGTGGCAGGGTCTGAAGGTTACCCTTTTGGAGCAGGTTAAGCGTTTTGGGCTGCCCAGATTGTTGGTGATACACTAAGGTGGCAACGACCTGGGTAAGAGGAAGACAGTGAATCTTAGATTGGCCATTGTTCATGACTTACAGGTGATTGCGGGTGCTTGGCCGGGCTGTAGACTTGTCTGGTCCTGTATAGTGCCATGGTTGTGTTGGCGTGGAGTTGCGGACTGTAGGGCAATCGATGCCTCTCGGCGGAAGGTCAATTCCGCAGTTGCTAAGTTTGTGGTGGCTCTTGGCGGTGCTGTGGTGTGGCACCAGCGGATCAGGTTTCGGTTCTTCTACTTGTTTAGACCGGATGGGGTTCATTTGACTAGGCAGGGACTAGGTATTTTCCTTGAGGATCTGTTTTCGGTGGTTGGTTCTTTGGGTTAGGGGTATGGTGGCGGAGCATAGTTGCTGTTGGGCAGGACTTCGCTGTTGGCGGGAAAGAACGGCAAGTTAACTTTTGTTGTATTAAAGGAGTTGATTGGAGGTCGTTAGGTGGTTGGTTTTTTAGGTGCGCTCTCCTTCGTTGACTGGTATTACATCTGCTGGACCACCTTCACGGGGGCAGCCTCATCACCTTCACGGGTGGGTAGTCAAGATGGAGGTTGAGCGGATACCTATTGTTTGATGGAAGGTTTACATCAGTTTTTTATAAGATAGGTTTTTGTTCATGGGATAGGGTTGTTTTAGCCGTTCTTTCTGGCCACCATACTTTCGTTTAATTATTCATCAGTTAATGGTTCATTTAAATAAATAGCTAACATTTTCTGCCAAATTCAAGTCTCCGTGTCTTTATTTATTATAGTTAAGTGTTAAGATGTTATGGTTTAAGTTTACGGACAATCCTCAGAATACTGTATATGAGGTTTAATATCTGTCTTCTTATTTGAGTGATATAATTATTTATTTTAGCAATGAAATGCCGTTGGAATATAAAAATAGATATCTTAACAAAATTGTGAAGATGTCGTAATCTGAAAATTCTTAAAGATCGCATGGACATGTCCATTGCTTAAGTAGCCTGCTCACACAGTACAGTTACTGGAAGTACTATTCATTTGCACATGTTGTCTTGTATGAGGTGGTACCAGTGACATGGCAACAATGAAGGTATGCATAGGCATTTTCAGGGTGGGGGGGATGGCGGGGCGGTGGTGGTTGGGGCACATGCTCACTACCGCCCTATGCCCCCACCCCGTCATTTAGGAGTCTTTTAATTTCATTTTATTCAAGGGCAAAGACACGTGCAGGTATTGAGGAAAGGGGAAATTCCCACCCGAGTCAGCTGCACTGCAAGGGACGTGCAGGTGATGGGCAAAAGACAGTGCTGTAACTACGTGTGTGCCAGGTGTGCCTGGCACAAAGCGCAGTCGCAATGAGGGTGCATAGGCCAGCGGCTTGTAATGAATCAATTTGACTCATTACAAGCCGCATGTGCCGGAGGAGGAGAGGGAGCAGCAGAGAAGGAGGATGAGGGAGGGGGAGCAGGGAGCCGCAGCAGTGCTATGTAATTGGTGGTGGCACCGCTGCAGCAGTCCCTCTCCTTCCGCATTGGCTGGCCCGGCGCAGCTGTGAATGCTGGGATGCGCTTCCCTCATCCAAGTATTCACAGCGGCGGCGGCCAGCCAATGCTGAAGTAGAGGTACAGATGCATGCGGTGCCGCTGGTAATTACAGTGCGCTGCTGCGGCTCCCTCCTTCCCCTCCCTCCTCCTCCTACTCCCCTGCCATCCGGTGCTGCCAGCACTGAGGAGCCTGACTGCCTGAGAGATGGTAAGTATCATCTATTCTATTCTGTCTGTCTGTCTATCTATCTATCGGTCTGTCTACCTAATGTGTAAAAGGGGTACTCTGTCTGCTGTGATGTGTAAAAAGGGGGACTGTCTGATGTAATGTGTAATAAAGGGGACATTGTCTGCCGTAATGTGTAAAAAGGTGGACGCTGTCTGCCGTAATGCATAAAAAGGGGGACGCTGTCTGCCGTAATGCGTAAAAAGGGGGATGATGTCTGCCGTAATGTGTAAAAAGGGGGACGCTGTCTGCCGTAATGTGTAAAAAGGGGGACTATCTGCCATAATGTGTAAAAAGGGGGACTATCTGCCGTAATGTGTTAAAAGGGGGACTGGCTGCCGTAATGTATAAAAAGGGGATGCTGTCTGCTGTAATGTGTAAAAAGGGGGACTGTCTGCCGTAATATGTAAAAAGGGGGACGGTCTTCCGTAATGTGTAAAAAGGGGGACTCTGTCTGCCGTAATGTGTAAAAAGGGGGACTGTCTGACGTAATGTGTAAAAAGGGGACGCTATCTGCCGTAATGTGTAAAAAGGGGGACGCAGTCTCCCATAATGTGTAAAAAGTGGACGCTGTCTGCCATAAAGTGTAAAAAGGGGACGCTGTCTGCCGTAATGTGTAAAAATGGGAAGCTGTCTGCCGTAATGTGTCAAATGGGGACTGACTGCTGTAATGTGTAAAAGGGGACGCTGTCTGCCATAATGTTTAAAAAGGGAACACTGTCTGCCGTAATGTGTAAAAAGGGGAATCTGTCCACCGTAATGTGTAAAAGGGGCTGTACCTGGTGTAGTGGCGCTACTGTGCGGCGTAATTTGAATAATGGAGACTACTATAATATGTAATGTGTTGCTGCTCTTCAATAAATTAAAATTAACACTCTCCTAAATGACAGAGGGTGCCCTATAAATATAATGTGCATCATTCCCCATGTGTGCCCTGACATTTCACTCCCCCCATTGCCCGTTCGGTTTGGTTCATTAAGTCAACAGTAAAAAGGTCCACAGTTAATGGGTCAACCCAAAATGGTCGATGGATAAGGTTGACAGGGTCAAAAGGTCACCAGGGAAATGGTCGACAATAAAAAGGTCGCCACAATGGGGTTTTTTGTATTTGTTTTTCCACTTTTGCCCTACTAAAAGCTCCCATTAGTGTACTATGGGGGTCATTCCGAGTTGTTCGCTCATTGCCGATTTTTGCAATATTGCGATTAGTCGCTTACTGCGCATGCGCAAGGTTCGCAGAGCGCATGCGGTTAGTTATTTTACACAAAAGTTAGGTATTTTACTCACGGCATAACAAGGATTTTTCATCGTTCTGGTGATCGTACTGTGATTGACATGAAGTGGGTGTTTCTGGGCGGAAACTGGCCGTTTTCTGGGAGTGTGCGAAAAAACGCTGGCGTTTCTGTGAAAAACGTGGGAGTGTCTGAAGAAACGGGGGAGTGTCTGGGCGAACGCTGGGTGTGTTTGTGACGTCAAACCAGGAACTAAACTGACTGAACTGATCGCAATGGCTGAGTAAGTCTCGAGCTACTCAGAAACTGCTAAGAAATTTCTATTAGCAATTCTGCTAATCTTTTGTTCGCAATTCTGCTATGCTAAGATACACTCCCAGAGGGCGGCGGCTTAGCGTGTGCAATGCTGCTAAAAGCAGCTAGCGAGCGAACAACTCGGAATGAGGGCCTATGTCCCCTCACGTGGTGAGTGTAGGCAAGGTTATTATTCCCAATCGTAATCCACGAGGATGGTAATGATGAACGTGGCTACATCTGTATGAAAAAGTTGAATTTGTATTTTGGGATCAGGCTACAAATGTGACAAGCAAATTTGGGGCTTGTTGATTATTGTTTTCCAATTTGAACTACATTAGAACAAATCAGAGGAAGGAAGAAAATACAATTTTAATCTCCTGTTTGGATTATAAGGGATTAAGAAAGAAGATGTTATTTTATATTTAACAAAGTGATGAGGAATTGTTTAAGTAAAGTTTATCTTAAAATTATGTGCTTTATTTATTTAATTTTACCTTTTTGGTATAATGGGCACATGTTTTAGCGGCTCAATCTCTGGCGTTTTTATAATGGGTGCCCACACCACACACACTACAGCAGCAGGGCAGCAGCAGCGCTGCAGAAATCACCAGGAAAATGGTGCGGTGGACATTTTCCCGGCATTTTGTGCATGTGTAGTAAAGAAAATCACAGGGGAAATGGACACCGTACCATTTTCCTGGAGACCAGCGCATGTGCACTAGACTCTGGGATAGCACTATGGGCCCCTGAAGACCCTAGTGCTATCCCAGAGTCTAGGGTCCTAGAGAGATGTGCGGCGGACACTTTTCGGGTTTTGTGTTTTTGTTTTTGATCTGGATCCCCGCTCATGTTTTGGATCTGGATTGGTTTTACCAAAACCATGCTTTGGGGTTTTGGTTTGGAACTGGATGATTTTTGAAAGAAACATAAAAAAAGCTAAAATCACAGAATTTGGAGGTAATTTTTATCCTACGGTAATATTAACCTAAATAACATTTATTTCCACTAATTTCCAGTCTATTCTGAACACCTCACACCTCACAATATTGTTTTTAAGCCAAAAGGTTGCACCGAGGTGGCTGGATGACTAAGCTAAGCAACACAAGTGGGTGGCACAAACACCTGGCCCATCTAGGAGTTGCACTGCAGTGGCAGACAGGATGGCAGTTTTGCAAACTAGGCCCCAAAGAGCACATAATGCAAAAAAAAAAAAAGAGGTGCAAAATGGAATTGTCCTTGGGCCCTCCCACCCACCCTTACATTGTATAAACAGGACATGCACACCTTAACAAACCAATCATTTCAGTGACAGGGTCTGCCAAATGACTGTGGCTGAAATTATTGGTTTGTTTGGGCCCCCACAAAAAAAGAAGCAATGAATCCCTCCTTGCACAAACTGGTTCTACCGAGGGAAGCTGTCGTCCTCATACTCATGCTCCGATTCCTCACCCCTTTCACTGTGTACATCCTCCTCCTCACAGAGTATTGATTCGTCCCTACTGGAATCCACCATCACAGGTTCCTGTATACTTTCTGGAGGCAATTGCTGGTATATGTCTTCCCGGAGGAATTTATAATTCATTTTACATCATCTTCTCCACATTTTGTGGAAGTAACCTCCTAAACCGATTGCTGACAAAGTTTCTGGCTGCACTGAACACTCTTTCAAAGTACACACTGGAGGGGGGGCAACTTAGCTAAAATAAAGCCAGTTTGTGCAAGGGCCTCCAAATTGCCTCTTTTTCCTGTCAGTATACATACGGACTGTCTGACATGCCTACTTGGGTGCTGTCACCCATATAATGCTCCACCATTCATTCAATGGTGACAGAATCATTTGCAGTGACAGTAGACATGTCAGTCCTTCAGTCCGGACCAGATGTCAACACTTGCTCCTGACTGCCCTGCATCAGCGCCAGCGGGTGGGCCCATAAATGTTATCCTTTTCCTCGCAGCCCCAGTTGTGGAAGAAAAATGAAAGAGTTGACAATTTTCTCACCAGCAGGTTTTTGAACCTCTGCAGACTTGTGTCTGCCGGAAAGAGAGATACACCATAGGCTTTAAACCTAGGATCGAGCACGGTGGCCAAAATGTAGTGCTCTGATTTCAACAGATTGACCACCCTTGAATCCTGGCAAAGCAAATGAAGGGCTCCATCCACAAGTCCCATATACTTAGCAGAATCACTCCATCTTAAGTCCTCCTTCAATTTCTCCAGCTGCTTCTGCAAAAGCCTGATGAGAGGAATGACCTGACTCAAGCTGGCAGTGTATTAACTGACTTCACACGTGGCAAGTTCAAAGGGTTGGAGAACATTGAGCAACACGGAAATCATTCTCCACTGCACTTGAGTCAGGTGCCCCTCCTTTGCCTATATTGTAGGTGGATGTATAGGCTTGAATGACCTTTTATTGTTCCTCAATCCTCTGAAGCATATATGTTGAATTCCACCTCATAAAACCTCTTGCTTCAGGTGATGGCAGGGCAGGTACAGGAGTGTTTACTGGTGCTCCAGTCTAGGGCACGCAGTGGCTGAATGTTGAAAGTGGCCCGCAATGTTTCAGGCCACCGACAGCATCTCCTGCACGCCCCTGTCATTTTAAAAAAAAATTCTGCACCACCAAATTAATTCTATGTGCAAACCATGGGATGTGCTGTAATTTGCCCAGATGTAGTGCATGCACAATATTGGTGGCATTATCCACATCACAAATACCCAGGAGAGTCTAAATGGGGTAACCATTGTGCGATGATGTCCCTCAATTTCCATAAGAGGTTGTCAGTGGTGTGTCTCTTACAGAAACCTGTGATACACAGCGTAGCCTGCCTAAGAACGAGCTGACATTTGTGAGATGCTTTTACTGGTGCCGCTGCTTTTGTTGCTGCAGGAGGCAATACATCTACCCAGTGGACTGTCTCAGTCATGTAGTCCTTAGTTTGCCCTGCTCCACTTGTCCACATGTCTGTGGTTAAGTGGACAGTGGGTACAACCATTTTTCAGGACACTAAGGACACTTTTCTTAATGTCCCTGTACAGTCCGGGAATCGCTTTCCTAGTGAAGGGAAATCTAGATGGGAATTGGTGCCGAGGATACAGTACGTCCATCAACTGTCTAAATCCCACTGCACTAATGGTGGATACCGGATGCACGTCTAACACCAGCATAGTTGTTATGGCCTCAGTAATCTGCTTTGCAACAGGGTGACTGCTGTCATATTTCAGTATCCTCGTAAAGGACTGTTGGATAGTCAATTGCTTAGTTGAAAAAGTACAAGTGGTCTTCCGACTTCCCCTCTGGGATGATGATCGACTCCTAGCAGCAACAGCGGCAGCAGCAGCAGTAGGCGTACCATTCAAGGATCCTTCAGAGGAATCCCGGTTAGGAGAGGACTCGTCAGTTATGCCAGTGACATGGCCTGCAGGACTACTTATGTTCCTCACTGAGGAGGAAATTGATGTTGAGGGAGTTGGTGGTGTGGTTTGCAGGAGCTTGGGTACAACAGGAAGAAGGAATTTAGGTGTCAATGGACTGCATACGCTCTTACCCAAAGTTTCTGAACTTGACAATAACTTCTGATGAATGCGCTGCAGGTGACGTATAAGGGAGGATGTTTCTAGGTGGTTAACGTCCTTACCCCTACTTATTGTGGATTGACAAAAGCAACACATGGCTTGACACCTGTTGTCCGGATTTGTGGAGAAATAATTCCACACCGAAGAGGTGGCTTTTTTGGTATTTTGCTGAGGCATGACAATGGGCTTTCTCATCCCATGGCCAACAACTATCTCCACTGCTGCCTTATTCAAACAAACCACATCACCATCATCATCGTCAACTTTCTCCTCAGCGCCAGCTACATCAATATCCTCCTCATCCTGGTGTACGTCTACAGTGACATCCTCAATCTCAATATCAGCAACTGGACTGGCGGTGCTCTTCCCAGCACTTGAGGGGGCAGGCAAATGATGGTATGAGACTCCTCTTTCCATACAGTCTTGGGAAGACTTCACAACCGCGAACACACTTGGACTCTCCTTGGGGATTTGTGATATTTTTGAACGCACAGTTGTTTTTTCCTGTGCTTCAACAAAACTATTTTTTTACATTTTTTGAAAGGGAGGAGGGCTTCCATACTCATGAGAAGCTGAGCCACCAGTCATGAACATAGGACAAGGCCTTAGCCTTTCCTTGCTACTTTGTGTTGTGAATGGCATATTGCCAATTTTACGTTTCTCGTCAGATTATTTATTTATTTTTCCTGATTATTAATTTTTGCTACTTGGATTTTAAATGCTCTCTATGACATTGGGCATCGGCCTTAGCAGACACCGTTGATGGAATTGCATCATCAATGTCATGACTGGTGACAGCAGCATCTTCAGCACTAGTACTATGAACTGGAAGTGGTTCCTGATCTTCCGCTATTTTTTCCTCCAAAATGTTGTTCTCCATTTCACAGGACAGCAACCCTTTATTATTACAGCACACAGAACAGTGCCCCTTTATTTTCACAGCAACCCTGTATTCTTACAGCATACAGGAGCAGTGTGCTTTTATTTGAACAACTGCACCCTTGAATTTTTACAGCATACAGGGCCAGTGTAATGTTATTTGAACAGCAGAACAACATACAGGGCCAGTGTAATGTTATTTGAAAAGCAGCACCCATATATTTTACAGCATGCAGGAGCAGTGTGCTCATAATTTTTAACAACTGCACCCCTGAATTTTTACAACATACAGGGCCAGCAGCACCCCTATATTTTACAGCATACCGGATCAGTGTGCTTTTAATGTTTAACAACTGCACCCCTGAATTTATACAACATAAAGGGCCAGCAGCACCCCTATATTTTACAGCATACATGAGCAGTGTGCTTTCAATTTTTAACAACTGCACCCCTGAATTTTTAAAATGTACAGGGCCCGCAGCACCCCTATTTTTTACAGCATACAGGAGCAGTGTGCTTTTAATTTTTAACAACTGCACCCCTGAATTTTTACAATGTACAGGGCCAGCAGCACCCCAATATTTTACAGCATACAGAAGCAGTGTACTTTTAATTTTTGACAACTGCACCCCTGAATTTTTACAACATACTGGGCCAGCAGCTCCCCTATATTTTACAGCATACAGGAGCAGTGTGCTCATAATTTGAAACAACTTTACCCCTGGTTTTTTACAAAATACAGAGCCAGCAGCACCCCTATATTTTACAGCATTCAAGAGAACAATGCCCCTGCACCCTGTACAACACAGTGACAGCCAGGACAGCAACACCCATGTACAGCTGCAGCACCCGACCGTAACAGCACATGAAACCCCAGTGACAGCCAGGACATCACCCCTAACACAGCACAGGTACACCACAATGACTGCAGCAGCACCCCTACAGAGCACACACTAACCCCACCCGACACCACCACCCACAGTGAGAAACAGAGGTCTGTCTCCCTCACTCTCCAAGTCCGGAGTGAAAATGGCGGCGACGCGTGGCTGTTTATATGCGATCCAAAACCCGTGAGAATCTGACAGCGGGATGATGACGTTTTGCCTTGTTCTAGTTTCTGAGTCTGGCGGGAAGTCCTGAGTCAGGCTCGGATCTGGGCTCGGAACAGGATGTTCAGGGGAATTTGGTTCTCAGGGAACCTAACCCGCTTATCTCTAGTCCTAGATGGAGTCTGCACATGGGCCTCCTCCTCTCTAGAAGCGCCCCTGGCCCCAATCTTGTTATTTACCTCATCTCTACAGTGCAGCAGTTTTTGGCAAGAGGCTAGTACCCAATAAAAATCAATACACTTTACATGAATCTTGGTTTGCTACTTCTGTAAGTTCTTCATTCAATCTATGGAACAATCAACAAGATTAGGTCACCAGCTCTATTGCCAGAGAATTCATTCTGCAATCTTAAATTATTGGATAAAACAAAGAAATAATAAAAAATACAATTTAAGAGTTATGTGAGAATAGGTTCAAGAGAATTGCCATTTACTGGTGTAGATAGGAGACTTGGTAACTCTTAAGTTTAAATAACTTAAAACAAGGTATAAGAACAGAAGGGGAACTGGTCAGCATAACGGTGATTGAGATACAGCAGTTAAAATCCCAATGCCAGATCCACCACAAGACCGACGCCGGAATCCTGACATGGATCTCAATGCTGGTGCCAGAATTCTGACTGCTGGCACCCCTATGCCAGTGGAAGGTTAGGGTTAGGCTGCTGTGGGGAAGGTAGTTGAGGTTTAGGCCACAGGGGGGGGGGATGGGGGGGGGGGTTATGGTTAGGATGCCAGGAGGAAGGTTAGGGATAGGCTGCAGGGAGAGAGGGTTAGGCACCACTGGGGAGGGTTAGGGTTAGGCTGCAGGGGGGCAGAGGTGGGGGATGGTTAGGGACAGGCTGCAGGGAGGGAGGGATAGGGGGGATAAACAGGGAGGGTTAGCATCCTTACCTAATAGGTGTCGAGATCATGCATGTTGGGATGCCGCTGTTAGTATACTGTCCGCCGGCACCCCAAGCGCTGGGATCCCACTACCATCCCAAACAGAAGATAGAAGGAGGTATTGTAGCAAAAAAAAAAAAAAAAATCTTTGTCTTTCCAAACCTTCTTTTTTACTTAGCAGAGCGGTTGTTATGACTAGCAAGAAAAACAGATTTTTTTTTCCCCAAACTGATGCTTCTTTTATTGACAGTTGTTTGGCCAACATTGCTATCTTAGATGAATATGACCTCAACTTCTTATGAGAAGGGTAAATATTTGTTTCTGGCCTTAATCTTTATAGGGCCTGCAAGCAATTTACTGGCTTTATAGACCAAAACCATGGAATGGCTGCTCACCCAATGTTGTAGAACATGAATCTCTATTCAAACATCAACATGCTGGGTAAAGAAGTGAGCTAAATGTTAATGGAACAGTTCATGTTAGCTTTATAATACAAGATTCTACAACATAACATAGTACACTATTATAAAAAAGCAAGAGACCACAATCTAGTTGTTGGTTTACACCAACATTCAAAACTCAGCCACTCACTTCAGTACTCTACTTACAGGTATTGTGATAGCCAATCCTAATAAAACACCCTTTCAGTCATGTTATAATACACATGTCCTGGTTTGTGTTTGACAATTTCCACTTTGACTACCATGGGTTACTGTTGTGTCTAAAATCCTGTATTTGTACTTGACCATAAACCTCTCCTTAGCCAAGATAAGTGCCTCAGATTAATATACTGTAAACTTGATCTTGTTTGGGTTTATACAGTATTTGCCTACTCTCACATAAATGTGACTCCTGTATCCCACATCTCTTTCCAGTGACATGGGCAGGGCCATAATGGTTAGATTTGTATAACCAGACCCCACCCCTGATGTACAAAGATGTGATACTGTATGTATCACTGAATAGTGCTGTGGGGTTGCAATAATGCAAGTTGTAACATCACGCCTCTTGAACTGCCTGGAGATTGGTTTGCCAATGCAAAAACTTTTTTAACATTTTGTCAATTAGTCCTCCACTTGCATAATTACTTTTCATTTATAGAATTTTGTCAAATTCCAAAAACTTCATTCATCTCTCTGTTGGTGCACCAACCAATCAGCTCCTAACTGCCATTTTTCACATGACAATTAGGAGCTGATTGGTTGGAGCACAATTTAAGATTAGTAATTAGTGATACTAGTAATTAGAAGACTAGTATTGTAAAAGCCAAATCTATCTATCTATCTATCTATCTATCTATTATTTATATGTATATATAAAATGTAGGATAAAGGCAGCACAGCTGTGAACTTATAGATACTCCCCAGCGCCCCTCCCAGCACGGGGCCCACACACAGCGAAAAATAAATGACGACACATTGAACTAAACAGGTAAAAATCAGCAGATAACTGCAACATTTCAATGATTCATTGCATTGTTGTCAGGTTATGTCTGATGACGATGCAATAAGGCATCAAAACGTCGCAGTTATCTCCTAATTTGTACATATATATATATACAGTATATATATATATATATATATATATAGAGAGAGAGAGAGCGAGAGAGAGGTGTGTTTGTGTCAGTATCTATGAATGACATGTCCTTCCACCTATGTCAGTGGCAAACGCAGGATTTGCATGGGGGGGTTTCCAGAACTGAGCGGAGCCGATCACGGGGGTGGGGACTGAGGTGACCCAGTATATGCTGGGTCCGTAAAACTAGTGTGTCTGTGTGTGTGTATATGTATATATATATATATACATACATACATATATCTACATATATATATATATATACATATAATCGTTAATTTTTAATTTGTCCAGCACACCTTTGTCATCAGCCGAAAAACGTGTGCTCAACAAAGGTTTGTCGTTTGTCCCCACTAACTATGGTGATGAGTTCAAAAACAAAATCAGCACGTTTAAATTGCACCGCACTTTAAAAATCAAAGAGCACTTTGGAAAGCAACCAGCACTGCCATCCAAGGAACCATTACCTCCAAGAGTCCAGAAATTGGGCCCAAAGTCACGGTTTGAACCAGTCTCCACCAACGCTTCCCTGAAAACTTTCAACAGAATGCTTGAAAATCCAGTCATCCACTGCAAGAAACGTCAATTTCATAATTTGCAGCATGATGAGCGTGCAGCTTTAAAAGCGTTAAGTAACAGGAAGGACATCATAATTCGTGGTGCCGATAAAGGCGGATCCATAGTTGTGCAGAATACCACAGATTACACAACTGAGTGTCTGAGACTTCTCGCGGATAGGTAGACATATTGTCTTTTGGATAAAGATCCTTCTGCAGATTATAAAGTCGAATTAACAACATTGTTGGAAAATGCCAAATCGCGAGATTTAATTTCAACAGATATCTTTCAGAGATTGGTTCCCGATAAACCGGTGGTACCTATTTTTTATACCATTCCGAAGGTCCACAAGGACGCACAGAGACCCCCGGGCAGACCGATCATATCTGCTCGTGGGTCCCTGTGTGAGCCGGTGGCCATTTTCCTGGACACTTATTTACAACCTTGTATTCAAGGTATTTGCACATATCTAAAGGACTCTAGCACTTTATTACAGACACTTAGCACTTTTGATGAAATTCCTACTGATGTGTCGCTGGCCTCAGTGGACGTCACCAGCTTATACACCTGCATTCCTCACCAACAGGGGTTGCAGGAGGTGAGACGTCTTATAGTTGGTAATGCACGGTACACTGGGCCAGATATTGAGTTTTTCCTTGAGTTGTTATGTTTCACATTGACACACAATTTTTTCATCTTTGATGGCAAATTTTATAGGCAGCGAACGGGGTGTGCCATGGGGTCTTCTGTGGCACCCTCGTTCGCAAATGCCTTTATGTGGGAAACAGAACGTGATCTATTTCTAGTCAACAGAACCATTGCCGACAGACTGTTTGTGTATTATAGATACATAGATGACGTGCTGATCTTTTGGCAGGGTGACATACAGGATCTAGGTTCATTGATTGATTCACACAACCAGTCTGACAACTCGGCCAAACTCACCATGACCAGTAGCCCAGTCGAAATTTGCTTTCTGGACATTTTTATTAAAATCCAGGATAATAAAATCCTGACATGTCTTTACAGAAAGCCAACCGATCGCAACACGATCTTGTGATTTGACAGCTTCCATCCCCGATCTACTGTCAGGGGTCTTCCTTACTCCCAGTTCCTGAGGGTGTGTAGGGCCAATAATAGCGATTCCACCAAGATGGATCAGCTTAAAGATATGGAAGACAGATTCCTGTCTAGAGGTTATCCCCTGGCGCTAATATGATCGGCCCGCTTAAAGGCAGAGGCTTCTCAGAGGGAAGCCTCAAAGAAACCCAAACACACCAAAGATATGACTAAAATTATCCCTTGGGTGTGTGAATACGATGTGACAAGTAGGGAAAGGCAACGTCAATTAAATCAGCTGTGGCCCATTGTTACATCAGATCCGGAATTAAAGATGCTACATGACAAACGCATCATGCCCAGTTATAAAAAAGGAAGAAGCATCAGGGATATATTAGTAAAAACTGACATGGCAAAATTGAGAGCTAATCCCACACACTTCCTTACCAGACGTAATGGTTGCTTTAAGTGCACTGGTTGCACTACCTGTTCCCACATGTCAATAGGTACCACCATAGCTCATCCGTTTTCAGGAAAGTTGTACAAAATTAAATGGCCCCTTACATGCAGTACCAAGTTCGTCATCTACGCCATCATTTGCCCATGCGGGCGGTATTATGTTGGCAAAACAGAATGCCAATTTAAAATCAGAATGGCACAGCACAGACTTGCCATTAGGAATGCGTTGGCATCGGGCAGCGGGGAACAGCCCGTTGCCAAGCATTTTGTTACATTCAGACATTCAATGGCCACATTTAGACACCGCATTATCGACCACGTCCCCGAATCAATACGGGGGGGTGATCGGGGACGCAAATTACTACAGCTAGAGTCCATGTGGATCCATAGGCTTAACACTTTAAAACCTGGGGGGCTTAATGACAATTTGGGATTAATTAATTTTTTGTAAAAATTTTTTTGTGTAAAAGTGATTGGGCCTCAGTTAGCCGACCCCATGTGTAAGACAAGTCAGCTCTTGGGGCTCTGTGTGTATGTCATTCATAGTTCATTTTCTTAATACAAAGCAGTATCATGAAATTCCAGCTGCCACATAGATAGTGCCTGTTTTAATATTCTGTCTAACAGGTTCTCTGTTTTTTATGACATGGAGATCCAGATGTGCACTTTGCTCTGCTTTATACTTTCAGATGTTTTTAAACTTATGCCCAATAGAGTTTGCACTAGTATTTTTTAATTAGATGTTTTGTCACAATATTGACGGTAAAACGTCATCTTAACATGTCACTTTTTTCATTTTTCATTATTTGTTTGTTTATATTGTGCACAGTTGACAGCGGTTCCATGGTAACGCTATTTGTCTTCCTTGCCAGGACTCGAGATCTCGCGGGATCATGCGATTGGTGAGAGGCAGTGGAAGTGAAGCGGCCGTGGTATGACACTCGGGCAGTGTGTAAAGCCCCGAGAGGTAACCATGGTAACGCGCCTTGCATTCGTAACATCATTTCCGGTTCCGCTGAGACACGAGCAGCCGGGCGGAAGTCATGAGAGGGCGGCCGGACGGACACGCTGCAGCTGTAGATTGGATGGGGACAGAGGGTAAGTGTTTGTGTTATATATTTAAACACCCATGTTTTCCACTTGTGTTATCCTGAAGAAGGGGAATAGGTCCCCGAAACGTCGATATGATTTGCACCATTTGCACAAATATATGAATGCTGTTTCAAGCCTCTGAGTGCCGCCTCAATTCTTTCCCTATATATACATATATATATATATATACATACACACACATACATGTACACATATACATAGCATATTAAACATGCATACATGTATATATATATATGTACACACACATACAGTACACATATATATATATACACATGTATATATATATATATATATATATATATATCATATGTCTGTGTGTGCGTGTTTATATGTATGTATGTATATACATGTGTATATATGTATGCACATGGATATATATGTACTATAATTAAAATAAAACTTTTATTGCACTTACAAGTGCCACCAGGAAGACAGCAGGCTGCAGAGGATGCTAGACAGCCATTAATAATACTCATGCAGCTAAAAAAAAAAAAAAAAAAATCTTTTTTAGTGGAGGGGGGTTTCTGGGTGCTCAGAAACCCCCCCTGGGTGCGCCACTGTATGTGAGATGTCTCCTCTGCTTACCCATCATCTCAGCTTGGGTAACAGCCTGTGATCAGAGAGTGATTACATTAATTACACCTGTACATTTCAATGGTTATGTCGGTTGGTTCTTTTACAGTTATATATATTTGCATATGGCTAGCTTTTTTAATTAAGAGATTTATTAAATTAGCTAGAAATACTTACGCAATTAACACCATTTGGCATTAAATGCAGTGTTAATACATAAAGTGACTCCAAGCTAAGGGAGAGGGTCTCTTACACGCTCACACCTTTACCTTTGTGAATGGCATGACATTTTTCTAGACATTTATTTAGTGTACAGTATATAATTAGCTCACTGTTCTCAATTAAATACCAGAAATAGACTCACTACCTAGTGCAAAAGTTTACTGTCCTAGTCGGGGCTTGAACAAATCACTCACTTATCAAATAGCACTGAGTTTATGTCTTTAATTATTTAATTTATTTTATTGGCGGAACAAAGTTACATCTGCTACTATTCTATAGTGCAGATAGCTATGAATTAACATTAGTACTTAACATCATAAACCCTGTCTGCTGGAGCGGTAGCCAGAACTTTGTAGGCCTCCATAGCAACAGTATGAAATCCTTGTGCTTGATTTGTATGGACTGTACAGAGGATTTCCAAGCTCCTGGATGTATTCATGGGCCAGAAACAGTGACGTACGGTGAGGTCATTGGCTGGGCAGGCACTGGCTTCTGCCCTTCTGCGCTACGTCCATGCAATATATATATATATATATATATATATATATACATACAAACAGAAAATTCAGCACTCACCAGAGCAAGCTCACTTTTCCTCACAACATCAATAAATAAATGATGGGGGTTCAGGTAGTGAATTGGCCAATGCACGGAAGCCTGCAAACCGATCGCCAAGGTACCCCACCTTCCTGCAGGTCCTAGGTGGCCGTGGGCTACATGCACCCCACCCTATGAGTGGTGAGTGCAGACATTGCACCCCGCTTCTGGGGTGGCGAGTGCTATGGTTTTATATTTATTTGTTTGTATGTATATATACATATATATATATTTATTCATACTGTATATACACATCAATGTAATATTGCTGTGCTCCTTGTACACATTACGCCACACAGCAGTTCTCCTTGTACACGCTAGTACATGTTACGTCACAGAACAGCGCAACTTATACACCTTATGGCACACCTTAATACGCTTTATGACATACAGTATTGCTCCTTCACAACACATACAACAGGCTTCCACTGAAGAATCTGGCATGCATCTACATTAGCATACTCCAAGCCAGAAAACAAACGACCCTAAGTGTGTACCCCCCTTAAGCCACCATTGCTCACTTGTACCATGGCAGGCTGCCCCCAGGAGTGCTCATTATTACCAACAGGAATAATTACTACATGGCTACATGGCAAGCTCATGATTATGCAGGGGCCAGGGCTGACAGCCAAGGTCAGCACCAGCAACAGACGGAATAACTGCCTCTCCCACAGATCAGTATCTGAATTATATATTGTTATAATACTGGCCTGTGCTTACCTCTCCCATGAGTGTAGGAGCCCAGCCTGCGGGTGTATTTTAGATGCTTGCTGTGGATGTGTGAGATGTACACAGTCAGCAGCATGGCAGGCATTGCCTCCTGAGAGCTGCTGTTCTCACAGACACGGACAGTGAAAACCCCAGCTGCAGCAGCAGGTAATCCACAGCGTCCTGGATCCGGGCTGCATGAAAGCCAGCTCATGCTGCAGAGGACAGCCTCATCTCGTGACTCCAGAAGAGGAGATCTCCTCTGAGCCGCGGGCCGCAACAGGTGAGCTGCCAGTGCCTGCCATGAAAAATGCTGAGTGACAGTGTGACACTCTAGTACTGGGGGAGTGGCAACAGGCAGCAATCAACCCCATAGTCTGTCCAGCTTCCTGATGAACTGCTCAACCACTTTAACAGGTAATCCGCTTCTGGCCCAGCCTGTCACTGGCCAGCCAAGGGTCCCTTGAATCACACGCGCAAGCCAAGGTTGCCTTGGTGATGTTGCCTCTGCTGCTGGCGAGGAGGAAGAGGATGGAAAGGGAGGAACTGCTGGTTCCAGGAGATCTGCGCTGCTTGCCACCGCTTCCGGGGACACCACTGTTGCTGTCAGGCTCCCACCACTACAGCCAGGTGAGTCATGCCATCACCGGGTCCCGCCGTTGCTTCCCCCTGTGGTATATGGGTGATTGGACAGCGGATTCAGATTCCACCTGTCCAATCACATCTGCCTCGCTGACAAGGGCGTGCTTTGATGTGGGCTGAAAGCCCGTCCCTGTCAACGAGGCACTTCTATAGGTGCCGCTTTCCTTTCTTTTTTTAATGGGCTTTTACAGCCCAGTGCTTGGCCCTGTCCCCCACTTTATTCCCATTCCCATTGTTAATGGGAGGCACTGCTATCAATGCCTCCCAAACTACGTTAATGTACTAAAATGAGTAGATTAATATGAAGAAGTTATTTATGACACACAATATGTGCCATAAGTACCTTCTTTGTATTATTTCAATCTTTAATGACAGGGGAGGCACGGCCTCCCCTGACTGCACGTCCCTGGCCAGAAAATCCACCACTTTCCTAGACTTGTTGGCAGGTGCATTGTCGTGATGGAGTAGGGCACCATGAGTGTTAGTTCTTGGACGGAGACTGGAAACGGTTTCCAGTACTTGCGGCAGGCATTGGTTAGGATACCAGTCCCCAATGATGGGGCACTGCTGCATGAGCGGTACAGTAGCTACATGACCAGTCTTGGTTGCAAAAACAGCCACCATTTGCTTGGCCATACAGAACTTAAATTGTAACTTTTGTGGTGGCATACTCCAACTGGGGTCAACTGGTCCGACTGATGTTTGTTCTTGGGGTTGAAGCTGTAGATCCAGGATTCATCACCACTGATGATCTCCCAGACAGAGTTTGAGCAGGGTCCAGGGACCGTTTCCTATGCCGAAATTTTGCAAACCACTCAAACACAGTGGTTCGGGAAGGTGCATACTCCCCAAAAGCAGCTCATGGTTGGTCAATACTCACCTGCTGTCCTAGACCACTCTTGTCATTGCAGAAGATCATGGATCCCCAGTTCCTCTATTGAGCGTCATTAATAGCTTTTGATGGAAATGAACATGCTAACTTCTATGGTGGGCAGTGCTACTTATATATGATTCTGTGCCTTGACATTTTACAAGAACTTTATTCAGAGATTACAGTTCACAACCAGTCAGATTTTGTCTACTCCACCTATATGGAAACTTATTGCACACCCCTCATATAGTATATAAGCTCCCCTACAATATGGATATTAGTAAGTAAAATGCCATGACCGTATCCATTCTACTTTTTTCCACTTACACAATTATATACCTGTATTCATAAAGAACTGCCACTTGCATGGATAGAAAGTAGCCACAGTATTTACTAAATTTAAGTGGAGAAAGCTGTTGGCATGTTTAATATGTATATAGGCCCTCATTCCGAGTTGATCGCTCGCAAGGCGATTTTAGCAGAGTTACACACGCTAAGCCGCCGCCTACTGGGAGTGAATCTTAGCTTCTTAAAATTGCGACCGATGTATTCGCAATATTGCGATTACAAACTACTTAGCAGTTTCAGAGTAGCTTCAGACTTACTCGGCATCTGCGATCAGTTCAGTGCTTGTCGTTCCTGGTTTGACGTCATAAACACACCCAGCGTTCGCCCAGACACTCCTCCGTTTCTCCGGCCACTCCTGCGTTTTTTCCGGAAACGGTAGCGTTTTTAACCACACGCCCCTGAAACGCCGTGTTTCCGCCCAGTAACACCCATTTCCTGTCAATCACATTACGATCGCCGGAGCGAAGAAAAAGCCGTGAGTAAAAATACTATCTTCATTGTTAAATTACTTGGCGCAGTCGCAGTGCGAATATTGCGCATGCGTACTAAGCGGAATTTTACTGCGATGCGATGAAATATACCGAGCGAACGACTCGGAATGAGGGCCATATTTCTGTATAGAAATAACCTTAACTCTAACTTACATTGTCTCTTTATAATGTAATCTTACTTAACTATGTTACTTTCACTGCTAACTTGCCCTATTCAGATGAGGGCCCTCATTCCGAGTTGATCGCTCGCAAGGCGAATTTAGCAGAGTTGCTCACGCTAAGCCTACGCCTACTGGGAGTGTATCTTAGCTTCTTAAAATTGCGACCGATGTATTCGCAATATTGCGATTACAAACTACTTAGCAGTTTCAGAGTAGCTTCAGACTTACTCGGCATCTGCGTTCAGTTCAGTGCTTGTCGTTCCTGGTTTGACGTCATAAACACACCCAGCGTTCGCCCAGACACTCCCCCGTTTCTCCGGCCACTCCTGCGTTTTTTCCGGAAACGGTAGCGTTTTTATCCACACGCCCCGAAAACGCTGTGTTTCCGCCCAGTAACACCCATTTCCTGTCAATCACACTACGTTCGCCAGAGCGAAGAAAAAGCCGTGAGTAAAAATACTATCTTCATTGTAAAATTACTTGGCGCAGTCGCAGTGCGAATATTGCGCATGCGTACTAAGCGGAATTTCACTGCGATGCGAAGAAAATTACCGAGCGATCAACTCGGAATGAGGGCCGAGGTTCCTGAGGTCTGTCTTTAAGTGCCTACAATGCTATTTGACAGCTTCAGAGTTCAGCCTCCTCAACACCATTATTGCCTAATGACCTTGATCCTGGACCTCCTCCATAACCACATCCTCTTGTAACTCAGCAACTGGGGCTACCATTCCATACCAACAAGAATAATTACCATTGAAGGGATAACCAATAAAAAATAGTCAAAGTGTTGGGTAATTGAAAGATAAGTACATTCTAGTGTCTTTTTTGACTGAATATAGGATGTTATCACAGTCCTGTGCAGGAACAGCTTGGTGTGCATCTTATCCAAGAGTAGATCCCAGGCTGGCTGACATGTAAGGGGAGTACACTCCTGTGGCATGAGAAAAAGAGGACATAATAATGTACAGTACAGAGTTATTATTCATCTCTGGTAGTACAATATAAGAATGGTATAAAGGGTGGAGGGAGAAAAGGGGTGTGGGTATGTGTGTGTGTGGGGGGGGCAGTTCTGATCTTTTTGCTGTTTTTGGCTCCATGCATGTATGTAATTCTCTTTATTATACTAAGGACGTCAACTGTGGATCTCTGGCTGTTTTGATTGGTTGCTTGACAAAGGCAACGGGAGTTTAACTTTATACAACCGTAAATTATTATTCAGTATTTTAACTTACCTAAGCAGGTCCGTGCTGTTTTATTTATGTTCCAGGAATGACATTCAAACAAAGCCTCAAAAAAAATTGCACTGTCTGAAACCCTTAAGAAAGAAATCCAGCTTGACTTCAAAACTGTACATTTATAAGCCAGTTGGCCTGTTTGTTTATTCTTTGCCAAAGCTCAACCAAATAATTATCCACTGAGTTTTATTGAGGTGGATGTGCCTGCTGCTACAGTAAGTTAGCTTTGTCTTTTTAAATCATTTTCAAAGCTTGGATTTTCAAGCATTATCATACCCAGCAAGATAACCCATAAGGATTCAGCACTCAAGGTTGAGGCACAGTAGAATTCTTTCCAGCATAACAGTATAATTTCTATTGCACATAGAGTGTGAGTGTGCTACTGTAGTACTGCATACAGTACAGTATATATAGAATATAATACAACCACTTAAACTACTTAAATCGGTTTGATATTTAATAGGCAAACATACTTATAACCTTTTCTTTGTCAAAAAAAGCCATGCCGTTTTCCTTTGTTCAACACAAAACATACAACAGTACTGCTAGAAAACAAGTTGGAAAATAAATGCAGTCTTATTCACAAAGTAAATGGTATTACTTGATTAATTATTAGTGATAATTTTGCTTGCTGTTTATGCATTTATGTTTAGGTCATATTTGTGCATAAGAATTTGCTACCCTTCCAGTTTTGTCAGATTTCATTAGGCACAACCTAGTACTGGGAACTTTTCAGGCAGTTCTATGACAAGCACTGCAGCATTAGCAGAGAAGGTATGCAGAAATTGGAATCAATGATTTCAGAGCAGGGTGCATGCGGTCCGTGTGATAAATAGCTGGAGTTCACGGAAAGCTCAGCACACCATCCTGTTATCAAGCTGCTGCCTCTCAGCAGAAAAGACTTCCCTCACTCACATCGTTTACAAGTTTACATGTTCTGTGTAATTGCCAATAGCTGCTATTTGTTTTACATCAAGAGTCTCTTACCCCCTGGTCCTGATTTCATGCACTCCGTATAAACTAACATTTGGCAAATCAAGCATCTAGTAATTTATCTGTGATATCACATTAGCTTACTCAAACTGCATCAGTTTTGTGTATACAGGGAAGTAAGGTAGTGTATTGCTAGCAGTAAAACTCATCAGCAGTGGCAAAGCTACATCGCTATGGTGTCCTGCAGGGAGGAGGACGGGATCTGGACTATAGGTTGACATGCATTAAGTTGATAGTCATTAGGTCGACACCATATGGACGACACTGACAAAAGGTCAATATATGAAAAGTCGACACTAGAAAAGGTGACAGGTTCATATGGTTGACATGGCAATGGTCGACACACATATGGTTAACACGTTTTTTGGGTTATTTTTCATGTTTTTGGACTTTTTCCATCTGTGACTATCCATGTCGCAAATCATAACCTTTAATAACGATGTGGTGAGCAAAGTGAAACACCGTGCCCGAAGCATGGCGAGCGAAGCAAGTCGGCGACAGGATACTTTTCAACAAACGGTGGTCCCAGATGAAAAAACTATCCACACTAACCCCAAAAATGCAAAAAAAGTGCCAACCATTTTTGTGTCAACCATTGTCATGTCAACCTTTTAGTCCATGTCGACCATTTCTAGTGTCGATCTTTCATATGTCAACCTGTTGTCTGTGTCGAACTTCTGTCTGTGGAACATATGGGGTCGACCTAATGACTGTAGACCTAATGCATGTAGATCTTGTATACCACACCCGAGAAAGGCCTGGTGACACTGGTCTATCTCTATGCAGGTTGCAGCTCTGCACGTGTAGTGAGGCCCTGTTTGGGCTCTCAGTTCTAACATGCTCAGTAGGACCACGTCAGTTCTCCAAAGCAGGTTGCAGCCTCACCTACACCTTTCCCTGTAATTCAGTATTAATCCCCTGCTCACTAGCATTTATTTTTAATGCTCCAGGTTCCGGCAAAGGGGGACAAGACACTAGGCAATGGCATAGGGGAAATATCACACTTTTGTTTCATCTTTTCACAATGCACACCTTTTTTCCATGGTGACCTGAATGCAAGTTACACTTATTCCTCACTACTGTTGGGGGCTGCAGGGAGCACGTAGAATTGGCCAAAGTACAATATCAAGATTACGGTATAAAAAACATGTGAAACTGCTCCTTGAACGGAGATGACTTACACGCACTCACACACTATTGAAAGTTGTGAGATGATGATTATGATGATAATTGCCGCTGCTGGCATCTATTTCGCAGAACACATCTAAGACGCCCCCAGATATGCAAATGTGGAAAAGTAGAAAAAATGCTGCTGCAATCTAATAAAAAAGTAAAGCATGTTTCCATCTATGGGAAGGGAAAGCTGCTGGAATGTTGAGCAGTGATGACTTTTAGAAAGATAACATTTTATATTTGCATCTTTTGCTTTTAACAGGCTCCATGCGTCGTGGTTACGTATTATCTACACTTTCCAAACTACTGTTATGTTTAAGAACTTAGGGGGTAATTCAGACCTGATCGTAGCAGCAAATTTGTTAGCAGTTGGGAAAAACCATGTGCCTAATTCAGACCTGATCGCTAGCTAGCAATTTTTGCACTGCTGCGATCAGATAGTCGCCGCCTACAGGGGGGAGTGTATTTTAGCTGTGCAAGTGTGCGAACGCATGTGTAGCAGAGCTGTACAGACAGATCTTGTGCAGTCTCTGCGCAGCCCAGGACTTACTCAGCCGCTGCGATCACATCAGCCTGTCCGGGACCGGAATTGATGTGAGGACTTCTCCCTGCAAACGCATGGACACACCTGCATTTTTCAAAACACTCCCAGAAAACGGTCACGTTGCCACTCACAAACGCCTTCTTCCTGTCAATCTCCTTGCGAACGCCCGTGCGAATGGATCCTTCACACAAACCCATCGCTGAGTGGTGATCCGCTTTGTACCCGTGCGACGCTCCTGCGCATTACGCATACGCATGTGCAGTTTAGACCTGATCGCCCGCTGTACGAAAATGTAGCCTAGCGATCAAGTCTGAATTACCCCCCATGTGCACTGCAGGGGGGGGGGGGGGGGGCAGATATAACATGTGCAGAGAGAGTTAGATTTGGGTGGGTTATATTGTTTCTGTGCAGGGTAAATACTGACTGCTTTATCTTTACACAGCAATTTAGATTTCAGTTTGAAAATGCTCCACCCAAATCTAACTCTCTCTGCACATGTTATATCTGCCCCTCCTGCAACTTTGTTAGCACTTGGGCAAAACCATGTGCACTCATGGTTTTGCCCAAGTGCTAACAAAGTTGCTGCTGCGATCAGGTCTGAATTACCCCCTGTGTTCTTTTGTATTTTTGCCCATTTTCTGTATTGACACTACTATCACACCTCCTGCATCTCACATTTGTATCCAACTCTGAAAACAGTAGGTAGCAATGGTAGTGGTATGGCACCACTACATTCCAAATCATTTTGACAGGAAACTCAGATACATGTAGTTGCGCCATTGAGTAACTTAAATTATTAACTCTCTAGCTTGGCTTCATTCTCTCCCCAACATCATGAGGCTGCTCCTAGTACACACTATCCAGCCCTTACGTTATCAAAAAAATGCACAAGATCAGTCCACTAATCTCCTGGAATACTTACTCTGTGCAGGTATGAACATTCTGATGGTCCTATTGAATACAGCTAGAAATAAGTTTTGTTGGAATTTTACTCAAAATATAATTTGCAGTGGGAAAACTATTTTGAAGAGTGTTGACAATACAATCTTTGAGTACCGCTTTTAAAAGTCTTCCAATATACTGTAACTTGAAGGATTACAGTCTCAATAGTTATGGTCATGGTAAGAGTAGAGTACACTAATTGACAACATATGTGAATTTCTGCACCCAAATGCATAATACTGCAAGGCAAATATTCCTCAAAATTATTTTGGAAATTTTGCTTATCTCTAGATGCCGTTGGAAATAACCACCAGAGGGCAATGGTGTATTTGGGCTGATGCAGAATTGACTATAGGCCTGTTTGCGTAGCATATCTTGCATGACTTTGCTCTTTGCATGCTCAGAAAATGAACACATTAGGCACTGGATTTTAAGGATCTAAAAAACTAAAATTAGCTTTTTACATTCCATGTTTTAGGATTATGTAGACTTAAAAAAAATACAGTTTAGGAGTAATTTATAAGTTGTATGAAAATAAAACAAAACCACACAAAATATGATTATGTTTGAAACACTGTGCCTTTATTACAGATGTGTCCTGTCACTTCCTTGCAGGGTGTGCTCCCACGATGCACTATGCCGTGGGTGGCGGCCATCCATTCGCAGTCATGGATTTCCCATAGAAGTGAATGGATCGCGGGTACATATATATTCTCGCACCCACGAATATCGGGAGCTGGCAATCACACTGCATATGCTACGTTGCAAGGCTGTAACAAGATACATCTGTAAAGATGAATTCCTTATGATTGAAAACTGCTCATTCCACACATTTGCACAGCAAGTTTATATACTGTAGTTTCAACTTAAATACAGAATTAAGTATTTTTAGGACCTATCAAAATAGGTCACTTTAGAATTAGATACTAACACTCACATTTGGCCATTTTAGGTTATAAAAAAATTAAGTATGTTATGCCCTGCTACATAAAACCTAAAAGGAAAATGAAATTTTAAGTGTACTGAGAAAGGGTTAGACTAGGTTAGAGCCTAAGAATCCTGGGCTTAGTTATAACAAAAGTGGCCATGTAGAGCAGCACATAAGCGTATATGCAACTGCTAGAAGATGTATCTTTTGTATCTAGTACAACGCAGTGCAAGAACACACTAATGATGATGACTTGTAGTAAACCAGGCACATATGTGTAATGTGGGATGTGTAATGGTTTTAGGGCAGCATGGGCGGTGTAATGGTTAACATTACTTCCTCACAGCACTGAGGTCATGGGTACGATTCCCACAATTGCCCTAACTGTGTGGAGTTTATATATTCTCCCCGTACTTGCGTGGGTTTCCTCCGGGTGCTCCGCTTTCCTCCCACAATCCAAAAATATACTGGTAGGTTAATTGGCTCCCAACAAAAATTAACCGCAGCGTGAATGTGTGTGCGTGTACATGTGGTAAGGAATATACAGATATGTCTAAATACATCTTTGCATGCCATAGACATATCCTGTTATAGCAAACAAAACTTTTAAATCCATCCACTAGCTACTCGTGAAAAACAGCTTAGCCGTGTTTTGCATGTTGTGCCAAATTGAGCAAAATAGCAAAGATGTAAGTGGACACATCTGTAGATTGTCAGCTCCACTGGGGCACGGACTGATGTGAATGGCCACATACAGTATTCTCTGTAAAGTGCTGCGGAAGATGTGTGCGCTATATAAATATCTGGTAATAAATGACTAAAATAAATAATAAATATGTGGGATGCATACAGTGCACCTTATTCAGGGGCAGATTTATTAAGCCTGGTGAAGTGATAAAGTGGAAGGTGATAAAGCACCAGCCAGTCAGCTCCTAACTGTCATTTTTCAAACCCAGCCTGTGACATGATAGTTAGGAGATGATTGGTTGGTACTTTATCACTGCGCAATTTATCACTTCACCAGGCTTAATAAATATGCCCCTATGATCTCAAAGGACCTGAGGCACATGATGCAAAGTACTGATGTTGGGTACTTTACACAAGCACTGGATCCGTACTGCGCATGGGTCATGCAGCCGGATGATGATGTCACAGGTGATCCGATGCTGCATCCTAGGGCGCAGCACTGGATCACAAATGCATGCAGAAGGCATCTACTTACAACAGACGCCTCCTGCAGAATTACCATATTAGTGCATCGCTGCTGCAACCAATAACCATCAGCAATGTCCCTTCCAACAACATCTGAATTAGGCCCAGTATGTGCAAAAATAACCTAATATTCCATACATCATACTGTAAGTAATGCATGCAAAATGTACTTCTAATTCTGTATCAGCCCATGGTAATCTAGCAGTTACTAAACATTGTTTTACCCATTCATGGCACAAATGTAACAATGTTACAAACCTCACAGAATTTGTTGGATTTGTGGCAGAATGTGTTGAAAACATAAATTGATTTCCTAAAAACATTGTGATGCCACCCAGACTCCCAGTCATTAGCGTATCTATATTGGGTGCAGGGTGTGCGGTGCACACGGACCTCTGGGTCCAGGGGGCTCCACACTGCACATTCTGCAGCCATATAATTATATTTACCCTTCTAGAGTCACACGGCAGCCGTCGCTGCAGACATAAATCACCAGAAAAATGGCTCAGAGGACACTTCCCGGTGATTCGCAAACACCTGTGCATGCACAGTAGACTCTGGCACAAAGCCATTTTACAGCACCCTTGGTTCCAGCACTCTGACAGATTATCAGTTTTGACGGACTAACAGAGGTTGAGTAATACTAATACAGTAATAAACATTTCTACCTTTTCCTGCATCGTTATGGATTGTGTTTCCGCTTCACACCACCACTGACACTTTCATTGTTGCTGTAAGCAAACAACACACAGCACCGCCAAGCGGTCACCATGTAACCTAAATTGGGAAATATGAGGTGCCGAACCATAAGTTGCCAGAAAATCAGTGGTGTACCTGTACGAGAAACAAACTTTGCCACAGTTTCTTTCGGAGAGGTACTGTAACACAATAATTTGCGTTTGAGGAAATGAACTAGAGGTGAAATGTTGAGGTTGCTGTTTAGTAACAGCAAATCTGAGGTAATTTTATATTTCTTATTTCTTTCTTACTCTCCTTTTTTTTCCGCCAGCACAGTCAATTTAGATACTAAGCGATGCTGGGCAGTTTCTTAAAGGGCTTCCTGCCAGACAGAGCCATCTGTCTTCCAATCAGTGCATAAAGCCTTTAGTTACACAACAAGATGTTTGTTGATCCTTGAGTTGGCTGTAAACAAAACACAATTTAACTAGATTATCACTGCACTGCTAAATTGTTTAATTATATACATGACCAACACACATGCGCACATATACACACCATACCTGAAATAGCAGTCATGTTTAAACTTAACTTGATATGATCATCATAATCTATTTTCACATAGTTGAAAAAACTTCCTTCTTACTCAAAAATAATATATAGTAGATCTCTATGGGGCCTATTTATCACCATCTGCATCTGATGACGCGTATGTGAGGTGATAAAATCAATCTAATCTGCAATGAGAGTATTGATTACATCATTGCATGAATGTATCAATAATCGCATGCAGGGACAGAGCTTGCAAGAATGCTCTGTTCCTGCAGTGCCACTCAGCAGTTTTATCGGGGTATTTTTCATGAAAAATACCCCAAGTTACGGCTGCGCATGCGCCACCGCTGACATCGATGCTGCTGCTGGCACTCCACTCCTCGTCTCGATGCCGACCCCCCCCCCCCCCACACACACACACACTACCACTGATCATACTTACCAAGCACGAGCATCAGTAATCCCAGGTCCTGGAGGGCTGCTGGTTGCCGGGAATCCCTGCTGATGTGACCTCCAATGCTTTACTGCACAGAAGGTCACAGGAGCAGCATGGAGCCCCTGAGACTGGCAGCCACTCCGGAGCACCGATCACCGGACCCCGGGTAGGTGAGTATGAATTTTGTTTTATCTTGTAACTTTTTTTTTTTTAAACAGTGATCAGCTTGTGTGTCCATTGGACACACAGAGCTGATCACACTGTCAGCTTCCCGCACAGCCAGCTTTCCTGTGAAAGAATACAGGATCAGCAGTGAACCCTTACATTTTTTTTTTATAAATTTAGCATTTCCCATTATAATTATGGTAAATGTGATATTAGTTACTTAAAAAAAAGTGAATTAAAGGGTTTTGAGCAGTTTTTCTTGAAAGCTGCTCCAAAAGCCCATTCAAATGATACAAAAATAAAATTAAAAGGGTATGAAAACACCCTTTTTCACATTATTTTAGTAAAAATAAGTTTTATAAATCTGCATCTTCAGTATGTGTTTTAAAAGGTGAAATAATAAACTTTGTACTGGATCTAAAGCTACACATTATTTGTGATACCAAAGATTACATGTGAGTATAAGCTTAATGTACAGTACATCACATTCTTAACCTTTGGTTTGTGTATGCCCAAGTGTACCTTATTAAGATTCAAAAGGTACTTCAGCCTCTCAGATGAAACTGAAAATAACAGGTGAATGTTTTAGTAGATAATAAAACTCACGGAAAACATAGGTTGTCATTACAAGCAATAACATGAATGTATAATACAAATAAGCATTGCCAGGTTCAGTAAGACCTGTAACCAAGATACACAAAAGTAGTATGATGCTCTCAGGGTCAGACTGGCCCACAGGGGTACAGGGGAAAACCCCTAGTGGGCCCCATTGCCTGAGGGACCACCTCCTTTTCTAAGGATCAGGTTCTAGACTGTGGACTTGAAATATAATTATACATACTGTATGTAACATGACTATGGTGTATTTTCTATAGTGGATTGTTGTTTTTAATTTAATGGTTATCCAAGACTCTGGAGGCTGGTCACACCCCTAGGCATGGGTCTCTACCGGTGCATACAAAATAAGTGGTATGGAGCAATTGTCCATACTGAACTGCTTGAGAGTAAATATTGCAAATGTTATCCAACACCTAAGTAAGATTTAAGGAAGCATAAGGTTCAGTGGATTACATGTTGTATGGCCGCGCACATTGTTGGTAAATACAGAAGGGAAAACCTTGTTTGTTTTTGCTTGCTTCTGTATATAGGGGGTCATTCCGAGTTGATCGCACATAGCAACTTTTTGCAGCCCATGCAATCAACTAGACGCTGCCTATGGGGGAGTGTATTTCTGCATAGCAGGGCTGCGACCGCTTGTGCAACCTTGCTATGCAAAAAATGTTTCCTGTAAAAGAAGACCAGGTTAAGAGTTACTTACCCTGTGCGATCGATCCAGCGATGCAGGTTCTGGAATTGACGTCAGACATCCGCCCTCCAAACGCTGGACACGCCTGTGTTGGACTCACCACTCCCCAAAAACAGTGAGTTGCCGCCCGGATCTGCCTTCCTCCTGTCAATCTTATTGCAGTCGCCGATGTGATGGCATTCTTCACTAGCGGCGTCGCTGTCTGGCGACGGCCGTCGCCTGGCAATGATGCGCAATGTGGCCCCCGTGCATGCGCAATTCTGACCTGATCGCACGGCTGCAAAGAAGCGCAGCGTTCGATCGGTCGGAATGACCCCCCTAGTGTGATCAAAAACAAGTGAGGTTTTATTCCCCAATAGCCCACTCCATAGTAGTGTGCAAGATTCCTACCTGTTGTCTAATTAAATTGCTCCAAATCAGATTCTAGCTACCATTATTTAGTAGATTCTATAAAATGATATCTTTAATCTGATTGGTTGATATGGGCAGTGCCTCCAGTTGTCATCTTTATAAGGTTTGAAAGAACAGCACCACAGAATGAAAAGTGTTGGTGTCCAGATAACTATACATACAGAAACAGGACAAACACTGTTCCTCAAATAAACACTTCCATAGTGCACACACTGCACAGACAGACATTTTTGACTTCAGGATTTTATCATTAAATGGAAATGCTTGCTCACTCCATAAAAGCAATTATTAGATAGCAGCAACAGATGTTTCAGTGAAACTATTAGTTGCTGTCTAAATCATCTGACAGATGTCATTCAACAGCACTGGGAAATGTTGAATACGTGACCCCCAGCCACCTAGACAAGTCTGTCTCTGGACGAGCAGTGTTATAATGAATGTAATTGTCAACCATGGGTAGAGTTACAGACAAATCTAAGTACTCACATAAACTCCCAATACACTGGGCATATATACATATGACATTCAGGTCAGACGCTTGGTGCAAAACCTTATGTTCCAACTGTAGTAAAGCTAATTTCTTTGACAGAAGAACATGCAAAACCACTGTCATCGTAACACAATGATAAATGATTTTGAAAACACTACATTTCTTCTGTTCTATTTATTAGGTTCAATGAACAATAAACAAACAAACTAAAAAGCACATCCACAGCCAATTACATTATAGCTGAATAAACAGTGAACATCATCAAAATTCCATCTTTATGCTGCTTTATTTATTCCTTATTAAAGTCAGTAGCTTTGCAGACTATCAATCCACTCTTCCGTAATAATATCCATGTACAGAGCTGAACATTGTTGTGACAGGAGAGGAAATAAATTAGTGGCTCTAAAGGAATTCTTTGCTTTTGTTCTTTATCAGGTTTTAAAATATTCACAAACCTAAGCTACAATTTTAATGGGCATTGTGTGCTCTATATAACTACAGTATAGTCATACAGTAATTACATGTTACAGGTTAGCTCACTTCCAGGGCACTTTATAAAAAAAAAAAAAAATGAATAAAATAATCCCAGGTCTGAGTCAGCTTTATAGAATAGTTCAGGTCTTATTCAGCTTTATAGAATAGTTCAGGTCTGATTCAGCTTTATAGAATAGTTCATGTCTTATTCAGCTTTATAGAATAGTTCAGGTCTGATTCAGCTTTATAGAATAGTTCATGTCTTATTCAGCTTTATAGAATAGTTCAGGTCTTATTCAGCTTTATAGAATAGTTCAGGTCTGATTCAGCTTTATAGAATAGTTCAGGTCTGATTCAGCTTTATAGAATAGTTCATGTCTTATTCAGCTTTATAGAATAGTTCAGGTCTGATTCAGCTTTATAGAATAGTTCAGGTCTGATTCAGCTTTATAGAATAGTTCATGTCTTATTCAGCTTTATAGAATAGTTCAGGTCTGATTCAGCTTTATAGAATAGTTCATGTCTTATTCAGCTTTATAGAATAGTTCAGGTCTTATTCAGCTTTATAGAATAGTTCAGGTCTGATTCAGCTTTACAGAATAGTTCATGTCTGATTCAGCTTTATAGAATAGTTCATGTCTTATTCAGCTTTATAGAATAGTTCATGTCTTATTCAGCTTTATAGAATAGTTCATGTATTATTCAGCTTTATAGAATAGTTCATGTCTTATTCAGCTTTATAGAATAGTTCATGTCTTATTCAGCTTTATAGAATAGTTCAGGTCTGATTCAGCTTTATAGAATAGTTCATGTCTTATTCAGCTTTATAGAATAGTTCATGTCTTATTCAGCTTTATAGAATAGTTCATGTCTTATTCAGCTTTATAGAATAGTTCATGTCTGATTCATCTTTATAGAATAGTTCATGTCTTATTCAGCTTTATAGAATAGTTCAGGTCTGATTCAGCTTTATAGAATAGTTCATGTCTTATTCAGCTTTATAGAATAGTTCAGGTCTGATTCAGATTTATAGAATAGTTCAGGTCTTATTCAGCTTTATAGAATAGTTCAGGTCTGATTCAGCTTTATAGAATAGTTCATGTCTTATTCAGCTTTATAGAATAGTTCAGGTCTTATTCAGCTTTATAGAATAGTTCAGGTCTGATTCAGCTTTATAGAATAGTTCAGGTCTGATTCAGCTTTATAGAATAGTTCATGTCTTATTCAGCTTTATAGAATAGTTGTTATGCACCTGCTAGACATACAGTATGCCATAGCTGCTCCAACTAGGATTCTGTGCCACCTGTCAATGTGAGGAGCACTACTTAGCTTTCAACTCCTCTAACCTGGGCATTATTTTACAGTACTGCCCTGCACAGGTGGTTTAAGAAAGGAGAGGGCATGTGTGCAGGGCTGCAGGCTCCATATGGCCCACCTTCTCTATGGCAGTTCAATAGACTGTGGCTTTGTGCCAGAATCTAATGCACATGTGCCAGACTCCAGGAACATGCAACCAGTGCTAAGCGCCCGGACACATCTCTAATATGCATGCTTAGAACTCTGGGAAAAAGGACAACGCATCATTTTTGCAGTGATTTCTGTCTGCAGCATCCGTGATGTTGTGCTGGGTACATCATCCTTAAGTGTATACCCAGCTTACAGTTTGTTTGCTTAAAATCTATATTTCCTATCACATATGCACAAACAGATATACACTAGGACTAGAATACATTAACCTACCAGTATGTTTTCAGATTGTGGGAGGAAACTGCAGTACCCGCAGGGAACCCCCGCAAACACAGGAGAACATACAAACTGTATACAGATAGGACCTTGGGGGGAATTGAACCCAAGACCTGTACTGCTGTGAGGCAGTAATTCTAACCTCTGCACCAACACATTTACATTACAAATATAAAACATTTGTATGGTGATAACATTTAAATTTCATGTAAGCCACATCATGTATAAGTAAAGTCATTCCAATGAACATAATAAGCAGGGCTGTTCTAGGGCTCTGCAGAGGGTGCTTAGCCCACAGCACATTTGCTCTATTTATGCACTGTCCTCATCTACCCGCGATCGCCATGCTTATGGGAGGGTGAGAGAGAGAGCTCCTGACTGGGAAGGAGACGCTGGATGGTAGAAGGAGAGTGGGAAGCTCGCTGGTCCGAACCATAGACTTGCACTGATCTCATTGGTCTGTCCGTACACCTCTCTCACCCAGCCAGAAGCACCAGGGAAGACAATCGTTCCCAGTGAGTAGTGCTACACGTTGATGGCTGGTAGAGGTGATGACCCATCTGAAGCCTGTGCTTATTGTATAGGACAGCGGCACCTTCCCCAGCAGCTGGGTTGCTCCGAACAGTATGGGGTCAGGGAGCTGCTCAGCACAGCAAAGTGCAGCTCCATGCTAGAGGGGAGCTGCTGGGTGCATACTGTGTGCTTCATATGATTTGGGCTGCTTGCCTGGTGCTATAGGGTGGACTGCCCTGCAAGTGCCTGGTGCCCCTGCATACACAAGTAGGGAAGCTGTCACAGTGGTGTATGTCAATTGTGTATAATGAGGTGCAAGGGGGGGGGGAGATGATATGGAGGAATGAAGTGCAGGAGCTTTAACTGGCATAATGTGTATAAGGGGCTCTTCTGTGTCGTAACATGTATGAGGGGCTCCACCGTGGTGGAACTTGTATGAGGGGGTACTACTGTGTGGCGTAACGTGTTTAAGGAGTACTACTGTGCGGTGTATTGTGAATAATGGACACTACTGTGCGGTGTAATGTGAATTGGTACTATTCTGTGGTCACGGTCCTTCCACATGAAACCGTGCCCCATATATTTTTACATGCGCTCTATTCCTATTTTGAATATGGGGGGAGGGGGCAGCAATTCTCTTTCTGACACAGGGCACAAAAACGTCTAGTTATGGCTCTGACAATAAGTTCATAAACAAGTTCAACACTGTGTAGATTTCTCCATGGAGACAATAATGTTTTATTCAAATAGTTTAGCAACAATGTACTGTATAGGGTATTTTTCATTTTAAATTCTATTTTAATGCTTAAACAAATGGTTGTCACTTTACTTTTCAAGAGCTTACCAAGGAAAAGACATAGCGACATTCACAAAATATTTAATCTCTGTATATTCTGCAGGTGCATTCATCTACATGTAAATGCTGTTATTTTTCTGTCCGAGTTGAAGAGCATTTATCTAAGGAAATAGTTAAGGCATATTTCACAAAAAAGACATTACAATAGTCTGGCAGGCATTAAAGACTCTATCTAACCTGAAATTTATAGGCATACCTCACGTCACAAAGACCCTGTCACAGTTAGCTACTGTATGACATACATACATAAAT
Source organism: Pseudophryne corroboree (assembly GCF_028390025.1). Classification (NCBI taxonomy): domain Eukaryota; kingdom Metazoa; phylum Chordata; class Amphibia; order Anura; family Myobatrachidae; genus Pseudophryne; species Pseudophryne corroboree. The sequence continues at coordinate 299,624,992 of NC_086448.1, forward strand.
GCACTGTTGCTGCTAGTTCTTAATTACTTGTCACCTTAAAAATGTGCCTGCTTTTGATTAGCTGATTTGAAACCAATGTAAACATGCTCAATTTTGACCTTGATAGCTCTATATAACACTGGTTTCTAATATTATGTTATTGGCAGATTTAATATATTGTAGGGGCCAGCTGCTATTAATGGAGGTCAGCCCACACAATGAATAACTTAACCAGGTTGTGGTTTATTAAATAGATGCAATGAGTTGCAGGTAGAGATGAGCGGGTTCGGTTCTCAGAGAACCGAACCCTACCGGACCTCACGCTCCGAGCCCAGATGCGACTCAGGCTCAGGTTTTCCCGCCTGAGTCGGAAACCAGAACGAGGCAAAACGTCATCATCCCGTTGTCAGATTCTCGCGGGGTTTGAATTCCATATTAGGAGCCGCGCGTCGCCAATTTCACTCCGGCATTAGAGAGTGTAGAGAGAGGACGTGTCTCCGTTCTCTCAGTGTCCGTGTCTTGTGCTGCATCTGTCTAGTCACAGTGGTTGTGTCCTCTGCTGCCATATGTCCAGTGCTGTCCAGTGGTGCTGTGTTGTGCTGCATCAGTTCAGTGGTGGTGTCTTGTGCTGCATCAGTCCAGTCACAGTGGTGGTGTCCTCTGCCGTCATATGTCCAGTGCTGCTGTATAATAAGTCCCTTACAGTATTGCTGTGTTGTCCTGCATCAGACCAGTGGTAGTGTCCTGTGCATCAGTCAGTCCAGTGACCAGTCCCAGTGGTGTCCTCTGCTGCCATATGTCCTTTGCTGCTGCATAGGGTGCTGTGTTGTGCTGCATCAATTCAGTGGTGGTGTATTGTGCTGCATCAGTCCAGTCACAGTGGTGGTGTCCTCTGCTGCCATATGTCCAGTGCTGCTGTATAATAAGTCCCTTACAGTGTTGCTGTGTTGTCCTTCATCAGACCAGTGGTAGTGTTCTGTGCATCAGTCAGTCCAGTGACCAGTCACAGTGGTGTCCTCTGCTGCCATATGTCCAGTGCTGCTGTATAATAAGTCCCTTACAGTGTCACTGTGTTGTCCTGCATCAGACCAGTGGTAGTGTCCTATGTATCAGTCAGTCCAGTGACCAATCACAGTGGTGTCCTCTGCTGCCATATGTCCAGTGCTGCTGTATAATAAATCCCTTACAGAGTTGCTGTATTGTTCTGCATCAGACCAGTGGTAGTGTCCTGTGCATCAGTCAGTCCAGTGACCAGTCACAGTGGTGTCCTCTGCTGCCTTATGTCCAGTGCTGCTGTATAATAAGTCCCTTACAGTGTTGCTGTGTTGTCCTGCATCAGACCAGTGGTAGTGTCCTGTGCATCAGTCTGTCCAGTGACCAGTCACAGTGGTGTCCTCTGCTGCCATATGTTCAGTGCTGCTATATAAATCCAGTCCATTGCAGTGGTTCTATGTTGTCCTGCATCAGTCCAGTGGTGGTGTCCCTGTGCTGCCGTATATGTCTAGTGATCATGCCGTATAATTCCAGTAATCCTGCCGTATAATTCCAGTAATCCTGCCATATAATTACAGTGATCCTGCCATATAATTCCAGTAATCCTGTTGTATAATTCCAGTAATGCTGCCGTATAATTCCAGTGATCCTGCCGTATAATTCCAGTAATCCTGCCATATAATTATAGTAATCCTGTCGTATAATTACAGTGGTACTTGCGTATAATTACAGTAATCCTGCCGTATAATTCCAGTGATCCTGCCGTATAATTACAGTAATCCTGCCGTATAATTACAGTAATCCTGCCATATAATTACAGTGATGCTGCCATATAATTCGGGTAATCCTGACGTATAATTCCAGTAATCCTGCCGTATAATTCCAATGATCCTGCCATATAATTCCAGTGATCCTGCTGTATTTATCCAGTTAGTCTGTCGTATAATTCCAGTAATCCTGCCGTATAATTCCAGTGATCCTGTCGTATAATTATAGTGATCCTGCCGTATAATTCCAGTAATTCTGCCGTATAATTCCAGTAATCCTGCTGTATAATTACAGTGGTACTGGTGTATAATTCCAGTGATCCTGTCGTATAATTACAGTAATTCTGCCGTATAATTCCAGTAATCCTGCCGTATAATTACAGTGGTACTGGTGTATAATTCCAGTAATCTGCTGTATAATTCCAGTAATCCTGTTGTATAATTCCAGTGATCCTGCAGTATAATTCCAGTGTTCATGCTGTATAATTCCATATAAATCCATATTATTCCGTATAAATCCAGTCCAGTGGTGCTGCCATATAAATTCAGAGGTGTTGTCCTATGCTTTATATTATTTACTCCAAATAAAGAGGTTATAAATATTTAATCCAAATAATTTTTACAGGGTTTGCCCTGTGAGGTGAGGCTCTCCTGTGCCACATATTGTGTTATATAACTCCAGAAAAATAATGGAGAACAAAAATTTGGAGGATAAAATAGGGAAAGATCAAGAACCACTTCCTCCTAGTGCTGAAGCTGCTGCCACTAGCCATGACATAGATGATGAAATGCCATCAACGTCGTCTGCCAAGGCCGATGCCCAATGTGATAGTAGAGGGCATGTAAAATCCAAAAAACCAAAGTTCCGTAAAAAGACCCAAAAAAAGAAATTTAAATGGTCTGAGGAGAAATGTAAACTTGCCAATATGCCATTTACGACACGGAGTGGCAAGGAAAGGCTAAGGCCCTGGCCTATGTTCATGACTAGTTGTTCAGCTTCACATGATGATGGAAGCCCTCATCCTCTCACTAGAAAAATTAAAAGAGATAAGATGGAAAAAGCACAGAAAAGAACTGTGCTTTCTAAGATGGTATCACAAATCCCCAAGGAGAGTCCAAGTGTGTCGGCGGTTGCGATTCCTGACCTTCTCAGCACTGGGCAGGAAGAGGTGGCTCCTTCCACCATTTGCACGCCCCCTGCAAGTGCTGGAAGGAGTACCCACAGTCCAGTTTCTGATATTCAAATTGAAGATGTCACTGTCGAAGTACACCAGGATGAGGTTATGGGTTGTTCTGGCACTGAGGAGGAAATTGACGATGAGGATTCTGATGGTGATGTGGTTTGTTTAAATGAGGCACCGGGGGAGACACCTGTTGTCCGTGGGATGAAGAAGCCCATTGTGATGCCTGGGCAAAATACCAAAAAAGCCACTCCTTCGGAGTGGAATTATTTCTCCACAAATCCGGACACCAGGTTTCAAGCCATGTGTTGCCTCTTTCAATCTGTAATAAGTAGGGGTAAGGATGTTAACCACCTAGGAACATCCTCCCTTATACGTCACCTGCAGAGCATTCATCAGAAGTCAGTGTCAAGTTGTGAAACTTTAGGTAAGAGCCTAAGCTATCCACTGACACCTAAATCCCTTCTTCCTCTTGTACCCAAGCTCCTGCAAGCCACACCACCAACTCCCTTAACATCAACTTCCTCCTCAGTCAGTAATGTCAGTAGTCCTGCAGGCCATGTCACTGTCAAGACTGAGGAGTCCTCTCCTAACTGGGATTCCTCCGGAGGATCCTTGAGTGGTACACCTGCTGTTGCTGCCGCTGCTGTTGTTGCTGCTGGGAGTCGATCGTCATCCCAGAGGGGAAGTCGGAAGACCACTTGTACTACTTCCAGTAAGCAATTGACTGTCCAACAGTCCTTTGTAAGGAAGATGAAATATGACAGCAGTCATCCTTTTTTAAAGCGGATAACTGAGGCCTAGACAGCTATGTTGATGTTAGACGTGCGTCCGGTATCCACCATTAGTTCAGTGGGACTTAGAGTATTGTTTGAGGTACTGTGCCCCGGTATCAAATCCCATCTAGGTTCCACTTCTCTAGGCAGACGATACCAAGAATGTACAGAGACGTCAGAAAAATTGTCCTCAGTGTCCTACAAAATGCAGTTGTACCCACTGTCCACCTAACCACAGACATGTGGACAAGTGGAACAGGGCAGACTAAGGACTATTACTGTGACAGCCCACTGGGTAGATGTATTGCCTCCCGCAGCAACAACAGCAGCAGCACCAGTAGCAGCATCTCGCAAATGTCAGCTCGTTCCTAGGCAGGCTACGCTATGTATCACCGCTTTCCATAAGAGGCACACAGCTGACAACCTCTTATGGAAACTGAGGGACATCATCGCAGACTGGCTTACCCCAATTAGACTCTCCTGGGGATTTGTGATATCGGACAACGCCACCAATATTGTGCGTGCATTACATCTGGGCAAACTCCAGCACGTCCTATGTTTTGCACAAACAATTCATTTGGTGGAGCAGAATTTTTTGAAAAATGACAGGGGCGTGCAGGAGATGCTATCGGTGGCCCGAAAAATTGCGGGACACTTTCGGCAGTCAGCCACCATGTGCGGAAGATTGGAGCGCCATCAAACACGCCTGAACCTGCCCTGCCATCACCTGAACCAAGAGGTGGTAACGAGGTGGAAATCAACACTCTACGATATAGGCAAAGGAGGGGGAATGCACCTGACTCAAGCGCAGTGTAGAATGATTTCCGTCTTGTGCAAGGTTCTCCAACCCTTCCAACTTGCCGCCACACATGAAGTCAGTTCAGACACTGCCAGCTTGAATCAGCTCATTCCCCTCATCAGGCTTTTGCAGAAGCAGCTGGAGAAATTGAAGGAGGAGCTAAGATGGAGCGATTCCACAAATTATGTGGGACTTGTGGAAGGAGCCCTTAATTCGCTTTGCCAGGATTCAAGGGTGGTCAGTCTGTTGAAATCAGAGCACTACATTTTGGCCACCGTGCTCGATCCTAGGTTTAAAGCCTATATTGTATCTCTCTTTCCAGCAGACACAAGTCTGAGGAGGTTCAAATACCTGCTGGTGAGAAAATTGTCAACTCAAGCGGAACGTGACTCGTCAACAGCTCCTCCTTTACTTTCTCCCGCAACTGGGGCTGTGAGGAAAAGGATAAGGTTTCCTAGCCCACCCGCTGGTGGCGATGCAGAGCAGTCATGAGCGAGTGCTAACATCTGGTCCGGATTGAAGGAGCTGCCAATGATTACTGACACGTCTACTGTCACAGCATATGATTCTGTCACCATTGAAAGAATGGTGGAGGATTATATGAGTGACAGCATCCAAGTAGGCATGTCAGACATTTCGTACATATACTGGCAGGAAAAAGGTTCAATTTGGATGCCTTTGCACAAACTGGCTTTATTTTACCTAAGTTGCCCTCCAGTGTGTACTCCGAAAGAGTGTTTAGTGCAGCCAGTAACCTTGTCAGCAATCGGTGTAGGAGGCTACTTCCACATAATGTGGAGATGATGTTCATCAAAATTAATTATAAATTCCTCCGGGAAGACCTTTACCAGCAATTGCCTACAGAAAATACACAGGGACCTGTGACGGTGGATTCCAGTGGGGACAAATTAATACTCTGTGAGGAGGAGAGTGTACACAGTGAAAGGGGTGAGGAATTGGAGGATGAGGGCGACATCTTGCCTCTGTAGTGCCAGTTTGTGCAAGGAGAGATTGATTGCTTCTTTTTTGGTGGGGGCCCAAACAAACCAGTCATTTCAGCCACAGTCGTGTGGCAGACCCTGTTGCTGAAATGATTGGTTTGTTAAAGTGTGCATGTCCTGTTTGTACAACATAAGGGTGGGTGGGAGGGCCCAAGGACAATTCCATCTTTTTCTTCTTTGCATCATGTGCTGTTTGAGGACTAGTTTTTTTAAGTGCCATCCTATCTGACACTGCTGTACAAGTCCAGGAGTACTGCCGTATAAGTCCAGTCCAGTGGTGCTGTCTATTGCTGCATCAGTCCAGTGGAGCTGTCTTGTGCTGCATCAGTCCAGTGGTGGTGTCTTGTGCTGCCATAAGTCCATTGGTGGTGTCCTGTGCTGTATATTATTTACTCCAAATAAAAGGGTTATATACATTACTTATATTATTATCCAAATAATTTTTACAGGGTTTGCCCTGTGTGGTGTAGGGGTATGCTCACCTGTGCTGCATATTATTATAATAGCTTCAAATAAAAGGGTTATTATTATCCAAATAAATTTTACAGGCTTTGCCGTGTGTGTTTGGTTTAGGGGTACGCTATCCTGTGCCACCAATATTGTGCGTGTATTACATCTGGGCAAATTCCAGCACATCCCATGTTGTTTGTGCCGCACACTTGTGTCGCTAGCTTAGTCATACATCTACCTCATTGCACCTCTTTTTCATCTGCAGTGCGACTCCTAGATGGGCCAATTGTTTGTGTCATTTAGCAATACAGCTACCTCATTGCACCTCTTTTACTTCTTTGCATTATGTGCTGTTTGGGGCCTAGTTTTTTTAAGTGCCATCCTGTCTGCCACTGCAGTGACACTCCTAGATGGGCCAGGTGTTTATGCCGCACACTTGTGTCACTTAGCTTAGTCATACATCTACCTCATTGCACCTCTTTTTCTTCTTTGCATCATGTGCTGTTTGGGGCCTATTTTTTTACATCTGCCATCCTGTCTGCCACTGCAGTGCCACTCTTAGATGGACCAGGTGTTTGTGCCGCACACTTGTGTCGCTTAGCTTAGTCATACAGCCACCTCAGTGTAACCTTTTGGCCTAAAAACAATATCATGAGGTGCTCAGAATAGACTGGAAATGAGTGGAAATGAACGTTATTGAGGTTAATAATACCGTAGGATCAAAATTACCCCCAAATTATGTGATTTTAGCTGTTTTTATGTTTGTTTGTTTTTTAAATCATCCAGATCCAAAACTAAAACATGAAAGGATGGTATTGGCAAAACCAAGCCAAAACCAAAACATGAGCGGGGAATTAGAACCAAAGCCAAAACACAAAACACGAAAAGTGCCTGCCGCACATTTCTAGTAGCAGGATAACACATGGTTAATGCAATAGGTACACAATACAGCCAGGAAGGAGTGGGAGGTTAATGCAGGTTGTGCTTATAAGGGAACACACACCTGTATACATATAAGTGGTGACACAGCAGAGTATACAGGGTCTCTTCTGGAGTGTAAGCAGTCTCTCTGAGGAGATACTTAGGGACATGTCCTTCCTCTGTGGAGGATGGAGATGTAGATGCGTGGAGAAGCTACGCATGCACAGTTGTACATTCATGCTGATCAGGTCAGAGGTTGAGCTGTAATGTGACTCTGGCACTACAGTGTCCTGGCAGCACAGGTGAGGAGACAGCGCAGAGCGCTCTCAGTCCTCCAACATATTTTAGTTGCTGGAGATTTCCGGATCTAGATGTTGGGGATGAGAGCATGAGAGGAGAGTTTAGTGCAGTTGTGTGAGTTGGTATACATTCCTCACAGTAGCCTCCAAAATGAGCCTTCAAGCACATTTCCAGCCTTTCATATTGTCCACTTATTGCACATTTACATTGTCACCTGCTCAACGTACCTTCATGTTTTAGTGTTTTTCTCATATTGTAGGTTTTCCTGCAATTTGTGAAACTGCTTCTAAAGAACTCTTAAGATGTCTGTTAGAAGTCGGTATAACAGTTTGCTTTGTGGCATTTCTTAACTGTTCCTTCTGCTGCAATTTATCTGCAGTTACAGTTTAAATTATTGTGTCAGTTTGAAAGCCACCAACGATATGCAACTTAATAAGCGGTGTGGTATGGAAGGTAGATAGTAACTAGGTCGACAGTGTCTAGGTCGACCACTATTGGTCGACAGTAACTAGGTCGACAGGGTCTTTAGGTCAACATGGTCTAGGTCGACAGGTCAAAAGGTCGACATGAGTTTTTTTAATGTTTTTTAGGTGTCGTTTTCTTTGTAGAGTGACCGGGAACCCCAATTAGTGCACCGTGTCCCCTCGCATGGCTCGCGCTTATGGCAGATTACCGTTACAATTGTAGTCCACGTGGATCATTAAGTATGAAAAGGTTAAAAAAAGAAAAAAACGTGAAAAACTCATGTCAACCTTTAGACCTGTCGACCTAGAACATGTCCACCTAGAGACCCTGTCGACCTAGAAACCCTGTCGACCTAGTTACTGTCAACCAATAGTGGTCGACCTAGACACTGTCGACCTAGTTACTGTCGACCTAGAGACCGGATCCCCTTAATAAGACTAACCCAACATGTCTGGATACTAACCTTGATTTGGTGTGGCAATGTGGCCTACATTAAGACTAACAACGTTACTTTTACCCTAGCGATTATGCTAGGTCGCATATTTACAAGAATTTAACTAATCAAAAACACAATCATGTGAAGAGAAAATTTAATACATATTTATTCACGTATACATTTCATTACATTCAAGGGTGGGTTTGCCCATGGTGCTTACACTGGGGAATCGCTACTGGAGTTATATAGGGTCAGACCTGATCGCTAGGCTGCGTTTTCTCACAGTATGCGATCAGGTCCGAACTGCGAATGCGTATGCACCGCAATGCGCATGCACGACGGACCACAGCAACGGGGATCGGTGCGAAAAAAGAGATAGCATGGGTGATCGCAAAGTGACTGACAGGAAGAAGGCATTTGTGGGTGGCAACTGGCCATTTTCAGGGAGTGTCTGGTAAAAACATAGGCGTGTCCAAGCGTTGGAAGGGAGTGTGTCTGACATTCCGATCCCGGAGAAGGTGAAGTGATCAAAGTGGCTAAGTAAGTCCTGGGCTGCGCAGAGATTGCACAAAATCAGTTTGTCACACACTTGCACAGCTAAAATACTCTCCCAGTAGGCGGCGACTATCTGATCGCAGGGCTGCAAAAATCGCTGCCCAGCGATCAGGTCTGAATTAGGCCCATTGTACATACAGTGTGATTGGAGCATACTGTCCACAGTTAGGAGGTAAGTAAAGAGAGACTGCGTCTTTTTGCAATAGTACTAGACATCTTATCTTTAATCACAGGAAACATTTGTTGCCCACTTACAGCTCCTTGCCCCAACATGTAACCCAGGTTACCAACATAAGGGGTATTCAAAGTGCCATCAGAATGGCAGCACTTTGCAACCAAACAATAGCCCTATAAACGGTATCCAGACTCCAGGTTGACACCACTTAGGTCGACACCCATTGTTCGACAGCGAATATGTCAACACTATAAATAGGTCGACGTGATCATTAGGTCGACATGAACAAGGTTGGCATGCAAAAAGGTCGACATGAGTTATTCATGTTTTTTCTTTTTTTAAACTTTTTCATACTTTGCGATCCAGCGAGGCACCTTGCCAGAAGCATGGCGAGTGAAGCGAGTCCTGCCATGGGACACAGTGCACTAATTGGGGTTCCTGGTCACTTTACGGAGAAAACGACATAAAAAAACATGAAAAACGCACGTCGACTATTTTCATGTCGACCTTGTTCATGTCAACCTAATGGCCGCGCCGACCTATTCCTAGTGTTGACCTAGCCACTGTCGACCAATAGGTGTTGACCTAATGGGTGTCGACCTAGACACTGTCGACCCTGAGTCCCATATCCGTATAATCTACAGCAATGAGTGCAGTCACACATGACAGCTGCACATCACAGATACTTAAATACAGGCCATAGAATGTTCACCAATGCTACCACAATATGTTTATAATTAATATTGCATAGTTGTGTTATATTAATATTGTGATTAACTAAATAAAAAGCAGCTAGTGAGCAAAGAATGATGGGTAAGCAATCACATGGCACCAATGCGGGTGTAGTATCTGTTCATGTTAACTGTATTGACAATTGTAACTGCGTGCATTTCTGTACTTCCATGTTGTCAACCACCTATATATCATTCTTGTTCACAAATCATTTATTCTTTGTCTGCCTACTAATTGTATATCTAGGTAATTCTACTATAACCCTGTTTGTGTAGTTTCCTTCGAGATTAGTTTATTGCCAGATCCATCTCAGGTATAATAAATATCTTTCCTATCGTCCAAGCTTCATGGTAGACTATGGTGGAGGAAGTACAGTATGTATTCCACGTTTATCACCACACACTAGAGTGCGCGAGTGTTCATTAGTGTTATTCATACATAGCAAAAAGATATCTACTGTAATATATTCACCAGCAAGCAATGATGAAACAATACCCTACCTTACAAATAATGACTGCTCTGTCATATTCATTTTGGCTAACCAAATCTTCTTGTATTGCCTCTTTTGTGCTTTATAAACTTAAAGACATAGGGGTATATGCAATAGCGGGCGAATTTGCAAAATAGGCGAATTCCGGGCCGTTTTCGCCTCCAAAAATCAATTCGCCTATGCAGTGCAGTCATTTTTCGCAAAAAAACGGCCCGTCAAAATTCGCCTTTTCTCAATTCGCCTTTTTCCGAATTCGCCTTTTCTGCAATGGTACAGATGCTGCAATTCGCCTCCAGCATATTCAATTCAAGTTTGGAAATTCGCCTGCAGTGCTTTTAGACAGCAAATTCGCGATTTTCACTCCGCCACACTTTGGAGGGTGAAAACAAATAAAAAAATTTTAAACATGTTTTTTTTTGTGTTTTTTTTTTTAGGAATAGCAGATCTATTTATATTAGAAGAGATTAGGTTTTTTTTTTTTTTTTGGGGGAGGCACAAATATTATTTATATATTTTTTAAAATAATATTTTTATTTTTTTATTTTTTTTATTGCTGGAACGGTAAAATCCGGGAAAAAAATGGCGTGGGGTCCCCCCTCCAAAGCATAACCAGCCTCGGGCTCATTGAGCTGGTCCTGGTTCTAAAAATGCGGGGAAAAAATTGACAGGGGATCCCCCGTATTTTTAAAACCAGCACCGGGCTCTGCGCCTGATGCTGGTGCCAAAAATACGGGGGACAAAACGAGTAGGGGTCCCCCGTATTTTTAACACCAGCATCGGGCTCCACTAGCTGGACAGATAATGCCACAGCCGGGGGTCACTTTTATACAGTGCCCTGCGGCCGTGGCATCAAATATCCAACTAGTCACCCCTGGCCGGGGAACCCTGGGGGAATGGGGACCCCTTCAATCAAGGGGTCCCCCCCCCCCAGCCACCCAAGGGCCAGGGGTGAAGCCCGAGGCTGTCCCCCCCCATCCAATGGGCTGCGGATGGGGGGGCTGATAGCCTTTGTGTTCAAAAAAAAAGATATTGTTTTTTCCATTAGTACTACAAGTCCCAGCAAGCCTCCCCTGCAAGCTGGTACTTGGAGAACCACAAGTACCAGCATGCGGGAGAAAAACGGGCCCGCTGGTACCTGTAGTTCTAATGGAAAAAAAATACCCAAATAAAAACAGGACACAGACACCGTCGACAGTAAAACTTTATTACACACTGCCGACACACACATACTTACCTATGTTCACACGCCGACATCGGTCCTCTTCTCCATGTAGAATCCCGGGGTACCTGAAAATAAAAGATCAATTATACTCACCTCAACAGGCTCCAGAGATAAATCCACGGACTTGGCAAAAAAAGAAAGCGCATTTACCCGCACCAAAAACGGACTGAAAGGTGTCCCATGCTGACACATGGGACACCTATCCACGATTAAGATCTGTCAGTGACAGTTGTCACTGACAGGTCTCTAAGCCAATCAGGAAGCGCAACTTCGTTGCGCTAACCTGATTGGCTGATCGCTGTGACAGCGCATCGCACAGCTCCCTCCATTATATTCAATGGTGGGAACTTAGCGGCTAGCGGTGAGGTCACCCGCCGGTCAGCGGTGACCGGCGGGTGACCCCACCGCTAGCCGCTAAGTTCCCACCATTGAAAGTAATGGAGGGAGCTGTGCGAGGCGCTGTCAGAGTACAGACGGCGTCCAGCCAATCAGATGAGCGCCACGGCAGTAGCGCTTCCTGATTGGCTGAAGGGACATCAGTGACAGGAGTCACGTGATGTCCCGGCATTCGGGGAGAGGGGTCCCATGTGTCAGCATGGGACCCCTTTCGGTCCGCAGGTCCGGTTGTTCGTTTTCTTTTTTTGCCAAGTCCGTGGATTTATCTCTGGAGCCTGTTGAGGTGAGTATATTGATCTTTTATTTTCAGGTACCCCGGGATTCTACATGGAGAAGAGGACCGATGTCGGCGTGTGAACATAGGTAAGTATGTGTGTGTCGGCAGTGTGTAATAAAGTTTTACTGTCGACGGTGTCTGTGTCCTGTTTTTATTTGGGTATTTTTTTTCCATTAGAACTACAGGTACCAGCGGGCCCGTTTTTCTCCCGCATGCTGGTACTTGTGGTTCTCCAAGTACCAGCTTGCAGGGGAGGCTTGCTGGGACTTGTAGTACTAATGGAAAAAACAATATCTTTTTTTTGGAACACAAAGGCTATCAGCCCCCCCATCCGCAGCCCATTGGATGGGGGGGGACAGCCTCGGGCTTCACCCCTGGCCCTTGGGTGGCTGGGGGGGGGGGACCCCTTGATTGAAGGGGTCCCCATTCCCCCAGGGTACCCCGGCCAGGGGTGACTAGTTGGATATTTGATGCCACGGCCGCAGGGCACTGTATAAAAGTGACCCCCGGCTGTGGCATTATCTGTCCAGCTAGTGGAGCCCGATGCTGGTGTTAAAAATACGGGGGACCCCTACTCGTTTTGTCCCCCGTATTTTTGGCACCAGCATCAGGCGCAGAGCCCGGTGCTGGTTTTAAAAATACGGGGGATCCCCTGTCAATTTTTTCCCCGCATTTTTAGAACCAGGACCAGCTCAATGAGCCCGAGGCTGGTTATGCTTTGGAGGGGGGACCCCACGCCATTTTTTTTACGGGTTTTTCCCCGTTTTTCCCCGTTTTTTAAAATCGCGGTAAAATCCGCAAAATCGGCCGATTTTCGCCCGCGACTCTGGCGAATCCGTTTTTCATTGCATATGGTGAATTCCGGAAGCCACCTTCCGGAATTCACCTGGCGAATTTGGTCGAATTGAAAAAACGGCGATAATTGCCGCGATTTCGCCCGCTATTGCATATACCCCATAAACCAACATAGAAAAGTGGTAATTCTTACCTCCAAAAAAATACTGACTTCCAGTTCGGAATTGGAGAGGACTATTTGTTTTAACAGATGAAGCTTCATCCCCATCAATCGTTAACATAGCAGCGTTCTCTTCAGCTGTAAACCGTACTTCGTGCCATTGTCCGTCATTGAGGCCAGAACCTGCAAATGAGAAAACAATTGAGATTTACAAAATAAGAAACACACATTACCAGGGAATGACAAGTTAATCACCGAGCCACCATACATTGAATCAAGAGTATATATAACTCAAAACATATGGCTTTATTTATTAACAGTTATTTATATAGCACATACCTATTCCATAGCACTGCAGAGAATATTTGCATCTGATTGGTTGCTATGGGCAACATCACCAATTCTCTGTTTTAGAAGCTTTAGTAAATTTACCCCTGTGTGATATATCGGCTGTTTGGGCTCGAACAGCCAATATATCACTAGTGGGTCAGGGAGTGTATACAAAAGATATGTTTGTGAATGATATCATTCAGAGGGATATTGCATCAGCTGTGCAGCACAGTTTACGGCTGCGTGTACTGGCAATCCACCACCCACCAATACACTTGCTGCAGGGGATGACATCACAGATGGGTGGGCACATTCAAATGCCCACCCACCTGTATGACAGAGACCAACATATTGAGCATCCAATCAGTAAGTGTAAATGCTTACATGGATCGGCTGCTTTGTCGGCACAACGACGGGTACTCCGTCAAGTTGTGACAGTGTGTTCCCAGCCTAAGATATAGGTTAACATTTTAAGTGTATACTTGGTTGTTATTGCTACCCAGGGTTAGTGAGTCTTTTAATTAAATTCAATTAAAATAGACGGAGAGTCAAAAAACAAAACAAAAAAAAAACTGCTAAAGAAAACCTATACAATGATACTGGTAGGAAGTCAACACACATGGCCCATAATAGATCAATTGACTCTACCCAAGTGTCATCATTATGTGTATATACTGTATAACAGACAGAAGCAAACTGCCATCAATATATCAGGTATATATAACAGGCAGAAGCAAACTGCCATCAATAAGGTATATATAACAGGCAGAAGCAAAGCGCCCACAAATATATCAGGTATATATAACAGGCAGAAGAAAGTGCCCACCAGTTTGTATACCTAACAGGCAGAAGCAAAGCTCCCACCAGTATATCAGGAATATAAGACAGGCAGAAGAAAAGCTCCCACCATTATATCAGGAATATACTGTATAACAGGCAGAAGAAAAGCTCCCACCATTATATCAGGAATATACTGTATAACAGGCAGAAGCAAATTTCCCACCAATATATCAGCAATATGTAACAGGCAGAAGCAAAGCTCCCACCAATATATCATGTATATATAACAGGCAGAAGAAAAGCTCCTACCAATATATCAAGTATATATAACAGGCAGAAGTAAAGCTCCCACCAATATATTCTTTCCTGGCTACATTAGAAATCTGTTTGCACTTTGAATCCAATAGTGAAGGTGGGACATTTTACGAGGAGAATTCCCACTCCGACACTGTTGACATGATATTAAACCAACAATGTGAATCATATTACTATTAAGACTAGTTATTTTTTACATAAAATGATATCAATATATATAAATCAGAATGTGTTTGACAGTGCTCGTACATTTTATAACTTTTTCAGACTAATTTTGGCCAAACATGAAACAATTTAATCCTACAATTTGGTGTTAAGTAAATATTATCTGGGTTATTAGGCTAACAAACATGAAATAAGCGCAATTTTACTTGTACCATTATATTCTGTAGTGCCATACATTAGAAAAAATCGCACATGATAAACTTATAATGCAAATATATTATGTGGTAAGCAGGGCTTACAATCATGGTATACAATCTACAGTAAGAACAATGAAGTGAAAGAGAAAAGGGAAGACAGTATATACTGATCAAAACTGAAGAGTCAAGGCTTGAACTAGTATTTTTAAAGTATATTTGTCAGAAGTGGTGAATTTTGATATTACATTTGAACAGGGCTTAAAGTGGTCTTGGGGAGGTGGTGGAACTCATTTCCTTAGCCACCTGCCCCACTTCCCTCCTGTATAGGCATAGCCAGGGCCAGTGCTAGTGTTTTTGGCACAACCCCTGCAAAATATAAATTTGTGACCTACCTCCCATCCTTTATAAAGAGACATTGGTCTCACAAGGAAGGGTCATGTTTACACAATAGTGTCCCCCATTCCCATCTGTGTACCAGGAGGGGTAGGCTGCAGGTGGAGGATGACCATGGAGCCACCAGGCCCTGAGGAAGGGAAGTGGCTGTAGCTCGTCAGTGACACTAGCACCCCTCGTATCATCTATTGACGTGGGTAGTTGGGAAGACTTTTCAGTTGGAATTACTGTCAGGGCCATTAAGAAGGTGGAACTAGTTCCACCTACCATTACAGGTGGTGGAACTCATTTCCACCATGTTCCCACACACTTCAACCCCTGCATTTGAAGATTTCAGGAATGGTATTGATTTATCTACAACAATTGAGATAAGAAAATTATTCAATTGTTCATGGTATTTATTGGCAAGACTACATAATGACCATATACACATGATTTAGACCACTGGTTCCCAACCTCGGTCCTCAAGTACCCCCAACAGTTCATGTTTTCCAGGTCTCCTCACAGGATTGCAAGTGAAATAATTTGCTCCACCTGTGGGTCTTTTATAATGTATCAGTGAGTAATGAATACACCTGTTCAACTGCTAGGTGACCTGGAAAATATGAACTGTTGGGGGTACTTGAGGACTGAGGTTGAGAACCACTGATTTAGACAACCATTTGTATGACCAACCTGAACAAACTTGGTCATTTGGTTCTGGCTTGGTATAGTTAAGGAAGACTGTGTGGTATATTTACTAAAAACTAATTTTTAGATTGATTTTAAATCGATCTAAATCAATCAACATCAACGTTGTATTTCAGGGTCTAAATTGTACATTTACTAACAGTAGATTTTGAAATCAATTTAAAAAATTGATTTTTTAGTAGTGTAAAGTCTTGTTTTTGTCAGTTCCAATCAAAAAATTATTGCAAATACTGTATACTGTAACTAAAAAATGGACAAAAATCCTTGTACTGATTTTCTATTGGATAAAACATATCACATGCAAAAGATGTTCGATTTTGATCACCAGTTGATTTTGCCTTTAGTAAATCTCTGATTTCCAAAATTAATGGAAAACTGGTCAAAATCAATCAATATAACACTATATGTGTGTCTTTCAGTAATCTAAAGTAATTTAAGTCTAACAAAATTTTATATCCAATTTGTTCAGTTCAGATAAGCTTTTTAAAGCCACAAAATTGCAATTTAACCTTTAATAACCAAAAATCTGCCAAATGACAAAAGCTATTTCCTCTAATAATAATAATAATAATAATAATAATAATAATAATTCTTTGCCACTGTCTAAACTTTCTCAACTTAATTTTACTGTTTTTTTTTTATTTTACATTTTTATTGTTTGCTTCCAAAAATTAACTTCTGTACTCCAGATGTTTGATAGGATAATGTCTTATGCAAGGCGTATGACCCAGATAATTGTACAGTGTATTGGTGTGGCTGACCACTTTCGGTCTTTCGGCATGCTAAAATCATCCTGCATATGTGACAGATTTGCTAATTGGTTGGCTGCATCTGACAGTGTATGCACTGCTGCGGTGGACCACCCAGCATTTTCCCTGTTCCTTCACATGGGCGGAATAGGGAAATGTCTCCTCTCCAAGGAAGGAGCCCAGATATTATCTGGCCATACACTGTGAAATATGGATACAGCTTGCCAGATAAAATGACTGTTGGCATCCCTGTAATTGGGTGACAGTGTGCACCCACAGCCAATTACCTTGAACATGTCCCAACATTAAACTATGCCCGTTGTGGTGGGTGGGTGTGTACACCATCACCAGGGCACTGCTGTATCACTTTGAACATCCTGAGTATGCTCGTAGAGGCAGTAGAACCTGCAGGGTCCACAGGCAATGCAGCAGTGAAACTGTCTGTAGGGTGCCAATTGGCACATTTTATCTGACAGTGTATGGCTAGCATAAGACTGTTGCTCTGTTCGAAGACCTATTAAAAAAATGTGGATGATATGCATATTAATAATAACGTTCTGCCAAGCTGTATGCAAACATAATGTATTTTTATGCTGAGTATAAGACAATGATATATGTATATTGGTCTGCACCTACAGCATATGCTCCAGGTATTCATAAACCATACAGTACATACACCCTGATACACCCAACCAGATGATAAGGTAGGGCTATAACTGATCTACTGTACAAAATCTATAATTGTGTTTTTTTTTCTTCTGTAGAAAATGTATTTCCAAGCAGTTAGTTTTTCTAAATAAATAAGTAAATTCTGCATTGCAGCATCATTTTATTCACATAGGGGTCATTCCGACCTGTTCGCACACATCGGTTCTTCGCTGCAGTGCGAATGGGTCGAGACTGCGGATGCGTGGTGCCCGCAATGCGATGCCACCAGTGCAGAAAGTGATCACAGCGGCGATCGCATGAAGACTGACAGACGGGAGGCGTTCCGGGGCGTCAACTGACCGTTTTCAAGGCGCGGTGAGGCGAACGGAGGTGGATCCAGGCATTTGGAGGGCGAATGTCTGATGTCAATCCCGGGACCTTCGTCGCTGGATCCGTCGCACAGGGTAAGTAACTCTTACCCTGGTCTTGTTTTGCAGGGAACTTATTTAGCATAGCAGGGCTGCACAAGCGATTGAAGCCCTGCTATGCTAAAATACACTCCCCCATAGGTGGCGTCAAGTTGATCGCACGAGCAGCAAAAAGTTGCTATGTGCAATTAACTAGGAATGAGGGTCCTAACTGTATGCCACAAAACCAATTAATGTAGCAAAACAATGATTCTATAGTACTGCACATTTATTTTATTAGTAAAAATTTAAATACAGATTAGTTGTGAGCAACTAGTTACTTTTTAAACAATCTAAAGAGTGTGCATCATGTAAGTAATTTCTTATGTGACAAAGAATCAATTGAAATCTATCAAATAAATATCCATTTTAAATAAATGAATGTAAATCGGTTATTTGGATATTGTCTCCTAATAGTACATATCCATACTATATCACACTGCATTGAAGCAAATTACATGAGCATATTACAAGCATACCGATCAGGCTGTCATAGGTGCATGTACAGTAACCCTAGTGGGAACATTTAAGGAATGAATCATTTATACTATCTAGTCTAGAGATGAGCGCCTGAAATTTTTCGGGTTTTGTGTTTTGGTTTTGGGTTCGGTTCCGCGGCCGTGTTTTGGGTTCGAACGCGTTTTGGCAAAACCTCACCGAATTTTTTTTGTCGGATTCGGGTGTGTTTTGGATTCGGGTGTTTTTTTCAAAAAACACTAAAAAACAGCTTAAATCATAGAATTTGGGGGTCATTTTGATCCCAAAGTATTATTAACCTCAAAAACCATAATTTACACTCATTTTCAGTCTATTCTGAATACCTCACACCTCACAATATTATTTTTAGTCCTAAAATTTGCACCGAGGTCGCTGTGTGAGTAAGATAAGCGACCCTAGTGGCCGACACAAACACCGGGCCCATCTAGGAGTGGCACTGCAGTGTCACGCAGGATGTCCCTTCCAAAAAACCCTCCCTAAACAGCACATGACGCAAAGAAAAAAAGAGGCGCAATGAGGTAGCTGTGTGAGTAAGATTAGCGACCCTAGTGGCCGACACAAACACCGGGCCCATCTAGGAGTGGCACTGCAGTGTCACGCAGGATGGCCCTTCCAAAAAACCCTCCCCAAACAGCACATGACGCAAAGAAAAAAAGAGGCGCAATGAGGTAGCTGTGTGAGTAAGATTAGCGACCCTAGTGGCCGACACAAACACCGGGCCCATCTAGGAGTGGCACTGCAGTGTCACGCAGGATGTCCCTTCCAAAAAACCCTCCCCAAACAGCACATGACGCAAAGAAAAAAAGAGGCGCAATGAGGTAGCTGTGTGAGTAAGATTAGCGACCCTAGTGGCCGACACAAACACCGGGCCCATCTAGGAGTGGCACTGCAGTGTCACGCAGGATGTCCCTTCCAAAAAACCCTCCCCAAACAGCACATGACGCAAAGAAAAAAAGAGGCGCAATGAGGTAGCTGACTGTGTGAGTAAGATTAGCGACCCTAGTGGCCGACACAAACACCGGGCCCATCTAGGAGTGGCACTGCAGTGTCACGCAGGATGTCCCTTCCAAAAAACCCTCCCCAATCAGCACATGATGCAAAGAAAAAGAAAAGAAAAAAGAGGTGCAAGATGGAATTGTCCTTGGGCCCTCCCACCCACCCTTATGTTGTATAAACAAAACAGGACATGCACACTTTAACCAACCCATCATTTCAGTGACAGGGTCTGCCACACGACTGTGACTGATATGATGGGTTGGTTTGGACCCCCCCCAAAAAAGAAGCAATTAATCTCTCCTTGCACAAACTGGCTCTACAGAGGCAAGATGTCCACCTCATCTTCACCCTCCGATATATCACCGTGTACATCCCCCTCCTCACAGATTATCAATTCGTCCCCACTGGAATCCACCATCTCAGCTCCCTGTGTACTTTGTGGAGGCAATTGCTGCTGGTCAATGTCTCCGCGGAGGAATTGATTATAATTCATTTTAATGAACATCATCTTCTCCACATTTTCTGGATGTAACCTCGTACGCCGATTGCTGACAAGGTGAGCGGCGGCACTAAACACTCTTTCGGAGTACACACTTGTGGGAGGGCAACTTAGGTAGAATAAAGCCAGTTTGTGCAAGGGCCTCCAAATTGCCTCTTTTTCCTGCCAGTATAAGTACGGACTGTGTGACGTGCCTACTTGGATGCGGTCACTCATATAATCCTCCACCATTCTATCAATGTTGAGAGAATCATATGCAGTGACAGTAGACGACATGTCCGTAATCGTTGTCAGGTCCTTCAGTCCGGACCAGATGTCAGCATCAGCAGTCGCTCCAGACTGCCCTGCATCACCGCCAGCGGGTGGGCTCGGAATTCTGAGCCTTTTCCTCGCACCCCCAGTTGCGGGAGAATGTGAAGGAGGAGATGTTGACAGGTCGCGTTCCGCTTGACTTGACAATTTTGTCACCAGCAGGTCTTTCAACCCCAGCAGACTTGTGTCTGCCGGAAAGAGAGATCCAAGGTAGGCTTTAAATCTAGGATCGAGCACGGTGGCCAAAATGTAGTGCTCTGATTTCAACAGATTGACCACCCGTGAATCCTGGCAAAGCGAATTAAGGGCTGCATCCACAAGTCCCACATGCCTAGCGGAATCGCTCCCTTTTAGCTCCTTCTTCAATGCCTCCAGCTTCTTCTGCAAAAGCCTGATGAGGGGAATGACCTGACTCAGGCTGGCAGTGTCTGAACTGACTTCACGTGTGGCAAGTTCAAAGGGCATCAGAACCTTGCACAACGTTGAAATCATTCTCCACTGCACTTGAGACAGGTGCATTCCACCTCCTATATCGTGCTCAATTGTATAGGCTTGAATGGCCTTTTGCTGCTCCTCCAACCTCTGAAGCATATAGAGGGTTGAATTCCACCTCGTTACCACTTCTTGCTTCAGATGATGGCAGGGCAGGTTCAGTAGTTTTTGGTGGTGCTCCAGTCTTCTGTACGTGGTGCCTGTACGCCGAAAGTGTCCCGCAATTCTTCTGGCCACCGACAGCATCTCTTGCACGCCCCTGTCGTTTTTTAAAAAATTCTGCACCACCAAATTCAAGGTATGTGCAAAACATGGGACGTGCTGGAATTTGCCCATATTTAATGCACACACAATATTGCTGGCGTTGTCCGATGCCACAAATCCACAGGAGAGTCCAATTGGGGTAAGCCATTCTGCGATGATCTTCCTCAGTTGCCGTAAGAGGTTTTCAGCTGTGTGCGTATTCTGGAAAGCGGTGATACAAAGCGTAGCCTGCCTAGGAAAGAGTTGGCGTTTGCGAGATGCTGCTACTGGTGCTGCCGCTGCTGTTCTTGCGGCGGGAGTCCATACATCTACCCAGTGGGCTGTCACAGTCATATAGTCCTGACCCTGCCCTGCTCCACTTGTCCACATGTCCGTGGTTAAGTGGACATTGGGTACAACTGCATTTTTTAGGACACTGGTGAGTCTTTTTCTGACGTCCGTGTACATTCTCGGTATCGCCTGCCTAGAGAAGTGGAACCTAGATGGTATTTGGTAACGGGGGCACACTGCCTCAATAAATTGTCTAGTTCCCTGTGAACTAACGGCGGATACCGGACGCACGTCTAACACCAACATAGTTGTCAAGGCCTCAGTTATCCGCTTTGCAGTAGGATGACTGCTGTGATATTTCATCTTCCTCGCAAAGGACTGTTGAACAGTCAATTGCTTACTGGAAGTAGTACAAGTGGGCTTACGACTTCCCCTCTGGGATGACCATCGACTCCCAGCGGCAACAACAGCAGCGCCAGCAGCAGTAGGCGTTACACGCAAGGATGCATCGGAGGAATCCCAGGCAGGAGAGGACTCGTCAGAATTGCCAGTGACATGGCCTGCAGGACTATTGGCATTCCTGGGGAAGGAGGAAATTGACACTGAGGGAGTTGGTGGGGTGGTTTGCGTGAGCTTGGTTACAAGAGGAAGGGATTTACTGGTCAGTGGACTGCTTCCGCTGTCACCCAAAGTTTTTGAACTTGTCACTGACTTATTATGAATGCGCTGCAGGTGACGTATAAGGGAGGATGTTCCGAGGTGGTTAACGTCCTTACCCCTACTTATTACAGCTTGACAAAGGGAACACACGGCTTGACACCTGTTGTCCGCATTTCTGGTGAAATACCTCCACACCGAAGAGCTGATTTTTTTGGTATTTTCACCTGGCATGTCAACGGCCATATTCCTCCCACGGACAACAGGTGTCTCCCGGGTGCCTGACTTAAACAAACCACCTCACCATCAGAATCCTCCTGGTCAATTTCCTCCCCAGCGCCAGCAACACCCATATCCTCCTCATCCTGGTGTACTTCAACACTGACATCTTCAATCTGACTATCAGGAACTGGACTGCGGGTGCTCCTTCCAGCACTTGCAGGGGGCGTGCAAATGGTGGAAGGCGCATGCTCTTCACGTCCAGTGTTGGGAAGGTCAGGCATCGCAACCGACACAATTGGACTCTCCTTGTGGATTTGGGATTTCGAAGAATGCACAGTTCTTTGCTGTGCTGCTTTTGCCAGCTTGAGTCTTTTCATTTTTCTAGCGAGAGGCTGAGTGCTTCCATCCTCATGTGAAGCTGAACCACTAGCCATGAACATAGGCCAGGGCCTCAGCCGTTCCTTGCCACTCCGTGTGGTAAATGGCATATTGGCAAGTTTACGCTTCTCCTCCGACAATTTTATTTTAGGTTTTGGAGTCCTTTTTTTTCTGATATTTGGTGTTTTGGATTTGACATGCTCTGTACTATGACATTGGGCATCGGCCTTGGCAGACGACGTTGCTGGCATTTCATCGTCTCGGCCATGACTAGTGGCAGCAGCTTCAGCACGAGGTGGAAGTGGATCTTGATCTTTCCCTAATTTTGGAACCTCAACATTTTTGTTCTCCATATTTTAATAGGCACAACTAAAAGGCACCTCAGGTAAACAATGGAGATGGATACTAGTATACAATTATGGACTGCCTGCCGACTGCAGACACAGAGGTAGCCACAGCCGTGAACTACCGTACTGTACTGTGTCTGCAGCTAATATAGACTGGTTGATAAAGAGAAGATGTCTATGTAACTATGTATGTATAAAGAAGACTGAAAAAAATCCACGGTTAGGTGGTATACAATTATGGACGGACTGCCTGCCGAGTGCAGACACAGAGGTAGCCACAGCCGTGAACTACCGTACTGTACTGTGTCTGCAGCTAATATAGACTGGTTGATAAAGAGAAGATGTCTATGTAACTATGTATGTATAAAGAAGAATGAAAAAAAACCACGGTTAGGTGGTATACAATTATGGACGGACTGCCTGCCGAGTGCAGACACAGAGGTAGCCACAGCCGTGAACTACCGTACTGTACTGTGTCTGCAGCTAATATAGACTGGTTGATAAAGAGAAGATGTCTATGTAACTATGTATGTATAAAGAAGAATGAAAAAAATCCACGGTTAGGTGGTATTACAATTATGGACGGACTGCCTGCTGAGTGCAGAGACACAGAGGTAGCCACAGCCGTGAACTACCGTACTGTGTCTGCTGCGACTGGATGATAAATTATATAAAAAATATATATATATCACTACTGCAGCCGGACAGGTATATATTATATATTATATAATGACGGACCTGCTGGACACTGTCTGTCAGCAGAATGAGTTTTATTTTTATAGAATAAAAAAAAAAAAAACAACACACAAGTGAAGTCACACGACGAGTGTTTAACTTTTTCAGGCAATCACAATATAAGTATACTACTAACTATACTGGTGGTCAGTGTGGTCAGGTCACTGGTCAGTCACACTGGCAGTGGCACTCCTGCAGCAAAAGTGTGCACTGTTTAATTTTAATATAATATGTACTCCTGGCTCCTGCTATAACCTATAACTGGCACTGCAGTAGTGCTCCCCAGTCTCCCCCACAATTATAAGCTGTGTGAGCTGAGCAGTCAGACAGATATATAATATATATAGATGATGCAGCACACTGGCCTGAGCCTGAGCAGTGCACACAGATATGGTATGTGACTGACTGAGTCACTGTGTGTATCGCTTTTTTCAGGCAGAGAACGGATATATTAAATAAACTGCACTGTGTGTCAGGTGGTCACTCACTATATAATATATTATGTACTCCTGGCTCCTGCTATAACCTATAACTGGCACTGCAGTAGTGCTCCCCAGTCTCCCCCACAATTATAAGCTGTGTGAGCTGAGCAGTCAGACAGATATATATAATATTATATATAGATAATAGATGATGCAGCACACTGGCCTGAGCCTGAGCAGTGCACACAGATATGGTATGTGACTGACTGAGTCACTGTGTGTATCGCTTTTTTCAGGCAGAGAACGGATATATTAAATAAACTGCACTGTTTGTCTGGTGGTCACTCACTATATAATATATTATGTACTCCTGGCTCCTGCTATAACCTATAACTGGCACTGCAGTAGTGCTCCCCAGTCTCCCCCACAATTATAAGCTGTGTGAGCTGAGCAGTCAGACAGATATATATAATATTATATATAGATAATAGATGATGCAGCACACTGGCCTGAGCCTGAGCAGTGCACACAGATATGGTATGTGACTGACTGAGTCACTGTGTGTATCGCTTTTTTCAGGCAGAGAACGGATATATTAAATAAACTGCACTGTGTGTCTGGTGGTCACTCACTATATAATATATTATGTACTCCTGGCTCCTGCTATAACCTATAACTGGCACTGCAGTAGTGCTCCCCAGTCTCCCCCACAATTATAAGCTGTGTGAGCTGAGCAGTCAGACAGATATATATAATATTATATATAGATAATAGATGATGCAGCACACTGGCCTGAGCCTGAGCAGTGCACACAGATATGGTATGTGACTGAGTCACTGTGTGCTGTGTATCGCTTTTTTCAGGCAGAGAACGGATTATAAAGTTAACTGCACTGTCCTCACTAGTAAACTCTCTCCACTCAGTCTCTACACTTCTACAGTAACAGTACTCCTCCTAGTCAGCTCCAGTAAATCTCTCTCAGTCTCTTATAATCTAAATGGAGAGGACGCCAGCCACGTCCTCTCCCTATCAATCTCAATGCACGTGTGAAAATGGCGGCGACGCGCGGCTCCTTATATAGAATCCGAGTCTCGCGATAGAATCCGAGCCTCGCGAGAATCCGACAGCGTCATGATGACGTTCGGGCGCGCTCGGGTTAACCGAGCAAGGCGGGAAGATCCGAGTCGCTCGGACCCGTGAAAAAAAACATGAAGTTCTGGCGGGTTCGGATTCAGAGAAACCGAACCCGCTCATCTCTACTATCTACGTGACCACTTCATCTTATGATCCGTACGATTAGGATTTATGACTAAATGGACAGATATATTTAAATATATATATTTACCACATTCTATTTTTATGTCAAGACCTTAATAATTTTTTCAGTTAAAATGAATTATTGAACCCTATGCCCACTCCTTTATTAACCATAATTTTAATTAATTGTAAATAATGATCCATAATAGCAAATCGTTGTCCTGCATATCTAGCTGGTGATTGCAGTATTGATCTAAATTTATGCAGACACTGCATACTTCTCCGCTCTCTGCTGATAACTTGCATACAAGCATGTAGACCCACATTTCATTGTAGTTCAACTGCTACACTGCTACTTTAGGTTCTATTATGATACCTATTAACTAATTTAACAGACACAAATACTTATGTGATGGTATACGAGAGATACTATTATTAAATAACCCTGATTTTATAAGCCACTGTTCTGCATTTGGTAAACATTTTTTTATTTTTTATTTTGCCAAAGTGGTCCATACATCAGCCAGGGGAATTCCCTGTTCTCCTGAGACCTGGGATGAGGGATTGGCAAATCCAACATGTTAGAAATCCTTGATTCATTGATTCCGACCAAAAACCGATCAGGACTGGTGGGGCTCGGGGATCTTTAACATGCTGTTTTTGACGATTCCCTGATTCGTTGATGTTCATCGAACTGGTGGGGAATGAGGAATTGAGCGTACAGTAGATGTTTGGCCCACATAAGTCATATTTGATGGTCTATTTAGCATTGTAGGCACAGCACAGTATATTATTTACTGCTAAAAAACTAATTTTGTATTACAATATAATGCTTGATCATTTTGTGCTGTAACAGCTTCACGAAGCTAGCTTAGCTGGTAAAAATTGATTTTGCTGCTTTATGATTTTACCAAGTGTTACAAGGGCAATAAAGATGTTGGTAAAAATAAATAATATCTGGATACAAAACCAGTTTTGCAGATGATCTCATTTATCAGGATGTAAGTATATCATAACACATGTAGTTTCTATAACTGAATTTAAATAGGACAGACTTAGAATGAAAGAACTATGGAATCTGCAATAAAACAGCTTACAAGAGTTCTGCCAAGACCATAATATTGCTTCTGTGTTTTGTTATTTCATTATCTATACTGTAGTTACAGTATTTTGAACACAGACAAATTAAAGAAATTATAATGTGTTCCTGAGCAAATAATGTTAGAAGACAAAATAAGTGGAGCCTGTGGCAAAACACCTTGATGTGCAGTTACTGTAGCTAAGGTTAATGATTCATTTCATTGGTTTGTTACAAGAGGAAGAAAAAAGATAAGAATGTAACTGTGCATTTGTAATTTCTTTGGAAGGTGAGCGCACAAAAGCAACTAATTGATCAGCCCTGTACAGGACATAAGCAAATATGTATGGATAAAATGAAAGTAATACACAGTGCCGCTAAATATATTACCCTGTTTGTATATATGTGTTGTTATTTATTTCCATTTGGTAATTGCTCTCGTTTTTTTGTGTATGGAACTAAATGCTCATATTTACCTCATGTGGAGTTTGCACATCTGTGTGAGTGGCCATATCATACGCTTGGTTTGATACCCATCATCATTATTAGAGCATAGTTATATGAAAGCTATCCATGATGCAAAAGATACTTCTGAAAACATGGGTATTTATTTACACTGGTACTGCATAGCCTGCAACTCATTGCTATTCTGTATCTGAGCATTGCTTATGTGGAATGCCCAGCTACAGCCCAGTTACTCCCCTTCAGTTGCAAATGGAAATGTGGCTGGCAGCACAGGTGGTGTAATGGTTGCAGGGACGGATTAAGGCTGGTGGGGGCCCCATGCAATGTTGGTTGTGGGGGCCCTCACTACTACTACTATTGCTAGCAAAGCCCCCCTCCCCCAGGCCACACGTACACACACATATATATATACACAGAGACACAACATCACTTACAGAGCAGTAGCAGGGAGCACAGGCCGAGCAGCAGACACCAGCAGCTTACAGTCACTGTCTCGTGGGATTTCCTTTCACTATCCCACGAGATTGACTGTGCAGGAGCTCCTTGGCAGCCGCTGTGACTCAACAGCTGAGTCACCAAAAGGAGACTCCTATAATTTAAAATGCAGGGTGTGGAGGCCCAGGGATGCCTGCCCCTGTCTCTACGGCCTTAATTTGGGTAAATTCCCACCATGGACCTAACTGTGTGGAGTTTGTGGCGCTCCCCATGGTTGCTTGGGTTTCTCTGGGTACTCCAGTTTCCTCCCACAATCCAAAAATATACTGGTAGGTTCATTGGCTCCCGACAAAAAATGAACCCTAATGTGTGTGTGTACTGGGCAGACTGGATGGGCCAAGTGGTACTTATCTGCCATCAAATTCTATGTTTCTATGCAAATATGCATGACCCTGCATCACCTGCACTTGGGTACAGCCTAAGGATGAACATTGATGTATCAAAAATATTCGGGGATTGATACCTGTCATTTGTATTTTGCATTGATTTAATTGGAGTCTGATTACTGACTTAATCAATGCAGTAATCCCAGTGTAGTTGTCAATATTATTAATTATACAGTATTTTCCCTTTTAATGAACATGTGAAACCACAAGAGTCAGACAGAGGATGTGAGATTAGGATTTTATGTTTTTTTGTGCTTAGTAATTGCATCTTCATGTATCATTATGTCATTCAGTGGCATTAGGTCATACAAGGTGCCTGAACACAAAATTGATGGTAGTGCTTTCCTCACTACTTATGTGTAGCACTGGCAAATGTGCCGATGTGCACCAGTGCATGTAGCACAGCTCAGGGGAAAAGTAGACAGTAATGTGCCAGTAATCCTGCCAGTTGTGGGTAATCACCAGCGACATCCACTCAGTTGTCTTCAGCCTCATCTCCCCTTTTATCTCTCCAGCTCATTCCCCCAAGATTCTTTCGCTCCAACCCTACAGTATCTTCCAAGTCCCCTTCTATTTCTCCAGCTCAGCAGTGTCTCTCCAGCTCCAGCCCCCATATCTCTCCGGCTCAAACCCACATACACTTACTTCTTTTGTGTCTTCTAGCTGCTCCTCTTCGTGCAGCGTCACAATAAACAAACAAAAAAAAACTTTATTGCACTAGCTGCCAGCAATGCTGTATGATCAAGCAGGCTCCATGGACCCCAAAGATACAACTATCTCTAACTGCTGCCTGTGATACTGTAGTGATCAGCACAAGG
Source organism: Pseudophryne corroboree (assembly GCF_028390025.1). Classification (NCBI taxonomy): domain Eukaryota; kingdom Metazoa; phylum Chordata; class Amphibia; order Anura; family Myobatrachidae; genus Pseudophryne; species Pseudophryne corroboree. Next base: position 299,653,187 of record NC_086448.1, read on the forward strand.
CAGTGGTTATAGATAGCTTTATCTGTGAAGTCCATGGAGCCTTATTGATCTTACAGCACAGGTAAAACTGTGCCTCCTCTATCCCTCTGTCACCAGACCTGCTTCTCTGTGCCGCCCTGACAGCTGGTGCCAGGAGGCCAGTGCCTGCATTGACTCTGGGAGTTTGGCCACTGATGGCATTTATTATTGTTTTACATTGTGTACTGAGCCATAAACCAGAAATACCGCACATCGTACCAAACATGTTTTTTGCCGTTGTCGTGGATTTTATGTTGACTTTGCCTTTTGTGAAGTCAAAATTATAATTTTAGCACTTTCCCAGAGGGAAGAGATTTCCGGTAAAATGCTGGATCAACTTCACAAAGGACATTCCTTTTACAACTTAGAAACATTTACTAACAGTGATGTCATTTGGCTGTAGGATCCAGGAAAAATGGAAATGCTGTATCGTTGCTTTTGTCAAAAGTCTTTACATTAGGTAAATTCTGTTGTGTAAATCACAATAATATTGAGCCATAAAAACATAATTTGCTCAGACTGGCTCAAATAAATAAATAAACTGTACATCACCTTCTGCAGTTACTATCAGCAAGTGGAGTGAAGCCACACTGCATGTGAACTGAAGTGGAAAAGAACTCACCACTGGTGTACAGTATATGACACTTTCAATTTCCTGGCACAACACTCACGTCCCATGAGCCTCTGCTGCTTTGTCCTTTTACTCTCTTGCAGGCAAGGATCACAAGACCTGTTGCTTTTCTTTAACTGCATTCTCAAAGGTAACCATTATTGTCACTGAATACACTCATTTATCTCCACAAAACTATTCATTGTCTACCAGATGTATCCTAAGCTTTAACAGCAGCCTGTATTTACATGTGGATGATGCAGAGTAGCATCCAAGCTTGTGGTATTTAGCACTGTGCATGCTCTATAACGGAGTATACAGTATGCATCTACGGGCGATTCCAAGTTGTCCGCATACTGTAGATGTGTACAACTCAAATAGAAGAATATGCACATTTAAGGACTGATTAAATGTCACATGCTGCTGCTGCCAGTTTAGTGCCTTTTGCTGTAGTCGTGTCTGCTACTTTATGCTAATGCTAGTATCGGCCCCTGGTGTACAAGTGTGCATCTGAATTTGCAAGGACTGGGTCGCCTACCTCGTCCGTCTTTAGATGTAACAGTCCTAATTGGCATCTTTAGATGCAACCATTGCACGCACCATTGAAACTAGCCTCTGCCCCATCCTAGGTGCAGATTCTCTGTTAGAGTATGGCTTCCAATATAAGCGATCAATTGTCTGAGTTCACAACCAGTTATGTGGCATGCCCATGACACCCCGTTTACACGCTTATAAGTGCATATCCATGTGTCCAAATAGTCACTTCCCAGTCATCACCCAGGAACATACAATACATTTCCAGGACATTGCAGGCACTGTGGGGGTCATTCCGAGTTGATCAATCGCTAGCTACTTTTTGCAGCCATGCAAACGCATAGTCGCCGCCCACTGGGGAGTGTATATTTACTGTGCAAGGGAGCGATCGCATGTGCAGCCGAGCGGTACAAAAATAGTTTGTGCAGTTTCTGAGTAGCTTACTCAGCCACTGCGATCACTTCAACCTGTCCGGTTCCGGACTTGACATCAGACACCCGCCCTGCAAACGCCCGGACAAGCCTGCGTATTTCCAACCACTCCCAGAAAACGGTCAATTGACACCCATAAATGCCTTCTTCTTGTCAATCTCCTTGCGATCGGCTGTGCGAATGGATTCTTCGTTAAATCCATCGCCCAGCAACGATCCGCTTTGTACCCGTACGGCGCGCCTGCGCATTGCGGTGCATACGCATGCGCATTACCTATCTGATCACTGCGCTGTGAAAAACGGCAGTGCGTGATCAGGTCAGAATGACCCCCTGTGCCTTTATTGGCACTGCATCTAATATGCAAAATGATCACCAGTTTACATTGGCATTACATGTGACTCAGAAGCAGGCCCTTAGCTAAGGGCCTAATTCAGACCTGACCGCTGCTGTGTGTTTTCGCACAGCGGGTGATCAGGTCTGAACTGCGCATGCGCAGGTGCCACAGTGCACCGGTGCATCCCAGAGATGCTATCAGCATCTCAGCCCAGCAATTGCCTCTGCCTGACTGACAGGCAGAGGCGTTCGCTGGGCGGGAGGGGGCAGGCCGGTGGCATTGGGCAGCCATTTTGGGGGCATGGTCTGGGCAACGCAGGCATGCCCCGACTGTGCGTGGGGGGGGGGGCGCGGCAGCTGCGTGACATCACACGCAGCCACTGCGACGCAGAGAGCAATGGGTAGCTCCTTGCCAGCGCGCAGGACCTGCGCTGGTAGGGAGCTACTCTTCAGGTTTAAAAGCATCGCCGCCGTGCAATGCTTTTGTACCTGTGTGGCGGGGGGAGGGCCAGACATGCGGGGCGGACTAGCCCTGTGCTGGGCGTCCCCCTGCATGTCAGGGTGGCTGATCGTAGCCTTGGAAATTTTGCACAGCTACGATCAGGTCTGAATTAGGCCCTAAGTGCACACAATGTGAGTGTAATTGCAGCTGACTTGCTTGCTGCTTGGAATATGCTGCATGCTACTCTACCCTCCTCAATATGTCTAAGGTTAATTTAATAAATAATGCACTTTATGTAAGAGCAGTGTCCCTATGTCTGCCTATTATATTTAAATTATTACCCTATATTGCCAGCACACTCCTTTATTTACAACTGGATATAAACACAGCAGAAAAAAAGGTGCCTGTGTATTAATAGACTAAGATAAGAGAGCCCTGCTCACAAGATTACACTCTATAGCAAATGAGAGTTTGATACTGAGATTAAATGTCACAGAGAGCATATTGGCCCAGTCAGATTCAATGGGTAAAATGCTTAGTGGAGTCATATGATATAATCACGCAGCAATGCTGGTTTGGGGGTCAGTAGGCTCTTTGAGTGCAGAAAGAATATGTATACCGTACATTGTGATCTATGTAAAGAGATGGTATTGGGTATAACAGGGGACATGTAATATGATAAAGTTGCCTATAGAAGGGAGATTTCAGGGAATATTTGAGGAAGTGATGGCTAGCAGGAAACCTTTAGTATGAGGGAGAGAATTCCACAGCCTGGAATAAGTCCAGTAACTGGAAATAGCAGCAGATAATGATAAGGATAAGACGTGTGAATCTTGGGCAGAGTACAGAGTTCAGGTTGAGAGATATTTTAAGACAAGTTTATAGTAAAAATAATTGTATACTGTATTTTGTATAAAGAACAGTAAACCCAGGACCAGACTAACGGGGCCAATGAAAATGTTTCAGGGCCTATTATGAGAGGCAGAGGAGGTGTGACCAGCGAAGTGTGGGTGAGGTCTGTGCCACATCATTGTGAACACCTTTACCCTGTCAGCCCCAATAGCAGTGGCAGCATGGGCATCGGTGATACCCGGTGTGGCCAGAAATCCCCCTGCACGTGCAAAAGGGCTCATCTGTGATAATGGACGTGGCTTTGAAGACAGGGGACAAAGCCTTGTGGATGTCCCCTGTCATGATCCAGGCTATTTCCAGTAGGAATAGGCCTGTTAATAAGTAGTGTGATATCAACGTAGGTAATATCAGGATATCTGAGTGATGTATCAATGAATGTGATGCCAATGCATCTGGGTTATATCTAAATGGGCATGATTGAAATTTGTATTATTCCAATTGATGTATCAATGTACCATTGTATAATACCAGTCAAATGTCTTTGCATGTTAAATGGTAGAGCCTCAATTGATCTGCTTGTATAGAGCTTGTACAGAGGTGTCAGATACCCTTTGATGCAGGCAACCAGAGATGGCTTGGAGAATGCATTTAAGTGCCTAGGGGCGGGGGGGGGGGGGGGGGAATCCCTCAGAGACGCTTTATTCAGCAGGGTGTGACTGGCCTTCCTGGGATCCAGTTGTAATATGGCCAGGATGTGTACACAGGCCTCATACAACAGCTGTAAAGGCAAGCCATAAAATATGAGAAAACCTGACCAACTCTCTAAGCATCAAACAAACATTATAAAGATAAGGCCATCCAGCCTGCTCATATTTCTAAGATACATCACAGTATAAGCAGAGTCTCACTTCACTGTGGCTTGGGAATGGTTAACGAACACTCCAGATGGAGGAGGGCCTGTGATTGAGCAGCAGCATGTAGTTAAATATGAGGACCTGCTTGCTGCAAATTGTCATTATCTTGAGGTGGCATCCAGAAAGAGACTGGATCCTATAATGTCCAGCAAACAGTGAGGCCTCACTCAAAACCAGCATTTAGACTCTTAAGGTGATCTGAGCGTTGGCTCTTTTTTCTCCCTTTATTTTTATTTTTTTTGAGATTGTAATTTACTTGAGTGACTATTTAACTATTATATTCTTGTAACCTTTTTTCTGTAACAATAAGCTTTGAAGTTTTTTACTTAAATTAAATTCTCTTAATTTTAGTTCTGATTGTCTGTGTTTTCCAACCCAAAGCCTCGACAGAGCTTCAGGCTACCTAATCTTTAAGTATTAATAATTTTGTGTGCGGGTGAGAGCAGAAGCTCGCCATGGGTGTGGTCCCTCAAAGTCGCTTGGCCAGGCTGGCGCAGTGACTGGTACTTCTGCTGGTGGCAGTTACTGTGTGGATTTACCATACATGCTGAGGTAATCAGTAAGGTGTCACAGGCAGTATTCTCAGATTGGCGTATCTGGAGAGTGCTAGTATTGTGACATCCCCAATGTATTCTAGTATGGGGCATGGCCTCCCTGATTACATCACTCTGGGGACATGTCCAGCATCCCTGGAGGAAAATGAAAATACACTTTTATTACTTAAGCCTTATGGTCGACAGTGTTCCCAGGTGGTGGCTCATCACGATCATGCTGTCATGATGACTGGCCTATTTTTAAGTGGAGGCCTGGAGCTGTAGGTTTAAGTGGAGGCCTGGAGCTGGAGCTCCATCAGCTCCATTGTTAATTTGATCCTGAGTAATTCAATGTAAAGCCTGGCAGCAGTAGAAACATGTAAGGAAAATTAGTCTACAGGAGGTGATGCATTTAACAATAGATTGTAGGGGTGAAAGTCTAGCAAGGAGAATATCAGTAAGAGTTTCAATGGTCAATATAGGAATTAGTTAGTACATATGAGTTGTATACATATGTATTCTGGAGCATGTAACAGGATTTGGTTACAAATTGGATATGGAGAGCAAAGGGCAGTTTTAAGTCAAGAACAAAAGCTACCCAGCTAGCTTCAGAGACAGGGTTTTTGTGCTGTAAAGAGAATATTTTGTTTTGAAAACTTTAGTTTAAGTGGCAAGAGGACATACAATATGAAATGGCAGAAATCCCTTCTGTAAGTGGATCAACAGATGATAAAAGGTCCATGAATAATCAAAACTTTTTATAAATTTATTAGTCATCCAAATATGAGTTACTATAATTTTAAGGCATTTAATACTTTTCCATATGAAGTGGCATAGATAGAGAAGAGCACTTAGGATTGAGCATTGTGAATATGCTCCTGATCAAAATAAGGTTACAGCATCTAATTATTGCATTTAGTGTATTTTAGGCCTGGGCCACCATACACACCAAGATCCAGACAATCAGGCTATTAGACCTACAGTAACTGGCTGCAAATAGCAGTGTAAGTTCAGAATGACTTCCCGATGCTATAAAGACTAGTGGAAGGGTGAGGTTTGGAAATGACCACTGTGTGACTGTTTGCTGGCATCAAAAAATATATAGAACTGCGCTTATATATATATAGGATTACCATACTATCCCTTTAAACTGGATTTTAATAGATAGTATGGTAAGCCTAGATATATAACACTGGAAGGGAAATGAGAGATCAAGACAAATATAGGGCCAGATGTAATGACACCCGAGTTCGGCGGCCGTGCGGGATGCCTGCCGAACTCAGACGATATTTTTAAAAGGAAATCACTTACACGGCATGTTTTTCCTTGTAAATGAGTGCTTCGTTAAAAAAAAACAAGTTCAGCCGGCATTCTACATGGCTGACGAACTCGGGTGTCATTACATACGGCCCATAATATGTTGTGTATATAATATCAATTTACTAACAATATAAGAAAAACAGCTTATATAAAATAGTAATTCATACTAAAAATAATCATATGAATATTAAACTTTAAGAACAATACATTATAATTTGCTGGTATCACTCAGTCACATGTCTCTTTGTAAGGATCTCAACATTGGCTGTGAAAGATAATTGCACACAGTATAAAGGTGCATACACACGGTGCAATGTTTGCTTACGATTTTTACTGTATAGTCAAAATCGTAAGAAAAGTTAGCATATATTGCACCGTGTGTACACAGCTTGCAATACCGATGCACGCTCCCGCGGGTTTGCTATCGCAAGAAATAATAGACTGTGCAGGCAAGGCAGATATGTGAGATATGAGAGACTTCTCAAAAGCCAGAGTGTCTGGTAATTGTCTCAGATTATACCCGGCTATATATCACTTGATTAGTCTGGGTCTTGTTGTTCCACAAACAGTGATCTTACTATCTAACAGTACATACACACGGTGAGATATTGACTTATGCGATTTCCCTTGAACTCCCCGGAGCCCAGAATCACTGATATTGACTATCTTTACTAGCGATTTTGACTATGTGTGATTTTGACTATACTAGAAACTAGATTGTACACAATATGGTCAAAATTGCCTTGCCTGCACCTTGTCTGTCTATTTTTTCTTGCGATTCAGACTCCATGGGAGCACGCATCGGTATCGCAAGCTGTGTACACACGGTGCAATATGCGCTAGCTTTTCTTACGATTTTGACTATATAGTCAGAATCGTAAGAAAATATTGCACTGTTTGTATGCACCTTCAGACTCCCAGGTCATAAACCCGGAAGTCATGTCCTTTGCGTTCATCATCATGCACGCAGTGTTTATAAACACTGGTATGATGTGATAAAGGGCAGGAGAGAGATCTACCAATTGACTTTCGCTCCCTTCTGTATCTTGTGTTTCCCTTTACCTTTTAGCTCTTAGATAGTAAGCTTTGGTCAGGGTCAACATTACTTTTTATTTCATGTTACGTTGTAGGAGGTCACTGCTTTATGAATTCAAATAATAATAATAATAATAATAATAATAATAAATATCATGATAATAATAATAACAACAAATCTCTGTAAAACAATATTGTCTGCAAGACCACCAGGCTATCAGATCATATTCATAAAAGCAGTAGAGAGAACAACAAACAATGTCTGAAAATCACAGAAAAGGTAACCCTGACCTTCAATGCAATTGTGTTAAGTGTCAGTCTGGAAGAATGGCTGAATGGCTTGCATAGACTGTGACTGCAGAATAATGCACTATATGCAAGCTTTTTCATACTGAACACTGTGTCAAAATGAAAGCAGTCCTTGAAATGTCTTAAGAATTAAAGTTCCATTTTGCAGTGCCCATAGCAGTTTGTGTAGAGGTATATTTGAACTAGGTAATTATAGTAATCTTGGCTAAATCATGATCCATATATAGTTTATGGTCCAAGCATCTGATTGAAAGAAGCAATAAAAGAAGCTCAGATTATCATTTTTAGTTCTGTCACTTAAGATAAAGCAGATCTAGCAATGGTTATAAAAGGTTTGTCATTGAAAAATGTTACACAAGCTGTTTTTTGTTGCTGTCCATGGTTCTCAATTTAGAATATCCGCTTTTTTATGACAAGCCCGTTTTAATTCTTTATGACAAGCCCCTTATAATTCTTGACCTTTTAATGCACTCTGTGGCTGGCTGCCCTCAGAGATGACAAGCTAAACTATGACATGAAGCTTGTAGTGCAGCGAAAGTGAGGATTTAGCCAAGAACTTTCAGTCGTTAAAACCCTATTTTCTCTAGAAAGGCTACAGTATGCGAAGATATTTCTTTAGGTTGGAAAAGTAAAAGGCATGACATTATTACATTGCATTCGTAGGTATTTGTTACGTAAAAGTATAAATGCACAGTTACCCACAGAAACTAGTCACATATGTGTTTCCTCTGAATAACATGCTTTACACACTGACAACAATGGATTTATCAAAGCAAAACTTCTTGAAAACCACAGCAAATCACAATTTGCCTTGTTACCCTCCTGCCAGGAGTGCTAGGAGGGGAAAATTGTATATAACCATGGAGGTTTCCCATAATCTGTATGCATTTTGACTTAAACTACTATATGGGTTGGGTATGTGTGACCGGCAGTCAGGAAACCACCGGTCAGCATACCTCCGCCGATATCCCGGCAGCGGAATGCAGGCGGGGGGCGAGTGCAACAAGCACCTTGCGGGCTCAGCCCCTTGCCAGCTAAGCTCACACTTCAGGAATTCAAAGGGCTTTTCTACAGTATATACATGAACAAAGTCACAATGGTGTACAATGCACAGAACAGTACAAACAATAGAACAATATATATATATATATATATATTTAATTCACAGTTCAGCTTACACTGCGGGGATTCAAAGGGCTTTTATATATACGGGAACAAAGTCACACTGGGGTACAGCGCATACAGGTTGTACAAACAATTTTTTCAACTTTTTTAGTTTTTTTTAAATGTATTACATTTGTTTTTTCTTTTCTCGCAACTGACACTGTGGAGTCACACAGCAGTGCTTATATGTGAACACAGTGGGGTATGGCCTGCGGAGTTAGTGCAGCACTGTGTGACAGAATTAGGCTAAGAGGACTGGACACAGCACAGCCACTTGGTGAACACAGCACAGCTTGTGGATGGACAGAGCAGAGCACAACACAGGCTTGTGGATGGACACAAAGCTTGTGGTTGGACACAACAGAGCACAGCATAGCATACAGCAGTGTGACTGGAGTCAAATGACGTGAATCACTGCCACAGGGTCCTTACATAGAATCAAAAACTCATGAGAATCCGACGCTGGGATTATGACATTTTTCCGCGATTTAGAATATGAGCCTTGCAGGAAAACTTCAGCCATGGTTCGGATTTACTTGGTTACTGGAAGTTCGGTGGGGCTCGGATTTCAAACATCTGAACTGCTTATCTCTTTTTTGAAGTCATTGCACAATGCCAGCTGTATTAGTTTTAACCATCCAAATTGTTGGGTTGGAGTGCAAAATCAGGACTCTAGGCAGGAACGAATCAAGAAAGGAGGAGACCATGTGCAGTCTGTCCTGGCCTCCTCCTCTCTAGTCGGCAGAGCAACAGACTCTGGCCACTAGGGTCACTAGGAGAACCTAGCGCTGTCCCAAAGTTTAGTGTACATGTGCAGGTCTCCAAGAAAATGCTGCGGTGGCCTTATTTCTAATGATTTTACTACAGCGCATGCACAAACTGCTGAGAAAATGGCCACCGTGCCAGTTTCCCAGGGTATCCGCAGCGCTGATTCTGCCAATGTGGGTTTCCAGCAGGTAAGTTTCCCCGACTTCCAGGACCCCCCCAGACTCCTGTCAAAGAGGGTCCCTTCAGCCAATCAGGGAGCGCCACGTCGTGGCACTCTCCTGATTGGCTGTGTGCTCCTGTAGTGTCTGTGAGGCAGCACACGGCACAGATACAATGTAGCGCCTATGGAGCCTATGCGCTCCATTGTAGCCAATGGTGGGAACTTTGCGGTCAGCGGTGAGGTTACTTTCGGTCAACCGCTGACCGCAAAGTTCCCACCATTGGCTACAATGGAGCGCATAGGCGCTACATTGTATCTCTGCCATGTGCAGCCTGACAGACACTACAGGAGCACACAGCCAATCAGGAGAGTGCCACGACGTGGCGCTCTCTGATTGGCTGAAGGGACCCTCTTTGACAGGAGTCAGGGGGGGTCCTGGCAGTCGGAGAAAGGGGTCCCATGTGTAAACATGGGACCCCTTTCAGTGCGTGGTCGGGTTTCCGTTTTATTATTTTGCAAAGTACGTGGATTATACAAAGGTCTGATTCTACACTGGATTATGTGAGTATAATTTTTTTCACAGGTACCCCAAGGATTCTACATGGAGAAGAGGACCGAGCCTCGTGGGAACATAGGTAAGTATGTATGTATGGAGGTGTGCATGTATGTAATAAACTTATACTTTCACGGTGTGTGTGTCCTGTTTTTTTGGGGGTATTTTTTTAGTAGTAGTACTACTACAGGTACCAGCGGGCCCGGTTTTCCTCCGCATGCTGGTACTTGTGGTTCTCCAAGTACCAGCTTGCGGGGGAGGCTTGCTGGGACTTGCAGTACTGCTACTAAAAACAATATTCACATTTTTTCAAAAGGCTATCAGCCCCCCATCCACCGCCCTTGGATGGGGGGGACAGCCTCGGGCTTCACCCCTGGCCCTTGGGTGGCTGGAGGGGGGGACCCCTTGATTTAAGGGGTTCCCACTCCTCCAGGGTACCCCGGCCAGGGGTGACTAGTTGAGTATGTAATGCCAGGGCCACAGGGACCAGTATAAAACTGTCCCCCGGCTGTGGCATTATGTACCTGGCTAGTGGAGCCCGGTGCTGGTTTCAAAAATATGGGGGACCCCTACGCTTTTTCCCCCCCGTATTTTTGGAAACAGGACCAGGCGCAGAGCCCGGTGCTGGTTGATTAAATATGGGGGAACCCCTGTCATTTTCCCCCCCATATTTTTCCAACCGGGACCGGCTCAAAGAGCCCGAGGCTGGTTATGCTTAGGAGGGGGGACCCCATGCAATTTTTTTTTCAGTTTTTACACTAAACAGACCCTTTCCCATAGATAACCATGCACAGATCTCACTGATCCGTGCATGGTTATCCAAACTCGACTGGAAAAATCAGGTCTATTTTTTTGCTGCTTTTTTTAACGAATCTAAAAAAAACAGACCCGCACTTGAGCACTCAGAAACTAACACCCAAATACGAATGAATAGTGAATGCCCATATTGTATGAATTAACAGCCGTGTTTGACCAATGGTCTATTCATTCGTATTTCGGAACTTTGCAAATCAAACCATTACGAATAGTCCAAACACTGCCGAGATTGGTGCTTAGTGAATTCCCGGATTGGGACTTAGAAAAAAAACACACAAATCGGACAAACTCTGATTTTTAGTAAATACTGGCCCAGGTGTGGATTTTGGATTTGGGGCACAATTTTAGTCCTATTGAAATCCATGGGCTGACTGCTGATTGGCTGAGATCATCATCACCCTAACAGAACCCACCAGGGGCAATTACCATATGGGGGGGGGGGGGGTTCTCCCGCCTGCTGTCACAGTGAGAGGTAAATTTACTCATCTCTGTGTTTGCCCAAGTGTATTTTTTAAAACACAGAAATTGTCCAAATAACAAACACAGGAGTGTTTGTTCAAATAGAGGTACAAAACATTTGTGGATATAGACATACGATCAAGTGCACGTGCCAGGTGACACGTTTATATCACTCCCTGCAGCTGTAGCATTAACCCCCTCCCCCAACTTGTCAGCCTCTGTGGAAGTGGGGACCCCCAATCCAATTAAGGAGTCCCCCCTCCAGGGCACCCAAAGGCAGGGCAGAAGCCCAGGGCTATGCTCGGTACCCCTGGGTTGTGAGTGCAGAGTTCATACTGTAGCTTTAAAGTGTAAAAATTAGATTTAATATTGTCTTTTACAGGTGTAACTAACTACAGATACCAGCATGCATGCTGGTACATGGAGAACCACAAGTACCAGCAGACAGGGCATTAAAGGGACCTCTGGTACTTGTAGCCCCCTGTAAAAGAAATGTTACAATAAATACAGTACACACACACACACACACACACACACACACACACACCGTATTAAGTACAACTTTAATAAAGCATACTGTACATACATACACTCACATACATACTCACACTCACACATACTTACCTACATCCCCTGTTGCCCTTCACATCCTCTTCTCCATGTCACCTGGGGGAAAAAATCAATACTCACCTATTCCAGTGTAGATCAGTCCTCTTTGCTCCATGTAAGCATCCAGGAGTTAAAAAAAAGAAAATGTTACAGCTGCACCAATGGACGTGTTACCTCATAGATCTCCTTTCCTGAATGCCAGCCTCCATGTGACTTCTGTCACTGGAAGACCCGCTAGCAAATCAGGGAGCACCACGTAGTGCTTCTACGCTGTCAGTCACTCGTTCCCGTAGACTTCCATGGGGATTTTTCCCATTTGAAGTGTATTGTTGGATCTGCGGCTATGTGGAAAAACTACAAGGTCAATTGAGGTCAATTTTGAGGTCAATTGACCTTGTGGTTTACCACATAGCTCCATCAGAAAACACGATTAACTAAAACATGAGAACATAGTAAATTGCCGTTATTTTGTTTTGAAAAAGCACCCGTATTTAATCGATTTCACCCATGTTTGATCACGGTCAAACACAGGTGAAATAAATATGAATCTTAGAAAATGTATCCCTAAGTGCACTATTACTTCTAGGCTGGAGCTATCATATCTGCCAAAATGTATCCCACCAACTGTATCAAATATGCACTGTATTGACCCACACTGTATTCGACCTGCACTGTAATCCACACTGTATCCGACCCACACTGCATCTGACCCACAATGTATTCCACCCAAACCGCACTGTATCAGACCCACAGTGTATCTGAGCCACACTGTGTCTGACCCACACTGTATCCAGCCTGAATTGTATCTAACCCACACTGTATGCACCCCGCACTGTATCCAGCCTGCACTGTATACAACCCACACTGTATGCGACCTGTACTGTTTCAGACCGACACCATATCCTGAACTCTATTTGACCTACACTATAACCGACCTGCACTGTATCCAACACACACTGTATTCGACTTAAACCACACGGTATCCAACATGCACTGTATTCAACCCAGACTGTAACCTGCACTATATCCAACATGCACTGTAACCTGCACTGAATCTGACCGCACTGTATCCAGCCCACACTGTATTTGACCTGCATTGTATCCAATACACACTATCCAACTCACACTGTATCTGACCCGGACTGTAACCCACACTGTATGGCACAAACTGTATATGACCCGCACCGTATCCGATCCAACCTGCACTATGGGGATAATTCAGACTGGATCGCTGCAGCGGCAGTGATCGCAGTCTGAATCCTTTTGTGGAGTGCACACGTGCAGCGGCCGCACTGTGCGTGCACACCCCGGGAGCCCAGTGAGATGCTAAAAGCATCTTAGGGCTGCGATTGTCTCTGCCTGATTGACAGGCAGAGGTGGTCATAGAGTGGGAGGGGGCGTGCCAATGGCATTAGAACATTTTCGGCGGGGAGCGGTCCGGACAACGCAGGCATGTCCGGACCATTGCGGGGGTGGGCCGCGGCAGCTGCCTGACGACACACGCAGCCGCTGTGATCATGGATGCAGTGGGTAGTCCCCTGCCAGCGCGCAGGTGCTGCACAGGCAGGGAGCTACTCGCCAGGTGCAAGAGCATCACCGCCGTGCGATGCTTTTGCACCTTAGTGGGGGGGAGGGCAGAGCCAGACATGCGGGGCAGACTAGCCCTGTGCTGGGAGTCCCTCGCAGGTCTGAGTAAATGATCATAGATGTGCTAAATTTAGCACATCTACGATCAGTACTGAATTATCCTGTGTGCGACCCGCACTGTATCTGACCTGCACTGTAACCTGCACTGTATCCACCCGCTCGGTTTCTGACCCAGCCAATGTACACAGTATTCAACGTACACTGTATCTTACCCACGGTGTATCCAACCTGCATTGCATCTAACCCGCACTGTATCCGACACCCACTTTGTATCCAACCCACACTGTATCCGACACGCACAGTAACCAACTTGCACTGTATCTCACCCAAACTATATCCAACCTGCACTGTATCTGACCCGCACAGTATCCAACCCACACTGTATCTGACACACACTGTATCCATCCCACAATGTATCCGACCTGCACTGGGCATGTGCATCAGCTCTGCTCTGTCCCTTAAACTGCATGTTGTGGCAGCACCTCCAGTAATCATGTTATATACTATTGATATTGTCATAATTTGAGCTGCTGGCCAAGAGCAGGGGAGGGGGGGGGGTTCCATTTGCCTATGCAGAGTTCCAGTCGTCAGTGCCCCAGGGCCCCTAAAAGGGAGGTATTGATTGGGCACTGAGTATAGGCATGTGCTGGGGGCATGCACACTTGTGTAGGTGACATCCACATGTGCTGTTGCTATTTTACACATGGTTTTAGATTTTTTTTTCTTTGCTGTTTGTTAACTATGAACAAGAAAAGAGAAAAGTATGACTCTTGTTTGGGCGCACTCTTAAATTGTCTTAATGTCTATAGATAAGTGATGTGCCTAAAAGTTGATAATGTTGTCTATATTTCTACTCTTTGAATACATGGGAACTCAACAAAGCAATAAAATGAGACATAACCAAACATTGATATGTCAACTGGGAAATATATTCCCCCCAAAAAAATCATGAAATGTTCAGATCTTGATTATACTTAGATAAGTGCATATAGGAAGATAGCTACATACTAAGCTGCTGCCGTCTGCCAAAGATCTGTACAAACTGTGTTTGTATTAATGCGGCCCTAAATAGGGTTAAATTTGTGAGAGAGAGAACCCACGCACTGAAATACCTTCCTGATAATTGACCACTGTTGTGGGTAACGTAAGACAGAGAAGAAATCTGGTTCAAGGAATAGTAGGAATAAGTATAAGTGGTGATACTGCTGTTGGTGTTGTTTCTATAGAAAAGGGAGTCTTCCTACTTCACCGGGTATTCCCTAGCAGTCGCCCGTCTAGGTACTGACCCAGCCCACCTCCATTTAGCTTCCAAGATCGGACGAGATTGGGCGTAAGCGTAGGGGTATGGTCGTAGGAAGATTTGACCCTATACCACCAATGAGAGTGCACCGAAACGGAGGAATTAATTCCTCCTCAGAAAAAAGATGATGGGAATGCGTGGGGAAGGGAAATAGCAACAGATATGCAGGCGTGAATCTGCTGTCCACGTTAGATTGAAAAGTCGTGTTTCCTGAGGGGACACACTCCCCAAAATCGTAAATGAGAGTTCACGGAAGGAAGAGAAGAAAGAAAACAATTGCAGAGTGAAAGAAATAAGAGTGGTTGGAATTGACAATAAGGTTACATTATTGTGGGTTCCTTTGGGTCTCCTCAAATGTTGGATACTGATGAATCCTAATTCAGATGAGTCAAATAGAGCAGATAAAGTCTAACCCATACAGTTAACACTCTGGTGAAAAGCCCACAGAGAGACTAGGATGAAATGAATATTTATAATACCTAAGGCAGACTAAATGTGGGACCACAAACAGCCTGTCCCTATTAAATGCAAAATATATACTATTACACAATGTACTGGAATGAGAGATTACAGAAATGTGTGATACTCTTTAGCTGGAAGCACCAGCAATGGTAATAACAGAGATTCTTTCTGAAACACGAAATATGTTGCTAGAGCATGAGAGCTTAATAAAAAATAAAACAAAACAGTGTTTAAACATCACCCATTCAGTTGTCAGGCAGGCGGGGTGTCCGCAAAGAAAGCGGGGCCACAGACTACCTGCCCCTGTTGTATTGGATACAAGGTTATACCACAATGTACCTAAATGAGAGATTACACCAATATATAGTATGACCTAGCTGGGCTCACCAGCAATAATTGTCACAGAGATCCTTTCTGAAACACAAAATATTCTGCTAAGGCAAAAAAGACTAATTAGATAAGACAGATAAGTGTTGAGTATCACCCATTTAGATGTCAGACAGGCGGGGTGCCCGCAAGGAAAACGCGTTTCACCCGGTGACGGGCTTGTTCACTTCCAATACTTTTGAGCAATGATATTCACCCACAATTCTTAGTAAATTTCTGTGTTGTATTGTTTTCTATTGATAGTACCTGTGAGTAGGTTAGATTTGTTATTGCTAATACATTACTACTTTGCAAAACATTTTTAAACAGAAATAAATGCTGTGTGGTTGTGCCACTGCTCTGTTGCTTAGTTTAGCCAGCCAGGCTGGGGTCTACTGTATATTGGTGAACAATATTGTGAGCTGTGAGGTAGTCAAAACGGAAAGGAAATGACTGGAAATAAATGTTATTGAGGTTAATAATACTGTAGGAACAAAAAAGACCCATGTTATGTGATTTTAACAGTTTTATCAATAAAAAAATACAGATCCAAAACCAACATTACACCAACACCACCTGCCTGAACCTTTGAGAGAAGACCAGACTGATCCATGAATGCATGTTGAAAACAAGACTTGGTAGACCATACAACATTAATCCCATGTTCAACTGTCCAGTTTAGGAGATTCTGGGGTCTATTCATGGAGTAGTGAGCTCCATGAGTAGACCCATCAGAAGTGAGCCTGGGGAGAAGTTTCCCATGGCAACCAATCAGCTGCTCCATACAATTGTATACAAATTTTACATGTTACTTCAATGCTGATTGGCTGCTATGAGCAACTCCTCCACTTGCTCACTTCCCCACACTTTTCACTGGTTCAGGAATAGACCCCTCTGTGCCCACTGTAGACTCAGTTCTTAGCTGACAGGAGTGAAACTGGGTGTGGTCTTTTGCTTCTGTAGTCTGTCTTTTTACTGTACTGTGGGGTTATTAATGCTGTTCTGCACCACATTGTAGTAAGGTATGATTATTTGAGTTACTGTTGCATTCCTGTCTGCTTGAACCAGTTTCCTCTGACCTCTTTCATTAACAATATATTTCTGCCATCAGAACTGCCACTCACTGGCTGGTTGTTTTTTTGCACATCATCCTGTGTATACTTTAGAGGTTGCTGTGTGTGAGAATCCCTGGAGATCATCCTTTTCTGAGATACAGTACGTTCACCCCATCTGGCACCAACAGTGATTTCACAAAGTTTCTTAAATCACATTTCTTAACTATTCTGTTATTGGGTCTGAATAACAGCTGAAATTCTTGGCCATGTTTGCAATCTTTCATGAACTGAGTTGATATTTGTTATAATGAGCAGGCTATACAGTATGTAACCAATAAAGTGCTCAGTAAGAAGTCTGTTATACAATATTCTGCTAGAAAAAAAAATTACAATTCTTAATTAAATCAGATAGACTCTAGGTTACTAGTTGATTTAGAACAGGGTTAATTTCCTATTCTCCATTTGGGCATACCATGGCACCCTTGCAACATTTGCAAATGAATATAACTGCTATTAAATTACAAGAATTGGCACCACTATATATAAGCACCAATACATGTGCTAGAAACAAGATTTTAAAAAAATGACAAAAATAGAATGATTTGCACCTATAGATTTCTAACATATTACAAATTATGAAAATACTTTAAATTGAAAATTAAACTGTAGTCCACTTATGCTTTCTTTTACAGCGATATTTGGATACACTTTTTCGTTATGTTATTAGGGTCATACTGTGATGCACAGGGCTAGAGATCCTTTGTACACACTTAGTCAAATTATCACCTGATGTCCCTCCTCACAATTACAGAAAATGTTTCAAGAACCTCGTAACATCATAGCGAGTACTGTTCGGGAGGGGAGTTCTAGTAATCCAGGCTGAGAACCACTGATTTAGACGGTGATGCTAGAATACATACTATGTGTTTGAGACATCATGTGTACTCTGCTTCATGAACAGGGTTAATAAAAGCAAGAAAATTATCTGTAAATCTTATAATACAGTTATAGATTTGATTGGCTACATTGGGAGACGTGCACCACCTGTAGACCCATCCTAAATGTTCAAATCCAATCAATTAGGATTGATTAGTCATGTGGAAAATTGAGTCATATAATGACAGCCATCAGAACATGTTTGAAAGAGATGTAGTTATGTGACCGGCTGGTCACGAGACCGCTGGTCACATTACTGACGGCTACATCCTGCCCCCCTCTAAATCCTGACAGTCGGCATACCAGCTAGCAGTGACTATTCCCACTTGTGGGAATTCAGCAGCCTCTTTCATTTGCTTAACACTGATCTTTCACTCCTATCCTTTTTCTGTGTGATGCCCTGGGGTGGTTTGGCTGAGATGGTCTGGCGGGTGCTCTGCGTCCCGGAGGTGAACCCCTATAGTGTTAGGGACCTGTCTGATGAGGTCACCGTGAAGCAGGTGGGCAGGCTCATATACTGGCCAATATATGCCAAGAACCTCAAATATTATATTATGGTTATAATAATTTTAATGGTGTATGGTGCACCTGCACCCTTTGTTCCTATGTTGTAGTATTAAAGTACTTAGTCCCAGCAAGGTAGCACATCCCATTATAATAAGCTAGGGTGTGCTGTCCAAGCCCCGTTTCCATATAGTCTATATCAGAGGTTCTCAAACTTGGTCCTCGTGGGCCCACACAGTGCATGTTTTGCAGGTCTCCTCACAGAATCGCAAGTGAAATAATTAGCTCCACCTGTGGAATTTTTAAAATGTGTCAGTGAGTAATTAATACACCTGTGCACCTGCTGGGTTACCTGCAAAACATGCACTGTGTGGGCCCACGAGGACCGAGTTTGAGAACCTCTGGTCTATATTATGTGTGTGTATACACACCTGAGGGATTGGGACAGCCCTCATCTCTGGATTAGCACCCCACCCACTGCATCTCAGGCTTTTAAACAGGGAACCAGCACAATCTGACTGCACAAAAGACATAGGTATGATCCTTTTAATTATATGCAAAGTCAGTTTGGGGGTGAGCTTTTGGGGCGTGGGGCTCCCTATATTACTCTGGCTGGGCCACCTTGGGGCATCACCACCTAACATTTACTTTTAACACTTATATCACACTGTGTTTGTTTTATATTTATGTAGCTTTTTTCACATATTTTTTACACTTATAACACTGCTCAGCTAAACTTCACATTCTAACACTCTGACACTTTACTGCTGTCCTCTTCTTTTCTTTTACATTCAGCAGCCTCTTTCATTTGCTTAACACTGATCTTTCACTCCTATCCTTTTTATGTGTGATGCCCTGGGGTGGTTTGGCTGGGGTGGTCTGGGGGTGCTCTGCGTCCCGGAGGTGAACCCCTATAGTGTTAGGGACCTGTCCGATGAGGTCACCGTGAAGCAGGTGGTCAGGCTCATATACTGGCCAATATATGCCAAGAACCTCAAATATTATATTATGGTTATAATAATTTTAATGGTGTATGGTGCACCTGCACCCTTTGTTCCTATGTTGTAGTATTACAGTACTTAGTCCCAGCAAGGTAGCACATCCCATTATAATAAGCTAGGGCGTGCAGTCAAGGCCCCGTTTCCATAGAGTGGGAATAGAACCTGTGGAGAGCGCAGCTCGCCACAAAGCCTGCAGCGTAGCAGGTGCAGTGAGCCCGCAAGGGGATTGTTGCGCTCACCCCCCTCATCGGCATTCTGCTACCGGGATCCTGCGGTCAGTATGCTGACTGCCGGGATCCCCAGTGGCGGTAACGCATACCCAACCCAGCTGAAGTCACCAACTGACTTTGAAATTAGCACGGAAAAGTCTTAGTTTAATCTGTCACTTGAGACAGGGCCTGAAGGTACAATTTGTCCATGAAGGTATATGCCCATATTGCTTACAAATATGCTTGGCTGGGAAGAGTTCATAATGACTAGTGCATAATTTGTGGAATGGTTAAATGGTATATGCAGGAAAAGTGCCTATAATCTGCTGTATATTTTCTGTCAATTAAATCTACAACATGAAATGCACTGATCTCAACAGTATGGGCGAGATAAATAAAAATTCTAGATGGGGCTAATAATCGCACGTTCCTAAGCAAGATTCACAGTAAGAGTGATTGAAATTAAGCTAACATTGAAAGCTTCTTTGTTATTGATGAATGTTAAAGAACTTATTTTTAATTTCTAGCCATATTAAGACTGCCTTAAAATCAATGAGATAATAATGTTATTTTGACGTTAGGAGCCATAGATAAACTGTATTGCATGTAATTACAGACATGAGGGTGGAGACTGCAAGTAGTCCATTTAATTGCAAATAAATAGTCTTTGTTGAGCCATTGTGAACATGATTAAAATATTCTAGATTTATTTGTTCTGCTTAGTGGCTATTGCATGCGTACTATAGGTATAGAATGTACAGTGTTAGCATATTTTAGATATGGAAATAAAAGCCTTAAGGTTTTTTGCTACTTTACAGTTCTTATTCAGCAGCTTGACCTAAAATTATACAGTGCATCTTCTGTAGTGCTTTCTTTCTAAACATTTTGAACTTTTGAATTTAACCTGAGTTCTATTACCTGCTCTTCTAAAGAATTTTACTTTTACAATCTGAACAGTAAGGCATGTCTGTAATCCTAAACTTTTTATAATATGTATTGCATTACTCTATAGATTGCCACATTCCTAGATGATCTATAATTTGGGAGTCATTAATTTTCATCTGATCATCTTTGTAACTCATAACATAAATTGGCCTAAAGGCCATCAGCTATTAAATTGCCTTTGAAGGAGTGTAAATGCAAATGTAACCTTGTAATAAAAAATACAGGTAGCTGGCAGAATCTACAGTGCATTATCAAGAGGATGGGGAAAAAGAAAATGTACAAAATACAGTGTATGATGGAAATTGGGAAGAATAATTGAAGTGAGCCAAGCTTGTAGAGAGTGAGGTCAGAACTAATATCAGGGCTGAAACAGTAATAAACAGCAAATATGTCTATATTGCCTATATGATTCTATTGAGGTATGCAATACTTTATGTTCATTCATATGAAGAGTCAGGTATCTGTCTCTTTTAATTGAAAGCATATATCTTCAACCTTTTGCTGACTCACGTTCGAATCAGCATTTCTGTATTCCAAGTCATAAAATGTAGCATGGGTTATAGCTTATGTATAATTATGCATGATTTTACCATTTGTAATTTAATAAATGAGCTGTAAATTTGATACTTGTGTTCTATGGTTAAAATACGGAGACCTGCCGCTTTGAAATCAAGGCATCAGTAGCTGAATAAGAGATTCTTTAGGATGACTTTTCATCTACTAAACCAGTGATTCCCAAACTTTTCAGGATCACGGCGTCCTACAGTGTTGGAATTTTTTTCACGAAACCCCTAGGCCAAAAGTTTCTTATTGAGAAAATTTAGATTTTTTTTTTTAAATTAAGTAAATTGTGTTTATACTGTATGTCATCCTTAGGTTCAATTATGTGGTGAGGGTCAAGATTTGCTTTTGTTTGCACATTTTTTATGATTGGCGGCTACCAGCACTGGTTTTGTATATTACATTGACCATAAATAATTTTAATTGGTCCTGGGTCACCAATCCAAAGCCATCCTGCAAGTGTCCTGAGGCACCCCAGGGTGCCTAGGCACACAGTATGAGAACCACTGTACTAAACCAATAGTAAAAGATTACCAAGTGCTATTTGATACCCATTATTAGTATTCCTTGTCATATATTTACTTCATATACAGACTCTATAGTACTGCTCTCTCTGTTTTCAATTCATTACATCCTATCCCATCCTATACTATAAAATGTTGGCTCAAGCATAAACATAACTGGCTGAATAGCTTTTATTATGGAACGATGGTACAGTGCTCATATTCTTCATATTTTGCAATCTCAAATCGCACTCCAACATTCTCTTGGTATCATTAAGAAAAAACATAAACCACACAAAAATCATTACTCTAGTCCAGAGGTTCTCAAACTCGGTCCTCAGGACCCCACACAGTGCATGTTTTGCAGGTAACCCAGCAGGTGCACAGGTGTATTAATTACTCACTGACACATTTTAAAAGGCTTACAGGTGCAGCTAATTATTTCACTTGCGATTCTGTGAGGAGACCTGCAAAACATGCACTGTGTGGGGTCCTGAGGACCGAGTTTGAGAACCTATGCTCTAGTCTAACTATTCAAAACTAAGCCAGACACAAGGGTTGAAGATCTAGATCAATATAAGCCCAGAATTAAATATAGAAAATATGAAATCAAAGTTCTGGTCTCCACTTGTAGAGCACACACAATCAGGTTCCTTACACCCCATTAGAACTTACAATGCCTTACACCCCATTAGAACTAACAATGAGGAATCAGAGATAATAATATCAAACTTTACTAATGATATTTATCAATCTTATCTGGCAAGATCAATAGATACATGAACCTTTGAGTAGTTAAGCTTATTTGTTACTCAATTTATTTAGTGCTATATTATGGAAGACAGGAACAAAATACAGTCAAACTTCAGCTGGTTGTTGTTACTTACTCATCGATGTGAATGGGTCCATTAATCAGTAGTTTCCACACTTTAAAGTGACAGACCCTTTCAGCAATGTGGTAATGCAGGAGATATCATGGATCTCTCCTGCACCCACTAAAGACCTGGGGTTGGATGCTTGACGCATCGCATTGTGAATGCAATTCATCCCACCACTTATCACATGCATATTGGTGATTACTAATGACGTATGCATAATTATTTCATCAAAGGACAGCTCTCCTGATGAGAACTGTCCCTTGCAGGTGTATGTACTTCCGGGCTTAGAACCCGGGAGTAGGTCTGCGCATGCATTGAGTAACAAAGTGCCATCCGGGGTGCTGGGAGAGATCCGACTGGATCCCTCTTAGGGCACAATGTGATAGAAGCCCATAGGTTTCTATAGGGTAATGTGGCGCTACCCACAGCATCCAAGCATCAGAATGTATCACATTCTAGAGCATATTGCATTTTCTGAGATTTGGCTGAATTTTCAGCATTTCAACATCCTCCCAGTGTACTGTACATTCGTGCCTTGAGACCATGCATGTACAATAACACTGCTGGGACTGGACCCAGCACTATGGCATTCTTGGACTGCTTGGTTCACAAATACTTTTTGTGAAGTCCTATCAGGAGTGTGGTCAAATATTTAATATACCTAATCTGTAAGTAAAATGCAATGGCAGTTTAAAACTTAAATAGGACAGCTGCTTCACCTATGATAAAAGGCATATTAAGCATAATTCTCAATCCCACTTTCTTGCATAGATGCCATCAAGTTATACAACTTCTCAAAAACTGTGAAGCACTTTTAGACCTATGTGACTCATGAGTTAAAAACACATCAACTTTAATGTTTATTATTATTATTATTATTATTATTATTATTATTATCATCAGAAATGTCTAAAATCCAATAAGTAATATAATATCACTAATCACTGTGAGAATTATGGACCAAATGTATTAATCCTTAAAAAGTGATAAAGTGGAATTTGATAAAGAGCGATAAAGTACCAGCCAATCAGCTTCCTGACTGCCATGTTACAGGATGTGTTTGAAAAATGACAGGAGCTGATCTACTGGTACTTTATAACTCGTTATCACTCTCCACTTTATCACTTTTTAGAGCTTGATACATTTGGACCAAAATCTGATAAACTACTACATATTCAATGTCTGAACAACTGGTTTAGTTTTTCTTTTACGGACACGTACATCTCATTGGATCCCTTTTTTTTTTTAAATTGAAGCATGAATAAAAATACATTAGTCACAAGACATGTATGTACAATAAAGTATGAACATTACATATATTTCCGTGCAGCGTCAATCATTACTTATCAACCGATAGCAAGAAGAGTAATGAAACGGAATTTAGTAATCTCAAAGTTTAAAATACACAAGTCCAAATTAAATTCAATAGAATGTGTGGCGTCCACCTCCCACACAAAAATAAAATTCAGGGGAGCAAATTAGTCAAGAACAATGGGAGAATCTCCTTCCAGGATACGTAATCCATACCACGAAGTCAGTCGTAGGCTTCTGTGGATTCCCTCGCGTACTGAGACAGTTTGTGTTGCAATGTAACTTTCCAAGATATCAAAGAACGGACCAACCCATTTTTCTTTTTCGAACACCCAGTCCATTCTAAAAATGTTATATAGTTTTTCTTTATAGAGGGGGAAAGACGGAGGGCTGGGATGAATCCAATTTTGCAATACTGTTTTTTTAGCTGCTGAGCTTATGGCTAAAAGCAGCTCCTTCCCTCTCTTAGTTAAGCGTTGAGATTTTGGGGGAACCCAAAAATGGCCACTCAGGGGAAAGAGGGACATAATTAATTAGTGCAATTTCTGCATCACACTTGACTCTTGTCCAAAAGCCTCTAATTATTGGACAGACCCAAAAGCAGTGGTATAAATCTGCAAGACCTCAAGTTCATTTGGGACAACCATCTGATGGGATTAAGCCCATGAGAAACTGTCTATTAGGAGAAAGATAAATTCTGTGTATTATGTTGTAAAACAGTTCCTGGTGCATACTAGAAGATAAAGGTTTGCAAGAAACATTAAGAAATCGTAAAAGGTCCTGAGTTGAGAGAGTTGGAAAGTGGACTAACCACTGACCCATCCCTGATTGTGAGGCGGCGTGATCAATAGGGTTTCCCAGGGAATAGATAGTGAGAGGAAATTGCCTTTTTTTTGAGAAGATCCTTCACGAATGAGAGTATCTAAACAGTTATCCCAGTCTGGACCTTTAAGCTCCGTCAGCATAGTTAAGATATAGTGTTGTGCTTGTAAAAATGGCACTGGATAAGATTAGAGTATTTCAAACCTAGCTACTCCTTCTATAAACGTGTAATTGGATCCCTTTTAATATTATCACATTTCAGTTAAATAATATTATACTAAACCAACAGATGGACATGGACAGCTTAATTTTTCATTTACAGTCAATGTAAAGTAATAGTATAATTTCATATATGCTTGCTTATTTAATAACATGAAAATATATTTGCTGAGTTCTGGCACTGTGTAAAGAATCAAATACTTTTCTCTAATGCATATTGGTTTAAGTGGTGAGGGGGGGGGGGGTGTCTGAGTACCTGAAAACAACTCTTTGCTGGATTCAGTACCTCCTGATGCTGGCCTCATCTTGGACCACACACTGTCTATTGTCGGGAAGGCAATGCGAACAGTACAGTCCCAGCAAGCAATGCCTGCAGACGCAGCACATTCACTTGATTGCAGTGAATGGTTTCCTGGTAATTTATTACGCAGCTACTTAATCTTGATTGTTACAATGTAAAGTCTCTATATACTACTGTGACAGGAAGTCAGTGCAGAAGAGAATAATTACTGTAGACCGCCTTCCATACAGTACATATAACTCTTCCGCTGCCTTTACACTTATGTATGTTTGTATATATGTATACGATATATACAGTGGTCTTGTATTACTAGTGCTACATGTTTTTACTGTACTTTATAAAAGCAATTAAAGGCAGTTTGCATGAATCTGTGGGCACATGTTATATTACTGTATATACCATTGTTTTGAGAATTTGTCTTGATGTTCTGGGTTGATTTTCTTATTTTCATATGATTGATAGTTTACTTGCTTTATACCTACAGTAAATCTTTTTCTCAGAAATACCTGTTTTGGTCAGAACATAATTTATTTTCTTAACAAATATGTTAGTTGGAGGGTGAAGTGATATCTCAGCAGTAATTAGTATTGCGAGCCTCTGCACTCGAGCAATACATGATCTTGACATGGGGAAGCCTTTCTTCACCTCCTTGTCTCCTGATAACAGTAGACTGATTAAGGCTGACCCTTTCAGCAATATGGCCCTGATTCAGCATGGATCGCTATTGTGCATAAATCGCTGTCTGGCAATGTCTGCACATGTGCGCATGCGCGTATGCCGGTGTGCGCATGTTCAAGGTATTAAACTGCGTTCTCTTCAGAACGCAGTCTAACAGGAATATTCAATTACCCCCGATGAGACATCGGGAGTAAAAACTCCCAATGTTTCTTCGGGTTTTGCGTTTGGCCTATTTGATTTAATCGTCTGGTAAAAAGTGCATTTTCACACGGGGTTATTTCACCCGTAAACAAACAGGTTTCACTGAACCTGTGTATTTACGGGTGAAATAGCCCCGTTTTCGGATGAAAACGGGGCTGTTATTGGGGATTTTGCATCGTCTGCCAGAGGCAGGTGAAACAAAATCCCTGATAAGCCGCAGCATGCGTCGTCTTCTTGAGGCTAATTAGATAGCCCCCCCCCGGCGATACATTATACCTGACCGCAAGTTGGGGTAATTGAATATCCCTGTAAGTCTTGGTGGGGTGCTGTGACGGGGTGTCGACGCCAAGTTTTATGGGCGTCAATGCACCATTTGGGACAGCGGAAGCATGTCCAGACCATTTCTCGGGTGGGCCGCGGTTGCTGCGTAATGTCACATGCAGCTGCTACGAGCCTAAATATGGTGGGTAGCCGTCTGACGGCTACCTTTACCATGTGAGCGCTTTGCTGCTTAGCGAAGCACTTGCATCTTAGTGGTGGGGGGGACTAGGCATGCGTGGCGGCCTTGCCCTGTGCTGGGCGGCCCCCTGCATGTTAGTGTAATGAGTTGTACTCGTGCGAATAGTTGCACAACTACAACTCATGCTGAATCAGGGTCAATGTCTTCCAGATTACTCTTCTGGGTTTTCTTTACAACAAAGGACTTCTTTGCTCATGACACATGGAGAGAACATACTTCAAATATATCAAAATGAGCACACATGGCATTAATTATATATGCCTGCTGACGAACAGTTTTTCAACTGATGGCGGCACCTAATTGGTTGATGGATATTGAGTGCCAGCAAAATTGAGTGCCAGAACAAAATTAGGGCACCTATGTTCGTTTTAATGCAGTTTTATGGTTGTAACTATTCAAATGATTTATATATAAACACAACTGATCCAGGTATCACATTACACTACAAGTGAAAGGAGAATGGGCAAAATGTCACCTCAAGCCATGAAATATGCTGAATGCCATAGTAAAGCAAAACTTTTGGTCTATATGTATGACTCAATGTACTGTATGTATGTATATATTATATGTATGTATGTATGTATGTATGTATGTATGTATGTATGTATGTATGTGCACATCTCTCTACTGCCTCTCTCCCATGGGGAAGATGTATCAAATCTTGCAAATGGGCAATCAATCAGCTGCTGTTATTCTAATAGACTGTGCTAGATACTGTCAATGATAAAAGCTTTTTACTTGCTATAGGCAACTTTTCCACTCTGTCTCTATCAAAGGTTTGATTCACCTCCCTTCATGTCTTCTTTGCTACTCTACCAATGTGTTTATTTCCATTTCTCTCTCCCTTTGTATGTTTAGTTACTTTTCTCATTCTATTCCATCGGTGAATCACTTTTTTTATGCTAGGTACACACTAGGCGCTACACTGACAAAAGATATATTGTACTATCTCACAGTCAGACATATTTTGCATCATCATACAGTAAATAAGCTTTTCTTCCTTATAAAGCTTTGGAACAATTTAGGCACTTATTGCATTATTCTATAGCAGTGGTTCTCAAACTCGGTCCTCAGGACCCCACACAGTGCATGTTTTGCAGGTAACCCAGCAAGTGCACAGGTGTATTAATTATTCACTAACACATTTTAAAAGGTCCACAGGTGGAGCTAATTATTTCACTTGTGATTCTGTGAGGAGACCTGCAAAACATGCACTGTGTGGGGTCCTGAGGACCGAGTTTGAGAACCTGTGTTCTATAGGAATACATATGTGTGGCAGGGGTCCCGGCTGTTATGAGCATGACAGCGGGATCCCGGCCACCAGTATGCCGGCAGCGGAGCAAGCGTTAGAAAGCCCCTTGCGGGCTCGCTACGCTCTCCACGCTGTTATATTCTCCCTCTATCTATGTCATGGACACCCTTAGAGGGAGAAAAGCCTGTGGCGCCAGTATTCCGTCAGTGGTATTTCAATGCCTGTTGGGTTTCCGGCGTCAGCATTGGGACCACTGGGTTCTTGTCAGGTGGTCTTGTGATTGCCTCCCAGTCTATATATTGCTATAATTCTAGTCTAAAGCATCTTCTCTTGTATAGGATAAATTAACTTACAAAATAAGTATATATTTATTGTCTTTAATCCATACATTTGCCAGACATTCCTATTGTTCCTAATAAAACGTGTTTTTGCATACTAAAGATGGGTACACATTGGAGCGATGTTTGTCTAAAATGCCATTTTGGAACGACATATCACTTACTGTACATCGCAGTTTGTACCCAGGATTGCGCACTCCCTCGGTCGCTAGAGATGGATGCTAGGTTTGATGTGCTGCACATCAAACCTAGCGTCCATCGCTAGCGACCTTGTTTATGCTAATGAAGGACAGAACATGGTCTTTCTGTTCTTCATTAACGCGCCAGTGTGTACTGGCAATCCCTGCTGACGAATATTTGGATATCACAATAACTGTCTGCAATTTTCACATTTATTTTTTTTAAACCTCACACTGAGTAAGGGGACTTGTAGCAGACATTGTAATAAATTGTACAACAGATTGGGAGTAAAAAATATTTTACATAAACTATGGTTTATAAATGTGCAGCCAGTCCTCTAGAAAATTAAGAGTATATTTGCCAATACTGGGCAATAAGAGAGTTTTTATCACTGCTTATTGCATTTAAAAACATCTTTTTTGCCCAATTCACCACTAAAATATCACTGGGCATCTAAGTAGTACCGGCAGGCAGCAGGAAGAGGATTTACGTGCACAAAGCACTGACCTGCAATACCGGCAGGCAGCAGCAGGAAGAGGACTTACACACACAAAGCACTGACCTGCAACACAGGCAGGCAGCAGGAAGAGGACTTACATGCACATACTGTAGCACTGACCTGCAATATCGAAATGCAGCAGGAAAAGGTCTTATATGCACATAGCACTGATTTGCAATACCGGCAAGCAGCAGGAAGAGGACTTGCATGCATAATGCACTGACTTGCAATACTGTCAGGCAGCAGGAAGAGGACTTGCATGCACAAAGCATTGACCTGCAATACCGTCAGGCAGCAGGAAAAGGACTTACATGCATAATGCACTGAAAGCCCGGACTTGGGCTTCCAGTTGCATGTTCATAAAAAAATTAAACAATAAAATTAATAAATAAAAAATAGAAAAAATGTATATAAATGTATATATTTAAATGTGCAAAAAATGTTTTCTTAAGTATTGATCCCCTGGTAGGTACTTGTATCACCACTGTCATTGGCATATTGTCATAGGCTGCATACACTGGCTGGCCTGGGGGTGTTTGTTAAATAGGAAGGAAACATCTCTCTGACAAAAACACCTATTTTTGCTGGAAAAAGACTGATCTCCCCTTTATTAATATGGGCCTAAACATTTTTTTCTCCAGCATAGTGTAATACACCTAACTGCATCTGTTCTAGACTTACAGTATGCTCATTATATGGATGGACTCCAGTCAACAGACTGTTTGCAAACAGCTAGAACAATTGCTTAGTGTAAGGGGCAAGACTGCTGGATAATACAGGGGTAGATAGGAGGAGTGGACGCATTTTTCTGATTTCCTTACCTGCAATGTTGTAAGATATGAATGCTCTTGTGAATAAATATCAAATAAAATAAAATTCTTACAATAAGATTACAGGAATTTCAGTACCATCCAGATCTAAATGAGCATATCAACATGGATGTACAAGGTTCACATGGTAGCGGATATGAAAGAGAATCTGCCAAATTATATACACATTTATATATGTATATATATATATATATATATATATATATTTTATATATATATATATATATATATATATATATATAAAACAAGAGGACATATGTTACCCCATATCTGTGCAAATTTCTAATAATGCAATATAATCTGGCCTGAATATCTTCCTCCTATTGTTCTCGTGTAGGATAACTTTACCCACAGGGCTGTTTAACCTTCAGTATTGGTGGAAATTTATTGCTAAGTGCCCTCCAGGTACTAGCCATGTCACAAATCACTTTTAAATTTTAGTGCACTGAACAATACATGTTTTACAGCCGACTGAGAATTTATGAATGAGACAGAACAGCATGCTGGAAAAAAAAAAACAAGCTAAATTGCACACTTCTAGATTCATTTTATTAAGAGGATATATACTGTACTTAGATATTTCTATTAAGCAATAGTTTACAATTGTAAAGCACTATGGGGTAAATTTACTAAGCTCTGTGTTTGCCCGAGTTATCAAACACGGGGTTATTTGCAATCTTGGAAATTTACTAAAGACCAAACATGGGAGTGTTACAGTAGGTCAAATAGAAGCACAAAACACGGGTGGACAGGGACATATTACCAAATAAACCAGCGGCCAAACCTGGGTGAAATTTCCGTAGACATCAATGAAACACAGGAATTTACCCTGAATCACACCCGTCAATTGAGCAAACTCGAATTACAATGCACTTTTCAAACAGATGTTCCTCTCAGCAGAATGTTTAGAGAAGCCTGCTCAGATCAGTAAAATCCGTGCAGGCTTCTCTGTTTAAAAGTAGAGATGTGTGGCCAGAGGTGTAGCGTGTAGCCACGGCGCCCGGAGCACATGTGTGCTATGGCGCCCCCAAGTGTGCATGTGTGGTTAAAGTGGTGTCTCCCGATGGCTCCCTACCCCCCTGTATCTCGCCAAGGCTGCCTCCCACCGTGTCTCCCAATGGCTGCCTCTCTCAATGTATATCCCGAAGACTGCCTCCCCCCGTATCTCCCTATGGCTGCCTCCCTCCTGTATCTCCCCATGGCTGCCTTCCACCCCGTATCTCCCCATGGCTGCCTTCCCCCCTGTATCTTCCCATGTATGCCTTCTCCCTATGTCTCCCTTCCCTCTGTGTCCTTCCATGGCTGCCTCCCCCCTGAGTCTTTCCTTGTTTGTCTCTGCCCCTTAATTTCCACATGGCTGCTTTACTCCCCCCTGTATTTCCCCATTGCTGCCCCTCCCTGTATTTTCCCATGGCTGCCTCCCCCTGTGTCTTTCCATGACAGCACCCCCCCCCCCGCTGTATTTCCCCACGGCTGCTTTCTCCCTGTGTCTTATCTCCGCATCCCCCCCCCCCGCAACTTTTCATGGCTTCCCCCCCCCCCTGTAACTACACTTACTACTCCTGCCTTGAGCTCCTCTTGTCGTTGCGGCGGTGGCTCCTCCTGTTCCTCAGTCACAGCGCACAGACGTCATGACGTCACGCGCTGTGACTGTGCTATTAAAAAAAACTTTATTGTGTTGGGGCGCCAGGGAGATCAGAGCTTCCATCCCTCCTGCAGTGCTGACGCCAAGCATGGCACAGGTGGAGCTCATGTAGCTGCTGGCGGGACTGCGGCTCCCTTGCCAGAGGCAGGCGCCTGGAGCATGAGCTCCACCTGCACCACCCTCACTGCGCCTCTGTGTGCGGCACAAACACCTGGCCCATCTAGGAGTGGTACTGCAATGGCAGACAGGATGGCACTTAAAAAAACTAGTCCCCAAACAGCACATCATGCAAAGAAGAAAAAGAGGTGCAATGAGGTACTGCAGATACATGTTCCTGCTATCTGTATGTGACACCTGCACAGTATCACTTCTCTCATTCTGTATGATCAGTGTAATTATACTGCAGATACACATTCCTACTATCTATATGTGACACCTGCACAGTATCACTTCTCTCATTCTGTATGATCAGTGTAATTATACTGCACATACACATTCCTACTATCTATATGTGACACCTGCACAGTATCACTTCTCTCATTCTGTATGATCAGTGTAATTATACTGCAGATACAT
This sequence comes from Pseudophryne corroboree, assembly GCF_028390025.1. NCBI lineage: Eukaryota > Metazoa > Chordata > Amphibia > Anura > Myobatrachidae > Pseudophryne > Pseudophryne corroboree. Next base: position 299,684,786 of record NC_086448.1, read on the forward strand.
GTTCCTACTATCTATATGTGACACCTGCACAGTATCACTTCTCTCATTCTGTATGATCAGTGTAATTATACTGCAGATACACATTCCTACTATCTATATGTGACAGCTGCACAGTATCACTTCTCTCATTCTGTATGATCAGTGTAATTATACTGCAGATACACATTCCTACTATCTATATGTGACACCTGCACAGTATCACTTCTCTCATTCTGTATGATCAGTGTAATTATACTGCACATACACATTCCTACTATCTATATGTGACACCTGCACAGTATCACTTCTCTCATTCTGTATGATCAGTGTAATTATACTGCAGATACATGTTCCTACTATCTATATGTGACACCTGCACAGTATCACTTCTCTCATTCTGTATGATCAGTGTAATTATACTGCAGATACACATTCCTACTATCTATATGTGACAGCTGCACAGTATCACTTCTCTCATTCTGTATGATCAGTGTAATTATACTGCAGATACATGTTCCTACTATCTATATGTGACACCTGCACTTCTCTCATTCTTTACGATCAGTGTAATTATACTGCAGATACATGTTCCTACTATCTATATGTGACAGCTGCACAGTATCACTTCTCTCATTCTGTATGATCAGTGTAATTATACTGCAGATACATGTTCCTACTATCTATATGTGACAGCTGCACAGTATCACTTCTCTCATTCTTTACAATCAGTGTAATTATACTGCAGATACATGTTCCAATCTGTATGTGACACCTGCATAGTATCACTTCTCTCATTCTTTACGATCAGTGTAATTATACTGCAGATACATGTTCCTACTATCTGTATGTGACACCTGCACAGTATCACTTCTCTCATTCTGTATGATCAGTTTAATTATACTGCAGATACACATTCCTACTATCTATATGTGAAAGCTGCACAGTATCAATTCTATCATTCTGTATGATCAGTGTAATTATACTGCAGATACATGTTCCTACTATGTGTATGTGACACCTGCACAGTATCACTTCTCTCATTCGTTATGATCAGTGTAGTCTTATACAGCAGCACTGGACATATGGCAGCAAAGGACACCACCACTATGACTGGACTGATGCAGCACAATACACCACCACTGAACTGATGCAGAACAACACAGCACCACTGGACAGCACTGGACATATGGCAGCAGAGGACACAACCACTGTGACTGGACTGATGCAGCACAAGACACTACCACTGAACTGATGCAGGACACTGAGGACAGAGACACGTCCTCTCTCTACACTCTCCAATGCCGGAGTGAAAATGGTGGCGACGTGCAGCTCCTTATATTCAAGGAATCCAAACCCTGCGAGAATCCGACAGCGGGATGATGACGTTTTGCCTCGTTCTGGTTACCGAGTCAGGCGGGAAAACCTGTGCCAGACTCGGATCCGGGCACGGGTAAAGAAGTTCGGTAGGGTTCGGTTCTCAGGGAACCGAACCCGCTCATCTCTATTTAAAAGTAAAAGAAATAGTAAAAAAATGGAAAATAAATGTGTTGGCCCCCCGTGCTCCCCCCCCCCCCCCCCAGCATAATCAGCCCCAGGATCTTTGAGCCACACCTGGTTCTAAAAATAAAGGGGAAAAATGTGTAGGGATCCCCTGCATTTAAAGAACCAGCACTGGGCACATGGATGGCCCTGAGTGCAAAAATATGGAGGGAAAAAGTAATTGGAGGCCCCCATATTGTGGATATGAGCACCGGGCTCAGCTAACCAACTAGATAATGCCACAGCTGAGGGACACATTTATGTTGGTTTCAGTGGCCGTTACATTACCCCCCCAACTAGTCAGCCCTGGCAGGGACACCCTAGGACATGCATGTCCAAACTGTGGCCATCCAGCTGTTGAGAAACTACACATCCCAGCATACCCTGACACAGCTTTAGCATTCTCTGACAGCAAAACTGTGTCAGGGCATGCTGGGATATGTAGTTTCACAACAGCTGGAGGGCCGCAGGTTGGACATGCCTGTCCTAGGGGAGTGGGGACTCCCCCAAATAAAGTGGTTTACCCCCTCCAGGCAACCAAGGACAGGGCTGAAGCCCGGGGCTATCCCCAGCATTTCTTAGCAATGGATGCCGAGTTGACAGATTTTAAGTGTAAAATTTTTATTTAATATTGCCTTTTTCAGGTGGAACTAAAGGTCCCTGCAAACTTTCCCCGCATGCTGATACGTGGAGAACCACAAGTACCAGCATGTGGGGCATTAAAGGGCCTGCTGGTTCCTGTGGTCCCATCTGTAAAATAAATATTACAATAAACACAGTACATACACACCATAGTAAGTAAAACTTTAATAAACACACTCCCACTGACATGTACATGCTCACACTCACACATACTTACCTACATTCCCCGTTGCCATTCGCATCCTCTTCTCCAGTAGAAATCCACTTCACCTAAATGAGAAAATCGATACTCACCTATTCTAGTGTAGAATGGCCCTCTTCATTTAAGAAGGCATCCCGGGGGTTAAAAAAAATAAATAAACCCAAGTGGACGTATGGAATCTATGTGTACACACATAGATTCCCTTTCCTGAATGCCAGCCTCCAGGTGACTTCTGTCACTAGGAGACCCACCAGCATTTTAGGGGGCGCCATGTAGTGTATCTCTCCTGATAGGCTATGTACTGCAGTGCTGTCAGTCATCGGTTCCTATAGGCTATTGTGGGAACCGATGATTGCAGTGCTGTCAAATCATTAGTTCCTATAGGCTATTGTGGGAACCGCAGAAGTCTATCATGAAAGTCCCCCTTGTCTGATCGATATCATCCGTGTTTGATCTCAATCAGACATGGGTAAAATATCACCAAATGTCAGACTGTTTTTAGGTTGGGAAGCAGATCTTTAGCTCTCGCTGTCCCAACCCCCCCCCCCGTATTCTGTCACTGAGTCACACACCCCCTGTATTCTGTCACTGAGCCACCCCCCCGTGTTCTGTCACTGAGTCACCCCCCTTACCGTGTTCTGTCACTGAGTCCCCCGTGTTCTGTCACCGTGTCACCCCGTGTTCTGTCACCCCCCCGTGTTCTGTCACACCGTGTCACCGCCTGCGTTCTTCCACCGTGTCACCCCCCATGTTCCGTCACTGTGTCAGTCACGCCCCCCGTGTTCTGTCACCATGTCACCCACTGTGTTCTGCCACTATGCCACCCCCCTGTGTTCCGTTACTGTGTCACACCCCCGTGTTCTGTCACTGTGTCACCCCCACCGTGTTCTGTCACCATGTCACTCCCTTGTGTTCTGTCACCGGGTCACCCCCCCGTGTTCCGTCACCGCGTCACACCCTCGTTTTCTGTCACTGTGTCACCCCCCGTGTTCTGTCACTGTGTCACCCACACCACACTGTCATATCTATAAGTCCAGAGGGGGCCCACACCGCACACACTGCACCCATTTCTTCTGTACTTACCTTTCCGGTATCCATCAGTGATTGTGTGTGGGCCCCCTCCTCTCCTGTAGCCGTCACCGCCGCTGCTAGTGCACTAAGCACTAGAGACTCTGGCACAGTGCCAGAGTCTACAGCACATGCGCAGGACTCTGGAAAAATGGTGTGGCGGACATTTTTCGGAGTCCTACGCATGCGCTGTAGACTCTGGCACTGTGCCAGAGTCTCAGTGCTAACAGCAACAGACAGCGGCAGTGTCGGCTACAGGAGAGGAGGGGGCCCACACACGGAGTCTGCACACCAGTCCCCATCTCTCTAGAAATGCTGCTGCCCCACCATGATGTTCTATCACTGTGTCACCCCCACCGTGTTCTGTCACTGTGTCACCCCCACAGTGCTCTGTCACTGTCACCCCCACCATGTTCTGTCACCGAGTCACCCCCCTCGTGTTCTGTCACCGTGTCACCTCCATGTTCTGTCACCGTGTCACCCCCACAGTGTTCTGTCACTGTGTCACACCTTTCCCCAGGGGTGCAATGATTATCCCAAATAAAATGTTAATGTGTAAAAGGGGACTCTACCTTCCGTACTGCGTAAAAGGGAGCTCTATCTTCCGTAATGTGTGTAAAAGGGGCTCTACCTGTCGTAATGTGTGTAAGTGGCACTATTGTGTGGCATAATTTGGATAATGGAGACTATTGTGCAGCCTAATATAAATCTGTATTATTTTTTGTCCATGCCCCTTCCACATGAAGCCATGTCCCTATATTTTTGGCACGTGGGGGGAGCTGCTATTTTGAGTGCGGCCCTCAAATACTTACAGGAAAGTGTCAAGTGGCCCCTCAGCTGAAATAATTGTCCACCCCTGTGCTAGATGAATGACAAGTAGAATCTGATTGGTTGCTATGGGCAACATCTCCACATATAAAAACCCGCACTTTAGTAAATATACCCCCTAGAGTTTTCCATGGTCTCATAACTTCTATCACCTGTAATATCCATAAAATTAACAATAGGAAATTATAATGTACAAGTGACATGATGATACATGTGATTCATGAATGATTTAGAACATGCTTGCCTACTCTGAGTGATTTGAGGGTGTCCATTTGCGCCATATAGCCCAGCCCCTTTCATATGTTGCAGCAATTCCATACATAATCTCCTCATCCTGCCTGTTTCACTAGTGCAGGGATGGGGAACCTTCGGTCCCCCAGCTGTTGTTGAACTACACATACCAGCATGCCTTACTCCAGTTTTGCTATTTGGCAATGCAAAAACTGTTGCAGGGCATGCTGGGATGTGTAGTTCAACAACAGCTGGTGGGCCAAAGGTTCCCCATCCCTGCACTAGTGGGATGCGGGTACTACGTCCACTCTTCTGTGGGAACGGGCAAAAGCCCGAAAAATTAGGTGTCTCCCACAACTTGCAAAAAAAGGTTTTTACCAACAGGTAAAAGATCGGGCGCTGGCGGTGCTGCACCTCTAATGCTGCTGCTAAAACTAGTGGGGTAGTCACACCCACTCAAGTAGACAAGAACAAAAACAAACAATAGCAGCGCTAAATGGAATTGTAACACATGAAGGATTTAGTGATAAAACCTTGTATTTAATATAGTGGAAATTCTAAACCATAATTAAAAACAAATATACACAGCTCATAAATATATAAATGAGTTAAAATTATTGTGGGTCTCAACATTGATTGCCTATGATATGCAGTCCGTTCCTATATGATAAACTGGATACGCAGATGGGTGATTTAGATGGAAAAGAAGAGACTGACTGCGCAGTCTGACCAACCAACTTTACCACAGCCGTTAGAGGGGAAGTCCCTTGGATATCTTTGATGTAATTCAAATGTCCAAATGCGGGTTCCTCAATAATTAACGGTGTCTTCCTCCTGGAGGTGGTGAGTTGTTGGATAGCAAGGATTCTTAGTCACCGTGATTTTTTCTGCACAAAATTACGTCCAGTTCTGGTCCGGATATAGGCAATGAAGAAATAACAATGATGACCCAAGTGTGGTTCCTGACGCGTTTCGCTGTAGGCACTACAGCTTTATCTAAGGATATCTGTGTAACTGAGCTGGTCAGATATTTATACCATTGTTGAACATCAAACAATCTACACCTGTTCACTCAATCCTTCCACTATGTAAATATAATGTTCAAAACATATAAAAATTACATTAATCAAACACTGTATATAATCCTAGGACAGACTCATAAACTGATGTTCGATTATTTCTACACTATCATGCAAACGGACTAAAATTACAAAATTCATAAAACCTGGTTTTGAATACTTCCGGGTGAAACTGACATGTGACATAGATTTCATATCAATGCCTCCAGCTATTTCATCCTGATTTTAATATATAATAATCTTTATTTGAATACATACATAAAAATCCTCAATTCTAAATAAAAATCTACCATAACTAACATTTAGTAAAGTTGCGTCCTACAAGATTGGTGAACACTTCCGGGTACATAGTCCCGTTCTACTTCCACCTCGTGGAGCGCACCGAGGTAGAGCTACTTCCTTTTCCGCTCCGTGGGACGCATCATGATTACCCACACATCTCCGCTTTTGGTCACGTGACGTTGTCAAGTCCGATCACGGGACCGGAAACGGAGTACTGGCTTTATGGACTCAAAACCTTAACTACCTTGACATGTGACCGCCGCATTGCCGGTCACGTGATAGAGGCACTGACAGATTGTATCTTAACAGTTTATCTGTTCTACGTCATTCATTATTGGAGCTACTTATCACACATTGAACTATATTATGAAAATACAAGATAAAAAATAAATAATAGAAACAATCCCTTGTTCTTGTGCACATAGAGGGATGTTTCTGAAGACATAGCATGATAAAGTTATTTAGCCACATATTAATAAATGCAATTATTTCTCACCAATATAGTGTGTGGTTAATTTAGTATGTGGTTTACTTAATTAATTCCCATTAACTCACATTTTCTTTTTAATGCTAAGATTTTAAAGCATGTCAATACCTATCTAGGGAAAAAGGAGCAGGAAAGAAGGAGAGAAGGGTGGATATTCATTTACCATATGATTTGTATATATATATATAGTATATTGCGAGGCAAACATACCTCCAAAATTTATATAAACATTGATGAAATACTACGTCCGCCTGTTATTAAGAATGTTATCTATTAATAAATTTTAACGCTATACCTACTTCCCTAAGATCATAGGTGGTAAGTATTTATATAGGGCCTTTGGGGGTAGACAATCAAATAAGTAAGGTAACTTTCCATAGGTTAATAAATTTTAACCCTATCAGTGGTTCCAATGGTAGACGTGTACAATTGTATAATAAGTTTTAGCTATCAGAAAATGATGTGTGTGTGGGTAACAATATATATCCAACTCGAAGGGGACAGGAATATGGAGTACGGAGGGTACTTCCTTATTGGTTTAGCTTTAGTGCTAGTAGACTGAAATAATCGAGTTCAGTTCCACTGATTCGTTTAAACCCTCAGGGAAAATACTATTCATCTGGTACATCCAGAAGACCTCCTGTCTGCATAAGTTTCTATATCTGTCACCACCTCGTTTGGTTTGGGGAATAAATTCCAAACCAGTAAGTTTCAAACACTTCGGATCTCCCTTATGGGTGGTATCATAGTGTTTTGACACACTGTGTGTCTGTATACGTTTAATAATATTCCGCCTATGCTCCAAGAAGCGTGTCTTAAGTGCACGTGTTGTACGACCTATATATTTTTTCCCACACCCACATGTTAGCATATAAATAACATAAGGTGTGTCACAATTAATGAAACTTCTTAGTTCAAATGGTTTCTTAGTGCTCTCTATAACTACTTTTTTTACCCGATTATTTATAAAGTTACAAGTTATACATTTGTTTCTGCCACATTTGTAGCACCCCTTTATTATCTCTGAGTGTAATTTCAGCCAGTCGTTACCACCTACCCCAGCTGTGGCATTCTCTGTTACAGTTTTAAGACAACTAGGAGCCAACAGGTTCTTAAGGGATCTACTTTTACGAAAAATGAACCTAGGTTTAGAATTCAATACAGGGAGAAGTAGAGGGTCTTGTCTTAAAATCCCATAATTTTTTGAGACAATTTTTTTAATTTCAGAGTGGCAAGTGTTGTAGGTTGAGATAAAAGATATCTCCTCCATTTGTACTTTATTATCATTTTTTTTTTAGGTTCTAATAGATCATCTCTTTTTCTATTTCTCACTTCTTCTAATGCTGAGTCCACCAATGATTTAGGATAACCCCTGTTCAGGAAAGCATCTGACATCTCTTTCACTTGCATATTGAAGGAGGTGAGGTCAGAACAGTTTCTACGGAGTCTTAGTAATTGGCTTTTAGGAATACTTTTCTTCCAAGGCATATAGTGACTACTTTTAAAATGTAGATACGCGTCTGTACCCACCTCCTTCATATAATTCTTGGTACTGATTCTATTGTCCCTGACCTCCAGGGAGACATCCAAAAAATTAATCTTGTGGGGGTGAAAAGTGTGGGTGAAACTTAAATTAAAAGAATTAGAATTCAAATAAGTGACAAATTGTGAAACAGAAGTAACGTCACCGTCCCAAATGATAAACAAATCATCTATGTAACGGCCATAGAGGACCAGGTTCGCGCCAACCCCCCCCCCCCCACACGAGCTGGTCTTCGACCTCGCCCATGTAGAGATTGGCGTAACTCGGCGCGAACCTGGTCCCCATGGCCGTCCCCATCACATGTAAATAAACCGTGTCCAAAAATGAAAAATAATTGTGCCCTAATATGAACCTTATAGAATCCAAGATGAATTGTTGATGTGAATCCGTCAGGTCATTATCACTATTAAGTTTTTTTGCTATTGCACTGATACCCAGATCGTGTGGAATATTAGAGTATAAACTTTGGACATCCAGTGTGAGAAACCCGTAGGAGTCTCTCCACTCGATGTCCTTTATTAAATTTAGAAAATGTGTGGTGTCCTTGATATGTGATTTAAGTAAAGAAACACATGGCTGTAAATAAATATCAACATAAAGTGACAAATTAGAAGTGAGGGAACCCACGCCAGAAATAATAGGTCGCCCGGGGGGTGCTTGCAGTGACTTGTGTATTTTGGGGAGGTGATAATAAATGGGCACCGTGGGATGTGAATTGTATAAAAATTTAAATTCCTCCCTGGAGATCAGACCAGCTCCCACAGCGGGATCCAAGAGATCGTGAAGTTCCAGCTGATAAATGGTGGTGGGATCCTTAGGTAAAACTTTATAGAATTCAGGATTGTCAAGCTGCCTTTTTGCTTCAATAATGTAGTCGGACCTATTTTGTATGACAAGCCCACCCCCCTTATCTGCTTGTTTGATTACTATTGAGCTATCCTTCATTAGATTTCGAATTGCTTGTCTTTCCCACTTGTTCAAATTATCATCTTTGTGTGTAGAGGATGGTTTAGAACATAGGTTCTTAAAATCATCTAGGGTGGTCTTATAGAAACTGTCAATACTTGACCCTTTTGATTTAATCGGGTAAAATTCTGATTTGTTTCTTAGTTTATCCTTACCATTGATGTCATACAGTTTCATAGACTTTGGATCCTCCCCAGAGCTCTCACTCAGGAGGTCTGAGAGAGCTTCCAGGGCTCCCAGAAATAGGGCAGTGCTTCTTCCCTATTTCTTAAAAGTGTCTGTATTGCAAAATATTTCTTGCGGCATAATGACCTTACAAACCGGTTGAGTTCCACAAACAAACTAAAAATATTGGGTGGGGCTGATGGTGAGAACTTTAGACCCTTATCTAGTACTTGTATTTCATTCTCTGTTAGCTGCCTGGAAGAGAGATTAAAAATATTCTTTTTCTGAAATAAACGTCTACTTTTCTTTAGTTTCTTATATACTTCTTTCCTACCTCCTCGTCTTCCTCGAAACTGACGTTTCTTTTTTTCCTTCCTGATTCCTTCTGCCACTCCCTGTCTGGATCTTGAAATCTCCTCTTTCGTTGCTCTAAAAAACTTCCTGATGAGTTGGTAGAGTTAGATTTAGGCCTTGCTCCCAACTCACTGTTTCTAGTGGAGGAGAAATCTTCCTCATATGGCTCTTTTAGTGGTGCATCTTGTTCACACCACTCCTGTGAATATTTCCTGAGTTGCATTCTGTTTCTCTGGGTATACCTGGGGGTATCACCTTGTGTTCTTCTCTTCTCCCTTCCTACGAATCTCTGTCTATATCTAGCGGATGAGTGATTACCACTATATGAATCCCTAGGGTTCTGATTCCTATTTTGTCTAAATGACCTCACACTCTCTGTTCTATAGTCTTCCACATCCCACTGAAATTTTTTACACTTTGTTTCTAGTATGGATTGTTCAAATTTATTGACCCTCTCTGTGACTCCAATGTCTCTTTCTTTATACTCATTACTCTGACTCTGTGCTTCCAATTTCTTTTTCAAAAATTCAATCTCTGACTCTATGCTCTTTAGTTTCTCTGTTCTATAGTCAATTACTATCCCCATCAAAGCCAAAGAGCATCGGTCTAATGTAGAGTACCATTTCTTTTGGTACTCTACATTTTCCTTAAAGATAGAAGGTTTTGAGAGTCTAAGGCCTCTTGGTGCAATTTTTATTATCTATGTACTTTTGCATATTTACTATGTCCAGCCAGTGTTTGATTTCAGATTTCAGCAAATCTTCTAATTTAAAAAAATCACCTCTTTAAGGAAAATGTAGAGTACCAAAAGAAATGGGACTCTACATCAGACCGATGCTCTTTGGCTTTATATTTATTTACAGCCACGTGTTTCTTTACTTAAATCACATATCAAGGACACCACACATTTTCTAAATGTAATAAAGGACATCGAGTGGAGAGACTCCTACGGGTTTCTCACACTGGATGTCCAAAGTTTATACTCTAATATTCCACACGATCTGGGTATCAGTGCAATAGCAAAAAAACTTAATAGTGATAATGACCTGACGGATTCACATCAACAATTCATCTTGGATTCTATAAGGTTCATATTAGGGCACAATTATTTTCCATTTTTGGACACGGTTTATTTACAGGTGATGGGGACGGCCATGGGGAACAGGTTCGCGCCGAGTTACGCCAATCTCTACATGGGCGAGGTCGAAGACCAGGTCGTGTGGGGGGGGGTTGGCACAAACCTGGTCCTCTATGGCCGTTACATAGATGATTTGTTTATCATTTGGGACGGTGACGTTACTTCTGTTTCACAATTTGTCACTTATTTGAATTCTAATTCTTTTAATTTAAGTTTCACCCACACTTTTCACCCCCACAAGATTAATTTTTTGGATGTCTCCCTGGAGGTCAGGGACAATAGAATCAGTACCAAGAATTATATGAAGGACGTGGGTACAGAAGCGTACCTACATTTTAAAAGTAGTCACTATATGCCTTGGAAGAAAAGTATTCCTAAAAGCCAATTACTAAGACTCCGTAGAAACTGTTCTGACCTCACCTCCTTCAATATGCAAGCGAAAGAGATGTCAGATGCTTTCCTGAACAGGGGTTATCCTAAATCATTGGTGGACTCAGCATTAGAAGAAGTGAGAAATAGAAAAAGAGATGATCTATTAGAACCTAAAAAAACTGATAATAATAAAGTACAAATGGAGGAGATATCTTTTATCTCAACCTACAACACTTGCCACTCTGAGATTAAAAAAATTGTCTCAAAAAATTATGGGATTTTAAAACAAGATCCTCTACTTCTCCCTGTATTGAATTCTAAACCTAGGTTCATTTTTCGTAAAAGTAAATCCCTTAAGAACCTGTTGGCTCCTAGTTGTCTTAAAACTGTAACAGAGAATGCCACAGCTGGGGTAGGTGGTAACGACTGGCTGAAATTACACTCAGAGAAAATAAAGGGGTGCTACAAATGTGGCTGAAACAAATGTATAACTTGTAACTTTATAAATAATCGGGTAAAAAAAGTAGTTATAGAGAGCACTAAGAAACCATTTGAACTAAGAAGTTTCATTAATTGTGACACACCTTATGTTATTTATATGCTAACATGTGGGTGTGGGAAAAAATATATAGGTTGTACAACACGTGTACTTAAGACACGCTTCTTGGAGCATAGGCGGAATATTATTAAACGTATACAGACACACAGTGTGTCAAAACACTATGATACCACCCATAAGGGAGATCCGAAGTGTTTGAAACTTACTGGTTTGGAATTTATTCCCCAAACCAAATGAGGTGGTGACAGATATAGAAACTTATGCAGACAGGAGGTCTTCTGGATGTATCAGATGAATAGTATTTTCCCTGAGGGTTTAAACGAATCAGTGGAACTGAACTCGATTATTTGAGTCTACTAGCACTAAAGCTAAACCAATAAGGAAGTACCCTCCGTACTCCATATTCCTGTCCCCTTCGAGTTGGATATATATTGTTACCCACACCCACATCATTTTCTGATAGCTAAAACTTATTATACAATTGTACACGTCTACCATTGGAACCACTGATAGGGTTAAAATGTATTAACCTATGGAAAGCTACCTTACTTATTTGATTGTCTACCCCCAAAGGCCCTATATAAATACTTACCACCTATGATCTTAGGGAAGTAGGTATAGCGTTAAAATGTATTAATAGATAACATTCTTAATAACAGGCGGACATAGTATTTCATCAATGTTTATATAAATTTTGGAGGTATGTTTGCCTCGCAATATACTATATATATATATATACAAATCATATGGTAAATGAATATCCACCCTTCTCTCCTTCTTTCGTGCTCCTTTTTCCCTAGATAGGTCTTGACATGCTTGAAAATCTTAGCATTAAAAAGAAAATGTGAGTTAATGGGAATTAATTAAGTAAACCACATACTAAATTAACCACACACTATATTGGTGAGAAATAATTGCATTTATTAATATGTGGCTAAATAACTTTATCATGCTATGTCTTCAGAAACATCCCTCTATGTGCACAAGAACAAGGGATTGTTTCTATTATTTATTTTTTATCTTGTATTTTCATAATATAGTTCAATGTGTGATAAGTAGCTCCAATAATGAATGACGTAGAACAGATAAACTGTTAAGATACAATCTGTCAGTGCCTCTATCACGTGACCGGCAATGCGGCGGTCACATGTCAAGGTAGTTAAGGTTTTGAGTCCATAAGGCCAGTACTCCGTTTCCGGTCCCGTGATCGGACTTGACAACGTCACGTGACCAAAAGCGGAGATGTGTGGGTAATCATGATGCGTCCCACGGAGCGGAAAAGGAAGTAGCTCTACCTCGGTGCACTCCACGAGGCGGAAGTAGAACGGGACTATGTACCCGGAAGTGTTCACCAAACTTGTAGGACGCAACTTTACTAAATGTTAGTTATGGTAGATTTTTATTTAGAATTGAGGATTTTTATGTATGTATTCAAATAAAGATTATTATATATTAAAATCAGGATGAAATAGCTGGAGGCATTGATATGAAATCTATGTCACATGTCAGTTTCACCCGGAAGTATTCAAAACCAGGTTTTATGAATTTTGTAATTTTAGTCCATTTGCATGATAGTGTAGAAATAATAGAACATCAGTTTATGAGTCTGTCCTAGGATTATATACAGTGTTTGATTAATGTAATTTTTATATGTTTTGAACATTATATTTACATAGTGGAAGGATTGAGTGAACAGGTGTAGATTGTTTGATGATCAACAATGGTATAAATATCTGACCAGCTCAGTTACACAGATATCCTTAGATAAAGCTGTAGTGCCTACAGCGAAACGCGTCAGGAACCACACTTGGGTCATCATTGTTATTTCTTCATTGCCTATATCCAAACCAGAACTGGACGTAATTTTGTGAAGAAAAAATCGCGGTGACTAAGAATCCTTGCTATCCAACAACTCACCACCTCCAGGAGGAAGACACCGTTAATTATTGAGGAACCCGCATTTGGACATTTGAATTACATCAAAGATATCCAAGGGACTTCCCCTCTAACGGCTGTGGTAAAGTTGGTTGGTCAGACTGCGCAGTCAGTCTCTTCTTTTCCATCTAAATCACCCATCTGCGTATCCAGTTTATCATATAGGAACGGACTGCATATCATAGGCAATCAATGTTGAGACCCACAATAATTTTAACTCATTTATATATTTATGAGCTGTGTATATTTGTTTTTAATTATGGTTTAGAATTTCCACTATATTAAATACAAGGTTTTATCACTCAATCCTTCATGTGTTACAATTCCATTTAGCGCTGCTATTGTTTGTTTTTGTTCTTGTCTCCCACAACTTGCAGGATAGTAGGTAAGTATGATTTAAAAATATCCATTCTTATGTTTGGTGAATACTGATGTCACATTGTGAAAATGGGTCTTTGTAAAATATACTGTCAGTAAAGGTAAAACACACTGAGTGATGAGGAATCCCTCAATCAAGCAGCTTACTACTGTATCTTCATAGTGAAAGTTATACAGTACATATACAGTACATTATAAGGCATAATACATAACTACTGCAATAACAAGGGCACTTCAAAAGATCCATATTGCATTACCTGAGTGCCTTCTTATCTGCATTGTTTGTTGGACTCCATGCTAGGAGCACCTACGGAGGGCACCAGGGAATAAGGATCTGGTAAAGGGAGTGCCGCCTTGCTGTCTATGTAATATACTGCATATACTGTACAGTATATAATATACTTTATCATATATATTATAGCTAGCTATTGTGACAAACAGGGTAGTTTGTCCCAGTTTCTTGTGAAAGAGACTAATGCATTCTCTGGGAGACTCCAGACTCATAATAAAGACCGGTTTAATTCCTCACATATCCCTGCACACAGAGCACGATTGCACAGGTACATCACATGGATGTGACTGATTGGTTAATGAGTGTCTGGGAGGAGGCTTAAATAGATGTTCTTGTGTTTGGGTCAGGCTGACAGACTCTGGACAAGCTGGGCAGTGACTAGCTAAGTGACCAGTCTATAGCTAGAAGCAGGGTCGCAGGACATTGTGAATACTTTGTGGATGTGATTGCTGGAACCACACTTAATGCTGTCTGTAGCATCCTGACATTTGATGAATAAACTACATCCCAAGCGGTTCAGCAAAACCTGTATGGAAATTCAATTATTACTTTGTCACACTATTACTCCTTTCAGATCAAAATGCCGGGTCCATCCCGGGAATTTGAACATGGGTCCAACCTGGATGTGACCCAAGTCAGACCCCATTCACAGTGGTGGCTGGATCCAGTTTATTCCCATTCTGTGACCTGGGTCTATCTGGCTTTACAGTTGATGCTTGGGGATGAAGTCATCTACAAGCATTGCTACAGGCAGCCAATCCGGTGGTATGCGGCATGGCAGTCATCGTTATTCAGACTGCATCGTGACCCAAGTCGTTCCCGGGTCCAACTCTGGTTGCTCAACCCAGGTTTTTTTCCTGTCCTCTTTCAGGCTGAGCTGTGACCAGGGTCAACCCGTCAGTAACCCGGGTTACTGCTGCAAACCGAAAGGGGTGTAAGTAACCTGAAACCACTATGTTAAAAAGTAAAAACACATTCTCTAATAAAACATAGCTAACATTTGAAACTCCCTCAATACACTGGTATTCTCTTGTCATTTTTCAATCATTTGTTTAACTGGTCTTATACTGACAAAAACATTCTGACCTAAACTTTACCTCAGATTACCATATCTCTCTCATTATAGTTTTAGATCTGATCATTTTCATTATTCGCCACATATCATGACAATAAGAAATTATGTACAGCCTGGATGTATTAAGAAACACATCCAGGGACAGGGGCCAATGTGTGAAAGTAGGTGTTCGCTACATTACATTTTGTTTTAAACATTTCAAATTTAATTTATTATAAGGCACAAGAAAGGTGCTTAACGACGTTTAGTAGGGAGTAGAGCAATGCAACAATAATTTTACAATGCAGTAGCTAGAACAGAATAGGGGACTTGTACAAGCAAGGGAGGCCAATCCCGAGCCATTTTTTCAATCCTGGGTATCGGGATTGAAAAATGGTCAATCCTGGGATTCTAGGGATACCCGGGATTGGCTTTGCCCTATGTGTCCGCCCCCTTCACCACACCCTACCCGTCCCGCACACATTACTCACCATACAAAGGGGGCGGGTGGGAAACATCCGTCTGTCTCGGAACCTCCCGGCGGCGGGTGATGGCGGATGGCATTGCGCGACCTGTGACTGCACTGTGCGGGGGAGCCGGGAGGAGGGATCCAGGCAGCGTCTGAGCATCCTGAGGATGCTCGATGCTGCCCGGCTTCAAAAAAACAACGGGCTGCCTGATCCCTCAATCCCTGGGATTGGAGCTTCCAATCCCAGGATTGAATCACGGACATTTTTTGGCCTAAATCCCGGGATCCTGCTGATCCCAATCCCAGGATTGGCAACTATACACAGAAGTATAGACACAAACAGAGAAAAAAAAAACATCTGGAGGATATATAGAGATCAGGCTAAAGTGGACAGGAAACAGAAACTACTCTGCCCACAGGAATTTAACATCTAGATGAAAGGCTCAAAGTGCATACACACAGTGCGATGTAATAGTATATATATACTATATAGTCAAAATCATAAGGAAAGTTAGTGCAAATCACACCGTGTGTATATAGCTTGCGATACCGAAGGCAAGTCAATCTTGTGCAGGCAAGTCAATCTTGACTATATTGTGTTCAATCTAGTCCATAGTATAGTCAAAATTGGCACTTAGTCAAAATCTCACATAGCCAAAATCTCAAGTAAAGATCAATATCGGTGGTTCAGGGATTTGGGGAGTTCAGAGGAAATTGTAAAGCCAAAACCGTAGATAGTAAATATCTCACCATGTGTATGCACCTTCAGACACAAACAATTTTGACATGTCATGAGTGAGAAATGGAAGCTCTAGGGTGGTGGACTGGTAGATTTGAATGATAAAAAAATATATTTTAGTGAGTGTTTGAAGTCTTGGAGATTGGTGGATTGTCTGAGTGCACATAGGAGTGAGGTCAACATTTGAGGTGCAGCACAGGAGATGCCTTTTAGGTGGCAATGTGAAGAGGTAATGAATGAGAATGTGCTGTAGTAGTATTTGGCATTGCAGATTGGGCAGGACTTAGTGTACCTCGAGTTGAAACTAGAGAGCTAAAAAGGAGAGGATGAGGTCTTTATAGGAATTGGTTTCTGTAAGGGACTGGGATTTAGTGTATTGACAGGCAGGGAGAGAAGGAAGAAAAAAAACAGTGAGAGAAGAAAATCAGACAGGCAGCAACACTGAGGATGGACTGAATTTAGGGAAAGTGGGTAAAAATGCTGCTGGAAAAAAGTTTGCAGTAGTGAAAGTGAGATAACAATGGATGGATAAGAGTTTTGATTGTATCTAGGGTGTGGAAGCGTCTGACTCAGGATATGTTTCAAAGGAGGAAATAGCAGGATTTGGAGAGGAACTAAATGTGGCTACTGAAGAAGGCTGAAGAACAGAGAACATATTAGTGTTATAAGTGGAGAGGAAGAGGAGGGGACACGTGCCAAAGGAGAGGAATGTCCATTTTGGACATATTGAGTTTGAGATGGCAGTGGGTCATCCAGGTGGCGGTAGCAGAAACACAGTTCTACAAGCAAGAGAGGAGGGAGGACTAGAGTTTATGGAAGGAGAATTTGGGTACCCGTCAGTGTAGTTAGGGTATTAAAAGCCAAAACTAAGGGCCTAATTCAGACCTGATCGTAGATGTACGAAAAAACGCACATCTAAGATCAAAATCTTTGACATGTGGGGAGACGCCCAGCACAGGGCAAGTTCACCCCGCATGCCGGGTACTGCCCCCCCCCCAGACATGCAAAAGCAAAGCTTTCGCACCTGCCCAGTAGCTCTCTGCCTATGCAGCCTAGCTGTGAAGATAGACGGGTTCCTGCCATGTTTTTAACCGCAGCGGAACCGTGTCACGTCATGCAGCCGCCGCGATCCGCCCCAGCAATGGTCCAGACATGCCTCAGTTGTCCGGACTGTGCCTCTCCCAACGCCGTCCCAATGCTGCTGACCACCCCGCGACCACCTCTTCCTGTAAATCAGGCAGAGGCAATCGCACAAGTGAGATGCCGTAACATCTCACTGTGTGCGCATGCGCAGTGCGGCTTCTGCGCATCCGCAAACTGCTCTTGCTTTCAACCTGCGTACCCTGCCGCTTCAGCGACTAGGTCTGGATTAGGCCCTAAGTCTGGAGTCTGTGCCCTCCAGTGTAGTAACTTACAAACAATTTTTTAGTACACCATTGCTTTGCAAACCTATGAGCATTCACTACCATCTTGCACATGCCCTCTGGATGCAATCAGTGTTTAGGAACAGAGTTTTTTTTCTTTTTCTTTTTCATCTTCCCTTTTTGTGGGTAATAAATGCTACAGATTATTTGGAAACATAAATATCTATATTATAATTATTGGATCATTGCATTATAAGGGACAAGTAGCTGCTGCCATAGTTAGTTTGTACACACAATTATGTACACACTATGATATGTTTATAAAAAACATCACCCTAAATCAGGGATATACTAAATAATTTGTCTCACAATAGAGTCCTATAGACTACCACGCTCTAATCTATCCTAAACTTTCTGTACTCTCATCAGCCCCACTTCTGGGGGCTGACAGCAGATACAGGGATACTTTTTAATCATGTACATCGGTTATCACGGACTCTCATTGGCCATTCCCTGCTGACGAGCACATGGTCAAAAGCAGATCCGCATTCTGACTCAAATGTACATGCTTTTCTGCACTATTACTATCTCTGAGGCAGCGATCAATCTTTCTCTAGAGAAACTGCTACTCAATCTTTTAAACCTCATATAGTCTGAGGATTGTCCGTAACATAAACCATAACATCTTAACACTTAACTATAATAAATAAAGACACGGAGACTTGAATTTGGCAGAAATTGTTAGCTATTTATTTAAGTGAATTATTAACTGTGAATAATTAAACTAAAGTATGGGGGCCAGAAAGAATGGCTAAACAACCCTATCCCATAGGTAACTATCTTATAAAACAGAACTTACGTAAACCTTCCAACACACAAATAGGTATCCGCTCAACCTCCATCCTGACTACCCACCCGTGAAGGTGATGAGGCTGCCACCCGTGAAGGCGGTCCAGCAGATGTAAAACCAGTCAGCGAAGGAGAGCGCACCTAAAATCAACAACCAAATGACCTCCAATTCACTCTTTAATCCAACAAATGTTAACTTGCCGTTCTTTCCCGCCACAACCCAAACCATGACAACCCACAGCACGAAAATAGCCAACGCAACAACAAAATCAAACACCACCAGTAGGGAGGGAGGGTGGGACGACAAAAGCAGAAGAGACTTACCCAGCCCCTTTCTCAGGCTTAAGAACCCATTCCACCTACCCCCAACATTCATTCCTATTGGCTAACAATAATACTCCCATAATGCCTTACCGTCCTGCCCCCAGACTAGCTGAGGTTTAACCCACTCCTCTCCTATTCTGTCAATTCGTTCTCCTAAACCTCATATAGTCTGAGGATTGTCCGTAACATAAACCATAACATCTTAACATTTAACTATAATAAATAAAGACACGGAGACTTGAATTTGGCAAAAATTGTTAGCAATTTATTTAAGTGAACTATTAACTGTGAATAATTAAACTAAAGTATGGGGGCCAGAAAGAACGGCTAAACAACCCTATCCCATAGATAACTATCTTATAAAACAGAACTTACGTAAACCTTCCAACACACAAATAGGTATCCGCTCAACCTCCATCCTGACTACCCACCCGTGAAGGTGATGAGGCTGCCACCCGTGAAGGCGGTCCAGGAGATGTAAAACCAGTCAGCGAAGGAGAGCGCACCTAAAATCAACAACCAAATGACCTCCAATTCACTCTTTAATCCAACAAATGTTAACTTGCCGTTCTTTCCCGCCACAACCCAAACCATGACAACCCACAGCACGAAAATAGCCAACGCAACAACAAAATCAAACACCACCAGTAGGGAGGGAGGGTGGGACGACAAAAGCAGAAGAGGCTGACCCAGCCCCTTTCTCAGGCTTAAGAACCCATTCCACCTACCCCCAACATTCATTCCTATTGGCTAACAATAATACTCCCATAATGCCTTACCGTCCTGCCCCCAGACTAGCTGAGGTTTAACCCACTCCTCTCCTATTCTGTTAATTCGTTCTCCAAAACACAGTTACTGTTCTTTTGTTACAATTTAACCTCTCCTTTTGGATGCTGACACTGTTACAAATCAGTGTCAATTTGCCCTAATTGTCCATGATCTCATGGTTTTGATACTGTGAGTATATAGGGGCATGTGGTCATGAACAACTCTGTGTAAATAATAACATCTTTTTTGAAATCCTTGTTATTTTGGGTTTGATCGCTGTCTTTTTTGTTATATTGTAGTGCTATGTGAGGGCTGTGGTACATTTATGAGCATTATACATGTACTCAGTAACCTTAGAATTATAAGTGTAATCCTTGGACTTATTATTTGTCACTGGGAATTATCCCACATGTCTAAATATCTACAAAATAATTCTGTCTATATGTCTTTATGTTTATATATTTTTATGACTTAAGGTTTTAAGAAAGGATCTAATAAAAGTTTAATTTTATATGACTTGAAGAGTGCCCCCAAACAAGAGTCTTCTTTTCCTCCTTTCTCTTTTAAAAAAATTTTTATGCACAGAGGCCCTCATTCAAGTTGATCGCTAGCTGCTTTCATTCGCAGCACAGCGATTAGGTAAAAAAGCGGCACTTCTGCGCATGCATATGGTGTGCACTGCGCACACGTGACGTACTTTCACAAAAGCCGTTGTAGTTTTACATAAGGTCTAGCGACGCTTTTCAATCGCACTGCTGGCCGCAGAATGATTGACAGGAAGTGGGTGTTTCTGGGTGGTAACTGACTGTTTTCGGGGAGTGTGTGAAAAAACGAAGGCATGTCGGATAAAAACGCAGGAGTGGCTGGGGAAACGTAGGCGTGGCTGGCTGAACGCAGGGCGTGTTTGTGACGTCAAAACAGGAACTAAATAGACTGAAGTGATCGCTAGCTAGGAGTAAGTCTCGAGCTACTCTGAAACTACACAATCTTTTTTTGTAGCAAATCTGCGATCCTTTCGTTCACACTTCTGCTAAGCTAAAATACACTCCCAGAGGGCGGCGGCTTAGCGTTTGCACTGCTGCTAAAAGCAGCTAGCGAGCGAACAACTCGGAATGAGAGCCAGAGTCTGATGAAGTTTGATGCATTAATGTACTGTTTTACTGGACAGCTGTACATCTTGAAAGATCTGATGTTTTCATACTAATTCATTTATTATGTTATGTTTTTAATAATCACAGGCTTTTTTAAGAATAAAAAAACTATTACACTCTGTCAGTGTCTTTTCTGTTATGGCTATATACAAGAATCCTGATTAACTTTGGAGATAGTCATCATCTAAGTACAGTAAAAGAGGGAGTATAGAAAGACAAGCACACAGATTGTTAGATCACTCAACTTCAGAGCCAGATTAACCATGGGTGGGGGGCACATGGGGTAAGTACTAGAGATGAGCGCCTGAAATTTTTCGGGTTTTGTGTTTTGGTTTTGGGTTCGGTTCCGCGGCCGTGTTTTGGGTTCGAACGCGTTTTGGCAAAACCTCACCGAATTTTTTTTGTCGGATTCGGGTGTGTTTTGGATTCGGGTGTTTTTTTCAAAAAACACTAAAAAACAGCTTAAATCATAGAATTTGGGGGTCATTTTGATCCCAAAGTATTATTAACCTCAAAAACCATAATTTACACTCATTTTTAGTCTATTCTGAATACCTCACACCTCACAATATTATTTTTAGTCCTAAAATTTGCACCGAGGTCGCTGTGTGAGTAAGATAAGCGACCCTAGTGGCCGACACAAACACCGGGCCCATCTAGGAGTGGCACTGCAGTGTCACGCAGGATGTCCCTTACAAAAAACCCTCCCCAAACAGCACATGACGCAAAGAAAAAAAGAGGCGCAATGAGGTAGCTGTGTGAGTAAGATTAGCGACCCTAGTGGCCGACACAAACACCGGGCCCATCTAGGAGTGGCACTGCAGTGTCACGCAGGATGTCCCTTCCAAAAAACCCTCCCCAAACAGCACATGACGCAAAGAAAAAAAGAGGCGCAATGAGGTAGCTGTGTGAGTAAGATTAGCGACCCTAGTGGCCGACACAAACACCGGGCCCATCTAGGAGTGGCACTGCAGTGTCACGCAGGATGTCCCTTCCAAAAAACCCTCCCCAAACAGCACATGACGCAAAGAAAAAAAGAGGCGCAATGAGGTAGCTGTGTGAGTAAGATTAGCGACCCTAGTGGCCGACACAAACACCGGGCCCATCTAGGAGTGGCACTGCAGTGTCACGCAGGATGTCCCTTCCAAAAAACTCTCCCCAAACAGCACATGACGCAAAGAAAAAAAGAGGCGCAATGAGGTAGCTGACTGTGTGAGTAAGATTAGCGACCCTAGTGGCCGACACAAACACCGGGCCCATCTAGGAGTGGCACTGCAGTGTCACGCAGGATGTCCCTTCCAAAAAACCCTCCCCAATCAGCACATGATGCAAAGAAAAAGAAAAGAAAAAAGAGGTGCAAGATGGAATTGTCCTTGGGCCCTCCCACCCACCCTTATGTTGTATAAACAAAACAGGACATGCACACTTTAACCAACCCATCATTTCAGTGACAGGGTCTGCCACACGACTGTGACTGATATGACGGGTTGGTTTGGACCCCCCCCAAAAAAGAAGCAATTAATCTCTCCTTGCACAAACTGGCTCTACAGAGGCAAGATGTCCACCTCATCTTCACCCTCCGATATATCACCGTGTACATCCCCCTCCTCACAGATTATCAATTCGTCCCCACTGGAATCCACCATCTCAGCTCCCTGTGTACTTTGTGGAGGCAATTGCTGCTGGTCAATGTCTCCGCGGAGGAATTGATTATAATTCATTTTAATGAACATCATCTTCTCCACATTTTCTGGATGTAACCTCGTACGCCGATTGCTGACAAGGTGAGCGGCGGCACTAAACACTCTTTCGGAGTACACACTTGTGGGAGGGCAACTTAGGTAGAATAAAGCCAGTTTGTGCAAGGGCCTCCAAATTGCCTCTTTTTCCTGCCAGTATAAGTACGGACTGTGTGACGTGCCTACTTGGATGCGGTCACTCATATAATCCTCCACCATTCTATCAATGTTGAGAGAATCATATGCAGTGACAGTAGACGACATGTCCGTAATCGTTGTCAGGTCCTTCAGTCCGGACCAGATGTCAGCATCAGCAGTCGCTCCAGACTGCCCTGCATCACCGCCAGCGGGTGGGCTCGGAATTCTGAGCCTTTTCCTCGCACCCCCAGTTGCGGGAGAATGTGAAGGAGGAGATGTTGACAGGTCGCGTTCCGCTTGACTTGACAATTTTGTCACCAGCAGGTCTTTCAACCCCAGCAGACCTGTGTCTGCCGGAAAGAGAGATCCAAGGTAGGCTTTAAATCTAGGATCGAGCACGGTGGCCAAAATGTAGTGCTCTGATTTCAACAGATTGACCACCCGTGAATCCTTGTTAAGCGAATTAAGGGCTGCATCCACAAGTCCCACATGCCTAGCGGAATCGCTCCCTTTTAGCTCCTTCTTCAATGCCTCCAGCTTCTTCTGCAAAAGCCTGATGAGGGGAATGACCTGACTCAGGCTGGCAGTGTCTGAACTGACTTCACGTGTGGCAAGTTCAAAGGGCATCAGAACCTTGCACAACGTTGAAATCATTCTCCACTGCACTTGAGACAGGTGCATTCCACCTACTATATCGTGCTCAATTGTATAGGCTTGAATGGCCTTTTGCTGCTCCTCCAACCTCTGAAGCATATAGAGGGTTGAATTCCACCTCGTTACCACTTCTTGCTTCAGATGATGGCAGGGCAGGTTCAGTAGTTTTTGGTGGTGCTCCAGTCTTCTGTACGTGGTGCCTGTACGCCGAAAGTGTCCCGCAATTTTTCTGGCCACCGACAGCATCTCTTGCACGCCCCTGTCGTTTTTTAAAAAATTCTGCACCACCAAATTCAAGGTATGTGCAAAACATGGGACGTGCTGGAATTTGCCCATATTTAATGCACACACAATATTGCTGGCGTTGTCCGATGCCACAAATCCACAGGAGAGTCCAATTGGGGTAAGCCATTCCGCGATGATCTTCCTCAGTTGCCGTAAGAGGTTTTCAGCTGTGTGCGTATTCTGGAAAGCGGTGATACAAAGCGTAGCCTGCCTAGGAAAGAGTTGGCGTTTGCGAGATGCTGCTACTGGTGCCGCCGCTGCTGTTCTTGCGGCGGGAGTCCATACATCTACCCAGTGGGCTGTCACAGTCATATAGTCCTGACCCTGCCCTGCTCCACTTGTCCACATGTCCGTGGTTAAGTGGACATTGGGTACAACTGCATTTTTTAGGACACTGGTGAGTCTTTTTCTGACGTCCGTGTACATTCTCGGTATCGCCTGCCTAGAGAAGTGGAACCTAGATGGTATTTGGTAACGGGAGCACACTGCCTCAATAAATTGTCTAGTTCCCTGTGAACTAACGGCGGATACCGGATGCACGTCTAACACCAACATAGTTGTCAAGGACTCAGTTATCCGCTTTGCAGTAGGATGACTGCTGTGATATTTCATCTTCCTCGCAAAGGACTGTTGAACAGTCAATTGCTTACTGGAAGTAGTACAAGTGGGCTTACGACTTCCCCTCTGGGATGACCATCGACTCCCAGCGGCAACAACAGCAGCGCCAGCAGCAGTAGGCGTTACACGCAAGGATGCATCGGAGGAATCCCAGGCAGGAGAGGACTCGTCAGAATTGCCAGTGACATGGCCTGCAGGACTATTGGCATTCCTGGGGAAGGAGGAAATTGACACTGAGGGAGTTGGTGGGGTGGTTTGCGTGAGCTTGGTTACAAGAGGAAGGGATTTACTGGTCAGTGGACTGCTTCCGCTGTCACCCAAAGTTTTTGAACTTGTCACTGACTTATTATGAATGCGCTGCAGGTGACGTATAAGGGAGGATGTTCCGAGGTGGTTAACGTCCTTACCCCTACTTATTACAGCTTGACAAAGGGAACACACGGCTTGACACCTGTTGTCCGCATTTCTGGTGAAATACCTCCACACCGAAGAGCTGATTTTTTTGGTATTTTCACCTGGCATGTCAACGGCCATATTCCTCCCACGGACAACAGGTGTCTCCCCGGGTGCCTGACTTAAACAAACCACCTCACCATCAGAATCCTCCTGGTCAATTTCCTCCCCAGCGCCAGCAACACCCATATCCTCCTCATCCTGGTGTACTTCAACACTGACATCTTCAATCTGACTATCAGGAACTGGACTGCGGGTGCTCCTTCCAGCACTTGCAGGGGGCGTGCAAATGGTGGAAGGCGCATGCTCTTCACGTCCAGTGTTGGGAAGGTCAGGCATCGCAACCGACACAATTGGACTCTCCTTGTGGATTTGGGATTTCGAAGAATGCACAGTTCTTTGCTGTGCTGCTTTTGCCAGCTTGAGTCTTTTCATTTTTCTAGCGAGAGGCTGAGTGCTTCCATCCTCATGTGAAGCTGAACCACTAGCCATGAACATAGGCCAGGGCCTCAGCCGTTCCTTGCCACTCCGTGTGGTAAATGGCATATTGGCAAGTTTACGCTTCTCCTCCGACAATTTTATTTTAGGTTTTGGAGTCCTTTTTTTACTGATATTTGGTGTTTTGGATTTGACATGCTCTGTACTATGACATTGGGCATCGGCCTTGGCAGACGACGTTGCTGGCATTTCATCGTCTCGGCCATGACTAGTGGCAGCAGCTTCAGCACGAGGTGGAAGTGGATCTTGATCTTTCCCTAATTTTGGAACCTCAACATTTTTGTTCTCCATATTTTAATAGGCACAACTAAAAGGCACCTCAGGTAAACAATGGAGATGGATGGATTGGATACTAGTATACAATTATGGACGGGCTGCCGAGTGCCGACACAGAGGTAGCCACAGCCGTGAACTACCGCACTGTACTGTGTCTGCTGCTAATATATAGACTGGTTGATAAAGAGATAGTATACTCGTAACTAGTATGTATGTATAAAGAAAGAAAAAAAAACCACGGTTAGGTGGTATATACAATTATGGACGGGCTGCCGAGTGCCGACACAGAGGTAGCCACAGCCGTGAACTACCGCACTGTACTGTGTCTGCTGCTAATATATAGACTGGTTGATAAAGAGATAGTATACTCGTAACTAGTATGTATGTATAAAGAAAGAAAAAAAAACCACGGTTAGGTGGTATATACAATTATGGACGGGCTGCCGAGTGCCGACACAGAGGTAGCCACAGCCGTGAACTACCGCACTGTACTGTGTCTGCTGCTAATATATAGACTGGTTGATAAAGAGATAGTATACTCGTAACTAGTATGTATGTATAAAGAAAGAAAAAAAAAACCACGGTTAGGTGGTATATACAATTATGGACGGGCTGCCGAGTGCCGACACAGAGGTAGCCACAGCCGTGAACTACCGCACTGTACTGTGTCTGCTGCTAATATAGACTGGTTGATAAAGAGATAGTATACTCGTAACTAGTATGTATGTATAAAGAAAGAAAAAAAAACCACGGTTAGGTGGTATATACAATTATGGACGGGCTGCTGAGTGCCGACACAGAGGTAGCCACAGCCGTGAACTACCGCACTGTACTGTGTCTGCTGCTAATATATAGACTGGTTGATAAAGAGATAGTATACTCGTAACTAGTATGTATGTATAAAGAAAGAAAAAAAAACCACGGTTAGGTGGTATATACAATTATGGACGGGCTGCCGAGTGCCGACACAGAGGTAGCCACAGCCGTGAACTACCGCACTGTACTGTGTCTGCTGCTAATATATAGACTGGTTGATAAAGAGATAGTATACTCGTAACTAGTATGTATGTATAAAGAAAGAAAAAAAAACCACGGTTAGGTGGTATATACAATTATGGACGGGCTGCCGAGTGCCGACACAGAGGTAGCCACAGCCGTGAACTACCGCACTGTACTGTGTCTGCTGCTAATATATAGACTGGTTGATAAAGAGATAGTATACTCGTAACTAGTATGTATGTATAAAGAAAGAAAAAAAAACCACGGTTAGGTGGTATATACAATTATGGACGGGCTGCCGAGTGCCGACACAGAGGTAGCCACAGCCGTGAACTACCGCACTGTACTGTGTCTGCTGCTAATATAGACTGGTTGATAAAGAGATAGTATACTCGTAACTAGTATGTATGTATAAAGAAAGAAAAAAAAACCACGGTTAGGTGGTATATACAATTATAGACGGGCTGCCGAGTGCCGACACAGAGGTAGCCACAGCCGTGAACTACCGCACTGTACTGTGTCTGCTGCTAATATATAGACTGGTTGATAAAGAGATAGTATACTCGTAACTAGTATGTATGTATAAAGAAAGAAAATAAAACCACGGTTAGGTGGTATATACAATTATGGACGGGCTGCCGAGTGCCGACACAGAGGTAGCCACAGCCGTGAACTACCGCACTGTACTGTGTCTGCTGCTAATATATAGACTGGTTGATAAAGAGATAGTATACTCGTAACTAGTATGTATGTATAAAGAAAGAAAAAAAAAACACGGTTAGGTGGTATATACAATTATGGACGGGCTGCCGAGTGCCGACACAGAGGTAGCCACAGCCGTGAACTACCGCACTGTACTGTGTCTGCTGCTAATATATAGACTGGTTGATAAAGAGATAGTATACTCGTAACTAGTATGTATGTATAAAGAAAGAAAAAAAAACCACGGTTAGGTGGTATATACAATTATGGACGGGCTGCCGAGTGCCGACACAGAGGTAGCCACAGCCGTGAACTACCGCACTGTACTGTGTCTGCTGCTAATATATAGACTGGTTGATAAAGAGATAGTATACTCGTAACTAGTATGTATGTATAAAGAAAGAAAAAAAAACCACGGTTAGGTGGTATATACAATTATGGACGGGCTGCCGAGTGCCGACACAGAGGTAGCCACAGCCGTGAACTACCGCACTGTACTGTGTCTGCTGCTAATATAGACTGGTTGATAAAGAGATAGTATACTACTAATATTATATATACTGGTGGTCAGGTCACTGGTCACTAGTCACACTGGCAGTGGCACTCCTGCAGCAAAAGTGTGCACTGTTTAATTTTAATATAATATTATGTACTCCTGGCTCCTGCTATAACCTATAACTGGCACTGCAGTAGTGCTCCCCAGTCTCCCCCACAATTATAAGCTGTGTGAGCTGAGCAGTCAGACAGATATATAATATATATAGTAGAGATGAGCGCCTGAAATTTTTCGGGTTTTGTGTTTTGGTTTTGGGTTCGGTTCCGCGGCCGTGTTTTGGGTTCGAACGCGTTTTGGCAAAACCTCACCAAATTTTTTTTGTCGGATTCAGGTGTGTTTTGGATTCGGGTGTTTTTTTCCAAAAACACTAAAAAACAGCTTAAATCATAGAATTTGGGGGTCATTTTGATCCCAAAGTATTATTAACCTCAAAAACCATAATTTACACTCATTTTCAGTCTATTCTGAATACCTCACACCTCACAATATTATTTTTAGTCCTAAAATTTGCACCGAGGTCGCTGTGTGAGTAAGATAAGCGACCCTAGTGGCCGACACAAACACCGGGCCCATCTAGGAGTGGCACTGCAGTGTCACGCAGGATGTCCCTTCCAAAAAACCCTCCCCAAACAGCACATGACGCAAAGAAAAAAAGAGGCGCAATGAGGTAGCTGTGTGAGTAAGATTAGCGACCCTAGTGGCCGACACAAACACCGGGCCCATCTAGGAGTGGCACTGCAGTGTCACGCAGGATGGCCCTTCCAAAAAACCCTCCCCAAACAGCACATGACGCAAAGAAAAAAAGAGGCGCAATGAGGTAGCTGTGTGAGTAAGATTAGCGACCCTAGTGGCCGACACAAACACCGGGCCCATCTAGGAGTGGCACTGCAGTGTCACGCAGGATGGCCCTTCCAAAAAACCCTCCCCAAACAGCACATGACGCAAAGAAAAAAAGAGGCGCAATGAGGTAGCTGACTGTGTGAGTAAGATTAGCGACCCTAGTGGCCGACACAAACACCGGGCCCATCTAGGAGTGGCACTGCAGTGTCACGCAGGATGTCCCTTCCAAAAAACCCTCCCCAAACAGCACATGACGCAAAGAAAAAAAGAGGCGCAATGAGGTAGCTGTGTGAGTAAGATTAGCGACCCTAGTGGCCGACACAAACACCGGGCCCATCTAGGAGTGGCACTGCAGTGTCACGCAGGATGGCCCTTCCAAAAAACCCTCCCCAAACAGCACATGACGCAAAGAAAAAAAGAGGCGCAATGAGGTAGCTGTGTGAGTAAGATTAGCGACCCTAGTGGCCGACACAAACACCGGGCACATCTAGGAGTGGCACTGCAGTGTCACGCAGGATGGCCCTTCCAAAAAACCCTCCCCAAACAGCACATGACGCAAAGAAAAAAAGAGGCGCAATGAGGTAGCTGACTGTGTGAGTAAGATTAGCGACCCTAGTGGCCGACACAAACACCGGGCCCATCTAGGAGTGGCACTGCAGTGTCACGCAGGATGTCCCTTCCAAAAAACCCTCCCCAAACAGCACATGACGCAAAGAAAAAAAGAGGCGCAATGAGGTAGCTGTGTGAGTAAGATTAGCGACCCTAGTGGCCGACACAAACACCGGGCCCATCTAGGAGTGGCACTGCAGTGTCACGCAGGATGTCCCTTCCAAAAAACCCTCCCCAAACAGCACATGACGCAAAGAAAAAAAGAGGCGCAATGAGGTAGCTGACTGTGTGAGTAAGATTAGCGACCCTAGTGGCCGACACAAACACCGGGCCCATCTAGGAGTGGCACTGCAGTGTCACGCAGGATGTCCCTTCCAAAAAACCCTCCCCAATCAGCACATGATGCAAAGAAAAAGAAAAGAAAAAAGAGGTGCAAGATGGAATTGTCCTTGGGCCCTCCCACCCACCCTTATGTTGTATAAACAAAACAGGACATGCACACTTTAACCAACCCATCATTTCAGTGACAGGGTCTGCCACACGACTGTGACTGATATGACGGGTTGGTTTGGACCCCCCCCAAAAAAGAAGCAATTAATCTCTCCTTGCACAAACTGGCTCTACAGAGGCAAGATGTCCACCTCATCTTCACCCTCCGATATATCACCGTGTACATCCCCCTCCTCACAGATTATCAATTCGTCCCCACTGGAATCCACCATCTCAGCTCCCTGTGTACTTTGTGGAGGCAATTGCTGCTGGTCAATGTCTCCGCGGAGGAATTGATTATAATTCATTTTAATGAACATCATCTTCTCCACATTTTCTGGATGTAACCTCGTACGCCGATTGCTGACAAGGTGAGCGGCGGCACTAAACACTCTTTCGGAGTACACACTTGTGGGAGGGCAACTTAGGTAGAATAAAGCCAGTTTGTGCAAGGGCCTCCAAATTGCCTCTTTTTCCTGCCAGTATAAGTACGGACTGTGTGACGTGCCTACTTGGATGCGGTCACTCATATAATCCTCCACCATTCTATCAATGTTGAGAGAATCATATGCAGTGACAGTAGACGACATGTCCGTAATCGTTGTCAGGTCCTTCAGTCCGGACCAGATGTCAGCATCAGCAGTCGCTCCAGACTGCCCTGCATCACCGCCAGCGGGTGGGCTCGGAATTCTGAGCCTTTTCCTCGCACCCCCAGTTGCGGGAGAATGTGAAGGAGGAGATGTTGACAGGTCGCGTTCCGCTTGACTTGACAATTTTGTCACCAGCAGGTCTTTCAACCCCAGCAGACCTGTGTCTGCCGGAAAGAGAGATCCAAGGTAGGCTTTAAATCTAGGATCGAGCACGGTGGCCAAAATGTAGTGCTCTGATTTCAACAGATTGACCACCCGTGAATCCTTGTTAAGCGAATTAAGGGCTGCATCCACAAGTCCCACATGCCTAGCGGAATCGCTCCCTTTTAGCTCCTTCTTCAATGCCTCCAGCTTCTTCTGCAAAAGCCTGATGAGGGGAATGACCTGACTCAGGCTGGCAGTGTCTGAACTGACTTCACGTGTGGCAAGTTCAAAGGGCATCAGAACCTTGCACAACGTTGAAATCATTCTCCACTGCACTTGAGACAGGTGCATTCCACCTACTATATCGTGCTCAATTGTATAGGCTTGAATGGCCTTTTGCTGCTCCTCCAACCTCTGAAGCATATAGAGGGTTGAATTCCACCTCGTTACCACTTCTTGCTTCAGATGATGGCAGGGCAGGTTCAGTAGTTTTTGGTGGTGCTCCAGTCTTCTGTACGTGGTGCCTGTACGCCGAAAGTGTCCCGCAATTTTTCTGGCCACCGACAGCATCTCTTGCACGCCCCTGTCGTTTTTTAAAAAATTCTGCACCACCAAATTCAAGGTATGTGCAAAACATGGGACGTGCTGGAATTTGCCCATATTTAATGCACACACAATATTGCTGGCGTTGTCCGATGCCACAAATCCACAGGAGAGTCCAATTGGGGTAAGCCATTCCGCGATGATCTTCCTCAGTTGCCGTAAGAGGTTTTCAGCTGTGTGCGTATTCTGGAAAGCGGTGATACAAAGCGTAGCCTGCCTAGGAAAGAGTTGGCGTTTGCGAGATGCTGCTACTGGTGCCGCCGCTGCTGTTCTTGCGGCGGGAGTCCATACATCTACCCAGTGGGCTGTCACAGTCATATAGTCCTGACCCTGCCCTGCTCCACTTGTCCACATGTCCGTGGTTAAGTGGACATTGGGTACAACTGCATTTTTTAGGACACTGGTGAGTCTTTTTCTGACGTCCGTGTACATTCTCGGTATCGCCTGCCTAGAGAAGTGGAACCTAGATGGTATTTGGTAACGGGGGCACACTGCCTCAATAAATTGTCTAGTTCCCTGTGAACTAACGGCGGATACCGGATGCACGTCTAACACCAACATAGTTGTCAAGGACTCAGTTATCCGCTTTGCAGTAGGATGACTGCTGTGATATTTCATCTTCCTCGCAAAGGACTGTTGAACAGTCAATTGCTTACTGGAAGTAGTACAAGTGGGCTTACGACTTCCCCTCTGGGATGACCATCGACTCCCAGCGGCAACAACAGCAGCGCCAGCAGCAGTAGGCGTTACACGCAAGGATGCATCGGAGGAATCCCAGGCAGGAGAGGACTCGTCAGAATTGCCAGTGACATGGCCTGCAGGACTATTGGCATTCCTGGGGAAGGAGGAAATTGACACTGAGGGAGTTGGTGGGGTGGTTTGCGTGAGCTTGGTTACAAGAGGAAGGGATTTACTGGTCAGTGGACTGCTTCCGCTGTCACCCAAAGTTTTTGAACTTGTCACTGACTTATTATGAATGCGCTGCAGGTGACGTATAAGGGAGGATGTTCCGAGGTGGTTAACGTCCTTACCCCTACTTATTACAGCTTGACAAAGGGAACACACGGCTTGACACCTGTTGTCCGCATTTCTGGTGAAATACCTCCACACCGAAGAGCTGATTTTTTTGGTATTTTCACCTGGCATGTCAACGGCCATATTCCTCCCACGGACAACAGGTGTCTCCCCGGGTGCCTGACTTAAACAAACCACCTCACCATCAGAATCCTCCTGGTCAATTTCCTCCCCAGCGCCAGCAACACCCATATCCTCCTCATCCTGGTGTACTTCAACACTGACATCTTCAATCTGACTATCAGGAACTGGACTGCGGGTGCTCCTTCCAGCACTTGCAGGGGGCGTGCAAATGGTGGAAGGCGCATGCTCTTCACGTCCAGTGTTGGGAAGGTCAGGCATCGCAACCGACACAATTGGACTCTCCTTGTGGATTTGGGATTTCGAAGAATGCACAGTTCTTTGCTGTGCTGCTTTTGCCAGCTTGAGTCTTTTCATTTTTCTAGCGAGAGGCTGAGTGCTTCCATCCTCATGTGAAGCTGAACCACTAGCCATGAACATAGGCCAGGGCCTCAGCCGTTCCTTGCCACTCCGTGTGGTAAATGGCATATTGGCAAGTTTACGCTTCTCCTCCGACAATTTTATTTTAGGTTTTGGAGTCCTTTTTTTACTGATATTTGGTGTTTTGGATTTGACATGCTCTGTACTATGACATTGGGCATCGGCCTTGGCAGACGACGTTGCTGGCATTTCATCGTCTCGGCCATGACTAGTGGCAGCAGCTTCAGCACGAGGTGGAAGTGGATCTTGATCTTTCCCTAATTTTGGAACCTCAACATTTTTGTTCTCCATATTTTAATAGGCACAACTAAAAGGCACCTCAAGTAAACAATGGAGATGGATGGATTGGATACTAGTATACAATTATGGACGGGCTGCCGAGTGCCGACACAGAGGTAGCCACAGCCGTGAACTACCGCACTGTACTGTGTCTGCTGCTAATATATAGACTGGTTGATAAAGAGATAGTATACTCGTAACTAGTATGTATGTATAAAGAAAGAAAAAAAAACCACGGTTAGGTGGTATATACAATTATGGACGGGCTGCCGAGTGCCGACACAGAGGTAGCCACAGCCGTGAACTACCGCACTGTACTGTGTCTGCTGCTAATATATAGACTGGTTGATAAAGAGATAGTATATTCGTAACTAGTATGTATGTATAAAGAAAGAAAAAAAAACCACGGTTAGGTGGTATATACAATTATGGACGGGCTGCCGAGTGCCGACACAGAGGTAGCCACAGCCGTGAACTACCGCACTGTACTGTGTCTGCTGCTAATATATAGACTGGTTGATAAAGAGATAGTATACTCGTAACTAGTATGTATGTATAAAGAAAGAAAAAAAAAACCACGGTTAGGTGGTATATACAATTATGGACGGGCTGCCGAGTGCCGACACAGAGGTAGCCACAGCCGTGAACTACCGCACTGTACTGTGTCTGCTGCTAATATAGACTGGTTGATAAAGAGATAGTATACTCGTAACTAGTATGTATGTATAAAGAAAGAAAAAAAAACCACGGTTAGGTGGTATATACAATTATGGACGGGCTGCCGAGTGCCGACACAGAGGTAGCCACAGCCGTGAACTACCGCACTGTACTGTGTCTGCTGCTAATATATAGACTGGTTGATAAAGAGATAGTATACTCGTAACTAGTATGTATGTATAAAGAAAGAAAAAAAAACCACGGTTAGGTGGTATATACAATTATGGACGGGCTGCCGAGTGCCGACACAGAGGTAGCCACAGCCGTGAACTACCGCACTGTACTGTGTCTGCTGCTAATATATAGACTGGTTGATAAAGAGATAGTATACTCGTAACTAGTATGTATGTATAAAGAAAGAAAAAAAAACCACGGTTAGGTGGTATATACAATTATGGACGGGCTGCCGAGTGCCGACACAGAGGTAGCCACAGCCGTGAACTACCGCACTGTACTGTGTCTGCTGCTAATATATAGACTGGTTGATAAAGAGATAGTATACTCGTAACTAGTATGTATGTATAAAGAAAGAAAAAAAAACCACGGTTAGGTGGTATATACAATTATGGACGGGCTGCCGAGTGCCGACACAGAGGTAGCCACAGCCGTGAACTACCGCACTGTACTGTGTCTGCTGCTAATATAGACTGGTTGATAAAGAGATAGTATACTCGTAACTAGTATGTATGTATAAAGAAAGAAAAAAAAACCACGGTTAGGTGGTATATACAATTATGGACGGGCTGCCGAGTGCCGACACAGAGGTAGCCACAGCCGTGAACTACCGCACTGTACTGTGTCTGCTGCTAATATATAGACTGGTTGATAAAGAGATAGTATACTCGTAACTAGTATGTATGTATAAAGAAAGAAAATAAAACCACGGTTAGGTGGTATATACAATTATGGACGGGCTGCCGAGTGCCGACACAGAGGTAGCCACAGCCGTGAACTACCGCACTGTACTGTGTCTGCTGCTAATATATAGACTGGTTGATAAAGAGATAGTATACTCGTAACTAGTATGTATGTATAAAGAAAGAAAAAAAAACCACGGTTAGGTGGTATATACAATTATGGACGGGCTGCCGAGTGCCGACACAGAGGTAGCCACAGCCGTGAACTACCGCACTGTACTGTGTCTGCTGCTAATATATAGACTGGTTGATAAAGAGATAGTATACTCGTAACTAGTATGTATGTATAAAGAAAGAAAAAAAAAACACGGTTAGGTGGTATATACAATTATGGACGGGCTGCCGAGTGCCGACACAGAGGTAGCCACAGCCGTGAACTACCGCACTGTACTGTGTCTGCTGCTAATATATAGACTGGTTGATAAAGAGATAGTATACTCGTAACTAGTATGTATGTATAAAGAAAGAAAAAAAAACCACGGTTAGGTGGTATATACAATTATGGACGGGCTGCCGAGTGCCGACACAGAGGTAGCCACAGCCGTGAACTACCGCACTGTACTGTGTCTGCTGCTAATATAGACTGGTTGATAAAGAGATAGTATACTACTAATATTATATATACTGGTGGTCAGGTCACTGGTCACTAGTCACACTGGCAGTGGCACTCCTGCAGCAAAAGTGTGCACTGTTTAATTTTAATATAATATTATGTACTCCTGGCTCCTGCTATAACCTATAACTGGCACTGCAGTAGTGCTCCCCAGTCTCCCCCACAATTATAAGCTGTGTGAGCTGAGCAGTCAGACAGATATATAATATATATAGTAGAGATGAGCGCCTGAAATTTTTCGGGTTTTGTGTTTTGGTTTTGGGTTCGGTTCCGCGGCCGTGTTTTGGGTTCGAACGCGTTTTGGCAAAACCTCACCAAATTTTTTTTGTCGGATTCGGGTGTGTTTTGGATTCGGGTGTTTTTTTCCAAAAACACTAAAAAACAGCTTAAATCATAGAATTTGGGGGTCATTTTGATCCCAAAGTATTATTAACCTCAAAAACCATAATTTACACTCATTTTCAGTCTATTCTGAATACCTCACACCTCACAATATTATTTTTAGTCCTAAAATTTGCACCGAGGTCGCTGTGTGAGTAAGATAAGCGACCCTAGTGGCCGACACAAACACCGGGCCCATCTAGGAGTGGCACTGCAGTGTCACGCAGGATGTCCCTTCCAAAAAACCCTCCCCAAACAGCACATGACGCAAAGAAAAAAAGAGGCGCAATGAGGTAGCTGTGTGAGTAAGATTAGCGACCCTAGTGGCCGACACAAACACCGGGCCCATCTAGGAGTGGCACTGCAGTGTCACGCAGGATGGCCCTTCCAAAAAACCCTCCCCAAACAGCACATGACGCAAAGAAAAAAAGAGGCGCAATGAGGTAGCTGTGTGAGTAAGATTAGCGACCCTAGTGGCCGACACAAACACCGGGCCCATCTAGGAGTGGCACTGCAGTGTCACGCAGGATGGCCCTTCCAAAAAACCCTCCCCAAACAGCACATGACGCAAAGAAAAAAAGAGGCGCAATGAGGTAGCTGACTGTGTGAGTAAGATTAGCGACCCTAGTGGCCGACACAAACACCGGGCCCATCTAGGAGTGGCACTGCAGTGTCACGCAGGATGTCCCTTCCAAAAAACCCTCCCCAAACAGCACATGACGCAAAGAAAAAAAGAGGCGCAATGAGGTAGCTGTGTGAGTAAGATTAGCGACCCTAGTGGCCGACACAAACACCGGGCCCATCTAGGAGTGGCACTGCAGTGTCACGCAGGATGGCCCTTCCAAAAAACCCTCCCCAAACAGCACATGACGCAAAGAAAAAAAGAGGCGCAATGAGGTAGCTGTGTGAGTAAGATTAGCGACCCTAGTGGCCGACACAAACACCGGGCACATCTAGGAGTGGCACTGCAGTGTCACGCAGGATGGCCCTTCCAAAAAACCCTCCCCAAACAGCACATGACGCAAAGAAAAAAAGAGGCGCAATGAGGTAGCTGACTGTGTGAGTAAGATTAGCGACCCTAGTGGCCGACACAAACACCGGGCCCATCTAGGAGTGGCACTGCAGTGTCACGCAGGATGTCCCTTCCAAAAAACCCTCCCCAAACAGCACATGACGCAAAGAAAAAAAGAGGCGCAATGAGGTAGCTGACTGTGTGAGTAAGATTAGCGACCCTAGTGGCCGACACAAACACCGGGCCCATCTAGGAGTGGCACTGCAGTGTCACGCAGGATGTCCCTTCCAAAAAACCCTCCCCAAACAGCACATGACGCAAAGAAAAAAAGAGGCGCAATGAGGTAGCTGACTGTGTGAGTAAGATTAGCGACCCTAGTGGCCGACACAAACACCGGGCCCATCTAGGAGTGGCACTGCAGTGTCACGCAGGATGTCCCTTCCAAAAAACCCTCCCCAATCAGCACATGATGCAAAGAAAAAGAAAAGAAAAAAGAGGTGCAAGATGGAATTGTCCTTGGGCCCTCCCACCCACCCTTATGTTGTATAAACAAAACAGGACATGCACACTTTAACCAACCCATCATTTCAGTGACAGGGTCTGCCACACGACTGTGACTGATATGACGGGTTGGTTTGGACCCCCCCCAAAAAAGAAGCAATTAATCTCTCCTTGCACAAACTGGCTCTACAGAGGCAAGATGTCCACCTCATCTTCACCCTCCGATATATCACCGTGTACATCCCCCTCCTCACAGATTATCAATTCGTCCCCACTGGAATCCACCATCTCAGCTCCCTGTGTACTTTGTGGAGGCAATTGCTGCTGGTCAATGTCTCCGCGGAGGAATTGATTATAATTCATTTTAATGAACATCATCTTCTCCACATTTTCTGGATGTAACCTCGTACGCCGATTGCTGACAAGGTGAGCGGCGGCACTAAACACTCTTTCGGAGTACACACTTGTGGGAGGGCAACTTAGGTAGAATAAAGCCAGTTTGTGCAAGGGCCTCCAAATTGCCTCTTTTTCCTGCCAGTATAAGTACGGACTGTGTGACGTGCCTACTTGGATGCGGTCACTCATATAATCCTCCACCATTCTATCAATGTTGAGAGAATCATATGCAGTGACAGTAGACGACATGTCCGTAATCGTTGTCAGGTCCTTCAGTCCGGACCAGATGTCAGCATCAGCAGTCGCTCCAGACTGCCCTGCATCACCGCCAGCGGGTGGGCTCGGAATTCTGAGCCTTTTCCTCGCACCCCCAGTTGCGGGAGAATGTGAAGGAGGAGATGTTGACAGGTCGCGTTCCGCTTGACTTGACAATTTTGTCACCAGCAGGTCTTTCAACCCCAGCAGACCTGTGTCTGCCGGAAAGAGAGATCCAAGGTAGGCTTTAAATCTAGGATCGAGCACGGTGGCCAAAATGTAGTGCTCTGATTTCAACAGATTGACCACCCGTGAATCCTTGTTAAGCGAATTAAGGGCTGCATCCACAAGTCCCACATGCCTAGCGGAATCGCTCCCTTTTAGCTCCTTCTTCAATGCCTCCAGCTTCTTCTGCAAAAGCCTGATGAGGGGAATGACCTGACTCAGGCTGGCAGTGTCTGAACTGACTTCACGTGTGGCAAGTTCAAAGGGCATCAGAACCTTGCACAACGTTGAAATCATTCTCCACTGCACTTGAGACAGGTGCATTCCACCTACTATATCGTGCTCAATTGTATAGGCTTGAATGGCCTTTTGCTGCTCCTCCAACCTCTGAAGCATATAGAGGGTTGAATTCCACCTCGTTACCACTTCTTGCTTCAGATGATGGCAGGGCAGGTTCAGTAGTTTTTGGTGGTGCTCCAGTCTTCTGTACGTGGTGCCTGTACGCCGAAAGTGTCCCGCA
Source organism: Pseudophryne corroboree (assembly GCF_028390025.1). Classification (NCBI taxonomy): domain Eukaryota; kingdom Metazoa; phylum Chordata; class Amphibia; order Anura; family Myobatrachidae; genus Pseudophryne; species Pseudophryne corroboree. Next base: position 299,723,187 of record NC_086448.1, read on the forward strand.
ATTTTTCTGGCCACCGACAGCATCTCTTGCACGCCCCTGTCGTTTTTTAAAAAATTCTGCACCACCAAATTCAAGGTATGTGCAAAACATGGGACGTGCTGGAATTTGCCCATATTTAATGCACACACAATATTGCTGGCGTTGTCCGATGCCACAAATCCACAGGAGAGTCCAATTGGGGTAAGCCATTCCGCGATGATCTTCCTCAGTTGCCGTAAGAGGTTTTCAGCTGTGTGCGTATTCTGGAAAGCGGTGATACAAAGCGTAGCCTGCCTAGGAAAGAGTTGGCGTTTGCGAGATGCTGCTACTGGTGCCGCCGCTGCTGTTCTTGCGGCGGGAGTCCATACATCTACCCAGTGGGCTGTCACAGTCATATAGTCCTGACCCTGCCCTGCTCCACTTGTCCACATGTCCGTGGTTAAGTGGACATTGGGTACAACTGCATTTTTTAGGACACTGGTGAGTCTTTTTCTGACGTCCGTGTACATTCTCGGTATCGCCTGCCTAGAGAAGTGGAACCTAGATGGTATTTGGTAACGGGGGCACACTGCCTCAATAAATTGTCTAGTTCCCTGTGAACTAACGGCGGATACCGGACGCACGTCTAACACCAACATAGTTGTCAAGGACTCAGTTATCTGCTTTGCAGTAGGATGACTGCTGTGATATTTCATCTTCCTCGCAAAGGACTGTTGAACAGTCAATTGCTTACTGGAAGTAGTACAAGTGGGCTTACGACTTCCCCTCTGGGATGACCATCGACTCCCAGCGGCAACAACAGCAGCGCCAGCAGCAGTAGGCGTTACACGCAAGGATGCATCGGAGGAATCCCAGGCAGGAGAGGACTCGTCAGAATTGCCAGTGACATGGCCTGCAGGACTATTGGCATTCCTGGGGAAGGAGGAAATTGACACTGAGGGAGTTGGTGGGGTGGTTTGCGTGAGCTTGGTTACAAGAGGAAGGGATTTACTGGTCAGTGGACTGCTTCCGCTGTCACCCAAAGTTTTTGAACTTGTCACTGACTTATTATGAATGCGCTGCAGGTGACGTATAAGGGAGGATGTTCCGAGGTGGTTAACGTCCTTACGCCTACTTATTACAGCTTGACAAAGGGAACACACGGCTTGACACCTGTTGTCCGCATTTCTGGTGAAATACCTCCACACCGAAGAGCTGATTTTTTTGGTATTTTCACCTGGCATGTCAACGGCCATATTCCTCCCACGGACAACAGGTGTCTCCCCGGGTGCCTGACTTAAACAAACCACCTCACCATCAGAATCCTCCTGGTCAATTTCCTCCCCAGCGCCAGCAACACCCATATCCTCCTCATCCTGGTGTACTTCAACACTGACATCTTCAATCTGACTATCAGGAACTGGACTGCGGGTGCTCCTTCCAGCACTTGCAGGGGGCGTGCAAATGGTGGAAGGCGCATGCTCTTCACGTCCAGTGTTGGGAAGGTCAGGCATCGCAACCGACACAATTGGACTCTCCTTGTGGATTTGGGATTTCAAAGAACGCACAGTTCTTTGCGGTGCTTTTGCCAGCTTGAGTCTTTTCAGTTTTCTAGCGAGAGGCTGAGTGCTTCCATCCTCATGTGAAGCTGAACCACTAGCCATGAACATAGGCAAGGGCCTCAGCCGTTCCTTGCCACTCCGTGTGGTAAATGGCATATTGGCAAGTTTACGCTTCTCCTCCGACAATTTTATTTTAGGTTTTGGAGTCCTTTTTTTACTGATATTTGGTGTTTTGGTTTTGACATGCTCTGTACTATGCCATTGGGCATCGGCCTTGGCAGACGACGTTGCTGGCATTTCATCGTCTCGGCCATGACTAGTGGCAGCAGCTTCAGCACGAGGTGGAAGTGGATCTTGATCTTTCCCTAATTTTGGAACCTCAACATTTTTGTTCTCCATATTTTAATAGGCACAACTAAAAGGCACCTCAGGTAAACAATGGAGATGGATTGGATACTAGTATACAATTATGGACGGGCTGCCGAGTGCCGACACAGAGGTAGCCACAGCCGTGAACTACCGCACTGTACTGTGTCTGCTGCTAATATATAGACTGGTTGATAAAGAGATAGTATACTCGTAACTAGTATGTATGTATAAAGAAAGAAAAAAAAACCACGGTTAGGTGGTATATACAATTATGGACGGGCTGCTGAGTGCCAACACAGAGGTAGCCACAGCCGTGAACTACTGTACTGTGTCTGCTGCTAATATATAGACTGGATGATAAAGAGATAGTATACTCGTAACTAGTATGTATGTATAAAGAAAGAAAAAAAAACCACGGTTAGGTGGTATATACAATTATGGACGGGCTGCCGAGTGCCGACACAGAGGTAGCCACAGCCGTGAACTACCGCACTGTACTGTGTCTGCTGCTAATATATAGACTGGTTGATAAAGAGATAGTATACTCGTAACTAGTATGTATGTATAAAGAAAGAAAAAAAAACCACGGTTAGGTGGTATATACAATTATGGACGGGCTGCCGAGTGCCGACACAGAGGTAGCCACAGCCGTGAACTACCGCACTGTACTGTGTCTGCTGCTAATATATAGACTGGTTGATAAAGAGATAGTATACTCGTAACTAGTATGTATGTATAAAGAAAGAAAAAAAAACCACGGTTAGGTGGTATATACAATTATGGACGGGCTGCCGAGTGCCGACACAGAGGTAGCCACAGCCGTGAACTACCGCACTGTACTGTGTCTGCTGCTAATATATAGACTGGTTGATAAAGAGATAGTATACTCGTAACTAGTATGTATTTATAAAGAAAGAAAAAAAAACCACGGTTAAGTGGTATATACAATTATGGACGGGCTGCCGAGTGCCGACACAGAGGTAGCCACAGCCGTGAACTACCGCACTGTACTGTGTCTGCTGCTAATATATAGACTGGTTGATAAAGAGATAGTATACTCGTAACTAGTATGTATGTATAAAGAAAGAAAAAAAAACCACGGTTAGGTGGTATATACAATTATGGACGGGCTGCCGAGTGCCGACACAGAGGTAGCCACAGCCGTGAACTACCGCACTGTACTGTGTCTGCTGCTAATATATAGACTGGTTGATAAAGAGATAGTATACTCGTAACTAGTATGTATGCATAAAGAAAGAAAAAAAAACCACGGTTAGGTGGTATATACAATTATGGACGGGCTGCCGAGTGCCGACACAGAGGTAGCCACAGCCGTGAACTACCGCACTGTACTGTGTCTGCTGCTAATATATAGACTGGTTGATAAAGAGATAGTATACTCGTAACTAGTATGTATGTATAAAGAAAGAAAAAAAAACCACGGTTAGGTGGTATATACAATTATGGACGGGCTGCCGAGTGCCGACACAGAGGTAGCCACAGCCGTGAACTACCGCACTGTACTGTGTCTGCTGCTAATATATAGACTGGTTGATAAAGAGATAGTATACTCGTAACTAGTATGTATGTATAAAGAAAGAAAAAAAAACCACGGTTAGGTGGTATATACAATTATGGACGGGCTGCCGAGTGCCGACACAGAGGTAGCCACAGCCGTGAACTACTGTACTGTGTCTGCTGCTAATATATAGACTGGTTGATAAAGAGATAGTATACTCGTAACTAGTATGTATGTATAAAGAAAGAAAAAAAAACCACGGTTAGGTGGTATATACAATTATGGACGGGCTGCCGAGTGCCGACACAGAGGTAGCCACAGCCGTGAACTACCGCACTGTGCTGTGTCTGCTGCTAATATATAGACTGGTTGATAAAGAGATAGTATACTCGTAACTAGTATGTATGTATAAAGAAAGAAAAAAAAACCACGGTTAGGTGGTATATACAATTATGGACGGGCTGCCGAGTGCCGACACAGAGGTAGCCACAGCCGTGAACTACCGCACTGTACTGTGTCTGCTGCTAATATATAGACTGGTTGATAAAGAGATAGTATACTCGTAACTAGTATGTATGTATAAAGAAAGAAAAAAAAACCACGGTTAGGTGGTATATACAATTATGGACGGGCTGCCGAGTGCCGACACAGAGGTAGCCACAGCCGTGAACTACCGCACTGTACTGTGTCTGCTGCTAATATATAGACTGGTTGATAAAGAGATAGTATACTCGTAACTAGTATGTATGTATAAAGAAAGAAAAAAAAACCACGGTTAGGTGGTATATACAATTATGGACGGGCTGCCGAGTGCCGACACAGAGGTAGCCACAGCCGTGAACTACCGCACTGTACTGTGTCTGCTGCTAATATATAGACTGGTTGATAAAGAGATAGTATACTCGTAACTAGTATGTATGTATAAAGAAAGAAAAAAAAACCACGGTTAGGTGGTATATACAATTATGGACGGGCTGCCGAGTGCCGACACAGAGGTAGCCACAGCCGTGAACTACCGCACTGTACTGTGTCTGCTGCTAATATATAGACTGGTTGATAAAGAGATAGTATACTCGTAACTAGTATGTATGTATAAAGAAAGAAAAAAAACCACGGTTAGGTGGTATATACAATTATGGACGGGCTGCCGAGTGCCGACACAGAGGTAGCCACAGCCGTGAACTACCGCACTGTACTGTGTCTGCTGCTAATATAGACTGGTTGATAAAGAGATAGTATACTACTAATATTATATACTGGTGGTCAGGTCACTGGTCACTAGTCACACTGGCAGTGGCACTCCTGCAGCAAAAGTGTGCACTGTTTAATTTTAATATAATATTATGTACTCCTGGCTCCTGCTATAACCTATAACTGGCACTGCAGTAGTGCTCCCCAGTCTCCCCCACAATTATAAGCTGTGTGAGCTGAGCAGTCAGACAGATATATAATATATATAGATGATGCAGCACACTGGCCTGAGCCTGAGCAGTGCACACAGATATGGTATGTGACTGACTGAGTCACTGTGTGTATCGCTTTTTTCAGGCAGAGAACGGATATATTAAATAAACTGCACTGTGTGTCTGGTGGTCACTCACTATATAATATATTATGTACTCCTGGCTCCTGCTATAACCTATAACTGGCACTGCAGTAGTGCTCCCCAGTCTCCCCCACAATTATAAGCTGTGTGAGCTGAGCAGTCAGACAGATATATATAATATTATATATAGATAATAGATGATGCAGCACACTGGCCTGAGCCTGAGCAGTGCACACAGATATGGTATGTGACTGAGTCACTGTGTGCTGTGTATCGCTTTTTTCAGGCAGAGAACGGATTATATTATGTACTCCTGGCTCCTGCTATAACCTATAACTGGCACTGCAGTAGTGCTCCCCAGTCTCCCCCACAATTATAAGCTGTGTGAGCTGAGCAGTCAGACAGATATATATAATATTATATATAGATAATAGATGATGCAGCACACTGGCCTGAGCCTGAGCAGTGCACACAGATATGGTATGTGACTGAGTCACTGTGTGCTGTGTATCGCTTTTTTCAGGCAGAGAACGTATTATAAATAAAAGTGGTGGTCACTGGTCACTATCAGCAAAACTCTGCACTGTACACTACTGAGTACTCCTAATGCTCCCCAAAATTAGTAAATCAAGTGTCTCTCTAATCTATTCTAATTCTAAACGGAGAGGACGCCAGCCACGTCCTCTCCCTATCAATCTCAATGCACGTGTGAAAATGGCGGCGACGCGCGGCTCCTTATATAGAATCCGAGTCTCGCGATAGAATCCGAGCCTCGCGAGAATCCGACAGCGTCATGATGACGTTCGGGCGCGCTCGGGTTAACCGAGCAAGGCGGGAAGATCCGAGTCGCTCGGACCCGTGAAAAAAAACATGAAGTTCTGGCGGGTTCGGATTCAGAGAAACCGAACCCGCTCATCTCTAATATATAGATGATGCAGCACACTGGCCTGAGCCTGAGCAGTGCACACAGATATGGTATGTGACTGACTGAGTCACTGTGTGTATCGCTTTTTTCAGGCAGAGAACGGATATATTAAATAAACTGCACTGTGTGTCTGGTGGTCACTCACTATATAATATATTATGTACTCCTGGCTCCTGCTATAACCTATAACTGGCACTGCAGTAGTGCTCCCCAGTCTCCCCCACAATTATAAGCTGTGTGAGCTGAGCAGTCAGACAGATATATATAATATTATATATAGATAATAGATGATGCAGCACACTGGCCTGAGCCTGAGCAGTGCACACAGATATGGTATGTGACTGAGTCACTGTGTGCTGTGTATCGCTTTTTTCAGGCAGAGAACGGATTATAAATAAAACTGGTGGTCACTGGTCACTATCAGCAAAACTCTGCACTGTACTGAGTACTCCTAATGCTCCCCAAAATTAGTAAATCAAGTGTCTCTCTAATCTATTCTAAACGGAGAGGACGCCAGCCACGTCCTCTCCCTATCAATCTCAATGCACGTGTGAAAATGGCGGCGACGCGCGGCTCCTTATATAGAATCCGAGTCTCGCGATAGAATCCGAGCCTCGCGAGAATCCGACAGCGTCATGATGACGTTCGGGCGCGCTCGGGTTAACCGAGCAAGGCGGGAAGATCCGAGTCGCTCGGACCCGTGAAAAAAAACATGAAGTTCTGGCGGGTTCGGATTCAGAGAAACCGAACCCGCTCATCTCTAGTAAGTACCCCCAAGCCCCATTAACTCAGAGGTCCCCTGACTGAAGCTGCTCTGAAACAGCCTGCACACATTCTCACTACACAAAGGGTTACATATAGCTACAGCAGACGCTGCCTGGCTTTCAGAGACAATGCCTCCTTCCATCATCACTGAGGAGAAATGGGGTCTGCTATTCCTCACTTATGGCACATATCTCGTCAGGGTACTGCTATGTCTATAGTAGGTCAGTACTCCCTCTCTGCGGAGCAGAGATACTACACCCCTATGCCTGGCAGACAGTTGCACAAGATGGTGTGACCAGATATGTAAAGCAGGAATGTATCAGTTATGAGGGAGAGAATGCTGAAATTATTCCCGTGAGTTCCATGAATTATGTATGATTCCATATATAAACTAAGCTGTGACTTATGGGATGGGGCTTATTAAGTTTGGACAAGGGGTCTGTGTAATCTGTATTGGGTGATTGTGTCCCATTGTGTGTTCCAAGCTTGTGTAAATGTGGCACCCCAGAAAGTTGTGTATGTGTGTCCCTTTAAAAGTGACTTACAGTGTCAGCCCGGTACAACAAGGATTAAGGTCAGACCAGAGTCCAGTCACATGTTCTAGCTGGTTAGCGTTGATTGGAGTTTGGGAGCAGAGGAGCCTTGTGGGAAGAAGGTGGCATCGTGAGGAAGCTATTGTAGTGCTGGTCACGCTGAGAGGAGCGGATTGGAAGCAGACAAGACGGAGCAAACTGGGTGGTCACACAGAGTGGTGGAGAGCAGCGATGCAGAACTCAGACAGTGGGTTGCTACCAGAATGTAGAAAAATGGAGAGCGAGCGTGAGATGTCATAGCTGGGGACCTGACACCCCCAGGCCTATTGAAAGGTGTGGATGCTGCGCCCATATTGTAACACTGGGAATGGCTAAGACAGGTCCAGCCAGTGGAAGTAACTACTGCAGAGGATCAGAATGAGTACACATAGACTGTTGGTGTGGTAGGCTGTAAGCAGGCACAATTTCCCTTGGTTACACACACACTGCACATTATTGCATGGAGAGAAGGGTTGTCACTAGGCCCTAAAACAACAGCTTACAAGCTAGCCCCTATTTGAATACAGTTATCAGGACAGAGACACACTTTCTAAGAAGCGCTTGACAGACATTTACACATTTTAAGGAGTAAAAGGAATGAATTATTTATCCAAGGAATAATGAGTTATTTAAGAAAGAGAGACTGAGTCAATTTATCCAAGGAACCCTTACTACAGAGTAAGCTGCTTTTGTTAGAGACACTAGGATACCTTTGTTATCTACCGTACATTCTTTTTGCATAACTGACTCATTGTGACATTTCTATTAAAACCCAGGACTAAGCTGCTTTACAAGTGCTGTTACCGCTCCATTGCAAAACTGTGGCTCTTCAGAATCAAAAGAGAGCTCCAACGTAATTTGCCCGTGGAGACTGAAACATCATTATTAAAAGATGTTTGGAATATAGAAATGATCATTGAGAATCATATTCTTCATCACTCTCCTTATCACCCTCATTATTATTGTGTTGTTGGAATATGCATATATTTGTGATTAGATTGATTGCCCTTTTGAATTACTACATGTTCCAGCAATTGTAATCTATGGTCATCTGATTTATTAATTTTCTGCATTGCCATCTTATTCTTGTGATTGTCTAATTTTTGCCAAATAACTAATCTCTTTAATGCAGAGTTCTGTGCGGCTCCTTAAAAAGACATCCTGTTGGTATTGCTGTCTATACAGTCCTGTTGCATATCAATCTATCCTACCTGTCTGAGGAAGGTACTATGGGGGCAGAACACTTTAGGGAAAAAGTCTGTCACATAGCCACTGAACATCTGTGATACCTCTTTCAACCACTTAGACATACTTGCCAACACCAATCTTATCTCTCATATACAAAATAATAAAATTATTGTTAGATTAGGGTGGAGAAAAGGAGAGTGGGAAAACAAGGTGTAAACAGAGTGAATGGGGAGAGACTAGTCACAATCTAACTATAGTGTATAGTCTTAAGGGGGGTACTCACGTAGCAACAATCTAAGCAATCTGACTAGATTGCTTAGACTTTAAGCATGATCGCTCCCCGTGTGTACCCCCACAGCGATAGCGATGCGCAGCCACGCGCATCGCTATCGCTGGTGCTAGGCTCAATGTAGCAGGTCGCTCATTTCAGCCGCTGGGTGAAATTAGCCCGCCCCGCACGCACGCACAGCACACATCGCGCTGTGCTGAGCGGGGGGGGGGGAGGGGCGAGCACACATCTCTCCCCAGATCTGCCCGTGAATACAGGACTTTATTGAAACCTCCTGTGTGCATAGTATGAAGGCTGTGGAACAAAAAGGCCTCTCTTAATAATATTCTTGCGGTGTTCACTGAATCGAGTAGTACTACCAACGCACTTAAAATTGTGCAAACAGTCCAGAAGATCAATTGGTGTCATATGTAGACTTACCATACTATCCTTTTAAACCTGAACAATAATAAATTACACAGTTCCTGTGACTGTCTTCTAGTCTGCATTTTAACTGGTTTAATCAGCCACAGAATCTGTATAATCCATGAGCATCCTGGTTTAAAGGTATGGTATGGTATGGTATGGTAGGCCTAGTCATATGTGATATGGGTCTTAACTGGAAATTTGGTCCAGGTCAGAGAGGCGTCGGAATGGGGGGGGGGGCAAGGGGGCAGCTCGCCCCCCACCCCAAAATATGACAGGTGACACCGATATACTGGAGGAGCGATGTGCGGTCAGCTGAAAGACCGCACATCACCTCCGTGCAGGCAGGGACTGGGCAGCAGCAGCAGGATGTGGATGTGTGCATGCAGCCACTCCTCCTCCCAGACCCAGTTTTCAACGGTGCTGCCCGCCCCCCCCCCCCCCCTCTTACCAGGGTTGATGCTAGGGCCGGCTTACGGCCACAGAGAAGTGCTGCGATTCGCGGGTGTGTAGGGGGCATGGCCTAATGAAGAGAAGTGCCTGTCTTCCCTTCATTACAGGCCTGTGGCTGGCTTGTGACCGGTAAGAGTCTCCCCCGCTCCCTCCCTCCCCACTCCCTCTCTCTCTCACCCTCTCCAATAGCAAATGCAGGGTTCCATATATGTAAGTCATATAAAAAATATATATATATAACATAATATATATATATATATATATATGTGTGTGTGTGTGTGTGTGTGTGTAAAATGCACAAATATGGAAACCCCCTGACCCCCTGCAAATATTGTGTGTGTCTATCTATCTATCTATCTATCTATCTATCTATCTATCTATCTATCTATCTACAGAGCCGTAACTGCGTGTGTGCCAGGTGTCCCCTCTCCTTCCGTATTGGCTGCCTGGCGCTGCTGTGAATGCTGGGATGCGGTTGATTCATCCCAGCGTTCACAGCGGCTGCGGGCAGCCAATACGGAAGGAGAGGGGACTGCTGCAGCGGCGCCTCTACCAATTACATAGCGCTGCTGCAGCTCCAGTCTCCCCCTCCCTCCTCCTTCTCCTCCCCTGCCCGGGATCTGCTGCATGAAGCCTGCACAAGGAGCCTGAGCCAGCGGGGAGAGATGGTAAGTATCTCTCTCTCTCTCTCTCTATTTCTCTATCTATTCTGTCTGCCGCAATGTGTAAAAAGGGGGACTGGCTGCCGTAATGTGTAAAAAGGGGGACACTGTCTGCCGTAAAGTGTAAAAAGGGGGACACTGTCTGCCATAATGTGTAAAAAGGGGACGCTGTCTGCTGTAATGTGTAAAAAGGGGATGCTGTCTGCCACAATGTGTAAAAAGTGGACACTGCCATAATGTGTAAAAAGTAGAGATGAGCGCCTGAAATTTTTCGGGTTTTGTGTTTTGGTTTTGGGTTCGGTTCCGCGGCCGTGTTTTGGGTTCGAACGCGTTTTGGCAAAACCTCACCGAATTTTTTTTGTCGGATTCGGGTGTGTTTTGGATTCGGGTGTTTTTTTCCAAAAACACTAAAAAACAGCTTAAATCATAGAATTTGGGGGTCATTTTGATCCCAAAGTATTATTAACCTCAAAAACCATAATTTACACTCATTTTCAGTCTATTCTGAATACCTCACACCTCACAATATTATTTTTAGTCCTAAAATTTGCACCGAGGTCGCTGTGTGAGTAAGATAAGCGACCCTAGTGGCCGACACAAACACCGGGCCCATCTAGGAGTGGCACTGCAGTGTCACGCAGGATGTCCCTTCCAAAAAACCCTCCCCAAACAGCACATGACGCAAAGAAAAAAAGAGGCGCAATGAGGTAGCTGTGTGAGTAAGATTAGCGACCCTAGTGGCCGACACAAACACCGGGCCCATCTAGGAGAGGCACTGCAGTGTCACGCAGGATGTCCCTTCCAAAAAACCCTCCCCAAACAGCACATGACGCAAAGAAAAAAAGAGGCTTTTTACTGATATTTGGTGTTTTGGATTTGACATGCTCTGTACTATGACATTGGGCATCGGCCTTGGCAGACGACGTTGCTGGCATTTCATCGTCTCGGCCATGACTAGTGGCAGCAGCTTCAGCACGAGGTGGAAGTGGATCTTGATCTTTCCCTAATTTTGGAACCTCAACTTTTTTGTTCTCCATATTTTATAGGCAGAACTAAAAGGCACCTCAGGTAAACAATGGAGATGGATGGATTGGATACTAGTATACAATTATGGACGGACTGCCACGGTTAGGTGGTATAAAAAAACCACGGTTAGGTGGTATATATTGTAATACAATTATGGATGGACGGACTGCCTGCCGAGTGCCGACACAGAGGTAGCCACAGCCGTGAACTACCGCACTGTACACTGGTTGATAAAGAGATAGTAGTATACTCGTAACAACTAGTATGACTGACTATGACGGTATAAAGAATGAAAAAAAACCACGGTTAGGTGGTATATATTGTAATACAATTATGGATGGACGGACTGCCTGCCGAGTTCCGACACAGAGGTAGCCACAGCCGTGAACTACCGCACTGTACACTGGTTGATAAAGAGATAGTAGTATACTCGTAACAACTAGTATGACTGACTATGACGGTATAAAGAATGAAAAAAAAACCACGGTTAGGTGGTATATATTATAATACAATTATGGATGGACGGACTGCCTGCCGACTGCCGACACAGAGGTAGCCACAGCCGTGAACTACCGCACTGTACACTGGTTGATAAAGAGATAGTAGTATACTCGTAACAACTAGTATGACACTATGACGGTATAAAGAATGAAAAAAAAACCACGGTTAGGTGGTATATATTATAATACAATTATGGATGGACGGACTGCCTGCCGACTGCCGACACAGAGGTAGCCACAGCCGTGAACTACCGCACTGTACACTGGTTGATAAAGAGATAGTAGTATACTCGTAACAACTAGTATGACACTATGACGGTATAAAGAATGAAAAAAAAACCACGGTTAGGTGGTATATATTATAATACAATTATGGATGGACGGACTGCCTGCCGAGTGCCGACACAGAGGTAGCCACAGCCGTGAACTACCGCACTGTACACTGGTTGATAAAGAGATAGTAGTATACTCGTAACAACTAGTATGACTGACTATGACGGTATAAAGAATGAAAAAAAAACCACGGTTAGGTGGTATATATTATAATACAATTATGGATGGACGGACTGCCTGCCGACTGCCGACACAGAGGTAGCCACAGCCGTGAACTACCGCACTGTACACTGGTTGATAAAGAGATAGTAGTATACTCGTAACAACTAGTATGACACTATGACGGTATAAAGAATGAAAAAAAAACCACGGTTAGGTGGTATATATTATAATACAATTATGGATGGACGGACTGCCTGCCGACTGCCGACACAGAGGTAGCCACAGCCGTGAACTACCGCACTGTACACTGGTTGATAAAGAGATAGTAGTATACTCGTAACAACAACTAGTATGACACTATGACGGTATAAAGAATGAAAAAAAAACCACGGTTAGGTGGTATATATTATAATAATACAATTATGGATGGACGGACTGCCTGCCGACTGCCGACACAGAGGTAGCCACAGCCGTGAACTACCGCACTGTACACTGGTTGATAAAGAGATAGTAGTATACTCGTAACAACTAGTATGACTATGACGACGGTATAAAGAAAGAAAAAAAAATACCACGGTTAGGTGGTATATAATTATACAATTATGGATGGACGGACTGCCTGCCGAGTGCCGACTGCCGACACAGAGGTAGCCACAGCCGTGAACTACCGCACTGTACTGTGTCTGCTGCTAATATAGACTGGTTGATAAAGAGATAGTATACAACAATATACTACTATACTGGTGGTCAGGCACTGGTCACCACTAGTCACACTGGCAGTGGCACTCCTGCAGCAAAAGTGTGCACTGTTTAATTTTAAATTAATATAATATTATGTACTCCTGGCTCCTGCTATAACAACCTGCAGTGCTCCCCAGTCTCCCCCACAATTATTATAAGCTTTTATACATTGATGTGCAGCACACTGGGCTGAGCTGAGTGCACACAGACTGAGTCACACTGTGTGACTGCTGTGTATCGTTTTTTTCAGGCAGAGAACGGATATAGCAGAGAACGGATATATTAAATAAAAGTTAACTTAACAACAACTGCACTGGTCACTGTGGTAAACTCTGTCTGCACAATCTCTCTCTCTCTCTCTCTCTTCTAATCTATTCTAATGGAGAGGACGCCAGCCACGTCCTCTCCCTATCAATCTCAATGCACGTGTGAAAATGGCGGCGACGCGCGGCTCCTTATATAGAATCCGAGTCTCGCGAGAATCCGACAGCGTCATGATGACGTTCGGGCGCGCTCGGGTTAACCGAGCAAGGCGGGAAGATCCGAGTCGCTCGGACCCGTGAAAAAAAAAGTGAAGTTCGTGCGGGTTCGGATTCAAAGAAACCGAACCCGCTCATCTCTAGTAAAAAGGAGACGCTGTCTGCCGTAATGTGTAAAAAGGGGGACGTTCCCTGCGTAATGTGTAAAAAGGGGGACGCTGTCTGGCATAATGTGTAAAAAGGGGGACGTTCCCTGCGTAATGTGTAAATAGGGGGATGCTGTCTGGCATAATGTGTAAAAAGGGGGACGCTGTCTGCCGTAATGTGTAAAAAGGGGATGCTGTCTGCCGTAATGTGTAAAAAGGGGGACACTGTCTGCCGTAATGTGTAAAAGGGACGCTGTCTGCCGTAATGTGTAGAAAGGGGGACTGTCTGCCGTAATGTGTAAAAGGGGCTCTACTTGGTGTAGTGGCGCTACTGTGCAGCGTAATTTGAGTATTGGAGACTACTGTGCACCATAGTATGAATTGGTATTATTTTTTGGCCACGCCTCTTCCCCATAAAGCCATGCCCCTATATATTTTCCGTGCGCCTACGGCACGTACTGCCCCTATCTTACAGGGGGGGCGCCAATGCCGTTTCTTGCACACAGCGCTAAAATGCCTAGTTACGGCACTGTATATTTGGAATACATACGGCATGTACGTCAAAATGCTAGCAGGATGGGAGCACACTGAAGCACTGCCAAAGGTTCTATTCCCACCCTATGGGTGTCGTGGACACCCACGAGTGGGAATAGCCCCTGTGAGCCGGTATTTCCGGCTGTCGGCATAGTTGGTTGTCGGGATTCTGGCATCGGTATCCTGACCGCCGGGATAGCGATAGCCGGCAAACTGATTACCTCATATTATATATGAGGTACTCAGGACATCCATGGGTGCATGTATGCTCGCTCTCCCTAACATTCTCTCTCCTCTTGCACCTCTCTTGCCGACACTCTCTTTGTTGCTCCACTCTTTCTCCCTAACACTTTCTCCTCTTGCTCCTCTCTCTCTCGCCGATGGGGGACTATGATATCCCGGCTGTCAGGATCCCAGCGCCCAGCATTCCGGCGCCGTGATCCTGACTGCCGGAAGTGGGGCGAGTGCAAAAGAGACCCTTGTGGGCTAACTGCGCTCACCACGCTGTGGGCACGGCGGCACTCTATTTATTCTCCCTCCAGGGGTGTTGTGGACACCCCAAGAGGGAGAAAAGTTGTCGGTATCCTTGCGGTCGGGATTCCGGTGCCAGTATGTTGAATGCCGGGATCCCCACAGCCGGGATATTGAATGCTTCCCCTCACCGACACCCTCTTTGTTTCTCTCTCACTCCCCTGTCTTCTGTTTCCCTAAGGGGAATTGTAGTGGCAGTGGATGGGGATGTATGGGGTCGAGGTGGGGAAGGGGGCCCGAGATATCTGCGTACTGGGTCCCAATATTTCTGTTGCCATCCGAGCCGGCACCAACGATGATCGAGCGTGGGGCCACGCATCGTTCATCATTGGTGCATACACACTGAAAGATATGAACAATATCTCATACATTAATGAATGAGATCGTTCATATCTTTCAGTGTAACCGGCCAGTGTGTAGGGCAGCTAAGATACGCCTGCAGTATAGGAACTAGACAAATCTCTTTATTATTATATTATTAGGTAAATATGTTACTGTAATGTAAACAACTTCAATCATGTCCCTAATGAATAGGGTTGCCAATGCCATAATGTCCCTTTAATCTTGGACACATATGAATTACACAGGTCCTGTGGCTGGCTAAATTCATGTATGCCTTTCACCTGGTTTTCATCAGCCACATAACCTATGTAAATCATAGGCGTCCCATATGAAAGGGATATTAGGGCAAGCTTGCTGATGAATGTCGGTGATTATTCTAAAGCAATGCTTTATTCTTCTTTACATATAAGCCATGGAGTTCACATCACTTGATTAGCTGAAGGCTGCATAAGCCTGAGGCCATATAAGAGCCCAATTTTTTGTGATTGGTTGTTTTATGACTAAGCAGTTGCTAGGTAGATCATGGTTTCCGGTTGTTTTTTCCTATAGGATCATATGGTTGTCCGTCAAGCTTTAGGGGGTTGGTCTCAGTATAGTATATAATGCAGGGTCATGTGCCTCAGACTTCCTCTTGCCATTATTGTATGGCCCAGGAAGGCTGAGTATACTGCCTCATTTTTTATATTATATTGTTTGCTTTTGTCTATCTATATTATTCCATTTGCTGCCCCCCCCCCCCTCATTTTCCCTACCTAACTCACAGTTTCTTTGGATCCTTGTGGTTGCTCTGCTCCCTGCTATGCCGCATCCACGCCGCTCCGCCTCCCTCCCGCCGCCTCATGGAGGTCGTGGGCACCCCTTGCTCCCGCTCCCGGAGTGCAGCCCCCTGCCAGCGGGGATCGTGCGGCCGGCGGCCGCTCTCCCCATGCCGCTGAGGTATGCGGCTCAGCCGGGCCGTGGTCGCGGGCGTCCCCGGCGGCCTCTGTGCGCCGGGCGGCTCCCTCGCCCGGCGTGGCGGTCTGAAGTTCATCTCCCCTTCCCTCCCCGCCGACGGCTCTGGATAGCGGCGCGGGCGGGCTGCGGTGGGGGAGGGGGGGCATCACCGCGTGGTAGAGTTACAGGATGCTCCTGTGCCCTCTGTGCATCGGGCCAGGCGGCTGCGGAGGGGCCCCTCCCTGCCGGGGGGCCTTTTTCGCCCGCATATATGGTTGGGGTGGGTAGGACAGTCCCTGCCGGGTTAAGGGGGGTGGGTATTGCAGGGACTTCCGCGGCGCAAGCCCAGCACGCATTTTCTGTGCTGGGGTCCCCGGTGGGGGATCCCACAACGAGAGCCTTTTTGCTTGGCTCCCCGTCACCCGTTGCGCAGCTTCCCGCGTCGGCATCCCCGGACGCCGGGCTCCTGCCCCCCCCCCCGGCCCGGTGGGGGCGGTGCAGCTGGTGGCGATGCAGTCGTCCATTGCTGCGGCTTTCCACCTGCCTGGCCCTCCTCTGTCGTTTGCTGCGCCTCACGGGTTTGCCGGGGGACAGTTTTTCCCCAGCGCCCTTCCCTGGCCACTTGTGCAGGCGTTTCCCGCGTCTTCCAGGGCGCCTTTCCTAGGCCTCCCGGTCCAGTCCACACCGCACTTTTCACCGTATTTTCCTAGTTCAGCCGTTGTCGTCCAACCCACGTGGTCAGTCGGTGGGCCCCGGGTTGCTGTCCCCCCCCGCCTTTGCGGGCTCGTATGCCGGGTCCTCCCCTGCTGGGGATAACCCATTGGCCCACTTTTGGCAACCGCCCCCTGCTCCTGCTCCGTTCCATCCAGTTCTGTCAGGATTTTCCGGGTCGGCCGGTCACCTTCCACCTCCCGCGTGGCGTCCGGCCTACACCATTGGTGGCGCGACGGGGGTCAGGCCTGCTTTCCCCCACGCCATTTCGTCCCCCTCCATTGGGGGTACTCTCCTGCCGCTTCCCGCTGGCCCCACTCCGCCGAGCGAATGTGCTTTGCCCCCCCTCCCGCCTGTTCTCCCCATCTTCTGTTTCTTCCGCTCAGGTGCTGGCAAGTTCCTGAACTTCGTCGCGGAGGGGTCGGAGGTCAGAGAGAGCTGCAGCCGCGGCACCGATGGGGGATGTTCCACCGCCACCGGAGTCGGGTGAAACGGATGACGCTGTTCCGGGTCCTTCAGGCGCTGGTGAGCACGCTATTATTTCCCATTGTTCTTCTAGCACTTCTTCCACCTCTTCTAGCAGTGCTTCTTCAGGTTCTCCGCGGCGCCCGCGTAAACTAGCTAGACTTATCGTGCGGCGCTTGGTTAAGGAATCGCAAAAGTTATACGGAGATGGTTCATTGCGCCAATACGGCCGTTACGTGGGGGGTTCGCAAGCGGATGCGGGAAAAAATCAGGAAGGGGAAGTACGTTGACATTTTCACCCTTACGGATGAGATGCAGCAGGCATTTGACGCAGCTAAGAAACCGGGGGGCATTGGGGAAAGTGCTTTCCGTAATTTTCACCAGTGGATGCGGGGTTTCTTGGTTTTCATGGCTTGCTACACCGAATCGCGGCCCGCAGAGTATCCCAACTTGGTTAAATACCTCTTTCTGGTGCATGACATGTACTTAAAATCCAAGGGTTCCGCTTGGTGAGATTACGACGAGAAATTCCGTCGTAATCAGGATGGTAACTCCATTCTGCCCGTGGGTTTTAAGGATGTCGAGGTGTGGTTGGAGGTTACACAGCAGGTCAAGCCCTCTCCGGATGCCGCGGTTAAAAAGCCTGCGGCGGCCGGGGTTTCGGTTTCCCGCTCCTCGGGGAAAGGCAAGTGTTTTGCCTACAACGAGGGAAAATGCACCAGGGGCGTAAATTGTCGTTTTTGCCACTCATGTAAGTTGTGGGGGCCGGTCACCGGGCCAAAGACTGCACCTCGGCGGTGAGCGGTAAGCCCTCCACTCCAGCCGAAGCCGGGGGAGTTGGTAAGTAAGGCCCCTTCCCCTATTCGGGTTCCCGAATAGCGTCGCTGGCTTAGTTTATACCCCGACAGGTCGGCAGCTTTGTTCCTTTTGGAGGGTTTTAGGCATGGTTTTCGCCTGCCCATTTCGGATTCGGTGCACGTGGTGGCGCGTCAGAATTTGAAGTCAGCTCGTGAATTCCCGCATGAGGTCCGGCGGAAAGTGGACGCGGAGATCAGCTTGGGGCGCATGTGTGGGCCCTACGCCTTTCCCCCTCTGCCCTCCTTGTGCATCTCCCCCGTGGGGGTGGTGCCCAAGAAGGCCCCGGGTAAGTTCCGCCTGATACAGCACTTGTCGCATCCTCCTGGCGTTTCGGTTAATGACTCCATTCCCGAGGCCGTGTGCAGGGTGCGTTATTAGTCTTTTGATGACGCTCTGCGCTTGGTGCGGGACTGTGGTCCGGGGGCCTGTTGGCAAAATTAGATGTTGAATCGGCTTTTTCGGCTCCTTCCCCTGCACCCGGATTCCCTGCGGTTCCTGGGTTTCAAATTGGGGGCCGAGTTTTACGTGGATCGGTGTCTATCCATGGGCTGTTCAGTCTCCTGCGCCTATTTTGAGAGATTTAGCACTTTTTTGCACTGGTGCATCCAGGACGCCTTCGGGCAACCCCAGGGTGGCCCACTACCTGGACAATTTTCTCTTTATGGGCCATGGGGGCAGTTCGGTCTGTGGCGATATTCTGTCGGTTGCCAGGTCCTTGTTTGAAAGTTTGGGGGTTCCCGTCTCACAGGACAAGTGTGAGGGCCCCTGCAGTTGTCTTAGTTATTTGGGAATTGAAATAGACATGGTGGCGGGTTGCTGTCGCCCCCCCTGAGGATAAAGTGCGTAAGCTGTTGGGTTTAAGCCACGATTGTTTGGGCAAGCGCAGGGTTCGGCTTAAGCAGGTTCAGTCTTTGCTGGGTTCTTTCAACTTTGCGTGCCGGATTATCCCCATTGGTGGGGTTTTCTGTCACAAACTTGAACGGGCCACGACGGGGACGGTCCGGCAGCATCACACCGTGTACCTTTCCCGCGAGATCAGGGATGATTTGCGGATTTGGGTTTCTTTCCTGGTGTCCTTCAACAGGGAGGTTTTGTGGCCTCCTCCTTGTTGTTCCAACAGTTGGCTCCAGTTGTTCACTGATGCCTCGGGCAGTCAGGGCTTTGGGGCATTTTTTGACGGGTCATGGTGCGTTGCTGCTTGGCCGTCCTCTTGGGTGGCACGGGGTTTCACAAAGAACCTCCTTTTGCTGGAGTTGTTCCTGATCATAGTTGCCCTGGAGTTGTGGGACATCTCGTTCCGTTGCGACAACTTGGGAGTGGTGCACGCTATCAATAATCAGCATTCTTCATCTCCCCATGGCTTTGCAGCTTTTGCGACATCTGGTGCTAGTTTGCTTGCGATGCAATATTAATTTCAGGGACCGTCACGTTCCCGGAATCGACAACGGAATTGCGGATGCGTTGTCTCGGTTCCAGTTTGATAAGTTCCGGGCGTTGGTTCCGGGAGCGGCGGCGGAGGGTTTACCGTGCCCGCCTTCTGTCTGGCAGATTGTCGAGTCGGGTTAGCTGCTCTGGCCAGGTGTGTGTTGGTTCCTTCCACGCTCAGGGCGTATGATGCGGCCTGGTGTGATTGGTCGGCCTTTCAAAGTAGGTACGGTGTGGCAGGTGAGTCCCCGGCTGACGTTTTGCTGGCCTTTGTTTGGGAACACTATCAACGGGGTAAGTCAAAAGCGGCCATGTCTTCTGCCCTTGCGAGCATTTCCTTTCACTCCCAGCTCCACGGGATGATGGACCCCACCGGGTCTTTTGTCCTTTCCAGAGCGCTTAAAG
This sequence comes from Pseudophryne corroboree, assembly GCF_028390025.1. NCBI lineage: Eukaryota > Metazoa > Chordata > Amphibia > Anura > Myobatrachidae > Pseudophryne > Pseudophryne corroboree. The sequence goes on from NC_086448.1 coordinate 299,742,991, forward strand.
GATGGGCTAGGATGTGAGCGGCGACCGCGGACTCCTGTAGACCCGTGACTTTGCAGCTGCTAACGGAGTTGCTGCGTGTGCGGCCTCAAATTGCGACCACGGAGTTCGAGGTGGCCCTATTTAGTTGTGCGTTTGCCCTAGCTTTCTTTGGGGCTTTCCGAGTGAGCGAGTTAGTGGCGTGCAGTAAGTCATCTCGTGAGTCCGGTATGCTTTACGGGAATGTGCGCCTGCAGGATGGCCTGTTGCTCTGTAGGATCGTGCGGTCCAAGACAGATCAAACAGGTCGGGGTCGCTGGGTGTCCTTGGAGGCCCGGGAGGATGTGAGGGTTTGCCCGCTGCGGCTGGCACAGGATTATCTCCGGTTGAGGCCTTCGGGTGGCGACCAGTTGCTGGTGCACGCGCACGCTGGCCCGCTGACTAAGTTCCAATTTGCTGCAGTGTTTAAGAAATGTTTGGAGGCGGGGCGGACTTTGGTACCCATTCCTTTCGGATTGGGGCAGCTACCCATGCAGCGGCTACGGGCTTATCCCCGGCGGCTATTCGGGAGCTGGGCCATTGGAAGCCTGCCTCCTATAAGTCTTATGTTCGTTTGGATAAGATTTAGGTGCGCCTGTTGCGCTAATCCAAAAACTTGTTTACTCGTCGGTTTTTGAACGCTTACCGTTCAGGAATCGAGGGTGTGAAGTGAATTTTTAAATTTTCCTCTGAGGGGGCCTAATTTCAATTGGCTGTTCTCTTAAGGTCCACGGGAGGTTTTTTTAGTTTTCTCATTCACTTGGGTTATTTAGGTTTATTGCATTTATCTAAGTTTTGTGTTCAAATTTCTGATGTTAGGGTGTTTTTTCTTTTTCAGCTGTCATTGATTTTGGGGAGCATGTGTGGCTGGTGGGCCATTCTTATATTTTTTGGGCGGCAAGGCATCCTATGGCACTTAGGGCGGCTGATGTTTTTGGGTCTAGAGAGTTGCATTGGTTAGGTGTCAGGGGCATGCTGTGGGGTGATTTGTTGCATCTCCTTTTTCACCGTGAGCACCGCTGGGGTCGCCCCAGTTGTAATGTCCTGCATTTAGGAGGTAATGATTTGGGCCGAGTTAAAGGCATCAATTTAATTTTGTCCATTAAGGCGGATTTGGTGGCGATTCGTTGTCACTGGCCAGGAGTCCGTATTGTGTGGTCTGAGATAGTTCTGCGTTTTCATTGGCGAGGTGCGGTGCATTTCTCGGCTCTAGAGAAGGCTCGCAAGAAGGTGAATTCGGCAGTGTCTCTGTTTGTTAGGGCCATCGGTGGCGTAGCTGTCAGGCATCCTTTACTTGTGCTGCGTAATAGGCAGTTCTACAAGGAGGATGGGGGTCATCTTTCTCTGGACAGAGTTCAGGTTTTCCAGGAGAATGTTTTTGGTCCTTTTGTTAGGGCTCTTTAGTATGTTCTTGTTTGCTTGTTTGGATGGCGGTGGCGGTTTGTTAAACCTTTGTGGCGGGAAGTCGCTACCAACCAGCGGTCAAACAGGCATAAGTGGTCATTGTGGGGCATCCTCTTTAGAAGGACGGCAGGTGTGTCCATCTCTTGCGGTTGGACATTTAGACGTTCCCCTGCGGGAACCGAACGTTTGCCAGAGAAAAGATTGGTGAGGCCAGCACAATGCGAGTTATGCAGGAAGGAGGCGGGGTTTTGGTAGTCCCCTCCTTGGTTTGTTGGATTTCATCTAAGTGACTAGAGCTGGTGTCTGGTAGCGACTTTTCCTTTGCCATCCTCCAATCTAAATTTAACTTCACAATCTAAATTAATTCCAATTTCAATTACAATCATAGTTTAATGAGTTGGTCAGCGATCAATAAATATCGTCTGACCTTTAACTCCAGCTACCGTGTCCGTGTCTTTATTTCAGAGTGTTTCGTTTTATTTTAATGATAAGCTAGCTTAAGAAAGGTTTATGTTAATCACAATAAAGTTATGGCCGCCTTAGATTAGCTGAAGGCTGCATAAGCCTGAGGCCATATAAGAGCCCAATTTTTTGTGATTGGTTGTTTTATGACTAAGCAGTTGCTAGGTAGATCATGGTTTCCAGTTGTTTTTTCCTATAGGATCATAGGGTTGTCCATCAAGCTTTAGGGGGTTGGTCTCAGTATAGTATATAATGCAGGGTCATGTACCTCAGACTTCCTCTTGCCATTACTGTATGCCCTCCCGCCCTCCCTGATTATTTTTATTTTCTTTTTGTTCTTGTCCTGTGCAGTTGGCTATTGACAGCCAGATTGGCGGGAAGTTGCTACCAACCAGCGGTCAAACAGGCATAAGTGGTCATTGTGGGGCACCCTCTTTAGAAGGACGGCAGGTGTGTCCTTCTCTTGCGGTTGGACATTTAGACGTTCCCCTGCGGGAACCGAACATTTGCCAGAGAAAAGAGTGGTGAGACCAGCACAATGCGGGTTATGCAGGAATGAGGCGGGGTTTTAGTAGTCCCCTCCTTGGTTTGTTGGATTTCATCTAAGTGACTGGAGCTGGTGTCTGGTAGCGACTTTTCCTTTGCCATCCTCCAATCTTAATTTAACTTTACAATCTAAATGAATTCCAATTTCAATTACAATCATAGTTTAATGAGTTGGTCAGCGATCAATAAATATCGTCTGACCTTTAACTCCAGCTACCGTGTCCGTGTCTTTATTTCAGAGTGTGTCGTTTTATTTTAGTGATAAGCTAGCTTAAGAAAGGTTTATGTTAATCACAATAAAGTTATGGGCGCCTTATATTTATAATGAACAGCAAACACAATTAGTTTCCAATTAATAACAAGCCTTTGTTGTTTTTACAGTAACAGCTTTCTATCCGCAGAAGAGAAAGGTAGGCAATTTAAATGCTCTGTGACTCCAAGCAGGCTATGACTTAAGACAAATGTTTTAATAAGGCAAAAACAAGCAATGATTAGTTATAAGGAGAATTCTTGGTTTTCTCTGAGAAACTAGCAAGTATTGCCTCTTTCTTCTGTTCTAATGGATTAGGTTTTCAAATCTCCCTTATTACATTCTGTACTTCTGATAAAGCCACGGTGCAGCACAATTCTTTTCAATTTATAAAGAGACATTTATTACAAAGGATATGGCTTGTTCTAAAGGCTCAAATCAGCAGCAAGTTACTTCTATTACATAAACTGAAAGAAGATTCTTCTCTGTTTGACTACAGGGCATTAATAGCTGGGTTCAAAATTGCATTTCCTAAGCTAGGTGATGCCCGCCAATAGGAGATCGTTTTTCATGTGCTTCATAAATTGTACATTTATATTAGTTGGGAACGGAGTCTAAATAAGCAAAATATTTTACTGTCTTGGATATGTTTTGTGTAAATATCTCATGTACATTGATTGATCTTGTGCATAAATGCAGTGATCACTAGTTATTTTTCTAATGATTATAGCATTCTGCATCATTCATAAGCCTATGTATTACATTTCTGTAATTATAATTCACACATTGCCATATTTGTTATCCAAACACACTTTCTATTATTACATACATTTGGTGTTTTTATTTATTTCTCCCATTACTGAGAGATGATCAAGTGTCCCTTAAAGTGTTACCTTGATCTAACAGAGAGAAGCCATTTTTTGGGTCTAACTGATTCTTAGTGGTATATAGTCTTCACAGAAATCTAGAGGGCAAGAAAGAAAAGAACCTTTTTATGATCTGAATAAACAGTCGAGAGCTAAGCAGAAAAAAAGCAACAAAAGGTGCGGTACATGGTATAATGAATAGTAGTCCATGTACAAATCAACAGTATTTCTGATCTATTATATTAAAATTAATTTTTTAATAATATGAAAGTCTATATGGTATATGCAGAGGCGTCACTCACCTCTTTTACACCCGGTGCGGCCGCGGCAGCGAAAGGGGTGTGGCCTTGTGGGAGGGTCCGTGGCTAAGAAAATGCTCCTCTGGGGGCGTGGCTTCACGGAGGGTGTGTGGCTTCGCGCCCCGACCTGCATTTTCGTCACTCCGGGGGTCCGGGAAGTACGGGCTGCCCCTGGAGACTAGCGTGTCTCTGTAGCCTTCTCCTACACAGTGACAGAAGCCGGGTTGCTGCACGTAATGTTACAGTGCAGCACCTGACTCCTGTCACTGAACAGGAGCTGGCACTTTGGTGTCACCCCTTGCCGGGTGACACCTGGGTGCAGGCCGCACCCACCTTGTGACGCCAGTGAGTATATGTGTGGTCTAGAGGAAACAAAATATCTTCTGCATAATAATATATACAGTAATGGCATGTGTGGAGCTAGGGGTGAGGGTGTGCCTAGGCATAACAGGGACAGCCCCTCCCACCCCTTGCCTAATTTTATTAATTTAATTGATTGATTATACAGTAAGCCCTCATTTGATGATAGCCAATTTAATAGAGTAATAAAAAAGCCATTATGACATTTGTTTGTTTTTAATTACTGTAAGTAGGACAGCTTAGAGGGGCAGTATGTGCATGCCCCCCCCCCCCCCATTTACAGTCATTTCAAGATGGCATAGGGTACAGTACAGTAGAAATAGTTTGCAGTTACTGGTACATTTTGGGCTGACAGTACCAACACAGGCATCCAAGTGCTGCCCCCCAACAAGTGCCCCCCCCCCCCCTCCAGGCAAGTGCCTCACATGCCTAATGGAAAATTCACCACTGAGTAATGGTAGGACAATCTGTTCTGGCCCTCAAGACAAACATACTGTCGTAAGATGTTCCTCACTGTCGCAAACAACTGCAGAGAAAGTAACACAAAATGGAGTTATTCATGGGACAGGGGGGTGTCTATTATGAAAAGCAAAGGTATTACTCCACAGGGTAGTAAGGCAATTCTGTAACTTCGAAACTAACAGACACAAGTGTCTTACTGATTAGCAAAAATATATGTTTAGATCTACTTTGAATGTAGATATATCCTGTATGTATATATCAGTGGTTCTCAAACTGTGTGCCGTGGCACCCTGGGGTGCCGCTGGACATCTGCAGGGGTGCATCAGGTTGGTGGTCCAGGTGGACAATAAATGGTCACATTTATTGTCAATGTGATAGGCAAAACCGGTGCTTGTGGCTGCCAATCATAAAATATGTGGCCAAACAGAAACAAATCTTGTTCTTCACAACATAATTGAACCTAAGGATGATATATTTACATAATTTGCTTAATTATATATTTTTTTTCCCCTAAATTTCTCAATAAGAAACTCTTAGCCTATGGGTGCTATGAAAAAAATTCTTATACTCTAGGGCGCCATGAGTCAAAAAAGTTTGGGAACCACTGGTATATATAACTGAAAGTAATCATTTTGTATAAACCCAACTATAATATGGAAAGTACATTCACATGCTTTGAAAATTATGTATGTACAGTAACACACAAACATGCTCAGAACTGTGATCCATGTTCTACTGCTTATTAAAACACTTCAAAGTGCTATTTCAGATGTTATCTTTCAAAGTTTCCATAGAGCAGTTTATAAGCTTGATGACACATGATAGTGTGACAGTATTGTTGTTCCATTTGTTACCGAAGAGAACAGTTTAATATCACTTTAGCAGAAGTTGACTCATAGTAATGACATTGTCATTTTGGTACTTGAAAAATAGCCATGGAAGAAGCGACTCTCTGTATTTAAATAATGAAAACTATCTCAAAGTCAGTGCAATGGCTTCCAATGATAAATACTGGATTCTTACTTTCTCTGTGTATGGTTCTATTAGGCTTAAATATAACCTTTATTATCCACTTTTATATAAGAAACGATTTATGTCATTTATATTTTAAAAAGAAAGCCATTAAATTCTAAATGGTCGATTCAGTAATATCAAGCACTAAGTGACTATGTTGTCCTGAATATTTTGGACAACATTGACAATTTTTTCCTCCAGATTTTCCCCTGCTATTTCGCTGAAAAAACTTCTCAGGAACAGAGTTTGCATCAACCGCTGTCCCTGCAGAGATCCCTGCTAGAAATCTTTTTGTGTGTCCACATGCGCCACCCCCGATGGCATATATGGATAGGGTATTTATTTATATGTACAATAACTATATATGAAGACAATTTATTCCGGCACTCTGGTTATGCAGTTGCTGGCTCTGGTGCCATCCTCTGGGGTGCAATCCCCGGTAGCATAAATGTCCAGAGACTTATACTGAAAAGTATTCGGAAATACCCCGTAGCATGTGCTTTACTGTAAAGCACACCCTATGGGGTATTTACGCATGCTTTTCAGTATAAGTCTCTGAGTGCCACCTGTTTGTTACATTGGACATTTCTACACTACACACACACACATATATAAATATATATATATATATATATATATATATATATCAGATATAGACAGAAAAAGCACTAATTAATTCTCTGGAATCACAATAATGTAAAAAAACACAAATCTGCTTGTGAAATCAAATACACTTAAATGCTGGAAAGTCACTAGATCCTCCTCATATTTTAAAGGACCGCTGCTCCCCTTAAACCGATCCGAATTCCCACGGATGTAATAGATCTGTTAAAAAAGCATATACTGTATAGGGGGGCGCTCCATAGTGCATAAAAGTATTTTAATAAAATCACATAAAAATTGTACACGGTAAGAATCAACTCGTACCAACAGGCAACCAGTGTGGGCTGGTTACCGCATGATTCCACAATATAATCTCCCGGCACTAGCTGGAAACGAAAGCTCGGCTGGATTGGAGTCCTCACCCCGCCGTTAGTCACTATCGCTGGAGAGCCGCGAGTAGGATCACACCCGCCGTTGGCTTCAGGATTCAACAGCCCCGGGGAACATTACCGTCAGTGGACTCCGCCTTTGAAGACCAATGGCGGGGTGAGGACTCCAATCCAGCCGAGCGGCTTTCGTTTGTGCATAAACATTTTTTTTTTATAAACATTCAAGGTACTGCTATTAAAATGGTAATGAGAGAGCCCATACCAAATTGTAACCAGTGTGGGCTGGCTACCACATGATATATTACAAATTCCCACTGGCAAACCAGGACCTTCACACTGGGTTACGAACACCGCTGAAGTCCATTGACGAAACCGGTCAGGGCAGAGTTCTGTGAAGCTACCATCCCTGGCTTCTGAGTATCCTGGCTTCAGCAGTGTTCTTTAGGGTAATGCCATACCCAACCACGAAAATGAAAAGCTTTTCATCAATTGATGAATTGCATTAAGTCTCAGTCCCTATAGTGATCTATGGGGACAGAGGAAAGAAGCACTTAATAGGTGAGGACTGGAGAAATCTCTGATTTCTGCAGTGTTAAATTTACGATAACCAAATCACCAGTGAAAGGAATATTTTCAACTTCATAATAATAAATCTCTAAGTCCATACAAAATAAAGGCAATTAATATGGCCACATAGCTATTATAAGAATAATTAGCAATAAATATATATTTTTTTACAAGTTGTTCCCCTGCAAAATAGCATATTCACAGAAACATTTGATTCGTACAAAGTCTCACAGTACTTTTTCTCTACTCTTGTCTTACAGTATGCCTGATCATTTATTGCAGGTTTGCACATTATGCAGCCATCCAGCTGTTGTGGAACTACACATGCCAGCATGCCCTACTCCAGTTTTGCTATAAGGTAATTAAAAAACTGTAGCAGAGCATCCTGAGTTTTATAAACACCCCTGGTTTACTGGATACAGTGGCTGATAGAATATTTATATCACTGGAGCTTCTCCATCTTTCAAGGACAGGGTATATATACAGCATATCCAGTGCCGAATCTAGACCTTGTCGCACCCAGGGCGAAAAAATAGGGGCTTGGCTTCATGGAGAAGGGGCGTGGTCAGTTATGCCCCCTGTAGCTGTGCCCTCAGTAGTTGTGCCCCCAGTACTGTGCACCCTGTAGCTGTGCCCTCAGTAGTTGTGCCCCCAGTACTGTGCCTCCTGTAGCTGTGCCCACAGCAGTATTGCCCCCAGTACTGTTCCCCCTGTAGAGTTGTGCCCCCTAGTTGCGCCGCTTACAAAAAAAATAATAATACTTACAATCCCCGCTCCTGTTTCCCAACCGCTGCTGCCCTCCATTTCCGGCCGCCGGCGACACTGTTCGGCTCTATGGGAGAGACATCATGACGTCTCTCCCATAGCACCGCATAGACACTAGTGGTCAATTATGACCTCTAGCGTCTATGTGCCGCTCCCACAATGTAGTGCAGTGTGCGATGACTTCATCACGCACTGCACAGCACCGCATCTACACAGCACCGGGCAGCATCTGTAGCGGATCTTGCCACGGCGGCGGCGCCCTCTGGACGGCGTCACCCCAGGCAAAAATCCTGCTTGCACGTAGCAAGATCCGCTACTGAGTATACCTCCCAACATTTGGCAGGCAGAATACGTGCACCAAAGGCGCGTGCACACCTGACAGTGAGCATGGCCTTGTGGTTATTTGGGCATGTCCTCACGGCATCCCTCGTTTCGCCACTCAGGGGGCATGCCCATCATTCCCTGAGTTGCTGGGCTGCCCCCAGAGACCATCTCCTCATTGTTTAGATCACACAGGACATTTATGAGGTATGTATACAGTATACAGTCTACTGTCTCTACTATCCATACAACCTAGTGAGTGGCACAAATTTAATTTGGTGCAATTAGGAACTACATATTTTCCCATAGGTTAGTGCATCACTTTGTAAAAGAAATTATGTGTTCAGCAGCTATAACATTTGCAAAATAAGCTGCTTACATTTTATTGAGCATTTCATCTCATATTTGATATGTGAAGGATTGTAATTACAGAGCTTAATTATTTGTAATTAAGCATAACAAATGTCCCTGTAGAGAACTACAACTACTGTATGTGCTCCTTTCTCATTATAAAACGAAGCATTGATCCTTTGGACAAGAAGGGCAGCTGAGCACCAGTCATATACAATTAACCATTTTCCATACTCAACTTGCCACACTACAATAGGTTTTCATTAAGTGGGCAAGTTTATTACTCTTGTGATTCATTACTGTACTTTATCTGTGCATCACCTCAGAGAAGAGCTTACAGTAGCTACTGTTCCTCCAGGTAATTACCCCAAACACACAGGCTCTGGAGAACATCGACCACCACAGCTGTTAGCCAGAACCAAGTGCTTCCATTTCCTGCCCGGCAGTGACTGCTTATATATAAACTGGGCAGACAGAAGGAGCAGCAGTGAATGTAATTAATTTGTGAACTAATTACATTTCTTCTGCATCTGCTACTGTACCTTGCGCCTTCATCAGACAGCCGTCACCACAGGGAAGGTTATATTTACAGACATGATGAATCAGAAGGGGAGTTGGAGGTTCACATGGCCTTATCCATAGTCATTAAGTATGTGATACTCTTTGGCTAAATTGCTAATGGTATATTCAGATATTTCCAAGGTTCCCAAAAAAATATAGTAGAATGTATTTTGCTTCTAAAAGAACCTTAAGGCACGGTATATGCAGAAGAGATATGGTGAAATGCCTTGTGCTTTATTTAGGTCTTGTTACTGAATACTTTGCCTTTTGACTGTATGGACTCATTAGCAACATTATCTTTTAACATTCAGTAATTTCGTTCAGAATTATTAAACCTTACACAGTCAGATGCATACACACGACACTTATATCCACTTATCTAAAATAAAGACACGGACAACTGAATAATGGCATGAAAGGGGTAGGCTTTTTTATTTTCATTTTAGAATCTAACCCTTAATAAAAGGTCCCTCCTCTAAACTAAGGTGGCGGGGAGAAGAACGGATAAAAATTGTGAGTAACAAAATATGACAAATTAAGTATATGAAAAATGTAAAAAATAAAATATAAAACATGATGGCCAAGGATCGGCATTCTGCCACTATCCTTGACAAACCTGAAAAATGCAATCAAGAACACATTCTACTACTGGGCCAACTGCCCCCCATGGTTAGGAATCGACCTCCTGCCATTATCCCTAAACATGATACAACTCACAAAGGCAAAGCTGATCACTCCACCCCTGCGGGAATAAAAAATGGGCCACCTGCCCCATAATCAATCAAAATGAGATGACAGTTAATCACAAAGTGGCATATGGGCCCACCTGGATGGGTGATGCCCATATTCTCAATCTGATAGCCATGCCTAGCCACTTATATGACTAAACTGTCCCTCAACAAATACCATTAATGAAAATTAACCACATAAACCATTCTGAACTGGCCACCAAGAAGGCCAACACAACAAACAACGTAACAACCCAGGGAGGGAGGGCAACAAATCAAACTGGAAAGAGAAAGAACTTTCCAGATTGCCAGCTAAATGCAGGTTGCCACACCCCTCAACCTGCAACAAAATTATAATCAAAATTATAATAACAAACCCAGCGTTCCTCCCCTAAAAAACTCCACCCCTAGCTGCCTGTGGTATAGAGTGACATGCTACATGCTCACAGGGCTGGATTAAGCCTTGGGGTGCATGGGGCACATAGGACAGGGGGGGCCCTGGTGGAGGGAGAGGGTGTATATTAGATTGTGCATACCTCTTAACATGACCCATTCTGGGACGGACAAAATGCTCTCTGCCTGAACTTCCCTTTTAATGCATGATTGGCATAACATGTGTTGAACTATTTCATTGATAAAAAAAAGTATTTCAACAAAGATTACAATCAAAAAATTAAGTGGGAAGTCCAGGTGGAGAGCATTTTGTCCCTCCTGGAATGGGTCAAGGGAGGTATGGATTGTGTATATTAAATATAAACCAATGGTGTATATTAGATTTAAACTAATAGATTAATAAGGCCTGGGTACTGTTTATATATATAAAATATAATATTGTAAATGTACATATCTCTCAATTAATCAGTACTTTGTATTACATGCAACCTGTACACACTATTATGATGGTTTCATAAGAAATTATACATTATTTTCACACTTATTAGGTGAAATTTGACTAAAATTAACTAGAATTAAAGCATTTATTGCCGTCATTCCTTGAAACATGGAATAGAATAGCCCGTAGCCAAAGTGAATATTAGAATGTTAATAATAGCACAAAGTAAATACATGACAGTGACACCAGGGACGTGCAGTCAGGGGAGGCAGGGGAGGCAGTGCCCCCCTGTCATTAATGACTCAAATAATACAAACAAGATACTTATGACACAGATTTTGTGTCATAAGTATATTTGTATTATTTTAATAATTTTTATCCTGTAAAAATCTGTGTTACGGAGGCACCGCTGTCGGTGCCTCACGCTGACAATGTAAAATGGCCGGAAGCGGGGGGCGGGGCCAAGCAGCAGGGAGTAAAATCCCATTGAAAAAAAGCACTATAAGCGACACTGGTATAAGTGCCGCTTTGACAGGGGCGTGCTTTCAGCCCATATGAAAGCACGCCCCTGTCACTGTGGAGGAGATGATTGGGCAGCGGCGGATTTGGGAGTGTGCAGTGCTACGCTGAGCTCCCGGTCCCCAGCCATGCAGACAAGCTCTGTGTGAGAGCTTGCTCTGCCTGTATGTGACGCTGCCTGGGGCACTGGGAGCTAAGCTCCCGGACCTCAGCACCCTGCACTGATCAGGGAGCGGGTAGCCCGATCCCCCTGTGTGCCGCACACTCGGCCCGCCACGGACCCTGCACTGATCAGGGAGCGGGTAACCCGATCCCCCTGTGTGCCGCACACTCGGCCTGCCGCAGACCCGTCCTCCTCCCGCCTTCTGATTTCAATAATGGACGTGGACGCAGAGTGGACGCAGCCTCATTGAATGTAAGGACAAAAGTGTGGACAAAATAAAAACAAAAAACTTGCTTAATTAATAATAAGTTTACTAAATTGTGATTAAGATTAATACACTTAAAATAATCAGTTATACCAATTATTCAGACATATGTTTAAACATATGTCTGAATAATTGGTATAACTGATTATTTTAAGTGTATTAATCTTAATCACAATTTAGTAAACTTATTAATTAAGCAAGTTTCTCCATTTTATTTATTGATTGAAATTAAAACACACAATTATACAGATTTAAAGTGTCCACACTATTGTTGGTACATTCACCGCACCAGGGGTTAACACTGGGTAGTGCTGCCTTGTGCTGCTGGGGCTCCCTGCATGGAACCCCTGACAATGAGCATGAAAGCAACTAGCATGAAACCGCTGGCAACGAGCATGGAACCCAGTACATGAAACCATTGGCAACGATCATGAGACCCCTGGCAATGAGCAGGTAATTTAAAAATAATTAGAGGCCTTACTGTGGCATAATTTGTATAGGACATTATTGTGTGAGGAGCATAAAATGGTATCTGGCATAACTGTATGTGGCATAATGTGTAATAGGCATTACGGTGTGTGGAATAATGTGGAATGGGCATTACGGTGTGTGGAATAATGTGGAATGGGCATTACGGTGTGTGGAATAATGTGGAATGGGCATTACGGTGTGTAGAATAATGTGGAATGGGCATTGTGGTGTGTGGAATAATGTGGAATGGGCATTATGGTGTGTGGAATAATGTGGAGTGGGCATTATGGTGTTTGGAATAATGTGGAATGGGCATTAAGGTGTGTGACATAATGTGTAAAAGGCATTACTATAAGGAGCAAAAATGACAAATAATGTAAAGGGCATGATTAGTTTTTTCCCCTGTGTTTTATTTTTCCTGTGTTGTATAGGGAGCTCTACCTTGCGTAATGTGTATAAGGGGTACTACTGTGTGGTGTATTGTGACTGACAGACACTACTGTGGGGTGTAATTTGAATTGGTACTATTCTGTGTCCACGACCCTTCCCCATGAAGCCATGCCCCTGTCACCCACTGCTGCCACCCTCTCCTTAGCGTCACCCTTTCCCTGGTGTCCCACTCTTCCTGTCACCCTCTCCCTTGCGTCACCCACTCCCTGTCACCAACAGCTGTCACCCTCTCTCTGGTGTCACGCTCTCCCTGTCACCCACTGCTGGCTATTTTGTTGTCCAGGACTTCCATTAACTTAATAGTGCCACACCCACGGTGCTATTAAGTTAATGGAAGCCTTGGACAACAAAATTGCATTCATGTTCTCCTTCCACTCCCTCCCCAGTCCCAAACACAATTTTTTTCCCTATAAAAATTTACAATATATTAGCCGCCTGCTCATCACATGTTTGATAAGCAGGCAGGCTGCGGGCATTGGCGGCGGTGGCGGCATCGGACTGAGATGCGAATTAGTGGTGGAGGGTCTTGGTAGTTGATGGTGGGCGAGTTTGTAAGCCATTGGCGGTGGAGGGGGTAGTGGGCATCGGCTCAGGGGCAGAAGCGGGCATTGGCTCAGCGGCGGTAGGGGTCATCGGCGGGATTCGGTGGACATTATGGCTGCAGTGCCTCACCAGCCACTGACCTCACCGCACGCCACTGCATGACACTCCTCTCACACTGTGAAACTTTTCTGCCAAATATTTTTTTTAACAGCCACACTGACACTACACTGTGCCCGGGAGTTTTTATTTGTTGTTTTAATTCTATGTAGCTTCAAAATGCATTTGACAAAATATGAGCAAATTTGTTTGCAAAGTTTAACTCTTGCTCATCTGCTTGTTTATTTGCAAATCAGATCACTGGGAATTTTAATATGTATTTCCCCACAATATAGACTAGTGATGCCTCCATTATTTACATAACAGTGTTCTGCTTTAACAACAGAAAGCAAAGCACCCTCCTAAGACATTTTCGCAATGGATGTCAATGGTCCCCAGTATAAGCACAGGGGTGCTGAGACAGCAGCATGCATTTACTAAGTGCGCATTATGGTTGAAACTATACACTAATCCAGTGGTTCTCAACCGTGGTCCTCAAGTACCCCCAACAGTTCATGTTTTCCAGGTCTCCTCACAGGATTGCAAGTGAAATAATTTGCTCCACCTGTGGGTCTTTTAAATGTGTCAGTGAGTACTGAATACACCTGTGCACCAGCTAGATGACCTGGAAAACATGAACTTTTGGGGGTACTTGAGGACCGAAGATGAGAACCACTGCACTAAACCACTGCAGGTAATGAAACTCTTGCATTTACTATTTAACTCATAGGTCTGCAAACTCTGTCCTCATTACCCCACACGGTGCATGTTTTGCAGGTAACCCAGCAGGTGCACCAGTTTATTAATTACTCACAGACACATTTTAAAAGGTCCGCAGGTGGAGTTAATTATTTAACTTGTGATTCTGTGAGGAGACCTGCAAAACATGCGCTGTGTGAGGTAATGAGGACCGAGTTTGCAGACCAATAATCTAACTTGTGCAAGACAGATTAGAAGTGAATTGATTCTTGGTTGCTGTGGTTTACTGCAAATTTGGTACATCAATGTAATATTAGTATATAAGCCCTATATTATTATTATTATTATTAATAATTATAAATATTGTGAATAGATAAGGTGCCACGATGCTCCATTGTATTGGACAGTGGGAAAAACAGGATCTGCATAGAGCTATACATGGTAGACAAAGCATTGGCACTGAAAGGAGCATAGGGCCTAATTCAGACCTGATCATAGATGTGCTAAATTTAGCACAACTATGATCAGTCACACAGACATAGGGAGGGATGCCCAGCACAGGGCTAGTCCGCCCCGCATGTCAGGCTCGACCCCCCCGCAGAATTACAAAAGCATCGCACAGCAGCAATGCTTTTGTACTGGAAGAGTAGCTCCCTGCCAGTGCAGCTCCTGCGCGCTGGCAGGGAGCTACTCGGCGCTGCTCGGGTTGCAGCGGCTGTGCATGCGCAGTTCAGACCTAATTGCTGCTGTGCGAAAAAGCACAGCAGCGATCAGGTCTGAATTAGCCAAATAGAGAGTCAGACCAGTAAGTAAGAGCACTGTGAGTGATGATGCAGAGAAGGGTGTGGCATTGAAAGGAGCATATAGAGTCAGACCAGTAATACCTCGTTCACACTGCCATCAAAAATCCGGGTTATTGCATATAAACGCGCAGTAATATGGGTTTATGTGCAGTGTGAACGGGGTCCAGGACAAATTCCCGGGTCGCCTGACCCGGTATTTCAACCCGGGAATAAAGAAGGGTTATTCCCGGGTAAATACCGGGTCAGGTGCAGTGTGAACAGTGTACCCGGGACGATGCGATCCGGGACCCTACCACACTATAGGAACAGGCGGTGCTTGTAGATCATCTGATCTCCAAGCGCCGCCCCCGCATGTGACCCGGTGACGTCATCAACACAGCAATATGCCGTGTCGGGGCCGCCAGTCTGAACGGGGTATCAAGCGGGTTGCACCTGGGAAGGTCTTGTGCACGATTCCTGGGTGCAACCCGCCATTTGACAGTGTGAACACGGTATAAGTAAGAGCACTGTGAGTAATGATGCAGAGAATGGTGTGACATTGGAAGGAGCATATAGAGGCAGGCCAGTAAGTAACAGCACTAATAGTAGTGTATGTTGGTTGAAGGAGCTGGCATAGGGCCCAATTCAGACCTGTTTGCTGTTGTGCGAAATCGCTGTTGTGTGAAATCAAATAGCGCTGATTATTGAATGACTGCGCATGCATAAACACTGCAATGCGCAGGCGCATCGCCAAACATCGACAGGATGGTGCAAAAATTTCGGTTGCACGGGCATTCCAAAGGTGATTGGCAGGAAGCGGGTATTTGTGGGTGGTAACTGCCGTTTTCTGGGAGTGTCAGGAAAAACACAGGCGTTCCCAAACGTTTTCTGGTGTGTGATGTCACCTCCAGACCCGAACAGCTTGATTCTATCGAACTGTAGGAGTAAGTCCTGGGCTACGCACAGACTGGAAAAATCTTTTGATGGTGACTGTGTTGCGAATGGATTTGCAGCTGTCCGCTGTCTGTTGGAATTTTCACACGCCGTACACATGCATTTGCACACTTGCACGGGGTGGGTTTTCCCTCTTTATGGGCGGTGGCTATCAGATCGCAAACGTCTGCAAAAACACACAGCAGTGATCAGGTCTGAATCGCGCCCCTAGTGAGGCCGACTAGTAAGGGCATAGGGAGTGATGATGCTAAGGAATATGTGGAAGTAGCACTCCTACATTGTCGACACTGCCGAACCCCTGCACTGAGGACTCTGCCAGCACTGCTGCACTGAGGACACCTCCAGCACTCCCACATTGCCAACACTGCTGGCACCCCATGCACTGAGGACACTACTGGCACTCCTGCATAGAGATGTGCACTTGAAATTTTTCGGGTTTTGTGTTTTGGTTTTGGGTTCGGTTCCGCGGCCGTGTTTTGGGTTCGACCGCGTTTTGGCAAAACCTCACCGAATTTTTTTTGTCGGATTCGGGTGTGTTTTGGATTCGGATGTTTTTTTCAAAAAACACTAAAAAACAGCTTAAATCATAGAATTTGGGGGTCATTTTGATCCCAAAGTATTATTAACCTCAAAAACCATAATTTCCACTCATTTTCAGTCTATTTTGAATACCTCACACCTCACAATATTATTTTTAGTCCTAAAATTTGCACCGAGGTCGCTGGATGACTAAGCTAAGCGACCCTAGTGGCCGACACAAACACCGGGCCCATCTAGGAGTGGCACTGCAGTGTCACGCAGGATGGCCCTTCCAAAAAACACTCCCCAAACAGCACATGACGCAAAGAAAAAAAGAGGCGCAATGAGGTAGCTGTGTGAGTAAGATAAGCGACCCTAGTGGCCGACACAAACACCGGGCCCATCTAGGAGTGGCACTGCAGTGTCACGCAGGATGGCCCTTCCAAAAAACACTCCCCAAACAGCACATGACGCAAAGAAAAAAAGAGGCGCAATGAGGTAGCTGTGTGAGTAAGATAAGCGACCCTAGTGGCCGACACAAACACCGGGCCCATCTAGGAGTGGCACTGCAGTGTCACGCAGGATGGCCCTTCCAAAAAACACTCCCCAAACAGCACATGACGCAAAGAAAAAAAGAGGCGCAATGAGGTAGCTGTGTGAGTAAGATAAGCGACCCTAGTGGCCGACACAAACACCGGGCCCATCTAGGAGTGGCACTGCAGTGTCACGCAGGATGGCCCTTCCAAAAAACACTCCCCAAACAGCACATGACGCAAAGAAAAAAAGAGGCGCAATGAGGTAGCTGTGTGAGTAAGATAAGCGACCCTAGTGGCCGACACAAACACCTGGCCCATCTAGGAGTGGCACTGCAGTGTCACGCAGGATGGCCCTTCCAAAAAACACTCCCCAAACAGCACATGACGCAAAGAAAAATGAAAGAAAAAAGAGGTGCAAGATGGAATTGTCCTTGGGCCCTCCCACCCACCCTTATGTTGTATAAACAGGACATGCACACTTTAACCAACCCATCATTTCAGTGACAGGGTCTGCCACACGACTGTGACTGAAATGACGGGTTGGTTTGGACCCCCACCAAAAAAGAAGCAATTAATCTCTCCTTGCACAAACTGGCTCTACAGAGGCAAGATGTCCACCTCATCATCATTCTCCGATATATCACCGTGTACATCCCCCTCCTCACAGATTATCAATTCATCCCCACTGGAATCCACCATCTCAGCTCCCTGTGTACTTTGTGGAGGCAATTGCTGCTGGTCAATGTCTCCACGGAGGAATTGATTATAATTCATTTTAATGAACATCATCTTCTCCACATTTTCTGGAAGTAACCTCGTACGCCAATTGCTGACAAGGTGAGCGGCGGCACTAAACACTCTTTCGAAGTACACACTTGTGGGAGGGCAACTTAGGTAGAATAAAGCCAGTTTGTGCAAGGGCCTCCAAATTGCCTCTTTTTCCTGCCAGTATAAGTACGGACTGTGTGACGTGCCAATGTAAACAATGGAGATGGATGGATACTAGTATACTTATGGATGGACGAGCGACTGCCGACACAGAGGTAGCTACAGCCATGGACTACCGTACTGTGTCTGCTGCTAATATAGACTGGATGATAATGAGATGAAATCAATATATATATATATAATATCACTAGTACTGCAGCCGGACAGGTATATATATTTATTATGTAATGACTGATGACGGAACTGCTGGACACTGTCAGCTCAGCAGCACCGCAGACTGCTACAGTAAGCTACTATAGTAGTATGTATAAAGAAGAAAGAAAAAAAAAAACCACGGGTAGGTGGTATACAATTATGGATGGACGAGCGACTGCCGACACAGAGGTAGCTACAGCCGTGGACTACCGTACTGTGTCTGCTGCTAATATAGACTGGATGATAATGAGATGAAATCAATATATATATATATATAATATCACACTAGTACTGCAGCCGGACAGGTAGATATATTTATTATGTAATGACTGATGACGGACCTGCTGGACACTGTCAGCTCAGCAGCACCGCAGACTGCTACAGTAAGCTACTATAGTAGTATGTATAAAGAAGAAGAAAGAAAAAAAAAAAAAAACGGGTAGGTGGTTTACAATATTATATATATATTATATACAATTATATATATATATATATATATATATATTAAACTGGTGGTGATTATTAAACTGGTGGTCAGGTCACTGGTCACACTATCAGCAACTTGCAAGTAGTACTCCTAAGCAGACAATCACAATATATATTATACTGGTGGTCAGTGTGGTCACAATGGCAGTGTGGCACTCTGGCAGCAAAAGTGTGCACTGTACGTTATATGTACTCCTGAGTCCTGCTCTCAGACTCTAACTGCTCCCCACTGTCAGTGTCTCCCCCACAAGTCAGATATACATTATACAGTCACACTATCTATCTATCTATCACTTCAGCAAGTAGTAGTACTCCTCCTAATGCTCCCCAAAATTACTACTGTGTCTCTCTCTACTCTAGTCTCACTCTCTTCTCTATAAACGGAGAGGACGCCAGCCACGTCCTCTCCCTATGAATCTCAATGCACGTGTGAAAATGGCGGCGACGCGCGGCTCCTTATATAGAATCCGAGTCTCGCGATAGAATCCGAGCCTCGCGAGAATCCGACAGCGGGATGATGACGTTCGGGCGCGCTCGGGTTAACCGAGCAAGGCGGGAAGATCCGAGTCGCTCGGCCCCGTGTAAAAAAAATTAAGTTCGGGCGGGTTCGGATTCCGAGGAACCGAACCCGCTCATCTCTACTCCTGCACTGAGGATACCTCCGGCACTCCCGTATTGCCAACACTGCTGGCACACCTGCACTGGGGACAGCTCTGGCACTCCCGCATTGCTGACACTGCCGGCACTCCTGCACTGAGGACACCTCTGGCATTTCGCAATTGCAGACACTGCAGGTACCACGGCACTGAGGACACTGCCGGCACCACCGCACTGAGGACACTGCCGGCAGCACCGCACTGAGGACACTGCAGGCACCACCACACTGAGGACACTGCAGGCACCCCTGCACTGCTGACACTGCCGTCACCACAGCTCTGAGGACACTGCTGGCACCCCTGCACTGCTGACATTGTCGGCACCACCGCATTGAGGACACTGCTGGCACCCTTGCACTGCTGGCACTGCTGGCACCACTGCACTGAGGACACCGCTGGCACCCCTGCACTACCGACACTGTCAGCACCACCGCACTGAGGACACCACTGACACCCTTGCACTGCTGACACCACCGCACTGAGGACACCGCTGGCACCCTTGCACTGCTGACACTGCCGGCACCACCGCACTGAGGACACTCCTGGCACTCTTGCACTGCTGACACTGCCTGCACTACCACACTGAGAACACCGCTGGCACCCTTATACTGCTGACAATGCTGTCAGCACCGCACTGAGCACACCGCTGGCAACCCTGCACTACCGACACTGCCAGCACCACCACATTGAGGACACCGCTGGCACCCTGCACTGCCGACACTGCCGGTAACACCACACTGAGGACACCGCTGACACTCCTGCACTGCCAACACTACCGCTCTAAAAACACCACTGGCACCCCTGCACTGCTGGCACCACCACACTGAAGACACCGCTGACAACCATGCACTGAGTACCCTCTGTCACAGTAAGGACACTATTGGTGTATCTATCCTGCATTGTATCTGACCTGCACTGTAACCCATGCTGTATCCGACCCACACTGTATCCGACCCACATTGTATTTGACCTGCACTGAAACCTGTGCTGTATCTGACCTACACTGCATCCGACCCGCATTGTAATTGACCCGCACTGTATCCAACCCACACTGTATTTGACCTGTGCTGTATCCAACCCACACTGCATCTGACCTGCGCTGTATCCAACCCACACTGTATTTGACCTGCGCTGTATCCAATCCACACTGTATCCAACCCATGCTGTATCCGACCTGCACTGTATCCAACCCACACTGTGCCCGACCTGTGCTGTATCCAACCCACACTGTATTTGATCCGCACTGTAACCTGCACTTTATTCAGCCCACGCTGTATCTGACCCACACTATATATAACTCACAGTGTATGCGACCTGTACTTTATCTTACCTGCATTGTATCCAACGCGCACTGTATCTGACCTTGCACTGTAGCCAACCTTCACAGCATCCGACATGCACTTTATCCAACCTGCACTGTAGCCTACACTGTTAGCAACCCACACTCTGAACTGCCCTGTATCCGACCCAAACTGTATCCCGCACTGTATCCAACCTGCGCTGTATCTCACACTGTATCTGACCTTGCACTGTAGCCAATGCACGTTATATCCAACTCGCTCTCTGACCTGCACTGTATCCAACTTGCATTGTAGCCTACACTGTATCCAACCCACACTCTGAACTGCACTGTATCCAACCCGAACTGTATCCTGCACTGTATCCAACCTGCACTGTATCCGACCTTGAACTGTAGCCAATGCGCGTTATATCCAACCCGCTCTCTGACTTGCACTGTATCCAACCCACACTGTATGCGACCCGCATATAAACAACCTGCAATGAATTCCAACTACACTGTATCCGACCTGCCCTGCACTGTATCTGACCCACACAGTAACCTACATTGTATTTGACCCGCTTTGTATCCAACCAGAACTGTAACCCGCACTGTGTCTGGCCCGCACTGTATCCGACCAGCACTGTAACCTGGTCAATATTTAACTGTGTATCCCAAAGTATTCTGCACTGTACTATGCAGATATGGAATGCTGTTTTTTTGTGATTGGGGAGAATTTGAGGAGCTGCTCGACAAAACGGCTGATTGATCGGGGCTTTACATGGTCACAGAGTGCCAGTCATCAGTGACCCAGGGCCCCCAGGAGGAGGTACAGACTGGGCACTAGAATAGGCATGTGCTGGGGGCATGTGCACTTGTGTAGGGACATCAATGTCTGCTGTTGCTATTTTACACGTGGTTTAGTTTTTTTTTATTTGCTGTTTGGTAACTGCTTTAGAGCAATAATATTGTATACACGATTTTCAGGAAATTTCTGTGTTGGATTGTTTTCTATTAATAGTACTTGTGAGTTAGTTTGATTGGTTATTGCTAATACAGTATTAATTTGTTAGACATTTTTAATCAGAAATAACTGCCGTGTGTTTGTGCCGCTGCTCTATTGCTTAGTTTAGCCAGCCAGGCTTTGGCCTATGTTGGTGAACAATATTGTGAGGTGTGAGGTGGTCAAAATTGACTGGAAATTAGTGGAAACGAATGTTATGGAGGTTATTGATACTGTAGGAACAAAAATACCCACAAATTCTGTTATTTTAGCTGTTTTGATGATTTTTTTCAAACAGATCCAGATCCAAAACCAGAAACCAAAAGGGAGGTTTTGGCAAAACCAATCCAGATCCAAAACACAAAAGGAGATTCAGATCCAAAACCAAAACACAAAACCCGAAAAGTGTCTGGTACACATCTCTATGCCACAGACCCTTACACCATTTTATGCCCTACACACAATAATGCCCCTTACAAATAATGCCACACAGTAAGGCTTCTAATTACTTTTAAATTACCTGCCTGTTGTCAGGGGCCTCATGCTCATTGCCAAGGGTTTCATGCACGTTGTCAGGGGTTTCATGCTCTGGGTTCCATGCTCGCAGGGGTCTCCTGAGCAATTGCCAGGGGTTTCATGTGATAAAGCTAAATATTTATCGTATATAATACCCTTTATGAGGTCTAAGAACACTGTACGCTATTTATGTATGAAGTACCGTAGGGGTACGCTAGTTGCGTAACAATCGCTTTGCCGTGATCGAGACGCTCAAGCGTCACGTTCACTCACGGCCAAGAGATCACAGGCAGGCACGTTATTGGCTGTTAACTAAAGTAATGATTCGCTATAACGTAGCGAACGCTCGGGACCACGAGGAGATCACCAGCGGAGCTGACGCTCACTATATTAAACCTTTGTATCTAAACCATAAACAGTGTATTGTGCAGTAAAACCTTAGTGTAATATTAGAGAGTAAATGCAACACAGTATAACCTTATTACCTTAAAAGCTGTTTGAGCGTCACCGACGCTCTGAGAATACTTAATACTATAAGAAACACACAGATACCGTGCTCAGGGTCCAACACCTAAAATATATATTATGAATGCTATACTTGCAAAAGAGTTAAACACAATACAAGTCATACACTACAATATAACATAGACTACCTGACCAGATAACTACACAAGAAATACAATACAATACAATTTAAGGGAAAAATGAGTGAGAAAGAGAAGGAGAGAGAGAGAGAGAGAAATTGAGAGAGATTGGCCCACAATAACAAGAAGATCAATATAGCTGCGGAGAAACACTTACGCACAAGGGGAAACGATCGCATGCGCCTCGATATCCAGCTCCCGATTATCAGCAATGAGAACCGTTGAAGAGAGTGAAATGGATATGGTCGGCCTGCCTATTTATGCCCCACACACAATACAATTCAATGGTCCCTACAATCTCATTGTTCATTGGACACAGGAATTCGGCTTCGCATTATAACAAAAGGTCATAGGTTGATTCATACAGGTGGGCTGTGACTATTTCCAACTGCTCAGGTGGGAGGGAAACTGGGTTTCCCGCCGCATGGGTAATAAAGTGCAAATAAAGTAAATGTTCATAAACTTCTTATGTCCATAACTATTCGCACGAGCGATTGATCTGCTTCAAACCAACACCGGAATATTTCTAATTAAATATTCTTCCGATGGATACTAAACACCACTGTATTACTCCTGTCTGACCCTTCGTATCAAACAAAGAGGGATTTCTCTGTTCATGAACATTCTATATTAACCAAACTTTCAGAATCTATCAAAGGGACCATGATCTACAAAATACATTATTAGTGAAAATATGTGATGATTGAGTCGCACGCTACGATCGCATTAACTCTACCGTAAATACGCATACCATGCGCCTGCGGGTGCCCGCGACTGTGAGTATGCGCACGTACGGGAGAGCGTACGCATGCGCAGCACGGACCAGTATGAGGTGCAAATATGGCAGTGTGTGTAGAGATATTTTTCTGACTTTGACAGTCCACCCTTTGGCAGTCAATAATAACTGCCACCTTCTAAAACATTTCAAAAGGAGAAAAATATATGTCAGGGGTTAATTCATTTCCATGGTTGGGTAAGGGAGGAGTGAGGAGTAGGTGGGAAGGGGGTATGACCTAGTGAGATAGCAGAAGCATGTGTGTATGAGTCCATGTTTGGGGGGTCATGTATCATCGTGCCGTACGTGTTGTAAATCAAGCTTCGAGGTATTGCGAAGTATACATTTGAATTCCTTCTTATCCCGTGGTACGGGTCTGTGGATGGGCTGTCAAACTTTACCGAGCTCTTTTTGGCTTTGGTTGTAACAAAATGGGGGAGCACATTTTAGTTGATGATACATGAATGGGGGAGATATGTGATTGCTGATATCTGTGCCTGTATTATCTATCGACTATGTGTGTCATTACCTGAGGGTTGTAGAAATGAAGAAAAGACATAATTACGGTAAATGCGGTGGTATTCTATGTCAGGTTAATGTACATCTGTCGGTTGAAGTTTTGTTCGGTATCAGTTGAAAGTCGTCTTCTTTGCGCTGTTTTGCCCATTAGGTGCGAGCAAAAAGCTTTGTCAATGCCAATAGATTTACAAAAATGTTGGGCTAGCGTGAGTTTAAGAATTCTAGGGAAACTGGGGATCCATGGCAAAGTTCATCAAATGTCCGTATCTAAAGTGGTCAAAACTTCTTCTTTGGTCAATCCGTTGTCTGTATAGTGTCTTGTCAACTTCCTCGTCCAAGGGGGTCTTTTTATCTTGGAGAAAAACAGAAAAACAGGTGAAAGAAACGGACCGTAGAAATCGCATTTTCATCACATCATTGTTTCTACATTTGGGTCATAAATCAAGTCCAGGTTAATTACAGTTTCCTCACTCCTTAAACTCATTACTCTTGTACTTTGTTTGCACTTCATTAAAGCCTGACCGCATCTAAATATCAAGCCAATTGATATGACAACACCTAAGATACATAGGAGAAACTTCCCAACATCCATTATGACTCCTTGAGCCCAGTCTCCTAAACCGGAGAACCAATTTCGCGGGTTCAACCATGACACCCAACCAGTCAGCTCATTACCTACAGCAGCAAGAGTGAGATTGTGTTTTCGGCGAAATTCCCACTTCAATTGGAGAATATCGTCCATCTTTTGGTCTATGACCTCGACCGGATCCTCGGTGCTATTCGTGATATACGTGCAACACTTCACGCCATACTGTGTTGCCAATGTAACACAATATCCGCCTGTCACTGCTGTGAGGTAATTAAGAACCATTCTATGCTGCACCAGTTCTGTTTTATAAGCTTGAAGTTCCCTTCCAGTATATCTAAACGTGTCATCATACATTTCAGTGATATTATCTAACAAATTTGCGAGCGCCGATATGTATTTATAATTCAGCACTCCTCTAGCGGTGCGGGTGAAATCTAACGCGATTAAGAATTGAATCCCGGTGGATTCACTTATCAGATCAGAGGCCGGATGCTCTGTCTTCTCTATCAGGTGCCTTTTAACAACGTGCTCGTAATGGGTGTGAGTATAAGGAGCTTGGGCACCACGGTGTATGTCTTTCATTTTGTCATGTGATACAGTCATTACTTCAGGCAGTACTTTTCCAATATAACACAATCCTTCAGAGTTTGGGGCAAGCCACTTGTACGCCTTTCTCCCGCATATGAAATATGCATCATCGGGGAGAACATATGGGACGGAGTAGGACATAACCATATTACACACCTTCCATGTGAAATCTCCTAACCCTAATTCTTCCATCTGCTTAGTACACGTATCAGGTTGTACGATATGTGCACAGTATCCTGGTGATACCTCTCCAACTCTAGTAATCCTATTTCCTAAGGTATACCTATACCGGAAAGATTTTCCTCTACTGGCTATGTGGCGTACAAGCTCTGTATCTGTAGGCATTCTATCTGCTCTATGCGAAAAGGTCATGGTGTGGTTACTCCATGACACTTCCCAATTTCCCGGTTTTCGGGGATTGGAGATGTTGAAACATAATAGGGACCTATCCACATGGTATTGGTGGAGCTTCAAACTAGGAGGGCTGGAGATATTAAACCTCCGGTCCACCGGTCTCCCACCATTTAACTCAAGTACCTCCTCTATCGTTAAAGGAAATGGTACTAGCCCTGATTTGCTATGACCCTGAGGTACTTGAGAGCATACCCAACAATCTGTTTTGTTTAACACATTACCCACTAAGGAGTGATAGTCACTCAATGGATGCCGGTCCATATGGATATTAAAACTGGATTGGCATTTCTTAATGCACCCATCCTCAATGACATTGTTACAGAGCCTACAGATACAATTTTCTTCAGCTAACAATCCTTCACAATTCCTTCTATGGTCAATGCTATCGGATCGTTTTCTGATACTCGCCTTTGCTTGTTGATTATGTTGTTCTCGGAAAACTACGCCTCCATCTTTATCATCAGAACCCATTCCAGAACCTCTCTCGACCTCCATGGTACTCTCGCCGGAACAGACTGCTCTGGTCAACATCATGGTTAACAGGAAAATCCGGATCACAGTCTCTTGGGGCAAGTCCATCTTAGGAGGAGACGAAGAAGAATGAAAAGGGGGGAAAAATAATTTGAGGGAGAGGGGATGGGAAGTGGAGAAAAACAATAAAAGGGAACAGGGGATCGACAACTGCTTTTGATCTTGTGGTTCTCGATGCTCAGGTGCCGCCTTAGTCCTCCTGGAACAGACACTCTAGTGATACAACCTCTACCGTCTGTTCCTTATCACAGGACTTCTCTGGATCAACGACCTTCTTACAGTGGGACGAATGAACCCAAGTCTCTCTCTCAGCAACCTTCAATGCTGTAGTGCTAGTCAATAAGACCTGGTATGGTCCTTCCCATCTGTCAATAAGGCAACCTGAACGTAGAAAATTCCGTATCATTACATAATCCCCAGGTTCAATGTCATGACAATTACTATCTGGTAAATCAGGAATCACCAACTTCAGATTATCATTTTGATTCCTCAACTGTTTACTCATGTTAATCAAGTATTTTACAGTCACTTCATTGTTACACTTCAAATCATCCTGAGGGTTAATCATAACATGCGGTTGTCGACCAAACAAGATTTCAAAGGGAGACAGATTAAGAGGGGACCTGGGAGTGGTTCTGATGCTGTACAGTGCAATGGGTAAAGCTTCTGGCCATGTCAATCCTGTCTCTGCCATCACTTTACTCAGTTTATTTTTAATAGTGCTGTTCACTCTTTCTACTTTCGCACTCGCCTGTGGACGGTATGGAGTGTGCAGCTTGCTATCAATTCCCATCAATTTACACATTCCTTGAAAGACATCACCTGTAAAATGGGTACCCCTATCACTTTCGATAATTCTAGGGATACCATATCTACATACAAATTCCTGCACAATTTTCTTAGCAGTAAACATAGCGGTATTTGTAGCCGCAGGAAATGCTTCGACCCAATTTGAGAAAACATCTATACAGACAAGTACATATTTCAAATTCCGACAAGGGGGTAATTGTATAAAGTCAATCTGTATTACCTGGAAAGGGCCGCCGGCAGGTGGGATATGGGATGGTTCTGTAGGTATTGCCTTTCCAATATTCTTTCTCAAACAGGTAAGGCATGACATGGCTCTTTTACTCGCATGAGAGGAGAATCCTGGGGCGCACCAATATGCTCTTACCAACTTGCACATCCCTTCCTTGCCTAGATGAGTCAGCCCGTGAGCTGCTTCAGCCAAACATGGAAGATATGCTCTGGGGGCCACTGGTTTACCATGTCCATCCGTCCAGAGTCCTGAGGACTCCTGGCCATATCCCTTTGCCTTCCAGACTGCCTTTTCCTGTGTGGAACACAAATTCTGCATTTCACACAACTTTTGTGTGTTGATGGTATTAAATACCATCAGTTGTGTTGTGTCTGTCTGTCTGGGGGTAGCAGCTGCTAACTTAGCTGCTTCGTCTGCTCGGCTGTTACCAAGTGATACTGGGTCTTGGCTATATGTATGTGCTTTACATTTGATAACAGCCACTCTGTCGGGTTCCTGTATCGCTGTTAGAAGCCTTTTTATGTGAGCTGCATGCGCTACCGGTGTACCAGCTGCCGTCATGAAATTTCTGAGGCGCCATAGGGCTCCGAAATCATGAACTACCCCGAATGCGTATCTAGAATCGGTGTAGATATTGGCTGATTTGCCCTTAGCCAATTCACATGCTCTGGTTAGGGCGACCAGTTCAGCAACCTGGGCTGAGTGAGGTGGGCCTAGCGGTTCCGCTTCTATGGTGCCTTGGTCATCTACGACTGCGTATCCAGTACACAAGTCTCCCGAGTCTGACTGTCTATGACAACTACCGTCCGTGTAGAACGTAAGTTCTGCATCTTCCAGTGGGTTGTCACTGATGTCAGGCCTTGCGGTAAAATTTTGGGTCAAATATTCTATACAATCATGAGTATCTTCCTTTGTATTAAATCCTCCTTCCCCAGTACTCTCATCCTCCACCCTTTGGGTCTGTCCAGACACACTTGGGAGATATGTTGCAGGATTTAATGCACTGCATCTCCTTATGGTGATGTTTACGGGGGCCATTAGTGCCAATTCCCATCTTGTAAACCGCGCTGATGAGACGTGCCTGGTTTGGGCAGAATTTAACAAGGCTGACACTGCATGCGGTGTATGAATTGTGAGGTTGTGACCTAGCACGACGTCTTCGCTTTTCGTTACTAGCAATGCTATCGCAGCAACGCTTCGCAAGCATGTGGGGAGGGATCGCGCTACCGTATCTAGCTGAGCGCTGTAATATGCTACTGGCCTGCTGGCATCACCGTGCTTTTGGGTTAGTACGCCTGCCGCGCAACCAGCACTTTCTGTTCCGTATAGTTCAAAGGGTTTCCCATAGTCCGGCATACCTAATGCTGGTGCCTGCGTTAGGCACTGTTTAAGTCTCTCAAATGCTGCCTCAGACTCGTCTGTATGCGAAATCCGATCAGGTTTGTTTGAGGAGACCATTTCCTGCAAGGGTAACGCTAGGATGGAAAACCCTGGGATCCAGTTACGGCAATACCCACACATTCCTAAAAATGTTCTGATCTGTTGCTGGGTTTGTGGCAGAGTCATGTCTCTAATTGCTTGAATTCTATCAGCGGTCAGGTGTCTTTGTCCTTGTGTTAAACAGTGTCCCAAATATTTTACCTTAGTTTGGCATAATTGCAACTTGTCTTTGGAAACCTTGTGTCCTGTGTCTGAAAGATGAAACAGGAGCTGTTTCGTATCCTTCAGGGATGCCTCCAATGAATCAGAACACAGTAGTAGATCATCCACGTACTGTATTAATACTGATCCACTCACTGGTTGGAAAGACTGTAAACAATCATGCAAAGCCTGAGAAAATATACTTGGGCTATCTATGAATCCTTGTGGTAATCGAGTCCATGTGTATTGGACTCCTCTGTATGTAAATGCGAACAAATATTGACTGTCAGGGTGCAGAGGTACCGAAAAGAAAGCGGAGCAGAGGTCAATAACAGTGAAAAATTTCGCAGTGGGAGGGATTTGCATTAGGATGACAGCTGGATTTGGCACTACGGGGAACTGACTCTCAACTATTTTGTTAATCCACCTTAGATCCTGCACTAGCCGGTAACCCCTCCCCCCACTCTTTTTCACAGGGAAGATGGGACTATTAGCAGTGCTGGACGTTCTTACCAGAATGCCCTGTTGTAGCAAGTGCTCTATTACTGGGTAAACTCCTAACTCCACCTCTGGCTTCAGAGGGTACTGTGGGATTTTTGGAGCTATCCTACCATCTTTTACTTGTACAACTACCGGAGCTACGTTTGCCATTAATCCAGTGTCCTGTCCATCTTTTGTCCAAAGTGACTCTGGTATCTGAGATGTCATTTCTTCTACTTGGGAGGGAGTCCTATTTGTCATAGTGGTATGTGACATTAATTTTGATGGGGAGTCTAACATGTCTCGTACTTCCTGAGCGTGATTCTCAGGTATGTCCAAGAATACACCTTCAGGAGTACAATAAATGACGCACCCCATTTTACACAGTAAGTCTCTTCCCAGGAGATTGGTCGGTGCCGATGCAGCCAGCAAAAAGGAATGCTTGGTATGTAAAGGCCCTATTGTAATCTCTGCTGGTTTGCTAACAGGGTAATGCTGGACTACTCCTGTTACTCCCACGGCTGGAATTGTCCTACCAGTGGTCCTCATGCCCACTGTCGAATTTATCACTGATTTGGCCGCCCCTGTGTCTACAAGAAAGTTTAATGATTTACCAGCTACATTGATTGCAATTTCTGGTTCACTTCCAAGACTTGCAATCAATTTTACTGGCTGCAGATTACAGGTATGGCCACACCCCTATTGGGTATGGTGACCTCCCTGAATCCCGCTGGCAGCAACTACTTGTGAGGGAGTTAGCTGGGAACTACCAGAGGTTTGCCAATCTCTGTTTGGGGGGTATCTTTTTGTTTCCCCTGCATGTGGCTCATAACTCCGTTTCTGCGGACCTTGCTCCCAATGTCGTGTGTCGTGTCGTTGTCTAGGGGGTTGGTATGAGTTTCGTACATTCTTTACTCTACAATCTCGTGCCATGTGTCCCTGTTTATGACAAGAATAACAAGTAACCACACTTGACTTACCCACAGGGTTTGGTGATACAAACAAAGGCTGCCTTGTGGTCAGGGCCTGTATACTTACGGCCATTAACTTATCACTTTGTTGTTCCCTGTGTCTGGTGATGTTCCTATCGTGATCAATAGCAGCCTCTCTCAAAGTAGCCACAGACAGACCTCGCCAACATGGTTGTGTGGTCTGTACCCTAGTCTTTAATGATTCTTTTAAACCATCCATCAGTACCGATACTGCTACTTCTCGATGGTTTATGTTTGTTTTGATGTCCTCTATGCCTGTGTATTTTGCCATTTCTGATAATGCTCTGTGAAAATACTCTGCAGCTGTCTCTGACTCCTTCTGTTTAATGGAGAATATCTTGTTCCATCTGACTACCGCTGGGAAATATTCTTTTAACTGTAAGTTTATTCTTTTTACATTGTCTTTGTTGTACACATCTGTAAGAGGTACATCCTGATCTAATCCGCAATCAGCTAAAAATTGAGTTGCGTCAACATTGGAGGGTAAACATGCTCTCAGCAATATCTGCCAGTCTTTATTGTTGGGCTCTACAGTGTTACCTAAGTCTCTGATGTATTTTTGACTGGCAACTAAATCTTTTCTAGGGTCAGGGAATTCAGACACGATGGTCCTTAATTCCATTCTGGAAAATGGGCTATACATGGCAATGTTCCTCACAGGGGTGACCCCTGTTGTGTCAGTTTTCCCATTTGGAACAGCTATTACCCTAACAGGATTAACTCTAACAACATCACTCTGTGTGGGTTCTACAGCCTGTGGTGAAATGGCTTCAGCATAGTGTATGGTGCCGTACTTACCTGTAGACACGACCTCACCTATCCCTCCGCTAGGGGCCTTTGTTACTAATCTCGTGGGTGGAGCTGTGCCTACTGTGGTCTCTGCTATGGTGGCTGCTAGAGAGAGCGCTGAAATTGTTGCCGATTCGTCTTCTTGATCACACTCCTGAGGAAAGTTCAAAACAGGGTACAACTTGCACAGGTTAATACTTGCATTGGTTAATTGGTTAACATTATCTTTAACATTTATACAGTTGCTAAGTGTTTGTGTGTTACACCTTAGTGCGTCATTCTCCGCAACCAATTTCTCTCCTGATATGTATGGTGGCGGTGGGGCCGTGGCTATCAGTTTTCTGATTGAGCCAGATCCCGCCGCCTGAGCCAATCCTCTCTGTATGTCACCTTCCTGCTGCCACAACTGCAAATAATCGTAATGTTTGATTCGTCTCTTTGTTGATTTAATGAGACATATCCTTCTCCTTAAATTCGTTAACACCTCTGTGCTGAAGCTACCTACTCTTGGGAATTTCTCCCCGTCATGTACTGTCATTCTCTCCCATTCATCACATAAAGCTTCTGTGTGACTTCCGTATTTCTCACACATTACATACCTTGCCGACCCAATTGGTCGGTTCACTGAATCAACCCGAACCGAGGTTGATCGCCCCCTACCTGAACAAGTGGCCCCCATAGTTCGAAGGTGTTGCTTTATTTAACCAACCCTTACGCAAACCAAATGTCCAAAATAGGCTGACGGTGGCGGTTTACCGAGTACCCCACTCACTCGCCCACGCCGACCAATACGACCTGATCACACCGATATGGTGCTGGCGTACTCGACCTAGGGCCCCTGCGACCTGAACCTCTATTTACTGGAACCTGTGAGGGTGCTCCGAAGAACACTTACTCTTTCCAGTAACTATTGGTTGCTGGATAGTTCCTGAGTGAGCAGCGAACTTCCCTTAAAATAAAAAAAATTACACAAATCACGTTAGAATGTACAAATAGCGTTTATGACCTTTGTACACAAATAGTACCGGTCAGGTTTACTAATGCACACAATTACGTGCGGTACAATCGTTTAGTACACAAGCAACTAATCTTATGTACTGAGCGACCAGTGGAATCGAAAATTTCGGCTGCGAATTCCTTCAGCCAGAGCTTATATGGCCTATATGGGTGTTGCACCAACCCTTTCTTGGTGTTGTGCCTGTGGACTGTATAGCGGAC
Source organism: Pseudophryne corroboree (assembly GCF_028390025.1). NCBI lineage: Eukaryota > Metazoa > Chordata > Amphibia > Anura > Myobatrachidae > Pseudophryne > Pseudophryne corroboree. Next base: position 299,775,085 of record NC_086448.1, read on the forward strand.
TTCCTTGTCTGCTGTACCTGAACCTGTTGGTCTGCTATGACCTCCTGGTCTGTTACAGTATGACCTCCTGGTCTGCTACACTCTAATGCTCAAATTGTATATTTAACCAGGGATGCCTCCCTAGCCACCATGTACGTCACTTACACGCATGTACCTCACGAGTACTCGACTTTTCTTGTGGTTCAACCTTAAAATTGTAAAAACAAACACTCACTCACCGCATATACACTTCTGTTTCTATTTCTATTTCTGCGCAGAAATGTCTCTTTAGACCAGATGTGTTACAAATTAGGAGAAGGATCTATTAATTTAAATTTGGAATTAAAAAAAAATTTGTGCGATTTATCGCCTGGCGTTATTTACCGCGTGGCGCTACTTATCGCGTTGAGAGGAGAGAAAAAAAAAAACTTGTGATTTGAGTTACGTGGGCGTACCCGTACGCTCCGTTGCGTAATATACGCTGCGTGCGTCGGCCCTTGGATTGCGTACGCAAGTCTCAGTCTTTTGTTAGAGACACGTGTACGCAAAGCAAAGATCCACCGTAACACAATTTATACGTTTATCAACTATAGAACTGGCAAACAGGAGAGTGACATACGAAAATACACCAATGAAAAGGAAATGCAGATATATATGTGTGCGTGCGTGTGTACGCAAGACAGAAAAATAAACAGTTTTAAAAAGACACTATTGTTTTGTTCTTACCTCCGGTTCCCGGATTCCTTCAGCACCCTTTACTAAGAGAAGCAGACGCTTATCCAAACAGCACTACGAGGAATATGATCTCCCGCCCTTTGCTGCTGGATAATGTCTGCTGAAATTACCTAGTGCAGATATGTGAAGGACAGGGCGAGCCGCCAATTGATAAAGCTAAATATTTATCGTATATAATACCCTTTATGAGGTCTAAGAACACTGTACGCTATTTATGTATGAAGTACCGTAAGGGTACGCTAGTTGCGTAACAATCGCTTTGCCGTGATCGAGACGCTCAAGCGTCACGTTCACTCACGGCCAAGAGATCACAGGCAGGCACGTTATTGGCTGTTAACTAAAGTAATGATTCGCTATAACGTAGCGAACGCTCGGGACCACGAGGAGATCACCAGCGGAGCTGACGCTCACTATATTAAACCTTTGTATCTAAACCATAAACAGTGTATTGTGCAGTAAAACCTTAGTGTAATATTAGAGAGTAAATGCAACACAGTATAATCTTATTACCTTAAAAGCTGTTTGAGCGTCACCGACGCTCTGAGAATACTTAATACTATAAGAAACACACAGATACCGTGCTCAGGGTCCAACACCTAAAATATATATTATGAATGCTATACTTGCAAAAGAGTTAAACACAATACAAGTCATACACTACAATATAACATAGACTACCTGACCAGATAACTACACAAGAAATACAATACAATACAATTTAAGGGAAAAATGAGTGAGAAAGAGAAGGAGAGAGAGAGAGAGAGAGAGAAATTGAGAGAGATTGGCCCACAATAACAAGAAGATCAATATAGCTGCGGAGAAACACTTACGCACAAGGGGAAACGATCGCATGCGCCTCGATATCCAGCTCCCGATTATCAGCAATGAGAACCGTTGAAGAGAGTGAAATGGATATGGTCGGCCTGCCTATTTATGCCCCACACACAATACAATTCAATGGTCCCTACAATCTCATTGTTCATTGGACACAGGAATTCGGCTTCGCATTATAACAAAAGGTCATAGGTTGATTCATACAGGTGGGCTGTGACTATTTCCAACTGCTCAGGTGGGAGGGAAACTGGGTTTCCCGCCGCATGGGTAATAAAGTGCAAATAAAGTAAATGTTCATAAACTTCTTATGTCGATAACTATTCGCACGAGCGATTGATCTGCTTCAAACCAACACCGGAATATTTCTAATTAAATATTCTTCCGATGGATACTAAACACCACTGTATTACTCCTGTCTGACCCTTCGTATCAAACAAAGAGGGATTTCTCTGTTCATGAACATTCTATATTAACCAAACTTTCAGAATCTATCAAAGGGACCATGATCTACAAAATACATTATTAGTGAAAATATGTGATGATTGAGTCGCACGCTACGATCGCATTAACTCTACCGTAAATACGCATACCATGCGCCTGCGGGTGCCCGCGACTGAGAGTATGCGCACGTACGGGAGAGCGTACGCATGCGCAGCACGGACCAGTATGAGGTGCAAATATGGCAGTGTGTGTAGAGATATTTTTCTGACTTTGACACATGCATGTTGCCAGGGGTCTCCAGCATGTTGCCAGGGGTTTCATGCACGTTGCTAGGGGTTTCATGTATGTTGCCAGGGATCTCCTGTGCATTGCCAGCAAAGAATGGGAGGGTGGGTGCTGGCATCACTAAGTATATTGCTAGTATACTGCTATCCCCCGCAGCTCTCGCAGTGGATTTAGATGTGCTTCCATACATTGCAGTGTAAAAAAAACTTAAAATGCCCGCCGCCAGGGAATGATGCGCTAGAGATCAAATGTGACCTCTAGCGTCTGTCTCGTCCTTGGCGCCGGCCATTTTTGGTAGGGTTTTTTACTCTGCATTGTATAGAAGCACTTCTGCAGCCCCCATCACATCTCAATTCACTGCAGGGGCTGCGGCGGCTAATGGTAACTGGGGCTGCAGCTGGTTCCGTGGGTGCCCTTGATTGTCCGTGGGTGCTCGGGCCCGGGAACACCAACGGAATTGGCGGTTATGATGTGGGGTGATCAAGGGTAATAGTAAGGGGGGAGGTAGAAATACTAATTGACACATGCAACATAAAATTCCACGTGTAAACCTCCCAACAGAGAATTAAAAAAAATGTGATTAAATGAAAACTGGCATGAGGGAAATGGATAGAAAAAAACCTCTCTCACAAAGGATTCAGTATGATACCCAGATGGATGGGATGCCAGCGGTCAGAATACCGACAGCAGCATACTGACCATCAGAATCCCAACAGACCCCCAGAAAGTACCCTAAGCAACCTCTACCCCCTACCCTAACTTGTGGGTGCCTAACCCTCCCTTCCCCACTGCCTAAACATAACCCTCCCAGCTTGGTGCCTAACCCTAACCTCCCCTTGAAAATGCCTAACCCTAACCTCCCCTTGAAAATGCCTAACCCTAAAACTCCTCCTCCTTGGTAACCTTCCCATCCCTGCACCCTAACCCCCTTTCTAATGCCTAACCCTAACCTCTCATCCCCCAAGGTAGGACATGAGCACGTCCCACTATAACAACGATCGGGATTTTAGGCATCTGTATTTTGATGCCGGTATTCTGACCTCCATGTGGATTTTGACGCTGGTCTTATGCCATCAGTCGCAATTCCAGTGTCGGTATTTTGATTGCCAGGATCCCATGTGGTGGCATTTTAACTGCATCCCCACACAAATCGAGTTCTGCACTCTACATGTAAATTGGCATTTCGCTGAATGAATAGAGTTGTGACAATGGAGCAAATTAATTTTGCACTGTGTTGTGGTTGGGCTGGGACTGGAAACAGTCTCAGACAAATTCCACCAGCAAAAGGTACATCATTTCATGGCTGCTGTGGCACATATTTTGGCAAACAGTTTATGAAATTAGCTCATCCCTAGAAATAAGTAATGAGACCATGATGATTAACTTGATTAGATCATTTGCTAACTAAACGCCTTGCTGGAGCTAACCGAGTTTGAAAAGGAGAAGATTGTTGGCTACACAATCTCCTGTTTCAAGGGCAACACAGGACAGCTATACAGGATTTGGTAACCTGGATTGACTGGTCAGCTCATATTCCAGATCTTAACCCCACTGAGAACCTCTGGGATGAATTGGAGTGACGGGGGCGTTCTAGACCAACTCAACATTTTCGGTGTCACTGTTGGTCACTGTACGTAAGGCGGAATGCAAAACATACTGCCTGCTGTTGTCCACGAACTTGCGGACAGTTTGCCAAGAAGTGTGTTTGCAGTAATCACTGCACGTGGTGGACATGCAAAGTACTGACATCAATAAAATCTTGTTGATTTATTTGCTGTCCGTGTCCAATCACTTTTGTCTACATAGTGTATAAATATGCAGTACATTAATCTTGAATCATAGTTTATATTAAGACATTTTTTTAATAAGCATTTGGTGCAGGGCCATTTTTTTAAGGTTTTCTTGTGCGCTCAGTTTTTTTTAAGTTTGTTGCATGCTAATGTACTTTATAAATCTCTGCATGTTAATGGAAATATAATGGAAGCTGGAATGGAACAGTACGATATTGTTTTGAGCACGGCGTTCTAAAATAATTCAGTTGTTTAGCTATTTCCGTCATAATAAAGAAAACCCTTAACTTTTATGGAACCCTTAGAGTCATTGTAACATTTGGCATGTAGAGGTCTGCAATTAAAATGTCAAAACCTGTGCTTTTATGATGCATTTTAGAATACAAAAGTTGTGAAAAATGCATTTCAAAATGTAACAGTGTACCTTATGTCACAATAAAAAAAATTTATCATGGCAAGAAAAGAGTTCTCTTAAAATTCTAAACTTTGATAATCTATCAGGTTGCAGTGAATGACTTGTGCTTCTATGTGTTCTGTGCGATCTCTAAACAAGAATAAGCATTTACTTCTTTCATTTTGTGTATTACCCATACAGATAATCAACTGGTCTCTTTTTACTAGAGATGAGCGGGTTTGGTCCTCAGAGAACTGAACCCTACCGGACTTCACCTTCCGAGCACGTCCCGAGTCAGGCTTGGGTTTTCCCAACTGACTCGGAAACCAGAACGAGGCAAAACGTCATCATCCCGCTGTCGGATTCTCACAGGGTTTGGATTTCATAGGATTTCATATAAAGAGCCGCGCGTCCCCACCATTTTCACTCCGGCATTGGAGAGTGTAGAGAGAGGACGTGTATCCGTCCTCTCAGTGTCTGTGTCTTTTGCTGCATCTGTCCAGTAACAGTGGTTGTGTCCTCTGCTGCTATATGTCCAGTGCTGCTGTATAAGTCCCTTACAGTGTTGCTGTGTTTTTGCTGCATCAGTTCAATGGTGGGGTATTGTGCTGCATCAATCCAGTCACAGTGGTGTCCTCTGCTGCCATATGTTCAGTCCAGTGGTGCTGTGTTGCGCTGCATCAGTCCTATGGTGCTGTGTTGTGCTGTATAAGTCCAGTCCATTCAGTGGTGCTGTGTTGTCCTGCATCAGTCCAGTGGTGGTGTCCCTGTGCGCCGTATATGTCCAGTGATCCTGCTGTATATGTCCATTGATACCGCCGTATATGTCCAGCGGTACTTCCGTATAAATCCAGTGATCCTGCCGTGTAAGTCCAGTGATCCTGCCATATAATTCCAGTGGTACTGGCATATAAGTCCAGTGATCCTGCAGTATATGTCCATTGATACTGCCGTATATGTCCATTGATACTGCCGTATATGTCCATTGATACTGCCATATATGTCAAGCGGTACTGCCGTATATGTCCAGCGGTACTGCCGTATAAATCCAGTGATCCTGCTGTATAATTACAGTGGTACTGGTGTATAAGTCCAGTCCAGTGATACTGCCATATATGTCCAGTGATACTGCCGCATATTTCCAATGATCCTGCCGTATATGACCATTGATACTGCCATATATGTCCAGCAGAAGTGCTGTATATGTCTAGTGGTACAGCTGTATAAATCCAGTGATCATGCCGTATAATTGCAGTGATCCTGCCATATAAGTCCAGTGATCCTGCCGTATAATTCCAGTGATCCTGCCGTATAATTGGTACTGGCGTATAAGTCCAGTGATCCTATCGTATAATTACAGTGGTACTGACGTATAAGTCCAGTCCAGTGATACTGCCGTATATGTCCAGCGGTACTGCCATATAAATCCAGTGATCTTGCCGTATAATTCCAGTAATCCTGCCATATAATTCCAGTGGTACTGGCGTATAAGTCCAGTCCAGTGATACTGCCATATATGTCCATTGATACTGCCATATATGTCCAGTGATCATTCCATATAATTCCAGTGATCCTGCCATATAATTCCAGAGATCCTGCCATATAATTCCAGAGATCCTGCTGTGTAAATCCATAGAAGTCCATATAATTCCGTATAAATCCTGTCCAGTGGTGCTGCCATATAAATTCAGTGGTGCTGTCATGTGCTGTATATTATTTACTCCAAATAAAGCGGTTATTAATATTTAATTCAAATAATTTTCACAGGGTTTGCCCTGTGTGGTGTAGAGGTACGCTCTCCTGTACCGCATTTTGTTATAGGCCGATGCCCAATGTGATAGTAGAGGGCATGTAAAATCCAAAAAGCCAAAGTTCAGTAAAAAGACCCAAAAAAAGAAATTTAAATGGTCTGAGGAGAAACGTAAACTTGCCAATATGCCATTTATGACATGGAGTGGCAAGGAACGGCTAAGGCCCTGGCCTATGTTCATGACCAGAGGTTCCGCTTCACATGACGATGGAAGCCCTCATCCTCCCGCTGGAAAAATGGTAATAGTAAGGCTCAGCAAAGAATTGTGCGTTCTAAGATGGTATCACAAATCCCCATGGAGAGTCAAAGTGTGTCGGCGGTTGCGATGCCTGACCTTCCCAACACTGGACGTGAATAGGTGGCTCTTTCCACCATTTGCACGCCCTCTGCAAGTGCTGGAAGGAGCACCCACAGTCCAGTTTCTGATATTCAAATTGAATATGTCACTGTTGAAGTACACCAGTATGAGGATATGGGTGTTGCTGGCGATGAGGAGGAAGTTGATGATGAGGATTCTGATGGTGATGTGGTTTGTTTAAATCAGGCACCGGGGAAGACACCTGTTGTCCGTGGGATGAATAAACCCATTGTGATGCCTGGGCAAAATACCAAAAAGCCACCTCTTCAGTGTGGAATTATTTCTCCACAATTCTGGACAGCAGGTGTCAAGCCGTGTGTTGTCTCTGTCAATCTGTAAAGAAAGGGTAAGGATGTTAACCACCTAGGAACATCCTCCCTTATACGTTACCTGCAGCGCATTCATCATAAGTCAGCGTCAAGTTGTGAAACTTTGGGTAAAAGCATAAGCAGTCCACTGACACCTAAATCCCTTCTTCCTCTTGTACCCAAGCTCCTGCTAGCCACACCACCAAGTCCCTCAACGTCAACTTCCTCCTCAGTCAGGAACGTCAGGAGTCCTGCAGGCCATGTCACTGGCAAGACTGAGGAGTCCTCTCCTAACCGGTATTCCTTCAGAGGATCCTTGAGTGGTACACCTGCTGTTGCTGCCGCTGCTTTTGTTGCTGCTGGGAGTAGATCGTCATCCCAGAGGGGAAGTCGGAAGACCACTTGTACTACTTCAACTAAGCAATTGACTGTCCAACAGTCCTTTGTGAGGAAGATGAAATATGACAGCAGTCATCCTTTTGCAAAGCAGATAACTGAGGCCTTGACAGCTATGTCGGTGTTAGGCATGCGCCCAGTATCTGCCATTAGTTCAGTGGGACTTAGAGAATTGTTTGAGGTACTGTGTCCATGGTATCAAATCCCATCTAGGTTCCACTTCACTAGGTAGGCAATTCCGAGAATGTACAGAGACATCAGAAAAAGTGTGATCGATGTCCTAAAAAATGCAGTTGTACCCAATGTCCACTTAACCATGGACATGTAGACAAGTGGACCATGGCAGACTAAGGACTATATGACTGTGACAGCCCACTGGGTAGATGTATAGCCTCCCGCAGTAACAACAGCAGCGGCACAAGTAGCAGCATCTCGCAAACGCCAACTCATTCCGAGGCAGGCTACGCTATGTATCACAGCTTTCCGTAAGAGGCACACAGCTGACAACCTCTTATGGAAACTGAGGGACATCATCGCAGAATGGCTTACCCCAATTAGACTCTCCTTGGGATTTGTGATATCGGACAACGTCACCAATATTGTGCCAGCATTTCATCTGGGCAAATTCCAGCACATCCTATTTTTTGCACATACATTGAATTTGGTGGTGCAGAATTTTTTAAAAAAATGACAGGGGCATGCAGGAGATGCTATTGGTGGCCCGAAAAATTGCAGGCCACTTTCGGCATTCAGCCACTGCATGCCGAAGACTGGAGCACCAGCAAACATACCTGAAACTGCCCTGCCATCACCTGAAGCAAGAGGTGGTAATGAGGTAGAATTTAACACTCTATATGCTTTAGACGATGGAGGAGCAGCAAAAGGCCATTCAAGCCTATACATCCACCTATGATATAGGCAAAGGAGGGGGAATGCATCTGACTCAAACACAGTGGAGAATGGTTTCCGTCTTGTGCAAGGTTCTCCAACCCTTCGAACTTGCCACATGTGAAGTCAGTTCAGACACTGCCAGCTTGAGTCAGGTCATTCCCCTCATCAGGCTTTTGCAGAAGCAGCTCGAGAAATTGAAGAAAGAGCTAAGACGGAGCGATTCCACAAAGTATGTGGGACTTGTGGATGGAGCCCTTCATTTGCTTTGCCAGGATTCAAGAATTGTTAATTGTTGAAATCAGAGCACTACATTTTGGCCATCGTGCTCAATCCTAGGTTTAAAGCCCACATTGTATCTCTCTTTCTGGCAGACACAAGTCTGCAGAGGTTCAAAGACCTGCTGGTGAGAAAATTGTCAACTAAAGCGGAACGTGACCCATCAACAGTTTCTCCTTCACTTTCTCCCGCAACTGGGGCTGCGAGGAAAAGGATAGGATTTCCTAGCCCACCTGCTGGCGGTGATGCAGGGCAGTCATGAGCAAGTGCTGACATCTAGTCCGTACTTAAGGACCTGCCAAAGATTACTGACATGTCTACTGTCACTGCATATGATTCTGTCACCACTGAAAGAATGGTGGACGATTATATGAGTGACAGCATCCAAGTAGGCATGTCAGAAAGTCCGTACGTATACTGGCAGGAAAAAGAGCCAATTTTCATGCCCTTGCACAAACTGGCTTTATTTTACCTAAGCTGCCCCCTGCAGTGTGTACTCTGAAAGAGTGTTTAGTGCAGCCGGTAACCTTGTCAGCGATCGGCGTAGGAGGTTGCTTCCACAAAATGTGGAGTAGATGATGTTCATCAAAATGAATTATAAATTCCTCCGGGAAGACCTTGACCAGCAATTTCCTCCAGAAAGTACACAGAGACCTATGATGGTGGATGCCAATGGGAACGAATTAATACTCTGTGAGGAGGAGGATGTACACACTGAAAGGGGTGAGGAATCAGAGGATGAGGTCGACATCTTGCCTCTGTAGAGCCAGTTTGTGCAAGGAGAGATTGATTGCTTCTTTTTTGGTGGGGGCCCAAACAAACCAGTCATTTCAGCCACAGTCGTGTGGCAGACCCTGTCGCTAAAATTATTGGTTTGTTAAAGTGTGCATGTCCTGTTTATACAAAATAAGGGTAGGTGGGAGGGCCCAAGGACACTTCCATCTTGCACCTCTTTTTCTTCTTTGCATCATGTGATGCTTGGAGCCTAGTTTTTTTAAGTGCCATCCTGTCTGCCACTGCAGTGCCATTCCTAGATGGACCAGGTGTTTGTGCCCCACACTTGTGTTGCTTAGCTTAGTCATCCAGCGACCTCGGTGCAACCTTTTGGCCTAAAAACCATATTGTGAGGTGTGAGGTGTTCAGAATAGACTGGAAATTAGTGGAAATGAATGTTATTGAGGTTAATAATACCGTAGGATCAAAATTACTCCCAAATTCTTTGATTTTAGCTGTTTTTATGTTGTTTTCAAAAATTCAACCAGATCCAAAACCAAAACCAAAACATGAAAGGGTGGTTTTGGCAAAACCAACCCAAAACCAAAACACTAGCGGGGAATTAGAACCAAAACACAAAACACGAAAAGTGCCCGCCGCACATCTCTTCTTTTTACACCTTTCTGCCACCCCAAAAATGTTAATATTAAAATAAATTCCAAACAAACAAAACAAATAAAAACAAATCAAATAGGAATAAATGAGTACAGATGTGATCTTAGCTAATGTCACAGTGAGTTACAACACAACAGTGTATTACACAATATATCATTGATATGTTGTATAATATATAACATTACGTATATCATTGTTTATTATGCTACAAAATCCCATATTAAGTCCTGTACTATATTAAAACCCTTCTCTAAAACTTCTCAGATCTAAGAAAGATATATAGCTGTCTACTCCAAAACACAGAAAAACATGCACAGCATCTTAACTGTGAGAGACAGACTTTGGCTGCATACTAAATAACAAAATATGCATTAGATAATGCTGAAACTATGGAGTGTATAGTATCTGTGCCAAAAATGTTCTTATTCCTTTTAACGTCTGTATTCCTTTTAACGTCTGTAAAGTTAAAAATACAAAGTCTGACAATTAAGTTTGCAAACTGATTGCGGTAAAATTGCTGTATATCTCATTGCTGAATATCACTGTGGTTGTCTTCAAAGTACTTCCCTTTGGAAGCTATGCAAGTGCTTAATCCACCCTTCAAAACAATTTTGGAACTGGTTTGTGGAATGGTCTTCAGAGCTGACATCCGTATTACTCATCAATGTCATCAAAATGCCTTCCTATCGATATTTCGTCTAACTTCGGGAACAGAAAAAAGTTGTTGGGGGCTAGAACTGATGAATAAGGAGGGTGTTCCAACATTTGTTTACTAGCTAAAAACTCCCTGACAGACAGTGCTGTGTGAGCAGGTGCATTGTAGTGATGCAAGATCCATGAGTTGTTAGTAAAAAGTTTGGTTCATTTCCGTCTAACTTTTTCATGCAGCCTTTAGAGATGTGCACCGGAAATTTTTCGGGTTTTGTGTTTTGGTTTTGGGTTCGGTTCCGCGGCCGTGTTTTGGGTTCGAACGTGTTTTGGCAAAACCTCACCAAATTTTTTTTGTCGGATTCGGGTGTGTTTTGGATTCGGGTGTTTTTTTCAAAAAACCCTAAAAAACAGCTTAAATCATAGAATTTGGGGGTCATTTTGATCCCAAAGTATTATTAACCTCAATAACCATAATTTCCACTAATTTTCAGTCTATTCTGAACACCTCACACCTCACAATATTATTTTTAGTCCTAAAATTTGCACCGAGGTCGCTGGATGACTAAGCTCAGCGACCCAAGTGGCCGACACAAACACCTGGCCCATCTAGGAGTGGCACTGCAGTGTCACGCAGGATGGCCCTTCCAAAAAACACTCCCCAAACAGCACATGACGCAAAGAAAAAAAGAGGCGCAATGAGGGAGCTGTGTGACTAAGCTCAGCGACCCAAGTGGCCGACACAAACACCTGGCTCATCTAGGAGTGGCACTGCAGTGTCAGGCAGGATGGCCCTTCCAAAAAATACTCCCCAAACAGCACATGACGCAAAGAAGAAAAAAAAGAGGCGCAATGAGGTTGCTGTGTGAGTAAGCTAAGAGACCCTAGTGGCCGACACAAACACCTGGCCCATCTAGGAGTGGCACTGCAGTGTCACGCAGGATGGCCCTTCCAAAAAACACTCCCCAAACAGCACATGACGCAAAGAAAAAAAGAGGCGCAATGAGGTAGCTGTGTGAGTAAGCTCAGCGACCCTAGTGGCCGACACAAACACCTGGCCCATCTAGGAGTGGCACTGCAGTGTCAGGCAGGATGGCCCTTCCAAAAAATACACCCCAAACAGCACATGACGCAAAGAAAAAAAGAGGCGCAATGAGGTAGCTGTGTGACTAAGCTCAGCGACCCTAGTGGCCGACACAAACACCTGGCCCATCTAGGAGTGGGGAACAGCGGCTCCGCAGGAGACTGGGCACAAAAGTAAAGCTTTAGGACTACCTGGTGTGCACTGGCTCCTCCCCCCATGACCCCCCTCCAAGCCTCAGTTAGATTTTTGTGCCCGGCCGAGAAGGGTGCACACTAGGGGCTCTCCTGAGCTTCTTAGTGAAAGTTTTAGTTTTAGGTTTTTTATTTTCAGTGAGACCTGCTGGCAACAGGCTCACTGCATCGAGGGACTAAGGGGAGAAGAAGCGAACTCACCTGTGTGCAGAGTGGATTGGGCTTCTTAGGCTACTGGACACCATTAGCTCCAGAGGGACCGAACACAGGCCCAGCCTCGGAGCTCGGTCCCAGAGCCGCGCCGCCGGCCCCCTTACAGAGCCAGAAGCAAGAAGAGGTTCGGAAAAATCGGCGGCAGAAGACATCCTGTCTTCACCAAGGTAGCGCACAGCACTGCAGCTGTGCACCATTGCTCCTCAGCACACTTCACACTTCGGTCACTGAGGGTGCAGGGCGCTAGGGGGGGGGGCGCCCTGAGCAGCAATAAAAACACCTTGGCTGGCGAAAATACATCACATATAGCCCCCAGGGCTATATGGATGAATTTTAACCCCTGCCAGATTCCACAGAAAAACGGGAGAAAAGGCCGCCGAGAAGGGGGCGGAGCCTATCTCCTCAGCACACTGGCGCCATTTTCTCTCACAGCTCCGTTGGAGGGAAGCTCCCTGGCTCTCCCCTGCAGTTACTACACTACAGAAAGGGGTTAAAAAAGAGAGGTGGGCACTAATTAGGCGCAGTATAACAATACAGCAGCTATAAGGGGAAAAACACTTATATAAGGTTATCCCTGTATATATATATAGCGCTCTGGTGTGTGCTGGCATACTCTCCCTCTGTCTCCCCAAAGGGCTAGTGGGGTCCTGTCCTCTATCAGAGCATTCCCTGTGTGTGTGCTGTGTGTCGGTACGTTGTGTCGACATGTATGAGGAGGAAAATGAGGTGGAGGCGGAGCAATTGCCTGTAACAGAGATGTCACCCCCTAGGGAGTCGACACCTGAGTGGATGAGCTTATGGAAGGAATTATATGACAGTGTCAGCTCTTTACAAAAGATTGATGACATGAGACAGCCGGCGACTCAGCCTGTGCCTGTCCAGGTGTCTCAAAAGCCATCTGGGGCTCTAAAACGCCCGTTACCGCAGATGGCAGATACAGACGCCGACACGGATACTGACTCCAGTGTCGACGATTAAGAGACGAATGTGATTTCCAGTAGGGCCACACGTTACATGATTGAGGCTATGGAAAATGTTTTTACACATTTCTGATAATACCAGTACCACTAAAAAGGGTATTAGGTTGGGTGAGAAAAAACTGCCTGTAGTTTTTCCTGCATCTGAGGAATTAAATGTGTGTGATGATGCGTGGGTTTCCCCCGATAAAAACTGTTAATTCCTAAAAAGTTATTAGCATCATACCCCTTCCCGCCAGAGGATAGGGCACGTTGGGAAACACCCCTTAGGGTGAATAAAGCGCTCACACGCTTGTCTAAACTAGAGATGAGCGCCTGAAATTTTTCGGGTTTTGTGTTTTGGTTTTGGGTTCGGTTCCGCGGCCGTGTTTTGGGTTCGACCGCGTTTTGGCAAAACCTCACCGAATTTTTTTTGTCGGATTCGGGTGTGTTTTGGATTCGGGTGGTTTTTTCAAAAAACCCTAAAAAACATCTTAAAACATTGAATTTGGGGGTCATTTTGATCCCATAGTATTATTAACCTCAATAACCATAATTAACACTCATTTTCAGTCTATTCTGAACACCTTACACCTCACAATATTATTTTTAGTCCTAAAATTTGCACTGAGGTCGCTGGATGACTAAGCTCAGCGACCCTAGTGGCCGACACAAACACCGGGCCCATCTAGGAGTGGCACTGCAGTGTCACGCAGGATGTCCCTTCCAAAAAACCCTCCCCAAACAGCACATGACGCAAAGAAAAAAAGAGGCGCAATGAGGTAGCTGTGTGAGTAAGATTAGCGACCCTAGTGGCCGACACAAACACCGGGCCCATCTAGGAGTGGCACTGCAGTGTCACGCAGGATGTCCCTTCCAAAAAACCCTCCCCAAACAGCACATGACGCAAAGAAAAAAAGAGGCGCAATGAGGTAGCTGACTGTGTGAGAAAGATAAGCGACCCTAGTGGCCGACACAAACACCGGGCCCATCTAGGAGTGGCACTGCAGTGTCACGCAGGATGTCCCTTCCAAAAAACCCTCCCCAAACAGCACATGACGCAAAGAAAAAAAGAGGCGCAATGAGGTAGCTGTGTGAGTAAGATTAGCGACCCTAGTGGCCGACACAAACACCTGGCCCATCTAGGAGTGGCACTGCAGTGTCACGCAGGATGTCCCTTCCAAAAAACCCTCCCCAAACAGCACATGACGCAAAGAAAAAAAGAGGCGCAATGAGGTAGCTGACTGTGTGAGAAAGATAAGCGACTCTAGTGGCCGACACAAACACCGGGCCCATCTAGGAGTGGCACTGCAGTGTCACGCAGGATGTCCCTTCCAAAAAACCCTCCCCAAACAGCACATGACGCAAAGAAAAAAAGAGGCGCAATGAGGTAGCTGACTGTGTGAGAAAGATAAGCGACCCTAGTGGCCGACACAAACACCGGGCCCATCTAGGAGTGGCACTGCAGTGTCACGCAGGATGTCCCTTCCAAAAAACCCTCCCCAAACAGCACATGACGCAAAGAAAAATAAAAGAAAAAAGAGGTGCAAGATGGAATTGTCCTTGGGCCCTTCCCACCCACCCTTATGTTGTATAAACAAAACAGGACATGCACACTTTAACCAACCCATCATTTCAGTGACAGGGTCTGCCACACGACTGTGACTGAAATGACGGGTTGGTTTGGACCCCCACCAAAAAAGAAGCAATTAATCTCTCCTTGCACAAACTGGCTCTACAGAGGCAAGATGTCCACCTCATCATCATCCTCCGATATATCACCGTGTACATCCCCCTCCTCACAGATTATCAATTCGTCCCCACTGGAATCCACCATGTCAGCTCCCTGTGTACTTTGTGGAGGCAATTGCTGCTGGTCAATGTCTCCGCGGAGGAATTGATTATAATTCATTTTAATGAACATCATCTTCTCCACATTTTCTGGATGTAACCTCGTACGCCGATTGCTGACAAGGTGAGCGGCGGCACTAAACACTCTTTCGGAGTACACACTTGTGGGAGGGCAACTTAGGTAGAATAAAGCCAGTTTGTGCAAGGGCCTCCAAATTGCCTCTTTTTCCTGCCAGTATAAGTACGGACTGTGTGACGTGCCTACTTGGATGCGGTCACTCATATAATCCTCCACCATTCTATCAATGGTGAGAGAATCATATGCAGTGACAGTAGACGACATGTCCGTAATGGTTGTCAGGTCCTTCAGTCCGGACCAGATGTCAGCATCAGCAGTCGCTCCAGACTGCCCTGCATCACCGCCAGCGGGTGGGCTCGGAATTCGGATTTGGGATTTCGAAGAATGCACAGTTCTTTGCTGTGCTGCTTTTGCCAGCTTGAGTCTTTTCATTTTTCTAGCGAGAGGCTGAGTGCTTCCATCCTCATGTGAAGCTGAACCACTAGCCATGAACATAGGCCAGGGCCTCAGCCGTTCCTTGCCACTCCGTGTGGTAAATGGCATATTGGCAAGTTTACGCTTCTCCTCCGACAATTTTATTTTAGGTTTTGGAGTCCTTTTTTTTCTGATATTTGGTGTTTTGGATTTGACATGCTCTGTACTATGACATTGGGCATCGGCCTTGGCAGACGACGTTGCTGGCATTTCATCGTCTCGGCCATGACTAGTGGCAGCAGCTTCAGCACGAGGTGGAAGTGGATCTTGATCTTTCCCTAATTTTGGAACCTCAACTTTTTTGTTCTCCATATTTTATAGGCAGAACTAAAAGGCACCTCAGGTAAACAATGGAGATGGATGGATTGGATACTAGTATACAATTATGGACGGACTGCCACGGTTAGGTGGTATAAAAAAACCACGGTTAGGTGGTATATAATACAATTATGGATGGACGGACTGCCTGCCGAGTTCCGACACAGAGGTAGCCACAGCCGTGAACTACCGCACTGTACACTGGTTGATAAAGAGATAGTAGTATACTCGTAACAACTAGTATGACACTATGACGACGGTATAAAGAATGAAAAAAAAACCACGGTTAGGTGGTATATATTATAATAATAATACAATTATGGATGGACGGACTGCCTGCCGACTGCCGACACAGAGGTAGCCACAGCCGTGAACTACCGCACTGTACACTGGTTGATAAAGAGATAGTAGTATACTCGTAACAACTAGTATGACACTATGACGACGGTATAAAGAATGAAAAAAAAACCACGGTTAGGTGGTATATATTATAATAATAATACAATTATGGATGGACTGACTGCCTGCCGACTGCCGACACAGAGGTAGCCACAGCCGTGAACTACCGCACTGTACACTGGTTGATAAAGAGATAGTAGTATACTCGTAACAACTAGTATGACACTATGACGACGGTATAAAGAATGAAAAAAAAACCACGGTTAGGTGGTATATATTATAATAATAATACAATTATGGATGGACGGACTGCCTGCCGACTGCCGACACAGAGGTAGCCACAGCCGTGAACTACCGCACTGTACACTGGTTGATAAAGAGATAGTAGTATACTCGTAACAACTAGTATGACACTATGACGACGGTATAAAGAAAGAAAAAAAAATACCACGGTTAGGTGGTATATATTATAATAATAATACAATTATGGATGGACGGACTGCCTGCCGACTGCCGACACAGAGGTAGCCACAGCCGTGAACTACCGCACTGTACACTGGTTGATAAAGAGATAGTAGTATACTCGTAACAACTAGTATGACACTATGACGGTATAAAGAATGAAAAAAAAACCACGGTTAGGTGGTATATATTATAATAATACAATTATGGATGGACGGACTGCCTGCCGACTGCCGACACAGAGGTAGCCACAGCCGTGAACTACCGCACTGTACACTGGTTGATAAAGAGATAGTAGTATACTCGTAACAACTAGTATGACACTATGACGGTATAAAGAATGAAAAAAAAACCACGGTTAGGTGGTATATATTATAATAATAATACAATTATGGATGGACGGACTGCCTGCCGACTGCCGACACAGAGGTAGCCACAGCCGTGAACTACCGCACTGTACACTGGTTGATAAAGAGATAGTAGTATACTCGTAACAACTAGTATGACACTATGACGACGGTATAAAGAAAGAAAAAAAAATACCACGGTTAGGTGGTATATATTGTAATACAATTATGGATGGACGGACTGCCTGCCGAGTTCCGACTGCCGACACAGAGGTAGCCACAGCCGTGAACTACCGCACTGTACTGTGTCTGCTGCTAATATAGACTGGTTGATAAAGAGATAGTATACAATACATACAACAATATACTACTATACTGGTGGTCAGGCACTGGTCACCACTAGTCACACTGGCAGTGGCACTCCTGCAGCAAAAGTGTGCACTGTTTAATTTTAAATTAATATAATATTATGTACTCCTGGGGGCTCCTGCTATAACAACCTGCAGTGCTCCCCAGTCTCCCCCACAATTATTATAAGCTTTGCCTTTTATATACATTGATGTGCAGCACACTGGGCTGAGCTGAGTGCACACAGACTGAGTCACACTGTGTGACTGGCTGCTGCTGTGTATCGTTTTTTTTCAGGCAGAGAACGGATATAGCAGAGAACGGATATATTATATTAAAATAAATAAAAGTTAACTAACAACAACTGCACTGGTCACTGTGGTAAACTCTGTCTGACTCTGCACAATCTCTCTCTCTCTTCTAATCTAATTTCTAATGGAGAGGACGCCAGCCACGTCCTCTCCCTATCAATCTCAATGCACGTGTGAAAATGGCGGCGACGCGCGGCTCCTTATATAGAATCCGAGTCTCGCGAGAATCCGACAGCGTCATGATGACGTTCGGGCGCGCTCGGGTTAACCGAGCAAGGCGGGAGGATCCGAGTCTGCTCGGACCCGTGAAAAAAACATGAAGTTCGTGCGGGTTCGGTTTCAGAGAAACCGAACCCGCTCATCTCTAGTCTAAACAGGTGGCACTACCGTCCCCGGATACGGCCGCCCTTAAGGAACCTGCTGACAGAAAGCAGTAAAATATCCTAAAATGTATATACACTCACACGGGTGTGATACTGCGACCAGCAATCGCCTCAGCCTGGATGTGCAGTGCTGGGGTGGCTTAGTCGGATTCCCTTACTGACAATATTGATACCCTAGATAGGGACAGTATATTACTAACTATAGAGCATTTAAAAGATGCATTTCTATATATGCGTGATGCACAGAGGGATATTTGCCGACTGGCATCAAGAGTAAGTGCGCTGTCCATTTCTGCCAGAAGAGGGTTATGGACAAGACAGTGGTCAGGTGATGATGATTCCAAAAGGCATATGGAAGTATCGCCTTATAAAAGGGGGGAGTTATTTGGGGTAGGTCTAATAGACCTGGTGGCCACTGGGAACAGCCAATTCCCAGGAACAAAAGCCCTCTCCCGCCTCCGCAAAGTCCTCAGCATGACGCTGGGGCTTTACAAGCGGTCTCAGGCACGGTGGGGGCCCGTCTCAAGAAATTCGACACGTCTCCCCCTCGCCGTTTCATAAAGTCTGCTTTACCGACGTCTCCCTCAGACAGGGAGACAGTATTGCAAGCCATTCACAGGCTGTTTTCCCAGCAGGTGATAATCAAGGTACCCCTCCTGCAACAGGAAAGGGGTACTATTCCACACTATTTGTGGTACCGAAGCCGGATGGCTCGGTGAGACCATTTTTAAATCTAAAATCCTTGAACACTTACATACAAAGGTTCAAATTCAAGATGGAGTCACTCAGAGCAGTGATTGCAAACCTGGAACAAGGGGACTATATGGTCTCTCTGGACATCAAAGATGCTTACCTACATGTCCCTATTTACCCTTCTCCAAGGGTACCTCAGGTTTGTGGTACAGAACTGTCACTATCAGTTTCAGACGCTGCCGATTGGATTGTCCACGGCACCCCGGGTCTTTACCAAGGTAATGGCCGAAATGATGATACTCCTTCGAAAGAAGGGAGTTTTAGTTATCCCTTACTTGGACGATCTCCTGATAAGGGCAAGATCCAGGGAACAGTTGGAAGTCGGGGTAGCACTATCTCAGATAGTGCTGCGGCAGCACGGTTGGATTCTCAATATTCCAAAATCGCAGCTGATCCCGACGACACACCTTCCATTCCTAGGGATGATCCTGGACACAGTCCGGAAAAAGGTGTTTCTCCCGGAGGAGAAAGCCAGGGAGTTATCCGAACTAGTCAGAAACCTCCTAAAACCAGGCCAAGTGTCAGTGCATCAGTGCACAAGGGTCCTGGGAAAAATGGTGGCTTCCTACGAAGAAATTCCATTAGGCAGATTCCACGCAAGAACTTTCCAGTGGGACCTGCTGGACAAATGGTCCGGATCGCATCTTCAGATGCATCAGCGGATAACCCTGTCACCAAAGACAAGGGTGTCTCTCCTGTGATGGTTGCAGAGTGCTCATCTTCTAGAGGGCCGCAGATTCGGCATTCAGGACTGGATCCTGGTGACCACGGATGCCAGCCTGAGAGGCTGGGGAGCAGTCACACAGGAAAAAAATTTCCAGGGCTTGTGGTCAAGCCTGGAGACATCACTTCACATAAATATTTTGGAGCTAAGGGCCATTTACAATGCCCTAAGCCAAGCAAGACCTCTGCTTCAAGGTCAGCCGGTGCTGATCCAGTCGGACAATATCACGGCAGTCGCCCACGTAAACAGACAGGGCGGCACAAGAAGCAGGAGGGCAATGGCAGAAGCTGCAAGGATTTTTCGCTGGTCGGAAAATCATGTGATAGCACTGTCAGCAGTGTTCATTCCGGGAGTGGGAAGCAGACTTCCTCAGCAGGCACGACCTCCACCCGGGAGAGTGGGGACTTCACCCAGAAGTCTTCCACATGATTGTAAACCATTGGGAAAAACCAAAGGTGGACATGATGGCGTCCCGCCTAAACAAAAAATTGGACAGGTATTGCGCCAGGTCAAGGGACCCTCAGGCAATAGCTGTGGACGCTCTGGTAACACCGTGGGTGTACCAGTCAGTGTATGTGTTCCCTCCTCTTCCTCTCATACCAAAAGTACTGTGAATTATAAGACGGAGGGGAGTAAGAACTATACTCGTGGCTCCGGATTGGCCAAGAAGGACTTGGTACCCGGAACTTCAAGAGATGCTCACGGAGGACCCGTGGCCTCTACCTCTAAGAAGGGACCTGCTCCAGCAAGGACCCTGTCTATTCCAAGACTTACCGCGGCTGCGTTTGACGGCAGGGCGGTTGAACGCCGGATCCTGAAGGAAAAAGGCATTCCGGATGAAGTCATCCCTACCCTGGTCAAGCCAGGAAGGATGTAACCGCAAAGCATTATCACCGCATTTGGCGAAAATATGTTGCGTGGTGCGAGGCCAGTAAGGCCCCGATGGAGGAATTTCAACTAGGTCGATTCCTGCATTTCCTGTAAACAGGAGTGTCTATGGGCCTAAAATTGGGGTCCATTAAGGTTCAAATTTCGGCCATGTCGATTTTCTTCCAGAAAGAACTGGCTTCAGTTCCTGAAGTTCAGACGTTTGTCAAGGGGGTACTGCATATACAGCCTCCTTTTGTGCCTCCAGTGGCACCTTGGGATCTCAATGTAGTTTTGGGGTTCCTAAAATCACATTGGTTTGAACCACTCACCACTGTGGACTTAAAATATCTCACATGGAAAGTGGTAATGCTGTTGGCCCTGGCTTCAGCCAGGCGTGTCTCAGAATTGGCGGCTTTATCCTATAAAAGCCCTTACCTAATTTTTCATACGGACAGGGCAGAATTGAGGACTCGTCCTCAATTTCTCCCTAAGGTGGTTTCAGCGTTTCACTTGAACCAGCCTATTGTGGTACCTGCGGCTACTAGGGACTTGGAGGACTCCAAGTTGCTGGACGTAGTCAGGGCCCTGAAAATATATGTTTCCAGGACGGCTGGAGTCATAAAATCTGACTCGCTGTTTATCCTGTATGCACCCAACAAGCTGGGTGCTCCTGCTTCTAAGCAGACTATTGCGCGCTGGATTTGTAGTACAATTCAGCTTGCACATTCTGTGGCAGGCCTGCCACAGCCAAAATCTGTAAAAGCCCATTCCACAAGGAAGGTGGGCTCATCTTGGGCGGCTGCCCAAGGGGTCTCGGCTTTACAACTTTGCCGAGCAGCTACTTGGTCAGGGGCAAACACGTTTGCTAAATTCTACAAATTTGAGACCCTGGCTGAGGAGGACCTGGAGTTCTCTCATTCGGTGCTGCAGAGTCATCCGCACTCTCCCGCCCGTTTGGGAGCTTTGGTATAATCCCCATGGTCCTTACGGAGTTCCCAGCATCCACTAGGACGTCAGAGAAAATAAGAATTTACTTACCGATAATTCTATTTCTCATAGTCCGTAGTGGATGCTGGGCGCCCATCCCAAGTGCGGATTGTCTGCAATACTTGTACATAGTTATTGTTACAAAAATCGGGTTATTATTGTTGTGAGCCATCTTTCAGAGGCTCCTCTGTTATCATGCTGTTAACTGGGTTCAGATCACAGGTTGTACGGTGTGATTGGTGTGGCTGGTATGAGTCTTACCCGGGATTCAAAATCCTTCCTTATTGTGTACGCTCGTCCGGGCACAGTATCCTGGCTGAGGCTTGGAGGGGGGTTATGGGGGGAGGAGCCAGTGCACACCAGGTAGTCCTAAAGCTTTACTTTTGTGCCCAGTCTCCTGCAGAGCCGCTGTTCCCCATGGTCCTTACGGAGTTCCCAGCATCCACTACGGACTATGAGAAATAGAATTATCGGTAAGTAAATTCTTATTTTAATGAACATCATCTTCTCCACATTTTCTGGAAGTAACCTCGTACGCCGATTGCTGACAAGGTGAGCGGCGGCACTAAACACTCTTTCGGAGTACACATTTGTGGGAGGGCAACTTAGGTAGAATAAAGCCAGTTTGTGCAAGGGCCTCCAAATTGCCTCTTTTTCCTGCCAGTATACGTACGGACTGTCTGACGTGCCTACTTGGATGCGGTCACTCATATAATCTTACACCATTCTTTCAATGGGGAGAGAATCATATGCAGTGACAGTAGACGACATGTCCGTAATCGTTGGCAGGTCCTAAAGTCCGGACCAGATGTCAGCACCAGCAGTCGCTCCAGACTGCCCTGCATCACCACCAGCGGGTGGGCTCAGAATTCTGAGCCTTTTCCTCACACCCCCAGTTGCGGGAGAATGTGAAGGAGGAGATGTTGACAGGTCGCGTTCCGCTTGACTTGACAATTTTCTCACCAGCAGTTCTTTGAACCCCAGCAGACTTGTGTCTGCCGGAAAGAGAGATACAACGTAGGTTTTAAATCTAGGATCGAGCACGGTGGCCAAAATGTAGTGCTCTGATTTCAACAGATTGACCACCCGTGAATCCTTGTTAAGCGAATTAAGGGCTCCATCCACAAGTCCCACATGCCTAGCGGAATCGCTCTGTGTTAGCTCCTCCTTCAATGTCTCCAGCTTCTTCTGCAAAAGCCTGATGAGGGGAATGACCTGACTCAGGCTGGCAGTGTCTGAACTGACTTCACGTGTGGCAAGTTCAAAAGGTTGCAGAACCTTGCACAACGTTGAAATCATTTTCCACTGCGCTTGAGACAGGTGCATTCCACCTCCTATATCGTGCTCAGTTGTATAGGCTTGAATGGCCTTTTGCTGCTCCTCCAACCTCTGAAGCATATAGACGGTTGAATTCCACCTTGTTACCACTTCTTGCTTCAGATGACGGCAGGGCAGGTTCAGGCGTTTTTGGTGTTGCTCCAGTCTTCTGTACGTGGTGCCTGTACGCCGAAAGTGTCCCGCAATTCTTCTGGCCACCGACAGCATCTCTTGCATGCCCCTCTCGTTTTTTAAATAATTCTGCACCACCAAATTCAAGGTATGTGCAAAACATGGGACGTGATGGAATTTGCCCATATTTAATGCACACACAATATTGCTGGCGTTGTCCGATGCCACAAATCCACAGGAGAGTCCAATTGGGGTAAGCCTTTCTGCGATGATCTTCCTTAGTTGCCGTAAGAGGTTTTTAGCTGTGTGCGTATTCTGGAAAGCGGTGATACAAAGCGTAGCCTGCCTAGGAAAGAGTTGGCGTTTGCGAGATGCTGCTACTGGTGCCGCCGCTGCTGTTCTTGCGGCGGGAGTCCATACATCTACCCAGTGGGCTGTCACAGTCATATAGTCCTGAGTCTGCCCTGCTCCACTTGTCCACATGTCCGTGGTTAAGTGGACATTGGGTACAACTGCATTTTTTAGGACACTGGTGGGTCTTTTTCTGAGGTCTGTGTACATTTTCGGTATCGCCTGCCTTGAGAAATGGAACCTAGATGGTATTTGGTACTGGGGACACAGTACCACAAACAAGTCTATAGTTGGCTCTGCAGTAATGATGGATACCGGAACCACGGTTCTCACCGCCCAGGATGCCAAGGCCTCAGTTATCCGCTTTGCAGCAGGATGACTGCTGTGATATTTCATCTTCCTCGCAAAGGACTGTTGGACAGTCAATTGCTTGGTGGAAGTAGTAAAAGTGGTCTTACGACTTCCCCTCTGGGATGACCATCGACTCCCAGCAGCAACAACAGCAGCGCCAGCAGCAGTAGGCGTTACACGCAAGGATGCATCGGAGGAATCCCAGGCAGGAGAGGACTCGTCAGAATTGCCAGTGACATGGCCTGCAGGACTATTGGCATTCCTGGGGAAGGAGGAAATTGACACTGAGGGAGTTGGTGGGGTGGTTTGCGTGAGCTTGGTTACAAGAGGAAGGGATTTACTGGTCAGTGGACTGCTTCCGCTGTCGCACAAAGTTTTTGAACTTGTCACTGACTTATGATGAATGCGCTGCAGGTGACGTATAAGGGAGGATGTTCCGAGGTGGTTAACATCCTTACCCCTACTTATTACAGCTTGACAAAGGCAACACACGGCTTGACAAATGTTGTCCGCATTTCTGTTGAAATACTTCCACACTGAAGAGCTGATTTTTTTGGTATTTTCACCAGGCATGTCAATGGCCATATTCCTCCCACGGACAACAGGTGTCTCCCCGGGTGCCTGACTTAAACAAACCACCTCACCATCAGAATCCTCCTGGTCAATTTCCTCCCCAGCGCCAGCAACACCCATATCCTCCTCATCCTGGTGTACTTCAACACTGACATCTTCAATCTGACTATCAGGAACTGGACTGCGGGTGCTCCTTCCAGCACTTGCAGGGGGCGTGCAAATGGTGGAAGGCGCATGCTCTTCACGTCCAGTGTTGGGAAGGTCAGGCATCGCAACCGACACAATTGGACTCTCCTTGTGGATTTGTGATTTCAAAGAACGCACAGTTCTTTGCTGTGCTTTTGCCAGCTTAAGTCTTTTCATTTTTCTAGCGAGAGGCTGAGTGCTTCCATCCTCATGTGAAGCTGAACCACTAGCCATGAACATAGGCCAGGGCCTCAGCCGTTCCTTGCCACTCCGTGTGGTAAATGGCATATTGGCAAGTTTACGCTTCTCCTCCGACGATTTTATTTTAGATTTTTGAGTCCTTTTTTTACTGATATTTGGTGTTTTGGATTTTACATGCTCTGTACTATGACATTGGGCATCGGTCTCGGCAGACGACGTTGATGGCATTTCATCGTCTCGGCCATGACTAGTGGCAGCAGCTTCAGCACGAGGTGGAAGTGGATCTTGATCTTTCCCTATTTTTGGAACCTCAACATTTTTGTTCTCCATATTTTAATAGGCACAACTAAAAGGCAACTCAGGTAAACAATGGAGATGGATGGATACTAGTATACTTATGGATGACGAGCGACTGCCGACACAGAGGTAGCTACAGCCGTGGACTACCGTACTGCGTCTGCTAGTATAGACTGGATGATAATGATATAAAAAATATATATATATCACTACTGCAGGACAGGTATATATTGTATAATGATGGACCTGCTGGACACTGTCAGCACTGCAGACTCCTAAACTACTAGTATGAAGAAGATAGAAAAAAAAAAAACACCACAGGTAGGTATACAATTATGGACGAGCGACTGCCGACACAGAGGTAGCTACAGCCGTGGACTACCGTACTGCGTCTGCTAGTATAGACTGGATGATAATGATATAAAAAATATATATATATCACTACTGCAGGACAGGTATATATTGTATAATGACGGACCTGCTGGACACTGTCAGCACTGCAGACTCCTAAACTACTAGTATGAAGAAGATAGAAAAAAAAAAAACACCACAGGTAGGTATACAATTATGGACGAGCGACTGCCGACACAGAGGTAGCTACAGCCGTGGACTACCGTACTGCGTCTGCTAGTATAGACTGGATGATAATGATATAAAAAATATATATATATCACTACTGCAGGACAGGTATATATTGTATAATGACGGACCTGCTGGACACTGTCAGCACTGCAGACTCCTAAACTACTAGTATGAAGAAGATAGAAAAAAAAAAAACACCACAGGTAGGTATACAATTATGGACGAGCGACTGCCGACACAGAGGTAGCTACAGCCGTGGACTACCGTACTGCGTCTGCTAGTATAGACTGGATGATAATGATATAAAAAATATATATATATCACTACTGCAGGACAGGTATATATTGTATAATGACGGACCTGCTGGACACTGTCAGCACTGCAGACTCCTAAACTACTAGTATGAAGAAGATAGAAAAAAAAAACACCACAGGTAGGTATACAATTATGGACGAGCGACTGCCGACATAGAGGTAGCTACAGCCGTGGACTACCGTACTGCGTCTGCTAGTATAGACTGGATGATAATGATATAAAAAATATATATATATCACTACTGCAGGTCAGGTATATATTGTATAATGACGGACCTGCTGGACACTGTCAGCACTGCAGACTCCTAAACTACTAGTATGAAGAAGATAGAAAAAAAAAAAAAACACCACAGGTAGGTATACAATTATGGACGAGCGACTGCCGACACAGAGGTAGCTACAGCCGTGGACTACCGTACTGCGTCTGCTAGTATAGACTGGATGATAATGATATAAAAAAAATATATATATCACTACTGCAGGACAGGTATATATTGTATAATGACGGACCTGCTGGATACTGTCAGCACTGCAGACTCCTAAACTACTAGTATGAAGAAGATAGAAAAAAAAAACCACCACAGGTAGGTATACAATTATGGACGAGCGACTGCCGACACAGAGGTAGCTACAGCCGTGGACTACCGTACTGCGTCTGCTAGTATAGACTGGATGATAATGATATAAAAAATATATATATATCACTACTGCAGGACAGGTATATATTGTATAATGACGGACCTGCTGGACACTGTCAGCACTGCAGACTCCTAAACTACTAGTATGAAGAAGATAGAAAAAAAAACCCACCACAGGTAGGTATACAATTATGGACGAGCGACTGCCGACACAGAGGTAGCTACAGCCGTGGACTACCATACTGCGTCTGCTAGTATAGACTGGATGATAATGATATAAAAAATATATATATATCACTACTGCAGGACAGGTATATATTGTATAATGACGGACCTGCTGGACACTGTCAGCACTGCAGACTCCTAAACTACTAGTATGAAGAAGATAGAAAAAAAAAAACACCACAGGTAGGTATACAATTATGGACGAGCGACTGCCGACACAGAGGTAGCTACAGCCGTGGACTACCGTACTGCGTCTGCTAGTATAGACTGGATGATAATGATATAAAAAATATATATATATCACTACTGCAGGACAGGTATATATTGTATAATGACGGACCTGCTGGACACTGTCAGCACTGCAGACTCCTAAACTACTAGTATGAAGAAGATAGAAAAAAAAAACACCACACGTAGGTATACAATTATGGACGAGCGACTGCCGACACAGAGGTAGCTACAGCCGTGGACTACCGTACTGCGTCTGCTAGTATAGACTGGATGATAATGATATAAAAAATATATATATATCACTACTGCAGGACAGGTATATATTGTATAATGACGGACCTGCTGGACACTGTCAGCACTGCAGACTCCTAAACTACTAGTATGAAGAAGATAGAAAAAAAAAACACCACAGGTAGGTATACAATTATGGACGAGCGACTGCCGACACAGAGGTAGCTACAGCCGTGGACTACCGTACTGCGTCTGCTAGTATAGACTGGATGATAATGATATAAAAAATATATATATATCACTACTGCAGGACAGGTATATATTGTATAATGACGGACCTGCTGGACACTGTCAGCACTGCAGACTCCTAAACTACTAGTATGAAGAAGATAGAAAAAAAAAAAACACCACAGGTAGGTATACAATTATGGACGAGCGACTGCCGACACAGAGGTAGCTACAGCCGTGGACTACCGTACTGCGTCTGCTAGTATAGACTGGATGATAATGATATAAAAAATATATATATATCACTACTGCAGGACAGGTATATATTGTATAATGACGGACCTGCTGGATACTGTCAGCACTGCAGACTCCTAAACTACTAGTATGAAGAAGATAGAAAAAAAAAAACCACCACAGGTAGGTATACAATTATGGACGAGCGACTGCCGACACAGAGGTAGCTACAGCCGTGGACTACCGTACTGCGTCTGCTAGTATAGACTGGATGATAATGATATAAAAAATATATATATATCACTACTGCAGGACAGGTATATATTGTATAATGACGGACCTGCTGGACACTGTCAGCACTGCAGACTCCTAAACTACTAGTATGAAGAAGATAGAAAAAAAAAAACCACCACAGGTAGGTATACAATTATGGACGAGCGACTGCCGACACAGAGGTAGCTACAGCCGTGGACTACCGTACTGCGTCTGCTAGTATAGACTGGATGATAATGATATAAAAAATATATATATATCACTACTGCAGGACAGGTATATATTGTATAATGACGGACCTGCTGGACACTGTCAGCACTGCAGACTCCTAAACTACTAGTATGAAGAAGATAGAAAAAAAAAAAAAACACCACAGGTAGGTATACAATTATGGACGAGCGACTGCCGACACAGAGGTAGCTACAGCCGTGGACTACCGTACTGCGTCTGCTAGTATAGACTGGATGATAATGATATAAAAAATATATATATATCACTACTGCAGGACAGGTATATATTGTATAATGACGGACCTACTGGACACTGTCAGCACTGCAGACTCCTAAACTACTAGTATGAAGAAGATAGAAATATAATGAATGACGGACCTGCTGGACACTGTCAGCAGAATGCGTTTATACATAGAATAAAAAAAAAAACACCACACGAGTGTTTAACTTTTTCAGGCAGACAATATACTGGTGGTCATTGCTGGTCAGTCACACTGGCACTCTGGCAGCAAAAGTGTGCACTGTTAAATATGTACTCCTGCTATAACTGCTCCCCAGTCTCCCCCACAATTAAGCTGTGTGAGCAGTGAGCACTACTCAGCACAGTCAGATATACATAGATGATATTATCATGCAGCACACTGAGGCTGAGCACAGATATGGTATGTGACTGTGTATCGTTTTTTTTTCAGGCAGAGAACGGATTATATTAAATAATAAATAAAACTGGTGGTCACCACTAGTATAACTATCAGCAAAACTCTGCACTCTCTGAGTACTCCTAATGTTCCAGTAAATCAAGTGTCTCACTCTCTATCTAAACGGAGAGGACGCCAGCCACGTCCTCTCCCTATCAATCTCAATGCACGTGTGAAATGGCGGCGACGCGCGGCTCCTTATATAGAATCCGAGTCTCGCGATAGAATACGAGCCTCGTGAGAATCCGACAGCGGGATGATGACGTTTGGGCGCGCTCGGGTTAGCCGAGCAAGGCGGGAAGATCCGAGTCTGCCTCGGACCCGTGTAAAAAGCGTGAAGTTCGGGGGGGTTCGGATTCCGAGGAACCGAACCCGCTCATCTCTACTTTTCAATACTTCCAAATAGTAAACTTGGTTGATGTTCACTTGCACTACTATGCTCCTGACAGTCAGTCAACAATTTTCACGCAGTACTTCCAAATAGTAAACTTGGTTGATGTTCACTTGCTCTACTATGCTCCTGACAGTCAGTCAACAATTTTCACGCACAATTTGACAAACTTTTGCAATGTTTTCTTCAGTTCTGCTCATTGCTGGCCATCCAGACCTTTCATCGTCAGTGACACTTTCTCTTCCCTCAGAAATACGTTTCACCCACTTGTAAACTGCTATTTTCTTTATAGCATTATCCCCGAAAACTTGCACAAACAGCTATCTGATTTCACTACCACTCTAACCAATTTTAACAAGAAATGTAATGTTCGTTTGTTGCTCTAATTCAAGCTCCGACATTCTCACAAAGCACAGCAAAACACACACAGACAATAATAGATGCTACTCAGGAAGAGACTGCCATAGATCAACAACAACACAGCTGTGACATTCTGATATGCCAATGTCATCAAACCATACTGAGGTTTCTGTTCAGTTCTGACACAGCAAGCTCGCAGTGGTGAGTTTGCAAACTTAATTGTCAGACCTTGTATAGTTATAAAGATTTAATTACATGGTTATGGACCACATTCAATCCATAATAGTAGGTTTGAATTAAAGGGACAATAATAATAAAAATTATTAATAATTACATTAAAGATGTACAGTATGAGGCACAGTTTGCATGAGTTGACAATTGTCAGGCGTTAATTACTTGGCAAAGTCATTGACCATTGACATGCGAAGCCTCTGATATATGAGGATTATTCAGGTTTGTTAGCAAACCAAATAAGCACACTAATGGGCAAAACCATGTTGCACTGCAGGTGGGGCAGATATAACATGTGCAGAGAGAGTTAGATTTGGGTGGATTATATTTTTTCTGTGCATAGTAAATACTGGCTGCTTTATTTTTATACTGTAATTTTGTAATTTTTGAACACACCCCATCCAAATCTAATTCTCTCTGCACATGTTACATCTGCCCCACCTGCAGTGCAACATGGTTTTGCACATTAGTGTGCTTTTTCAGTTTGCTAACAAATCTGAATAAGGCCCGGACCCTCATTCCAAGTTGTTCGCTCGCTAGCTGCTTTTAGCAGCATTGCAAACGCTAGGCCGCCACCCTCTGGTAGTGTATCTTAGCTTAGCAGAATTGCGAACGAAAGATTAGCAGAACTGCTACTAAATAATTCCTTGCAGTTTCTGAGTAGCTCCAGACTTACTCCTAGTTTCCGATCAGCTCAATCTGTTTAGTTCCTGGTTTGACGTCACAAACATGCCCTGCGTTCGGCCAGCCACTCCCCCGTTTCCTCAGCCACTCCTGCGTTTTTACTTGGCACGCCTGCGTTATTTAGCACACTCCCTGACTACATCTGGCCAGTTACCGCCCAGAAACACCTACTTCCTGTCAATCACACTACGATCCCCCCAGCGATGAAAAAACGTCGGTCGGCCTTGTGTTAATCTACTAAGTTTTGTGTGAAAGTACTTAGCGCATGTGCGATGCGTACCATGCCCATGCGCATTTTCCACATAATCGCTCCCTTGCGAAAATCGGCAACGAGCGAACAACTCGGAATGACCACCCCTATCTCCTCAGATATACCAAAGTCCTGCTTACCTAATTCTACTTTTTTGCTTGAGAATGCAAACTGAAAGCTGCATAAACTAAGAGTAGATGCACAATACTGCAGTTGAATAATTAATCTCTATAGTGCATAGAATGTATTTACAGATGGACCAGTTACCAAACACTTGATGGGTCATGAATGCAACAAATACTATACATATTTCTTTTGACAGCTGTTCTTACTAAAGTGAACAAAGTTAAATCTGAATGTAACTCGAGTGCTCAGCAAATATAGGGGGTAATTCCAAGTTGATCGCAGCAGGATTTTTGATAGCAATTGGGCAAAACTATGTGCACTGCAGGGGAGGCAGATATAACATGTGCAGAAAGAGTTAGATTTGGGTGGGTTATTTTATTTCTGTGCAGGGTAAATACTGGCTGCTTTATTTTTACACTGCAAATTAGATTGCAGATTGAACACACTCCACCCAAATCTAACTCTCTCTGCACGTTATATCTGCCTCCCCTGCAGTGCACATGGTTTTGCCCAATTGCTAACAAAAATCCTGCTGCGATCAACTTGGAATTACCCCCATATTTTGTATAAGCTCTAATAGTAAAATGTTGTCACAAATATTATTCCAAATATACGGTTTGCTTCAGTCTCTTATTGTGAGATATAGTACAGTGCATCTGGAAAGTATTCACAGCGTTTCACGTTTTCCACATTTTGTTATGTTAGAGCCTTATTCCAAACTTTAATACATTAATTTTCCCCCTCAAAATTCTACACACAATAGCCCATAATGACAATGTGAAAAAAGTGTTTGAGATTTTTGCTAATTTATTAAAAAAAATAAAAATAAACTGCCCAAAGATAGGTGTGCCAAGCTTGTGGCATTATATTCAAAAAGACTTGAGGCTGTAATTGCTGCCAAAGGTGCATCAACAAAGTATTGGCCAAAGGCTGTTAATACTTATGTACATGTGATTTCTTAGTTTTTTAATTTTTAATAAATTTGCAAAAATCTCAAAAACACTTTTTTCACGTTGTCATTATGGGGTATTGTGTATAGAATTTTGAGGCAAAAAGAATGAATTTATTCCAGTTTGGAATAAGGCTGTAACATAACAAAATGTGGAAAAAGTGAAGCGCTGTGAGTACTTTCCGGATGCGCTGTAGCTATAAACAAATGTTGGCTTCACAGAGGTGGAATGTGTGTTAAGTCACATTCATTACACAGAATAGATTTGTGGGCATCCACATTAGTTAATTCTACTATTGGGGTAATGGAATGTATGCATGGGTTGTTCTGAAGCGTGTGCCAGAAAGGTCATGTCTATGGTCCAGACTCCAGTCTCATTCAGGAAAGGTAACAAGGCCTCTCACGTGTGTAATGGTCTCTATTTAATTCTAATTCCCCACCAGGCCAGAGCAGGAAGACCACTGCTTTCCCTCACGGGCATTAGACTGCAGCTCATATCAGTCAAACTGTTCCACATCAGTTGTAGGATGGCAAGGCTGGTGGAAAGATGGTCAAGCATTGAGGTGTGTAGTTGATCATGAATGTTATTGTGCACAGTACTCACTGAGATGTTCAGTTCGTCAGAAATATCTCTAAATTGAATGTGTCTGTCCTCCTGAATCAGACCTTCAGTGCGGCACAAATTGTCATCTGAGGTGGATACTCTTGGCCGGTAGGAATGCTGCTCATCTTGAACATCTGTTCTGCCGTTATCAAAGGCAGTGCACCAAATCCAAACCTGTTTTCATGACATGACATTATCACCAAACACCTCTAAATCTCAGCTGCTGATATGCCCTTTAGACATAGAAATGTGATCACAATATGCACCTCATAGTGTGACCATGCTTTCACAGTCTCCGTCATCTTACAACTGATGTTAGGACAGTATGACTGATAATAGGTGCAGTCTAATGACCATAAGGGTACGCAGTGGTCTTTCTGCTCTGGCCTGGCAGGAAATTAGAATGAAATAGAAAGCATTATACACGTGAGAGGTCTTGTTACCTAACATATTGAACCACCCTTATATATAGTACCTAAAATGTGTTTTACTTTCTACTCTAAAGTTTATTATAGTTTAGTCCATGCGCATTCCAGTCTAACACTGTATGCTTTTACGTAAATGTATAGCCCATGGTATATAATGAAAGTGGAGAGACCTTGCATGTAGGGTCACTCATATGCAAAGTTATGCACATACACTACTAGCACACTACTAGCAAGGAAGGCAATAAAACCAAAACATATGCATAAAACATTTAGGACCTCATTCAGTAAGGATTGCAGTTTCTGCTAAAAAAATCAAATAGTTGCCGCCCAGAAATAGAGAAAAAACGTACATTGCAGAAATTGCAAATGTATCACAATGTGTGTTCTGAACGCAAACCATACACATCAAAGATTTTTCTCATCTGCGCCAGGCAAGGTCATCCACATTTTTGGCGATGCAAGAGGCTGAAAGTGGTCATCGCTGACGTCGGAGGCCCTCCTTAAAGACACATGGGGATGCCTGCGTTTTTTCAGACACACCCAGAAAATGACAGGTTTCCTGTCATTCAAACAGCGGCTGCATTGCGATTATGATCTGTACGCAATTTATGTCGCTATTTCGCTCACACGTGCGCAATGCGAATGCATAGGCCGGATTGCAATTTTAAAAATGTTCAATCTAACCTGAATAAGGCCCTTAGTTTTGTTACAGTGGAAATTTTTATTAATAACATGCAAATAAAGAGCACATTCTGATAACATTATCCAAACACCTCATTAGCACACAGTGCAGATCATCAGAACCTACTTTTCAAGTGTAATTCTGATCTGGGCAAAACACTGAAATCTCTTACTCTGCTAATGTGAACATGATTTGTCTTTCAGTATTTACATAATGCCTTGCAATAAAATGCTGGGATGGAAACATGTTAGAAAATTGAAATATTGATTTTACCCATTGAACTTTAATAGAATACCAACAACAGGCTCTTCTTGCAAAGCCAGATTGGGTCATATATCATCAGGAACGTCCCTACTGCAAACTTTGTATAACTTATGAACTTGACCTTTGCCTGTGCCATTCAGTTGTCCATTAACTGCTATAATGGAGTGTCTTACAGCGGTATGTATTTTCTAAATGTAGTCTGTATTACGCCTGCATAGTCTTCTTGTAAATGTAAATTTGTAGTATTGTGTTCTGCACATGTGGGAATATAATAGTATGTGCAGTGCTAGCTCTCAGTAGTCTATATGTATTCTTACTTACTGTAGTTCATCAGCATTTGTGACAAGTATAGATAGAGATTACATGGGAAAGATTAGGGATGTAGAGGAAGTTTTTTTTTTTTATACATGTTGCATTCAATGTAGGTTGACATTTAACAAAGCCTAAAGAGAATACAGCTAAAACCCAAATGAGAATTATTTAACTATAAAATCTATATTGTTAAATAAATGTAGCAGTCTATATGGTAGAGAACTATATTTCTCTGACGTCCTAGTGGATGCTGGGTACTCCGTAAGGATTATGGGGAATAGACGGGCTCCGCAGGAGACTGGGCACTCTAAAAGAAAGATTAGGTACTATCTGGTGTGCACTGGCTCCTCCCTCTATGCCCCTCCTCCAGACCTCAGTTAGAATCTGTGCCCGGCTCGAGCTGGTTGCACACTAGGGGCTCTCCTGAGCTTCTAGTAAAGAAAGTATTTGTTAGGTTTTTTATTTTCAGTGAGATCTGCTGGCAACAGACTCACTGCTACGAGGGACTAAGGGGAGAGAAGCGAACCTACCTGCTTGCAGCTAGCTTGGGCTTCTTAGGATACTGGACACCATTAGCTCCAGAGGGATCGAACACAGGCCAAGCCTCGGTCTTCTGGTCCCGGAGCCGCGCCGCCGTCCCCCTTGCAGAGCCAGAAGCAAGAAGAACATCCTGAAAATCGGCGGCTGAAGACTCCGGTCTTCATTAAGGTAGCGCACAGCACTGCAGCTGTGCGCCATTGCTCCCTATGCACACCACATACTTCGGTCACTGATGGGTGCAGGGCGCTGGGGGGGCGCCCTGGGCTGCAATTAGAGTACCTTACATTGGCAAACAGCACATAATATAGTCTAAAAAACTATATATGTGCAAAAATCCCCTGCCATAACATAAATATAAGAGCGGGAGAAGTTCGCCGAAAAAGGGGCGGGGCTATCTCCCTCAGCACACTGGCGCCATTTCCTCTTCACAGCTCCGCTGGAAGACAGCTCCCCAGGCTCTCCCCTGCAGTTTCCAGGCTCAAAGGGTAACAAAGAGAGGGGGGGCACTAAATTTAGGCGCAAACTGTATATGTAAAGCAGCTATAGGGAAAAATCACTTTGTGTTAGTGAAAATCCCTGATTAAATAGCGCTGTGGTGTGTGCTGGCATACTCTCTCTCTGTCTCCCCAAAGGACTTTGTGGGGTCCTGTCCTCAGTCAGAGCATTCCCTGTGTGTGTGCGGTGTGTCGGTACGGCTGTGTCGACATGTTTGATGAGGAGGCTTATGTGGAGGCGGAGCAGGTGCCGATAAGTGTGATGTCACCCCCTGCAGGGCCGACACCAGAGTGGGTGGATATGTGGAAGGTATTAACCGACAGTGTCAACTCCTTACATAAAAGGTTGGATGACGTAACAGCCGTGGAACAGCCGGCTTCTCAGCCCGTGCCTGCCCAGGCGTCTCAAAGACCATCAGGGACTCACAAACGCCCGCTACCTCAGATGGCAGACACAGATGTCGACACGGAGTCTGACTCCAGTGTCGACGAGGATGAGACATATACACAATCCACAAGGGGCATCCGTTGCATGATTACGGCAATGAAAAATGTGTTACACATTTCTGACATTAACCCAGGTACCACTAAAAAGGGTATTATGTTTGGGGAGAAAAAGCAGCCAGTGTTTTTCCCCCCAACAGATGAGTTGAATGAAGTGTGTGAAGAAGCATGGGGTTCCCCCGATAAGAAACTGGTAATTTCTAAAAAGTTACTGATGGCGTACCCTTTCCCGCCAGAGGATAGGTCACGTTGGGAGATATCTCCTAGGGTGGATAAGGCGCTCACACGCTTGTCAAAAAAGGTGGCACTGCCGTCTCAGGATACGGCCGCCTTGAAGGAGCCTGCTGATAGAAAGCAGGAGGCTATCCTGAAGTCTGTATATACACACTCAGGTACTATACTGAGACCTGCAATTGCTTCAGCATGGATGTGTAGTGCTGCTGCAGCGTGGTCTGATACCCTGTCAGATAATATTGATACCCTCGACAGGGATACTATTTTGCTAACCATAGAGCATATTAAAGATGTCGTCTTATATATGAGGGATGCACAGAGGGATATTTGCCAGCTGGCATCTAGAATTAATGCAATGTCCATTTCTGCCAGGAGGGTATTATGGACCCGGCAGTGGACAGGTGATGCTGATTCTAAAAGGCACATGGAGGTTTTGCCTTATAAGGGTGAGGAATTGTTTGGGGATGGTCTCTCGGACCTTGTATCCACAGCAACAGCTGGGAAATCGACATTTTTACCTCAGGCTCCCTCACAACCTAAGAAAGCACCGTACTATCAGGTACAGTCCTTTCGGCCTCTGAAAGGCAAGCGGATCAAAGGTGCTTCCTTTCTGCCCAGAGGCAGGGGGAGAGGGAAAAAGCTGCACTAGACAGCCAGTTCCCAGGAACAAAAATCCTCCCCTGCTTATACTAAGTCCACCGCATGACGCTGGGGCTCCACAGACGGAGCCAGGTGCGGTGGGGGCGCGTCTCCGGAACTTCAGCGACCAGTGGGTTCGCTCACAGGTGGATCTCTGGGTTCTACAAGTGGTATCTCAGGGATACAAGCTGGAATTCGAGGCGTCTCCCCCTCGCCGTTACCTCAAATCAGCCTTGCCAGCTACTCCCCAGGACAGGGAGGTAGTACTGGCGGCAATTTACAAGCTGTACCTCCAGCAGGTGATAATAAAAGTTCCCCTCCTTCAACAGGGACGGGGTTACTATTCCACAATGTTTGTGGTACCGAAACCAGACGGTTCGGTGAGACCCATTCTAAATTTGAAATCCTTGAACACTTATATAAGGAAGTTCAAGTTCAAAATGGAATCGCTCAGGGCGGTTATTGCAAGCCTGGAAGAGGGGGATTACATGGTATCACTGGACATCATGGATGCTTACCTACATGTCCCCATTTACCCACCTCACCAGGAGTACCTCAAGGTTGTGGTACAGAACTGCCATTACCAATTCCAGACGTTGCCATTTGGTCTGTCCACGGCACCGAGGGTGTGTTCCAAGGTAATGGCCAAAATGATGATACTCCTTCGAAAGAAGGGAGTTATAATTATCCCGTACTTGGACGATCTCCTTATAAAGGCGAGGTCCAAGGAGCAGTCGTTGATCGGAGTAGCACTATCTCAGGAAGTGCTACAACAGCACGGCTGGATTCTGAATATCCCAAAGTCGCAGCTGGTTCCTACGACGCGTCTGCTGATATTGGGCATGTTTCTGGACACAGAACAGAAGAAGGTGTTCTCCCGGAGGAGAAGGCCAAGGAGTTGTCATCTCTGGTCAGAGACCTCCTGAAACCAAAAACAGGTGTCGGTGCATCATTGCACGCGAGTCCTGGAAAAGATGGTAGCTTCTTACGAAGCAATTCCCTTCGGCAGGTTCCATGCAAGGAACTTTCAGTGGGACCTGTTAGACAAGTGAGGATCACATCTTCAGATGCATCGGCTGATCACCCTGTCCCCGAGGGCCAGGGTGTCTCTGCTGTGGTGGCTGCAGAGTGCTCATCTTCTCGAGGGCCGCAGATTCGGCATTCAGGACTGGGTCCTGGTGACCACGGATGCACGCCTCCGAGGTTGGAGAGCAGTCACTCAGGGAAGAAATTTCCAAGGACAATGGTCGAGTCAGGAGACTTCCCTACACATAAATATTCTGGACCTAAGGGCCATTTACAATGCCCTAAGGCAAGCAGAACCCCTGCTTCAAAACCAGCCGGTGCTGATTCAGTCAGACAACATCACGGCTGTCGCCCATGTAAACCGACAAGGCGGCACAAGAAGCAGGATGACGTTGGCAGAAGCCACAAGGATTCTCCAATGGGCGGAGTATCACGTGCTAACACTGTCAGCAGTGTTCATTCCGGGTGTGGAAAACTAGGAAGCAGACTTCCTCAGCAGGCACGACCTCCACCCGGGAGAGTGGGGACTTCATCCAGAAGTCTTCACGCAGATTGTGAACCGTTGGGAACGGCCACAGGTGGACATGATGGCGTCCCGCCTCAACAAAAAGCTAAAAAAGTATTGCGCCAGGTCAAGAGACCCTCAGGCGATAGCTGTGGGCGCACTAGTGACACCGTGGGTGTACCAGTCGGTTGATGTGTTCCCTCCTCTTCCTCTCATACCCAAGGTACTGAGGATAGTACGTAAAAGAGGAGTAAGAACTATACTCGTAGTTCAGGATTGGCCAAGAAGAACTTGGTACCCAGAACTACAAGAAATGATCTCGGAGGACCCATGGCCTCTGTCTCTCAGACAGGACCTGTTACTGCAGGGGCCCTGTCTGTTCCAAGACTTACCGCGGCTGCGTTGGAAGGCTTGGCGGTTGAACGTCGGATCCTAACAGAAAAGGGCGTTCCAGATGAAGTGATTCCTATGCTGTTAAAGGCTAGGAAAGACGCTGCCTGAAGTTCAGACGTTGTTAAGGGAGTGCTGCATATTCAGCCCCCTTTTGTGCCTCCAGTGGCACCTTGGGATCTCAACGTAGTGTTGGATTTCCTAAAATCACATTGTTTTGTGCCACTTCAGAACGTGGAGTTGAAGTATCTCATGTGGAAAGTGGTCATATATATATATATTTGGCCTTGGCTTCGGCTAGGCATGTGTCAGAATTGGCGGCTTTGTCATGTGAAAGCCCTTATCTGATCTTCCATAGGGACAGGGCAGAATTGAGGATTCGTCCCCAATTTCTCCCTAAGGTGGTATCAGCGTTTCATTTGAACCAACCTATTGTGGTGCCTGCGGCTACTCGGGACTTGGAGGCCTCCAAGTTGCTGGACGTAGTCCGGGCCCTGAAAATCTATGTTTCCAGTACGGCTAGAGTCAGAAATACTGACTCGCTATTATCTTGCATGCACCCAACAAGCTGGGTGCTTCTGCTTCTAAGCAGACTATTGCTCGCTGGATCTGTAGCACGATTCAACTTGCACATTCTGCGGCTGGACTGCCGCATCCTACATCAGTAAAAGCCCATTCCACGAGGAAGGGGGCTCTTCTTGGGCGGCTGCCCAAGGGGTCTCGGCATTACAACTTTGCCGAGCTGCTACCTGGTCGGGGTCAAACACGTTTGCAAAATTCTACAAGTTTGATACCCTGGCTGAGGAGGACCTTGAGTTTGCTCATGCGGTGCTGCAGAGTTATCCGCACTCTCCCGCCCGTTTGGGAGCTTTGGTATAATCCCCATGGTCCTTACGGAGTACCCAGCATCCACTAGGACGTCAGAGAAAATAAGAATTTACTCACCGGTAATTCTATTTCTCGTAGTCCGTAGTGGATGCTGGGAGCCCGTCCCAAGTGCGGACTCTCTGCAATACGTGTATATAGTTATTGCTTAACTAAAGGGTTTTGTTATGAGCCATCTGTTAATGAGGCTCATGTGTTGTTCATACTGTTAACTGGGTATAGTTATCACAAGTTGTACGGTGTGATTGGTGTGGCTGGTATGAGTCTTACCCTGGATTCCAAATCCTTTCCTTGTAGTGTCAGCTCTTCCGGGCACAGTTTCCCTAACTGAGGTCTGGAGGAGGGGCATAGAGGGAGGAGCCAGTGCACACCAGATAGTACCTAATCTTTCTTTTCGAGTGCCCAGTCTCCTGCGGAGCCCGTCTATTCCCCATGGTCCTTACGGAGTACCCAGCATCCACTACGGACTACGAGAAATAGAATTACCGGTGAGTAAATTCTTATTATAAATTAATTAATTATATAATCAGATTTAACAGTCCCCATTGTTTAATGACCAGAGGGCAGCTCTGTAATAAGAACTTATTAGAGAAGGCAACAGCAGGGCGTAACTCCCAGAGGCAATGGAGACGCCTGCCTCCGGGCTCCAAACCCTGAAGGGGCACCTGCATGAACCCGTGTGTTCACAGTGGGATCCAAGTGTGACTCTGCTCTTCCAGTGGAGCTCTGCGGTGCAATTGCTGCTGCATAACAAAATGTGCTTTGTCCCAGGAGTGCTGCTAACACCTACAATAGGGGACAGGATGGCCCCTGCCTTTTACTGCTTAGTCTGCACTGCAGCAAGTGATGGTGCACCAGCCACTGCTCCTGGACTGTGAGATGGGACCCATCAATGAACGCTGATTCTGCATGCAGCAGATGGCAGAATCTCATGTATCTGACCTGACCCACTGTCACACAGCGTAGCTGGAATCCTGCCAATTTACTGTGGACTCAGGTCTCTGTAGACCAGCTGAGAGCACTATCTATATAATTATGTAAGTTGTGTGAAAAACTCACATGTCCATAGATCAGCAGCAACAGCCCATCCAATAATCATTTCAACCAACTTGCTGTTGGTTTTCCTCAGGGGCACTGAGGCAAAGGGTGTGAGCTCACGACACTAATTTCACTAATGGTGGACCAATATAACACCAATCTACTGGGAGGAGCAGCTAGTTTTATTAATGCTTTGGATAAATCTTTGGTGCAGGTTAAAGGCATTTGTTGGTTTCTTAATTTAAATATATGTATACACAGAGGAGGCTCCTACTTACTATAATTACTGGGGCTGCCACTACCCCTGTGCCTGCAACAAGGAGAGCAGACACAGAACCAGAGTTCCGGCACCTGCGCCATAGATCTGGATCCCTTAGAAGATGCAGCCCATAGAAGCTGGATTGGGTTGGGCTGTGCCAAAGGCAGGGAGTAGCTCACTGCTTAACGCAGCCCAGCCTGGCAATCCCAGAGGGAGGAAACATCCCCCAATGGGACTGCCTTGTGTGTCTGTGACTAACAGGTAGGAGTTGCAATAGGAAGTCACTGCCAGTCACTGTGAAGCCCATGCAGTCACAGACTGCATCTGGCTTCACTGACGCTGATTTTACCTGCAAAGGGGGACTGTTGGGAGGTCCACAGGTATCTTTACTGAAGTAAAGGACACAGTTATCAGGCTTCTTTTAAAAGCAACTTTTTTTTCAATCCAGACTGCATGATTAACTACAGACTGGTATCAAACCAAGTCTGTGGATGCTTATTGAAAGAGTGGTTAAACCCAACTGGAAACTTGCTTGTAAACACACAATATTTGTGATATATTCCATTCAGGA
Source organism: Pseudophryne corroboree (assembly GCF_028390025.1). Lineage (NCBI taxonomy): Eukaryota > Metazoa > Chordata > Amphibia > Anura > Myobatrachidae > Pseudophryne > Pseudophryne corroboree. Next base: position 299,816,027 of record NC_086448.1, read on the forward strand.
TTAGGGAGATGACATAATACTGAAAAGTACTGGATGTGCATAATGATCATCTGATGGCAATAGACAGAGGTGACTGTTCAATATTAATCTTTCTGGATTTCTCTGCAGCATTTGATACAGATGATTAGGAGACAGGATTTGAACAGAGCACCTAAAACATTTCTGTTATCTGGAAGAACAGTCTGTAGTGGATTTAAATATTTTCTTACTGACAGATCATAAAGATTGTTTTTAAGAATGTACTAATTTGTACAAGTGCTTTTATCATGCGAGATGTACCCCAGGTGTGGATGAGTGGCTTCACAAATAAATATCAGGTGTCAGCCTTATCAAACCTCCATTCTTTCATCTGATGAACATGTTCAGCATAAATTGATTCATTAATTTAGAAGAGTATTTGTACCCTCACATTTATACTGCAGCAATCAACTCTACCAGAAGCTCCATCCAAAAGCTTCAACATCTGCAGCTGGTACAAGATGCAGCAACCAGGCTATAAACTGACAAGCCCTATTCCTATCACATACCTGTTCTCTATTCCCTTCAGTGGCTGCCTGCAAGATGGGAAATCTATTTTAAGATTGACTTATTGACATACAAAGCCCTACATAAACTCCCTATACTCCCACTTGCTCACTTTGATCTGCAGATAAAGGACAACTAACAGAATTTTTCATACTTCATTTGGGGCCTGAGCTTTTAGCTTTGCGGTCAGACAAATGTCTGTGTAAAGGTCATAGGTCCACTTAAATATCGCTGGCATTTTCAATATTGCTATGATAATAAATAATTTATATTACCTAGTAGAAGAGTGCTGATTCCCAGCAAAACTCTTATGGAAAAAAATAAATAAAATCCATGAATGGCATTACCAAAAAAGTTTTTTTTTTTTTGTTTTTTTTTTTAACAAATCACCTCTCATGCATGGAGTTATCCTCGTTATACTCACCAATGTTGTTGTTGCTATGCATCCTGTAAATTGAAAGTTGTGAGGATGATCCTATAATGATATCCCTTAAAATAACATTCCAAGACATGTCCAATAGAAATCACCCAGGCTATCAAATGAGGCCTTTAAACCTGGAAACCAGACGTTTGTGGGCTTCTGTGCCTCTTCAGAATTTACCACTATTGTGATTATCCTCTGACGAAACCGCTGGTGCAGATTAGCGGAGAAACGCGTAAGGAGGCTCCTGTAAAAGGACTTTGCTGCCCGGAGAACACCAGCATATTCCACCTTTTGCCATTTTGTTGCTTCAAATTGGGGAACAAGCTCATGAGAGACCTGGCCAAGGAGGTTCTTACCCCGTTTGTTAAATAACTATCATGGCATTGACTATTCAACAATATATAGTGCGGCTGAAAGTAGCGGGGGCCGTAGCATACCGCTGCGAGCAGTTATCTAATGCAGCGCTCTCCCCCTGCTACATTGTTATATAAACTTATGTGATCACGCCGACTTGGACACATAGAACCAATCTGCTTAAAGTAAATATACTCACCTACCTTTTGATCTAAGAAAGGAGAGTGTGTTGGTACAGATAACACAGGAAGATTAAATAAGCAACACAGCAACACATTGGATCAAATAAAAATCACTATATTTGTGTGGAAATTATGAACTTTTAATCAACTGGAGTAATAGGGTAAGGAGTGTTTACTTATTTGTTTTTAAATGCAAATTTGAACAAATAAATTTCCTTTTACGTATTGGTTCATTTATATGTACGTAAATTGGTTTTAAAGCGATTCAGAATAAATCAATTGTTGCGCTCCCTTGATAAGCTGATTATCTTTAGTTATACACTATTGTGATCCCCTGTGCAGTTTCCATATTATCGGGAAACTGCACATGTGCAGGACCCGTTCTGCGTATATGCAGAATTAATCCTGATCACATCACAGACATGCAAACGCCTCCACCTGATTGACAGGCAGAGGCATTCGAGAGGCAGGGTGGGAACTGCTGGCATTGCCGGAAACAGGGGCGTGTCTCTGCAGTTTCTGGGAGTGGCAAGGCCAAGGACTGCATCGCGAGACGCAGTTTCCTTGGCCTCACAAGTTGCCTTGAGTTGGACAGCCTGAGTTAGCTGAGACTTACTCAGTTGGCAGTCTGCGAGGAACATAGCAACCATCGGTTAGAATGTTGATCCCAGGCTGCAATGAGGTCGCAGCACTGGGATAGCATATGCAGCAAGGTGGTGTTTAACGCCTCCTACTACATTTGCATTACAATGGATTACATTTGCAACTCTGCTGCGAGCAGCTTTGCAATTGCAATCCATCAATCCATGCAGAATTAAGCCTTTAATGTCCTCAAGGACAGTGGGCCTAACTCAGACCTGATCGCAGCAGCAACATTTTTCTCTAATGGGCAAAACCATGTGCACTGCAGGGGGGGGGGGGGGGGGGTCAGATATAACATTTGCAGAGAGAGTTAGATTTGGGTGAGTTATTTTGTTTCTGTGCAGGATAAGTGCTGGTTGCTTTATTTCTACACTGCAATTTAGATTTCAGTTTGAACACACCCCACCCAGATCTAACTCTCTCTGCACATGTTACATCTGCCCCCCCCCCCCTGCAGTGCACATGGTTTTGCACATTAGAGAACAATTTTGCTGCTGCAATCGGGTCTGAATTAGGCCCAATGTACATAAAAGTTTCTTAGACCACAGATACATATTTGTAATAAGAAGTCTCTTGGTATAAGAAAAAAAACCTCCCAGGTTACATTGTAAAAATCCCTGGTTATTTTTTGCAGCAACTTGAATAAACACATAATATATAGAGTAGTGCTGTCTGCTCTGAAGATAAATAATGCAATTTTGGAAAGTCATTACAGAACATAGCCAAACTTATTCCGATCACAAACTGAAGAGCTTATAATTAAATCACAACTCTGTATCATTAAAATAGCATCTGCAAGAACAACTGATGATACCATATTAGAAAAATCATTTATTTTCCAGTTGTACATCAAACTTTTTTCTTTCCACTTCAGAGTAAACTCATTAGCCTATATTTTATCTCAATACAAGTATTACAATGTGCTAAGAAACTAGGGTCTTTTTTTTTTTTTTCAATTAGTGCTCTAGGTTAAAAAAAAACCCCATAATTTTTGAACAAAAATGCAGTTAAAGAGAAATACTGTTTTTTTTTATAGTATTGTTTAATATGCAAAGTTTCCATTCAGCCACAAAATGAGTTTCAATTATATATATAAAAAAAAAATAACTGCAAATTTCTAGGTGTAAGTAATAAAAATAAATAAATAAATAAATAAAAGCTATTAGTGTATATGTAGTATGTACTAAGAATTGGAAAGAGATACAGTGGAGAGAGATAAACTACCAAACAATCAGCTCCTGTCATTTTTCAAACACAGTTTTCAACATGGCAGTTAGGAGCTGATTGGTTGGTACTTTATTTCTTTCCAAGGCTGAGTACCTCTGCCTCATTGAATTACACAGGAGAAACTGTCAATATATATTTGGAAGGAGTAATTGAAACAAGGTAATGGATTGCAATGCATAAAAAGAGCACTCGGCTAGAAAATATTTGGGACATTCCTGTGTTGCAAATTTATAGAAGCTAGAGAAAAAACGAGTATTGCACCTGTATACTACAAATATGACTATCAATTATCCAGAATTCCTGACCCCTGAAACTTATTTATTACCTCATGCCCTTCCACCTCTAACAATGACCCCCCACCCTCCTTTTCTTGTACTGTATAAATCCCAAATACATATTCTGCACAATAACTGACTTCCTATACATTCTCTCCTCTAGCATGATTTCTCTTAATAGCCCAGCCAGAGGTGAACCACTTTTGCTAGCATCTAATAGTAATTTCTATTTAGGTTCTGCATACTGTGATCACAGACTGACATTTCAGAACAGTTTGTGCTGTTGAACCTCTTGTGAATCTCGTGAATTACACTCACTGATAACCAGTTCAACCCTTTTTTTCTAAGTGGGTTTCATTTATCAAAGCAACTCTATTTCCATTCCATTATTAATGTTGTATTTATACATGATCGTTGCATATAAAAGCTGTTTCTTTCAAAGGTTGCTGTAGAAGCAAAATGCAGACTTATATAGTTGTAATGAGTATTAAACATCATAACATAAACAGAAGACTCAAGGTAAGCTATTCATACGTAATGGAAGTACTTGAAGTTGTAAGGTAGGTAAGGTAATTGTGCAATAGCTGGTCATACATTGTGTAATAATCGTACAAACCAGCCTACTTAATGAGTGGTTTGAACGATTATCCTTCAGTGTATGTTACTGATAGCTGTTCACAGCATGAAAACAGCTGAAAAGTGATCTGGACCTGTCTGACCCATCTGACTTCATTCAGTCATCTTTAGTCTGTGAATGGAGTTCGCCTTCATACATTGTGGAGAGTACGGAGGCGCTCCAATAATCAGGCACTTGCTCCTGTCTGCTGGACTATCATGCAATGTATGGGCAATTTAAGTAATAGATGGAGGAACATTGCTGAGTACAATAGCAAAATTTGGGAAAGGGATGGGCAATACCTCCTCCCTGGGCCCCCGCTCTGTTAAGCATGCACAAACTGGGTGAAGACCATTCAAGTCCCATATTGACTATACATCCTGCAGTGTCAGCAGGTCAATATTTCTAAAAATCAAATACATTTCTGAGACCCCAGAGCTACATTGAAGTAGCTAAAGAGGACTGAACACAATAGATAAAATAAATCTTTAAACCACCCATAATAGATTTATATCTAGTTCACTGGTCTCATAGCATCAGGGCCAGGACTACTGTACATGCCACATTGTCTGAGGGTGAGTGCTTACCAGATGCAAAGGTAGGATTTTATCAGGGTAGAGTCCTAATTTGCCAGTCACTGAAATATATTGTTGATATCCATACACAGTAAATATGGTGTGTGTGTGTGTGTGTGTATATATGTATATATATATACACACACACACACACTATGGTGAAAAGTATTTTTTAATTTGTTAATTGTTGAATTCTGGTGTTGCAATCAGACCCATTGCAGCAGGTGTATAAAATCAAGCACCTAGCCATGCAGAATACATTTGCAAACATTTGTGATACACAGATGGGTCGTTCTGAAGAGCTCCATGACTTCAAGTGTGGTGCTGTGATAGGATGCTACCTTTACAATAAGAGGGTTCGTGAAACTCCATCCCTGCTGGATATTCCACGGTCAACGGTAAGTGATATTATTAGAAAGTGGAAGTGTTTAAGAACAACAGCAACTCAACCATGAAGTGGAAGACCACGTAAAATCACAGAGCAGGGTCAACGACTGCTAAAGCGCATGGTGCGTAAAAGTCACCATAGCTGAAGAGTTCCAAACTTCCACTGGCATTAATGTAAGCATAAAAACTGTGCGGGGGGAGCTTAACGAAATGTGTTTCCATGGCTGAACAGCTACATACAAGCCTCACATCACAAAGTTCATTGCCAAGCGTCGGATGGAGTGGTGTAAAGCACACAGACACTGGACTGTGGAGCAGTGGAAATGTGTTCTATGGCCTGGCGAATAACACTTCTCTGTTTGGCAGTCAGATGGGCGAGTCGGGGTTTGGCAGATGCTGGGAGAATGTTACCTGTCTGACTGCATTATGCAAATTGTGAAGATTGGTGGAGGAAGAATAATGGTATGGGGTTAATTGTCAGGGTCTGGGTTAGGTTCCTTATCTCCAGGGAAGGGTAATCTCAATGCTTTAACATACTAAGACATTTTGGACAATGCTATGCTTCCAACTTTGTGGCAACAGTTTGGGGAAGACCCATTTCTATTCCAACATGACTGTGCCCCAGTGCACAAAGCAAATACTATAAAGACATAGGGGGTTATTCAGAGCTGATCGCTAGGCTGTGTTTTCTCACAGCCTGCGATCAGGTCCAAACTGCGCATGCATATGCACCACAATGCGCAGGCGCGTGGAACGACTGCACAGGGGATTGATGCATAGTGACGGGATGGTGCGAAAAAAACGATCGCATGGGCAATCACAAGGACATTGCCAGGAAGAAGGCAGTTGTGGGTGGCAACTGACCGTTTTCAAGGAGTGTCTGGAAAAACGCAGGCGTGTCCAAGCGTTTGAGGGAGGGTGTCTGATGTCAAATCCAGTCCCGGACCGGCTGAAGTGATCACAGCGGCTGAGTAAGTCCTGGGCTGCGCAGAGTCTGCACAAAATAAGTTTGTGCAGCTCTGCTACACATGCGTTCACATACTTGCACAGCGAAAATACACTTCCCCTGTAGGCGGCGACTATCTGATCAGGTCTGAATTACCACCATGGTTTGATGATAGCTATTTCTATTGCATAACCCAGATACAGTATGTATTGTCTATTCTATACATTTCTCAGTAACTGTAATTCTATCAGAAGATACACAGCACACTTACTAAAATGTCCTTTCCCTTGTCTGTTAGAAATAATGAAGCCTTTAGAAAGCAATGCAGCTATTCTTAAATATACACTTCCAAAGACATTTACACATACAAAAGGAGCTGAAACCACCAAACAAGCATAAAGTATACAAGAAGAGAGTAAATAGGTTACTTCTAGCAGTGGAACATTCAGTAATTGTAGTATACAGTAACATACTGTAATGTGAACCTAGCAAAGTACTGCACAAAATGGATACATTCAGTCAGTTTCCCAGACAAAGAGGTTGGAATGGTTTACACTGTCAATAGAAGAAATGTGCAGAACAGGAACATCATGTTCCACAATGTTCATATTATCTTTAGCAACTTTGGTGTATACCTTTTAAAGAAGCACATGTACTGTAGTATAATACCTGAGGGCCTAATTCACAACTACACGCATTCCCGATTTGGATGCAAGTGACTAATGGTTTCAGCACTGCTCACGGACGCCACAACAAACATGACATGTTGCACATGCTTGGGGGAGGAGGTGGGGAGCATTCCGGCTTTGGCAAGGTAAGTTTTGGCGGCTGGTCTGAGAAACCCTATGGTGGATCACAGAAGCTAGCGGTGGGCATCTTTTTACAAAGTACGCCTCCTGGGGCATTTGCATATGCTCTTAGGTCCTGCTGTGGCTGAAGCCGCAGAAGTGATCACTCCTGTGAGCAGCCGTGAATAAAGCCCTGAGTATTTAACTCTGACAGTAACTTCCTCTCACTCGCTATATATAGGTCTGATCAAAGGTGTGGGTGCTATATGTGCATAAAGGGTCTCTGTGGGTGTGGGAGCTATATGTGCATAAAGGGTCTCTGCACTTGCAAATTCAGGTATTTAGTGAATGCTTTGAAACACACTAATGTGTGTAAATCTAGCTCTGGTACTAGCCAGTGCTTCCTGAGGTATACGTACACTGTTCAATTACCAACCTAATCAGCCAATAATCATCAGTTCGGAACAATAATTAAACAGTGTATTGCTAATTATAGTTCTGTCAGCACTACTGAAATCATCCATCATGTCTGAAAGATACGATAATTGGTTGAGCACATCGCGTCTGGCAGTGTATGCTCTGCTGTAGCCACCTGACATTTCCCCTGTTCCTTCACAGGGGAGGATCAGGGAAATGTTTCCTCCCAGGGGAGGAATTTAGATGCCATGGCCATACACTGTGAGATACCTCATAGTGTATGCACAGCATAATTTGGGTGCCAGGCCATCTCTTCATTTGAAATACTGTAACACAACTCTGTAAATGGAGCCCTCTGGCTTTCTGCCCTTCATTGCCACTCAGAGGACAACATACAGGTACTGCATTGGTGGAACTAGTGAGGTGGGCTCAGGTGCAATTATATGCATTGGGTCCCCTCCCCCAAGATCTTAAATAGGAACAGTGTGCCCCACAGACGCAGCTCCCCAAAATGGGGAAATGACGTAGTCACAAAACAGTACTCCCAGTTCAAATGATGCTACACGGTAGTGAAACCTTATTCATATTATACCACACAGTTGTGCACCTTACACATTATTTAATACAGTAAAGCCACACAGCAATGCCCCTTACACATTATAGGGGTGATTAAATTGTTTTTCTGTGCCGGGTCCAGTGAAACAGCATTTCCTGAGTAGAAAAGGTGGGTGCTACCATTGCACTGGTTGCACTACATGTAGCACCTTGATTACTGGCAACTCATTTGCACACCCATATACAGGCAAATAATTTGTAATTAAAACGCCCTGACGTGTACATCTAGGTTTGTGGCATATCTCCTGTCTTGTCCATGTGGTTTACACTATGTTGGCAAGACAGAGAGACAGTTCAAAGAGAGCATTGTACAACATAGAGCGGTGATCAGAGTTGCTCTAATTGCAGGGAATAGTGACCAGGCAGTAGCCAGGCATTTTGCCCAGGCAAGGCATAATATGTCTATGCTTTAATATAGGATAGAGCCAAAAAACTCCTACAACTTGAGGCAAGGTGGATTTCTGTGTGAGATACAGTTAGTCCCAGGGGTCTTAACAAATCTCTCATACCCCTTTTAGACCGCCAGCTTTAAACACGTGTTATTGCACATAAGCGTGCATAACCCGTGGTTATGTGCGGACTGAAAGGTGCCAGGGGAAATATGCCGGCTCGAGCGACCCAGTATTTCAACCCTGGTAGCGACCAGGGTTGAACTTGTGTTCTACCTGGCTCGCTGTGCGGTGCGAATGAGAGCCAAGTCGATGTGATCCATTTCCCGTTCACTCTGTGTGAACTGCTGTCTGCAACTCGACAATATGCCGGGAGGCAGACAGCGGCGGCGAGGGACCTGAGGTGGGTCGCACCCTGGCGGCTCCCGTGTCAGGCTCCTGTGTGCGACCTGCCTCAGGCGGTCTGAAAGGGTTATTAGTCTATCATGTTTACTATAGTATGCAGATATACTGTGTTTAACATTTTTCTTGCAGAGAGTTAATATAAATGAGTACGCACTGAGGTATGATGTACAGTAATATAGTGTTTTATGTGTTACAGATTGTAGTGGTATGCCACACTTGCAGCAACTCCCCCCGGCACTGGTCCTGTGATCACGTCCCTTCCAGAGACATCATAAGCCGGAAACCGGAAGTTGAGTGCGCAGTCCCAGGATGGCGGCCAGCGTGGGGCGGGAGTGGAGGGCCTTGAAAGTATATATATATATATTTGTTTTATCACTCTGTACACTTTATCCCCATGAGATTCATATACTGCATAAGGACACATCATGACTATTAATATATAGATATATATATATATATATATATATATATATATATATATATAGTCAGAAGTTTGAGTCCGGCACTCACAATAACCATGAAATCAGCGTGTCGGGTGCCCCATTAACACCTATTGCTAGGTGTAATATATGTAAACAGCAGAATTGGCACTCCGGACTTTCAGCAAAATAAGACACACATACAGCAAGGTATGTAAAGTCAACGTTTCGAGGACCTTTCTCCCCTTTATCAAGACATGTCTTGATAAAGGGGAGAAAGGTCCCCGAAACGTTGACTTTACATACCTTGCTGTATGTGTGTCTTATTTTGCTGAAAGTCCGGAGTGCCAATTCTGCTGTTTACATATATATATATATATATATATATATATATATATATATATATATATTTACTGTAAAATTGCTGTTGGCAGATCAATGCAGTGCACATTTACTAACATTGCAGACAGGAGAAAAGCATATTTATTTAGTTCAGAGTTTTAACAGGCCAGGTTTTAAGAATATCTGTACCTCCAGTTTAGGTGATGTACTGTAAATGTGGTTGAACTGCCTGTGCTTTATCAGGGATAGCGTAGAAACCTGAGTTGTTATAGGTGTTGAGGACTTGAGCTAAGAACCACTGGTTTACATCAATTCTTTCAAACATAGTAATTCAAAACAGCTCTTTGATCAGATATAATAAATGCAGTATTAATTTATGAACATTGATAAAAATAAATAAGAATAATTTGATATTTTAATAGACTTCTTGCTTTGTAATTCTGAATACTAATATTAGTTCTGTGTATATTTTTGGTACTTTCATTAAATATTTATACATATGGGACTGTACCTTCACCTAAGGTATGATATATATGTGAACTGATTTGCTTATGACAATATGACACTCACAAAAGTTTCCCAAGGGCTCAAAGCTGCCTCATGGCAGCAGGTAGATTTATCTGATGCAGATTTATGTGACAAAAAGATATCCATATCTCACATTTCTAGTACGCTTGCTTTTGACAGGACGTATAGAAAGACAGGGCCTTGAGTCTAAGGACTAACAATGAGATGTTAACTAATAGGAGGAAAATAAGCTCAAGGCAAAGGAATTCAATTTCAGATTTAAGAAAAAAGCGAAAATTCCATGAAAAAGAGCTAGAGGCCCATAAAATTGTGTCATCTGAGTAAAATATAACTGCAGAGCTACTTTTCTAATTTGCACAACAAAACTTTGGGCTTCCCATAGGACAGCACTGTTCTGAGTGTTCTCATCTGAATATATTTTGTTATTAAATTCAGTAACTCTTCCATACCGTTCCAGGTAACAATTCACAAATAATACCGGAATTTAAGTATATGGCTTTGCTTCATTAAATAAAAAAACTGTTGTACTTCGTATTCCTTTTTATTTTTTATATATGCATATATTCTGAATTGTAACTAGCATTTAAGAGTTTTGGGATAAAAATATTTTTATAGTAAGGCACAACATATAGTAGTGAATCCGAATTATTGACCCATGAACATACCAGCAATGTGAAGAAGTGATAAAGAAATTGTGCATGTAGGAAATAACTAGTAGCAGCTTTCACTCAACACTGATAGAGAAGGAGGTGTGACCGTTTCCAGTCAGAGATTGTGAGCAGTTGGGATTATTAAATTGTAACGCCACCTTTGGATGGATGAGGCCAAGTGATGACCTGAGTGGTGTGCTATGAATAGAACCAACTCAAGGGGGTGCAAATAGTGTAGTGGCGAAAGCTGAGCACCTGAATGGAATTGTAGCCTCAAATAACCCCTTTACTACACCATCAAGTATATACCTTCTTAAACAATCTCATCAAAAATAAAACCTGATGACATTGTAAAAAAACTAATATACATTCGGCAGCACTGACTTCTGTGGAGAAGTACACAAGCAAACCTAACACTGGGCGTGGTCATATTTTGAAAAGACACCAAGCAGAGGCCATAGCCCATTTAAATTTACAACTGGAAATAAATTAATCTCTCAGGTCTACACGTCTGCTTTGTCTTACTGTACCTCTGCAAAAAATATTAGTTAAGCTAAGAAAACAAATGGTCCCTCCCAAGCTGGATCGCTCTGCGCCACCTATGACCAGCACCTCTCCTTTCCTCTAATAACCTCCTATTACTCCTCTCTATAAGACTTATCATGTTCTCTGGAACTGCTTACTTCACTGTACAAGTCTTGCCCCAAACCTAAAATCCAAAATATGCTTCCTCGTGGTTGCTTTCCCTGCCCTCTCTACTTCCTCCTGCTAAACACCACTTGTGTTCCCATTTGCTCCTACAGTTTTGCATTAGCTCTCCCCCTGGAGTGTAAGCTCTCACAGTCTCTTACAGAGTATGTGCTACTATGATTAACGATATTCTTGTATCTGCTATATTTGCTTACTGTATTCAGGAAAGACATATCTGTGTTGATTGTCTAGTGTTACAACACCTGTGGTATTGTGTAAAGAAACAATGACAATAAAATACAATTAAAGATGCACACTGTGAATAATTTATCTATTTAGTAACACAAGATAAAAATATCTTATTCCATGCCTAGATCCCATTATTTCTCTGTCTTCAAGCAGTCCATGGTTTAAAAAATAAAAAATAAACAACTACTGTGTAATGAGGACAGACTTTCTCTGCTAAGAGTTACAGGGCAAATGACATGCCATTATTACCCAGCAAAGGTTTTCATTATTATTATTATTATTATAGTGCAACATATTAAATATCAATCCAGTGTAGCTTTGCACAGATTGGCTAGAGCATGAGAAATTCAGTATGAATGCATTGTTGCAAACAGACTCCATGTAGGTTATGGGTTAACGTCATTGTATTAATAAAGCTCAATCATAAATTGTATCAATAAAATACACTGATACAATGAAGAGCATTCATCCTTCAAGTGGAGTTTATATGCAACTATGTGAATGAGTGTGGTTTTTTCACATTCTTGCCAATCAGCAGAGAATTGTAGTGGGGCAGAATTCTTACACAGAGTATTTAGCTGCATGTATTTTGAGGCCCACATTTGACATTAAATGATGCTCTATGTGTACTTAAGAATCAGTGTTCTCTAGAGCTCTTGATATTCAAGCTTAACACAGAAAGGACACATAAAGAGAATTGTATGAACTCAGCCTTACAGAAATCAAGTCAATCTGGTTCACTTAAAATTATCCAAGGTAGCAAAAACCTTTAATGCTTCTCTTTAGCATGAATATCAGCTAGTCAATGCATTCAGAATGTAAGTATTGCCAATTATCTGCAGTTACTACTATAAAGATAATATGAGCATTATCCCATTGACTTGTTCATGACATTAGTAACCTTTTACAGTAAATGACATATAAATATTTACTTACAGTATCTCACATTGCATAAATCAAGAGTATTCAACATGCGGCCATAGAACTACACATCCCAGCACACCCTGCCACCATTTTAGCATGCCCTAATATCAAAACTGTGACATGGCATGCTGGAACGTGTGGTCCACAACAGCTGGAGGGACGTATGTTGAAAACCCCTGCTATAAATGCTTGTCAAACAATCTACAATGCAATCTTATCTGCAACTATAATATAAAAATATACTGATTCGATATTGGATAGATATTAATATTAATCACTTACCGGAAGAAATATCAATGCGGTTTTTCTTAGACTTTGTCATGTTGATGTGGATGCTGATTTTGCCTTCTATTAAGTCTATTTCCACATTTCCAATTTCATCTGCAAAACTAGTGAAGAGCAGAAGTCCATTTGGATTCCAGGTGCGGAAGTGAAAGCTCACTGATAATAAATCTTCAGCTGCTCGTCCATGGACTTCTAAGTAGCTGCTAGCATTAAAGAAGACGGGAACTGCATGTGATTCAACACAGGTGAAACTTAAATTGTCCTGAAATGAAAGAGATGGTTTTATGAGATGCTAAATATTTCAGTTGTCTTTCTAACTATGGGGCAGATGTATTTATCCTGGAGAAGTGATAAAGCAGTAATAAAGAAGAGATAAATGCAAAGTCATAACGCACCAGCCAATCATTACGGGTTTGAAAAATGACAGGAGCAGATTGGCTGCTGCGTTATCACCTTCCACTTATCACTTCTGCATCACTTCTCCAGTCTTGATACATCTTCCCCAATGTGCAATATGTCAGAAGCCCTGTGGTTTCATTACACACTTGCGTGGCTAATATCTATCTATCTATCTATCTATCTATCTATCTATCTATCTATCTATCTATCTATCTATCTATCTCTGTGCTGCACTCATACATGGTATACTTAGCTAGTAAGTATAACTCATATAGGGCCTGATTTAAGGGTGGATGCAATGCTGATGATTGCACAGATGAGCAGTAATTTGCTATTGCGCATACACGAATAGTTTTTGAAGCTCCCAAACCGAATTGTACGATGGTGTATGTATTTGTCTATGACATTGGTATTACTTAAGATGGCTTTACTTATTACTTAAGATCCATGGGTGGTTAAGAGTGGATACTAGGAGGTGACCTAAAGTCTTCACAAGAGGAGGATGTGTCATGGGCGTGTTTTGCCATGCTGTTCCAATCTCTGTTGCAACCTTGCAGCCACAGAGAACATGTCAAGAGAGAGGTACAAGGGAGACAGCGTCAGGCAGGGCTGCTTGAGGAGTCATTGTTGTGACTGATGGAGCATTGCCTTACTTACATGTGCAAAGTGAACATCAAAGTGTTTGCGAAGTCCGTGCACAACAGGAATGCTTAAACTTGCATTTGCATATTTTCTCAGTTGGGAATACATGAGAAATTGCAGCTGCAAATGATCTGTGGCAACTTCTGAATCAGGCCCCTTAACCTTTATGTCTAGACGCCAGCTGTGCTAGCTAAATTTATGCAGTGTAAGGTGTAGGGTAATTACTTTTTGGGTATTGGGTACACAAGCAATTTCATTATTACAATACTGTGAGATATAAAGTACAAATAATAACCTAATAATGGTAAATTGTTATATACTAGTGCTATTTTGTATTACATTTTCATGGAAATATTCAGCAATATAACAAATACAGTGTAAGCTAGATGTATGTTAGATGTGACACAGCAAGCTTGCAGCACATTGGTTTTGTGCTTATGGATAAAATGTTATTGCATAAACAATAGCTTTGACAATTGCCTGTTGATCACACTGCACGCACTCAGGGCAAGGACATATATTTCCAACTTACCACATTATATGAATTCATCTTCTTTCTCCGGGCGAGGTCAGTGATATTCAGTGCATTGTACTTAATGCTTTCCATACAACCCTTGAAATTTCTTCTGTTACTTGAAGTTGGCTTTCCAGTTGAAGGCATTCCTCCAAAGGTTAGCTGTGAAGAAAGTCAAGCAACATTTTGTATCATCTTAATGAATTTTACTCCACACTGTTGGACTAAATGTCCCTTCAGTGAGAATAAGTAATGTGCCAGATTGCTGTAGTTTTCATAACTATGCACAAAATGAACTTCGTTAAATTGCATCAGTCACCAATAAGTAACAGTTAGTAGTACATCAAAATAGAAAATGCTGTAAACAGTTTTTTAAGAAATAGTTTGTTATTTACTTAAATTTTTCTCTGTCTCCAGCTGCTTCTCCTACCTTCTGGTAAGAGGGGTCTGCCGCTACTTGTGTCTGGAGAGGAGAGAGCCAACCTCTGCCAGCCAGTCCTGGCGCTTGCCCACATGAGCAAAACACCATCTTCTATGGACTGCATCGGCTGCAACCCATAGAATCAGGATAGGGCTGCCCGAAAGCATGCTCTCTGTCAATTGCAGCCTTGTCTGACAGTCCCAGAGGGAGAAGACACCTCCCAATGGGACTGCCTGTCCTGTACTGTAGGTGACTGTCGGGTAGCCATTCCAGTAGGAAGTCACTGCCAGTCACAGTGTAGCCAGTGCAGTCATGGACTGCAACTGGCTCACTGACATTGAGCTAAGGTAGCAGATTTTTCCTGGGACGGCTGCAGTCCCGCCAATAGGCAAAATCTGTCACTGGCCTCTCCACTGACAAATCCCAGTAATGTATTATGCACAGCGGGAGATTCTAGTAGTTTAAACAGAAATAGTAACCTGCTATGAAATTTGAATTCCAAATGTCATCCCACTCCCAGATCTAATGGTTGTTCCCCACACATACTGCTGAAGACTCTAAGCTCACTTTTGTTTGGCCATCATTACCTGCAACTACAGCCACTTTGCATGCACCTCAGATCAGTCTCTTAGGGGCCTATTTATAATTTCCCTGAAACACCAGTTTTTTGGGGGATGTAAGAAAATATGAGGCATCCCCTGAATATAACACAGAGAAACACAGCAAATACCTCCATTTCCGAAACCAGCCGCAGCACCTACCAATCCCTATTGGGCTGCAAAGCTGTCAGATTTACCAAGCTCCAAAATGTGAAGCATTCTGGAGCTTGGCCCTGATAGGTCAATGTCAGCTCCAGATGGCATTATCCTATATAGAGCCGGCGCTAGTCGCTCAGCAAAGGGATGCAGTGCAGGGAGGCGCCAAACTGAAGAGGCGCTCAGCCTCTCCCTGCTCTGCATCCCTGCTGCTGCCAGATGCCGCTGCGCCTGTCACCCTGGATGACAGGTAGCGGAGCTGGCAGCTTGCAGCGCGGCTCCCCCCCCCTCCTCCAGAAAGTGTGCACGCAGTGTGTGGCCTCAGCCTACACACAGCGTCATTGCAGCTGCCATCCCGAGCTGCCTAGAGGGTTGGGGGCATGGCCTAATTGTGGGCGCTGTGACCACACCCCTTTATGGAAAAAAAACGTTTTAAAAAAAGTATTTGCTGTGCAGAGCAGGGTAGGTGTAGTCCCTAATCCCTGAGCCCCCAGCACTCAGCCCCTGAGCCCCTCAGCCAGGGTCAATTCAAGGGGCAAGTGTGATCACTGAGATCACAATCCCCCCACCCACCCATACAGGAACAATAACAATAGCAGCAGCCACTCTGCCCCACTGCAGCACATCACACTGCAGCATGTGCCGTGCTGCCAAGATGAGAGCTGCTGCTGCTGCCCAGTAAGGTGGGAGGGGGTTGGGAGTGTAGGGGATCAGGGCCCCTCCGGGCCCCTCCATCAGTCCCAGGCCCGGGTTATTAGTACGCACTCCCGCCCCCTCTCGGGGTCACTGACAACATCCTACAGAGCCACTGGAGTAATGGAGCCTGCGAGAAACCGGAGAAGAAGGGAGAGGAGGAGCAACACCCGAGCCGGGACCTCCTGCAGGTACCGGGGCCGCACTGTGGAGGGAATAAAGGCTATACCTGGCATGGGGGGTAATTCAGAGATGAATACAGATCGCTGCATACGCAGCCGGATCTGCGTTCACCTCTGCACATGCTCAAGGCCGCCAAGCCGGACACTACTGTGCAGTGTAATGTGACTAACGTACACTACTGTGCAGTGTAATGTGACTAACGGACACTACTGTGCAGTGTAATGTGACTAACGGACACTACTGTGCAGTGTAATGTGACTAACGGACACTACTGTGCAATGTAATGTGACTAACGGACACTACTGTGCAATGCAATGTGACTAACGGACACTACTGTGCAGTGTAATGTAACTAATGGACACTACTGTGCGGTGTAATGTGACTAACGTACACTACTGTGCGGTGTAATGTGACTAACGGACACTACTATGCGGTGTAATGTGAGTGACGGACACTACTGTGCGGTGTAATGTGACTAACGGACACTACTGTGTGGTGTAATGTGACTAACGGACACAACTGTGCGGTGTAATGTGACTAACGGACACTACTGTGCAGTGTAATGTGACTAACAGACACTACTGTGCGGCATAATGTGACTAACGGACACTACTGTGCGGTGTAATGTGAGTGACGGACACTACTGTGCTGTGTAATGTGACTAACAGACACTACTGTGCTGTGTAATGTGACTAACGGACACTACTATGCAGTGTAATCTGACTAGCGAACACTACTATGCAGTGTAATGTGAATTGGTACTATTCTGTGGCCCCTATATTTTTGGCTCTTCCCCCTGCTGGGGGAAGTGGCATGTGTAAAAGGGTGCTCTACCTGGCGCAAAGTGTAAAATGGAACTCTACCTGGCTCAGTGTGTAAAAGGGTGCTCTACCTGGAATAATGTGTGACTGACTCTACCTGGTACAATATGTAAAAGGGTGCTCTATCTGGCATAATGAATATAAGGGGCACTACCTGGCATAATGTATATAAGTGGTACTATTGTGTGGTGTAATTTTGAATAATGGAGACTACTGTGCGTCATAATTATTTTACGCCCCTATATTTTAGGTAATTTTTTTATGACCGTATATTTATGGATCTTGAGGGGGGGGGGCACCAAAATGTCTAGTTACAGCTCTGAGGATGATATCGGTCACGTTTGTATTTGTAGAAAGGCGCAAAATGGATAGGTTGCAGGAGGGCGCCCAACACCCTAGCATCGGCCCTGATCCTATACTACTATTACTAATTCACTAATTTTCATGGAGAAGGAGCTCCTGGCTCCCTCTCCGTCGCCCCCCAGTGATGCATGCACAGGCTGTGTGCACCAGGCACCCAAATCAGGAAGCAGTGTGATAGCTTTATGCTATCATACTGTATCCAGCTTTTGACCCGGATGGGCTCTTATTAGAAGCCCATCTCCTGGCAGGAGAAACTTAGTAAATTTGTGTGAAAAGATTATTTTTCACTTTGCGAATATACACAAGAAATATGTATTGCATCCACATTAAAAGTATGTTTTGTGATAGAGAGATAGATAGATAGATAGATAGATAGATAGATAGATAGATAGATAGATAGATAGATATGCCCCTTAGTGTCCAGTATCTATTCAATGCAAACTACAATCTGTCTACAGAGATGTTACACAAATGTTATAATCACGTTTTGTTTTTTAAAACAATTACAGCATTGTTTTGTACAATGCTCAAAGCACTTAATAAAAACAATTAGCAAAGACTTCCACATAT
The DNA here is from genome assembly GCF_028390025.1 of Pseudophryne corroboree. NCBI lineage: Eukaryota > Metazoa > Chordata > Amphibia > Anura > Myobatrachidae > Pseudophryne > Pseudophryne corroboree. The sequence goes on from NC_086448.1 coordinate 299,834,242, forward strand.
ATCATTTAAAGTAATATTTATAAGCTCTGATTTATACAAATGTGCACATTTTCCAGCTTTTGCTATTATTTCCGGTGAGGGACCAAATTTTAGAAATGTGTTATTTGCCATTCTGTTATCTTCATTGTTTGCCTGTTTCTATTCACTGACCCAAACACTGGAAAGGAATATTAAATACAATTAACTAAGCAACCAAAAACCAACAAAGAATGTAGATATTCTAAAATAAGACAGAGATAATGAACACAATTCAGTAATATGGAATAACCTTCCTGTACATTTTTCTACAAAACATCCTTAAGATATTCTATTTGTCTTTGAACAGTATTCAGTATAAAATTGCAAGAGAATATAATAATAAATACACTTTTCTCTTACCTCAAAATCAAGGTCTAACTTATCAAATTCTCCATTGGTTTTAAAATGCTGTATATGGTTGTCGAGTGTTAGGTTAATATGTTTCTTGTAACGATCTATTATAACAGAGTGCCAATGATGGTCATCTAGGAGGCTTCCTGTAGTCACTGTGGTGTGGCCATATATATTTCCATATTGGTTGCTGCCTGAAGTAGAAGGAAAACAGAATTATTGTACTGACCGCATGAGATAGGGGAAATTTGTAAATTAACAAATAAAAATGGAATCAATTTCCTAATTAACACAATCATTGAAAAATATGGCTTTACCCCCACCAAAAATCAATAATACTCTTTTCAAAAATGTTATTACATAAATGTTAGTCTCATAATGCTGACTTGTGAAATGCAAACATATTCAGAATGTTGAAAATAGGGTTATGCTGCTGGATGGGTGTAGTACGGCTGACCGGCGGTCAGGAGACCGCCGGTCAGCTTACCGACGCTGGGATCCTGGCAGCATACCGACGCCGGGATCCCGGCGGGGAGGGGCGATTGCAGAAAGCCCCTTGCGGGCTCGCTGCGTTCGCCATGCTGCGCTCGCCACGCTGCGGGCTCGGTGGTGACCTGTCGTCGCCACGGGTTCTATTCCCACTCTATGGGTGTCGTGGACACCCACAAGTGGAAATAGTCCCTGTTGGTCTTCATGCCGACCATCGGGATAGTGAGCCGTCGGGCTGGTGGAGGAGGTCATGTGACTGTCGGTCAGCTGACCGGCGGTCACATGAATACCACCCCTGCTGGATGGTAGGGCTAGGGTTAGGCACTAGGGGGAGGTTAGGTTAGGTTATGGGGGTGGAGGTCAGGGACAAACACTAGAGGGAAGTGTAGTAACCGAAACTCCACTCCATCAGGTGATCCCTCAGAAGTGACAATCACATGACCAACATGACACTGAAGATGCTGCTGGAGCTACAGCAGCTATCTGGAACAGATAAGTCACTTCTGGCCCACAAAGGACAATATGTCAACATTCTATCATGTTGGTAATTCATCAGTGTCTACATGATGAATGTCAACATGGTCAATGTGAGCATTACGGCATGTCGACTTTGTCATGTCAGCATTACAAATGTTGACACATCATACCTACCACTGTACAATGTCTTATCCTTTTTTGTTTTTTTCATAGTAAGCTATGATTTAATTAATTAATTTTTGGAAAATAAAGCTTTGGCAAAATTAGCAAAAAGCTGGTAATAGATTTTCCTAAAAAGTAGAGTCTACCCTTACAGGAGAAAAGGGAACTGTATTAAAGCAATTTAAAAAAGCCCAATGGATAGGCACATGCAATCTGTACGTGGTCAGGCAAGTCTGCTAAATGTCACCATGCCCAGAAATCTGTGTACCCTGCTGACAGAAGCATCATGGACACAACAAGTCTTAGGGGGATATGTACTAAGCAGTGAAAAGAGCGAAGAAGTGAGCCAGTGGAGAAGTTGGCCATGGCAACCAATCAGCATTGAAGTAACATTTATAATTTGCATACTTTCAAATTATACAGAGTAGCTGATTGGTTGCCATGGGCAACTTCTCCACTAGTTCATTTTTCCATGCTTATCACTGTTTAGTACATTTCCCCCTTAGTACCAGATAGGCAGATTGGGGAGTGAAGGCCTGTTCTCATCCAGGCACATTTCGGTAAGAACATCTTCTACTGACCAGCAGTTGTGGGCCTATACGTCTTTTTGAAGGTATGTATGTTACAATATCTAAAGGGAAGGCACAAATAAAAGCTTATGATTATAATTTGTCCCAAACTAGGTGTACAGAAGCCTGTGCAGATCTAGATGTATTTTGAAATGCATATGGGTGATAATTAGAAACTTTTGTTTTCATTATTTTTGGGGTAATCTATGCCTATTTTGCTACCAACTTTGCATCAAACTTAGGGGGTCATTCCGAGTTGTTCGTTCGGTATTTTTTTCTCACAACGGAGCGATTAGTCGCTAATGCGCATGCGCAATATCCGCAGTGCGACTGCGCCAAGTAAATTTGCTATGCAGTTAGGTATTTTACTCACGGCATTACGAGGTTTTTTCTTCGTTCTGGTGATCGTAATGTGATTGACAGTAGGTGGGTGTTTCTGGGCGGAAACAGGCCGTTTTATGGGTGTGTGCGAAAAAACGCTACCGTTTCTGGGAAAAACGCGGGAGTGGCTGGAGAAACGGAGGAGTGTCTGGCCGAACGCTGGGTGTGTTTGTGACGTCAAACCAGGAACGACAAGCACTGAACTGATCGCAGATGCCGAGTAAGTGTGGAGCTACTCAGAAACTGCTAAGAGGTGTCTATTCGCTATTTTGCTAATCTTTCGTTCGCAATTTTGATAAGCTAAGATTCACTCCCAGTAGGCGGCGGCTTAGCGTGTGCAAAGCTGCTAAAAGCAGCTTGCGAGCGAACAACTCGGAATGACCCCCTTAGTGTATCCAAACTTCTGTGTGCTCATTATCACAAGAGAAATGGTGTGCAGTGCACTTATAAGATGGGATTCCAGTGTGACAGATATGTCTGCACTATTAAGTGAATAGGTCATGTGTGCTGGCACTATAAAGACTATTTTAGGTGCGCTTTGTGTGTGGTTAGTACAGTCTGGATGTAGAATAGATCACAGCCCTAGGAAGTTGCCTGCACAAACCATAGACAAATGCGTGGGCTGGGGGTTTAGTTGCCCAGAAACACCCCCACTCTTCTATGAGAATTCTTAAAAAATGTGCATATGATTACATCTTTAAAAACAAGCAACTTTCTACCAAAGCTGCATAGTACAGTTCTAATATTTATTATTATTTTTTTTTAATGTAATCATATGCACATATATTATTAGATTTTTTTTTTAAATTATGGGTGGATGGGGAGAAGCCCCCTTTTTATGTGTTAAGAGGTGTAAAAAATTATTTTAATTTTCACTATTGGATTCATCACGTTATATATTTTTCTAAATAGGATCAGGCTAGATGGTTTGCCTGTCTGATTATATAGAGTTGTAAATTTGATATGTGTCAGCAGCACTTTTCTGATTTGATTATCGCAGTGTGCATTGGCGTTTCTATAATGGGTGCAATGGGTGTGGTGCACACGGGCCCACACCGCACCCATTGCACCCATTTTAATACTTACCTTTCCAGAGTCCAGCGCCAGGAGCTGCAATCGCGGCAGAAATCACCACCAAAATGTCCGCTGCGCATGCACGATAGCCAAATTGGTCTCCGGATCATGGTGGGCGCCATATTTCCGGAGACCTGTGCATGCGCAGTAGACTCCGGCACAATGCCGGAGTCTACAGCACCATACACAGGAGCGGGCCCACACGGAGGTGCACACGGGCCAACCCCTCTGTAGAAATGCCACTGGCTGTGTGCTTTAGTATTTACTGTTGCCAACGGTGCCATGGACACACGGCTGGTTGCCGCAATGTCACTTCCGCATAAGGTGATGTGCACAGGGGCGCCGGGCAGGAAGTCCAGGTAGCGTGGCCATCGGTGACAGTGGGGGAATTCTTTTTTTGGGGGGTCATATCCCGATGTGGATACACAGAGTGTTGGAGTTGCAGTGTGGGTATATGTATATATATATATATATATATATATATATATATATAGCTCCATATAAGAAACGGCACTCAGAGTTGACATTGTCAGCAAAAGACAAAACTGTATTGTGGTCGAGTACTTTTGGGGACAGCACCCCGTCCTCAGGACCTTACAGCAGAAGAGACAGATACAGATTGACAAACGTACCCACTTTTTAAATCCCCTAGCTCCAATCCGCTCCGTCCACACTTCCCGCGCCGCAGCGGGCGTCCGCAGCTGGGATCCGGCAGGCGTGACGTACATCCGACAGAAGTGGTCCCGTTGTCATGGAGATCAACAGGCTTGCGCGCCACCTAGAGCGAACAGCCTGCGTTCCAAGACCTCTGGTCCCACTTCTGCCTGTCACAACACAGACAGCTTCCATTGCTGCAGAGATCACAGCGCTGACCATGGGGGAGTGAGCAGGATATGGAAAGAACTGTACACCAAAACATACACCTAATAAAAACATATACCAACATACATAGTACACCCAGATATACAAAAAACATAACATGTAAAATGGGACAGACAATTAGTAGCAGCACAGCGGTAAGTACTGTCACCTCGCACCCGGGGAATGCTCCTGACAATCAGGAACATACCCATGTATGTGGGGGGGGGCAGGTTGAAACTCATAAATTGCAATCTCATATTGTAGACAGTCAATATCATGCCCGCCTATCAAATAAGGGGCAACAGTTATGTCTAACCACAAAAATACCAATATTACTCGCAGGTTAGTTACCACCTAAAAGAGAGGAAACAACTTATACACCCGAAGAGAGACCCCAGAGCCTAAGTCAAACTGTTCCAATTTATTTTATCGTTAAGCCCCCCTGGCTTAATAGTACCCAGCCTGACTATCCAATGAGATGCTTTAATCAATAAAGCCTTGGCCCTGTCACCCCCTCGAAGCGACACCAGCACATGATCTATCATAAAATATCTGATGTCGTCTAGATTATGGTTCAATTCCTTAAAGTGACGGGGAACCGGTTGGTCAATATCTTTTCTGGCTAATGATAAACGAATAGCTGATCTATGTGCATTCATGCATTCCTTGAACTTACGGGTGGTCTGTCCTACGTAGAATAACCCACAAGGACAGACCACCACGTAAACCACAAATGACATGTTGCAAGTTAAAACAAACCTCATGTCATACATCCTATCCACATGAGGATGTTTGAATTTAGTACATGGAATGATGAAACGACAGGTGGTGCAATCATTACATGAGTAACAACCAAAAGGTTTCCTATATACATTGGGGGTCTGTGGCACATTCCGACCTGTTATGTCGGTGTGAACAAGTAGATCTTTCAGGTTACTATCTTGTCTAAAGGCCGCCACCGGCCATTTGCCCCTAAACATCGGGAGTTCACTGTCAGAGCTCACAATAGGCCACAAGGCCTTAGTGGCTTGCTTAATTACCGGACTCGCAACTGTGTATTCACTGGCCCACGGGAGGATCTGATCTTGTTTCCTTTTACATGGGCTTAATAATTCAGATCTAGACATACTCAACACCCTAGACCTTTGTGCCAAAAGAGTCTTCTTGTCATACCCTCGAACCAAAAATTTATCAACTACTTTATCAAGTTCCAATGGAACAGTAGATAGATCACTAGAAATGCGGGCAACTCGCATCATTTTCGAGAGTGGCAACCCTTGTTTTAAAGCCATTTGGTGGTGACTAGATGCTACCAGTAACGTGTTTCTATCGGTCAATTTAGTATATACCTCTGTAGTGAATCGATTGTTAGATAGTATCACATGTACATCCAAAAAGTTCACATCCATGTTACTTGATGTACATGTGAACTTAATTGGGGTATCCAATCAATTGATTTCCACCATCATGTTGTCAAATTCCTGTTGACTACCTGTCCATAAAAGGAACAAATCGTCTATGTAGCGCTTATAGAGCAGGATGTTCCCCCTATACCGACTGTTTTGGATGAACATCCGACTCTCAAGAGCAAACATAAACACATTTGCATAGGAGGGTGCTACGGGCGAACCCATAGCACACCCCATCAGCTGCAAATAGAAACAACCGTCAAAAATAAAGTAATTCCGACATAACGTCAATTCAAGCAATTGCATAAATAAAGCATGGTCAAACTTCCTGCGGAACACAAGACTGGATAAATCCCCTCATTGCATCCAGATCCCCCTCATGGGGAATACTGGTATATAAACTACTGATGTCCAAACAACACAGTAATGTTTCAGAGGGGACATCTTGAAAATCATCTAAAAGCTTCAGAAATGTAGTGGTGTCCTTAAGGAAAGTGTCCTGAGCCATAAGGTGGGGTTGTAGTACACAGTCTAATAACTGAGAGACAGACGTATATAACAAATCTCTAGCCGAAATGATCGGCCTACCAGGAGGTTTCTGGCTATCCTTGTGTAATTTGGGAATAGTATAGAGTACTGGGACTCTAGGATGCTTAACACATAATACTTCAAAGATATTGCTAGTAATTTTATGATTTTGAGACGCCTCCTTAAGAATAGAGAACAATTCACTTTGAAATTTGACAGTGATGTCACAGTGTAGTTTTTTATATACAGATTGATCAGATAATTGTGACATTACTTCAGCTTTATAGTCCCTCAAATTTTGAATGACTATAGCGCCCCCCTTGTCAGCAGGCCTAATCGTGATGTCCTCGTATGATTTAAGCTGTGGCAGCGCCCCAAACCCAGCCTTGGATAGATTGGGTCTAATCTGATGTGGTACCTGTGTAAATTTATTTACAGATTCATCCAGTAATCTACTAAATGTTCTAATAGTTGGATTGTGTGAAACCGGAACAAACGTTGATCTTGAGGATTTTTGCAGAAAAGAAGAAAATACTGGATTGCCGCTATCAAACTGTTTCCCATGAAAATGTTCTTTGAGTCTCAGTTTCCGTAAAAATTGATTAAGGTCTCGCTTCCAATTAAACTCATTAAAGAAATTCGTAGGTACAAAACTGAGGCCCCTGTTGAGAACTTGTAGTTCTAACTGAGTTAGAGTCCGATCAGATAAGTTAAAAATTAAGTTTTCTTCTTGTCTTGTACTTTTCTGGTCCCTCTGGTTCTGGCCACCCCGGCGGGTGGGAGGTCGTCTATGGTCTTTAAAGAATCCTTTTTTTGCTGCACCTAAAGGGACTGCAACAGACCTGTTACCTGTTAAGCATCCTAGTGTCCCAGTACTCTATACTATTCCCAAATTACACAAGGATAGCCAGAAACCTCCTGGTAGGCCAATCATTTCAGCTAGAGATTCGTTATATACGTCTGTCTCTCAGTTATTAGACTGTGTACTACAACCCCACCTTATGGCTCAGGACACTTTCCTTAAGGAAACCACTACATTTCTGAAGCTTTTAGATGATTTTCAAGATGTGCCCTCTGGAATATTACTGTGTTGTTTGGACATCAGTAGTTTATATACCAGTATTCCCCATGAGGGGGGTCTGGATGCAATGAGGTTATTTATCCAATCTTGTGTTCCGCAGGAAGAGTTTGACCATGCTTTATTTATGCAATTGCTTGAATTGACATTATGTCAGAATTACTTTATTTTTGATGGTTGTTTCTATTTGCAGCTGAGGGGGTGTGCTATGGGTTCGCCCGTAGCACCCTCCTATGCGAATGTGTTTATGTTTGCTCTTGAGAGTCGGATGTTCTTCCAAAACAGTCGGTATAGGGGGAACATCCTGCTCTATAAGCGCTACATAGACAATGTATTCCTTTTATGGACAGGTAGTCAACAGGAATTTGACAGCATGATGGTGGAAATCAATACATTGGATACCCCAATTAAGTTCACATATATGTCAAGTAACACGGATGTGAACTTTTTGGATGTACATGTGATACTATCTAACAATCGATTAACTACGGAGGTATATACTAAATTGACCGATAGAAACACGTTACTGGTAGTATCTAGTCACCACCCAATGGCTTTAAAACAAGGGTTACCACTCTCGTAAATGATGCGAGTTGCCCGCATTTCTAGTGATCTATCTACTGTTCCATTGGAACTTGATAAAGTAGTTGATATATTTTTGGTTAGAGGGTATGACAAAAAGACTCTTTTGGCACAAAGGTCTAGGGTGTTGAGTATGTCTAGATCTGAATTATTAAGCCCATGTAAAAGGAAACAAGATCAGATCCTCCCGTGGGCCAGTGAATACACAGTTGCGAGTCCGGTAATTAAGCAAGCCACTAAGGCCTTGTGGCCTATTGTGAGCTCTGACAGTGAACTCCCGATGTTAAGGGGCAAATCTCTGGTGGCGACCTTTAGACGAGGTAGTTACCTGAAAGATCTACTTGTTCACACCGACATAATAGGTCGGAATGTGCCACAGACCCCCAATGTATATAGGAAACCTTTTGGTTGTTACTCATGTAATGATTGCACCACCTGTCATTTCATCATTCCATGTACTAATTTACAACATCCTCATGTGGATAGGATGTATGACATGAGGTTTGTTTTAACTTGCAACATGTCATTTGTGGTTTACGTGGTGGTCTGTCCTTGTGGGTTATTCTACGTAGGACAGACCACCCGTAAGTTCAAGGAATGCAAGAATGCACAAAGACCAGCTATTCATTTATCATTAGCCGGAAAAGATATTGACCAACCGGTTCCCCGTCACTTTAAGGAATTGAACCATAATCTAGACGACATCAGATATTTTATGATAGATCATGTGCCGGTATCGCTTCAGGGGGGTGAAAGGGCAAAGGCATTATTGATTAAAGAATCTCGTTGGATAGTCAGGCTGGGTACTATTAAGCCAGGGGGGCTTAATGATAAAATAAATTGGAACAGTTTGACTTAGGCTCTGGGGTCTCTCTTCGGGTGTATAAGTTGTTTCCTCTCTTTTAGGTGGTAACTAACCTGCGAGTGATATTGGTATTTTTGTGGTTAGACATAACTGTTGCCCCTTATTTGATAGGCGGGCATGATATTGACTGTCTACAATATGAGATTGCGATTTATGAGTTTCAAACGGCCCCCCCACATACATGGGGATGTTCTTGATTGTCAGGAGCATTCCCCGGGTGCGAGGTGACAGTACTTACCGCTGTGCTGCTACTAATTGTCTGTCCCATTTTACATGTTATGTTTTTTGTATATCTGGGTGTACTATGTATGTTGATATATGTTTTCATTAGGTGTATGTTTTGGTGTACAGTTCTTTCCATATCCTGCTCACTCCCCCGTGGTCAGCGCTGTGATCTCTGCAGCAATGGAAGGCGTCTGTGTTGTGATAGGTGGAAGTGGGACCGGAGGTCTTGAAATGCAGGCTGCTCGCTCTAGGTGGCGCGCAAGCCTGTTGATCTCCATGACAACGGGACCGCTTCCGCCGGATGTACGTCACGCCTGCCGGATCCCAGCTGCGGATGCCCGCTGTGGTGCGGGAAGTGTGAACGGAGCGGATTGGAGCTAAGGGATTTAAAAAGTGGGTAAGTTTGTCAATCTGTATCTGTCTCTTCTGCTGTAAGGTCCTGAGGATGGGGTGCTGTCCCCGAAAGTACTCGACCACAATACAGTTTTGTGTTTTGCTGACAATATCGACTCTGAGTGCTGTTTCTTATATGGAGCTGTAAATCTGATTATGCAATACCAGGGCATGCTGTATTTGACAAGTGAGTGCCGGAAATATATGGATATATATATATATATATATATATATATATATATATATATATATACACCATATTTGTTTTCCCTTTTTTATTTAGGGGGGGCACCAAACTGTAACTTTCCTCCGGGCGACTGGGATGAATGTGCCCATATAGTAGTGTAGGGGTTTTTTTTTTATGAAACTTGCAACATGGGTTGGCCAAGATATAATGCACATTTTGTGGATTTATTTAAGGAAATGCTGAAATGATGAAGAGATTTCTACAGAATCTAAATCATAATCAGTAGGGAAAAAAAATCAACCTCATCTAACCTGTGACCATTTGGAAACCAGACAGTTTTACATTTTCACAGTGAAATTACCTAAGTCTCATATCTTTTCTGCACAAGTAAATAGAATTAACTGACCGAAGAGTCAAATATGCCAAGGGAAATTTTATATTACCTGTTTATTCATCATATGAATAGATGTTGGGAAATGAAATAGAAAATTGAAGTTGAAATGTCAAATAATATGAGCAAGCTCATGACTTCATTTGTTTATATATGGAAGTTTACAGTAAGTAGAGCTACTTAGAATGCACTTGGGCAAAATTTGGCTCATCTTAAGTTAACTATTGATCAAAGCAAGGGAATGCATTTATTTATTTTTTAATTTGAATCATTTTGTTATGAGGGAAGAGCTTTCACATTTACAGTATTTTAAAAAGCTTAAATTAATAAAATGTAAAATAATCCAGAAGTTTTCGTAGCATTCTTTTTTCATGTTTTCTATAATATTACATACAAAATGTTTGTGTACCGTATTCCTACAAAACTTTTTACCCACTTGCAGTTCCACCAACACAGCTTAGGTAATAAAAAAACAAACCTTTTTAAGTGAAAATTGCAAACCTTTGATCTACTGCCCTATAATTCCATCAGAATTTGAATAAACTGCATCTATTTGGTGTCTGTATACTGTACATAGAAGAACTGACCAATTAAAGTATGTTCTCATTAAGGTTCACAGCACTGAGCCACATCACCTTCGTGTCTGCCTACTGATTAATGCACTGGGGAATTTTACTAAACAGTAATGTGTCGTGAATCCCACTGTGTTAATGTGCATTTAATAAATGAATGCCCTACATCTCAAAATACCTTAATGGAAGTCATTTTTAGATTACGGTTTAATTTATGGAATTGAATTAGCCTTAGTTGCTATTTAGATGGAAATTGATAAACTAATACTATAATTACACAGTAAATACAGCCCAAATGTGCCATAGGTCATAGTAACTAATCAGACATTCATTTTGACCAGACCACAATATGAAGAGTTAATGAACATGTACGTCTGATTGATTGTTTTGAGTAATGGCAACAAATTTTTGATAATTGTGCAATATTATCAAATAGAGTATATTTAGAATAATATGGTAACTGATACAAATCAAGTGGTTTCTTTTTAGTTGACACCAAACAGATATATAGTGTGTATATATATATATATATATATACATGCACTGTACATTGTTATTTACTTTTTTGACCTTTACTTTTTTGCTTTATACTATTTTATTTTATTACCAGTAGTTTTCATCTTTTTTTATGGTGGGATTACCTAGGTTTAGCTGTAACACCAGCTTTGATTTCTTCAGCTCTAGGGTGATGTAATCTCCTTGTTGTCCTTCTCCATGAAAGAGGACTCCTTCGCTTGAAGAGCTTTTGAATTTCAGGGAGATGACATCTTTTTCTGTTGCCATTTTCCTGTCCTTGAACTGATAGGATAACACAGTGTTGCCATCAAAATTGATTACGTCAGCCCCTGGGGAAATACAAAATTCTTGATTAATGTGGAATATAAAATATACATGCATATTTAAATATATAATAATAATAATAATAATAATAATAATAATAATACATGACCAGAAAGAATCTTTTAGTATATAATATAATGGTACAAAGTAATGTTATAACCTTTATCAAATCAGCCTTGTGTAGTCTGAGAGGAAGCTGGTATCTGATTGGTTGATTAGTTATATTGCATGTGCTCTGGTGGCAACAGTTATTAAATACTAGTTACCAGCCCGTCAAAATGACGGAACAACATAACAACAATGTCAGCATCGCCAGCTGTGCGTGCCCATATGGAGAAACACTTAAATTGCTCTGTCGGACACCATCTGCTGGCCACTGTTGCGCAAGAAATATTTGATACCCCCAATAGAGATGAGGGGCAGCGTTCGCCTTTTATTATATAGGATGCCCTTATAAGAACTCCATCTCTGTGCTAATGTGTTAGAGAAGCTGTTACTGGTAGAGAGCTGATGGAAAAAGAATGCCAGACTTGCCTTTAGCACATTAAAGCAATCAGAAAAGTGCTGACACACTTCCATCTGTGTATTCAGCCATATTAACAAACATACTAATACATCTTGTTGTATTGACAGCAACTTTTTTCCTCTAAACCTTTTCACAAGATATTAATTGGTTTTATTTTTTGCTTCATACCCACAGTTGAGAAAAAGGTGCATGATTTGCTGCTCTCAGTGTATTTACTGCTAAACAAAAACACACAACATTTTGCAATCTGCATCTTTGTAATTCTAGTGACCAAACATTATTAAAAGTTGCAGTATGACACTTTTTATGAGCTTCTTCCTTCTGTTGCCCACATGCAGGAGACACAGAGCTTTGACATTTGCAACCAAAAAAATAAATAAACATACTTTTCTTTCTATTACGGTTTATTAATTATTTATTTTTCCTTCGAATTTCTGATATGGAAAAAAAATGCAAGAATCTAAAATTCCAATAGGACTTCCATATTTCCTGCCCATGTGCATGGACCCACTTACAAACAAGGATTAATTTTTGCCAAGAGCCAATTTACCTACCAGAATATTTTTTGGAGTATGGGAGAAAACCAAAGTACCCCAAGGAACTAGAGATGAGCGGGTTCGGTTTCTCTGAATCCGAACCCGCCAGAACTTCATGTTTTTTTTCACGGGTCCGAGCGACTCGGATCTTCCCGCCTTGCTCGGTTAACCCGAGCGCGCCCGAACGTCATCATGACGCTGTCGGATTCTCGCGAGGCTCGGATTCTATCGCGAGACTCGGATTCTATATAAGGAGCCGCGCGTCGCCGCCATTTTCACACGTGCATTGAGATTGATAGGGAGAGGACGTGGCTGGCGTCCTCTCCATTTAGATTATAAGAGACTGAGAGAGATTTACTGGAGCTGACTAGGAGGAGTACTGTTACTGTAGAAGTGTAGAGACTGAGTGGAGAGAGTTTACTAGTGAGGACAGTGCAGTTTACTTTATAATCCGTTCTCTGCCTGAAAAAAGCGATACACAGCACACAGTGACTCAGTCACATACCATATCTGTGTGCACTGCTCAGGCTCAGGCCAGTGTGCTGCATCATCTATTATCTATATATAATATTATATATATCTGTCTGACTGCTCAGCTCACACAGCTTATAATTGTGGGGGAGACTGGGGAGCACTACTGCAGTGCCAGTTATAGGTTATAGCAGGAGCCAGGAGTACATAATATATTATATAGTGAGTGACCACCAGACACACAGTGCAGTTTATTTAATATATCCGTTCTCTGCCTGAAAAAAGCGATACACACAGTGACTCAGTCAGTCACATACCATATCTGTGTGCACTGCTCAGGCTCAGGCCAGTGTGCTGCATCATCTATTATCTATATATAATATTATATATATCTGTCTGACTGCTCAGCTCACACAGCTTATAATTGTGGGGGAGACTGGGGAGCACTACTGCAGTGCCAGTTATAGGTTATAGCAGGAGCCAGGAGTACATAATATATTATATAGTGAGTGACCACCAGACACACAGTGCAGTTTATTTAATATATCCGTTCTCTGCCTGAAAAAAGCGATACACACAGTGACTCAGTCAGTCACATACCATATCTGTGTGCACTGCTCAGGCTCAGGCCAGTGTGCTGCATCATCTATTATCTATATATAATATTATATATATCTGTCTGACTGCTCAGCTCACACAGCTTATAATTGTGGGGGAGACTGGGGAGCACTACTGCAGTGCCAGTTATAGGTTATAGCAGGAGCCAGGAGTACATATTATATTAAAATTAAACAGTGCACACTTTTGCTGCAGGAGTGCCACTGCCAGTGTGACTGACCAGTGACCTGACCACACTGACCACCAGTATAGTTAGTAGTATACTTATATTGTGATTGCCTGAAAAAGTTAAACACTCGTCGTGTGACTTCACTTGTGTGTTTGTTTGTTTTTTATTCTATAAAAATAAAACTCATTCTGCTGACAGACAGTGTCCAGCAGGTCCGTCATTATATAATATATAATATATACCTATCCGGCTGCAGTAGTGATATATATATATTTTTTATATCATTTATCATCCAGTCGCAGCAGACACAGTACGGTAGTTCACGGCTGTGGCTACCTCTGTGTCTCTGCACTCGGCAGGCAGTCCGTCCATAATTGTAATACCACCTAACCGTGGATTTTTTTCATTCTTCTTTATACATACATAGTTACATAGACATCTTCTCTTTATCAACCAGTCTATATTAGCTGCAGACACAGTACAGTATGGTAGTTCACGGCTGTGGCTACCTCTGTGTCTGCACTCGGCAGGCAGTCCGTCCATAATTGTATACCACCTAACCGTGGTTTTTTTTCATTCTTCTTTATACATACATAGTTACATAGACATCTTCTCTTTATCAACCAGTCTATATTAGCTGCAGACACAGTACAGTACGGTAGTTCACGGCTGTGGCTACCTCTGTGTCTGCACTCGGCAGGCAGTCCGTCCATAATTGTATACCACCTAACCGTGGATTTTTTTCAGTCTTCTTTATACATACATAGTTACATAGACATCTTCTCTTTATCAACCAGTCTATATTAGCTGCAGACACAGTACAGTACGGTAGTTCACGGCTGTGGCTACCTCTGTGTCTGCAGTCGGCAGGCAGTCCATAATTGTATACTAGTATCCATCTCCATTGTTTACCTGAGGTGCCTTTTAGTTGTGCCTATTAAAATATGGAGAACAAAAATGTTGAGGTTCCAAAATTAGGGAAAGATCAAGATCCACTTCCACCTCGTGCTGAAGCTGCTGCCACTAGTCATGGCCGAGACGATGAAATGCCAGCAACGTCGTCTGCCAAGGCCGATGCCCAATGTCATAGTACAGAGCATGTCAAATCCAAAACACCAAATATCAGAAAAAAAAGGACTCCAAAACCTAAAATAAAATTGTCGGAGGAGAAGCGTAAACTTGCCAATATGCCATTTACCACACGGAGTGGCAAGGAACGGCTGAGGCCCTGGCCTATGTTCATGGCTAGTGGTTCAGCTTCACATGAGGATGGAAGCACTCAGCCTCTCGCTAGAAAAATGAAAAGACTCAAGCTGGCAAAAGCAGCACAGCAAAGAACTGTGCATTCTTCGAAATCCCAAATCCACAAGGAGAGTCCAATTGTGTCGGTTGCGATGCCTGACCTTCCCAACACTGGACGTGAAGAGCATGCGCCTTCCACCATTTGCACGCCCCCTGCAAGTGCTGGAAGGAGCACCCGCAGTCCAGTTCCTGATAGTCAGATTGAAGATGTCAGTGTTGAAGTACACCAGGATGAGGAGGATATGGGTGTTGCTGGCGCTGGGGAGGAAATTGACCAGGAGGATTCTGATGGTGAGGTGGTTTGTTTAAGTCAGGCACCCGGGGAGACTCCTGTTGTCCGTGGGAGGAATATGGCCATTGACATGCCAGGTGAAAATACCAAAAAAATCAGCTCTTCGGTGTGGAGGTATTTCACCAGAAATGCGGACAACAGGTGTCAAGCCGTGTGTTCCCTTTGTCAAGCTGTAATAAGTAGGGGTAAGGACGTTAACCACCTCGGAACATCCTCCCTTATACGTCACCTGCAGCGCATTCATAATAAGTCAGTGACAAGTTCAAAAACTTTGGGTGACAGCGGAAGCAGTCCACTGACCAGTAAATCCCTTCCTCTTGTAACCAAGCTCACGCAAACCACCCCACCAACTCCCTCAGTGTCAATTTCCTCCTTCCCCAGGAATGCCAATAGTCCTGCAGGCCATGTCACTGGCAATTCTGACGAGTCCTCTCCTGCCTGGGATTCCTCCGATGCATCCTTGCGTGTAACGCCTACTGCTGCTGGCGCTGCTGTTGTTGCCGCTGGGAGTCGATGGTCATCCCAGAGGGGAAGTCGTAAGCCCACTTGTACTACTTCCAGTAAGCAATTGACTGTTCAACAGTCCTTTGCGAGGAAGATGAAATATCACAGCAGTCATCCTACTGCAAAGCGGATAACTGAGGCCTTGGCATCCTGGGTGGTGAGAAACGTGGTTCCGGTATCCATCATTACTGCAGAGCCAACTAGAGACTTGTTGGAGGTACTGTGTCCCCGGTACCAAATACCATCTAGGTTCCATTTCTCTAGGCAGGCGATACCGAAAATGTACACAGACCTCAGAAAAAGAGTCACCAGTGTCCTAAAAAATGCAGCTGTACCCAATGTCCACTTAACCACGGACATGTGGACAAGTGGAGCAGGGCAGGGTCAGGACTATATGACTGTGACAGCCCACTGGGTAGATGTATGGACTCCCGCCGCAAGAACAGCAGCGGCGGCACCAGTAGCAGCATCTCGCAAACGCCAACTCTTTCCTAGGCAGGCTACGCTTTGTATCACCGGTTTCCAGAATACGCACACAGCTGAAAACCTCTTACGGCAACTGAGGAAGATCATCGCGGAATGGCTTACCCCAATTGGACTCTCCTGTGGATTTGTGGCATCGGACAACGCCAGCAATATTGTGTGTGCATTAAATATGGGCAAATTCCAGCACGTCCCATGTTTTGCACATACCTTGAATTTGGTGGTGCAGAATTTTGTAAAAAACGACAGGGGCGTGCAAGAGATGCTGTCGGTGGCCAGAAAAATTGCGGGACACTTTCGGCATACAGGCACCACGTACAGAAGACTGGAGCACCACCAAAAACTACTGAACCTGCCCTGCCATCATCTGAAGCAAGAAGTGGTAACGAGGTGGAATTCAACCCTCTTTATGCTTCAGAGGTTGGAGGAGCAGCAAAAGGCCATTCAAGCCTATACAATTGAGCACGATATAGGAGGTGGAATGCACCTGTCTCAAGTGCAGTGGAGAATGATTTCAACGTTGTGCAAGGTTCTGATGCCCTTTGAACTTGCCACACGTGAAGTCAGTTCAGACACTGCCAGCCTGAGTCAGGTCATTCCCCTCATCAGGCTTTTGCAGAAGAAGCTGGAGGCATTGAAGAAGGAGCTAAAAGGGAGCGATTCCGCTAGGCATGTGGGACTTGTGGATGCAGCCCTTAATTCGCTTAACAAGGATTCACGGGTGGTCAATCTGTTGAAATCAGAGCACTACATTTTGGCCACCGTGCTCGATCCTAGATTTAAAGCCTACCTTGGATCTCTCTTTCCGGCAGACACAAGTCTGCTGGGGTGCAAAGACCTGCTGGTGACAAAATTGTCAAGTCAAGCGGAACGCGACCTGTCAACATCTCCTCCTTCACATTCTCCCGCAACTGGGGGTGCGAGGAAAAGGCTCAGAATTCCGAGCCCACCCGCTGGCGGTGATGCAGGGCAGTCTGGAGCGACTGCTGATGCTGACATCTGGTCCGGACTGAAGGACCTGACAACGATTACGGACATGTCGTCTACTGTCACTGCATATGATTCTCTCAACATTGATAGAATGGTGGAGGATTATATGAGTGACCGCATCCAAGTAGGCACGTCACACAGTCCGTACTTATACTGGCAGGAAAAAGAGGCAATTTGGAGGCCCTTGCACAAACTGGCTTTATTCTACCTAAGTTGCCCTCCCACAAGTGTGTACTCCGAAAGAGTGTTTAGTGCCGCCGCTCACCTTGTCAGCAATCGGCGTACGAGGTTACATCCAGAAAATGTGGAGAAGATGATGTTCATTAAAATGAATTATAATCAATTCCTCCGCGGAGACATTGACCAGCAGCAATTGCCTCCACAAAGTACACAGGGAGCTGAGATGGTGGATTCCAGTGGGGACGAATTGATAATCTGTGAGGAGGGGGATGTACACGGTGATATATCGGAGGGTGAAGATGAGGTGGACATCTTGCCTCTGTAGAGCCAGTTTGTGCAAGGAGAGATTAATTGCTTCTTTTTTGGGGGGGGTCCAAACCAACCCGTCATATCAGTCACAGTCGTGTGGCAGACCCTGTCACTGAAATGATGGGTTGGTTAAAGTGTGCATGTCCTGTTTTGTTTATACAACATAAGGGTGGGTGGGAGGGCCCAAGGACAATTCCATCTTGCACCTCTTTTTTCTTTTCTTTTTCTTTGCATCATGTGCTGATTGGGGAGGGTTTTTTGGAAGGGACATCCTGCGTGACACTGCAGTGCCACTCCTAGATGGGCCCGGTGTTTGTGTCGGCCACTAGGGTCGCTAATCTTACTCACACAGTCAGCTACCTCATTGCGCCTCTTTTTTTCTTTGCGTCATGTGCTGTTTGGGGAGGGTTTTTTGGAAGGGACATCCTGCGTGACAATGCAGTGCCACTCCTAGATGGGCCCGGTGTTTGTGTCGGCAACTAGGGTCGCTTATCTTACTCACACAGCGACCTCGGTGCAAATTTTAGGACTAAAAATAATATTGTGAGGTGTGAGGTATTCAGAATAGACTGAAAATGAGTGTAAATTATGGTTTTTGAGGTTAATAATACTTTGGGATCAAAATGACCCCCAAATTCTATGATTTAAGCAGTTTTTTAGTGTATTTTGAAAAAAACACCCGAATCCAAAACACACCCGAATCCGACAAAAAAAATCCGGTGAGGTTTTGCCAAAACGCGTTCGATCCCAAAACACGGCCGCGGAACCGAACCCAAAACCAAAACACAAAACCCGAAAAATTTCAGGCGCTCATCTCTACAAGGAACACCACATAAGTACAAGGAGATTATACACACTCCACACAGTTAGGGTCGTGGTGGGAATTGAACCCATGACCTCAGTGCTGTGAGCAGTAATGCAAACCATTACACCATCCATACATCCATTTCAAGGCAGCTGTCTCTGTGCAATCACTAACACTGTGATTACTATCAGTGGAACTTTACACGGCTGGATGGCACATAGTGTGGAGGGGATGGAGGGATCCCACTTTGCAGGCTGTTGCTCCTTCCAATAGGATGGAGCAGAGTTCTGGGAACCAGTGCCACATGAAGATGGCATACAGTAGGTTCCCACAGAGATTGTTCAATATTAGCCAGCTCCATCAAGCCCCTAATAATGAATGGGCCAGTTACTAAAAGCATACAGAAACTAACATTTTCACATGTGCAATAAGCCCATTAGCAATAATAAATAGGCCTCTTAAATTCATACAAATACTTTAGTTTCAGGATTTATCTGCATTAAGACCTTGCTACTATATGATTTCTATACTGTAGCTTACTTTCTGTTTGTTTCTTTCTCCAAATCATTTCCCATCTATCCCTAATGTCATTGCTAATCTCTGATTACTACTGTCCAACTTATTCATCCTTTGATTCATTTCACTTTCTACCCTACTACTGTAATTTGTCCTTGACTGATCATTCTGGTTCACTCATATATATCTCCCTTCACTGTATATAAGGATGCCTGCACGTTGCTGAATGAACTCGATGTTTGATGAAGATACAGATAAAATAGATAAACCATCTTCTATTTAAGATGAAAAGCCTCTAAATTTGTTTTGCGTTTGTCTTCTCTGTATCTGCTAAGAAAGGAAGGCAAGAAAAGATGCTTTAGCTATTGCTAGTCATAGCTGCACCTGGCATCAGAAATCATGGTGAAGGCCAAAAATAGTGAAGGCTTGAGATTCTGAACTGAATAAAGGAAAACTGAAACTATCAATGGATTGTTTCCTATGTCAGATAGTTAACCCTGTGATAGTGAGAAACCAATGTTTCCTCAACATCACTTGTCGTGGTAGTGCTCATTAAAACTGGCACTGCATGCAGCTTTGTCAGCGCTGGTGACCAGACATATATGATGGCTCAGCAACAAATAATAGAAGACCAGCGTGCTTAGCCACCCTGCCCTGTGTGCTCTGCCTCTGAGTCCTGCTCTATCTGTGTCAGTCACTACAGAGAGCCTATGAGTAGGCAGTCCATTGCGTGATGTTGACAAGCACTGATTAGCTGAGCT
This sequence comes from Pseudophryne corroboree, assembly GCF_028390025.1. Taxonomy (NCBI): domain Eukaryota; kingdom Metazoa; phylum Chordata; class Amphibia; order Anura; family Myobatrachidae; genus Pseudophryne; species Pseudophryne corroboree. The sequence continues at coordinate 299,854,156 of NC_086448.1, forward strand.
CAGAGCATGTCACATCGAGGAGAGTGGACGGTAGCACTGAAGAGCCTTCTGTTATTGTAGTAATCATTTCATGCGTGTGTGTGTGTGAATTTATATATCATTGTATATGAAGCACAAACATAGAAAAAGAGGACAAAGAACAGAGAGGAAGAAAAGAAAAGACTATGGGGGTAATTATGAGTTGATCGCAGCATGAACTTTGTTAGCAGTTGGGCAAAACCATGTGCACTGCAGGGGAGGCAGATATAACATGTGCAGAGAGAGTCAGATTTGGGTGGGGTGTCAATCTGCAATCTAAATTGCAGTGTAAAAATAAAGCAACCAGTATTTACCCTGCACAGAAACAAAATAACCCACCCAAATCTAACTCCCTCTGCACATGTTATATCTGCCTCCCACCTGCAGTGTACATGGTTTTGCCCAACTGCTAACAAAGTTCCTGCTGCGATCAACTCAGAATTACCCTCTATGTACCAGAAGACCCAAAAACAATCATCTCTGAAAATACAGACTCTCAGATAAAGAAACAGATAATAGGGTGTTTAACCTTAGCTCATATCCCCGAAAAAAAGGAGGAATTATCAGTCCTACAAAAAGGCCTCAAATATGTGCTGGATAATAGGATGAATAAATTTGACACCTATGTAGACTTAAAGAAGTTTACTAGAAATTTGACCGTGCATTTTTTTTTCCATTTCACAAAGAGTCTAGTTCGTAAATTAAAACTATCTTTAAACCTAAGTCTACATTTTTTCCCACACATATGAAGGGATGCTATGTGGAAACCTTTAATAAATTAGTAGGCGAGGACCTTGAAAAAAATCATACCCAAGGGAAACAAACATCCAAATATAACAAAAAGCTAGACAGAATCCCTCAAATCCCTGGAAGGAAATGAAGCGATCATAATAAAGCCGGCGGACAAAGGAGGGAGTATCATTGTGATGAACAAGGACACATATGAACAAGAAGCCATACGGCAGTTAAGTGAAAAAAACACATATAAGATCCTTAGAGGAGATCGGAGTTCACGGATACAGAAAGAAATGTAATCATTGATAAGCAAATACAAATCTGCAAACATCATCACTGAAAAGAAAGCAGGTTTCATCATTAATCAAAAGCCTAGTCTACCAGTATTTTACGTACTTCCTAAAATCCATAAGGATATTAAAAAAAAAACCAGGACGACCAATTGTTGCAGGCACAGATTCTCTAACAGTGAACTTATCAGAATTCATTGACCACCATTTACAACCTGAGGTAGTGAAAATAAAATCTTATTTGGAGGATACAATAAATAAATAAAAAATACTTGAAAATCTGGTATGGGAGGCAGGAGATTTCCTTGTTACAGCAGATGTGGGTTCCCTGTACTCCATTATTGAACACACAATGGGAATTAAAGCAGTTGATTCTTTTTTTAAGAAATATTAGTATGGAAGAAATTAAAATGGCATTTTTTAAAGAGTCGATCCAATTCATTTTAAACAATAATTTTTTCTGGTTTAAAAATCATTATTACCAATAAGTACAGGGCACAGCAATGGGCACAAAATTTGCCCCTGGCCTATGCCAATATGTTCATGGGGTACTGGGAGGATCAATGTGTCTGGAATAACAACATCCACATGAATAATATAGTAACATGGAACCGATACATAGATGATATCTTTTTCATCTGGAGAGGAGAGGAAAATAATCTGAAAAAGGTTTGTGACCTATTGAATATAAATACTTACAATATAAATCTGACCTTTGAAATAAGTACAAAGGAAGTTCATTTTTTTGATCTATGTATGTACATTGAAAATAACTCAATAGAGACAATGAATTGCATCAAACTGACAGATAACATTCTTATATACCAAGAACAAGTAACCATCATCCCACATGGCTTAAAGGGGTTCCTAAAAGTCAAATACAAAGGATAAGAAGAAACTGTTCTAATGTACAGGTCACTGACAAACAAGCTTTGGTTATGAAAGCAAGATTTGTGGAAAAGGGATATAAGAATGAAGAAATAGAGGATACAGTAAAGAAGATATGAAATGTAGACCGTACAACACTACTTAAGTATAAAGATAAGTCCTCTATGTCAGTTAAAAAATACCTTTCATTACTCAATATAATACCCAGTATCGAGAAATAAAAAACACTATAAAAAACATTGGCATATCTTTAGAAGTGACCCATACTCATAGAAATGATCCAGAGCAACCGCAATTTGTATATAAAAAAGCAAATAAATTGAAATCCTGTTAAGTTAAAAGTGCCCTCCCTGTGAAGAAAATGGGTAGAATGAAGACAGCGGGTTTTCATAGATGTGTGGATTGCATTTTGTGTAAAACTCACAAAGATACTCTGAAGAAGGTTACAGAATTTACAGCAACAGGAAGTGGTAGGAAGTACCCGATAAAGGAGTTTATTACATGTAATAGTAAAGATTGCCTTTTCTTTGATTCAATGCAGCTGTAATTTGCAGTATATTGGAGGCACGTCGAGAAAACTCCGAGAAAGATGGGGCGAACATATACGCAATATAAAAAAGGGTTTTGAGAAACATAATCTATCTAACCACTTCAAGGAACAACATGAGTGTTCATTAAAATCCATTTCTCTTGTGATTAACATTAAGAAAATAAATGGTAATTGGAGAAAAAAGATACTAGCACTCTGCTAATACAAACAGAAATAATATATATATATATATATATATATATATATATATATATATGATATAAAAACTTTTGTCCCTATAGGATTAAATGCTGAATTTGAATTAAAATGTTTTTTATAAACTTGTTATCAGTCCAACACCATTGCTCTTTAGTGATGTATTTTATAGATATATTTTCTGTATGTATCTGTGCCTGTGTTTCTTAAATGTAATCTACATAGGATGTCATATAATTCCCTTTTTGAAATTTATTTTGTATATTTGTTAAAATAGATGGTATTTCTTTGTTCCCCGGCTTCTGGAATGCAATCTTTCACTTCTGGGAGCCGGTGGACAGCGTCTGACCGGAAACACATCAGCGGCACTTCCGGTGATCGCGGGGCCACACTCAATGGCGGAAGTACGTCAGTGGACCTTCCAGTATTGTAGTGGAATGCATAGGAAGCAGGAAGTCCACAGCACTTTTCCTGCTAGAGATTTAAGATCATACTCTAGTGGGTTTTTTTGGTGGTAGTATTAGGATTGGTCCGGAGGTCGGGTTGTCATAGCAACCCAAAAACTGGAAGTCAGTGGACTTAATACCTAATTACTGTATTTTATATTTGATTATCAAGTTTTCTTTACTTTATATATATGTTTGGGAATTTGTGAATTGGAATGCAATTAAGTACTATGATATACCCACATGTATGATAGTTAAAAACACCTCTTTGCCCCATTTTACTATATTAAGGGGAGGTACCTGGCAGAGCATAAATAGATTGCTCTGGGATCCTACACACACCATCACCCTTAAGAAGACCAAATTAGTCGAAACGCGTTGGTGGCATGGTGTTTTTGGACATTTAGATTCTTTACCTGTGGTGAAAAAATGACAAACAAGGACTGCGCTTGTCGCTAACAGATACGTAAGCTGCTATAGGAGTATGGAGGGAATCCACCTTTCCCAATATTACGTTTAGACAAAGACAAAAAACCCCAAGCGCTCCGGTATCTGATAATAACACTTCTACTTAAATTGTTAAATCACACTAGTATCAAATAATTATAGTAGCAGGTAGTGACCATTAATAATCACACATCCATATGGAAGAAAGAGTATTGTTTTATTTTATTTTAAAATATGTCTACACAAAGTAACACACTTTGTTTGTTACCTATCTATAATAAAGTGAGTCCTAATACCGGTATACTACATATATAACAATACAACATATAACATATAATTATTAAAAAGTCCAAAAAAGTCCAAGAGAATTTAAAATTATATCTAAAAAAGTCTAGCACCTTGAGGGATATAAGTGCTTTTATCCCTTCTCTGGTGTATCAAGTGTTAAGTCCAAAATAGTTATTGATGTCCTTCTTAGGGAAATCCTATCAGGCTGGTGGTGTCCATATTTAAATCAAAGGGCATTTCTAATACACAACCTGATTCGTTCTCCAAAGTTGGGGATCACCGCAACATACTTGTAACATACTTCTAATATTGGATGATGTTAGAAAGTGTCAATATTTGAAATGTATAAAGCAAATATACCTTTTTGAGCATGGATATTGTTATCTGATGTAAGCCTAAAAGTGAGCATCAGCATCTATTACAGTCACATATTTTGGGTGGTCCCATACTACATTTTCCACTATTATGAAGTAGAGGATATATATATCTTCCAGAACCCCATTTCTCCTGGAATTTGATCCCAAGAAAATACTACACATTGAAGCATTTATGGGTGTTTTTCTTTTGCATATTCTATTCATCTGAGGATGACATACAACTCTGTATGTTAAGAAAATAGACATTTATGACTGCGACTGTGGGGTCTGGACATTTGGTATAGACCACTTTGTTATATATTACCTTCAAATGTTTAGCACAGATGATACAATCTTTTACTTTGTTTATCATTGTATATGTGATTGTTAATGGAGCCACATTTTATTTATTTATGCATCTAAATGGTGTGCACATGCCACATAAGAAAATAATAATTTCCAATGCTGGATTGTGAACAGTGATTTTGTAATACCGAAAAAGATGTTGAAATACCAGTTAAAACATAGAACTTACTGCAAATAAAGCAGTTCCCGGGGAATGCTATTTTTCTTGGCTTCACACTAATTATTTTTATTGCAGTATATGAGCGACAACACTGCCAAGTGGTTTTGTATTAGCAGTAAAGCTGATATAAAATTCAAATGGGAAAACACAATAAAATAGAATACCACACTGCATTATGTATAGTATAGGGCAAGGTGCAATAACATTTCAATAATATGCAGTAAGAACAAGGGCTTCTCATCTAATTTCATTCTCTAGATATCATATTTTTCCAAATACAGTTTTCTAATGTTTGCTAATACAGAAAATTAAATTAAATAGGGAGAGGCAGTCCCCATCACCAAAAACAAAGAGCTAATACTAATGATATAGAGTAATGGATTTCAGGTCCCTACATTTTTTATCCCTTCAAACTTTCTTAGTCTATATGCTCTCTGAATTTGTTTCAAAAAGTCCCAGTTTACTTCAGTGGTCATCAGCTGCGGGTGCACTACATAAATATAGCACAATGGGCCCAATTCAGCATCAGTTATTAAAGTGTGAAAATCGTGCAAGTCACAATGGGGAGCGGCGATGCTGCATTTTGGGTGCGTTGTTGGGGGGTGGAGCGCAGTCCGGACAACAGAGGTGTGTCCGGACCGTTTGTGGGGACGTCACACGCAGACACTTCGACCCAAAATATGGCGAACCAGTGACTGCCTTCACAGCTGGGCTGCAGGGGCAGAGGGCTACCCTTAAGATGTAAGCACATCACTGTATAGCGATGCGCTCGCATTTCAGCAGGGAGATAAGACCCGGCATTCGGGATGGCCTTGCCCTGTGCTGGGCGGCCCCTCGTATGCTAGAGAAAGGAGTTGTAGTTTTGTGATTTCTCGCAAAAATACAACTCATGTTGAATTAGGCCCAATGTTTGCTGTAGTAAAGGTGAAGAAAAGACATGCAGTAGGTTGCGAGTTAAACGTGTTATACATTTACACCAGATGGCAAAGCAAAATGCTTTAAAGAAAGTTTAATTCATTAAAGTAAAAAAAAAGTCTGAAATAGCACTAAAATAAATTGCATCATCAATATAATTCTCTGCTCTTATTACAGCTACATATATTGTTTTTATTTTTTTAAAGCAAGGCAACCCATTTTTTAATTCAAGATAAGGAAATTGACCGAGTCTTAATTGCGTGTGGATTATTAGATCTACACTAAAAAGGTCTACAGTCAATAGGGGCCACTAATGGTAGACATTTTTTTTGTGTTTTGACACTTTTCTGCCACAAACAAGCCCCATTAGTGTACCAAAAGTTGTTTTGCAACATCACAAACTTATGTTTGTGCACCTGCACCTGTTTTACAGAATTAGCACATGGATTCATGGATGTGTAAAAGATTGTATAAGAAGTTGGCCTGATTGGGGCATTACCTGTTACATAGGGACACACTAAAGGCCCATATAGACGGCCCGATGCAGGAGAGATGTGTGCTGAGCGAACCGCTCAGCACACATCTCTCCCGCCGATCAGCACAGCGCGATCTGTGCTGAGCGTGCAGGGGGAGACGGGGGGGTCGCTCATTTCACCCAGCGGGTGAAGTAAGCGACCCGCTAGATTGGCCTGCATGCAGGCCAATCTATCACCAGCGATAGCGATGCGCGGGGATGCACACGGAGCGATCTTGCTGAAAATCTAAGCAATCTAGTCAGATTGCTTAGATTATCGCTCCGTGTGTACCCCCTTTACTATTATATGCAAATTTTGTGCCCCAAAGCATCAAATCATAATAGAGGCGTGAATGTCCTGGATGAGCGGTGTGCTGTGTGGTCAGGTGAAAGACTGCACGTTACATCCGATCATTAATGCAGCATATATGTTATAGTGCCCACAAACTTATTCAGCACCAAGCTTTTCTCCGCACTCTGGGGGTAATTCAGACCTGACAGCTGCTGTGCGTTTTTGCACAGCGGGTGATCAGATCTGAACTGCGCATGCGTATGGGTAATCTCAAGGTGATTGACAGGAAGTGGCCGTTTGTGGGTGGTAACTGACCGTTTTACAGGGGTGTCCGGAGAAACGCAGGAGGGACCAGGCGTTTGGAGGGAGGGTGTCTGACGTCAACTACGGCCCCGAACACCAGGAAACCATCGCATCGGCTAAGTAAGTCCTGGACAATGCAGAGACTGCACAAACTGATGTTTGTGCAGCTCTGCTATAAATGCGATCGCACACCTGCACACACCATATACCCTCCCCCTGTAGGCGGCGACTATCTGATCACAGGGATGCAGAAACACAGCCTAGCTATCAGGTCTGAATTAACCCATCTCCCACCCATTATCCATTTGTGGAAATGCAGCCCCAAACTTGCAAGGAAACTCCACTGCTTCACTGTTGCCTGCACTCATTATTGTACTGCTCTTCATCCCTACGGTGAACAAACTGCCTTCTGTTACAGCCAAATATTGAAAATTTTGACTCATCAGTCCACAGCACCTACTGCAATTTTTCTACACCCCCAGTTCCTATGTTTTCATGCATAGTTGAGTCGAAACAAGGCCAAGTGACTTAACTATGCACAAAAACATAGGAACTCGGGTGCAGAAAAATGTCAGCAGCTCTGGACTGATGAGACAAAATGTTAAATATTTACTGAAAAAGATGGCAGTTTATTTGCCGAAGGGCTGGAGAGCGGTACAATAATGAGTGCCTGCAGGTAACAATGAAGCATGGTGGAGGTTCCTTGCAAGTCTGGGGCTGCATTTCAGCAAATGTAGTTGAGGATTTGGTTAGGCTTAATGGTGTCCTCATTGCTGAGAAATACAGGCAGGTACTTATCGATCATGCAATACCATCAAGGAGGCATCTGATTGTGTCCAATTATTCTGCAGCAGGACAATGACCCCAAACATACGGCCAATGTCATTAAGAACTATCATCAGTGTAAGGAAGAACAAGGTGTCCTGGAAGAGATGATATTGCCCCCACAGGGACCTGATCTTAAAATCATTGAGTTTGTCTGGGATTACATAAAGATACAGAAGAATTGAACAAGCCTACATCTATAGAAGATCTATGGTTAGTTCTCCAAGATGTTTGGAATACCCTCCCTGCTGAGTTTCTTAAAAAACAGTGTGCAAGCGTACCAAGAAGAATTGATGCTATTTTGAAGGCAAAGGGTGGTCACACCAAATATTTATTTGATTTATAATTCTCTTCTTTTCATAAAATTTTCATTTTGCTAATTGATAAAAATAAACTATTAACACCACTATTTTTGATAGTACCACCTTCACCTGGGGAGCGGCAGCCTTTTAGCTTTATTACATGGCCACCGCATCCCCTGGGATTCCTCTGGCAACTTCACTCCTCAGAAGCTCTTCTCAGTTCCTCTTCCCCCATCGGACTGCCTGCCACCTGTCTCGCGCTCGCTAAAATTAGTCAGGAAAGGGGGTGGGGCGATGAAGTGCTGAGCTGTGTTTGGCACATTGTGACCATCTGCAATTTTATTTTGAAATGGGAAGCGCAGCCAATCAGGATCTTTACTCTCCTGATTCCCGGGACCGTAGCTACTATCCATACTATAATGCATGTACAGACAACCACACCCCTACTATTGCCACCACTATAACATAAGTAAGACACCCACTCACACCTGACACCCCCACCCCACTACTGCCCCCTTCCTCTCCTCTGCCCTCCATGATCCGCAAGCCTTGACCTCAGTGTTGGCAAAATGTTCAGCCTATCGGCCGATCCTCGCCGTGCACCAACAAACAAAACCTCAGATAAATCATGATTTTTAAACATGTTTAATTTGATTTGGTGATCCCGATCACGTTTTGATCAGTATCGCCAATAGGAGAAGCCCATATATCAACGGTTTATTGTAACAGTCATCTCCAGAATGGAGAATTGACACAATTTATCATAGATATATGGGGGCCTTAACTGTGATGCCTTCTCTCTTTAAGAAGATGGCATTGTTAGCATCAGTGCCCACATACCTACTCTTACAATTGCACAGAATATTCATTTTAAGTATGTTACCTTCAGGTGAAAAATCCCAGCTAAAAAAAACTAACTGAAAAACAAATAGTCACTGCTACTTTATATTATTAACAGGCAAAGATACACGAGGAGATGCAGTTATATTAGTAGATCTGCTTACTGTACCTCTAGCAGTTTATAATGATGGAAGCTTGGCTCCATTATGAGCACCTGACAGAGAAGCTGGGAGAAGTAAACACTGTAAAGCATAGTGCTATATCGAATGATGCATGAGGGTAGTGAAGTATGTTGAAATAAAAATGCGAAATTAGGTGTAAATATACATTTTATTAGTACACTACCTTCAGAAATGCCAAGCACAGCTTAAAAGAGGGATTTGTTTGTTATATAATTTATGTTTATTACTTGTATTTGTACTACCAGCATTTTTGCATCTGTTTTAATCTCAGAATTTAATAAATATTAAGGGATCCAAAACACAAATCCACAAAGAAAAATAGAAAACGACAACAAACGACATTTATTTAACAGTTGATTTCATAAAGCCCAAAGGCTGTTTTGGATGCAATGATGTGCTTGTCAAAATATCATATAAGCTACAGCAAACTTCTCAAGTACTTTTCATTTGAAGCACCAGACGTGACAGAAAATGTTTAGCTCTTTTCAGGTAACCTAACAATGCTTTAACTTAATGCCAGGTGACTGAGTTTTACCCATGTAAGACACCAGTACTAAAATCTTATTCTTATATATTTACACCAATAAACCAAGGAGACATATAACCAGAGGCGTAGCTAGGGTTTTCGGAGCCCAGGGCAAGATGGAAAATGGCGCTCCCCCCAAAAAGAAAAAAAAAAAACCCACAAAAAGAAGGATGTGCACGAGCGGGCGTCCCCACAGTGCCACATACAATGCCACACAGTGCCGGATACATGCCCCACAGTGCCGGATACATGCCCACCAGTGCCGTATGCATGCCCCACAGTGCCAGATACATACCCCATTCAGTGCCAGATACATGCCCCACAGTGCCAGTAACATTGCCCCACAGTGCCAGTTACATTGCCCCACAGTGCCAGTTACATTGCCCCACAGTGCCAGTTACATTGCCCCACAGTGCCGGATACATGCCCCACAGTGTCTTATACATGCCCCACAGTGCCAGATACATTGCCCCACAGTGCCAGATACATTGCCCCATAGTGCCAGATACATTGCCCCACAGTGCCAGATACATGCCCCACTCAGTGCCAGATACATGCCCCACAGTGCCAGTTACATTGTCCCACAGTGCCAGTTACATTGCCCCACAGTGCCAGATACATGCCCCACTGTGCCAGTTACATTGCCCCACAGTGCCAGATACATGCCCCACAGTGCATGTTGCATTGCCCCACAGTGCATGTTACATTGCCCCACAGTGCCATTTACATGCCCCACAGTGCCAGTTACATGCCCCACAGTGCCAGGCCCCACTCAGTGCCAGTTACATGCCCCATTTGGTGCCAGATACATGCCCTACTGTGCCGCCGCTGCCGACACCCCCCCCCGGTCACTCACCGTCCGCCTTGTTGTTGATATGTGAGGGGAGGAGAGCGCAGCGCCTCTCCGTCCCCTCACCGCTCCAGGTCTCCGGCGGCTGTCTGGTGCCGGTTCGCTAGCCAATCAGAGCTCGCGGACCGGCAGCCAATCAGGAGCCAGTCTGCAAGCTCTGATTGGCTAACGCCGGAGACCGGACACAGCAGCGCTGCTGGCAGCGCTGCTAGTGCTGGCAGCGGCGGTGAGGGGAGAGAGAGACGCTGCGCTCTCCTCCCCTCACATTTAGGGTTGACGGGGGAGAGTGGGGCATGATGCCCTGGCCGCCGGCGGCGCCCCCCTCTCCTGGGCCTGCCACTCGCCCTACCCTAGATACGCCTCTGCATATAACATCTTAGCAGCATTACATTTTTCTATGTCAGTGGGAGTAGAAATCATGTAAGCTTATTACATGACACATTTAGTTGTCTACTCCCCCAGGAGTACTCACTACCCTAGACAAAAAGGACATCCCAGAACTAGAATATGATTGCTAGAATATGATTGGCTGCTATGGGCAACTCCCCTGCCTGACCTCTTTTGGTGGTTTAATGCATCAATCTCATCCTGAATCCTTTAATTGGGGGTGATTTCCAGTAATCCAAAAATACACAGCATACATTTAGACTCCCTTTGTGCATCTTAGCACTCCAGAGCCTCCATCTGTATATGGGTAGATGCATCACTTGCCTGGAATTGTGTCACTTACTTATGGTTTGCCCTGAGCTGTGCAGTATGTAGCTTAAGGTAAACAAAAAATTAAAGTGTTGATTTGGAATAGATATGATTACAGAGCTTAAAAGTTTAGAGTTAAAATGCATACACACGGTGAGATATGGGCTAATGGTATGTATCGCAAGCATATAATGACTGTGCTTGCGATACTGACTATGTACAATTTTGGCTAAGTGTCAGTTTTGACTATCTTTTCTATGAGATAGTCAAATTTGACTTGCCTGCACACTCTATCTAGGCTTGCGATGCCGAACGCGCGGTACCGCGCATCGGCATCACATCGGGATCGCAAGGGAACTTTCACCTTGCGACCTGCACTAACTTTTCTTATGATTTTGACAATGGGGATCATTCCGAGTTGATCGCTAACTGCCGTTGTTCGCAGCGCAGCGATCAGGCTAAAAATCTGCATTTCTACGCATGCGTATGGGCCGCAGTGCACACGCACGACGTACTTTCAACAAAAAACTATGCCGTTTCACACAAGGTCGAGCGACTCTTTTCCGTCGCTCTGTTGATCGGTGAGTGATTGACAGGAATGGGGCGTTTCTGGGAGGTAACTGAACGTTTTCCGGGAGTGTGCTAAAAAACGCAGGCGTGCCTGGAGAAACGGGGGAGTGGCTGGCCAAACGCAGGGCGTGTTTGTGACATCAAAACAGGATCGAAACAGACTGAAGTGATCGCAAGGAAGGAGTAGGTTTGCAGCTACTCTGAAACTGCTTGAAAAAAAATTAACCCCATTCTGCAATCCTTTCGGTCGCACGTCTGCTAAGCTAAGATACACTCCCCGAGGGCGGCGGCTTAGCGTTTGCACTGCTGCTAAAAGCACCTAGCGAGCGATCAACTCGGAATGAGGGCCAATATACAGTAGTCAAAATCGTAAGAGAAAAAAATCTCACCCTGTGTACACACCTTTACACACAGAGTCAATCAACTGTGCCCAATAGCAAAGCTTGCTTTGGAAACAAGCATGTGATTTAAGCTATCTGTTCTCAGTCATAATCACTTAAGGGGAGATGCATCAAAGCTTGTTAAGAGTGTAGGAGTGGACAAGTGTAGAATTTGCCCATAGCAATCAATCAGCCACTGTCAGGCCACTTGTGAGGGCCCGGCATGCTCTGGCAGTCTAGCTGCATGCTGTTCACACGGCCGCAGTAGTCACAGCAGTTTGGGCTGGGTCCTCTGTGTGCAATGCAAGGGCGATGCAATCTTGTTTAGTGTCAGCTGACCAGTCTCTGACCAATTCCATGCAGCCTGAGTGTCAGCTGATGCTCCCAGCCAATCCTGTGTCACCAGGGGGATTAAAGCTTCCTGCTTCTCAGTGTTCAGGTTGGCAGTGCCATAAGTCACACAGCTCTGTGTGTGAGCTTTGAAGCTGTGCTCCTCTGGGTATTCAGTTACTGCACTTGTGTTTTCTGAGCTTCTATATTTGCTTTTCCACATTTCTAAGGGATCATCCAGTGTCATCATTCTGGATCCAGCTCAGTCAGCACTTCAGTCCCATTCAGTAACATCATCAGTGCAAGGCTGATGCTCCTAGACCATTGGTGCAAGTCCAATATTCCTCGACCATCGTGCAAGTCTGATATCCTCAACCATCTATGCAAGTCTGATATTTCTTGACCATTGGTGCAAGTCCGATATTCATCGCACATTGGTGCAAATCCAATATTCCTCACCCATTGATGCAAGTCCGATACTCCTCGCCCATCAGTGCAATGCCGATACTCCTTGCCCATCAGTACAAGTCCAATACTCCTTGACCATCGGTGCAAATCCAATATTTATTGACCATCGGTACAAGTCTGATACTTCTTAACCATTAGTGCAAGTCCAATATCTTCAGCCATTAGTGCAAGCTCATTAAGTTACAGCCTGTTACACTATCCAGCAGTCCTTTGCCGGATCCCTCAGCTTCATTCCCTTCTAGTGCTAGCCCAGGTAACCCAGACAGGGGTCTATGACAAGCCCGTCAGGTGCTGTGAAACCCAAATCTCCTTGTGGGGTTCCCTGGAGTAGACCACTGACGGGTAGTAAACTACCTGTGGCTAGTTTTTGTAACATTTAAACCCTCCTGGGGAAAAGTGATGTTGACTCCTCTATAAGAAGGAACTATATTCAACCACCCAGTTTCCATACCATCACTTCTCAAGCTGCTATTAACTCTGACACTGTTCAGAAGACATCCACACTCCAAATCCAGACAGCCTCTAGCTAGCATTTGTCAAGTAGATTCTAGAAGATTATTGGTTGCTATGAGCAAATTCTTCACTTCTCCACTCTTTAGAAGTTTTGGTACACCTACCTCTTAATATTTATAATAATATAAAGGAGAAAATCCCAACTTGACCTAGCTAAAGATGGCAGTCATCACTGCTGGAAGCTTTGGAAAAATATTACAGCAGGAAGCATCTTAGAGCACTCTTTTTAAACAAATGGTGCCAAAAATGGTAGACTTTGTTTATTGATAGCTTTTCTAGAGTTGAGCTGGCAAGAAACTAGTTCTTATTATTTTCCAAATAAAGCTCTGTCTTACATAACTTTCACAGACTGCGTTTGCTGCCTGATGCTTAAGATTGCTGATGGCTGATAGATAATGGGTGGAATGTATTTGAACTGAGAATTGACAAGTTGGAACAAATAGAAGCTAAATGCGATATGAAAAGCACAATTAAGAAACTCAGTACAAAGACCCCTAATTTCCTTAGCATGTCCTAGTGAGAAACTATATTAACTTCCCATTTATGTGTCTTAAATGTTCTTTTGTCCTATTTATTTATATTGTCAGGAAGATTTCACATAAATGTAAGTTTTTCTCAGTAAAATTAAAATCATGATAACCTTTTGCATTATTCAACAGATCTGCGGAGTGAGTTCATGTAAACATCTTTACCAACTGTAGTTTTGACATAAAGGTCACTTCCCTTTTCCTGATGCTCCAAGGTCACAATATGGCATGCAGTTCTGACCAAGTCCACAAATGCAAATGTTTGACAAATATTAATGCTGAAAAACTGAAGTAAGAGACCACTGCTCTCGTGAAACATGCAGTGGCAAATATTTGCATGTACGGCAATAGAAGGTGTTAAAGCAAATATACAACCTATCTACGTTGTTCATGGAATAAAGCCTAGTGTGTGTGTGTGTGTGTATATATATATATATATATATATATACATACACAGTGTATATACAGGTTGAGTATCCCATATCCATATATTCCGAAATACGGAATATTCCGAAATACGGACTTTTTTCAGTGAGAGTGAGATAGTGAAACCTTTGTTTTTTGATGTCTCAATGTACACAAACTTTGTTTAATACACAAAGTTATTAAAAATATTGTATTAAATGACCTTCAGGCTGTGTGTATAAGGTTTATATGAAACATAAATGAATTGTGTGAATGTAGACACACTTTGTTTAATGCACAAAGTTATAAAAAATATTGGCTAAAATGACCTTCAGGCTGTGTGTATAAGGTGTATATGTATCATAAATGCATTCTGTGCTTAGATTTAGGTCCCATCACCATGATATCTCACTATGGTATGCAATTATTCCAAAATACGGAAAAATCCCATATCCAAAATACCTCTGGTCCCAAGCATTTTGGATAAGGGAGACTCAACCTGTATATATATATATATATATATATATACACATACACACACAGTTTATCTATATCTATATCTATATCTCTCTATATATATATATATATATATATATCTACTGTCTACCCGTTCTTCGCACATGAGTTTCTGATTTTCACAGTTGTAACTGTAACTGAGGGTTAAAAATTTGGTAAATCGATAGAGCTGTAGATTTGAGACATCTTAATGTAAATAAATATTAATCTATGGTTCTTGGAATTCAGGAGCACTTGTAGCAGATATGGTAAAAAATGACAGTTCATTTTTGTAGTTTATTACATTCTACCTACTGGAGATGCTATCCAAACTTTGATCCGATTGTCCGCTTGGCCGTTATTGTTCACGCAACGCAAGCCATGCATCGGTAATGATGTCATTTTGTCAACCCCCTTTTTGTCCCCTTAGGGGAGGTTTTTTTAAAATTCTAATTATGTTGTTTTCCTATTTCCCACCTGAAGATTACCTATGTTATATTTCAGCTTCCTAGCATATCGAGAAATTAAAGAATGAGTGAGTGAGTGAGTGAGTGAGTGAGTGAGTGAGTGAGTGAGCGAGTGAGGGATTTAGCATATATACACACACACATATATATATATATACTGTATGTATATATATATATATATATATATATACTTATGACCAGTATTAATAAAAAAAAAATCATACCTGCTCTGCACTCAATTACACCCAACACAGTGTTTCGTTTAAATTCAAGGAATATATGTTCCAAAATATTGCAATAATTTGTTATGCTCGCAAACTACAGCAAAGTCTTCCCTTTTGGTCAGTCCCTGCACTTTGCATCATTTGCCACCAGTTATCACACACATTTTATACACAACCTATGCTTTTTTCATGGGTTTAAATCTGAATTTAAATTAAACATACTTTTGGAGTAGAATTACTGGATATCCGGGATGTTACTGGAATAGCTGGAATTCAAGGAGAGACTAGAATTGCTGGAATCCAGGCTGTGACCAGAATTGATAGAATCCGGGCAGGAATAGTTAGAATATGGGCTGGGCCTGAAATTGCTGTACACAGCTATTAGAACAACAGTCTGTGGTCACAGCTTACACTGTAGACAACATTGCACTAGTAATCTGCCAGCAGAACATGAAGTCCATTTAAAGGTATTACTAATTTCTAATTGGCTGATGCATCTGATGCACCAGAACCTGAACTCCCATTGGTAGCAATGCTGTCAGCTTATCGAGGGAATGATGGCTGCAACCATGGACTGGAGCCGGAGGGAGAATTGGAAGTAGAGACGCCAAAGCCACCCAACCCTCCTCCACACTGACATCAGTGGGAGACCCCAGCAGGTGCAGAGGCGACAGGGAAAAGCGGTGATGGGAAGCAGCCAGCGGCAGACCCCTGGCAGCCAACACTTCAAGTCTGACAATGCCTGGATCAGTAAGTACTGGGGTCTGTGACGGAGGGCTCGAGTGTGTTTCGTGACACACAGTTTATTTTCCCTAAAGAAAGTGGGAAATAAAACAGATGTAACTATTGTCTTGTGCATATGTAGGACAGTGGGACCATAGTGTTGCACTCTATTGCTATACCTAAATAATTTGGTTGGAGAATGTTGAATAATAATAAGCATAAGGTTAAAACAGATACAATGTGAATAAAAAAGCCTCCCAACAACTTTAGGTATACATAAAAATATCACTTATACAGTATATTATCCAAGTTGTCTGCTGAAGTTCATGACAACTGCTATTGTTTAGCGTCTGATAGTAAACTCAGCAAGAAGGGGGCTGTACCATTGAAGTATTGCATACTTCATACTTAAATGAGTATTTTATACCCTTTTCACACTGTGGTGAGAACCCGGGTAATTGCAAGCCGGCGCTCCCGAGTGCTGGCTTGGTGTGAAAGAGCCAACTCGGGTAATTCCTGAAAGACTGATGATTGGCAGGCTCAGGAGAACACGGAGATTACATTATCTCCAAGCATCATGTATGATGGGCAACAAATCGGGACCATCCGGCGGTGTGAAAGGGGCAAGTATATCTGAAGTCACAGCTTACAACTATGTTCACTATCCCAGGTCAGACACGGGTTGGAGCCAAGGTCACAGTGTGAAAGGGGTATTCATGTGTTTTTATGAATTGTGGGATTTCACACCAAAATTTTGTGCATACAAGGAAACACTAATATTCTCTTAGCAGAACTTTCAGAGCAGCAATTAAGTGGGCAGCCAGCCACTCAAAGCAAGGCAAGGTAAGTACTCCTTAGTAGAAAAATTGTGTGCACCTTCATAATTTTGATATGAGTCTCCAAAATTTCTAGTTACCATAGTTAGTCAGGAACAATCCCTTATATTTACTTTCCTCACCTATGTGTGCGCAGTATATGCATGTATCTTTTGTGGATTTATTTACTGTCGGAAAATGATATGAACAAATACAAAAAAATTATAATTTGTGAATCAAAAAACATAAAATATATAGACATTTAAAATGACGTATTATAATTGCTGAATGATAAAATAGCTTTAATATGTATACGGGCTCAGCAATAAAGTGAGTCTATAAAAAAAAAAGTTCAAATCGCCCTTAGATTAGCCACTTTTCCAACTTCATGTGAATTTAACATCCACTTATTATTACTATTGCCTACTGAGAAAAGAGCCCAGTATAATGTCACACTATGGGTATTAAAGTGTGTCAAAAAGCAATTTGGTTGCATGTCATTATTCGCTGACTAGGCTACTGTACTTCACTTATGTGCAGAAAGTGTTCTCTACTTGGACAGGAAAGATAACCATTTCATTCTGCTGGTAGTTTCTTACTGCTTTTGATGATAGAGTATTCTTGGTTGGAAATCATAACGATGTCTTAAAGAAATGTATTGCACATTAGGACAATGGGCCTTATTCAGCTTCACTTGCAAAATTTCAAAATCGCAAATCGGTGATTATCAGTAGACTGTTCATGTGTTGCAAACGCATAGTGTGTGCGTGATGGTTAAATTGTGATTGCAATTTATTGAAATGCGATCGCTATTTATTGAAATGCGATCGCAATTTGATTGACAGGTAGTGACCATTTGTGGGTGTTAACATGGCGTTTATGGGAAGTGGTTAGAAAAACGCAGGTGGATCATGGCCATTTTAGGGGAGTGTATCTGATGTCAGTTGCAATGGATTGCGACTAAAAACATGGCGCCGGTGTGACTGCGTTCTCATTCTGAGTAGCCCTGAGTTAACCGCAATTGTCGATGTTGCTCGATTTCTGCGTATGCATCGCGATTTTGCGAATGCATATGCAATATTGTGATTGTATTGGCGGGCATCTTATACCTTTCTGGGCGATCCTTCGCATACGATTTTTAGCAGAAGCAGGACTGAGAAAATCACATTATCTGTCTCAATAACAATCCAAGCTGAATGAGTTCCTATATATGTAACAAATACTGTGTGTGTGTGTGTGTGTGTGTGTGTGTGTGTGTGTGTGTGTGTGTGTGTGTGTATATATAAAACTACATATTAAGAGTTATTTCGTTTTTTGCAAAGTTATAACATTCATTATATATGTTGTTAACAAAGCTTATGTTGCACACCATACACAAGATAAGTTTATTTGTAGAAGAAATATTATATTTACCAGTCCTGTATCTATTAGAACATAATCATTTGAATTTGTACTTTTTATTATTAAAAAAAAACCATGTAATTTCCCCTGTACTGCCGAGTTTTAATAGACCAATATATATGTATGATGAATAAAGTACCAAAGTAAAGGGAAATAGCGTAGAAAGCACACAACAGAGTTTACTGATCAACTCATCTTTCTCTGTTGCCATATTCTTAATGACTATTTTTTTCTTCATTTAATTTAAACTGAGATAAGCATAGCTGTAGTTGTAATTATTAAATACAAGCAACATAATGTTACTTTAGTATTTACCTCTTGAAAATATCCAGTTCTTCACAACAACTATCTATTGTACTCAGGGGCATCTCGTCGCGGCCCCCTCTTCTCCGGCAGTTTGTAGACTCTGGCATAAAGCCAGAGTCTACTGCGCATGTGCAGGTCTATGGGAACATGGTGTCCATGCCTTGTTCCCGGGGACATCCCCAGTGCGCCTGTGCAAATCACTCAGAAATGGCCGCGGTGACCATTTTCCATGTGATTTGTGCCTGAACTGCAGGGATGCCTCCGCAGGACACTGGAGGGGTAAGTATACTATATGGATGAAGTGTGTGCGGTGTGGCCCCCCTGGACCTAGGGGTCTGTGTGCACTGCACACACTGCACCCATTATACAATTGCCTATGATTTTACTGCATGTTGAATCTCCCATATCGGAAATACTTGGGACCAAACGCATTTTTTATTTATCCAGATTTTGGAATATTTGCATAGGAATCCCTTTATGATGTAGGGCCAGGAGGTGGTGCTGCATCTGTCACCTGTCAGGGTAGAGGAGAGTCCCAGAGATCTCACTTGGTGGCCGCAGGGAACCAAATGGCAGCGAGTGCTTCATGAAGACTGCAGAGGGACCAGATTCTGTGTGCTGGAGAGGCACCGGTTGAGTACCTGACGGTGTGGAGGGAGCCAGACGGGGTCAGCAAGCAGGGTAACATGTGCAGGTGTGAGGAAAGGCTTGGGAATGCTATCTGTCCCATCACATGATGTCAGTGTCATGTGGCATATCAGTATTCAAAATATTTGTTTTTTGGAATAATGAATATGGGAGGGAGACTCAACCTATACTACTGACACTGCAAAGACATAACTAATTGCCATTTTCATGCAACTTTGAGAATAATGTTGTATAAAATAAAAGTTTTATTTGGGACCGCAATTACCCCGTCGGCAGCGCAAGTGCACACGCGCAGGTTCCATCTGTTTGCAGGGTGGGCGGTGGTGATGGACCGTTGCGGTGGCCGTGTGGGGAAAATGGGGGAGGGTCTGCGGCGTTTTGAGGGTGGCTGTGTGATGTCACATGCTGACCGCCTGCATACACAGCCTACAGTAGCTATGGCTGCAGGGGATCGTCCACTGTTGCTGGGACCACAATTAAATTGCGGTCATAGCCGCTGGGCAGGCCATATAGCCTACTGGGCAGCCTTGCCCTGCGATGAGCGGTCCCCAGCATAGAAAAGATTGCAGATTGTGCATTTTAGCAGAATCTGCAATCCTTACTGAATAACCCCCACAATTTGGATTAACTTTGGTAGAAACATTGTGAGTTGTGCCAAATTTTGTTTAAATAAAACAAATGGAAAAAACAAGACAATCACACCCGATCTCATGATTTGCCTTAATTTCATATGGTCAACAATGTTTAACATAAAAATATAAAAATAACTATATTTCAGGGGGAGAAGTGCAGGCACACAAATAAATATGGTGGTGCCGCAGGTGGGGGAGGGGCGGTGTGGATTTTCGTGGATGGGGGAGGGGGCCCAGGGGTCCCGCGGGTGGTGGAGGGGCGGGTGCAGTGGTGCCGCGGGTGGAAGAGAGGCACTGTATATACATCATACCATTCACACATGATACACTGTACACATACCCCATGCACACACTATACACAATACACCACACATACGATCTGCTGGAGCAGCAGCAGCACTGTAGTGAACCGAATGCGCACTCCCTCACACTTGCTACTGGCGCTGCTCCTGCTGTCTGGGTAACGGCGGAGAGGGCTCGGAGTCATTGTTGCGCCTAGGCTTCAGCAGCAGCAGGTGATGGGTGGGAGCGCACCGGGCAGTGACACGTGCAGGGCGCACCCCACGCGGCTGACAGAGACTCAGAACAGGGGATCTGGGGATACTCAGTGCCCACATCAGCAGCAATGACAGGAGGTGGCCTTATCCTCCGCCTCATGGCATCCTGTGACCAGGCTCATCTGCCCTCCTAACACAGAAGGCGAGATCCACGGGAGGACGACGCGTCTGGCCAGGAAGATGGCGGAGAGGTATTTGGCCAGATCTGTGACTCTTTGACTGTGACTCTGCCCAGTGTTGTGACTCTGCCCAGCGTTATACACACAGTCACAGAGTCACAGATCTGTGCTAATATATAGGAGATAGACTGAATTGGTGAAAGCCAAAAGAGAGGAAGTCCAGAGAGGAGGAGGTTACAGCAGCCTAAGTAGAATAATGATGAAAACAAGAATGAGAATTTTTGTGGCATTGGGGGAAAGGAATAGACAGATTTTGATGAACAGCAGCAAATATCTCAATCGCAAGCTCAGAAGAGTCAGTGTTTTATGAAAAAGACCCCTGACATCTCAATTTCATTTGTGCCTCCAGTGACAGCCACAAGAAGCTGAGGTTTGGCAGACACAGCACAGCACCAGGAGCGGTTCTTGGTGCGGGCAAGCAGTGCCTGCGCCCGGGGCGCTGTGGCCTGGGGGCGTGGCTGCAGTCACCACGCAGGCACCGCCGCCTACCCGCACCCCGCTCCCCTGCTGCCGCAGACGCCGTGGGCTGTGTGGGCATCCGCTGCAGCTGGCTCCAGTGACAGACACTAGAGGTCATTATTGACCACTAGTGTTTGTGCGGCGCTGCTATGGAAGAGACGTCATGACGTCTTTTCCGTAGAGTGGAGCTGGCGGCCAGAGGGAGCAGCAGCAGTTGGGAAGCAGGAGCAAGGCAGTGGTAAGTATAGTTTTTTTTATTTTTGTGTGTTTTTGTAAGCGGCTACTAAGGGGCACAGTGACAGGGGGCACAACTACTGGGGGCACAGCGACAGGGGGCACAACTACTGGGGGCTAAGCAACAGGGGGCACAGCAACAGAGGGCACAACTACTGGGGGCAAAGCAACAGGGGGCACAACTACTGGGGCAAATCTACTGGGGGCATAGCTACAGGGGGCACAACTACTGGGGGCAAAGCAACAGGGGGCACAGCAACAGAGGGCACTACTACTGGGGGCAAAGCAACAGGGGGCACAACTACTGGAGCAAATTTACTGGGGGCATAGCTACAGGGGGCACAGCAACAGGGGCACAACTGCTGAGTGCACAGCAACAGGGGGCACAGCAACAGAGGGCTCAACTACTGGGGGCAAAGCAACAGGGGGCACAGCGACGGGGCACAACTACTGGGGCAAATCTACTGGGGGCATAGCTACAGGGGGCACAGCTACAGGGGGCAAATCTACTGGGGCAAATTAACTGGGGGCACAACTACTTGGGGCAAATCTGGGGGCACAGCTACTGGGGGCATAACTGTGGCCATGCCGCTCCCCTATGAAGCCATGCCCCTATTTTTTGACGCGCGCCTCCGGCGCGTACTAACTGTTTGTCCTTGGAGGGGGGGGGGGGGCGCCAGTGGGCTCCACAAGGTGTAAAACCTGCCCTGCACAGCACTGCACATATACAGTGCAGAGGAAGGGAGTTCCTGCCACCATGAGAGGCAGTGGTTATCAGTGAAACGGACAGAGGTACTATGAGCTGAAGCAATAAACTGGATAGCTCCTACTTTTAAAACAAAACAAGGGTGGGGATTAATGCTTTATTCAAATGGCAGCAGAATGTCTCCATTGAGTCAGCCAACCGCTCACAGTTGGGTGTAAAATTAATAAATTAATTGGCCCCACACAGCCACTGGTCCACAGGAAAAAATCCAAGTAAAGCCTATGGTCAATTTGCCAGTAAGTATTCCACTTTGGTAGGGTTACTAAAAAAATCCCCAAGTACAGTAGGTCAGGCGGGGGAACATTGAGAATATTGGGCGGGGGAGGGGAGGTTTCACTGCCCATTATGTATTGGTTTGTTTTAATTTATACTTAATGTACTGTACTTTGTAGAAATGATGTATTATTACACACTGTAGTGCTGGTCTTATGAAGCAAAGATCTGCATTGAGATGTTTGTGGGGGGGTTGATCATTGCTACATTTTATAATCCATACGAAATAATGGTACAGTAGATTTGTAAACAAGGAACAGGAAACTGTAGTTGACTGAATCGCTTTTTAAATAATAATTTTTCTATCTAACATTACCTGATACAATAGCATGATCAATAAAGTGCAAAAGTTTAAAGAATGGTTATCAAACATGATGGGGCTGATTCACAATTATGATCAACATTAAAAAAGGAGTAACTTTGCATCTGGAGAAAACATGTTCCAATGCAAAAGGTGTAAATAAATCTTTTACATGCTGGATAAATACTGGCTGCTTTTACATGCAGCCCACAAATATTGGCCAGCTTTATTTTTACACAGAACTTTAGCTAGGACTTATCCCTCCCAAGTCTAATGCTGGGTACACACTAGGACAAAGGGCAAACGGGCCGATGGTTGGGGCGATTTGCCTTTACATAATAGCCGATTTAATGAATGATGGAACAATGTCTCATTCCGCCTTTCATTAAACTTTACCGGGTCACATGCGATATCTTCCAGTTGGCTGTACAATAAAAGATGTCACATACAACCCATGAGAGCGCACAATCCTGCGTAGACTTAACAACGTAGATGTTTTGTCGTTCTGATATGGCAAATTATCCCGTCATCATGTAAGAGTGTACCCAGCCTAAATCTGCCCAACCTGCAGTAGAACATGAATTGACAAAGTACAAATATTTTCCTTTTTTTATTTGGTCCCAACGCTAAATCAATCCCAATATGTCTGTTATATGGGGAATGCACTTTTACAATACATCTGGTAGCTATGGGGGGATGTAAGAAGAGGTGTTAAACGTCAAATGCACTAACACCAGCAAGGCATGGCATGTATGAAAGCAGATAACGTAGGGAAAAATAACTTTTTCTACAGTGCTGTATCTGCAAACATCTAACAACTTTAACATCACCATACTATTGTATGGCGACAGAAAATCATCCAGATGTATTATGTATTAAAAAACTATAAGCGCACTTTTGCTGCTTATTGTTTTTTCACATATCTGCAGGTATTATTATGTGTACTAACCTGCGATGGCTGCTTGGGGTTTGGGCTGCACATGGGAGATTATGCAATGATTTTTGCACATGCTAAGTGGAACCCGCTAGGAGGTAAGACACAGCACATCAGCACTAGGCCGATGCACTGTGGGGTCTGGCAGGGATCACTGGTATTGCTTACTGGTTCACCTCGATGCGAGGTGGAGAAAGAAGAGCTATATCAGCATGATAATTGCAGCCAGTGCCAGATTAAGGTCCTAATGGGCCTGGAGCTGAAATTTTTTGAAGGGCCTATTGTTTGCTGCCACAGGGAGTGTGGGGGTTTGACGAGGGACTACTGATATGGGTACATACAGGGCCGGCTCTACCATTAGGCAGCTTTAGGCAGCTGCCTAGGGGCACCAGTCACTGGAGGGTACCACTGAATTCATCAACCAAAAAAACTGAAGGATATGTCTGTATGCGGGTTAGTAATGAACCTATGGATGGTGGGTTGGAACACAATAAGGAGCATACAAATATATGTATGTGCGTATATATTTATGTATATGCACATACAATTAAAGGGACAGCCGGCATCCTGAATTTTAGTATTACAGGGAGGGTTAGAGTTAAGCTGCGGGGGAGGGAGGGTTAGGGTAAGGTTAATTATGGTGGTCAGGATGCTGCTGTCGGTTTTCTGACTGGCGGCATCCCGTGCCCAGCCCTAATTAAATACCCACACCAGACCCCATGTACAGTATTATACAGTATATAAAGACTGCATTCAAGGACTTTTAAAGTGAAATTATACTTTGAACAAAGTCACAAAATGTTATGACTTGTTTACAATATATTTTATCACTTTAAAAGTGCTTGGGTGTTGTCCCTTTTCTCTGTATATGTATAATGAAGCAATTCACCCCAGCTCACCTAGTGTCCACATGCATCGCCCCTCCGGGAGGTGGGGGCGGGGGTTGTTTGCGGGCTAGGGGGCACTAGGCTGAAGATTTGCCTAGGGTGCAGAGAGTTCTTGCACCGGCCCTGGGTACATAACCAGTGCTATATTTATATATATTTAAATATACATACATGTCTATGTGCGTGAGTATGTGTGTTTGAAAAATAGAAAAAAATAGAAAAATATCTTTATCTATCTATCTATCTATCTATCTATCTATCTATCTATCTATCTATCTATCGCAAGGGAGAGAGCGAGAGAGAAAGTAGGGAGAGAGATACTAGATGGAATTCAATTGCTTTTTGGGCACCAATAAGTATTGGGTGCCCGAAGGAACTATTCAGTTGTTTTGCAGATTGGGCATGACTGCTCATATGGGATGTGCTGAACGTCACTCCATATGTGGCTCAGGGAAGACTAGTGAAGCCTTTTACTGCACCGCCATGTGTATGAAGTTTTTGCCTGTGGTAGTGTTTAGTCCGCCGGTGATACAGGAGGGAGGGACACAGCCCTTTGCCAGGGGATGTGGGGACCTTGGGTGACCACTGGCAGGCTGCTGTAGCAGGAAAACATTTTTTCCTATCTACAGCAACAGCACAATAGATGCTGTGGGCCTATTTTAATGGAGGTCCTGGAGCTGCAGTTCCATCCGCCCCATGGTAAACCTGGTCCGGAGTACAGCTATAGTACATTTACCCTCTAGTCTACAGTCTACTATTACAACAGCCTCCAAACAGTGGACATCTAGCTAATCGGCTCCTGGACTAAAAATACTAGAATAGGCTATGCACATACTAATGGACATAACCATAGTTGTAGAGACAGAACACAGTTGCTTAAACTCAAGTTATGAGCTACAGTTTGCAGACCACAACCACTATTCATGATCCCAAGATCTATCATGGTCATGTGTCCTATGAAGGTTACATAAAGTCTTTACATTGCACAATGATATATCTAAAGTTTAGCGAGAGATCAGTAATCTAAATAAAAGCCTTAGGCATAACCTTTAGTAATATTGCTCATGCAACATTTGCCCATAAATCAAAGATATAAAATTTGAAGCTAAAATATAATCACATTTACATTCTAATGCAAAATATTAAACATTTCTTTCCAAAATTTCCATTTCTCAAATGGCAAAGCAGTCTACCTAATATATGAAGAACATGTTTAGTTCTATATTTTAAGAATAAACTGTAGAGCACTGAAAGGTATTGGCAGTAAATTATTTATTTTTTTCATTACTGTAGCTATTAACGTGCAGAGAAAGAAATATGGCAATTGACAGTAGATAAGAACAGCTTGACCCATTTAGTTTGCCCTTTTCTTACCTGATTTATATTAAACAAAATTAAATCTTCTGTCTACTTTTATATTTAGATTCCCCTTATTATATTAGACAGCCTGTAACGAAACTATTGCACAGATTCACCAGGATTTTTCTTAATGAATGCTTTCTGCCATCCCTCGGCTACAAAGCCTGACCTCATGTACTGGAACTTAACTTTCTATGAAACGTACTTCACTCCTGTACGTTTTGTACTTTACACCCTCTCTCTCACCTCTTTTATCAATGCATATTAAGGTCATTTTGCCTTATTTAAGAAAAAAGAGAAAAAATTGTGCAGGTAGCCAGAGAAGTTAGTTTAATATAGAACTTGTGCTTTATAACATGACTCGTTTACAACTAAACAATAAACAAAGCTACAAAACAACAGGTTTTTTTGTTGTTGATTAAATTAATGCTAGTATAAAAGTTTTAGAGACTATATATTATAAGTTGGAGAAATCCAACAAAACTGAGCATTCCTTTTTGCATCATATTATGAAGATTCGGGAATAGAGGTGTTTCTAGAGATGAGGGGACCCGTGTGCAGACTCCGTGTGTGGGCCCCCTCCTCTCCTGTAGCCGTCACCGCCGCTGTTAGCGTATGCGCAGGACTCAGAAAAAATGGCCGTTGCGCCATTTTTTCGGAGTCCTGCACATGCTCTATAGACTCTGGCACTGTGCCAGAGTCTCTAGTGCTCAGTGCGCTAGCAGCGGCGGTGATGGCTACAGGAAAAGAGGGGGCCAACACACAGTCACCTATGGATGCTGGAAAGGTTAGTATTGAAGAAATGGGTGCAATGTGTGCAGTGTGGGCCCCCTCTGGACCCATATAGATACGCCACTGTTCGGGAATGTATGGGTGTATTTACCACTGAAAAAAAGGTGGGTTGTGGGCTCCAAAAAAAGTCCATCCTGAAGAAGACTAAAAAGTAAAGTAATTGCTTACATGATCATTTGACTTCTGGGTTCGGACCTGGCTTACCATCTGCAGATGTGCTGCCACTGGTCCGAATGGTGATTACTGGAGAGAGATCCTTTGAATAACCTGACTGAACAAAATGAAGATGTAGCCGTTAGACCAGTGGTTCCCAAACTTTTTTCAATCACGGTGCCCTAGAGTATTAGAATTATTTCATGGCACCCCCAGGCCAAAAATTCTTATTAAGAAATTCAGAAAAAATATTAAATGAAGTAAATTGTGTTTACACTGTATGTCATCCTTAGGGTCAGTTATGTGGTGATGGACAGGATTTGCTTCAGTTTGTCCACATAATTTATGTCTGGAAGTTACAAGTCTTGGATTTATCTATTACAGTAACGACAAATAATTTTAACTGGTTCTGAACCACCAATACAGGGCATCCCTGCAGTACCCCAGAGTGCCACGGCATACAGTTTGATAACCACTGCCTTAATCTATATTGGGTTAACCTCACCTAAAGATGTGAGTAATTGTGACTGCAGAATTCTGAATACTGTGTTAATTTGCCCAATGCAGGAGATAGAAATGATATCAACTGTATTTCATTAGCCTTGCTTGCATGATTTTGTAGGATTTTACTTTAATAAATATGTCCCTTATTTTAAACTAATGTGAAGTATGTGAACTACCAGTTTTGTACATCATCTTAGTAATATCTATAATACAAAAAGTATGTACTGTATGTTTGAATCAGGGCCTTAATTAGGAGTGGGAAAACAGTGCCGCCACCCAGGCAATTGAGCCTAGAGAGCAGCAGTGTCACTCCTCCATGACATCAGCATTTGGCTTGTGGTATGCATGGTATGGCATTCTACAGCCTAGTGAGCCACTGCTCAGCTGCTTCCTGGTCCCTGCTACCGCTTTGGTTTGGATTATAAAATGCTAATATTTAATTTAGGTATACCTGAGGCATCTTTATGGTTTTTAGAAAACTTACAGTATCTTATTCTTGGATCCTAACACATTTCTACTGTATATATTGGACAATCACTAGCTGGCTTGGTCATTGACATTATCAGAGGATATACTAGAAGGAGCCCAAGCATATATTACATTAGAAAAACATTGACTAAGTTAAAGGAATGTAGTGTTATGTGTACAGTAGCTTCTATTATATCACTCTAGGATACCATCAGAGGGGAGCCTAAGCAACATGCTGCTTCTATAGCTAAGTTTCTTGGTAGTCCCTACACAGTCCGTTTTGACACTGAGTGACCTCTAACATTCAGCTAATGAGGCGAGTTCTCCAGATTTTACACATTATTCTGCTTTCTCAATTTCAAGGAGATCTTGGCTTGTCTGTACAATGTGTTATGATCTACAAGAACATATCAGGATTTAGGATAGGAAAAAGTAAATAATAAAGTACTGATATATTGCAACTTTATTACAGTAAATGATTTATACCGCAGGGTTTCTGAAAGCTTTGTTTATGAACAAAGTAAAGAAAAACAATTATGCAATAAGCATTATGCTGATACTGTGTAGTGTACTTGTTTCACATAGATAATGTTGAGTTCCAAAGTTTTGTTTGTTTATACAGTTTAATCTAGTGAGTACTAGTAGGGTAAACAACAATGTGTGTTTTGGGTACATTCAGTACTGGAGTAAAGTATGTATATAGACACTGTATATAGAGATGGTAGTTCTTGCAGCTGACTAGACTGCAACTAAAATGATACTGTTTTAAGTTTTCATGGTTACCTAATGTATTTCTGCCCTTAAAATAAATATAATAAACATTAGAGATGAGCGGGTTCGGTTCTCCGAGATCCGAACCCCCCCGAAGTTCACCTATTTTACACGGTTCCAAGGCAGCCGCGGATCTTCCTGCCTTGCTCGGTTAACCCGAACGCGCCCGAATGTCATCATCCCACTGTCGTATTCTTGCGAGATTCGTATTCTACATAAAGAGCCACTCGTCGCCGCCATTTTCACTCACGCATTAAAGATTGAACGGAGAGGACGTGGCTGCAATCTCTCCCTGAAAAAATCCATAATATGTGATCAGTGTGCTGCAAATATATGTGCTCAGTGTGCTGCAAATATCTGTGCTCAGTGTGCTTAAAATATCTACGTTCTCTGCCTGAAAACGCTCAATATCTGTGCTCAGTGTGCTGCAAATATCTGCGCTCAGTGTGCTGCATTGTGGGGACTGGGGACCACCAGTATATAATCATAGTAGTACAGTACAGTAGGCCATTGCTGTATCTTGCAGCTCTGTGTCACTGCAAGTATCCATTCCATATCTGTGCTGCATTTTTGTGAGTAGTATATATAGTAGTACAGTGCAGCATTTTGGTGACCAACAGTATATAGTTGTACAGTAGGCCATTGCTGTATCTTGCAGCTCTGTGTCACTGCAAGTATCCATTCCATATCTGTGCTGCATTTTTGTGAGCAGTATATATAGTAGTACAGTGCAGCATTTTGGTGACCAACAGTATATAGTTGTACAGTACAGTAGGCCATTGCTGTATCTTGCAGCTCTGTGTCACTGCAAGTATCCATTCCATATCTGTGCTGCATTTTTGTGAGCAGTATATATAGTATTAAAGTGCAGCATTTTGGTGACCAACAGTATACAGTTGTACAGTAGGCCATTGCTGTATCTTGCAGCTCTATGTCACTGCAAGTATCCATTCCATATCTGTGCTGCATTTTTGTGAGCAGTATATATAGTATTACAGTGCAGAATTTTGGTGACCACCAGTATATAGTTGTACAGTAGGCCATTGCTGTATCATGCAGCTCTGTGACACTGCAAGTATCCATTCCATATCTGTGCTGCATTTTTGTGAGCAGTATATATAGTATTACAGTGCAGCATTTTGGTGACCAACAGTATATAGTTGTACAGTAGGCCATTGCTGTATCTTGCAGCTCTGTGTCACTGCAAGTATCCATTCCATATCTGTGCTGTATTTTTGTGAGCAGTATATATAGTATTAAAGTGCAGCATTTTGGTGACCAACAGTATATAGTTGTACAGTAGGCCATTGCTGTATCTTGCAGCTCTGTGTCACTGCAAGTATCCATTCCATATCTGTGCTGCATTTTTGTGAGCAGTATATATAGTATTACAGTGCAGCATTTTGGTGACCAACAGTATATAGTTGTACAGTAGGCCATTGCTGTATCTTGCAGCTCTGTGTCACTGCAAGTATCCATTGCATATCTGTGCTGCATTTTTGTGAGCAGTATATATAGTAGTACAGTGCAGCATTTTGGTGACCAACAGTATATAGTTGTACAGTACAGTAGGCCATTGCTGTATCTTGCAGCTCTGTGTCACTGCAAGTATCCATTCCATATCTGTGCTGCATTTTTGTGAGCAGTATATATAGTATTACAGTGCAGCATTTTGGTGACCAACAGTATATAGTTGTACAGTAGGCCATTGCTGTATCTTGCAGCTCTGTGTCACTGCAAGTATCCATTCCATATCTGTGCTGCATTTTTGTGAGCAGTATATATAGTATTACAGTGCAGCATTTTGGTGACCAAAAGTATACAGTTGTACAGTAGGCCATTGCTGTATCTTGTAGCACTATGTCACTGCAAGTATCCATTCCATATCTGTGCTGCATTTTTGTGAGCAGTATATATAGTATTACAGTGCAGAATTTTGGTGACCACCAGTATATAGTTGTACAGTAGGCCATTGCTGTATCATGCAGCTCTGTGACACTGCAAGTATCCATTCCATATCTGTGCTGCATTTTTGAGAGCAGTATATATAGTATTACAGTGCAGCATTTTGGTGACCAACAGTATATAGTTGTACAGTAGGCCAATGCTGTATCTTGCAGCTCTGTGTCACTGCAAGTATCCATTCCATATCTGTGCTGTATTTTTGTGAGCAGTATATATAGTATTAAAGTGCAGCATTTTGGTGACCAACAGTATATAGTTGTACAGTAGGCCATTGCTGTATCTTGCAGCTCTGTGTCACTGCAAGTATCCATTCCATATCTGTGCTGCATTTTTGTGAGCAGTATATATAGTATTACAGTGCAGCATTTTGGTGACCAACAGTATATAGTTGTACAGTAGGCCATTGCTGTATCTTGCAGCTCTGTGTCACTGCAAGTATCCATTCCATATCTGTGCTGCATTTTTGTGAGCAGTATATATAGTAGTACAGTACAGCATTTTGGTGACCAACAGTATATAGTTGTACAGTACAGCAGGCCATTGCTCTATCTTGCAGCTCTGTGTCACTGCAAGTATCCATTCCATATCTGTGCTGCATTTTTGTGAGCAGTATATATAGTATTACAGTGCAGCATTTTGGTGACCAACAGTATATAGTTGTACAGTAGGCCATTGCTGTATCTTGCAGCTCTGTGTCACTGCAAGTATCCATTCCATATCTGTGCTGCATTTTTGTGAGCAGTATATATAGTATTACAGTGCAGCATTTTGGTGACCAACAGTATATAGTTGTACAGTAGGCCATTTCTGTATCTTTCAGCTCTGTGTCACTGCAAGTATCCATTCCATATCTGTGCTGTATTTTTGTGAGCAGTATATAAAGTATTACAGTGCAGCATTTTGGTGACCACCAGTATATAGTTGTACAGTAGGCCATTGCTGTATCTTGCAGCTCTGTGTCACTGCAAGTATCCATTCCATATATGTGCTGCATTTTTATGAGCAGTATATATAGTATTACAGTGCAGCATTTAGGTGACCAACAGTATATAGTTGTACAGTAGGCCATTGCTGTATCTTGCAGCTCTGTGTCACTGCAAGTATCCATTATATATCTGTGCTGCATTTTTGTGAGCAGTATATATAGTATTAAAGTGCAGCATTTTGATGACCAACAGTATATAGTTTATACAGTAGGCCATTGCTGTATCTTGCAGCTCTGTGTCACTGCAAGTATCCATTCCATATCTGTGCTGCATTTTTGTGAGCAGTATATATAGTAGTACAGTGTAGCATTTTGGTGACCAACAGTATATAGTTGTACAGTACAGTAGGCCATTGCTGTATCTTGCTGCTCTGTGTCACTGCAAGTATCCATTCCATATCTGTGCTGCATTTTTGTGAGCAGTATATATAGTATTACAGTGCAGCATTTTGGTGACCAACAGTATATAGTTGTACAGTAGGTCATTGCTCTATCTTGCAGCTCTGTGTCACTGCAAGTATCCATTCCATATCTGTGCTGTATTTTTGTGAGCAGTATATATAGTATTACAGTGCAGCATTTTGGTGACCAACAGTTTATAGTTGTACAGTAGGCCATTGCTGTATCTTGCAGCTCTGTGTCACTGCAAGTATCCATTCCATATCTGTGCTGCATTTTTGTGAGCAGTATATGTAGTATTACAGTGCAGCATTTAGGTGACCAACAGTATATAGTTGTACAGTAGGCCATTGCTGTATCTTGCAGCTCTGTGTCACTGCAAGTATCCATACCATATCTGTGCTGCATTTTTGTGAGCAGTATATATAGTAGTACAGTGCAGCATTTTGGTGACCAACAGTATATAGTTGTACAGTACAGTAGGCCATTGCTGTATCTTGCAGCTCTGTGTCACTGCAAGTATCCATTCCATATCTGTGCTGTATTTTTGTGAGCAGTATATATAGTAGTTCAGTGCCGCATTTTGATGACAAACAGTATATAGTTGTACAGTAGGTCATTGCTGTATCTTGCAGCTCTGTGTCACTGCAAGTGTCCATTCCATATCTGTGCTGCATTTTTGTGAGCAGTATATATAGTATCAAAGTGCAGCATTTTGATGACCAACAGTATATAGTTGTACAGTAGGCCATTGCTGTATCTTTCAGCTCTGTGTCACTGCAAGTATCCATTCCATATCTGTGCTGTATTTTTGTGAGCAGTATATAAAGTATTACAGTGCAGCATTTTGGTGACCACCAGTATATAGTTGTACAGTAGGCCATTGCTGTATCTTGCAGCTCTGTGTCACTGCAAGTATCCATTCCATATATGTGCTGCATTTTTATGAGCAGTATATATAGTATTACAGTGCAGCATTTTGGTGACCAACAATATATAGTTGTACAGTAGGCCATTGCTGTATCTTGCAGCTCTGTGTCACTGCAAGTATCCATTCCATATCTGTGCTGCATTTTTGTGAGCAGTATAAATAGTAGTACAGTGCAGCATTTTGGTGACCAACAGTATATAGTTGTACAGTACAGTAGGCCATTGCTGTATCTTGCTGCTCTGTGTCACTGCAAGTATCCATTCCATATCTGTGCTGCATTTTTGTGAGCAGTATAAATAGTAGTACAGTGCAGCATTTTGGTGACCAACAGTATATAGTTGTACAGTAGGTCATTGCTGTATCTTGCAGCTCTGTGTCACTGCAAGTATCCATTCCATATCTGTGCTGTATTTTTGTGAGCAGTATATATAGTATTACAGTGCAGAATTTTGGTGACCAACAGTTTATAGTTGTACAGTAGGCCATTGCTGTATCTTGCAGCTCTGTGTCACTGCAAGTATCCATTCCATATCTGTGCTGCATTTTTGTGAGCAGTATATATAGTATAAAAGTGCAGCATTTTGATGACCAACAGTATATAGTTGTACAGTAGGCCATTGCTGTATCTTGCAGCTCTGTGTCACTGCAAGTATCCATTCCATATCTGTGCTGCATTTTTGTGAGCAGTATATATAGTAGTACAGTGCAGCATTTTGGTGACCAACAGTATATAGTTGTACAGTACAGTAGGCCATTGCTGTATCTTGCAGCTCTGTGTCACTGCAAGTATCCATTCCATATCTGTGCTGCATTTTTGTGAGCAGTATATATAGTAGTTCAGTGCCACATTTTGATGGCTAACAGTATATAGTTGTACAGTAGGTCATTGCTGTATCTTGCAGCTCTGTGTCACTGCAAGTGTCCATTCCATATCTGTGCTGCATTTTTGTGAGCAGTATATATAGTATTAAAGTGCAGCATTTTGATGACCAACAGTATATAGTTGTACAGTAGGCCATTGCTGTATCTTGCAGCTCTGTGTCACTGCAAGTATCCATTCCATATCTGTGCTGCATTTTTGTGAGCAGTATATATAGTAGTACAGTGCAGCATTTTGGTGACCAACAGTATATAGTTGTACAGTACAGTAGGCCATTGCTGTATCTTGCAGCTCTGTGTCACTGCAAGTATCCATTCCATATCTGTGCTGCATTTTTATGAGCAGTATATATAGTATTACAGTGCAGCATTTTGGTGACCAACAGTATATAGTTGTACAGAAGGCCATTGCTGTATCTTGCAGCTCTGTGTCACTGCAAGTATCCATTCCATATCTGTGCTGCATTTTTGTGAGCAGTATATATAGTAGTACAGTGCAGCATTTTGGTGACCAACAGTATATAGTTGTACAGTACAGTAGGCCATTGCTGTATCTTGCAGCTCTGTGTCACTGCAAGTATCCATTCCATATCTGTGCTGCATTTTTGTGAACAGTATATATAGTATTACAGTGCAGCATTTTGGTGACCAACAGTATATAGTTGTACAGTAGGCCATTGCTGTATCTTGCAGCTATGTGTCACTGCAAGTATCCATTCCATATCTGTGCTGCATTTTTGTGAGCAGTATATATAGTAGTACAGTGCAGCATTTTGGTGACCAACAGTATATAGTTGTACAGTACAGTAGGCCATTGCTGTATCTTGCAGCTCTGTGTCACTGCAAGTATCCATTCCATATCTGTGCTGCATTTTTGTGAGCAGTATATATAGTAGTTCAGTGCCACATTTTGATGACTAACAGTATATAGTTGTACAGTAGGTCATTGCTGTATCTTGCAGCTCTGTGTCACTGCAAGTGTCCATTCCATATCTGTGCTGCATTTTTGTGAGCAGTATATATAGTATTAAAGTACAGCATTTTGATGACCAACAGTATATAGTTGTACAGTAGGCCATTGCTGTATCTTGCAGCTCTGTGTCACTGCAAGTATCCATTCCATATCTGTGCTGCATTTTTGTGAGCAGTATATATAGTAGTACAGTGCAGCATTTTGGTGACCAACAGTATATAGTTGTACAGTACAGTAGGCCATTGCTGTATCTTGCAGCTCTGTGTCACTGCAAGTATCCATTCCATATCTGTGCTGCATTTTTATGAGCAGTATATATAGTATTACAGTGCAGCATTTTGGTGACCAACAGTATATAGTTGTACAGTAGGCCATTGCTGTATCTTGCAGCTCTGTGTCACTGCAAGTATCCATTCCATATCTGTGCTGCATTTTTGTGAGCAGTATATATAGTAGTACAGTGCAGCATTTTGGTGACCAACAGTATATAGTTGTACAGTACAGTAGGCCATTGCTGTATCTTGCAGCTCTGTGTCACTGCAAGTATCCATTCCATATCTGTGCTGCATTTTTGTGAGCAGTATATATAGTATTACAGTGCAGCATTTTGGTGACCAACAGTATATAGTTGTACAGTAGGCCATTGCTGTATCTTCCAGCTCTGTGTCACTGCAAGTATCCATTCAATATATGTGCTGCATTTTTGTGAGCAGTATATATAGTATTACAGTGCAGCATTTTGGTGACCAACAGTATATAGTTGTACAGTAGGCCATTGCTGTATCTTGCAGCTCTGTGTCACTGCAAGTATCCATTCCATATCTGTGCTGTATTTTTGTGAGCAGTATATAAAGTATTACAGTGCAGCATTTTGGTGACCACAAGTATATAGTTGTACAGTAGGCCATTGTTGTATCTTGCAGCTCTGTGTCACTGCAAGTATCCATTCCATATATGTGCTGCATTTTTATGAGCAGTATATATAGTATTACAGTGCAGCATTTTGGTGACCAACAGTATATAGTTGTACAGTAGGCCATTGCTGTATCTTGCAGCTCTGTGTCACTGCAAGTATCCATTCCATATCTGTGCTGCATTTTTGTGAGCAGTATATATAGTATTAAAGTGCAGCATTTTGATGACCAACAGTATATAGTTGTACAGTAGGCCATTGCTGTATCTTGCAGCTCTGTGTCACTGCAAGTATCCATTCCATATCTGTGCTGCATTTTTGTGAGCTGTATATATAGTAGTACAGTGCAGTATTTTGGTGACCAACAGTATATAGTTGTACAGTACAGTAGGCCATTGCTGTATCTTGCAGCTCTGTGTCACTGCAAGTATCCATTCCATATATGTGCTGCATTTTGTGAGCAGTATATATAGTAGTACAGTGCAGCATTTTGGTGACCAACAGTATATAGTTGTACAGTAGGTCATTGCTGTATCTTGCAGCTCTGTGTCACTGCAAGTATCCATTCCATATCTGTGCTGTATTTTTGTGAGCAGTATATATAGTATTACAGTGCAGCATTTTGGTGACCAACAGTATATAGTTGTACAGTAGGCCATTGCTGTATCTTGCAGCTCTGTGTCACTGCAAGTATCCATTCCATATCTGTGCTGCATTTTTGTGAGCAGTATATATAGTATTAAAGTGCAGCATTTTGATGACCAACAGTATATAGTTGTACAGTAGGCCATTGCTGTATCTTGCAGCTCTGTGTCACTGCAAGTATCCATTCCATATCTGTGCTGCATTTTTGTGAGCAGTATATATAGTAGTACAGTGCAGCATTTTGGTGACCAACAGTATATAGTTGTACAGTACAGTAGGCCATTGCTGTATCTTGCAGCTCTGTGTCACTGCAAGTATCCATTCCATATCTGTGCTGCATTTTTATGAGCAGTATATATAGTAGTACAGTGCAGCATTTTGGTGACCAACAGTATATAGTTGTACAGTAGGCCATTGCTGTATCTTGCAGCTCTGTGTCACTGCAAGTGTCCATTCCATATCTGTGCTGCATTTTTGTGAGCAGTATATATAGTATCAAAGTGCAGCATTTTGATGACCAACAGTATATAGTTGTACATTAGGCCATTGCTGTATCTTGCAGCTCTGTGTCACTGCAAGTATCCATTCCATATCTGTGCTGCATTTTTGTGAGCAGTATATATAGTAGTACAGTGCAGCATTTTGGTGACCAACAGTATATAGTTGTACAGTACAGTAGGCCATTGCTGTATCTTGCAGCTCTGTGTCACTGCAAGTATCCATTCCATATCTGTGCTGCATTTTTATGAGCAGTATATATAGTATTACAGTGCAGCATTTTGGTGACCAACAGTATATAGTTGTACAGTAGGCCATTGCTGTATCTTGCAGCTCTGTGTCACTGCAAGTATTCATTCCATATCTGTGCTGCATTTTTGTGAGCAGTATATATATAGTATTACAGTGCAGTATTTTGGTGACCAACAGTATATAGTTGTACAGTAGGCCAATGCTGTATATTGCAGCTGTGTCTCTGCAAGTATCCATTCCATATCTGTGCTGCATTTTTGTGAGCAGTATATATATAGTATTACAGTGCAGTATTTTGGTGACCAACAGTATGTAGTTGTACAGTAGGCCAATGCTGTATCTTGCAGCTGTGTCTCTGCAAGTATCCATTCCATATCTGTGCTGCATTTTTGTGAGCAGTATATATAGTAGTACAGTGCAGCATTTTGGTGACCAACAGTATACATATATAGTACAGTACAGTAGGCCATTGCTATTGATATATTACTGCCAAATAATTCCACACATTATAAAATGGAGAACAAAAATGTGGAGGGTAGAATAGGGAAAGATCAAGATCCACTTCCACCTCGTGCTGAAGCTGCAGCCACTAGTCATGGGCGAGACGATGAAATGCCATCAATGTCGTCTGCCAAGGCCGATGCCCAATGTCATAGTAGAGAGCATGTAAAATCCAAAAAACAAAAGTTCAGTAAAAAAGACCTAAAAATCTAAATTAAAAGCGTCTGCGGAGAAGCGTAAACTTGCCAATATGTAATTTACGACACAGAGTGGCAAGGAACGGCTGAGACCCTGGCCTATGTTCATGGCTAGTGGTTCAGATTCACATGAGGATGGAAGCACTCATCCTCTCGCTAGAAAAATTAAAGACTTAAGCTGGCAAAAGCACGCAAAGAACTGTGCATTCTTCTAAATCACAAATCCCCAAGGAGAGTCCAATTGCGTCGGTTGCGATGCCTGACCTTCCCAACACTGGATGGGAAGAGGTGGCACCTTCCACCATTTGCACGCCCCCTGAAAGTGCTGGAAGGAGAACACAAAGTCCAGTTGCTGATAGTCAAATTGAAGATGCCACTGTTGAAGTACACCAGGATGAGAATATGGGTGTTGCTGGTGCTGAGGAGAAAATTGACAAGGAGGATTCTGATGGTGAGGTGGTTTGTTTAAGTCAGGCACCCGGGGAGACACCTGTTGTCCGTGGGATGAATATGGCCATAGACATGCTTTGTCAAATTACAAAAAAAATCACCTCTTCGGTGTGGAATTATTTTAACAGAAATGCGGACAACAGGTGTCAAGCCGTGTGTTGCCTTTGTCAAGCTGTAATAAGTAGGGGTAAGGACGTTAACCACCTAGGAACATCCTGCCTTATACGTCACCTGGAGTGCATTCATCAGAAGTCATTGACAAGTTCAAAAACTTTGGGTGACAGTGGAAGCTGTCCACTGACAACTAAATCCCTTCCTCTAGTACCCAAGTTCCTGCAAACCACACCACCAACTCCCTCAGTGTCAATTTCCTCCTTAGACAGGAACGCCAATATTCCTGCAGGCCATGTCACTGGCAAGTCTGACGAGTCCTCTCCTAACTGGGATTCCTCCGATGGATCCTTGAGTGTAATGCCTACTGCTGCAGGAGCTGCTGTTGTTGCTGCTGGGAGTCCATTGTCATCCCAGAGGGGAAGTTGGAAGACCACTTGTACTACTTCCAGTAAGCAATTGACTGTCCATCAGTGCTTTGCGAGGAAGATGAAATATCACAGCAGTCATCCTGCTGCAAAGCGGATAACTCAGGTCTTGGCAGATGTGTTGGTGTTAAACGTGTGTCCGGTATCCACCGTTAATTCACAGGGAATTAGAGAATTGCTTGAGGTACTGTGTCCCCGGTACCAAATACCAGCTGGGTTCCATTTCTCTAGGCAGGCGATACCGAGAATGTACACAGACGTCAGAAAAAGAGTCACCAGTGTCTTAAAAAATGCAGTTGTACCCAATGTCCACTTAACCACGGACATGTGGACAAGTGGAGCAGGGCAGACTCAGGACTATATGACTGTTACAGCCCACTGGGTAGATCTGTCACTGGCCTAGACTGAGGGTGTTGTGAACTCGGGGATTCTTCCGATGGTTGGGAAGAGGAACCACAACTGAGTTGGAGAAGGGAGGGCCTGATATAGGATCTCCTCATACAGGACGCTGACAGTGGAGTTAGATGAAATAAGAAAGAGCTTTATTGCAAAAGAAAACAACTTAAAGTCAAATGCCAACGGAATAATTGAAGGGAAAGTCCAGACCCACTGGAGGGTTAAGTGAGCAGTAATGGGAATGCTGGTAATTGAAGAAACTGTGGGTGATGTTGAAAGTCACTGATAACCTGTGGACCTTATGAATGATGATTATTAACATAGATGGTTGAAGAACTTGTAAATGGTGACAGAGACACTGGTGATGTGAGAAACTGAAGTGCAGGGGTTTTAGACGCTTTGAGTTTGTAGAACTTGTGAATGGAGACTGAGACGCTGAGGATGTGAAGGATTGGGGTGCAGGGGTTTTAGACGCTGTGGATCTGTAGAACTTGTGAACGGAGAATGAGACGCTGATGAAGTGAGGAATTGAAGTGCAGGGGTTTCTGACGCTTTGGATCTGTAGAACTTGAGAACGGAGACTGAGACGCTGACGAAGTGAGGAATTGAAGTGCAGGGGTTTCTGACGCTGTGGATCTGTAGAACTTGAGAACGGAGACTGAGACGCTGATGATGTGAGGAATTGAAGTGCAGGGGTTTGAGACGCTGTTGGACTATGGAACTTGTGAACGGAGACTTGAGACACTGATTCCTAGGAGCACGGATGACTGGAACACAGGAAGGTTACCGGCCGCTGAATACACCGAAGCTGGAGCAGTGAACTGGCAGCTGGAAATGCCAAGGGCACTGGGGTACGACTGCAGGAATCCTTGCCGGAAACAGGAGCACTGGCATCTACGTCAGGGAAAGACGATACTCAGGCACTGAAGCTCTGTCTGGCGTCTGACTTTGAATCTCCCGCCAGCGCTGGATTGGCAGAGCAGTCTGATGACGTTACCTGCCCCCCGTGCACGTGATGCCGGGTGTCATGGCGGCGCCCATGCCCCGGAGAACCGCCGGTAGCCGCGCCAACCAGACGCCGGAGCCCGTGGCCCACTGAAGGCAGAGGCCGCAACACCGACCAGCAGACACGCAGGGGTAAGCGCGGCAAACAATGCCTCTGGTGTGTGACAGTACCCCCTCCTCCAGGAGTGGCCCCTGGACACTTTCCAGGTTTTGTTGGATGTCTGGAATGGAACATCCGCACCAGTCGAGGAGCCGAAAACTTCAGTAGTTTTGACCCAGCTCCTTTCCTCGGGGCCAAAACCTTTCCATTCCACCAAATACTGTAGATTCTTGTGAAGGTAGAGGGAATCAAGAATAGCTTTGATCTCAAAGTCCATATCCTCCTCAGCCTCTGCAGAGGTTGGCCTTGGGGACTTGGAATGAAACCGGTTCAAAACAAGAGGCCGAAGAAGAGAGACATGGAAGGCATTTGGTATCCGGAGATGGGAAGGCAACCCCAATTTGTAGACAACCGGACTCAAGACTTGTAACACGGGATAAGGACCGATGAACCTTGGAGCGAACTTCATAGTGGGCACCTTTAAACAAAGATTGCGGGTAGAGAGCCATACCCTGTCACCAACCTTGTATTGAGGAGCTGCCCGTCGTTTTCTATCTGCAAAGAACTTATAGCGACCGGAAACTTTCTTGAGATTGGCATGAACTTGACTCCAGATTTGGCTGAAATGCCGGAGAGTAGAGGCTGCAGCAGGAACTTCCTCTGGAGGACAAATGGATAATTCCGGAACTTAGGGATGAAATCCATAATTAATAAAAAATGGAGACTCACCAGCCAAAGAGTGATATAGATGGTTATGGGCGAACTCAGCCCAAGGCAACAACTCCACCCAGTTATCTTGTGAAGGAGAGAGGTAAACACGGAGAAAAGTCTCTAAATCTTGATTGACGCGTTCAGTTTGCCCATTGCTCTGTGGATGATAAGCAGATGAAAACTTGAGTTTTATTTGTAGAGCCGAGCAGAGGGCTCTCCAGAATCTTGCCGTAAACTGGACCCCTCGATCCGAGACTATTTCTAGAGGTAACCCGTGCAGGCGGAAGTGCTCCCGAATAAATAACAAAGCCAACTTAGAAGCTGATGGTAATCCGGTCAACGGAACAAAATGTGCCATTTTAGAGAATCGGTCGATAATCACCCAGACGGTGTTATGACCCTTGGAGAGAGGCAGTTCAGTAACAAAGTCCATAGAGATATGGGTCCAAGGCCTTTTAGGAATGGACAATGGGTGCAACAATCCCGCAGGCGGCAGACGTAGAGTTTTGTGCTGAGCACATGGAGGACACGAGTTTACATACTCTTGGACGTCCTTCTTCATAGTGTCCCACCAGTAAGATCTTCGCAGAAATTCCCACATCTTTTGAACTCCAGGATGGCCAGAAAACTTGGAAATGTGAGCCCACTGCAACAGTCTTGGTCGAAATTTAGCTGGCACGGACATTCTTCCAGGAGGAGGACCCAACTCAGTGGGAGCCGCAGAGATAGAGACGGGACTGAGGATCAATGCTTTTTCGACTGTATTCTCCTCATCCAAAGCCATTACGGAACGGGATAGGGCATCCGCCTTGGTGTTAAGAGTTCCAGCCCGGTACTTAATGATAAACGAAAATCTAGCAAAGAAGAGCGCCCATCTTGCTTGACGGGGATTCAAGCACTGAGCCGTTTTGAGATACAGTAAATTCTTGTGATCCGTAAAAATTGTAATTAAGTGTTTAGCACCCTCCAGTAGATATCTCCATTCTTCTAAGGCAGATTTAATTGCCAGCAGCTCTTTGTCTCCAATGGTGTAATTTAATTCAGCAGGGGAAAACTTGCGAGAATGGAAACCACACGGATGTAACTTCCTGTCTGGGGCGTACTGTGAAAGTACAGCACCTATGCCTACCGTAGAAGCATCAACCTCCAGGAAGAATGGTTTTAGGAAATCTGGCTGCTGAAGTACCGGGGCGGACGTAAAGGCTGCCTTCAGCTGTGCGAACGCTGCTACTGCTTCAGAGGACCAAAGGCTTGGGTCAGCCCCTTTCTTGGTTAGGGCAGTAATAGGTGCCACAATAGTAGAGAAACCCCTTATAAATTTCCAGTAGTAATTTGTGAATCCTAGAAATCATTGCACTGCTTTCAGGGAAAGAGGTTGAGTCCTGTCCCGAATGGCAGAAAGTTTCTCCGGATCCATACGCAACTCTGTTCCAGAAATAATGTAACCCAAAAATGGAATAGATGGGACCTCAAAGGTGCACTTGGAAATTTTGTCATAAACATGGTTCTCACGCAACTGAAGGAGTACTTCCTTAACTTGTGATCTGTGCTCAGAGAGATTCTTAGAAAATATCAGGATGTCGTCCAAATATACCACCACATTCAGGTACAACATGTCCCGGAAAACTTCATTGATGAATCCCTGGAAGATGGCCGGAGCGTTGCTGAGGCCAAACGGCATTACCAGATACTCATAATGCCCGTCCCTAGTATTGAAGCCCGTCTTCCACTCGTTCCCTTGTCGGATACGTATTAAGTTATGTGCTCCCCTTAAGTCGAGCTTAGTAAAGACTCGAGCTCCACGAACTCTATCAAAAAGCTCTGTGATGAGCGGCAGAGGATACTTGTTCTTAATGGTGACTTCATTTAGACCACGATAATCGATACATGGCCTCAGGCCTCCATCTTTTTTCTTCACGAAGAAGAAGCCTGCTCCCGCTGGGGAAGTGGAGGGTCAGATGAATCCCTTCTGCAGATTAGACTTAATATATTATGTCATGGCTTGAGTCTCAGGAACTGACAAAGGATAGGTACGACCTCGAGGTGGCATTTTCCCCGGAATAAGCTCAATAGGACAATACCAGGGTCTATGCGGAGGTAATTTATCGGCCGCCTGTTCCGAGAAGACATCTGTAAACTCTCGATAAGCCTCTGGAATAGACTCCACGTCCGACTTAGCCGTTGCACGAAGTGGGAAGACAGGAGTAAGACAATTGGAGTGACAGAAAGGACTCCAAGAAATTATTTGTGTCGACCTCCAGTCGACATGAGGGTTGTGACGCTTGAGCCAGGGAAGACCAAGGACGAGATCGTGAGACATCTCCTGAATCACAAGGAACTCCAGTTGTTCTTGGTGCAAAGCTCCCACTTGCAGCTTAATTGGCATGGTCTGACTTGTAATCAAAGCA
This sequence comes from Pseudophryne corroboree, assembly GCF_028390025.1. Lineage (NCBI taxonomy): Eukaryota > Metazoa > Chordata > Amphibia > Anura > Myobatrachidae > Pseudophryne > Pseudophryne corroboree. The sequence goes on from NC_086448.1 coordinate 299,897,428, forward strand.
TTAGGAATTTGGACACCGTTAATAGCAGTTATCGTAATAGGTCGTTCGACTGACTGTAACATCAAGCCCAAACTCTGGGCGCAGGAAAGAGAAATAAAGTTCCCCGCAGCTCCTGAGTCCAACAGAGCCTTAACGGTTTTGACTTCTGATTCAGAAAACAAAGACACTGAAAGTAAACAATCCACTGCCGGAGAAGATTGAGAAACCACCCCTAACTTGACTTCTCCGGAACAGGCTAGGACTGCCCGTTTCCCGGGCGAGACTTGCAAGACTTGAGGAAATGATCCGCGGCTCCACAGTAGAGGCAAAGTCTACCCTCACGCCGACGCTGACGCTCTTCTGGGGATAGCCGAGACCGATTAATCTGCATGGGTTCGTCTGGACTGGAATTAACTGTCTGCATAGAAGGAAGAGATCGGAGCTTCGACCGGTCAGACCGACTACGTTCACCAGCTCGTTCCTGCATACAAAGATCCACCTTTACACAGAGTGAGATCAACTGTTCCAAGGAATCTGGCAAATCTCTAGTAATCAATTCGTCTTTTAAACGATCCGAGAGCCCGTTCCAGAAAGCAGCCCGAAGGGCATCATTATTCCAGCTCAGTTCAGAAGCTATAGTTTGAAAGTGAATTACATACTGTCCCACAGTACGAGAGCCTTGTCGAACTCGAAGCAAATCAGCTGAGGCAGCAGTCGTCCTGCCAGGCTCATCAAAGATCCTTCGGAACAAGGCCAAGAAGTTGGTATAACTGAAAACTAACGGATCAGAACGCTCCCATAACTGTGACACCCACTCCAACACTGAACCTTCAAGTAATGAGATAATGTATGCCACTTTAGACCGATCAGTAGGGAAGTTGTGTGAGAGGAGTTCGAAATGTACCTCACACCGATTGAGGAATCCACGGCAATTCTTTGGATTCCCGTTATAACGAGGAGGAGTGGGAAGCTGAAGGCGTGACCTGGTTCCGGTCAAGGAGGAAACATTGCCAGAGACAACTACTGGAGCGGATACTGGAACTGGAGCTGGAACCACCAAAGCCAGTGAAGTCTGAATTTGATCCAGCCGACCAGATAATTCCTGGAGATAATGCATCACCTGATTCTGTGCTGCCTCCTGACTCTGCACTCGGGAAACTAGGTCCTGCATGGCGCTTGCCTCTGGGTTCCGATTCCCCGGGTCCATGTGGCCTGAGTATACTGTCACTGGCCTAGACTGAGGGTGTTGTGAACTCGGGGATTCTTCCGATGGTTGGGAAGAGGAACCACAACTGAGTTGGAGAAGGGAGGGCCTGATATAGGATCTCCTCATACAGGACGCTGACAGTGGAGTTCGATGAAATAAGAAAGAGCTTTATTGCAAAAGAAAACAACTTAAAGTCAAATGCCAACGGAATAAACGAAGGGAAAGTCCAGACCCACTGGAGGGTTAAGTGAGCAGTAATGGGAATGCTGGTAATTGAAGAAACTGTGGGTGATGTTGAAAGTCACTGATAACCTGTGGACCTTACGAATGATGATTATTAACATAGATGGTTGAAGAACTTGTAAATGGTGACAGAGACGCTGGTGATGTGAGAAACTGAAGTGCAGGGGTTTCAGACGCTTTGAGTTTGTAGAACTTGTGAATGGAGACTGAGACGCTGAGGATGTGAAGGATTGGGGTGCAGGGGTTTTAGACGCTGTGGATCTGTAGAACTTGTGAACGGAGAATGAGACGCTGATGAAGTGAGGAATTGAAGTGCAGGGGTTTCTGACGCTTTGGATCTGTAGAACTTGAGAACGGAGACTTAGACGCTGACGAAGTGAGGAATTGAAGTGCAGGGGTTTCTGACGCTGTGGATCTGTAGAACTTGAGAACGGAGACTGAGACGCTGATGATGTGAGGAATTGAAGTGCAGGGGTTTGAGACGCTGTTGGACTATGGAACTTGTGAACGGAGACTTGAGACGCTGATTCCTAGGAGCACGGATGACTGGAACACAGGAAGGTTACCTGCCGCTGAATACACCGAAGCTGGAGCAGTGAACTGGCAGCTGGAAATGCAGAGGGCACTGGGGTACGACTGCAGGAATCCTTGCCGGAAACAGGAGCACTGGCATTTACGTCAGGGAAAGACGATACTCAGGCACTGAAGCTCTGTCTGGCGTCTGACTTTGAATCTCCCACCAGCGCTGGATTGGCAGAGCAATCTGATGATGTTACCTGCCCCCCGTGCACGTGATGCCGGGTGTCATGGCGGCGCCCATGCCCCGGAGAACCGCCGGTAGCCGCGCCAACCAGACGCCGGGGCCCGTAGCCCACCGAAGGCAGAGGCCGCAACACCGACCAGCAGACACACAGGGGTAAGCGCGGCGAACACCGCCTCTGGTGTGTGACAAGATGTATTGCCTCCTTCAGCAAGAACAGCAGCGGCGGCACCAGTAGCAGCATCTCGCAAACGCCAACTCGTTCCTAGGCAGGCTACGCTTTGTATCACCGCTTTCCATAAGAGGCACACAGCTGACAACCTCTTACGGAAACTGAGGAACATCATCGCAGAATGGCTTACCCCATTTGGACTCTCCTGGGGATTTGTGACATCGAACAACGCCACCAATATTGTGCGTGCATTACATGTGGGCAAATTCCAGCACGTCCCATGTTTTGCACACACATTGAATTTGGTGGTGCAGAATGTTTTAAAAAACTACAGGGGCGTGCAAGAGATGCTGTCGGTGTCCCAAAGAATTGCGGGCCACTTTTGGCATTCAGCTACCGTGTGCCGAAGACTGGAGCACCAGTAAACACTCCTGAACCTGCCCCGCCATCATCTGAAGCAAGAGGTGGTATTGAGGTGGAATTCAACTATTTATATGCTTCAGAGGATGGAGGAGCAGCAAAAGGCCATTCAAGCCTATACATCAGCCTACGATATAGGCAAAGGAGGGGGAATGCACCTGACTCAAGCGCAGTGGAGAATGATTTCAACGTTGTGCAAGGTTCTGCAACCCTTTGAACTTGCCACACGTGAAGTCAGTTCAGACACTGCCAGCCTGAGTCAGGTCATTCCCCTCATCAGGCTTTTGCAGAAGCAGCTGGAGAGATTGAAGGAGGAGCTAAAACAGAGCGATTCCGCTAGGCATGTGGGACTTGTGGAAGGAGCTCTTAATTCGCTTAACCAGAATTCACGGGTGGTCAATCTGTTGAAATCAGAGCACTACATTTTGGCCACCGTGCTCGATCGTAGGTTTAAAGCCTACATTGTATCTCTCTTTCTGGCAGACACAAGTCTGCACATGTTCAAAGACCTGCTGGTGAGACACATGTCAAGTCAAGCGGAACGTGACCCATCAATGGTGGTCATTCCGAGTTGTTCGCTCGCAAGCTGCTTTTAGCAGCTTTGCACACGCTAAGCCGCCGCCTACTGGGAGTGAATCTTAGCTTATCAAAATTGCGAACGAAAGATTCGCAATATTGCAATAAGACATCTCTGTGCAGTTTCTGAGTAACTCGAGACTTACTCGGCATCTGCGATCAGTTCAGTGCTTGTCGTTCCTGGTTTGACGTCACAAACACACCCAGCGTTCGGCCAGACACTCCTCCGTTTCTCCAGCAACTCCCGCGTTTTTCCCAGAAACTGTAGCGTTTTTTCACACACACCCATAAAACGGCCAGTTTCCGCCCAGAAACACCCATTTCCTGTCAATCACATTACGATCACCAGAACGAGGAAAAAACCGCGAGTAAAATTCCTAACTGCATAGCAAATTTACTTGGCGCAGTCGCAGTGCGGACATTGCGCATGCGCACTAAGCGGAAAATCGCTGCGATGCGAAGAAATTTACCAAGCGAACAACTCGTAATGACCCCCAATAGCTCCTCTTTCACATTCTCCCGCAACTGGGGCTGCGAGGAAAAGGCTAAGAATTCTGAGCCCACCCGCTGGCGGTGATGCAGGGCAGTCTGGAGCGAGAGCTGACATCTGGTCCGGACTGAAGGACCTGCCAACGATTACTGACATGTCGTCTAGTGTCACTGCATATGGGCCCTCATTCCGAGTTGTTCGCTCGCAAGCTGCTTTTAGCAGCATTGCACACGCTAAGCTGCCGCCTACTGGGAGTGAATCTTAGCTTATCAAAATTGCGAACGAAAGGTTCTAAAAATTGCGATTAGACATTTCTTTGCAGTTTCTGAGTAGCTCGAGACTTACTCTTCCAGTGCGATCAGTTCAGTGCTTGTCGTTCCTGGTTTGACGTCACAAACACACCCAGCGTTCGCCCAGACACTCCCGCGTTTTTCCCAGAAACTGTAGAGTTTTTCAAACACTCCCATAAAACGGCCTGTTTCCGCCCAGAAACACCCACTTCCTGTCAATCACATTACGAACACCAGAACGAAGAAAAAACCTCGTAATGCCGTGAGAAAAATACCTAACTGCATAGCAAATTTACTTGGCGCAGTCGCAGTGCGAACATTGCGCATGCGCAATAAGCGGAAAATCGCTGCAATGCGAAAAAAATTACAGAGTGAACAACTCGGAATGACCACCATGATTCTGTAACCATTGAAAGAATGGTGGAGGATTATATGAGTGACCGCATCCAAGTAGGCATGTCAGACCGTACGTACGTATACTGGCAGGAAAAAGAGGCAATTTGGAGGCCCTTGCATAAACTGGCTTTATTTTACCTAAGTTACCCCCCCTCCAGTGTGTACTCCGAAAGAGTGTTTAGTGCAGCCGCTCACCTTGTCAGCAATCGGCGTACGAGGTTACTTCCAGAAAATGTGGAGAAGATGATGTTCATCAAAATGAATTATAATCAATTCCTCCGTGGAGACATTCACCAGCAATTGCCTCCAGAAAGTACACAGGGACCTGAGATGGTGGATTCCAGTGGGGACGAATTAATACTCTGTGAGGAGGGGGATGTACACAGTGAAAGGGGTGAGGAATCGGATGATGAGGAGGAGATGGACATCTTGCCTCTGTAGAGCCAGTTTGTGCAAGGAGAGATTGATTGCTTCTTTTTTGGTGGGGGCCCAAACCAACCAGTCATTTCAGCCATAGTCGTGTGGCAGACCCTGTGGCTGAAATGATGGGTTTGTTAAAGTGTGCATGTCCTGTTTATACAACATAAGGGTGGGTGGGAGGGCCCAAGGACAATTCCATCTTGCACCTCTTTTTTTTTTATTTATCTCTGCATCATGTGATGTTTGGGGCTAATTTTTTTAAGTGCCATCCTGTCTGACTCTGCAGTGCCACTCCTAGATGGGCCAGGTATTTGTGCCGCCCACTTGGGTCACTTAGCTTAGTCATCCAGCGACCTCGGTGCAAATTTTAGGACTAAAAATAATATTGTGAGGTGTGAGGTGTTCAGAATAGACTGGAAATTAGTGGAAATTATGGTTATTGAGGTTAATAATACTATGGGATCAAAATTACCTCCAAATTCTATGATTTAAGCTGTTTTTGAGGGGTTTTTGGGAAAAAAAACACCTGAATCCAAAACACACCCGAATCCAACAAAAAATTTTCAGGGAGGTTTTGCCAAAACGCGTCCGAATCCAAAACACGGCCGCGGAACTGAATCGAAAACCAAAACACAAAAGCTGAAAAATTTCCAGTGCACATCTCTAATAAATATACAAATATAAAATTACTACTAATATTACACATACCTATGCTTGGTTGTTGACTGATACTTTGCATAAAAAAGTAACTTACGGTAGCTTGTGCAGAGGCTACCGACAATGCCAGTAAGACATACGGGCAGGACTAGAACCCAGCTCACTGACAGGACAAAAACCCCCAGAAACAAGCGGAACTAAGGGGCAGTCACACTTATACAGATCAGAAAGGCACACTGTCAGTGCTCGCTCACCCTCTTTCACCGAACAATTTAGCTCCCAGATCGACTAGCAAAAAATGTCTGCCCCCCCCCCCTCCGCACATTATAACATTATAAAAACCAAACATTTGCACACATGCAATAAAAGGGTCAACTGCAACGGGCAAGGCCTCATTGCAAGGGGTATGACCTTGTGGGAAAAGACTACCCTATACCCCAGTTTTGCACCCTGCACACCCAGACATTGGCCACAGAAAAAAAATCCTGATTCATGCCCCTTACATTATTTGTCATTTTTCCTCCTAATAATGTCTTTTACACATTATGCACCACACCGCAATGTCCCTTACACATTATGCACCACAACGCAATGCCCCTTACACAATATGCCACACTGAAATGCCACTTACACATTATGCCACAAACCATTATGCTCCTTACGACATTAAGTGCCCCTTACACCTTATAATGCCCCACACAATAGTGCCCATTAACACTATATTATGCCCCACAGAAATAGTGCCCCTTATACCATATTATTTATGCCCCACATAATAGTGCCCCTGACATCATGTTATGCCCACACATTAATGCCCCTTATAAATAATGACCCTACCTGCTCACTGTCAGGGGCTAAATGCAGCATGCCAGCATCTTGTTGGTGTGCCCCCCACCCCGCTAGTCAGGGGTCCTGGCTCTTCAGGGAATCGCTGTTCACATCTGCATTCCTTTCTCCTAGAAGGCAGCCATTCTGGGAGGGACAGACCGCATAGAATACTGCACACACTGACCATGGGCCAGCGGCCTGTGCAATGGCACTGCTGACCCACCCAAGAAACGGCCCTCGGAATGGACCTCAGTCATCAATGGCTAGCAATCATTGATTGTCTGATGGCGATGATGGGTACTTTTACCATCAAAGGGAAGCAACAGATGGTAAAATATCAGTTGTCATCCCTAGATGGTGACTGCAGGACTAGCAACGACAGACAATATTTGTGACTGCCATATAATACAAAGAGCATCAATCACCATCATATAATAAAGAGACCATTAGTGACTGCCATATTACCATATACTATAATATAGAGAGCTCTGTAGTTGTGACCACCATATACAGTAATACAGAGAGCATCAGTAATCAGGATATAATACAGGGAGTACTGTAACAGTGCTACCAATTAATACAGAGAGAATCAGTGACTGCCATAACACAAATAATGTTACTTTACCCCCATACACAACATTAGTGCTCCACCCCCATCCACAAACAATAATACACCCACCCCCATAGATAGTCCATTAAACACACCTCCCCAACTCATAGACAATATTAATACACAAACTTTAGTACTACCACCATCAGACAAAAAAAAATACAGCCCTGGACATTTTGTTGGAAGGAGGAACTATCTGGACTCTGTGGAGCTCCAGATGGAGTACAGTAATGCAGAGAGAAGCTATAGAGGTGTAGAAGGGCAAGGCATCAGGTTTAGGGGGTGGGCATTTCAAATGTTGGTAGTCTGAAAATGTCTGCATTTTGAACATGTCGGCATAATGAATGTCGGTATTTTGACCGTGTCAGTATTTTAACTGTAGGTCAAAGGCTGTCGGAATTATGACCGTTGGTATTGTGTCCTTCGGTAAATCATACTGAACCTGTTTATTTTAATGTGGATTTGACTTTTCAAATGTTTTTTTTTTTTTTTAATGTGGCTTCTAGCGGTGCCAGGTGTAAGGTAGAATTTTCTGATGAGATCACACTCTTTGCAACAAGGTCATGCCAGTTGTAGCAAGGACATGACCCCTTTTTTTTTTTTTTTTTTTGGGGGGGGGCGTGCATGTATTTGATTCTTAACAGAATGGAGGGGCCTGGGGACCTATTGCCATGGCCGGACCCACAGAGCTGATGAGTAATGGGGACACAGGCAGAGGTGTGGATGGCACACACACAAACTCACTCATACTCTCTCTCTATAGAGGGCTATACCTGGAGTAACATTGGTATGGGGCTAAACCTGGCACAATGTGTAAAAGGGTCTCTATCTGGCATAATGTGTATAAGAGGCATTACCTGGCATAACGTGTGTAAGGGGCTCTACCTGGCATAATGTGTAAAAGGGGCACTACCTGGCTTAACATGCATAAGGGGCTCTACCTGGCGTAACGTGTGTAAGGGGCTCTACCTGGTGTAACATGTATAAAAGGGGCTCTACCTAGTATTATGTGGATAAAAGGGGCTCTACCTAGCTAATGTTCTGCTCTGCTCTACTGAGGTGTAATGCGTGTAAGAAACTCTAACATGGCATTATGTGTATTTTGGGTACTACTGTGCAGTGTAATGTGATTTGGTACTATTATGTGTCCATGCTATATCCCAATGAAGCCACCTCCCTATATTTTTGTTGCACGCATTTGGCGTGCACTGTTCCTGTTTTGAATGGGGGGGTACCAAAGGAAATGTTCACCCTGGGCACCACAAAGTTATTTGCCCTGTACACATGGTTATGTATGCAGATACACCTTTTAGGAAGCATATCTATTTTAGGTGCTGAAGAACTTGTGCAATCATACACAATGATGATGATTATCAGTAGTATTATCCAGATGATTGCATGTTGGACCCGTCAGCTCATAGTGCTTCAATCATTAGAATCCTGGCTACATTATACTGTATAAAGTTCTGGCTGACAATTTAGATAACTTAGTTGACATTTCCATTTGGACTACTGCAGGAAAGAAGATTCACATTAAGATGCCCCTTAAGATGTATTGAATTCAATTTATACTTGTGTGGTTGTGTATTTAGTTTTCACTACAGTTTCAATTGAGCATGTGGCTTTTTCATTTATGGTCAGGAAACAATTTTCTCTTATATGCATGACATTTTAAAACATAGGCCCTCATTCCGAGTTGTTCGCTCGGTAAATTTCTTCGCATCGCAGCGATTTTCCGCTTAGTGCGCATGCGCAATGTCCGCACTGCGACTGCGCCAAGTAAATTTGCTATGAAGTTAGGATTTTTACTCACGGCTTTTTCTTCGTTCAGGCGATCGTAGTGTGATTGACAGGAAATGGGTGTTTCTGGGCGGAAACAGGCCGTTTTATGGGCGTGTGGGAAAAAACGCTACCGTTTCCGGGAAAAACGCAGGAGTGGCCGGAGAAACGGAGGAGAGTCTGGGCGAACGCTGGGTGTGTTTGTGACGTCAAACCAGGAACGACAAGCACTGAACTGATCGCAGATGCCGAGTAAGTTTGAAGCTACTCAGAAACTGCTACGAGGTGTGTAATCGCAATATTGCGATTACTTCGTTCGCAATTTTAAGATGCTAAGATTCACTCCCATTATTATATTGCATACAAATAGCATAATAATTGTATGACTTATTAATAAGTACTCCCCCCAGAATCTGGCTGTAATCACCACTAATTTATACATTTACACTTAGCGCCCCCTTCTTGTGGAATTTTATCTTTATATTTGAGTATTTATAATCAATGCTGATGCCACTGGCGTTTCTATAATGGGTGCAGTATGTGCGGTGCACACAGGCCCCTGAGTCCAGAGGGGGCCCCCACCGCACACACTGCACCCATTTTTAACCACTTAACTGACGATTTATTTAGCAAAAAAACGCTCTGAAATTGTCGGGTTTTTTTATGAGTGAATTAGGTGAAGAATATGAATTTAACCCTCTCCCAAATGATTTTAGTAAAAAAAAAAGAAAAAAATATATATTTTTTTAATTTAAATTTTTTTTCCCCCTCAAACATCGAAACATTGATAGGGAACATCGCGACCATAGGAACATCTGGAACATCACGACCATCGCGGCTTTCATTTTGAAAGCCGAGACAGCCTCGAGGTATGCAGGGGGGGTCTGGGGGCAGCAAGGGAGGGTTTATTTACACTCCCCAGCAGCTGCCATTGTCTGCAGCTGCTGGAGGGGGAAGATCCTGCCGTGTTGACCGATCAGCAGTGATTGGCAGCATGGCAGACACAGGGGGAGAGTGCAGGGAGGCAGAGGGACCTTCCGGTCCCCCTGTCAGCAGCAGCGGAGGGAAGTTTCTCTTCCCTGCTGCTGCTAACACTGTCTATCTGACTGGTCGCATCCTGTGCGACCAGGTCAGATAGAGCACTTGCAGGCATGGTTGCATCTGATGCGACCATGCCAGGCAAGTGGATAAAATACTCACCCCTCCGAAGTCCAGCGCCGGCATCCACAGCGCTATTAAAACACAGTGAAAATGGCTCAGCGGACATTTTCACGGAGTTCTGCGCATGTGCAGTAGAGTCTGAGCCCTCTAGAGCTCAGACTCTACAACGCTCTGGGTAGAGAGGAGGTGGCCCGAACAGAGGAGGCTGGACACAGGCCTCCTCCTCTCTTAAATTAAGTGCCCCTTACACCTTATAATGCCCCACACAATAGAGGCTGGAAATGTTGGCAGGAGCAGAAGGGCTTTGTACTGTAGGTGTGTATATATGTCTCTTTCTTACTGCGTATCCACTTTAAACAAGTCAGTTGGCTGATTCCTTGCTCAGCTTTGGTCGAAATCTGACAATACTATCATCCTGAGAGCTCCAAGCAAGCTTCGAGTGAACACGCTCATTAATAGATCAAGTAAAGACCTTATTGAAACACACACCTACAGACATTAACTCCTAAAGACTAACATACTGTATAAACAGAACTGAGGCAATATTAATTTCAGTGATGATGACACTAATAGTTTAGAAATCTTGCCACATGTAAATGAGTGAGAGCAAGAACATGAATATAATACTTTTCAGGCAGAGTTGAAAAGTTCCACCACTTGCACTGGAGTCCAAAATCAGTCACTGAATTAACTGAAGAACACGAGAACCTGATCTTTTATGTGTTTAATTTTATTTAAAAAAGACAGCACTGCTAAATACTACTTTAAGGAAAGTGGGTTCATTGAATTAATGTTCTCCGACACAATATTCTGCAAAGTTCAACTGTTCTAAGGAACTATTTTGCTATTCTTGTTTATATTCATTTGAAATGCATTGTGTGAGGTTAAGCCGGAAACAATAGAGTATGAAAAAAATAAAAGTATGCTTTACTAATGTTTATTAAAATTATAACGTTTTAACTGCTTACAAGTTAAATAAGAGTGGTCACGCAAGCAACTCAAGACTAATCCCTGTCATTCACAATAACAGGAGTTAGGGACGGGCAACTTGTCAGGGTCAAATGTGCACAGCTTAACGGAGGAGATAGGAGCTCACTCAAACACTAGAAATTCACACTGCTACTAATACCCCTTTCAGACTGACACAGCCGGGTCGCACCTGGGAATTTGTACACGGGTGGGACCCGACATGAGACCCCTTTCAGACGTGTGGCCCGACCCGGCATATTGCTGGATTGGTGACATCACCACTGACGCTACAGGAGGTGATGCTTGGAGATGATCATCTCCAAGCGCCGCCTCCTCCTATGCTGAGAACGGGTGCCGGGTCGCCTTGACCCGGCTTACCTGTTCACACTGCACACATTCCGGGTCGATTCCGGCTTCAACCCAGGTCATGACCTGGGATGAAATGCCGAGACGCTCAACCCGGGATATTCCTTTAGGACCCTTCAGACTAGGCAAAATCCCGGCTTGATGTGCATTCACGTGCAATAACCTGACATTTTTGCTAGACTGAAAGGGGTATAAATTGCAGCTGCATGTATTAGGGAGAGAAGCATCTTATGTGGCCCAGCCATGTACTTGGAATTTTGACCTGACTTGTATTGGACTTGTTAACCTCTTCAGTGCTAAGGACAAGTGGGAGTCATTCTCAGCATATCTCTCCAAAGTGTTAAGGATCTTAAAAATAGGGGAAAAACATACCTAAAAGTGCCCCAAAGCTAGTTCCTGCTGGTGGTCTCTGCAAAATGACTTAATTGTGCCATGCGGGCTCTATTGTGTAATTAATGTGCCTCCCTCTGTGGCAATCCACTGCAGACAATTGTACTAAGCCACTGAATGAAGGGAGGGCACTAAAATTGCCCAATGTCCCTACTCCTGTCAGAGGGGTGCCCTTTGAAAGGGGACCCTATATTTCATATAATGTGATCCTAGAGAAGATATTGTCTGCTGACCATTGTGATCTCCAGAAATCAATAAACTTAGGTGTACCCTAATTTGAAAAAGTTTAGTTCCCCCTTCAATCACCAGCTAATAGCTAAGAAGTAAAGAAGCCCAGGATGAATGAAGGGCTTTGTAACAGTCATTATGACTTCAAAAAACTCTGTCTCCTTTGTAAAACAATGTGCTATGTAGTAGCTATTATCTGGTGGTGGTGATCATCATCATCATCATCATCATCACCAAATGCAGAAATCCTGCTTTTTTTATTTTTTATGTGGATTAATGTCTAAGAAAGAACCTCATGGTATTTGTTTTCTGTTATTTTACTGTCTTGCGGATTCATAAACACATTTTTTGGCATTTTGGGTACATTGTTTTATGGGCCCTACACACTGGCCGATTGGCCGCCATGGTGCCCGATGGCCAATCCGGCTGACGAATGACCCGGCGGTGGTGGGGGTGACAGGGGAGTGAAGATTCTTCACTCCCCCATCTCCCGGCCCCATAGCCCTGCATGCTAATATGGACGATATTGCCTATATTGGCTTGCAGGCATAAACGAACCAGCACCAACGATGAACGAGCACAGGGCTGCGCATTGGGGGTCATTCCGACCCGATTGCTCACTGCAGTTTATCGCAGTGAGGCGATCGGGTCAGAACTGCGCATGCGCCGGCCAGTCGTTGTTGCCTAGCGATCGCCTCTGAGGCAGAGGCAGTCGCTGGGCGGGAGGGGGCTGGACGGCGGCATCAAGCTGCTGTTTAGGGGGCGCATTCGCCCAATGCAGGCGTGGCCGGACCGTTGGGGGGGGCAGGCCACGGCAGCTGTGTGACGTCACACGCAGCTGCTGTGACCCAGGGCAGCGAAGAGGTTCTCCCAGCCAGCCGCAGGAGCTGCGCTGGCCGGGAGTAACTCCTAAGATGCAAAAGCATCGCTGCTGTGTGATGCTTTTGCATTTCTGGGGGACAGGGGGGGGCGGCACTGACATGCATTAATGAACGAGATCGTTCATAACTTTCAGTGTAATCGGTAAATGTGTAGGGCCCTTTAGATGTGTTAGGAAGTATAAATAAATGAATGCTATGTGTTACAAGGTAACGTGTGTGGGTACAGCATATACAATGACAGATAGACTGTTATGAATGGGTACCAGACTTTATCCCACTCATTGGTGCACTACTCTCCCCGCCTTAGACTGGGTACAGATGACCACAGCACTGGAGCTTCAGAGTCCAAACAATTGGGAAAAGTAACTCATGGGAGGCAGCATTCACATCTAGCGGGGAATACCTTCCATATCCATGATTCGCTGTCACACATACTGAAGAACTGTCTGTAAGTACTGTATATGCTTACCTACCAACCATGTGGATAAACTAACTTATTTAAGTCCTGTCTTATGTAAGTGTTAATTCCATTGGTTTTTCAAGGGCTGAGAAATTAGCCCCCCATATTAAACCACTTAACTGGCATGGTCAGATTTCATGCGACTGCGCTGTCCCACCCTGTCCCAACGTTTTTGATGAGGAGATCCATTCTGCAGATGTGCATAATATAATGTTTAAATATTTAGAAAAATACTTTTCAAACTTTATTAAATAAAATAAATAAATAAAAAACAATGTTATTAACAGTTTTGAAGGGAAATATCGTCAGTTAAGTGGCTAACAGATTGGATTACATGAATACATTCTCATAGAAGGATTTCTCTAAATGGAGATTATCCTCATTTGAATTAATTGAAGGTCTGTAATTAATGGTGTCATAAATAAATATTAGCTACAGTGATGGATTTCGCACTAGGCACATGGGCACATACCTAGGGGCCCAAATTGTTGGGGATGGAACAGCGCCCTCTTCGGCTACGGGCGTGCCTCCGGCGCATCAGGTCCCAACTTCACAGCTTCAGAAGTTGGGAGGTATGATGTTAAAGTGTAATCAAAATGAGTTTTAGATGTCCAACTATGACGGCTCCTACGTCATAGACAGTACTGTCCCTCACGAGCTGCTATATATATAACATTTTATTGTTTTTAAATCCCTTTGTGCCCTTTAAAAACACAAAAATGTATACTTTTCAATATGACTTTATGTAGCTATTGTAGAGCCAGAAGTGTAATGTTTGGCTTTTAACTGAGCAAAAATTACTTCCTCATGTCTCTAGCTTTAGAAAAACATTGTATTCTGTTCAGTAAACCTGAATAAACATGCATATGCAATCGCGCTAAATTGTTAAATCACAGTAAGTGCATGCTCCATTCAGCCATCATGCTTTAAAGCTGATCACCCAGATATTTTGTATGGATGGGAGTCAAGATTAAAATTATTTGTGTACCAAACAAATAAGCTGCTATGTAACCCAATAAAGTAAAATAAAAATGGCATAGCTTATGTCAATGTATTTACTGCTGCTATTCTTTTTTAAAACTACCTAAATATGTTATACATAGGAATTTATTCTGCAAGGGCAGCATGCAGCATTTACAATTTACATACTTTGTTGTTTGCATTGACATTGGTTTACAGTCGTAAATGCTATTAAAACTTATCCTAAATCGACTTCCGGTTCCGGCATGGGAGAGTGAGCAGCTTCTCCTCGCGGCTCCGCTCTCAACACTGACCCCTTACCGCAAACACGCTGTCAGCATCGGGGAAACACCGCTCCCGGTCCCCTCGACGGACAGAGGAGACTATGGAGAAATTTTTAGCGTCACCAGCCGCCCCGAAGACGCTCCTTCCGCCACAGCCACCGAGACAGGAGAAGCGCAGGGGGGAACACAACATGGCGCCGGACGCCGATACAGCCCCTGGAACTCCGGTCAGTAAAAAACCCATTGCAGCGGCGGCTAGCACGGGGGACTCTAAATCTAGTATACCTACACACTCCTCTGCACATGAGGACATGGTACTGGCGTTGCAGGAGGCAATGGCGCCATTATTGCAAAAAGCTGTGGTGGACATAACAACACAGATAAAAAACTTGGCTGGCAGGATGACTGAAGCTGAGCAGCGCATTAGTGACAACACTGACAATGTAACAGGGCTACAGAAAACTATCTCCGCTCTGGTTCTAGATAATAAACATCTATCAGAGAAGATAGATAGCATCGAAAACAGAACCAGAAGAAATAATTTAAGAATCATTGGCCTGCCTGAAACACTTAAAGGGGCCGCCTTAGAGCACTTTGTCCATACTACACTCCCCGCTCTGTTAAAGATAGACAGGGACTGTGCTGACATGGTGATTGAAAGAGTGCACCGTTTGGGAGATCTGGCCAGAGACTCTTCTCAACGTCCAAGAGTGGTGATCTTTAAGACATTGAACTATCTGCATACATTGGCGATTTGGAAGGCGTCCCGCAAATATAACCCTATTTTATGGGAAGGGCATTCTCTACGTATTTTCCAAGACTTTTCTGTCGAGCTATCGAGACTGCGACGTGCCTTTTCCCCAATCTGTTCCATGCTTGCTAAATCTAACCGAAGATTCATGATGCTATTCCCGGCGCGCCTACGCATCTACACTGGTGCAGAATTTTCCGAGTTTACCACACCTGCTGACGCGGAGGCATTTCTCAAAGAGGAAGCTGAGGGGAGAAATAATATGGATCTGTCCCAGGCCCCAGATGACTGAGTCAAGTCAGGCTGCATTTGTCTATAAGGGGCGATAACGAGAAATCAAACAAACCAACAAACAAACTGTCCCCTGAGTAATAACGCACCAGTAAAATTTACTGCTCATATGCTGACACATTATTGTTCCTTTACGTTGTTATCTAAAGCAATATGTTGTATCCCTGAGTTTCAATGTGCTTAAGTCCGTGCCCTGAGTAGATAGGGACAAATGGTTAATAGTTACAAGGGGTGGTGTTCTGAGCGGAGACCGAGCCGTAGGGTCTTATTTTCATTGTCGTTACTACAGAATTCAGCCCTCGGAGCACTGGCTGCACGAGGCCTGGATTCCCACTGGAAGTCTAAGTGGAAGATGAATAGTTGCTGCTCATGGTGGCTTGTATCTGTTTTTCTTATGTTCTTTATCGGTTTATATGTTTTTATTTTTAATGTCTGCTTGTCCCTCATGTGTGATCCCTCCCCATCCCTTCCTAGACTAGGTTTAAAAGTGCTGGTGTTTAGAGTGATGATTCCCTACCTGTGTTATGATGTCTCTTAAGGTTGGGTCTCTTAATGTACGGGGTATACACACTCCTGCCAAAAGGCGGCGTCTCTTGACATATTTAAATAAACATATGATAGATGTAATCTGCCTGCAAGAAACACATCTACAGCCCGAAGAGGTTAAAAAATTGAACATGATGGGCTGGGGAGTATTGGGTTCTTCATCCTATAATAATAAATCACGGGGTGTGGTGATATTAGCTAAGAAATCCCTAAATATTAATGTGTCTAATATGGATTCTGATACGGAGGGCAGGGTTTTAATAGTGAAGCTAGATTTCCGAGGTGTGGTCTTTCATATATGCAATATCTATGCACCAAATGTATATAGCAAAACCTTCTTCACCTCCCTGATAGCAAGATTGCATGTTTTGGATCCTGCCACATTGGTAGTCTGCGGTGACTTTAACTTACTCTCATCTTCCTTCCTGGACAGGACTCCCCCTCCGAAACGAGAAATGACACTGCCTAAAATTGGTATACCTTTTTTTCTTAAGACACTTAACTTAATAGACACTTGGAGGGCTACGCACCCTATAGAGAGGGAATATTCATGCCTCTCTCTGACTCATAACACGTGGTCAAGAATTGATTATATCCTGGTAGCGGAACAGTTTTTTCCGAGAATAGAATCGGTGGAAATGGAGCCCCCTGTTGTAGCGGATCATGGTTTGGTTCACATGGTGGTGAGTTTTGGAAAGACGGGGAGCTCTGTTCCCACTTGGAGATTCCCTTCCCACTTAGTGCAATCTCAATATCTGAAGTCTCAACTGGAGACTTGGTGGGGGGAGTATCTGAGTGAGAATGAGGCATATGCGAGTTCCAATCCCACAGTCTTCTGGCAGGCTGCCAAGACTGTAATTAGGGGTAAATTGATTGCCTATGTGTCTTCCCTTAAAAAACAACGTAATGCCTCCTACCTAGAACTGCAAGCTAATCTATCTAATGCCTTTCAGACCTATAAATTATCCCCTTCCCCAGAACATAAAACTTCCTACCTATCAGCCAAATTGCATTTCAGTGAATTATTACAAAAAAGTGGTGATCACCACCACTTTCAAGTTAACGCTAAGTTTTATAAATTTGGTAATAAAACAGGACGGCTTTTGACCAACCTGTTACAGGGTTCAAGGGGCCAGTCTGTGGTCCACCCGCTGTTACAAGCGGATGGATCTCTCACCACTTCAGATAAACAAATTGCAGAAGTCATGAAGTCCTTCTATGAAACCCTCTATTCTGTACCAGCAGAGAATCCTGATCTAACCTCCTCTCCTACTACTACTGACCCCCCTCTTCCCTCCCCCTCTTCTCAATTTCCCTTTGCCTATTGGGACTCGCTCTCACTTCCTCAGCTCCCTGACTCTCTTTGTTCATCCTTAACTGCACCCATTACCACTGCAGAAATCTTATTAGCTATAAAACAATTGAAACTTGCCAAGTCCCCAGGACCTGACGGCTATACTAACGAATTTTACAAGATGTTGGACTCACAGGTTGCCCAACCCTTAGCTGCATGCTTTAATCATATAATCAGTACTGGGTCTCTTCCTCTTCACTTCTCGGATGCCTTTATTAAAATTTTACCGAAAGCAGGCAGAAATCTAGCCCTCCCCGGGTCATACAGACCTATTTCGCTGCTAAATTCTGATTATAAGCTTTTTACAAAAATTTTAGCTGAAAGATTGAAACCCATTTTGCCCCTTATAATCCACAAAGACCAAACGGGGTTTATAACTGGGAGGCATTCAGTAGTGAACGTGCGAAGAGTCCTAGCTGCAATACATCAAGCTACTGTCGTAACCCCATCTTCTTCCCCTTCAATTCTAATCACGTTAGATGCGGAAAAGGCCTTCGATCTTGTATTATGGCCTCACCTGTTCCGCACTTTAGAAAAATTTGGCTTCCCTACTCAATTCATTGATATTATCCGCCTGTTCTACTCTACTCCTAACTCCCAGGTAGTCTGCAATGGACTCTTTTCTCCTGCATTCACTCTACAAAGAGGCACGAGACAAGGATGCCCTTTATCGCCCCTTTTGTTTGCCATTGCAATAGAACCATTAGCAGTGGCAATAAGATCGTCCCCTTTAATAACTGGTATAGGAGTAGGAGCTGAGGAACTGAGGGTGAGCTTGTTTGCAGATGACACTCTTATCTTTCTATCTAATCCTCAACGCTCTTTGCCAGCTCTACTACATCTGCTACACTCTTTTGGCTTGGTTTCAGGATACCGAGTCAATTTGTCCAAATCAGAGATACTACCTCTGGGTAAGATACCCCCTGACTTGCAGACCGATCCTTCCTTCCCCTTTTCAATTGCATTGTCACAGATTAAATATTTGGGCATACAAATTTGTTCTGATTTAAAAAAGCTATACTCGGCTAATTTTCACCCTATAATAGCAAAATTAGCAACGAAAATGGAGGCATGGAGAGACCTTCCTCTATCCCTTCTGGGCCGTCTAACTGTTATACATTCAATTCTCTTCCCTAAGCTGTTCTATTGTATGCAGATGTTGCCTACTGTGTTGGTAAAGTCTGACATGCAAAAAATAGATGCCTTATTTTCCAAATTTCTCTGGCAGGGCAAGCGCCCCAGGATTTCGAAGGCCAAACTTATACTGCCCAGGAGGGAGGGGGGGATGGGTTATCCCGATTTAAAGATGTATTCACACGCTGTTATCTTTAGATACATCCAAGATTGGATATTATCCAAATCTCATTACACTGACCTATCTCTCGATATGGAAGTTTTCGCACCCTATTCACCTAGTGCCCTTCTACAATCACCACCCTCCCTTATACCCACAGAAATACGCACTCATATCTTATTTGCAGATACACACAAGACTTGGATCGCAGTTAATAAACATTGCAACAGTGACTCATACACTACGTCCTTCATCCCCTTATGGGGTAATCCCTCCTTTTCCCCATCGCTAACAAATCCTTGGTTTAAAATGTGGCGTTCCAAGGGGCTGGATCTATCTTACAAGGTCTTTGACCCGGGAGGCCATCTGGCTTCTTTTGAAACGTTAGCTAATCACTTCTCGTTACCTAACTCACATCTATTCATGTTCCTACAAGTCCGCCATTTCTTGATGAAAAAGAAAGTAACCCCCTTCCTACTACATACAACACAAATCACAATAGCCCAGATCGATTCTTTGGAGAAATTGCTCTACTTTCTTTTAAACACTAACTATAAAGTGAAACATTTATACGCCCTGCTTATTACCTTTAATAGCCGTAAACAATGGGAGATATTGGTATCAAAATGGAAAACAGATATTCCTCTACTGACCACATTACAAGATTTGACAGCTTCCTCCTCCCTCTCTCTGAAAATATTAAAATCTGCTTATTTGCAAGAGGTACATATTCGCACTATACATATATCACCCCATATCAACGTAGACATATGGTCAAGGGAGAACTTGGTGAATGTGGAAAATGTACAGCTGTTAAAGCAGATTTTATGCATTGTATGTGGGATTGCTACAAACTTAGGCAGTTTTGGTGTAAAGTCATACGATTTACTAATGATATGCTTCATCTCCATCTCTGTCCAGACCCAGCTGCCTGTCTGGGTATTAATTTCTCCAATTGGGACCTGGGCAGGAATAAGAAAAATATCTTACCTTTATTAATCACTCTACTAGCGGTGTGTAAGAAATGTATATTGCTCCACTGGATTAAAAAAACTGCTCCTAGACTGGGAGACGTTAAATGCAAACTTTTACAATTATTGTATTATGAAAGGAAATATGTTTGCCAGGACCTTGCGCATGGAGTCAGATCATTCTTTACTAAATGGGCTCCATTCATAAATACTCTTGACTTGGAGACTCAGCAACATATAACTAAAGTTTTCAACGACTATGAGCCTATCCAACCAAAAAGGCGACAAAAGTAGATTAATACGCTTGCACTGGTATAGACTGTACCTTACAACATAAGTCTAGGATACCTCTCTCCCCCCTCCCTCCCCTCCCTTTCCCCTTTGTCTTACCATCACCCTTCTGTTTTTTTTTTTTTCTGTCCAATTGGTATATTATGTTTTATACTGTAACATTTCAACTGTTATGGATGGTCAGACGATGGAGCGATCACAATTCAGGCTCCTGCTAAACCACATGGGAACATATAATGATACGCGGAATGACGGTGTCCTACGCATATATTTCCTTTATTAATGGTTACCTTTATTGTGATCTCACGCCCACCAGGGCTGTAATGGTTATTGTACAATGTCTGATTGTTCTGCAATGTTTACTCTCTGATGTATATGGAAAATTCGAATAAATAAATATTAAAAAAAAAAAAAAAACTTATCCTAAATCAGCCTTCCGCAAGCATGCATTTATATTCTTTATAACTACCAAGTGGAAAAGCTTTGCTAAAAGGATTTTTTCCCCTACACTTGGATTTTGTCAAAAGCATTTATTTCTCATTACATTTGATTAATTGACCATGTCACAAGCATAAAATTACAACACTTCACCCAGAGCTTTTAAGAAAAAAGCAAGATAATATTCAAAGTCATGATCATCACACAAAGCGATAACCATCACAAAATGTAATATGTGCATTTCTTCGAGAACCACTGTGCTTTTGTGCTAAAGGGGTTGAAAAATATTGATTTATTTTAAGTGAAATTTAAATGTAGGTGTATTTGTTGAATACAGTCACTTTTTCTCAAAACATGTACTGCAGCCTGACAAGAAATGGTGGCCAGTGCTGGCAACAGAAAGCTTGGGGCCCCACAATGCTCCCTAGTGGGTGAAGGCAGTTCGGACATTGCAGGGCTGGATTAAGCCTTGGGGGTGCCTGGGGCACTTAAGACAGGGGGGCCCCAATGGAAGGTGGAAGATGTATTTTAGATTGTGCATACCTCGCAACATGTCCCATTTCAGGAGGGACAAAATGCTATCTACCTGTACTTCCCTCTTAATATATGATTGAGGTCACCCGTGTTGAAATATTTAATTGATAAGAAAGGTGTTTCAACACAGATGTGTGCAATCATAAATTAAGAAGGAAGCCAAGGTAGAGAGCATTTTGTCCCTCCTGGAATGGGTCACGGTGGTAGGTATAGATTGTATATTAGATTGAAACCAATAGTGTATATTAGTTTTAAATTAATAGTTTAATAATGCCTAGGAATTGTTTATTCAGTAGATCCACCTAATTGAAAGACAACTATTTCATAAAATTTTCTTGTAGTGGAACAAAGATAACTTAAACCGCCTTAAAATACACATAGAAAAATAAAATAATTTTTCTTGTCACATGCAAGAATAGCAGCAGCCTCTGTACTACTTACACACTGGGACAGGACTCTTTGCATTTGTCTCTATCTCTAGACCCAAATGGTTTAGTTGCATAACAGTTTATACAGGACTCAGACACCCAAGCGGGAAGGAGCAGAAGCTGGGATAACTGTGTCACTTACAGCTCTCTCCACCCTCCTATCTCTCCTCTGGTCGGAAAGCTCCATCTGTAGCTCATGAAACATTATATTCCTCTGCCTCTGCCTGCACTGCATATTGTCCTGCTCGCATTCTGGCTCTCTCATTAAGAGCGGAAGCTAGTGATATCAGTGTGCTTTGGCCAGTGGGCCTCTGACTGGCCTGAGAGACAGACAGAGATTTGTGGTAAATTTACTAAGATCCGTGTTTGGTCATGTTTGAAAACTCGGGTGTGTTTGGCCATTTTTGGAAACATGTTTATATGTACAGTATATATACATTGTAATTGTTTATTATATTATACTTGTCTATTACCTCTGTGTGTGTGCCACACAGCCCGAGTCCCCGCCCGCGGTGCGACTCCATGTCCCCAGCCCGACCACCTGCCCGCAGCCAGACTTCCCCACCCTCAGCCTAACTAAGCCTCCCATGCCTATCTAAGATCTCCTGCAGCCTATCTAGACCCTCCTGCATCCTAATTCCCATCCGTAGCAGAAATTATGGGAGGGGGGGCACCTCTGACTTTCGCCCCTGGGCACCTGGTATGGACTTACGCCACTGCGTTAGCGTGAACACCTTTTTCACCCTTCTACATTTCAAAATAATGTCTGAAGAGATGCATTAAAGGGGCATATTTGTAGGAGGGTACATATTTATAGTTTGTAGGGAGGCACCGAACACCCTAGCATCAGCACTGGTATGAAGCAAATTTATTTGTGTAAATGAATATACATACTGTAGCAGTGCAATCTGAAATTGAAAACACATTATTTGCTGCAGGTCCCTCCAGGTAGATGTGAATGGATCTTTGCCACAATTCACATCAATACCCTCATATCACCCCCTCATTGTTCTTAGGCCATGGATACAATCCCAAGTCCAAAGTACTTCTGAATAATGCAGCAAATTGTGTTTTAGTCCAACTCTGAAATAGGCCTAATCCATTAAAACCCCAAATAAAGCAGTAAAAGATTTTTACTGACCTGCAGGTGTGACGAGAGGTGGGGGGGGATATGATTATCCATGCCCAAGCTTCTTGGAGGGCCAACTGCTGAGGGGGACAAATGCCCCCTTTGCAGCACACAATGGTATGGTAAGTGTCAAATGTGCTATATCCAGCGCTATTTGACACTTTCAACGATTCCCTGTATGTATGAAAGCAGATAATGTAGAGAATAATGATTTTCCTCTACAGTATCTGCAAACATATAATGATTTCGCTGTCACCGGAAAATTATCTAGAGAACTTAAAAAGCGAGAAGCACACATTTGCTTCTTATCGTTTATTCACATATCGGCCGGTATTACTTGCTGATATATATACTTATGCGGCAGTTGCTGGGCCCTGGACTGCTCACATGAGATCTTGCGATGATTGCAAGATAATGCGCAAGCGCTTTGGAGCTGGCCAGAAGACTGATGTACTGTGGCACTGGCAGGAATCACTGTATGGGGGTAGGGGAGGTGTTTCACACCTCATCAGTATGCTTCCTGCTTCACCTCTTTAAAGAGATGAAGCAGGAATAGCTGTGGTGGCACGATTGGTGCAGTTATAATACATCTCCCCCAATGTCACTTCCTGGCAACGCACATAATATTTTTCCTTATTTTTCACTGAGGGTGTAAGGCCAGGCCTCCCAATTTGGCCACACCCATTTCAGTACCTCGGACCCCAGATGTTTCAACAGCCCTGCCCTGCTGACCTCACAGAGAATTTAAAATTAGCAGCACAGAAATACATTTGGAAACGTATTCTATTGAAGCATACCTGACACATGCAATTGAATATCAAACATAAATTATGTAATGCTCCCATGTAGTGTATGCATGAGTCTGAAAGATGCCCTGAACAATGGAAAAATGTGTTTATCCTATCTGGGGAGTGACTAAATGTAGTATGTAATGTGTCAGTGCCTGGCTAGTTCCAAGAGACCATCTGTTAGAATTGGAATAGGAGATAGTGTCTGCTGCCGTGTACTTGGAACTTGAGTTAGCCAGAGTTCCAAAAAACAGCCTTCAAAAATCAAGTGGTCTACACTCTCTGTGGCTGTTGCATGAGATTGAATAGATTTATGTTTGGTAATATACAGAGCATAATGCTTTGGCAAAGCTAATTTCAGATATCAGATGGCCTGGTTCTCCCATCCACATTGCTAGTCATGTCTAATTTGGTAGATTGCAGAGGTAACACAATATGCACTGCGATCAGTGGTGGCTTCAGGGGTGGGGCTGCAGCACAGTCCAAAATTCAAATAGGGGATCCACACCAACTGCCAGTGAGTCCCGGCTTGTGGTGTTTGGAAGTGTTTGGAGTGGAAGTTGGTTTGGCTCCCCTATTTGAACCTCTAGAGCCACCACTGGCTATGATGCAATACAGTATGTTAAGTACAGCTCAAAATGAGAAAAGATGGTATGTAGACCCCATAGTGTGCTCAATGCTTGTACCCAAACACTTTGCTGTTCTCAGTTAAATAGAAAACATCCACTAGAAAGCTCCACTTGAGTAACTGAATTCATCAGCTTAAAAACACAAACATTATTGCAAACAGATTATAAAATTAGCAGGCAAACATTAATAATAATGCTCCTAATAGAGGAATGAAGTGCAATTGATTTTTGCTACATGAATTTTGTAGAGCTGCCTCCAGTATACTGTGATAGTGCATGTTCAAAAATTGCTCTTCAAACAGAGGACGCACATCAAAGAAACCACAAAATCAATAAGAGCTGAATCTATCTCTTTGTACAGGGACATTTGGAAAGATGATTAATCCCTAGAATACTGGGCATTTTAACATGCTGGAACTTTACCAGCAAATGCTAATTCAAAGAAAAAGTCTAATTCAGAAAAGCTACTAGCAAAGTTCACACAACTGCATTTGCATTATCCTTTATCACCTCCTTATAGTAGAATGAAAAATCTATGTTCAGTTTACATTTCACTTTGATTATTTAATTTCCTTGCTTGTGCTGCATGTTGCATACATTGGCTCCTCAAGTTCATGTATAAATTTGTCGCTGCACCAGGATTCATGTACAACACTTCCAATTTCCCATTCATAATTTTGACCTTTGGACCCAATACTTTCCCTTGATTAATTTCCTGCATTTTTTTCTTCACTTCCAATCTTTGAGCTATGAGACCATTTGAGAGCTAGTCATTACCAGGAACACAAGACATTTTATGCTGCAACCTAAATAAACAAGTATTTGTAATTGCCTTTTTCATAGCTAGCTTTAGAGAGGCTTGCATGTGCAGAATTACTTATGAAAACAGGACAGTGTCAGTATTTAATTAATATAGATTCAAGAAATTCCTTACATAAAAGAGCACATCAGAGCAAATACACTTAACAAATAAACATTTTGTATAAAATGGTATATAAAGTACTTCGTTTCAATAAAAATCTATAATATCAAAGTCTCTTTTCTAGTAAGTGTCCAGAAGATCTGTTTGTAGCATAACATAGGTTTTAACCCAGTGGTTTCCAAAATTTCACGGCACCCTAGAGTATCAGAATTTGTTTCACGACACCTCTAGGCCAAACGTTTCTTAATGAGAAAATTAGAAAGAAATATAAAATTTTGTCAATGTTGTTTATATTTCATCCTTAGGATCAGTTAAATGGTGGTAGTCAGGGTTCACTTCTGTGTGTACACATATCCTATGGAGATGCGGTTAATAGACCACCTGTCAGGATCCTGGCGTTCACGATACCAATGCTGGAATCCCGACAGGTGGGAAAATGCCGACGGTCAGAATGCCAACCTCAGCCCTGTACTCCCACTCGGGTGGTGGGTCCATGCCACCACCCGAGTGGGAATATAACATGTGGCAAGTGCAGCAAACCTGTGAGTGGCCTTGCTGCAGAGATTCCAGCTGGCGGGATGCCACTGTCTGTATAGTGACAGCTGGCATCCCGTCAGCCGGCCACACGTATGTATCCTATGATAGGAAGCCACAAGCACTGGTTTTGCCTATTACATCAACCATAAATAATTTCAATTGTTCCTGGACCACCAACTTATGGCTCCCTGTAAGTGTCCCATGAAACCAAGGGTGCCACAGCACCCAGTTAAACTTTAATTCCTTTTTTGTAGAGATGAGCGCCGGAAATTTTTCGGGTTTTGTGTTTTGGTTTTGGGTTCGGTTCCGCGGCCGTGTTTTGGGTTCGACCGCGTTTTGGCAAAACCTCACCGAATTTTTTTTGTCGGATTCGGGTGTGTTTTGGATTCGGGTGTTTTTTTCAAAAAACCCTAAAAAACTGCTTAAATCATAGAATTTGGGGGTCATTTTGATCCCAAAGTATTATTAACCTCAAAAACCATAATTTCCACTCATTTTCAGTCTATTCTGAATACCTCACACCTCACAATATTATTTTTAGTCCTAAAATTTGCACCGAGGTCGCTGTGTGAGTAAGATAAGCGACCCTAGTGGCCGACACAAACACCGGGCCCATCTAGGAGTGGCACTGCAGTGTCACGCAGGATGTCCCTTCCAAAAAACCCTCCCCAAACAGCACATGACGCAAAGAAAAAAAGAGGCGCAATGAGGTAGCTGACTGTGTGAGTAAGATAAGCGACCCTAGTGGCCGACACAAACACCGGGCCCATCTAGGAGTGGCACTGCAGTGTCACGCAGGATGTCCCTTCCAAAAAACCCTCCCCAAACAGCACATGACGCAAAGAAAAAAAGAGGCGCAATGAGGTAGCTGACTGTGTGAGTAAGATAAGCGACCCTAGTGGCCGACACAAACACCGGGCCCATCTAGGAGTGGCACTGCAGTGTCACGCAGGATGTCCCTTCCAAAAAACCCTCCCCAAACAGCACATGACGCAAAGAAAAAAAGAGGCGCAATGAGGTAGCTGACTGTGTGAGTAAGATAAGCGACCCTAGTGGCCGACACAAACACCGGGCCCATCTAGGAGTGGCACTGCAGTGTCACGCAGGATGTCCCTTCCAAAAAACCCTCCCCAAACAGCACATGACGCAAAGAAAAAAAGAGGCGCAATGAGGTAGCTGACTGTGTGAGTAAGATAAGCGACCCTAGTGGCCGACACAAACACCGGGCCCATCTAGGAGTGGCACTGCAGTGTCACGCAGGATGTCCCTTCCAAAAAACCCTCCCCAAACAGCACATGACGCAAAGAAAAAAAGAGGCGCAATGAGGTAGCTGACTGTGTGAGTAAGATAAGCGACCCTAGTGGCCGACACAAACACCGGGCCCATCTAGGAGTGGCACTGCAGTGTCACGCAGGATGTCCCTTCCAAAAAACCCTCCCCAAACAGCACATGACGCAAAGAAAAATAAAAGAAAAAAGAGGTGCAAGATGGAATTGTCCTTGGGCCCTCCCACCCACCCTTATGTTGTATAAACAAAACAGGACATGCACACTTTAACCAACCCATCATTTCAGTGACAGGGTCTGCCACACGACTGTGACTGATATGACGGGTTGGTTTGGACCCCCCCCCAAAAAAGAAGCAATTAATCTCTCCTTGCACAAACTGGCTCTACAGAGGCAAGATGTCCACCTCATCATCATCCTCCGATATATCACCGTGTACATCCCCCTCCTCACAGATTATCAATTCGTCCCCACTGGAATCCACCATCTCAGCTCCCTGTGTACTTTGTGGAGGCAATTGCTGCTGGTCAATGTCTCCGCGGAGGAATTGATTATAATTCATTTTAATGAACATCATCTTCTCCACATTTTCTGGATGTAACCTCGTACGCCGATTGCTGACAAGGTGAGCGGCGGCACTAAACACTCTTTCGGAGTACACACTTGTGGGAGGGCAACTTAGGTAGAATAAAGCCAGTTTGTGCAAGGGCCTCCAAATTGCCTCTTTTTCCTGCCAGTATAAGTACGGACTGTGTGACGTGCCTACTTGGATGCGGTCACTCATATAATCCTCCACCATTCTTTCAATGTTGAGAGAATCATATGCAGTGACAGTAGACGACATGTCCGTAATCGTTGTCAGGTCCTTCAGTCCGGACCAGATGTCAGCATCAGCAGTCGCTCCAGACTGCCCTGCATCACCGCCAGCGGGTGGGCTCGGAATTCTGAGCCTTTTCCTCGCACCCCCAGTTGCGGGAGAATGTGAAGGAGGAGATGTTGACAGGTCGCGTTCCGCTTGACTTGACAATTTTCTCACCAGCAGGTCTTTCAACCTCAGCAGACTTGTGTCTGCCGGAAAGAGAGATCCAAGGTAGGTTTTAAATCTAGGATCGAGCACGGTGGCCAAAATGTAGTGCTCTGATTTCAACAGATTGACCACCCGTGAATCCTTGTTAAGCGAATTAAGGGCTCCATCCACAAGTCCCACATGCCTAGCGGAATCGCTCCGTGTTAGCTCCTCCTTCAATGTCTCCAGCTTCTTCTGCAAAAGCCTGATGAGGGGAATGACCTGACTCAGGCTGGCAGTGTCTGAACTGACTTCACGTGTGGCAAGTTCAAAGGGCATCAGAACCTTGCACAACGTTGAAATCATTCTCCACTGCACTTGAGACAGGTGCATTCCACCTCCTATATCGTGCTCAATTGTATAGGCTTGAATGGCCTTTTGCTGCTCCTCCAACCTCTGAAGCATATAGAGGGTTGAATTCCACCTCGTTACCACTTCTTGCTTCAGATGATGGCAGGGCAGGTTCAGTAGTTTTTGGTGGTGCTCCTGTCTTCTGTACGTGGTGCCTGTACGCCGAAAGTGTCCCACAATTCTTCTGGCCACCGACAGCATCTCTTGCACGCCCCTGTCGTTTTTTAAAAAATTCTGCACCACCAAATTCAAGGTATGTGCAAAACATGGGACGTGCTGGAATTTGCCAATATTTAATGCACACACAATATTGCTGGCGTTGTCCGATGCCACAAATCCACAGGAGAGTCCAATTGGGGTAAGCCATTCCGCGATGATCTTCCTCAGTTGCCGTAAGAGGTTTTCAGCTGTGTGCGTATTCTGGAAAGCGGTGATACAAAGCGTAGCCTGCCTAGGAAAGAGTTGGCGTTTGCGAGATGCTGCTACTGGTGCCGCCGCTGCTGTTCTTGCGGCGGGAGTCCATACATCTACCCAGTGGGCTGTCACAGTCATATAGTCCTGACCCTGCCCTGCTCCACTTGTCCACATGTCCGTGGTTAAGTGGACATTGGGTACAACTGCATTTTTTAGGACACTGGTGAGTCTTTTTCTGACGTCCGTGTACATTCTCGGTATCGCCTGCCTAGAGAAGTGGAACCTAGATGGTATTTGGTAACGGGGGCACACTGCCTCAATAAATTGTCTAGTTCCCTGTGAACTAACGGCGGATACCGGACGCACGTCTAACACCAACATAGTTGTCAAGGCCTCAGTTATCCGCTTTGCAGCAGGATGACTGCTGTGATATTTCATCTTCCTCGCAAAGGACTGTTGGACAGTCAATTGCTTACTGGAAGTAGTACAAGTGGGCTTACGACTTCCCCTCTGGGATGACCATCGACTCCCAGCAGCAACAACAGCAGCGCCAGCAGCAGTAGGCGTTACACGCAAGGATGCATCGGAGGAATCCCAGGCAGGAGAAGACTCGTCAGAATTGCCAGTGACATGGCCTGCAGGACTATTGGCATTCCTGGGGAAGGAGGAAATTGACACTGAGGGAGTTGGTGGGGTGGTTTGCGTGAGCTTGGTTACAAGAGGAAGGGATTTACTGGTCAGTGGACTGCTTCCGCTGTCGGCCAAAGTTTTTGAACTTGTCACTGACTTATTATGAATGCCCTGCAGGTGACGTATAAGGGAGGATGTTCCGAGGTGGTTAACGTCCTTACCCCTACTTATTACAGCTTGACAAAGGGAACACACGGCTTGACAAATGTTGTCCGCATTTCTGGTGAAATACTTCCACACCGAAGAGCTGATTTTTTTTGGTATTTTCACCAGGCATGTCAACGGCCATATTCCTCCCACGGACAACAGGTGTCTCCCCGGGTGCTTGACTTAAACAAACCACCTCACCATCAGAATCCTCCTTGTCAATTTCCTCCCCAGCGCCAGCAACACCCATATCCTCCTCATCCTGGTGTACTTCAACACTGACATCTTCAATCTGACTATCAGGAACTGGACTGCGGGTGCTCCTTCCAGCACTTGCAGGGGGCGTGCAAATGGTGGAAGGCGCATGCTCTTCACGTCCAGTGTTGGGAAGGTCAGGCATCGCAACCGACACAATTGGACTCTCCTTGTGGATTTGGGATTTCGAAGAACGCACAGTTCTTTGCGGTGCTTTTGCCAGCTTGAGTCTTTTCAGTTTTCTAGCGAGAGGCTGAGTGCTTCCATCCTCATGTGAAGCTGAACCACTAGCCATGAACATAGGCCAGGGCCTCAGCCGTTCCTTGCCACTCCGTGTGGTAAATGGCATATTGGCAAGTTTACGCTTCTCCTCCGACAATTTTATTTTAGGTTTTGGAGTACTTTTTTTACTGATATTTGGTGTTTTGGATTTGACATGCTCTGTACTATGACATTGGGCATCGGCCTTGGCAGACGACGTTGCTGGCATTTCATCGTCTCGGCCATGACTAGTGGCAGCAGCTTCAGCACGAGGTGGAAGTGGATCTTGATCTTTCCCTAATTTTGGAACCTCAACATTTTTGTTCTCCATATTTTAATAGGCACAACTAAAAGGCACCTCAGGTAAACAATGGAGATGGATGGATACTAGTATACAATTATGGATGGACTGCCGAGTGCTGACACAGAGGTAGCTACAGCCGTGGACTACCGTACTGTACTGTGTCTGCTGCTAATATAGACTGGTTGATAATGAGATGTAGTATGTATAAAGAAGAAAGAAAAAAAAACCACGGGTAGGTGGTATACAATTATGGATGGACTGCCGAGTGCCGACACAGAGGTAGCTACAGCCGTGGACTACCGTACTGTACTGTGTCTGCTGCTAATATAGACTGGTTGATAATGAGATGTAGTATGTATAAAGAAGAAAGAAAAAAAAACCACGGGTAGGTGGTATACAATTATGGATGGACTGCCGAGTGCCGACACAGAGGTAGCTACAGCCGTGGACTACCGTACTGTACTGTGTCTGCTGCTAATATAGACTGGTTGATAATGAGATGTAGTATGTATAAAGAAGAAAGAAAAAAAAACCACGGGTAGGTGGTATACAATTATGGATGGACTGCCGAGTGCCGACACAGAGGTAGCTACAGCCGTGGACTTCCGTACTGTACTGTGTCTGCTGCTAATATAGACTGGATGATAATGAGATGTAGTATGTATAAAGAAGAAAAAAAAAACCACGGGTAGGTGGTATACAATTATGGATGGACTGCCGAGTGCCGACACAGAGGTAGCTACAGCCGTGGACTACCGTACTGTACTGTGTCTGCTGCTAATATAGACTGGATGATAATGAGATGTAGTATGTATAAAGAAGAAAGAAAAAAAAACCACGGGTAGGTGGTATACAATTATGGACGGACTGCCAAGTGCCGACACAGAGGTAGCTACAGCCATGGACTACCGTACTGTACTGTGTCTGCTGCTAATATAGACTGGTTGATAATGAGATGTAGTATGTATAAAGAAGAAAGAAAAAAAAACCACGGGTAGGTGGTATACAATTATGGATGGACTGCCGAGTGCCGACACAGAGGTAGCTACAGCCGTGGACTACCGTACTGTACTGTGTCTGCTGCTAATATAGACTGGATGATAATGAGATGTAGTATGTATAAAGAAGGAAAAAAAAACCACGGGTAGGTGGTATACAATTATGGATGGACTGCCGAGTGCCGACACAGAGGTAGCTACAGCCGTGGACTACCGTACTGTACTGTGTCTGCTGCTAATATAGACTGGATGATAATGAGATGTAGTATGTATAAAGAAGAAAGAAAAAAAAAACCACGGGTAGGTGGTATACAATTATGGATGGACTGCCGAGTGCCGACACAGAGGTAGCTACAGCCGTGAACTACCGTACTGTGTCTGCTGCGACTGGATGATAAATAATGATATAAAAAATATATATATATCACTACTGCAGCCGGACAGGTATATATTATATAATGACGGACCTGCTGGACACTGTCAGCAGAATGAGTTTTTTATAGAATAAAAAAACACCACACAAGTCACACGACGAGTGTTTAACTTTTTCAGGCAATCACAATATAGTATACTATACTGGTGGTCAGTGTGGTCAGGTCACTGGTCAGTCACACTGGCAGTGGCACTCCTGCCTGCAGCAAAAGTGTGCACTGTTTAATTTTAATAATATGTATGTACTCCTGGCTCCTGCTATAACCTATAACTGCTCCCCAGTCTCCCCCACAATTAAGCTGTGTGAGCACAGTCAGATATTATACATAGATGATGCAGCACACTGGGCTGAGCACAGATATGGTATGTGACTGAGTCACTGTGTATCGTTTTTTTCAGGCAGAGAACGGATTATATTAAATAAAACTGCACTGGTGGTCACTGGTCAGTGGTCAGTCACTAGTAAACTCTGCACTCTCTAGTACTCCTAAGCTCCAGTAAATCAAGTGTCTCTGTCTCAATCTCACTCTCTCTCTTCTAATCTAAATGGAGAGGACGCCAGCCACGTCCTCTCCCTATCAATCTCAATGCACGTGTGAAAATGGCGGCGACGCGCGGCTCCTTATATAGAATCCGAGTCTCGCGATAGAATACGAGCCTCGCGAGAATCCGACAGCGTCATGATGACGTTCGGGAGCGCTCGGGTTAACCGAGCAAGGCGGGAAGATCCGAGTCGCTCGGATCCGTGTAAAAAAAGCTGAAGTTCGGACGGGTTCGGATTCCGAGGAACCGAACCCGCTCATCTCTACTTTTTTGTGCAAATATATATTTTTTAATTGAAGTAATTTATATGCCATTTTATACAAAGTGTGTTTCTTTAAGTGTATTTGATTATGAGTTAACTTATGTAAGGAATTTATTGAATCTAATGTTTATAAATAAAATATTGACACATTACATGTTTTTAGTTCATTTTATTTAATTGTTAATAAAGTAACAGCTGAATTCTACATATGTAGGGCCTAATTCATGTTTGTAAGGAATTGTAAGGAAGTGGCTGTGTATTTCCATGCAATTAAAATTCAAATGCAACAGGAGGTGTCTGTAGCAGATAGACGCATCCCGCATGCATTTGCGAGATCTGAGTGCTTT
Organism: Pseudophryne corroboree; assembly: GCF_028390025.1. NCBI lineage: Eukaryota > Metazoa > Chordata > Amphibia > Anura > Myobatrachidae > Pseudophryne > Pseudophryne corroboree. Next base: position 299,930,213 of record NC_086448.1, read on the forward strand.
GTCTGAGGATGTAGCCTTGGATCTCCATTGCGATCTCTGGTCATGGTTCACAATGTTTCTAGGCACTGGTCTTTCTGTGTAAGCTGTAGCTTACTCAGGCTGGCCGTCGGATCGGGACACACAAGTCCAGTAAGTTGGCATCCGACCCTGGACCCATCATACCTACAAAATTTGAAGACTGGTGCCAGATGCCGCTGTGCCACACAAATGTCACAGCATGCTAATCATGCTGTCGCTCACACAGTTCTGCAAGGAATTTTTTCTAGACCCGCTCTGCACATGGCAGAACAATTCTTGCACCTGCACAGATCCCACACCATCAGATTTGTACATAAACCATAGGGTTTATGTACAAATCTGAATTAGGCATTTAATACTAACACATAACACAGATAGGGACTACTTTTAATTGCACCTTATACATCTAGTCTACCTAGTTCATTCTTGAAACCCTGATGAATGGAAAGAGCCATAAGTATTTAGGCAGCAGACTTACAATTAATCCCTTCAGTTGCAGGTTTTTCAAATTGGTCATTCCTCCCAGGGCAAGTTTTTAATTTTTTTCACCTGCGCGTTGCCAGGGGTTTTACGCGTTGTGTCATGGTTTTTTCCGGGGGTTTTATGATCTGGGATCCATGCTCATTGCCACGGGGAATGCTCATTGATTAGGGGTAGCTTGGGATGGCCAATGACCATCGATGATTCAAAATCATCGATGGTCTATGACCGATGTTGAATACTTTTACCATCGATGGGGGAGAACCAGATGGTTTCCCGCCATTGATGGTTCAGTGCTACCAAATTGATTTTTTTCCTAAAAGTGTCAGGGCACGGAGCTTAGCTCCACCCCCTTACACCCACTGAGCCATGCCCCCTGGTCCGCCTGCATGTGTACTAAATCAGGGATGACCATCGATGGGTAAAACCATTGATGGATCCATTCCAGATGGTTTTACACTATCGAGATTATCCATCAATGGTGGTGACCATCGATGGATAACCCACCGATGGCCATCCCCCAGGCAACACTGTTATCCTCTCCCCCATCCTCCTTACACTCCATTCTGCCGGTGGGCATTTGCACAATGCGATCATGTCATGATGTCACCACGCGATTGCATCATGACATCACAATGCGACACAATCGTGTCATTCTGCAAATGCCCACCAGCAGAACGGACTTTAAGGAGGAGGGAGGAGGAGCAGTGGCATGCCTGGAAAATTTCTGGGGCTGCCAGTCTGCGCAGCGCAGCTGGCCCAGAAATTTCCTGGGCATGCCACTCAAGGGGTTAAAAGAAAGGGAGTGCAGTTGACTCATTGCAGGTCATAGATCTTACCACAAGAGACTACACATTCTACTTTTCTGTTCACAACACATATTCTAGGATAGACATGACCCTCCTTTGCCATAACCTGACCCTCAAACTCCAGTCAGCCCAGGTTTATCCAATGGTTTTACTGGACCATTGTCCAATTACTGCAGATCTTCCCGGTCTTGCCTCTAGCCCCCATTCCTCTTCATGTCAAGAGGCCTAATGAGTCCATAGTTCATAAACCCAACTATGTTACACAACTCAATACTCTTCTGACTGAGTATGTTCTCCTTAATAATCTTCCTGATTTTTTCCCAATGACTTTATAGGAAGCCCATAAAGCAGTAGTACGAGGACACCTGATCAGCATGACCTCATGACAGGACTTGTAACGACTGAATCTGATTCTGGAATTTCAACATAACTCTCTCCCACCCAGACGATCTTATACAATCTCAATAAAGCCATATCTGACCTGAGTCTCCTTCTCTCTGAACGTGCTGCTCAAACTCCGAAATGATTGAAACAGGTGTTTTACAAAAAAGGTGCTAAAGAGGAAAGGTTTTTGGCATCTAGTCTACGGGTGTCTACATCTAAGACAAATATTTTGGCAATTAATACATGATTTTATTAATAAAGGATTCCAATTTTTTTATTCTAAGCTCCATAACTTGGTTAGTCAACGAGATGGTCATGGTCCATCAGCTGATGTCATTAATGATTTCCTTACCTGTACTCAACTTACCCGTATTTCCTTACCTAAACTCTCACTTCAAGCCGCCCCACAGGTAAACCTGGACAATTCTGCTGAGGAGTTTGCAGCAGCTATTAAGGCTCAAGAACTTCTAAAGGCATTGTTCTCATTGGTTTTTCACAACTTATTTAAAGAAATTTTCTGCCATCCCGACCACCCACCTCCATACCATGATGAATCATAGGCGTGCGCACAGGGGGGGGGGGGTGCCTGGTGCGCACAGGGTGGGTGGGCGTGTTGAGGGGCCGCAGACATGTTAGTGTGCCGGGCCCCAAGATTTCTTTTGCCGGCCCTGACTACAGGCTGGGGACTAGGCCAGGCAGTTAAGCAGATTTCCTATATATTATGGACGAATATGGGTTTTCTGTGCAGTCCAGGTAAAAGCAGCATTCTATAAACATTAATACATTAATAACTGACAAAAGATAAAGGTATAAATTGAATGCCTCTGCTTAAAAACTTTTACATGGAAAGCATTATACATTTTCATTCATAGTATATAGGAAAAATCAGCAGATAGACTACAATTAAACACAACCCCTGGCAGCACTAGAGGGGGTGGGGGGCAAGGTGCGTCAGCAAGGGAACAGGAACCTGGTAGGATGGGCAGTGTTGTACTGAATATATAACAAAAATGTATGGTTAGTTCTAAATCCAAGTTCGGTAAGGGACCTTTGATGTCACCAAAGGGAGGAGCCATGTCACCAGGGGGAGGAGCCATGCTAGAACAGGGTACCTGAAATGTACACTCGCCACGCTTCTGCTAAAGGTAGTAGTTGGTGGCGTGGATAGTAGAAGAACTATCCTGCTAGCCTAGCTTCTCCCCAGGTATAATGGCTCCTCCCCTTGACATCATAGGTCCTTTAGGCCACTTGATTCTAGCATCTACCAAAAACGTACACCTCTTTGGCCTCCTTTGTGTGTGCTGAGGGCTGCTGTGCCCTCTCTCTTGCTCTGACAGTGCTGCAGACATTACAGCCAGTAGAGCTGGGCAGGGGGAGTGTATTCCATGTCTGCTTGTCCCTCCTCTTCTGGTCTGCCAGTGCTGCAGCCATTGTAGCAGGCAGCGCTGGGCAGGCAGAATGGATTCTCTGTGCACTTGTCCCCCACTTCTGGTGTAATGAATTGGGAGTTCAGAGGATCATTGTTGGCTGCTAGAGTTATGTAAGTGAACTGTTGCTGGGCAGAGACACCCACACACACACCATCCCCCCTCCCTCCCCCCTGTGATTAGAAGGAGGAATAAAGTAGAGGTATAGGAGCTACCTGCCATAATGTGTATTAAGTGCTCTACTGTGGTTTAACATGTATAAGAGATACTATTGTGGTATAAAGTGTATAAAGGGCTCTACTGTGTGATATGACATGTATAAGGGACTCCACCAAACTACTGTGTGGTGTAATGTGACTTAAACGGAAACTACTGTACGATGTAATGTAAGTAAGTACCACTACTATGTGGTGTAATGTGTGAAGTGAATGGGGATCGTGAGAGATGCACATGGGAGATAATGGTGTGGCAGAGAGATGCAGGGAGGAGATGATAGTGTGGCTGAGAGACGCAGGGAGGATATGATGGTGTGGATGAGAGACGCAGGAAGTAGATGATGGTGTGGCTGAGAGACGCAGGGAGGAGATGATGGTGTGGCTGAAAGATGCAGGGAGGAGATGATGGTGTGGCTGAGCGACACAGGGAGAAGATGATGGTGTGGCTGAGAGACATGGAGGAAATGATGGTGTGGATGAAAGATGCAGGGAGGAGATGATGGTTAGGCTGAGAGATGCAGAGGGCAGGAAGTGACACAAGTCTGCTTGAACCTCTGTTGTATGATGATGACATTGTTATATTCCTACACAAACAGGTATCTTCCAGACCATGTGATATTCTACGTACCATGTGAATTCCTACTGAAGAAGCTGTCTGCCCTGGAAGGAATCATTTCTTCAGAGGTTCCCTGTTGTGACAAACCACCATATAGGTAAGGTGCATATGGAATGAAAAGGACTGTCAATAGGCGGTGCTAGATATGCCCAACATGCATTGCTAGACACGCCCAGTAGGTGGTGTAGACACGCCCTCCAATGGTGCACACCCTAATAAAATGTGCTGTGCATACCTATGTGATTAATGCTGTGCTTCATGGTATGCTTCTCCCTAAATCTTTGCTAAAATATAGAATTGGGGTAATTCATAAGGAAGGGAAGGACCCCTGAGACTGTGCCAGCTATTGACCCATATCCCTACTCAATACCGACCTCATACTCATTGCAGTAATCTTGGCTGACATCCTGAACAAGGTCCTTCCTTCCCTAGTACACTATATTCAAGTAGGGATGTCAGGACAAGGCTAAAACTAGGTGCCCCCCAAGTTTCTGTTCTGAGACCTTTCTTATTCTTACTCTATGTGGATAAAGTCAATAGCAAAAGAGGCATAGCAAACGTAATAAAGCTTACATATTCAGAAGAAAATGATGAAATATGGACTGGTCCAGAGTAGGATGAGCAGTGGCGGCTCTCATGTTGCTACCAGGAAGTGCTAATAAGATCAAACTCACGAGGTGTGTGGCAGTGATATGTAATATTTTCCATGCTTGCTATATGACACTTAATTTTTAAGGCCCAAAATAGAAAGTGGAGCAGGGATTTTCCAATCTCTCATAATTAAAGATTTTGCTGTCGCAAGAATATGGGAAAACAATTTGATTATAAACACACTCCTGCAATAGGACAAGTGACGAGGAAAGACCATGGTCCAGGGTAATCTGTTGTTCAGAAAGAGAGTTAATAATTAAAAGTACTTGCAAGCTTACAGGTATGGAAAAGGGTACTGCTATGACCACAGTTCCACCAAGAGTTGAAGTAGGGAACATTTAAGATAGTTTAGCCGGTGTATAATATCACCAAAAGTAGTTTTTTTTATATGTGGTTTACTTAATTTGTGTTGAGATAGAACTTGTGGTAATCCACTCTCTCACCTCCTGCCAGCAGGACTCATCTGGAGGTGGAACCAAATCTCTATCCTAATCCCACTAATGGCAGGAAGTGCCAATAAATAAAATGTAGATCAAAGAAATTATACCCTTATGGAGTCAGAATCTGAGGCAAAACCATTTAAAAGGGGTGATGTTCGCAGATTATCGGCCGGGGGGGTAATTCCAAGTTGATCGCAGCAGGAATTTTTTTAGCAGTTGGGCAAAACCATGTGCACTGCAGGGGGGGGGCAAATATAACATTTGCAGAGAGAGTTAGATTTGGGTGTGGTGAGTTCAATCTGCAATCTAAATTGCAGTGTAAAAATAAAGCAGCCAGTATTTACCCTGTACAGAAACAAAATAACCCACCCAAATCTTACTCTCTCTGCAAATGTTATATCTGCCCCCCCCCCCCCTGCAGTGCACATGGTTTTGCCCAACTGCTAAAAAATTTCCTGCTGCGATCAACTTGGAAGTACCCCCGGGGGCAGGGACGGACCTGAAAAAATTAAAAAAGTGGGGGAGCAGGGTGGAGAATTTTTGCTGAATATCAGTCATGGAAGCCCAAGTATTATAAACTCCAAGGAAAGGGGGAGGATAATTTATATCAGGTTTGTCATGCGTCCCTTACAGATATACAAAATTTAAGGGAGGGAAAGGAATTAAGTGTGTCAGACCTGTTATTTTTATTATTATCCTTTATTTATATCGTGCCATAAAGGTTCTGCAGCACCTAAAAATCACATAAACATATAAAAAAGACAAGAAAACAGTATCAGTAACAGTACAGGACACTGCAGGACAAGTACATTGTTTATAAACAGTGCTGCAGATAGGTGGTCATAATAATCAAATAAACAGCAGGATGGCAGAAACCAAGGGTTAGGTGCAGTTGTTTGGAGTATAGCATAGATCACAGGTTCTCAAACTCGGTCCCCAGGACCACACACAGTGCATGTTTGGCAGGTCTCCTCACAGAATCACAAGTGAAATAATTACCTGTGGACCTTTTAAAATGTGTCAGTGAGTAATTAATACACCTGTGCACTTGCTAGGTTACCTGCCAAACATGCACTGTGTGGGGTCCTGAGGACTGAGTTTGAGAACCACTGGCATAGATGATAGTATAAGTAAGAGAAGGAAATAAAAATCACATGAGGGCCCTGCTTGTGAGAGCCTACATTCTAAAGGGAGGGGCAGACAGAGAGAGGGGTGACACAAATAGGTTAGACACTGAGCATAGGGCAGTGGACTAGTATTATAGTTGGTATTGTTTTGATGAAGTAGGTCTTGAGAGCCCATTTGAAGTTTTGTAAAGAAGTGGAAAGTCTGATGGGTAGAGGGATAGAATTCCAGAGGTAGGGAGAATCATGGCTAAATCTTGGAGGTGGGAGTGGGAGGAAGTAATCAGGAAAGAGGGCAGGGATGGTGTCCCAGTGGTGGTAGATAATGGTGGGGGTGTACGTGTCTGGACCTTTCTCTTGTTAATGGCTGGGAAAAGAAACTGCATGATCCAATAGCATCCTATTGGTCAATGCAGTCAAAACCTTCCTATTGTCATGTACAGGACTGGAGGAAATCCATGCAGTCACACACTCCAAGGCTCGTGCTCAGCCTGCACTGACCAACTCAGGCAGGCTGCAGTGTGAAAGGTGCAACCCGGTGTACTCTAACTGGATATTGTTAATGTATGTGTAACTTTTAACCCAGGCAGACCCTATTCACACACAACCCATGTTGCCCCGGCAATATCAGACCTAAATCCCGGGTTTTCTGAAGATGCCGTGACCCTAAATAAAACTTAAAAAATAAATATAAAAAGTTAAATGTAATATCCATTAGTATCAGAAGACTAACTATTATGAAAATGAATGCTTTTCAACAGTACTTCAAAGAACACTTGTATGAAGCGTGTTTCAGAGATGGTGTTGGCCAATTTTCAACAACATTCATAGGGGTTCCATTCACTTGGGAAATAGCTTTGTACCTAGTTTGCATGTGTCCTGCTTGGACCTACTAGGAACTCGCTGTTACTCTGAACCTTTTATAATGATACAATGTAATTGCACATATTTCTGCCATAAGTATAACTGTAGGACTCCAACCTTCCCTTATGCTGAAGTCAATGTAACCCTGACCCCTATCCATAACATATGTAATGCCACTGCAAATATAACTTCTCAATCCCCTGCAATCTTATTAAAATAATCTTATGCCGTAAAATAAAATGTTTTTCCATTTAAGTGCAAAACTTCCATATATAACCAGGATCCACGCTCAACTCACATTACAGTTAATTTTTATACAGTGGGTATGAGTGTTCAGAAGCGCACAGCTCACATAAATACACATATACACACACACTGAACATAAAAAATGGGAGCAAATATACCCGACTCGCATTCAACATCAGTCCCAAATGTGTATATAGCTGAACAGCATAATTTTTGTGTATTATAAGGGTGCTAGAGAGTTGAACCCCAGTGGTTTCATACTAGTCCCTTTATCAGCCATGTTTGACTTCCAGCACAATCCTCACTGGTTTCACCAAAATAAAACTAACAATTAAAAAGTGAAGAAACTGTATTATTTCTATTCATATTATTCTTGATATCTCACAGTACTATTTCAATGTATATTTATGCTAGATAAAATTCTCAGTATCTGCATACCCAACAGTTTGTCATGCTAAGGAAGCTGCTGGGCATGAATTCCAAGAGCAGCCGAGTAGGGCCAATCAAGGGCCAATCTCGACAGAAAAAAGAGCAAAAGAAACTCTCTTGTTGGGGCACTCTTGTCTATGAAAAAATGGAATTAGTTAAATTGTATCAGTTATAAATAGAATAGATATAACATAGCCTCTGAAATAAATTTCACATGGGGCATAACACTAGAAAGAAATTTCTAGGGTTTGCAAAAATATAAGGAATATTAAGAATTTGAGTTCAATGACTCAATTCAAAACATATAGGCAGTCCTATATACAGTAAATATATTGACAGTCTAATACTGTTATAAAATTGTCCGGAACCCGAAATACAGATACAGTGATAAAAGTAGGATGCTTTGATATACAGAGTTTCATCAATTATAGGTCAGACTGACTCTATATTAGGCCAAAGCAATTTCCACTAACACAATAAATTAGTACTGTAACACATGCATGCAGTCACAAAATACATGAGTGATATATGCAGTCTATCTTAATATCCTGTATGTTAATGATTAACAGATTCCCTCTGTATGATAACAAACAATAGTATGTTGCTGAACTGACTAACAATGTGTCAATGTAAAACCTTAATGTGATACAATACCTCTGTGGAGGGGTGGTGGTAATGAAAGAAACAAATCAGAATCATTAAAGTGCAGTTCAAAATAAGTATGCCGCATAGATGCATACAATGTATAAGTTAGCTAGCAGTGAAAATATTACTGATTAGTTTAGATTCAATGATGTATCTACCACAATACAAACCATGCATGGGTACACTCAGGGGTGATAGAAAAGTAGTTCTCACGGTGTATGAGCTCTGTATGGTATCTGCTGCTCTGTCAAATGCAAAGTATCGCAGTGATGACAGAGTGAGCGTGTTTGCAGAGCCAGCACTCTAGACAGGGGGGTGTATAGAATGTCTGCTATTGGAAAAATGGAGTCAGATTGTCCCTGTTAAATTCAATTAATTAATTAAATTCAGTGCAGGGACATTGCTGACACATGATCCAATGACAGCACTCTGGAGAGGATCCAATGACAGCACTCTGGAGAGGAGAGATGAGGCGTGGGCAGATGAGAGGAATAGAGCTGGAGAGGGGTAGAACAAAGTTCCGGTGAGGTTGTGAAGAGCTGCTGCTGCCTGCAACATATAGTCACAGTGGACAGCGGTGAGTAGGTTCGGCTGCAGCTGTGACCAGATAGAAGGACGAAAGAGTGGTCGGCTGTGGAGAGCGGTTGAGTCAGCAGCGTCCCCTGTTGCAGTGCTCTGTTTTGAATTCAGTCATTAAACTCAAATTTCTTAATATCATTCTTGATATTTTTGACAACCCTTGACATTTTATTCTAGTGTTATGCCCCATGTGAAATTTATCTCAGAGGCTATCGTATACAGTATATCTATTTTAATTCTAATTAATAAAAGTTAAGTTTAACTAATTCCATTTTTTATAGACAAGAATGCCCCAACAAGACAGTTTCTTTCGCTCTTTTTTCTGTCGAGAGAGGGAGGGTGTAATGGAAAGAGAGGTAATGAGAGAGGAGAGAGAGAGAGAGAGAGAGGGTGTTAGGGAGAGAGAGAAGGATATAATGGGGAGAGAGAGTGAGGGAAGGAGAAAGGAGGAAGAGAGATGCTGTCAGGGAGAGAGGGAAAGCGAGCGGGAGAGAGACAGAGGGTGTCAAGGAGAGAGAGGGGAGTAAGAGAAAGAGTGTGTCAGGGAGAGAGAGGGGAGAGCCAATGAGAGGGAAGGGGAGTGAGCTAGAGTGAGAGATAGTGGGTGTCCAGGAGAGAGAGAGTAAGAGAGTGTCAGTGAAAGAGGGAGACAAAGAGATTGATAGAGAGAAAGAGAGAGAGGTGGGAGAGACAGAGGGAGGGGGTGCAAGTGGGAGAGGACGAGGGTGTCAGGGAGGGAAGGAGACAGAGAGGGGGGAGCTAGACAGGGAGAGAGTGTTGGGGAGAGAAAGAGAGGGCTATAGAGAGGGATATATTGAGGAGAGCAAAAGGGAAAAGAGAGGATAGACACAGAGATAGTGAGGGGCAGTAGTGTGAGAGAGAGAATCAGGGAGAGAAAGCGCATCAGAGAGAGAAAGAGAGGAGTGCAAGAGATGAGTGGGGTAGAGAGAGATGGGGAGAGAGAGGGGGAGTGGGCAGAGATAGTGAGGGTAGAGATGGGGAGAGAAATGGGGGAGAGAAGGAGGGAGAGAGAGAGGGGGAGAGAGGGAAATATTGAGAGAGAGGGCAGAGACAGTGAGGGCAGAGATGGGGAGAGGGAGAGAGAGAGCAGGAGTGAGAGGGGAGAGAGGAGAGAGGGAGATATAGGGAGAGAAAGGGGAGAGAGAGCAGGAGAGAGAGAGGGAGGGGGAGAGAGAGGGGGAGAGAGAGAGGGGAGAGAGGGGGAGAGATGGAGAGAGCGGGCAGAGATAGTGAAGGCAGAGATGGGGAGAGGGAGAGAGAACAGGAGTGAGAGGGGAGAGAGGAGAGACAGAGAGATAGGGAGAGAGAGGGCAGAGATAGTGAGGGCAGAGATGGAGAGAGAGTGCAGGAGAGAGAGTGTGAGAGATAGGGGAGAGAGGATGGAGAGCGAGAGATGGAGAGTGAGAGGGCAGATATAATGAGGACAGAAATGGGGAGAGATAGAGGGGAGATAGAGATGGGGAGAGGGGAGAGAGAGAGGAAAGGGATGGAGAGATAGAAGGACAAAGAGAGTGGAGAGATACCACACTTGGACTCATCTCAGGATTTGTGATTTCTGATAATGCCACATATGTTATGAAAGCATTACAGCTGGGTGAATTCCAACACATCCCATGTTTTGCTCAACTAATCAACTTGATGGTATAGAGTTTTATAAGAAATGACAGAGAGATGCAGGAGATGCTGTCTGTGGGGCAAAAAAATTCAGTACATTTTTGGCATACAACAGCTGCATGCAGAAGACTGCAGCATCTGCAAGAATGGTTCAATTTGCCCTACCACCAACTGAATCAAGAGGTAGTAACATGGTGGAATTCCACCCTTTATAAGCTTCAGTGGATGGTGGTACAGCAAAAAGACATCCAAACCTACACAACAAGCAATGGCATGCGAGAGAAGGGAGAATATATCTTAGTCCAGCGCAGTGGAGAATACTTTCTGTGTTGTGCAAGGTGCTGAAAACATTCAAAGAAGCCACCTTTGAACCGAGTTCAGACACTGCCAGCTTGAGTCAGTTGATTCCCCTATTAGACTTTTGGAAAAATTAAAGAAGGAGATTAAACAAATGATTCTGCTAAAAATGTCAGATTTGCAGATTAAGTACTTTATTCTTTTTGGCAGAATCCATGGGTTGTGAATATGTTGAAATCAGATCACTAAATTTTGTCAACCATGCTTGATCCTAGGTTTAAGTCATACATTGTGCCTTTCTTTCCAGCTGACCTATATCTTAAGAGGTGCAAAGAGCTCTTGGTGAGCAAGTTGTCAGCTCAAGTGGCATATGACATGATTACATCTCCTCCTTCAGTTTCCCTGGCAACTGCTGCTGCCAGAGAAAACCTGAGCTTTTCCAAAAGACCCAAAGGTGATGCAGATGAGTCAACACAACATTTTGAGATCTGGTCAGGTCTAAAAGAACTGGCCCAAATTAGTGACAACTCTACTGTAACTCCATCTGAAATGATCACCATCCATAGAATGGTGGAATATTATTTTAATGATAGTGTACAAATAAGCATGTCAGAAAGTGCCTTTGACTACTGGATGGAAAAAAAGGTAATGTGGTGGCCCTTGAACAAGCTTGCTTTACATTATTTAAGCTGCCCACCCTCCAGTGTGTACTCAGAAAGAGTTTTTAGCACAACCGAGAACCTTGTCAGCAATCGGCATAGGAGATTACTTCCTTAAAATGTGGATAGATGGTGTTCATCAAAATAAACTACCAATTCCACAAGTAAGACCTTTACCAGAAATTATCCAGTGTGTACTCAGAGAGTGTTTGCAGCACAGCCAGGCACCTTTTGAGCGAATGGCGTAGGAGGCTACTACCTCAAAATGTGTAAAAGATGTTCATCAAAATGAAGTGGAAATTTCATTAGGAAGGCCTTTCCTGGCAATTATGTCAAAGTACAGAGACATCTGTAATGGTGGATTCCAGAGAATTAATTAATATTGTGTGAAGATGATGTAAACACTGATAAGGGAGAGGATGATAATGACTATGGCAACTTACCACTTTAGAAATAATTGACAGCACTGTTAGCTTAGCTGCCTTAAGCCCATCATTGACAACAATGCTGTTCACTGACTTAAGCCCTTTGGTAGTTTGTTTTGTGGGGGCCCAAACAAATCAAACACTTCAGCCCAAAAGTGGCAGTACCTATCTCTAAATTGCTTAGTTTGTTAAACTGTGCAAGTCCTTTTTAATATCCAACATAAGGGTGGGTGGGAAGGCCCAAGGACAATTCCATTGTGCACTGCTTTTCTTTTCTGGCACTGATGTGTGGCAATAGACCATATTCAGCTTCAGTTGCTGTTTTGCTAACTTAGCAAAACTGCAACTGCTAACATCACATAGCACCTTAATGTCCACATGCGATGCAATTGCAATTGCAATTGAAATGGTATTGATAAATAAGGGAAGCCCTATGCATGCATCACCCTTAAAATGGGCCGGACCTGCCACCAATTTTAGCGCAACGCTGTGTCGCCACCCCCGAACGCCTCTCCCTGTGAATCAAGCAGAGGTTTACGCATTACTGTCATGCTATCCTCCTGGGCCACGCATGCGCAGAGCGGGGTCTGCACGTGTGCATTGACCCAAAAATCAGCCAGATGCAAATGCATCTTAGAAGCAAATGCTACTGAATAAGGCCCAATGTGTGATAGATGTGCTATAAACTGCCTTGTGTTTGTGCTGCTACTCCGTAGCTTAGTGACCCGCCAGCTCGCTGAAGACTTTGGCTAATATAATTGAAAACAATAGTATGAGCTGTGAGGTGGTCTAAATTTACTGGAAATGATGGAAATTAATGTTATTAATTAATAATACGTAGGAACAAAAAATGCCCAAATTATGTTATTTTAGCTGTTTTTATCAATTACTGAAAACCAAAAAAACAAAAATGTATCCAAAACCAAAACACGTGACGATTCCATTTATTATCCCATTAAGTGAAATTGCATTAAATAAAATTGATACCTTAGGTGTTCTTTTTTTCAGCATGTTTATAAATATAATAGAACTTGGAGTGTGCATCAAACCTAATGGAGGCAGAAATAACAACTAAAAAATACTTGACTGTGGGGGTAATTCCAAGTTGATCGCAGCAGGATTTTTGATAGCAATTGGGCAAAACCATGTGCACTGCAGGGGAGGCAGATATAACATGTGCAGAGAGAGTTAGATTTGGGTGGGTTATATTGTTTCTGTGCAGGGTAAATGGTTGCTGCTTTATTTTTACACTGCAAATTAGATTGCAGATTGAACACACCCCACCCAAATCTAACTCTCTCTGCACGTTATATCTGCCTCCCCTGCAGTGCACATGGTTTTGCCCAATTGCTAACAAAAATCCTGCTGCGATCAACTTGGACTTACCCCCAGTAGCACAAGCAATGTCACTGTGCCATCAATCAAAAATAAGTGGGAAAAAAATTGATCGATAGTTATGTGAAAGATCCACAATTTAAAGTAGTATCAGAAACACAACTAACTTGGGCTGCACCGCTTGTCAGCTAATGAGGTTTTTTCTTGAATGTAACTTTGTCATGTCCCATCAGTGGCTGACAGTAATGTATGGCTCAGACTTGCCATTATGGTTAGGGAGAGCCTTCATACAAGTGCAGGAAATTACCTTGCAAATTGAAACTAATATTTGTTGGGCAATGTCATTCTTTTGATCACAGTAGTGTTTAATAAGATTAATGTGCACTAATGACCAACTGTGACAAGTCTTGCAATGTTCATTTTATATGCTTGGCACAAATCCACCTGAGCATACATATAATATCCTTATGCTCAACAGAATGAACGGAAATAAATCAAACACACAGATTGTCTATTCCTCACATTCTTCCTCCCCTTTCTAGAAGCAGAGAACAACAGGACAGATATTATCCCATTATATTTCAAGAGATACTTTCTTCACATAATTACAGTATTTAGTCAGTTCTTAAGTAGCTCATGAGTGAACATATAATTATTTTTCTACAAAAGACAATGCTACTAGATAGCTTGATCTTAAAAATGATGCTTCTATGAAAAATAAAATATTTGATATGCATTCAATAGCAAAATAAGATTTAAGTGAAAAGAAAGTGTACCGTATGTACAGTATGCAGGTGGAAACGGCATATTTAATATGCAGTAACTCACTATAGAAAATGGATATTATTAAAGGCTACGTCAAACACATCTAAAATGTGCAAATGTATACCTAGACAAACTAAGTTGTGATGCGATGGCAATTTACTTTGCATGCATGGAAAATACTGGCTGTTTTTGCATGCAGCAAACAAACGCTGGGCAGATTTATTCTTTCACTCTGATTTAGGTGGCACTGCTCGCCCATCATGGCAAAGGGTTGTGTACTCACCCCCTTTCCCCATTTCATCAAACTAGGATCAACATTTTGTTTTTGGAGCTGGTATGTCTTTTAGCAATAATAGAAGTACATTTGTCTACAATATATTATCTACTTACTGTATATGCAAATCACCTGGCTGTTAACTCAGATAGGTTGATAAGAGTCTGTTATGCCACAAAAGCTTCACTTTGTAGTACAAACAACAAAATTAGTACAAACATTTAGATGGCAGATGGAAGATTTCTCGACACAAAAGCATATATTCTTGCACATTACCCCATACTCTGTGCCCCAAAATGAATAATTTGTAAACTAGTTGGTCATTTTCCTCTATCAAATTGATGTTACCTTGGGTAAGCATTAAACAATACCATTTGTTATAAAAAGAGAGTGAGAGAAACTATGTGAACCATTCATTTATGAATTAATAATAATTAGAACAGTTACTCACTGACAAATCCATTTATTTTTACACATTGTCAGTACATATGTTATAGCTTTTTTATTAAAATAGCTATATTGTGTTTAGTTTTATTATACAAATATGAGTTAGCACACAGTAACAAAAAGCAAGGTAGTGTAGTGATTAGCATTGTTACCTCACAGTGCTGGGGTCATGGGTTTGTTCTTGACCAGGACCTTGCCATCTGTGGAGTTTACATTTTCTTGCCCTGAGTGTTTTGGTTTTCTTGGGATGCTCCAGTTTCCCCCAAAGTACAAAACATTGATGTAGGTACATGGGCATAACTATAGTGGGTGCAAAGGGTACCATTGCTATGGGGCTCAGAGGTTTAAGGGGTGCCTGGACCCAGGTTATAAAGCCTGCTAAGCAATTGGGTCTGATCCATTGCCCAGCCTGTATTGTGTGTCATTACATTTGCAGTGTGAGGAGTGTGTAGTGGATGTTATAAAGGTAAAGGGGTACTATAATGTGGCATACTTTGAACTGGAGGTCATTGTTATGTTGCACAACATGAACTGGAAGGAACAGTAAGGTGTCATCTGATCTGCTCATTGTAATGTGGAGGGCACTATAATGTTACATGATAAGAGCTGTGGCACTGTAATATGGCACATTATAAAATGGAGGCACTATCGTGTGGCACAGTATGAACAGGGGGCACTATAATGTGTCATACTATGAACTGAGGACATTGTATGTCATAATGTGAATTGGGGATACTGTACTGCATAATGTGTTCAAGTATCCCTACAATGTGACATCATGTAAACTAGAGAACTAGTATGGTTCATAAAATAAATTAGAGCTCTACTATAAGGCATATCATTACCTAGGGCACTACACTAGTTCAGAAAATGAACTAGGGAACCATTATGGGACATAAAATTAACAATTGCTGCTGAGAGGTGTCTCTCATGAAGCATTGCAACAGGTGCCCCTTGAATATGTTGCTATGGGGCCCACAAAGTTCTGGTTATGCCCCTGGGTAGGGTAATTGGTTTCTAACAAAATGGAGTGCTTGTGGTAGGTAATTTAGAATGTAAGCTCCACTAAGGCAGGGAATGATGTGAGTGATTACATTGGTGCTGTATAAATAAATAATAATAATTTAACTAAATAAACAGTTTGTCACTATGCTTGATTATTGGAGCCAATTAATTCAATTTTTTCTACGCGTAATCAAGCAATTAGTCTACCAAATTAGCAGAAACATTTTAAGGCACTAATTTCTACATAGCTCTCTTTCAGGAGATCCATAGCGGATTTACCGCTAGGCAACATAAACAGTCTCTTAGGGCCCGAAGTGTTCCAGGGGGCCCATAGAGAGACAGGTGGAGATTGGTGGTAAACTTCACAAAGTGATATTTTGTTTTAATTGTTTAAAATATGTGGCCCGGCGGCTGGCCGCTGGAGCGGTTCATTGTTGACTGTCTGGGGCTGGCGCTGACATATGATAACCCTGTGTGGGGGCCCCTTCTACCCTCATCGCCCGCTCTCCCTTCTTACTGTTTGCTGGCTGTGTTGAGTTCCATCTGTCTACCGTGTTCTGAAACGGTAGTGTGGGGCAGTTCTCCTGTCTGCTTCTGCAGTGGATGGAGGGCTCCTTCATACTCTGACAGGACTCGCTCTTTAAAGTCTGCTGCAAGCCTACTTGTCCTGCTGCCTCGCTCTCTATTGGTGGGATTTACTTTGCATCGCATCCGTGATGCAGTACATACTGCCGCATCCGTGATGCAGTACATACTGCCTTTCGGGTATGTACTTACAAATGTTATGTAATTCGCAAAGGACAGCCCTCCCAAAAAGATCTGTTCTTTGCAATAGAAGGACTTCCGGGTTTAGGACCTGGGAGTCTTTCTGAGCATGCGCAGAGGACAGGGTGGCTATGGTGGGTGCAGGGAGGGAACCGATTGGATCCCTTTTGGGATATGCGGAAAGAAGGCCATTGGCTTCTATAGGGTAATGCCAGAAAAAGCTGGCTTTACCCACCACATCCAAGTTCCGGAATGCATCACATTCCGGAGCTTGGTACAGAACATATGGGAAATGCGGACAGGTTTTTAGCTGCATTTTTCCTTTAGTACATCCTATGTTATATAAATTAGGGGAAGGGGCCTGGACTGCACACCCTAGCTACTTATGTGCTACCTAGCTGAGACTTAGTACAACTTAGAAACCATTCAAATTATAATACATTTAATTATACATCTGAGGTTTTTGGCAAAAAAATTAGCCAATATTATGAGCCTGCCCACCAATCATCAAGGTAACCTCATCAGGCAGGTCCCTAATATTATAGAAGTACGCCTCAGGGACGCAGGGCACCCCCAGACCCTCAGATGTATAAGTACATTTATTATAATTCTAATGGTTGTATGGTGCACCTGCTCTCTTGTTTCTATGTTACATCCTGTTATCTCATCTTTCTCTTTGCTCCCCCCCCTCTCTCCTGTCTGTGCCTCTATTATCACTCTGCCTTTCTACTCTATACCTCCCAACTGTCCTGGTTTTTGCAGGACAGTCCCGTTTTTTTGGAACTGTCCCACTGTCCTGCGGAGAGGGGGGCAGTTGGGAGGCTCCTATCTGTCACTGCTCTACAACGTTGAATAGACGCTGTGCGCACATACGCACAGTGTCTATTCAGTGAAGACAGAGGGACTATAACAGAGTGCCGGTCATGCCCCCTTTAGTAACAGTAAACAGGGGAGTAACTCACGATCGAGCACTGCCATGAGCCCATGCCCCCTTTCATTTAGGCCATGCCCCTTTTTCGGACGCACGGGCGGGACTCCATCATTTTCTACAATGTTGGGAGGTATGATACTCTCTCCTCTCTGTGCCTCTCTCTGTCATTTCTCTCTCCCCCCTCCTTGCCTCTCCCTCAGTTAGGACCAGTGCTGCTGCCTCATGGATGGGTGAAGGAAAGGAGGCACAACCAGGGGAGGTGATGACAGGATATAGTGCTATGGATTGGTTGAGGAAGGGTGGGGGGCCCAAATTGGTGTCTTGCTTAGGGCCCCATGAGGTCTAAATCCACCTCTGGGCATATGTACCAAAGCTTGGAGAGAAATAAAGTACAGAGATAAAGTACCAACCAATCAGCTCCAAACTGACATTTTTTGAACACAGCATGCAAAGTGACAGGAGTTGATTGGTTGGTACTTTATTTCTCTCTATTTTATCTCTCTGCAAGCCTTGATACATATGACCCTTTATATATATATATATATATATATATATATATAAATATATATATCCTCGAAGGCTGAATTGAGCTTTGGTTACGCACCTTTGTAAGTTCAGTGCTCGTTTGAAGTTAGCACTGATGTTAAATAGAGGACACTCATAAGAATCAATTTTATCCCAGAGATTATCATTAACGATTTGTTTAATTTTATAAAGGCACATTTCATGTCACATGAACAAACTAAAACTAATTATTTTTGCAATTTCCAAATGACCCAACACACACCTTGATGATAGCTTGTGTCCAAGATCACACTTAACCTCTAAAATGATGAACACTCACCAGTAGAAATATCAACAATCACCAGTAGAAAGATAAACACTTACCACTAGAAAGATCAATGCTCACCAGTAGAAAGATCATTACTCACCAGTAAAACGGCCGACACATACCACTCAAAAGAAAGAGCAACACTCACCACTAGAAAGGGCAACAATCACAGCTAGAAAGAGCAACGCTCGTCACTACTAAGATCAACACTCACCACTAGAAAGTGTGACACACACAAAGCAGCACTCACCACTAGAAAGAGCAACATTCACAACTAGAAAGAGCAGCGCTTGCCACTACAAATATAAATACTCACCACTAGAAAGTGTGACACACACAAAGCGACACTCACCACTAGAAAGAGCAACACTTACCAGTAGAATGTGTGACACACACATACAAAGCAACACTCGCCACTAAAAAGAGCAACACCTTTTTCTAACCCTGCTATTCTCTACTGTTTGAAGTATTAAAATAAACATTTGTCATCTATATATAGTACTCGCAGACAGGTGCGCTACTCCTAGCGATTAGAAATAACGATCTCACAATGGCATCACTATTGGCAACGTTTCAGTGCCGTATATTGAAGTGCCACTTTCGTCAAGTTCTGACGAAAGTGACACTTCAATATATGGCACTGAAACGTTGCCACATGAGTGACGCACCTGTATGAGAGTATTGTACTATTATTGTGCGGACACCCGGCGTATATGATTATACAGAGAGAGCCGGACCTTTTACAAATCTGTCATCTATATATAGTGAATTTTGGTTCCATTTGTTGCTCTCTACATTGATACTATTTAAAGCAAACTGAAGTGGTGAAGTCAGTAAGCAAGTTCAACATACAGCAATCACTTGTAGGAAAGTAATACACACACCACAGACATCTAAAACAAGACAAACAATCAAGATGTAACCTTTGTAAAACTGTAATCTCCTACCTGTAAGTATAAAAGAGTGTTGGTCAGTAATAATCAAAATATATAAACTCTATATTATAATAACTGACAATGTACAAAGCTGGGTTTGTGATGATCACAAGTCTATTTCCATGCACATTGAGGCCACTCAGGCTGACAGGCTTTCATTTCTTCACTGTACAAGAGGCTCTGCAATTGAGAAATCCTACACAAATAGCAATCATTGCAAAGATTGGTAGGTGCGAAATAACAGAGTAAGTCTACTATTCAGTGCACAGAAAATAAACAAAACAGGACCACTCTGCAAAAAACATCAAGATGTTTGTAGAATATATGCAAATACAATGTTATGTTCTTGCATTTTCTAGGGGAGAAAATATCTCCATTAGTAAATATGGTTTTACATATTCTACAAATATATTAATAATTCCTGTTTAGCATTCATTGTATTTCATATTGCAAAAAGTATGTATTTTATCACGGGAAAAATCGATGTCCACCAGTGCCAAAGTTTAGTTGGTGTAATGGTGACCACAAATACCATACAAACAGCATGTACTGTCCAAGTGGAATTTATCAGGTTATTATGTTGGTATAATAAAATTAATCTTGTGATAATTTCATCACACATGTGCCATGATGGGGGTTTTACGGGACCACAGACAGTACAGATATTACAGCCCAATGGGTAGTTTGCACTTATAAACAGCATAATAGGGAAAACACAGGCACTGGGTACAACACAGTACATATAGAAGAGGGGGAGGGGGACAGTAATGGGGGTATGGAACACAATAAGGAGCATACAAATATGTGTATGTCTGTGCGTATATATGTATGTACACACATACAATTAAAGGGATGTAGTTGGCATCCAGGCGGACTTTAAAAAGTCATTTGAGTATTGTCCTTTTTCTCTGTATATGCATAGTATAAAGATTCAATTCACCCTAGCCCACCTAGTGGCCACCTGCATCTACCCTCCAGGACATGGCGGTGGGGTTTCTGCAGTTTAGGGGGAGCTGGGCTAAAGCTTTGTCTAGGGTGCAGAGAGACCTTTCACCGGCCCTCAATAAATGAGATGTCCACTCATACTAAATATTCACCAGACTAGAAAAATTCTGGTGGTCTGACATCTGTGAGCTCTGCCACCTAGGGAATACACCCTCCATGCACCTCTGCAGTAGATGTGACCCTGCTGCCAGGAGATTTTGGCTATGTAGCCATGCAGTCTGTGCTGTAGATGGGTGTGGATCATTAGGTTGACAGTGAAAAGGTTGACAGTGTCTAGGTCAACCCCACAAGGTCAACATGGAAAAAAAGGTCAACATAGTCATAAGGTCGATTCGGAAAGGTCAACACAGAAAGGATTGATGTGATTTTTTTGAAAAAATATTTTTGGGTGTCGTTTACTTTGTCCCACCATCGGGAACCCCAATTAGTGCACCGCATCCCCATTTATGGCTCGATTCACTCGCCATACTTTGGGCAGGTTACTATTCCCAATCGTAGTCCACGTGGATGGTAAAGTAAAAAAAAGTTGAAAAAAATAACCATTTAAAAAAAACTCATGTCGACCATATGCTGAGTTGACCTATTGACTGTCAACCTTTTTGCTGTTGACCTAAAGACCGGATACCGCAGCAGACACAATGGGACTGATGATGCAAAGTTAGTTTTGCAGATGCATCGTGCATATTTTTGCTCTGCACAAGTACCCGAGCCAAATGTGCAATTCAGAGTATCTTTACTTGCGCCAGAAGTATAACTGTATGTTAGTGGGGCCATTGCACATAGGCTAATTTTAGAGCATATGCAGGGCATGCCTATGGAATGGCAGTTTTGTGTATATAGGGGGTCATTCCGAGTTGTTCGCTCGCAAGCGGATTTTAGCAGATTTGCTCATGCTAAGCCGCCGCCTACTGTGAGTGAATCTTAGCATCTTAAAATTGCGAACGATGTATTCGCAATATTGCGATTACACACCTCGTAGCAGTTTCTGAGTAGCTTCAGACTTACTCGGCATCTGCGATCAGTTCAGTGCTTGTCGTTCCTGGTTTGACGTCACAAACACACCCAGCGTTCGCCCAGACACTCCCCCGTTTCTCCGGCCACTCCTGCGTTTTTTCCGGAAACGGTAGCGTTTTTTCCCACACGCCCATAAAACGGCCTGTTTCCGCCCAGTAACACCCATTTCCTGTCAATCACATTACGATCGCCAGAACGATGAAAAAGCCGTGAGTAAAATTCCTAACTGCATAGCAAATTTACTTGGCGCAGTCGCAGTGCGGACATTGCGCATGCGCATTAAGCGGAAAATCGCTGCGATGCGAAGATTTTTACAGAGCGAACAACTCGAAATGACCCCCATAGTATATAGATGTGATTATTTTCAGAAGAATATCAGCACCATGGACAGTGCAAGTGTGTACTACTAACTATGATAAAACATAGATGCATGCAATTCAGCATAATTATGAATAAGGGCATTACTAAGGTGGGAGTTTTTTTTTAGAACTGGGGATGTTGCTCATAGCAACCAATCAGATTCAACTAAACATTTATCTAGCTGCTTCTAGAATATAATAGATAGATTCTGATTGGTTGCTATGGGCAACATCACCAGTTCTAAAAGAAAACTCTCACCTTAGTAAATTTACCCCAACGTGAGTATACAGTAATTACCGATAACTTACATTCAGGGGTACATTTACTAAGCAGTGATAAGAGCGGAGAAGTGAGCCAGTGGAGAAGTTGCCCATGGCAACCAATCAGCACTGAAGTAACATCTATAATTTGCATACTATAAAATGATACAGAGCTGCTGATTGGTTGATGGGGAAATATCTCCACTGGCTCACTTCTCTGCTCTTATCACTGCTTAGTAAATGTACCCCTCAACTCTGTATCAGCCCTTATACTGTATGTGAAAACATTTAAAACATTTAAAGGTTCATTCTGGGTAAGTGTCTCACAAACATTTGTGCTTAGCTATTTTGCTCTTGCACGGGAGTAAGATTTAAAAGGGGGAGCATCTCCTTTATGTAAATCTGTATAAGAAAATGTGTTTTAAATGCAAGAAAATAACCATTAATAAAGTGCAAATGTAATCTTTACCTACTTAAGGGAGTTTTGAGTTTTATTTGACTGGGGTTTACAAACCTCATAGGCAGTGCAAGGGTTTAGAAGGTTACAAATTCTCTTTATTAAAAAGGGGAATTGAGACAATAAAATGCAGAGGAACAGATGGTTTAATTTAAAATGACATGTAATAATTACTAACAATTTGACCTGCAATCAGAGTAGAGTTTCTTTGATAATCCCAGAGCCATTCCATATGCTGGCTAATACTACCGTTTTCAAGGGGGTTTTGCTTTAGGAAATATTTTGTAGGCTTACTGTAAGTGGCAAAAGCATTTGATTATTTAAATTAGCCAGTTGTACACTTATGTAAATACTTCTGGCAACATATGCAACGCTGATAGGTTAGATAAGGAACTATTATCAATAAACACAAACACAGGGATCTAATAATCTCCAGCGTGGATTTTTTCATCTAATATGATGTTAACGGTTATTAATTTGAAACACAATTAACACCAACTGTGCTCTAGGTTTGACATGTGTACATCCCCAAAGCCAACAGCTATTTAGTTTTACTCAAGAGAAATACATTATGAAAAAGTCTGAAAGATGCATTATAAACTAAAACAAACAAAATCATGACAAAGCCTTTGTTAAAAAGTAATTTGGATAGCTACAGACACACACACAGAAAAAAAATAAGAATTTACTTACCGATAATTCTATTTCTCGGAGTCCGTAGTGGATGCTGGGGTTCCTGAAAGGACCATGGGGAATAGCGGCTCCGCAGGAGACAGGGCACAAAAAAGTAAAGCTTTACTAGGTCAGGTGGTGTGCACTGGCTCCTCCCCCTATGACCCTCCTCCAGACTCCAGTTAGGTACTGTGCCCGGACGAGCATACACAATAAGGGAGGCATTTTGAATCCCGGGTAAGACTCATACCAGCCACACCAATCACACCGTACAACTTGTGATCTAAACCCAGTTAACAGTATGACAACAGAAAGGGCCTCTTAAAGATGGCTCCTTAACAATAACCCGAATTAGTTAACAATAACTATGTACAAGTATTGCAGATAATCCGCACTTGGGATGGGCGCCCAGCATCCACTACGGACTCCGAGAAATAGAATTATCGGTAAGTAAATTCTTATTTTCTCTATCGTCCTAAGTGGATGCTGGGGTTCCTGAAAGGACCATGGGGATTATACCAAAGCTCCCAAACGGGCGGGAGAGTGCGGATGACTCTGCAGCACCGAATGAGAGAACTCCAGGTCCTCCTTTGCCAGGGTATCAAATTTGTAAAATTTTACAAACGTGTTCTCCCCCGACCACGTAGCTGCTCGGCAGAGTTGTAATGCCGAGACCCCTCGGGCAGCCGCCCAAGATGAGCCCACCTTCCTTGTGGAGTGGGCTTTTACAGTTTTAGGCTGTGGCAGGCCTGCCACAGAATGTGCAAGTTGAATTGTGTTACAAATCCAACGAGCAATCGACTGCTTAGAAGCAGGTGCGCCCAACTTGTTGGGTGCATACAATATAAACAGCGAGTCAGATTTTCTGACTCCAGCCGTCCTTGCAATGTATATTTTTAAGGCTCTGACAACGTCCAACAACTTGGAGTCCTCCAAGTCGCTAGTGGCCGCAGGCACCACAATAGGTTGGTTCAGATGAAATGCTGATACCACTTTAGGGAGAAAATGCGGACGAGTCCGCAGTTCTGCCCTATCCGAATGGAAGATTAGATAAGGACTTTTATAAGATAAAGCCGCCAATTCAGATACTCTCCTGGCAGAGGCCAGGGCTAGTAACATAGTCACTTTCAATGTGAGATATTTCAAATCCACCTTTTTCAATGGTTCAAACCAATGGGATTTGAGGAAATCTAAAACTACATTTAGATCCCACGGTGCCACCGGAGGCACCACAGGAGGCTGTATATGCAGTACTCCCTTGACAAAAGTCTGGACCTCAGGGACAGAGGCCAATTCTTTTTGGAAGAATATTGACAGGGCCGAAATTTGAACCTTAATGGATCCCAATTTGAGACCCATAGATAATCCTGATTGCAGGAAATGTAGGAAACGACCCAGTTGGAATTCCTCCGTCGGAACCCTCCGATCCTCGCACCACGCTACATATTTTCGCCAAATGCGGTGATAATGTTTCACGGTGACTTCCTTCCGTGCCTTAATCAAGGTAGGAATGACTTCTTCTGGAATGCCTTTCCCTTTTAGGATCTGGCGTTCAACCGCCATGCCGTCAAACGCAGCCGCGGTAAGTCTTGAAAAAGACAGGGACCCTGCTGTAGCAGGTCCCTTCTCAGAGGTAGAGGCCACGGTTCGTCCGTGAGCATCTCTTGAAGTTCCGGATACCAAGTCCTTCTCGGCCAATCCGGAACCACTAGTATTGTTCTTACTCTTCTTTGCCGTATGATCTTCAATACCTTTGGTATGAGCGGCAGAGGAGGAAACACATACACTGACTGGTACACCCAAGGAGTTACCAGTGCGTCCACAGCTATTGCCTGTGGATCTCTTGACCTGGCGCAATATTTGTCCAGTTTCTTGTTGAGGCGAGACGCCATCATGTCTACAATTGGTCTTTCCCAACGGTCTATTAACATGTTGAAGACTTCTGGATGTAGACCCCACTCTCCCGGATGAAGATCGTGTCTGCTGAGGAAGTCTGCTTCCCAGTTGTCCACGCCCGGGATGAACACTGCTGACAGTGCTATCACGTGATTCTCCGCCCAGCGAAGAATCTTGGCAGCTTCTGCCATTGCACTCCTGCTTCTTGTGCCGCCCTGCCTGTTTACATGGGCGACCGCCGTGATGTTGTCCGACTGAATCAACACCGGCTTTCCTTGCAGGAGAAGTTCCGCCTGGCTTAGAGCATTGTAGATTGCTCTTAGTTCCAGAATGTTTATGTGAAGAGACTTTTCCAGACTCGTCCATACTCCCTGGAAGTTTCTTCCTTGTGTGACTGCTCCCCAGCCTCTCAGGCTGGCGTCCGTGGTCACCAGGATCCAATCCTGAATGCCGAATCTGCGGCCTTCTAATAGGTGAGCCTTCTGCAACCACCACAGAAGTGACACCCTTGTCTTTGGTGACAGGGTTATTCGCAGGTGCATCTGCAGATGCGACCCTGACCATTTGTCCAACAGATCCCTTTGGAATATTCTTGCATGGAATCTGCCGAATGGAATTGCTTCGTAAGAAGCCACCATTTTTCCCAGGACTCTTGTGCATTGATGTACTGACACTTTTCCTGGTTTTAGGAGGTTCCTGACCAGATCGGATAACTCCTTGGCTTTTTCCTCTGGAAGGAAAACCTTTTTCTGAACCGTGTCCAGAATCATTCCTAGGAACAGCAGACGAGTTGTCGGGATTAAATGGGATTTTGGAATATTCAGAATCCACCCGTGTTGTCTTAGCACCTCTTGAGATAGTGCTAAAGCTGTCTCCAGCTGTTCTCTGGACCTTGCCCTTATTAGGAGATCGTCCAAGTATGGGATAACTAATACGCCTTTTCTTCGAAGAAGAATCATCATCTCGGCCATTACCTTGGTAAAGACCCGAGGCGCCGTGGACAATCCGAACGGCAGCGTCTGAAACTGATAGTGACAGTTTTGAACAATGAACCTGAGGTACCCCTGGTGTGCGGGGTAAATCGGAACGTGTAGATACGCATCCTTGATGTCCAAGGATACCATAAAGTCCCCTTCTTCCAGGTTCGCTATCACTGCTCTGAGTGACTCCATCTTGAACTTGAACTTTTTTATGTAGAGGTTCAAGGACTTCAGATTTAGAATAGGCCTTACCGAGCCATCCGGCTTCGGTACCACAAATAGAGTGGAATAATACCCCTTTCCTTGTTGTAATAGGGGTACTTTGACTATCACCTGCTGAGCGTACAGCTTGTGAATGGCTTCCAACACCCTCTCCCTTTCGGAAGAGACGGTTGGTAAGGCAGACTTCAGGAAACGATGAGGAGGATCCGTCTCTAATTCCAACCTGTACCCCTGAGATATTATCTGCAGGATCCAGGGGTCTACCTGCGAGTGAGCCCACTGCGCGCTGTAATTTTTGAGACGGCCCCCCACTGTCCCCGAGTCCGCTTGAGAGGCCCCAGCGTCATGCTGAGGTTTTTGCAGGAGCCGGGGAGGGCTTCTGTTCCTGGGAAGGAGCTGCCTGTTGGTGTCTCTTCCCTCTTCCTCTGCCTCGTGGCAGGTACGACAAGCCCTTTGCTCTCTTATTTTTGTAGGAGCGAAAAGGCTGCGGTTGAAAGGTCGGTGCCTTTCTCTGTTGGGGAGTGACTTGAGGTAAAAAAGTGGATTTCCCGGCAGTAGCCGTGGCCACCAAGTCTGATAGACCAACTCCAAATAACTCCTCCCCTTTATACGGCAAAACCTCCATGTGACGTTTTGAATCCGCATCGCCTGTCCACTGTCGTGTCCATAAGGCTCTTCTGGCTGAAATGGACATAGCACTCACCCGAGATGCCAGTGTGCAAATATCCCTCTGTGCATCACGCATATAGATAAATGCATCCTTTATTTGTTCTAACGACAGTAAAACATTGTCCCTATCTAGGGTATCAATATTTTCAATCAGGGATTCTGACCAAACTACTCCAGCACTGCACATCCAGGCAGTTGCTATAGCTGGTCGTAGTATAACACCTGCATGTGTGTATATATTCTTTTGAATAACTTCCATCTTTCTATCTGATGGATCCTTAAGTGCGGCCGTCTCAGGAGAGGGTAACGCCACTTGTTTGGATAAGCGTGTGAGCGCCTTGTCCACCTTAGGGGGTGTTTCCCAGCGCGCCCTAACCTCTGGCGGGAAAGGGTATAATGCCAATAACTTTTTTGAAATTATCAACTTTTTATCAGGAGCAACCCACGCTTCATCACACACGTCATTTAATTCTTCTGATTCAGGAAAAACTGTTTGTAGTTTTTTCACACCATACATAATACCCTGTTTTACGGTATCTGTAGTATCAGCTAAATGTAACGTCTCCTTCATTGCCAAAATCATATAACGTGTGGCCCTACTGGAAAATACGTTTGAATTTCTACCGTCGTCACTGGAATCAGTGCCCGTGTCTGGGTCTGTGTCGACCGACTGAGGCAAAGGGCGTTTTACAGCCCCTGATGGTGTTTGAGGCGCCTGGACAGGCATTAATTGATTGTCCGGCCGCCTCATGTCCTCAACTGACTGTTTAAGGGAAGATAAACCATCACGTAATTCCACAAATAAAGGCATCCATTCTGGTGTCGACCCCCTGGGGGGTGACATCTGCATATTTGGCAATTGCTCCGCCTCCACACCAATATCGTCCTCATACATGTCGACACCACGTACCGACACACACCGCAACTCACAGGGAATGCTCTAATGAAGACAGGACCCACTAGCCCTTTTGGGGAGACAGAGGGAGAGTCTGCCAGCACACACCACAAAGCGCTATATATACAAGGGATATCCTTATATTAAGTGCTCCCTTATAGCTGCTTTAATATATATATATATATAGCCATTAATGTGCCCCCCCTCTCTGTTTTACCCTGTTTCTGTAGTGCAGTGCAGGGGAGAGACCTGGGAGCCGTTCTGACCAGCGGAGCTGTGACAGAAAATGGCGCCGTGTGCTGAGGAGATAGGCCCCGCCCCTTTTTCGGCGGGTTCTTCTCCCGCTATTTTTCCAGTCAGGCAGGGGTTAAATATCTCCATATAGCCCCTATGGGCTATATGTGAGGTATTTTTAGCCTTGTATAAGGTTTATATTTGCCTCTCAGAGCGCCCCCCCCCAGCGCTCTGCACCCTCAGTGACTGCCCAGTGAAGTGTGCTGAGAGGAAAATGGCGCACAGCTGCAGTGCTGTGCGCTACCTTATGAAGACTGAGGAGTCTTCAGCCGCCGGTTTCCGGACCTCTTCACGCTTCAGCATCTGCAAGGGGGTCGGCGGCGCGGCTCCGGGACCGGACTCCACGGCTGGGCCTGTGTTCGATCCCTCTGGAGCTAATGGTGTCCAGTAGCCAAGCAGCAAATCCACTCTGCATGCAGGTGAGTTTACTACTTTCCCCCTAAGTCCCACGTTGCAGTGATCCTGTTGCCAGCAGGACTCACTGTAAAGAAAAAAACCTAAACTAAACTTTCTCTAAGCAGCTCTTTAGGAGAGCCACCTAGATTGCACCCTTCTCGTTCGGGCACAAAATCTAACTGGAGTCTGGAGGAGGGTCATAGGGGGAGGAGCCAGTGCACACCACCTGACCTAGTAAAGCTTTACTTTTTTGTGCCCTGTCTCCTGCGGAGCCGCTATTCCCCATGGTCCTTTCAGGAACCCCAGCATCCACTTAGGACGATAGAGAAATCATAGTTAATATAAAAAAATCAGTAACATCTCAACTTTGACATATATTATAACACTATGCATGACTTTAACATATTTGTGTTGCAGTCTAAACTGTTGGTTTGTTTTCATGAAGACATCCCCACCATTATTTTTAGTTATGTTCCACCAATGGCATGTACTGGGACTGGCTAGATTGGTCTTTTTTAGTTATTTCAAATATATGTTTAGCACTGCTAAAGAGTGTATCCAGAACTATAACTGTAAGGAGAATATGATAAAAGGGCCCTTTTAAGTGAGTTGTGACTCAAAGATGGTTCCCAGAGAGAAATCCTGAATTGTAACATATGGAAAGGGCTTGGTCTTTTCTGATGTTAAGGTGTTTTCGGGCATATACTGTACAGTATTAGTGAAAAAGGCTGGCATGTGCCAGTAGATAGGGGTAATTTAAAATTTGCCTGGAAACATAGAAACATTAATAAATTGTCATGTCTTCAACTTCCTATATTCATGACTAAGGGGCAGATGTACTAAGCCCAGTAGAGTGATAAAGTGGAAAGCGGTAAAGAAGCAGCCAATCAGGTTCTAACTGTCATGTTACAGGCTGTGTTTGAAAAAGTACAGGAGTTAATTGGTTGGTATTGTATCTCTCTCCACTGTATCTCTCTCCAAGGCTTAGTACATAGACCCCAATGTACCAAACAACCAGTTCCTGTCATTTTTCAAACACAACCTGTAACATGACAGTTAGGAGCTGATTGGTTAATACTTTATCACTTCACTTTTATAATTTACCAAAGCTTAGTAAATCTGCATCTAAGGGCCTGATTCAGAAGTGGGTACAGTGCCGATATTTGTGCAGTTAAGCGATTATCTGCTACTTTGCATGCGCAGAGTCATGAAAACCCAAATGTTGCATTCTTTCCACTAAGTGTATGCAGAGACTGTTGCATATGGAGATGCTTGCAGTAGAGCCAGCAGTGCACAACCATGGACGTTCCCTGGTGGTGACTGAGAGGTGGCCTGAAGAGTTCACAAAAAAAAGGGCATCTCATGTGCGTGTTATGGTAGTATCATGGCATGTCAGTGAAGCAGATCACAGCCACAGAGGCCATATAGAGAGGAAGTTGAGAAGGAAAGACAGAGCAGCCCATGGACTGTCGCAAGTGTCAATGGTACACGCAATGATGCACTGATAGTAGAGTGTTCAGGACCACTGATGCAGTTGCTATCCACTGATACTGAAAGTGGGCATCTCAGGGGTAGATGTATGAACTGGAGTTATGGGGTTCAGTGGTATCAGTGCACGTGCATGTGCGCTTATACCGCTTCTCCTCCATGTATTAAAGTGTGATTGTGTGTTAAATGACAGGGAAGCTATGTGCTCCCGTCATTATCAGTGCTGCTGTCTTTAAGATAGTGCACCAATGTGTAACCCTACCCTCAATACCTTGAACGAGAGCTGTCTATGTATTCTATTAAGGGATGGTTACCTAATAGTTGTGCCTCCACTCAAGCTATGTGTAGTATTTAACTACCGTTAAGGCTTGCTTGAGTAAGCCTGATCTCTATCCTTAGGGGATGATTCCCTTATATCATAGATATATTATCTAATATACCTGTCTCTTTCTTCCTGGATCTTCAGATCAACTTCCAGACGGACCAGACACACATGGCAAGTATAACACTTTAATGACCAGTACCAAATGGATTAAGTATACATTAACATTTCATCAATTACACATTCCCCTTTAAGTCATTAATCCATGCTAACCCCCTGTCAATTAGGCCTATACACAGTACCTGCATGCAATACAACAAATCCTTTTTCTTTTCAAGACACCCTTAGGTGTTAGAGTGACCCGGGTACTCTTAATATGATAGTGCACTATAAGGGCCCATAAACTTCCTAAAAATAACAGCAGTTAATACAGAATGTCTGACACTATGTTTTAGTATCAACTATCAGTTCTCCCTTCAGTTAAAGAGAAAGATGTTTGGCTCAGTCTACTTATGGTAGCGATTACTTTCTCCTATAAGGTTACTTATAGTTCCTCCTTGGCAGATAACAGAAAGTATCTATTTAGCTCATAGATAGTAACATCAACAGTTGATTACCAAGGAATCTGTATCCTTTCCTCAGTAAAAATATTACCGTAGTTGTCCAGTATTAAACTAAACTCCTAAGAAGCTGGTATGATAAACCTTTTTGTTATGCTGCGTCCTTGTGTCCATTTGAAGTAGCTGATGCTTTCTATATTTCAGAGCATATATAGCTTTTCGATTCCTGTATGGCTCAAATTATTGTTGTCTCTTAGGATGAGTCTATATTAAATATATCTGCAAGAGATGGTTTCTCTTATCATAGTCACAGCGAGCTCAAATCCTTTAACTTTAAAACTAATAGTCTCTTACGTGTCAGTCCTTCTTACGGGTTCACGAATATACATATAACACAGTTGTATTAAAGTGCCACAAGCTAGTCCTTGAATCGGGATGATATTCTAATCCTTTGTGGCTAAGAGGCTTTAACATTCATCCAATGTCACTGTAGTATGGCTACCTTTAATGTCCTTGACTCTAATTCTGCTAATTCAGGGACATAAATACACACATTAGGTGGCAGCTTTTGGGTGTTACTTTCTATTTAGTGCTGCGGAACAATGTCTCTGGCTCTCCTTTGACTGATGTGATGCTGATATATGGGGGAGCTTTAAAACTATTTATGAAGCGTTAAACAGTTCAAGTTTCACTCCACTCCTCCTGTTACATATATATACCCAGTGCTTTCTACCTTCTCCTTATCACTATGATTAAGCCATACATGGAACTGTCATTATAGGTCACTCTGACTACTGTGACCCATTACTATCCTCCTGCTTAATAGATGTTATTGCGGGCTAGCCCTGGAGTCCTTAGTCCCAATATGAAATTGACTATGTACCATAGTCACCTATTGCTTGCTGTGCTTAGTGTAGGGGTAATATAAATGGCTGGATTATACACTCACACTTCTACCATCTAGTGATGCTGCTGCAGTCTGCTCCACCTACTCCTCCCTTACACTTACAGCCACACAGAATGGAGCCTCTGCTGCTGGTCCTGGCTTCTTTGTTGTGGCTGTCAAAGAGTCTGTGCCGGTAATAGGTAGGAAGGAACCCTCTCTGTCTCCCTGTCATAGGTGCGCCCTTCCAATACTGCTGGGTGAGTTGACTAGCGCTGATGCCGGGTTCTATGAACAGTGCTGAGTCTCAATGCTGCTGTCACCACCTTTACAGTAAGGAAGCCCTGTTCTGGCTACACACACTAAGCCCCCTCCGGCCGCCGCAATGTATACCGCTCAGCTCTAATGCGGGCGACGGCCGGAGCAGCAAAAAACTCTGTCCTCTCACCAAGGGATATGCAGTCTCTCCCCCAGCTACACTCTTAGCACCTCTCCACCCCTCTCTAGTAGTCACATGACCCACTCTGAGGTGATGCCCCGCCCACTGGCAATCACCCCACTAGGTGATTGACAGTTAGGAGCACAAGGACATTAACCCTTTAGATGAACTGTGAAACCATAAAATAAGCCTTAATTGTATTCACCACTACATTTACATCAATGTACATACAATTACATATATGTGAACTGTTTTATTTACCTCAAAACATGCATACAGTATTACAACATCCATTAACTTTTATATGAATAATATATATGCTTATACTCCATTTTAGTCACCATATTATAACTACCTCAGTATAAGTGTTGTTTAAACCCTAAATCAGGGTTACAAATGTGCTGGCCAATGTATAAACGGTCAGTGGCGCTGATCATTCCAACAGCTGCAGCTGTCATTGCCACATACACAACCTCTGCACATAGCTGCAGCAGCTGCTGGGCTCCAGTCTACAAGGGAGATCTCGCACATGCCCAGTGGAGCCGGCCAGGCAGTGAGAAACAGCACATCAGCGCTAGGCTGATACCCTGTGGACACTGGCAATGATCACCTGAGGGGGGAGTTTTCACTCCAGCAGCTGAAATGTTAGTACATCTCATTGGCATTGATTCCTGCTTCGCCTTGGTATAGATTTGTGCCACTATAGTACAGCTACCCCTCTGTCATATGCTGGTGCACAAGGGGAGGGAAGAAAACAGCATTTGTATCTTACTCTAACTGTGAATCTAAACAAAACTGCCATAGCAAATGTGACTGTATTCACCTCAAAGGTTCAGTGGATGGTTGTCATGGTTTCTGCTACATTGTGTCCACTAAGGCTCAAAATCAGTACAGCACCCCAATAAAGAAAGCTGCTGTAATATGCATATTTCTATAGTGAGATGAAGCTGCCTAATTAGAACTCATCCCTATTTAGGAACTATCATACTGTAGTCCCAATATTAGATTGTGCATGGTAACAGAGTGGAGTAAATGAAAAATATATTTTTAAGACAGTAGGGGAGATGTATCAAACCTTCCAGAGAAATAAAGTTAAAAAGTTGCCCATAGCAACCAATCCACCTCTAGCCATCATTTATCTAGCACAGTCAATAAAATTACAGAAAATGAATGGTCGCTATAGGTAACCTCTCCACATTGTCTCTCTCTAAAATTTGATGGCTCTCACCGATTATGTAATATAAAAGTATTTTTATCAATAAATAATATGAAATAATACAAATAAGACATCTAGGGATATTACAGTGTCCCTGTGATTTCATGCAAAATGAGGTGCTTAGTTCCAGCAATATAATCTTCTGCTTTGCCATTCTGCGGAGTTCCATTAACACTAGAATCAATGCAGAATATTAATCTTGTACAATGTTGTTACAGGACGGGTTTAACCTGCCATCTTGTCCTTTCTTTTGTTTACACATTGTTTTACCATTCATCTCAGTGCATTTTCCGATTAATAGCCTGCCATTACGAACCACTACTACTGGTGTAACTAAGATACTCTGACTGCAAGACCCAGCTGAGTGCTAGCAGTAGGAAAGTACAGTATATGCTGCCACAACAACCAGGTTCATTCAACTGCACCTGTAACTACTGGGTTCATTGTATGTCTGCTGTAGCACTTTCGGATTAGGACTGCAAGTTAGTAGGAAGAGCATTGACTACAACATGGAACAGCCAGGTTATATACTGTATAAGAGTGTTAGCTCTTATCTATAGGTCATGGCTACAGGAGGGTTCATTATTTTTTTCCTGATTCAGGGATGCTGGCCGTCAATATACAGACAGCGGCATCCTGGGTGCCAGTATACTGACAGCTGGGCGAGCACAAAGAGTCACCATGCTGCTGCCCCTTGCTGCACTCACCACAGGTTCTGTTCCAACTCTGTGGGTGTCGTGGACACACACAAGTGGGAATAGTCCTGTTGCGCCAATATTCCGTATGCCGGCATTGCAAGCTGTCAGGATTCCGGGGTTGGTATCCTGATCACCAGGATCCTGACAGACGGCAAGTTAGACGTACACCTTACAGCAGATAATGGGCACTTTGCAGACTCTTGTGCAAAATCTTGTAGAAAGAATTATGTTTATTGTTCATATATAGCCCTTATAAGGACTGTTATACAGTCACATGTGGTAGGATTGATACATCCAGATGAAATACAACAATGTGCACTCAGTATACAGTAACAGGTCCTCTATATATGTAGCCAAAACCAATCTCCACCCTTGCCCCAACATCTAATAACCACTTAACAGTAATATACTGCACCAATCCTAGTGAATGTTTTGTAGCAGGGTTTTCAATCTGAGAGAGGGGGTTACACTGTACTGAGCCAACAATCAGGACTAGATTTGACTGGATCAATGTATATTGAGTTAACATTATGCTCATGTTCAGCACATTGATCTTCCAACACAGATAATTGCTTATTAATGTGTAGCATCGTGTAGTAGCTCTAACCACAGCCTAAGGGATTATCTAAAACTTAATTAAATGACAATGTATAGTAATCTTTGAATTCCCAATAACTGCTTAGTGGATTACGGGGACAGCTTTCACAGGGCAAACACACATGTACAAAGGACCCTGTGGTGTGCATTTAAGCAAAGGATTGTGGTTAAGGTAACACTATGCCCATACCCAGCTCCAGAACAAATGCTACTGTAAGTAACATACAATTTCCTGTCTTGTTTTTCTACAGAAATTCCTTTGACATTCTACCTCAATCATCAGTACCTTAATGCATTTTTTACATTTATAATGTACTCTGGCACTCTCTACCAGGGCGGGATTTACTAAAGGGAAAATGCGGTAAAACCCCCATTTTACCGCATTTTCATATGTACTAACCCCCGACCACCGCGTTTTCGCCCCATAGGGTATCGCCATCTTTTTATGGCGATACCCTATAGAAGTCTATGGGACTCTTACCGCCGCCGCCGGATCCCGCCGCCACCCCGCGCCGCTCTTGATGACCCCCCCCCTTCCCCCCGGCATACCTGAGAAGCTGCTGGTGCGGCCCCCCTCCTCCTTCTCTCCTGCAGCACAGCCTTGTCTCCTTCCGGCTGCAGGGGGGAGGAGGAGGAGCCTGGGGACTCCCTGCACACGTCACCTCCCGGGTCTGGGAGGTGACGGAGACCTCCGCTGACCCCCGCCGACCCACGCAGACCACCACAGACATCATCGCGGGGGGCCTCCTATACCGCATTGCGATACTAATCGCATATGTTAGTACATATGCGATTAGTATCGCTGCGGTAGTTGGCGAGGGGCGGCGATGTCTTATAGTACATCCCGCCCCCAATATGAAAAATACATTTATGAAATAAGTTATTTCTTTCAATCTCCATGTGGGGGAAAGTAGTTCCAGCCTGAGCCATCTCTACTGTATGGTCACTTCTCATATATTTCTAGAAAAATGAATAAACAATAAAGTACCTATATTTTATTATGTCATTCAGTTAAAACCTGTTTCATGTATGTAAGTGTAATTTGATATAATAGTGTAGGTTACTGAACAATAATTCTGCAATAAATGCAAATATAATTTCACTGTGATTCGTTACAGATAAATGCACTTTTTATTGTTCTTGGTAGGGACTGGGTATATATGCAGCCATTGCTACAAAATAGGATGACAACTATACTGTATATTCGTTAGGTGTACACATTCCAGATTAAAAGGATGTATAGTATATAGTGAGCAGGTTCAGGGAAAAATGTGAATAGGAAATGCAGATATGTGAATGATTGGTTTCTGTTGTATGTGTTACTGCATAATTTGGTTTTCAGTGATCACATACTATAAAACAATCAAGCTTTTTTTATATTAAAAAAAAATAAAGTTCACGGATTTGTCTATGTCCCGGTCACAGTTAGTTGAATGGTAAGCAAACAACGTTAAAATTACAAATAACTGAGCAGGTAGATGAATCATGTACACATGCTCTGCCTCTATGATAAAATATAATGCAATAAAGAGCATTAAATATGTAAAACAAATATGATACATGCCTCATCCTACAGTATTTTCATTATATTACTGCATGGAAACTATTACTTTAGCATAACGATCAATGAACCATATTTAAATATCCATTTTAGACCATGTGATGAATAGCGATGAGTAAAATGACAGAGCAAAGTTCAACATTCTTTGGAGTTAGTCCACACCAAACCTATTTTTCAAGTTCAGGGTGGAACTATCAAACTAGTACTTTAACCACTTTGTTGCTGTAATTTTTTCTCACCATGCTCTGAGCAAATTTGGCACTGTTTGGGCATCAGTTCTAGTAGTTTTTCCACAGGTGCTAACTATACAATATCTAACAAAGGGTATTGTTGGGTAGCGGCTAGATCCTCTTCAGGTAATGTAGACTCTGACCTCATCAGACTACGTGAACCATGGGAAATGCCATGTGACCTGCGATGGCAGGGAAAAGATCATTGTCAGTGGGCTAGCAGTTTTACTATCCATATCAACATCTATTCCCTCTAGTGTGGCGAGCCGGTGAGGGTACATTTTGGGTCCTAAGTTACACTTTGGGTCCCATGTTCTGGAGCTTGCTCTTCACCCAGCTGTCACGGTTCATTTGGTGTTTCCCATGGTTCACATGGTCTAATTCTGTCTGAGGCTACATCTTCTGAAGAGGATGAACCGATATGAACCGGTACTGTTGTCTGGGCTGGATTTAGGGCTTGCTCTTCACCCGGCTGTCACGGTTCATTTGGTGTTTCCCATGGTTCACATGGTCTAATTCTGTCTGAGGCTACACCTTCTGAAGGGGATGAACCGGTATGAACCGGTACTGTTGTCTGGGCTGGATTTAGGGCTTGCTCTTCACCCGGCTGTCACGGTTCATTTGGTGTTTCCCATGGTTCACATGGTCTAATTCTGTCTGAGGCTACACCTTCTGAAGGGGATGAACCGGTATGAACCGGTACTGTTGTCCGGGCTCGATTTAGGGCCATCTGCCCCATTGTTAATCTGGCCCTGACTATTGTTTAAAATGAGACACTTATAAATGACCAACTGGCAATATCTTCTTTCTGGTTACGCTTGTTTTAACTATCTGGAGGATCTACTGTAGGTTGAGGGATATGAAGGGTCTTTTAGAGCCTCCCAACATGTCTAAACTTATTTCCCCTACAGCTTCTAGCATGCTGGACATTATGTGACATCATCAGACATGTATGTGGTTCCATCACTGATCGCCTTCAGGATGGAAGGAAATACTGATCCATCAAGTGCTTTGTGATCAGTGAGTTTTTTTTTCTGTCAACAGCTAAGAGTAAGTGGTAATTGCACTCAACAGCCATGAAGTATAGTTGCAGGGTGAGTCCTACATCTCATTAGAAGTAAAGGGATTAAAGAGATGTTGGGAATATGTACTTGAGTGGATGTAAGAGATTCCTGTTTATTTACTAATCCTTTGATGGAAATAAATGGATAGAGATAAAGTATCACCAACAAGCTCCCAACTGCCATGTTACAGACTGTTTAAAAAATGATAAGAGCTGGTTGGTTGGTATTTTATCTCTGTCTACTTTATCTCTCTCCAAGGCTTAGTACAACTGCCCCGTAGCATCTGAGTTTGTAACCGGTTATGTGGCACACCCACGACACTCCATTAGCTCAGCCATAAAACATCTCCTTATGTATGTATGGCCATATCCCAGTCACTGCCCAGCAATGGCCAAAACATTTCCAATAGATTTCTGAAACTGCGCGTCTCAATCAGACCAATCAAACTGGTGCTCACACCGTGGGACGCATGCACTGTTGAAAAACATTGACTATTTGCATGATTATCGGTATTGCGTCTGAATCAGAATCAGCCACAATAACTTCTGCAGCACTGGACAGGCATCGGTCAATTAAATTGAAAAAAAGAAAAGAAAAAAAGAGACATGAACTGAACCATCATGTGAGAACAGGTAACTGTCAGCAGGTATAATACAATTCAGAGCACATGTAAATCATACAAATCAGGTAGCCAGCATGTACAGTAGTTTGAAATAGCACACTGGATGAACAGTATGAAAATGGGTAGACACAGGTGAAGAGATTTGAGACATAAAATTCAGATGGGGTCAGAGTGATATAGAAACATTTGGTGGTACTGGGGAAGATGGGACAAGTGGTAGGGAATGCATCAGGTGGAGACGAGGTAAGCAAGTGCAGGTTTGGGAGGACCTGACCAGTGGATTATGAAGTTCCACAAATAGGGAGCAGTATGGGTGAAGTCTTCGTTATTGGAGTGTGAAGTGATTATTAGAGGGGATGCAAGGCATAAGTCCAAGGAAGACCCACGAGGGTGAAAGGACATATAGCTTGAGTCAAGGGCAGATATGTATGAGAGTGAGGAGTTGGGCTATGAAGGTGAGGAGCTTGAATTGGATCCTCATGAAGATTAGGAGCCGGTGGAGTGATTTACAGAATAGTCTATCTGAAGTAAAGAAGCAAGAAAGAAAAATTAAGCTTGCTGCAGACGATGTAGTGAAGAAAGCCACCAATTACATTTTAGAAGATAACTATCTTTCCCAACACTACTTCTAACATTGTTGAATTCAGTCCAGTTTAGCAGTACTCACAGAATTTTAAGACAATAAATACAGGTGCTCATACATTATATTTTATTTTTCTTCTTTCGCATATTCTAAGCAGCAACTCTGACATTGCTTGCACATTGAGACAGGTATAATTGGCTGATAAGACCTCTTCATTTTATTGCAATTAATTTTAGTTACATTTATATTCAGTTTTAATAAGCAGATACAGTATTCATTTCTCATGGACCAAGGACATGACAGCTTTGAGATGAGAAGCTTATGTCTAGCAGTGACATCCTGTGGCAGGAGAGACAAGGTTGTCACTTCACCTGCTGACCTACAATCTGTATCTGCCTCCTGCTTGGACATACAGAGTCAGCTGTACTTTGCAATGAGTGGCTGGCTGTATCCTGCCTCTCCACTAACACTATTGTAGTCCAAACACACTGAGTGCAGTATTGAGACTTCCTAATATCATATTTGTTTATTAAGTATATATTGTGATTATTATGATTACATTTAACATTTGACTAGATAGAAATCATTCTACAAATAAGCAGTTACTCCAAGAGTTAAATTTACCAAGAATTATGTTTTACAGCTGTTACAGTTACTTACATATTTAAAACTTTTTTATCTCCAGACCACCACATTTCCTATGCAGTGGCTTGGAAGGTTACTCTCATACTGTCTCTGATGTAGGGAGATGTGCGGTTTGATTCACCATAAATCCAAATCCCCCTGGATTTTGTTGATCTGAACCAAAACAAAACCCGGTTCAGATCTCCCAATGATATCTGATCCTAACTGAGTCCCATGGTTTGAATCTTCCCATGGTTCGAAATTTAGATTTTAAATCTGAATTTCGTGTTTTGGATTGCAAAAATGACATAATCTTAACTCATTTTATTGCTTTTTATTAATGATTATCAATTTTTTATTGATTTAAACCAAAACACGATGATTAATTAGATCCAAAACCAAAACATGGAGGTCTGTGCACATCTGTACTCGGTACACAAACAGAAAACAGGAAAAGTATTTTGGCTAATTAGAAACTAAGAGGAGGTACAACACACTTACTATTAATAAGGACAAATAGTTTTATTGATTATTTGAGCGAATACTATTTTTTTAATTAATCCACTGACCATTGCATTATATGATTTTATGCATTTTTTATAGGTTTGACAGCATTTCACATATGCACCAAGCTACGGAAAGTTGTGCTGGAGATTATGTAGTATGTTAGGACCGGACAATAATTTATGTCAAGCCCCATGCTCGACCTCTCCCTTATTCCTGTATACAATTGCTCACCAGTTTGTGATGTACTGCGGTCTCCAGATTTCAGATTAAACCGATATTGTATGCCTCCTGCTGTGAGCTTTTAGAGGTGAATCAGCGGGAGGGAGAGCGTGGCCGCCGCCGGTAAGCTGTCTGCTTGTGTGGTCCCATACGCTAATCACTAGTAACACTCCGGGGTCAGTGAATACGGTCACTTACAGTAGGTTACTTAGCGTATTTCTCCACTGCCAATGTCTTGAGGTTTCTTCAGAAGGCATATAAGCATATGATGCAATGGTCAGTGGATTCATTGAATCACCTATTTTATTATAAAAATGTGCTATTAATTTATTTTATGTCTATATATATTTCTTAATATATAAAAAAAATATATTTTATACTCTAATGCACACCCTTGGTACTGCATTATACCACTGATTTTATATTTCTGTGTTTATCAATGGACACCCCAAAGTGTCTGATGGGAGCTGCATAGTAACACTTATGTATAAAGGTGATAAATGTATAAAGGGTCCCACACACTAGAACGATAATGCCCGATTTAATCCGATTTCGGATATTCGGCCCAATATATTGAATGAAATCGGGCATTTTGGAGGTGTTTTTCCGATCTGATCTGATGCGCGTTCCCATGAGCATCGGATCGGATCCTCCAGATTGAACGTGCTGCACTAACGATCATGTCCGACCCCGCAGGCATGGCTGGGATCGCCCAAGATACATTGTATGCAAAAGGACAGCATACGATGTATCTTGGCCGATCCTGCCGCCTGGGAGGCTGCCGGGGTGGTCGCCTGCGACATGACGATTGGACATGTCACGTTAGTGTATGGGGCCCTTAAGTCTATCTATTATTAACCTAATATCAGTGCCAGATCATTTGTAATGTAATATGACTGTTCTTATCTTGTTTTGTTGCCCATTCTTTGACTGTCACTATACTGACTTTAATCATTTACTTAGAAAAATAATTCAATTCGATTTGAATTATCACATAAATTTGACCCTAATTTAAATGCTACTCCTACTATCTGCATATTATTATTTACTGTAGATAAGATATATATTATTATGTTTTAGAGGCGTCAAAACTTTTTGTTAATCCTTCCTGGCCTCAGTCTACCTGGATGTGTATAGAACCCTAGACTGTGTCTATAGACTCTGTTGTGTTTATCCTCTCTGCAGAGTGCCTTGTTCCACATCTGGCCACTGTAGTCTACCTGTAGTATTCTACAACGTAACAGGTAAGAAGGGGATGTATTTTAAAATTAGACTAGAGGTTACTTATTTCCACAGTTTATCATTTGTTACCAGGGGCGTAGCCAGTACTTTGTGGGCCCCATAGCAACATTTTAAAGGACCCCCGTCCCAATGCTTCTAGAGATATACTTCTCTGCTGCAGTTGTTAACTTTATGCCCTATAATAGTGCCCTAGTTCATTTTATGAACCACAGTAGAGCCTTATTTAATGTTATGCCCCATAGTAGTGCCCTAGTTTTTTAATGAATCGCAGTAGTGCTTAAACTCACCCTATGTCACATTTCAGAGCTGCTAGTACACATTATGCCACACACAGAGGCGTAACTAGGGTAGGGCGAGTGGGGCATGTGCCCTGGGGCGCCTTGGCAGGCCCAGCAGAGGGGGGCGCCACCGGCGGCCAGGGCATCATGCCCCACTCGCCCCCGTCACGCCGCAATGTGAGGGGAGGAAAGCGCAGCGTCTCTCCCTCCCCTCACCACCGCTGTCAGCACCAGCAGCGCTGCATGTGTCCGGTCTCCGGCGGCGTTAGCCAATCAGAGCTTGCGGACCGGCTCCTGATTAGCTGCCGGTCCGCGAGCTCTGATTGGCTAGCGAACCGGCGCGACATAGCCGCCGCCGCAGACCTGGAGCGGTGAGTGGCAGGAGAGGCGCTGCGCTCTCCTCCCCTCACATAGCACAGCCATGGGAACCGGTGAGTGAGTGGGGGGGGCATTATGGGGCATGTATCTGGCACTGTGGGGCATGTAACTGGCACAGTGGGGCATGTAACTGGCACTGTGGGGCATGTATCTGGCACTGTGGGGCATTGTAACTGGCACTGTGGGGCATGTATCTGGCACTGTGGGGCGTTGTAACTGGCACTGTGGGGGTATGTAACTGGCAGTGTGAGGCATTGTAACTGGCACTGTGGGACATGTATCTGGCACTGTGGGGTATGTAACTGGCACTGTGGGGCATTTTCAGTGGCCACACCCCTTCTGGTGCGTGCCCACACCCCTTCTGGTGTGTGGCCACGCCCATTTTTCATTGTGCGTGCCGTCAGCGCGCGCACATACTCCTTTTGGTGTTTTTTGTGTTTTTTTTTGGGGGGGGGGGCGCCACTCTTCATCTTGCCCTGTGCTCCGAAAACCCTAGTTACGCCTCTGGCCACATTATGATATATAATGCTCCCCGTTGATATTGTGCCTCATTACAGTGCCTCAGTTCATATTATATAACATTAAAATGCCCTCCACACTACAGTGAGCAGGTCCAGGGGCATATCTAGATATATTGTAGTCCCCAAGGAAAATGTTTGTAAGGACCCCTACGTACCACCCAATGGCGAAAAATGTATATAACATATGTAACTGTGACAAGTAAGGTGGGCCCCTCTCAGCTCTGGGCCCTATAGCAGCTGCACTGCCTGCACCTATGGTAGCTACGCCCTTGTTTGTTACCTGAGCTACAGTAATAGTGAAAAACAAATGAAATTAGGTGTTACTGTTTTATGTAAGTTTGCATTGTGATTTTTTTAAATGAAATATAGATTAGAAGTTACAACATCAAGGGTCTGAAACAGAGATGGAAGGGTGCTGACAATTTCCAAAAATAAAAGCACGTATGATCAATAAACCAGACTAGAACAATTACCACAATCTGATGCTCTCTATAAATGGAGAGAAATTATATAGCAGCGTAAATGAATTCTCTTGTGCCTGCACCCTTTCTATTTTTCAATTTGGCAGTTTTTGTTCTTACAATGAAAGAACATGTTTGTATAAGGGGAACAAAACTCCAGCCTGCTATAATCACACCAATCTACAAGCACCCTTGTGCCATTCTCTGTGGACAGATGCACTTCTCCTTCAGAGACTGTGTACTGTAGACATGTGAGATGCTCAAAATGGAAAAAGATCTTTACAAACTGCGCAGATTCAGCAAACCTGAGTTATAGAATGAATGTGGTGGAGGTAAATGATATGTATGGGAGCAGGGGGAACAATTCAGAAACTCTGCACAAACATCTATCCACTGGAAACCTTCTCAATATGTCTGCACTTACAGTATATTTCCCTGCCCCAGCAGCTGTAACTACACAATTAGATATACCACAAATACTACAGGAATTCTCAACCTCGGTCCTTAAAGCACAATAACAGTGTAGGTATTAGTGATATCCAGTCTTCAGCACAGATGGTTAAAAAAAAAATAATGCCCTTATTTATCAATGAGTGATACATTTCACTGTGAGTGATAAATTGCACCAGCCAATCAGCTCCTAACTTCCATGTCACAGGCTGTGTTTGAAAAATGACAGCTAGGAGCTGGTTGGCTGGTGCAATATATCACTCACAGTGAAATTTATCACTCATTGATAACTAAGGGCATAAATGCGGTATGGAGCAAATCACCTGTGCTCAAGCATGGATATCACTAAAACCTGGACTGTTAGGGTTATTTCACACTACCCGTTTTCACTGGCTGGCAAAAAGCCAGCAAAAGCCAGTCAGATTTTTGGCGGCCGTCAGGCTTTGAGCCGTGCCTAATGCCGTGAACATTTGCAATAGCAAAAAAAAAAAAAAAAATGATTATGTGTGAAAGAGCCCATTCACACATTTACTCCACTGCCTTCAGGGATGGCCCGTCCACGGCCCGGCAGCCGTCCTACTCAGTGGATATTTCCGGCTGCAACACGGCAACCATGCCACGTCTGTGTTGTGTGAAAGGAGCAATGTGTTTTCATAAATAACTGAAAACACTGCAAGACAAAAAGCCGTCCAGCTTTTTGCCGGCTGGTGAAAACCGGCTAGTGTGAAATAGCTCTTAGTGTGCCTTGTGGACCGAGATTGGGAATGTCTGCTCTATAACATGGGCAGGAGAGAGAAACTATAGCACATGTGGACCGTGAATAAAGCTTTTACTGACAGTTTTCTGGAGGATCACAATCAGGTGAAAGTCATTTATGTATGCTTCCACCATTACTATTACTAAGTCCCAACACCCTGTTTTTAAAATAATTTCTGCATCAGTCCATGCAATATATTTTCATAGATCTTTTTCTTTCCAGGGAAGCAATATTAATGACAGTTTTATGCATTTTCTTATTGTATCCATTAGAAGCAGATTGCTGTGACCACATTTCACAATGGTATGATCCGGCCCTCTGTTGACATGTTCTGAATATCGAAAGTCAGGATATCAACATGGATTTTATGTTGACATATATTATGTTGAAATACAGAAATGCTGATATGATCATAATTAGAGATGAGCAGTTCAGATTCCATAGAATACGAGTCGCTCTGAACAATGGGAATCCAAGCGCACCCGAGTCACGGCTTGGGTGTTCCCACCAGACCCGGATTCCACATCGAGGCTGAATGTCATCTTCCCAGCATCGGTTTCTCATGGGACTTGGATTCCATATAAGGTGCTGCGTCGGGGACTCAGCGCCATTCCTCTCAATGCTGCTATTTAGGCTGTGCTGAGGCCATCCAAATTAATTGAGGCTGTGCAGTAGTGAATGACTGTATATATAGGGGTGCACTGGGCTACTCTGCTGTGCTATATCCATCCAGACTCCAGATTCATTGTAGGTGTGCAGTAGTGTCTGACTGTATATATAGGGGCACACTGGGCTATA
This sequence comes from Pseudophryne corroboree, assembly GCF_028390025.1. NCBI lineage: Eukaryota > Metazoa > Chordata > Amphibia > Anura > Myobatrachidae > Pseudophryne > Pseudophryne corroboree. The sequence continues at coordinate 299,975,063 of NC_086448.1, forward strand.
CTCTGCTGTTCTGTATCCATCCAGGCTAATTGTGGCTGTGCAGTATAGTAACTGTATATAGGGACATACTGCACTATACTCTTCTGTAAATTGTACTGTTTGGTGCCCTGTCTCCAGCACATCTATAAGTCCTGTGATTCTACGCAGTGATGTGCAAGTTAGAATAAAAAATTAAAAATATATATATAGCTATTGTTTATTTGTTTGTATTGTTTGCACTGCAGCGCTTAATCCTATTGCACTGTGTTCACATATATTTATAAGCCCAGTAATTCCATGCAGTGATCTGCGAACATCAAGTTAAAAAACAGAAAAATAAAAATATAGTAAAGTTCTATTGTTTGTACTATTTGTTTTGCTGTACCCTATTGCGCTGTGTTCATGTATATCTATAAGCCCTGTGATTCCATGCAGTGATCTATGAACTACAGTTTAAAAAAACAGAAAAATCTAAATATAGTAAAGTTCTGTTGTTTGTATTATTTGTTTCGAGGTACTGTAGTGCGCTTTCTTCATGTGCATCTAACCCTGTGATTTATGTAGTTTGAAAGAAAATGCAAGTTATACAGTATGAAAAATATATCGTAAAGTTCTATTGTTTGTACTATTTGTTGCACTGTACTCTAGTGCACTTTCTTCACTGTGATTCACGCAGTTTACCTGTTGCTGGAGGGCTTGGTTGTTAAACTGTGCGTGTCCTTTTTTATATCCAACATAAGGGTAGGTGGGAAGGGCCCAAGGACAATTTCATCTTGCACCACTGTTCATTTCTCCCACTGCTGTGTGTCAGCGCTTCATAGATATGCTATAAACTGTTGTGTGCTTGTGCCTCTGCTCTGTCCAGCGGTGCAAGTGGGCGGGTACAAGTGAGTACGGCATACCCTTAAGAAGTTAGCTGTGGGTACTCTGTACCCACCGCCGCCGGGCCAGGGCAGCCAAGAGAAATACTGGGCCCTGGTACAACAACTTCCCAGGCTCCCCCGGAGTGGGTGTGGCCACAGTATGTATATTTAGCCCTCCTTCTCTTTCTCTCTCTCTATGTATATATATATATATATATATATCATACTAACACTAATAATAATGTATGGATGCATGTATTATAGAATATTTATATAGAATTTCTAAATTGTTAGAAGCTGCCTGCAGCACCACAGTGCAGTGTCTGTCACTCACAGTCACAGTTCTCAACTCACAGTGTCACAGCCTAACAGGCTAGCTCCCAGCGAGATGACCAGATCTGCTGCTGATTCTACAACTGAGCAGAGCTGCGCCACTTCTTAAACCCATGGGCCATGCCCAGCCAGCTGCATGCCTGCCCCTCCCAGTCCCTGCCGACTGCCTGGAGCCTGCTTATTCTGAAGAAGCCATCATGAGCTAGCTGCAGAGATTGACTAGCAAGATGATGATGTCAACATCTTGCGAGATCCTAGCAGTGGAGTGGTTGCTGGTAGTGGCTGTAAGGGACCTCCACGACAAAGGAAATACAGCTAGGTGATATACATAAATCCCTTCTCCCAGAGGCCGACCCACCGCGCGCACACCCGCCTGCCCACTGATTTATGTTAAAGAAAAAAAAATTACCCCCCCAAAAAATGGCTACTGGTGTGCTATGGCCTGGGCGCCCTGGCATGCCCGGGCCCGGGTAATCTGTACCCCCTCTCTCGGCACCACTGCATCGGGTTGCCGCTCCTCCGCTGCTGCTCACTGTGCTGCTGCTGTGAAGGGAGGAGAGCACAGCGTGCGCCTCTCCTGCCCCTCAGTGTCTTCCTTCAATTCTGCGCCAGCCCGTGAGATAATCAGAGCTCACGGACTGGCAGCCAAGGCTCCTGATTGGATGCCAGACTGCGAGCTTTGATTGGCTAACGGATCGGCGCCTAATTGAAGGTAGACACCCGCCCTGCCGCCGGAGACTGAGGGGCAGGAGTGGCGCATTCTGCGCAATCCTCCCCTCACACACAGGATAGCAGCAGCGCGGTAAGCAGCAGGGGAGGGGGGGGGGCACTGTGAGGACATTTGTACCTGGCACTGGGGGCAAATCTGGCACTGTGGGGACATGTGTATCTGGCACTGGGTGCATTTCTGTATCTGGCACTGGGGGCATCTCTGTATCTGGCACTGGGGACATATCTGGCACTGTGGGGGCATTTCTGTATCTGGTACTGGGGCATATCTGGCACTGGGGGGACATGTGTATCTGGCAATGGGGGCATTTCTGTATCTGGCACTGGGGGCATATCTGTTTCTGGCACTGGGGGCATATTTGGCACTGCGGGGACATGTGTATCTGGCACTGGGGACATATCTGGCACTGTGGGGACATGTGTATCTGGAACTGGGGGCATATCTGGCACTGGGGGCATATCTGGCACTGTGGGGGCATTTCTGTATCTGGCACCAGGTGGCAATGTATATCTGACATAGTGGGGGCATTTGTGTATCTGGCACTGTGAGGTAATGTATATCTCACTCTGGGGGCATTTGTGTATCTGGCACTGTGGGGCAATGTGTATCTGGCACTCTGGGGGCATTTGCGTGCCTGGCACTGTGGGGCAATATGTATCTGGCAGTGTGGGGCAATATGTATCTGGCACTGTGGGGAAATGTGTATCTGGCACTGTGGGGCAATGTGTATCTGGCACTGTGAGGCAATGTATATCTGGCACTCTGGGGGGCATTTGTGTATCTGGCAATGTGGGGCAATGTGTATCTGGCACTGTGGGGCAATGTACATCTTGCACTGTGGGGCAATGTATATCTGGCACTGTGGGGCAACGTGTATCTGGCACTACTGGGGTCATATGTGTATCTGCCCTCCCCCCTCCAATATGTGTATCACGCCCCATTTTCATTGGCCATGCCCCATGTGGCATTTGGCCTCACCCAGTTTTTTTTGCACACAGTACCTATAAGACATTTTTTCTACTTGCACAACTGGCTCTGTCACTTAGTAAACCAGCCAGCTCACTGCACACGTTGGCCTAAAAACAACATTGTGAGCTGTAAGGTGGTAAAAATTGTCTGCAAATGACTGGAAATTAATGTTAATGAGGTCAATTATACTGTAGTGACAAAAACGGCCCAAATTAAAGTGATTTTAGCTTTTTTCTGTACATTTTTAAAAAAAAATCCAAATCCACATCCAAAGACAGTCAAGGCGGTTTGGCAAATCCAAATCCAGCCAACAAATTAGAACCAGATCTATATCCAGCAAAAATGGCCTGGTGCACATACCTGTTCATAATGTACACATTCATTAAGTTGACATTGTGCAATTTATGGATTACTACAATTGGGCCATGTTGTACAGTAGGTGAATTTTTCTTCTGTTTATGGAACAGTACAATGACAGTCAAATACAAAGGGATACATTTACTAATGGTTTGAAAAGTAATGTGATTGGTTGCGGATCGACGGTGGGTTCAAGGTCAGAGCCATAGTATTTATTTAAGGAAGCTCTGACCTAAATTGAACCCATAATCAATCCTTGTTGGTTCCAAACACCAGTCCTGCTGCAATCCACCTGCTGTAACATTCTAGCTTGGCCAAATAATAATCACATTGAAATTTAATAACTTGTCCCTAAGGGATTCCTTGACAACTTAGAGATGGTCATTCCAATAGAAATGCATGAGCATATTCTGATTGGACAGATCATAGGAATGTCCATGCTGTGACAAATCTAAGATAGTCATTCATGTAGTCAATAAGGGTTGGGGGTGTTTCACTGGCGGCCGGGATCCTGACAATCAGCCACAGGTTCTACGCTCGCCATAGATTGTATTCCCACTCTGAGGGTGTCGTGGACAACCGCGAGAGGGAATAGTCCCTGTTAGTCGGCATGCCGACTGTTGGGATGTTCAGGTGTGGGATGGAGGTGTCTCCAGACTGCCGGTCACATACTACATCCTGTCCATAAGGGATAAGTACTATAATGGTTTCTAATTTGCCAAACCAGGACATAGATGGTACATGTACTAAAGAATAGTGTCAATTTAAGAGTGGAGGGGGCAAGTGTGCAGGCACCATGGAGAACCTCCTCCTCTCTGGTGAGCCACTGAGCACAATAGACTATGGCTTTGTACCAAAGGCTTCTGGGAATGCTCCTTGTTCCGAGAAACTTCTCTTCCATGCATGCACAAATCACTGGGAATATAGATGCCATGCCATTTTCCTGGTGATATCTGCTGTCCTGCAGTGCTAACCAATGCGGGACTCTGGAGGTGGTGGAGAGGCAAATACAATTATTTGGGTGCATGATTGCACAGGCCTGATCCTTCAGCCTCTATGCTGACTGACCTGAAGTAGTTTACACTATGGCGTGGAGACCCCACGCTGTTTGTCCTCTGTGCTATAGTGCCATGAGCAATACATACTAAAGCACAGTGTGTGTAGAGCATATTTTAGGGAGAATTTATTTTTTTCCACTACCAGCCTAGGCTTAAAGACATAGGACCGGATGCAATGATGCCCCAGTTTGGCAACCATGCGGGATGCCGGACAAACTTGGGCGTTTTTATAAAGGGGAAAATTATTTTATTGTTTCCTAGTTTTAACTAAAATAAAAATATAAGGCTACACAGATGAAAGGGATCCACACAGTTCTTCACACAAACATGATTATCAAGGGCTACTCATATTATTTGGGAGATTTTGCAGTGGTTTGGAAATCGGCCACTTAGTAGGTCTGGTGGCTATTGGCGTCTATTGATAATACAGCAGTGCCCTTGCAAATTAAATCTTTCTCCTGTGGTCTAGATTGTATATATTGCTTCCATGATTTTACAGTGCATAAATAGTAAAATAAAATAAAAAAGAGCATCACAAACACTACATATGAAATTCTTTGTAATAGCAAAAAATAATTTCCAAAGCAGCCTTTGAAGCACAGGATTATTTTAGTATAGCAATTGGACTGGCTTGAAGAATAGCATAATTTTGTTTACTATTAATGTGATATATAACAGTACAAACCAAGGTTGAACAGATAATATTCATATGATTTTATAAATATTGTGTAAAGCAGAAAAAGAAAAATATATTTAGAGTACACGTTTATCTCTCCTTGAGCTGTATAATACTCAAAAAATAAATGCTGCTTGTAACATAATGACACAAATCAGATTGGCTTATCACTCATCCGTTCAACATTACGAAACAATGAAACAATGGAGGAGTTCTGTACAATAATACAGCATTCTTTATTTTTACTGTTTGGCTTTCACTCAGGGTATCAGTGTCAGATTATTTGCCAGTGCCACAACTATATTGTTTATCTTTGAATAAAATAGTATTGTTTCCTAATTGTCTTGTTATAAACATATGTAAAAAAAATCAAACCTTAAATAAGAAATATATACTAAAGAATGTTAGTGTTAAACAGCTTTGCTCTTTATAAATTATTTATTTTAATTTCTCTAGGATGCAAACCTATTTTGCTTTATAGTTACAATATCCTAAGGCTATTCCTAAGTGAACTAATAATTCATTGTGTTATATCATCAGACATTTTTTTAAAGGGCACAATTCTGTGACCCATAGCAGCTAGTCTACTTTATTTTTCTAATCAATACTAGAAAAATGTTGAGAACATGGGGGAATTTTACATATTGTCAGCCCTGACAATTTGGGAGGACTAAGGAAATGAGATTTTCACTGAGGACTAAAATCCACCAGACAGTATTTCAATGGAACGTTTTGATAGAGCACTCAAGACAAGTGAGCATATGGGATGTGAATCGTAGGAGGAAAACTTGAGAAACTGCAAGGTTTGGCCAAGTTAGGATAGGGAGATATCCTGTCCATGGAGAGAGAGCGAAACCAATTATAAGGCCTGACTGAGGAGGGATCGTTAGAAACACCAAGTACTAAATTTCCATGCATTCAACTACTAAAGAGAAGAGTGATGGGCCCCAATCTGGGGACAAGCAGCTAGGCAGTACCCTGAATTGGTGTTAGGTGTTTTTGTGTTCTCTAAAGAGAGGTTAGATTTTAGTCTGAGGTATCAACACACGACACTGGTCTCTTAGTAGCAGGTATTACAGGTGTAGTATGGTTATTACAGGTGATCACCAGACAATAGCAGTTAAGGGACCACTTCATTTGTATGAGAGAGCAATATCTATAAGGTAGTACATTGTTTGAAAAAGAGGTTACCACCTTTAAATGGGGTGTCCCTTATTTTTTGTTAGCCAGTTTAAGGGGAAATCTCTTTTCATCTCTGGAGTCCATTATTTTTCTGATCACACAGATCACCAGATATTACCTGGCGGCACCTAGTTTGAAAGAGTGGACTCCCCATCCTCTATGTTAAAGGGATTATTCTGAATTGAGAGCAAAATAAAATAACTAAATGCTAGACAACTTTATTTTTACACTGCAATTTAGATTTGAGAGATGTCAACACACAATAGCAGTGAGATACAGTATAGGTGAGCAACAAGCCCAACTCGTCTTCCACAGCAAAGGGTTAAAGGAGGTTTTAGGTATAGAACACAGGTGCTGATTGATCAGAGTGAAAATGCTTTTTACCACAGAAACTGTATATTCACCAGCAAAAGGGATTATATCCACTTTTCCGCATATACAAAATCCTACATGACAGTGTTTTCCGGGAAATCACTATAACGTAGCATTTTGCATGCAGATACAGCCACATTCACACACAGAAAATAGGCATGCCACACATCATTTTAATCAGCAGAAGCTTCTTGTGCGTCCTATTCACATAGAAATACATACAAAATGCATTTATGGCACAAAAAAAGACACCCAACGTTAGCAGAGCTGCCCAGGAACTGAGGCTCACTTACGCCAGGCATCTCTCGACCTCTCGATGCATGCACAATGCTAACATGCCTTAAAAATGAATGTGGCCTCTGTACCTTCTCGGCTTCCTTCCCTCAGCCAATGCCAGCATGAGCCATTCATTTACAAACAGTAGTGTACCGGCTGTGTAGTGTTTGTCATTTACTAAGCAGTACACCCAGTCCGTGAAATCACAGGTCTCACAGGGGGTGGGATTAGAGATGGGGGAGGCTGCCTATTAAAGCAATGGGGAGGCCCAGGAAGAAGCACAGTAAACTTAGTTTTATAAAGATAACACTCTTGTAATTTAAAAAGCCACACTTGTTTATCTGTGCAAAAAGTAGCATCCATGGATTTTTGTAAATTTCCCAAAACAAGTTCTGTCATGTTTCATTTACAGACTCAGACATGCACACAGATATACCGTCAAAATTAGAAAAAAGCTAAGGATGCTACTTTTTACACAGATAGACAAGCGGGACTTTTCAAATTATGAGAGTATTATCTTTGTGAGACTGAGTTTACTATACTTCTTCACAGGCTATCCCATTGCTTTAATAGGCAGTTCCCCCGTGAGACTTGTGATTTCACTGACTAGTAAAACACAACACAGCTTGTACACTACTGTATGTTAAAGAATGGCTGTCATTTTCTAAGCAGCACATTTTCTAATGAATGGCTGTCATTTTCTAAGCAGCACCATTTTCTAAGCAGCACAACCAGTCAGTGAAATCACAAGTCTCATGGAGGGTGGGATTGGGGGTGGGGGAGGCTGCCTATTAAACAATGGGGAGGCCTTGTAAGAAGTACAGTAAACTCAGTCTCATAAAGATAAGACTTTTGTAATTTGAAAGCCACACTAGTATTTCATATCTGTGTAAAAGTAGCATTCACAGCTTTTTTCTAATTCTCACTGTACATACTGTATGTGTGCATGTCTGAGTCTGCATATGAAGCACAACAGAGTTTGTTTTGGGAAAATTATTACAAATAATTTGTATAATACTGTTTACACAGATATACAATACAATTGTGTATTTTACAGGAATCAACCCCTAGCTCACAGGCATGGTAACCATTGGCAATACCACTATGCCAAGAGAAGACAGGTGACTGACACCTGTAGTGACATAGTGATGTCGCTCACTGTAATTTTTTTATAGTGCTGTGTCCGAACTCTATTTTGCAGGTTGGAATGATTTTTTCTTTTAGACAGCTGTGTAGAACTGTGAGCTTTGCTTTTCTTTGTGAGCATTGGAGACGTTGAGCAAACCTTTTTCTGTATTCACATTTCTACTTAATGTAGGGATTATTTAATACAGCGTACCAGGGGAGCTTTCAGTTGTAAGGCATGTTGTCACTGGGTGACTGCTATTTCGGTAATTTTGTACTCTGCCCTACAGTATTATTGTATAAAAAATAACTACTGTATTTACTATGCACTGGCCCACTTGTCAGGGATTGCTACATTGTACAGTATTCTGCAGTGCCATATCCATCCACTGCTGTTCAGCACTTTACTGTAGTTTTCTTTAGTGGAACAAATGCCACCCAGTGGTGAAGCTGTGTATTGCATGTTGTGAATCCTCTTGCGCCTTATCACGCCTTACTTTGCCTACCTGCGCTATTTGTACTGGGTAATAACAGAAAACCATAGAGGTAGGAAGGCCCTGCTTTCAAGCTTACAATATATAGAGATGTTAACACAAGCACTATTTTCAGTTTGGTAGGTAGGATTGCATTATCCCCAGTGAATGCAACATTACCATAGCTACATGATGTGGTTTTGATGTCAATATTGTTGTTGGTGCATTATTTCTGGCACCCAGGAACTTGTTGGTCCTCCCTCTGCAGTGGTTACTGTGTTAGTTGGTTCCACGGCCTGGCATCACTTCAATTACACAGAGGCTGCATCTTCATTGCCGTACACATGATGAGGATGGACATGCGGGAATGCCGGCTGTTGGTGTGCAACACCTGAATTCACACAGGTGAGCTGATTGGGTCTTTCTAGTTCCCTATTATAGCTGCTACCATGCTCAGTTTACATGAATAACCCTCTGAGAAAGTCGCGAACGCATCGAAACAGCTGTCAGGTTGATGGAAGAAATTGTCTCCTGAGTGTTATGATGCTGCTCCATTGCTGCTACAATGCTAAGTATCACTTAGTTCATGGAGAGATGTCTTTTCTACATTTTCTGAAGAAGAAATCTTTTTGCTTATATATTGGTGTGCTAGCTCATACTTCTACAAGCTATTGAATAGTGGACCAGTGTTATTGAACTGCAAAAAATGATAATCTTTGAATCTAAGTGATGTTTAAAAGTTTTTGCACTTGAAGACCATTTTCTGTCTCCAAATACTTAATAACATTTGTATGTGGCTTCGCTCTCATGGATGTCTGTTACTGCTCAGTGGAACAAATTTTTCAAAGATCGTAGTGCCATCTAATATTGTGATACACATTGATCACAAAATTTATTTGTAAACAATATTTGTAGTTTTTCCTTCAGGGATTAACAGAAAAAGATGCTTTTAGCTACCAACTTGTGAGCAAGTCACCTAAAGCTGGCCATAGGAGAAGCAGATGGTCCTGAGATCCAGCCCTGAGCATTTGCCCCTGGGATTTGTTGATCATCATAACGTGCATATGCTTACAAGAAAACTTTGCTATGTACAGACACAACTCTTACAGTTTTATTATATGTATAAATAATAGATTTTTATATATATATATATATATATATTGCAAGAATTGGAAAAACAAGCGCCCAAGAGTGAAGTTATTAGGGTTAGGGAAAATGAAGGTATAAAAAACGTATGATAAGGATTGATTCAAAAAACTTATCTGGCAGGTAAAGACTTGACTCAAGTGGTGGTCTTTTTGAGGATTAAGAACATGTGGATAAAACAGAAAAAACTAACATAGTGTGTACCGTTTATGTTACATATTATGTTACTGTTTGCTTTCACAGGCCTTATTAGGGAACTTAGCTTATTCCCATATAGCAACAATTTATAGCCTGAGCAGTATATGGATTAAAAATACAAACAAGTTTTTAATAACATAATCACATAAAAACACACATAAAAATAGCTGTATAGCATGCGTACAAGATAAAAATTAAATCAGGCTTATCTGTCCATGAAATGACTGAAATGCATGCGTACAGGATTTAAAATAGTTTTAGGCTTATCTGTCCATCAAGAGGGGATGTCTGCAGTACCTGCAGACATCCCCTCTTGATGGACAGATAAGCCTAAAACTATTTTAAATCCTGTACGCATGCATTTCAGTCATTTCATGGACAGATAAGCCTGATTTAATTTTTATCTTGTACGCATGCTATACAGCTATTTTTATGTGTGTTTTTATGTGATTATGTTATTAAAAACTTGTTTGTATTTTTAATCCATATACTGCTCAGGCTATAAATTGTTGCTATATGGGAATAAGCTAAGTTCCCTAATAAGGCCTGTGAAAGCAAACAGTAACATAATATGTAACATAAACGGTACACACTATGTTAGTTTTTTCTGTTTTATCCACATGTTCTTAATCCTCAAAAAGACCACCACTTGAGTCAAGTCTTTACCTGCCAGATAAGTTTTTTGAATCAATCCTTATCATACGTTTTTTATACCTTCATTTTCCCTAACCCTAATAACTTCACTCTTGGGCGCTTGTTTTTCCAATTCTTGCAACAAATTCTATATGCATGCCAAGCATATTTATATATATTACAAGCTGCCGCTCTATTAATTTATTGAGAAGTGCTTTTATATGAAATAGGGATTTTTTACCTCACGTATCTTCCTTTTAAATCTTTTTTAATATACTCACTACGTTTTACTATAATTTTAAAATAATACTTTTTTATTGTGCACTATTACCACATAAACTGCACCCGAGCGCCGTGGTCTTCAATTCTATATATATATATATATATATATATATATATCAACAAGACAGATTTAAAGGGTACTAGATTTAAGATGACGATAAATGTGATAATCTACCAAAGTAGTGATACCATATAATAATATTCTTAACACATAAGGTCATCCAGAAATAATTGTATCCATAATAGATAAGAGAATCCCACAAAATTCCCTTAAAATCTTGGATTTATTTATCATAAAATGAAGAGTACCTTAAAATGGTACAATATTTGTGATGGTACACGTTCAATATGAATGTCCACAATCAGCACTGGAGTAAGAGCTTTTGCTTTGATAAATCTCTTTGGAAACCGATATTGTAGATGATCAGAAATCCTGCTGAATGAGTGAACAATATAATTTTTACCCTACGCATTTAATTCTACGGACTTCATCAGGGGTGTATCAATATAACCTTTACAGATTTTTCATACATCAATTTGCGAATCGGATGGATATAATCAAACTATGAGATTAAATTCCCATTCAATGATGAACAAATTAGTAGTACCTAAAATCAAATCAAACACAATAGTATGTATATGGAGCCTGTATCCACCAGTGATTTCTCCAATGCAGTATTGCTGTATGAAAATTCTATATATAGCAAATTGTAGATCCGGCACTCCCTGAACAAGCAGTACCATGAATTTTACTGTACCTGGGTGCCCTCCCGTAGTGTAAAATAACTCTTGTATGCATGAATAACGCTGGGCGGCACTCCAGGATTAGAAGGTGAAAAAAATGGGTGGTTTATTTTTCATAGTTTTGGGGAAAGTACCCTGTCAGGACCAAAAACAAAAATTAATTCCTGATAATGGGGTACCATCCCCCGAAATATAAAAAAAATACACCACCCATTTTTTTCACCTTCTAATCCTGGAGTGCCACCCCAGTGTTATTTATACATACATCTATATATATATATATATATATATATATATACATACATACACACACACATACACACACTGTATATGTGTATATATATATCTATATATTTATCTCTCTCTCTATATATATATATATATATATATACACTGTATATATACTGTGTATATATATATATATATATACACACACACACATATATATATATATATATATATATATATATATGATAACCCTGCAAAGGAAAATGTGCCCCGTTGCCCCCCAGATATAAAGAACAGATAGAGAAAGCACACAGGGAACAGTTTACAGGCATAGACTAGGCTGCCTGTGTGTAAAAGTGTTGGAATAAGCAGTTGCAGAGCCAGGACGTGGAGAAGCAGGGGCTCGTGGACCAGCAAACAACGGTGTTGAGGCAGTTGGTGCGGCCATCTTAGCATCAGAATCTTCCAGGAGCAGTGCCGGGTTCCCGTTTTTGCCGAGAATTGTAGCCGTTCGGTTGTTTCTGCAGCCGGGGAGAAGAGGCGGAGACCGGGCAGAGAAGAGGTGGGACAAAGCAACTGGTGAGCCGGCCCCCTCCTATGTGCCATCCAGAGAAGAGGCAGAGACCGGGCGGAGGAGAGGTGGGACCCAGCAAGCGGTGAGCCGGCCCTCTCCTGTGTGCTATCCGGAGAGGAGGCAGAGATTGGGCGGTGGCTACATTAAACAAAGACAAGCCCTCTCCCCCAAGCAAGGCAAGTGAAAGGCGGGGCTTCCCCCAGATTGACAGCAGACATAGCATCCAGTACAGCAGTAGGGGAACCTGTCATTCCACCCCAGCCCAGCAGTGATGCCTCCAATTAAGACTAGCTCCCGCAGACAGACCCTGGGGGGTTTGCAGCCAGATACTCTGCCTTCTAGAATTAGCCACTGGAAGCCCAGAGCCGCCCTAACTGCCCGATACCTAGCAATACCTTGTAAAAAGATACTGGTCCAAAGACACTGCCCAGTCAGGGATATATATAAAACCTGTAGCACGCTGCATAAATTAAGCCAGGTCAGGTATTGCTGCAGGATCTGAGCTGCCCAGAGGCAAAAGCTCACAGCTGACAGCACTAGGAGAGTTAGCGACGATCTGTCTTGTCAGCCAGAATTACAAGCAGGAGTGATTACATGGCACCCAGCTACAGTTAATGTGACGACTTTACGAGCTGCTTAGTAGAAAGTAGAGCTCTTACACATGATTGGATCACCAGTAACCGACCCCATTTGACTGCCTTCAAAATAGTATAAACCCTACTCTGCTTAGGGAAAGATGACAGAAGCAATGCAGTTTAGCCGAAATTCTGGAGCTTATTGGTAGACTAAGTAAAAGACTTCCCCTTAACCAGAGAATGGTTGTAGGAGCAACAGAGGGCAAGTGCTCCCCATGGTTCAGTAGCCATTGCTCCCTTCCCTAAAGCTCCCGTGGACCTAGTAAGGATAAGGTACCCATCGTGCACCAATGTTATGCTGATCAGCTGAACTTTAAGGGTGAACTAATTGGGATATACATGGTACCGTGCAGGGCAAAAGGTGACTGGAATTGTTCTAAAAGTGTAATAACACACAGTGCATACAACCTAATGTTAAATGTTTTGTTCATTGTTACTATAGCAAAGTAAAAGTTATACTGTTTAACTAATAGCATTTAAGGAATTACAGGACCATCGACTCCTGAGGTTCTTCGTTCCAGTGTAATAAAAAGTTCATTATTTTACAGTGTGAAGTGGATTGTCCCAGTCAATAGGTGGAAATTGGGTATCCTAAAAAGGGTACGGGTATACCGCCTTGGTACTGTATCTACCTCGGCGGATGCCACACGTGGCATCACAAACAGGATTTGAACAAAAGCTAGGGTTGTACCTCATTGGTTAGAACAACATGTCGCAAGGGGATGACCAGGCCCAGGCAGGTCCAGGGAAATACCTGATATGGAGGGTCCTGCTATGTCCACGTCTGCGCCCATTACTATGCCATACTATTTTGGTGCACCGTGGCTTCCTACCTATTTGGGGGATGTTCCTTCCATGAGATCTAAGGAATTTAGAGACTTTAAAGACTAGATTGAAGCCATGTTCCGATTATATCCATTGAATGAGTCTCAAAGGATAGAGATAGTAATTGGGCAGTTGAAAGGCTTTGCCCGGCGGGAAGTGAAGTCATGGCCCGTCAGCCAAAGGAAAACTGCGAAGGGAATATTGGAGAAACTAGCTTTTCTACGCTAGGAAACAGCAACCCCAAGAGGGTCCAAGTGAGTTCGCTATCGAATTACAAGAGGCATTACAAGCTGTTAAGCTGTGTGAACCCACGGAGATAATGCAGGAAGATGATATCCTCATAAACCAGTTTATAGATGGAATCTATAGCGATCACACAATAGGCCAACTTAAGATGTTACGATGACAATAAACAGCTTGCAGCTTTCAGGAATTTAAGGAGTTAGCAATAAAAATTCTAGGGGATACTACTACACAAGGGCAAACTGCTGTAGCCTCAGAGGCAGGCTCTACTAGATACAGGATCCCACGTCACGACAGTCCAATGGGTGGAATTTGCACGACACTGGACAGAGGAAGAAATGAGTTCACCACCAGCATGGTTGAATTTGCTAGCAAGTAATGGTCATGGCATAGAGTGTTGGGGCTACTGGGAAGCTGAGATAAGGATAGGCCAAGCCCGATTGTCCAAACAAGGTTGCCTCATCACCAATCTTGAAGACAGAGGTTTTCCACCTATAATAGTTGAAATGAACGTCTTAAGAAGTTGTCCCGAGGAGCTGATTACAGTGTTAAAGCAGGAATTGTGCACCAGCACCTGCTCCGAGAGGCGAGCATTGCAACAAACCATCAGCCACCTTCGAAGTCAATAACACTTTACCGGCCACAGTGGGGAAGTAGGAACAGCTAGGATAGCGGAACAACGAACCATTACGCTACCCCCGAATTCCGAAAACATAGTTTGGTGTAAAACTAGAATAGGACCCCGTGGGCAAGACTATGAAGCCATTGTTGAAAAGAGTGACGAGGGCCAAACAGGTTACTTTGCTGTAGCCAGGACTCTAGCCATAGTAAACCGAGGGAGAGTACCAGTTCGAATTCTGAACCCGCACAATAATCCAATTAGGCTATATAGATATCAACCAATTGCCAAGATCTTCCAGGTCACTTTCCAAGATATAGTGGGCACAGAAGGTATGGCGGCTCAACAGGTTTTAAAGGCAGAACCTCCTGGGGAACTCGAGGAAACCCCCTGGTGGAATGAAATAAACATTGGGGATGAAAGTACCCCGAAGGAGGAGGTAGAAGGGGCCCTCCAAATAGTTTGAAGGAATGAGAAGACATTCAGCAAAAATCTGTCCGATTTTGGACACGCCAAAGGAATTCACCATCATATACCCACTGGGACTGCTAGCCCTATACGGGAATGTCATCATTCTATCCCACCGGCATTGTACCAGCCAGTAAAGAAGATGATGGAGGAAATGAGAGCATCAGGAGTAGTGAGGAATAGCCACAGTCTGTGGGCTGCACCATTTGTTCTGGTCAAGAAAAAAAACAGGAGCTTACGCTTTTGCGTAATTATCGGAAATTGAATTCGGTTACACACAGGGATGCCTACCCATTGCCCAGGATAGAAGAGTCATTGGCTGCTGTGAGATCCGCAGCATACTTATCCACATTGGATCTAACTAGCGGGTATTTTCAAATTCCTGTGGCCCCAGCGGCCAGAGAAAACGATTTTACCACCCCAATGGGGTTATTCGAGTTTGATAGAATGCCATTTAGAGTGTGCAATGCACTCACTACTTTTCAACGTGTGATGGAGCATTGCCTGGGTCACCGCAACTTTGATATGCTCCTCCTGTATTTAGACAACATCATTGTGTTTTCCAAAACTATCAAGAACACTTGCAACACCTGGAAGAAGTTTATGCTCAGCTTACCGACTACGGATTCAAGCTAAAACCGTCAAAGTGTCACCTACTTAAGTCGAGTGTACAGTATCTGGGCCATATTGTCGGTTCCAAGGGGGTGGAGCCTGACCCCAAAAAGGTGAGAGCAGTAAGGGACTGGCCTACTCCGGTGACCACCCTTGGATTTGTGGGCTATTACAGGTGATTTATAGTTAATTTTGCAAAGATTGCAACCCCACTGCATTAACTGTTACGAAGTGGGCCAGAGCATGAACTACGGAGAAACGTCCCTGTCAACTGGACAAAACATCAGGACGAGGCCTTTAAGAAATTGAAGAAGCTGCTGATAGAAGCCCCATTGTTGGCTTATCCTAATTATGAACACCCCTTTAAAGTGTACATGGATGCAAGTAATCAGGGGATAGGAGCTGAAGGGAAAGAACGGGTAATCGCTTACGCAAGTAGGGGCCTACAAAAGACTGAAAGAAATTATGATAATTACAGCACCTTCAAGCTAGAGCTGCTCGCACTGATTTGGGCTGTTACAGAGAAATTTAAGGATTATTTGGCTGCGACACCTGTGTTATATATACAGACAACAATCTGCTAGCCCACCTACAGACCGCCCGGTTGGGGGCATTATAGCAGAGATGGATGTCTCGGCTAGTGAACTTCCAGTATCGAATCAAGTTCAGAAGAGGACGATCTAACAGAAATCTCTCGTCTGCCTTGGAGAATGGAAGAAGAGCAGGAAGACCAGTTGCGGTGGAAATTCCTACATTGTTCCACGGCTGAATAAGCAAGAGGATGTTCTAATCAACAACACAGAAGTCGTCATCTCTGAAGGTATTGATGATATCCAGGCCGAGCAAGGCATTGACTGGAAACTGATTCAGTACGAGAGCCCAACACTCCGAAGACTCAACCAGATTGTTTCTGCTGGAGTTTACAAATAAAGCTGAATGGCAAGAAGCTGACCCCAAACTGGTGCAGTTAATAAGACACTGGGACCAGATCAGTTTCACACAGGGAATCATGGTTCACAGCAGCATAGACCCAAGTACCCACTACACCATCAATCAAATCATAGTGCCACATCAGAGGAAAAACCTAATTCTCCAGGCATATCACAACCGATCAGGGCACTTTGGAGTGAAAAAGATGGAAATGGCTATCAGGAAGAGATTCTTTTGGGTTGGCTTGAGAGCTGATGTGGAAGAATGGGTGGAAGAGTGTCCTTCGTGCATGGTAAAGAGGAACATCCAACCGGAACAGAAAGTGCCACTTCACCCCATCCAAAGCCAGTGCCCACTGGACATTGTGGCTCTAGATCATGTCAAATTAGGGAATAGCCATGCTGGATATAAATTTGCATTGATGATCATCGACCACTAATCAAAATTTGTAGTGGCCGTGCCAGTCCGAGATATAACCACTAAAACCACTACTGAGGTGTTCCTGCAAAATTATGTCCGACCTTATGGATATCCGGAGCAGGTACTAACCAACCAGGGCCCTGCTTTTGAGTCCCACTCATTTGCTGAATTGTGCCAAATATAAAGGGTGTAAAAAGCTCCGGACAACCCCATATCACCCACAGGGCAGTGGATTATGTGAAAGGGCAAATCAAACCTTGATAGAAATGCTCTGCGCCATCCCGATGCCGCAACGGTTATATTGGCCTCAGTTATTACCAGAACTCACCTTTACAATAATATGGAGCAGGGGTCCACCGGATACACCCCATATTATCTCTTGTTCGGAAGGTTAGGCAAACTTCCCGCAGATTTGGAACTAAACTCGATTCCACATGATACCATAACCCCACAAACCGACTGGGTTGCGGAACACCGCTGCAGAATTAAGGAGGCTAGTAAAGTAGTAGAACAAAGAATGGAGGGAGTGCACCAGAGGCAAAAGAGTTACTACAATAAAGATGCTTATGCGGAACCCTTGGAAATTGGGGATCAAGTCTGGAAAAAGAATAATCAACGTAGTAACAAACTAGACCATAATTGGGAACTTGTGCCCTACATAGTGACTCACCTGCCAACTCCAGACACTGTCTATGGAATAACAAAAGAAGGGGAGACGGGTGCTACTCCGATAATGGTGCACCACCTCAAACTATGTGTATCCCAAATGGAACAAGAGACTGCTCCAAACTAAGTCACCCCTATTGCAGAAACTTGGAGGGTTTTACCATTTACCCCTTACATGACCTAGTGGATCTTCTGCTATTTATGGGGGGCCCTTCACATCTAACTTAGGGGTTGGATGGGCTCATCAAGCTCAATATACACCCTTACCAGGGAATGAAGCAGGGTCTAAGCAAGCAGGTGACCAGGCTGTTGAAACCAGTCCAGAGATAGGGACAAGGAGGCCCGTTAGAAGTACTAGGGGAATCAAATCCCTCCGAATTGTATTTGCAAAGGCGCAAAACCGTAGGTTGTGCATGCTTACATTTTAGGTGTAAGGGAAGGAGGGGAGAGAATATAATGGCTATGATGATATTTATTTAGGGAAGGTACCCTCTATTGATAGTAACGTTATTTTTGTCGTTGCCTGAGGACATGCAATATTTCAGCGGGGAAGAATGTGATAACCCTGCAAAGGCAAATGTGCCCTGTGGCCCCCCAGATATAGAGTACAGATAGAGAAAGCACACAGGGAACAGTTTACAGGCATACACTAGGCTGCCTGTGTGTAAAAGTGTTGGAACAAGCAGTTGCAGAGCCAGCACGTGGTGCTCGGGACTCTCAACCATGCGCTGGCTCCAGCGTACCTCACACGGCCGGAGGGAGAAGCAGGGGCTCGTGGACCAGAAAGTAACGGTGTTGAGGCAGTTGGTGTGGCCATCTTAGCAGCAGAAAGGAAGAGGAGACAGCGCAGCATCTTCCAGGAGCGGTGCCGGGTTTCCGTTTTTGCAGAGAATCGCAGCCGTGCAGTTGTTCCTGCAGCCGGGGAGAAGAGGCGGAGACCAAGTGGAGAAGAGGCGGGACACAGCTACTGGTGAGCCGGCCCCCTCCTATGTGCCATCCGGAGAAATGGGGAGACCGGGCAGAGGAGAGGCGGGACCCAGCAAGCGGTGAGCCGGCCCTCTCCTGTGTGCTATCCGGAGAGGAGGTGGAGATTGGGCGGCGGCTACGTTAAACAAAGACAAGCCCTCTCCCCCAAGCAAGTCAAGTGAAAGCCGCGGCTTCCCCCAGAGTGACAGCGGACATAGCGTCCAGTACAGCAGCACACAGCTACAGTTAAAGTGACGACTTTACGTGCTGCTCAGTAGAAAGTAGAGCTCTTACACACAAAAGGATCACCAGTAACCGACCCCGTTTGACTGCCTTCAAAATAGTATAAACCCTACCCTGCTTAGGGAAAGACGACAGGGAGCAACGCAGTTTAGCCGAAATTCTGGAGCTTATTGGTAGACTAAATAAAAGACTTCCCCTTAACCAGGGAAGGGTTGTAGGAGCAACAGAGGGCAAGTGCTCCCCATGGTTTAGTAGCCATTGTTCCCTTCCCTAAAGCTCCCGTGGACCTAGTCAGGATGAGGTACCCATCGTGCACCAATGTTACGCTAATCAGCTGCACTTTAAGGGTGAACTAATTGGGATATACATGGTACCACGCAGGGCTAAAGGTGACTGGAATTGTTCTAAAAGTGTAATAACGCACAGTGCATACAACCTAATGTCAAATGTTTTGTTCATTGTTACTATAGCAAAGCAAAAGTTATGCTGTTTAACTAATAGCATTTAAGGAATTACAGGACCAATGACTCCTGAGGTTCTTCATTCCAGTGTAATAAAAAGTTTATTATTTTACAGTGTGAAGTGGATTGTCCCAGTCAATAGGTGGAAATTGGGTATCGTAAAAAGGGTACGGGTATACTACCTTGGTACTGTATCTACTTCGGCGGGTGCCATATATATATGTGCCATATACATATATATATATATATACACACACATATATATATATATATATATAGAAATATACCTACACACACACAAACACACAACTGAATTTGCACTAAAAGCTTTCCAACAATGCTATGGTTCAGTTGTGCAGTCTCCTAAGCCATAGGCATGTACTGATACTCTCCCTTTCAGTAATAGATTAGTGGACCTTCATATCATCTCATATAATACTTGTAACAGGAACACTGAAGCTAAGTATGGTTTAAACAGGAAGTGGTGAAGCTTAACTTTTCTTTGCAGCACAGTACAGTCACTGCATAGTGATTGAGAGTTGATGTGTGTAAGTAAATTTTAAATCAGTGTGCTTGGTAAGGTAGAAAGTATTAGTCAGGCATAGGTGCTAGATTGTGACATAACACTGAAAATGTATCACTTCCAAGTCTACGACTATATAACACATCCTACTGTTTTTGTTTTACAGTAATTTGAAACACTTTATGTGCTTTAATTAGGACTGTGACAGGAATAAATATCTATTAGAATACTGTAAGTAGATGAAACTGGTCATCTTCATCAATCACATCCATGCTCTGGAAATATGTAATCTGGATTACTTTTCAAGTAGCAACAGGCTCCCTTACCAAATAAGCCACATAAACCAGGGTCCCCACACCATATAATAACCAGATATTATAACATATTATAACATACAAATCTGCAATAAACTGACTTACCCCAAATGGTGTAACTACTGTACATAACTAATGTTACAGTCATTCTACCCTGCTACACCATAGTGAACAATTGGTTATATTCAGATCCCTAATAAATAGAATGTCTTCCTGAATTTTAAATATTTTGATTCACAATCCTTATACTGTACATAATAAAGGCACGGCCAAGAGAAAATGTCACTTATACAGTATATGACATTTATATTCATTTTATTTATGTTTTTTTTTTGTTTCTCAAAAGAAATATCTCTTTTTTTAAATAAAAAATATAATAATTCTCAGACCGATAATGTTATTATTTTAGTATCAAGTACGTACTGTATTTACTAATTAAAAAAATTGATTTTAAGACTGTTTAAAAACTTCAAATTAAGATAGCTATTGAGCCCACAACAACCAGATGACGTTTTTATGTTTCTAGTTCATTGAACTTAAAAGCATAAAAACTATTCTTCGATAAGATTCTAAAAAACAAAAAAGCTATATACTGTAAGTAATATCTTTGCTATGTGTAAAGATATGGAAGCATGATACCCACATATCTTACTTGTTCCATGGTTTTCTTTAATAGTACTGTGACAAGGAATGATTAAAAAGACAGGCTTTAACACAAATCAATATTTAGGTCTGGCAGCAATAAGTTTAAAGTTGTAGAAACAAGTCAGCAATAATATAGTGTACGCAGCCTGTATATTTCTTTTACTAATGTGTGTAATGCTGCAGTATCTCTGTTCCATGGGGGTTGGGTTGATCCCCTCCGTGGCTAGAAGGAAGACAAAGCTACATGAGCCCTCAGATAATGGGGGAAATATAATAGGGTGTGAGAATTAGAAAGTGAGAGATTTCAGAAAAGTTCTCCTGTTTTTTTTAAAGTGACAATTCTTTACATGGCAAAATCACCTGGTTTTGCTATGTAAAGGATTGCCACTTTAAAAAAACAGAAGTACTCTCCCAAAATCTCTCACTTTCTAATTATCATACCCTATTACATTCCCCCCAACATCTGCTTCTGTTCTTGCCTTCAAAGCAAATTATGCCCTTTAGTCTTTTTTTTTTTTACAGTAAGTTAGGACACAGACGTATTTAAAAAAAAGCTCTAAAATGTACCAAGAAAAAAAATAGCACATTTACTAGGTTGGAATCATTTCATGATTTATCCAGGTCCAGGTTTACATCAGGTGCACTTACAGATTCAGTATGATATCATAACGGTCAGGAGACTGACGCCGGGATCCCGACAGCCAGAATACCGGTGGCAAGTGCAACGTATCCCCTCGCGAGCTTGCTGCACTCATCACGTTTCGGGTCTGGTGGCGCCTGAAGTGGCGTGGACCAACACCCGAGTGGAGATTCCTGGCGGCGGTGTATTTCATTGGGTGTTGGGATTCCAGGGTCGGTATCCTGACCGCCAGGATCCCGCAGCCAGCAACTTGATTGCCTCCTGCACTTTCAGCCAGAGTCACCTGCATTCAACCAGGGGCCTGATTCAGCATGGATTGCAAAAGCAGAATCTTTCCCTAATGGGCAAAACCATGTGCACTGCAGGTGGAGCAAATTTAACTCTCTCTGCGCATGTTATATCTGTTTCACCTGCAGTGCACATGGCTTTGCCCATTAGAGAAAGATTTAGCTTTTGTGATCCATGCTGAACAGGCCCTAGGGCACAAGCACAATGTTTCATGTTTCCCTTTATAGTGAATATGCATTCTCTAGGGTTGTTTAAATAAAAATAAGTAAGTCAATAATCTCTATAATACACCAGGTATAATCTTCCTTTTCCTCTGCAAATGAAAGCTTATGGTCATACAAGGGTGCACACTTTTTTCTGGACATGCACAATACAAATGTATAGATTTATACAACGGAGCAAACCTCAAACGGTATGATCACCAGAGTCTATTTACTAAGTGCATGTAATACCGTTGCTTCTTCTATTCTACTGTACTTGAGGGGTCACTGGATTAAGACTTGCTATACTGTAGGTTGCTGAGTATATGCATTTCCATAGTTTTTCATGTTGAAACGAGTTTTAAGACAGTAGGTTAAAATTGAGCTTTCTATAATTCTTTTATAACCAGAACCATACATTTCTCTAAAACTGGTTTATTTTAAACAGACATTAGGTTTTCATAGATAATAGATGTGCCAGTTAAACTCAATGGAACATTGGCCCTTGTTCAGTTACATGGGGACCTGTATCAAACCTTGGAGAGAAATAAAGTACCAGCCAATCAGCTCTTAACTGCCATGTTACAGACTGTTTAAAAAATGTCTGTTAGAAGCTGATTTGTTGGTACTTTATCTCTCTCCTCTTTATCCCTCTCCAAGTTTTGAAAGTTTTGATACATCTGTACAGCAATCAATTGAACTAACTGACAGAAATCGAGATGGGAAGACCAAACATATTGTGTACCCAATGTACTCAAAAGCCTTAAAATAGCAACATTGATAACAGAAAGAAAACTTCAAACCAACCACACAATGGAAAAGTGATTATTAAACTGAACAGAGAGGAAATCCTGGGATTAGGGTTACTGGCAACACCCCCCTAAAAAAAAAAAAGGCACTAGGCAGCCACCTCATAGGTGTGTAGGAAGAGATGGTAAGCTAATTATTTTACTAATGTTGACAGTTACAGCCAGCTCATTGATAACTTAAAAACATTGAATAACATTTAAACCAAGCCAATGTTGGGTACTTCAGCTACTTTTACTAATAAATATCACAAGAATACAATAGTGAATGTTAATCTACTATTGCTTTTATGATGAGTAGGTATATTTTCATTGTAACATAATAGAGGATACTTTTTTTCTAATAAAGGCCCTCATTCCGAGTTGTTCGCTCGCAAGCTGCTTTTAGCAGCATTGCACACGCTAAGCCGCCGCCTACTGGGAGTGAATCTTAGCTTAGCAAAATTGCGAACGAAAGATTCTCAAAATTGCGAATAGAAATTTCTAAGCAGTTTCTGAGTAGCTCGACACTTACTCTGCCACTGCGATCAGTTCAGTCAGTTTCGTTCCTGGTTTGACGTCACAAACACACCCAGCGTTCGCCCAGACACTCCCCCGTTTCTTCAGCCATTCCCGCGTTTTTCCCAGAAACTGCAGCGTTTTTTCGCACACTCCCATAAAACGGCCAGTTTCCGCCCAGAAACACCCACTTCCTGTCAATCACACAACGATCACCAGAACGAAGAAAAAACCTCGTAATGCTGTGAGTAAAATACCAAACTTCTTAGCAAATTTACTTGGCGCAGTCGCAGTGCGAACATTGCGCATGCGCAGTTTGCGGAAAATCACTGCGATGCGATAAAAAAGAACGAGCGAACAACTCGGAATGAGGGCCTAAGTGTAATAATATCTATTCGTGAGCATAGATTTTTGTTTTGTATACAGTAAAATATATTGTGGGAAATACTAAGTACATAAACTTACAGTATGGGCAGCCATAGAGTTCAACTCTTAGTCCAATTTGCCCTTCTCCATTCCAGTCCAGCGGAACAATGCGTACATAGCGAGCAACTATGGGATGTCGTAAGTCATGTCGGACAACGGTGTCGGAGTTAACATTTCCAGGAAATGCCTGTTGAAAAATAGGGAATAACAGTTTTAATTTATATAAAAATGTACCAATTACCTTGATAAATGTCTGCACGTAAAACAAGTTAGGAACTATGGCAGCATTCCATGTATAGTGTGGACAGTATCTCCTAAAGACAACATTCTGCTTTTATCTGTTAATCCACTGAGTTTTCCAATAAGGTCATGTGTATTACATTTATTGTGTGTTTGTTATATTCAAAAGAAGCAATGAGAATGGAAGATGTTGAGGGTGATAACAGAGGGTGTGATATAATATATCTACACATATTTGAAAGGCATTCAATTGGTTGACCCCATATGGTCAATAGGGTCAAAACATCAATAGTGAAAAGGTTGATTGTGTCTAAGTTCGACATGTACGAAATGTCGACATGGAGGTGGTCAATACAAAAAAGGTCAACACAAGTTTGCTGATGTTTCTTGCCAAAATGTGTCCATTTCACAGTCTGTGACCATGATTAGTGAAAATGTAGACCTTTGCGTGCTTGCTTGCTTGGGCAAGGTTGCTACTGCCAGTCATTGTCCACATGGGTGGTAAATGAATCAAAAGTTGGAAGAAAAAAAACTTGTGCTGACCATTTGTGTGTCAACCTTTTGAACCTATTGACCATAAACACAGTTGACATTTTATCTGTCGACCTCTTGACATATAGACCATATGTGGATGACCTATTGACTGTCTAACTAGATACGGTCTATCTATACACTGGAACCTGGTAGCAGACAGGTGCATTTAATGTTGCTGTTTTTTTCATCTCAAAAGCTCTAATGTTCATTGGGTTGAAATCTCCCTGTTGACACACTGAAGATAATTGGACATGCCCTTCCCCTTCCACATGAGAGTGAATGCACTCTAATGACGCTGAAATCAACATTTCCTGGGCAGAATCGCTTCCATGTGTCTTTCATTTTAATATATCAGCATGGAGATTTAAGCTTTTAAAGCTATTGCTTTCTAAATGGAAAACAGCTAGCACTAAATGCACTGGACTTTCACTGGCTAATTTTGTAAATCCCTTAAAAAAAACAGTTTTTGAGGTTATTGCAGAAACTATTTTGAGGAGCCCAAGATATGTGTGAAACCTGCTATGAATGAGCTACCTTATAACAGCTCATGCTCATGAAGACATTCTAAAGATACAGTATGTGTCTATATACTACAGAAGATTCTTGTTTTTAGAATACCCTTTCATAAAAATAAGTAATTGCACTATACAGGTGAAACTCAGAAAATTAGGATATAGTGCAAAAGTTCATTTATTTCAGTAATTCAACTTAAAAGGTGAAACTAATATATTCTATAGACTCATTACATGCAAAGTGAGATATTTCAAGCCATTATTTGTTATGATTTTGATGATGGGGCTTCTAGCTTAAGAAAACCCCAAATCCAAAACCTCAGAAAATTTGAATATTACATAAAATTGATAAAAAAGGATTTTAAATACAGAAATGTCTGCCCTCTGAAAAGTATAAATCATGCACATGTACTCAGTACTTGGTTTGGGCCCCTTTTGCATGAATTACTGCCTCAGTGTGGCGTGGCATGGATTCTATCAGCCTGTGGCACTGCTGAGGTGTTATGGAAGACCAGGATGCTTCAATAGCAACCTTCAGCTCTTCTGCATTTGTTCGATCTCATGTCTCTCATATTTCTTTTGGCAATACCCCATACATTCTCTATGGGGTTCAGGTCAGGAGAGTCTGGGGGAGCTTCACAAGGAGTGGAAGTTAGTGCATCAAGAGCAACCACAGACAGACGGATCATGGACATGGGCTTCAAATGTCGTATTCCTCTTGTCAAGCCGCTCTTGAACAACAAACAATGTCAGAAGTGTCTTACCTGGGCTAAAGAAAAAATAAATGGTCTGTTGCTCAGTGGTCCAAAGTCCTCTTTTCTGATGAGAGCAAATTTTGCATCTCATCTGGAAACCAAGGTCCCAGAGTATGGAGGAAGAATGGAGAGGCACACAATCCAAGATGCTTAAAGTCCAGTGTGAAGTTTCCACAGTCTGTGTTGATTTGGGGAGCCATGTCATCTGCTGGTATTGGTCCATTGTGCTTTATTAAGTCCAGAGTCAACGCAGCCATCTACCAGTACATTTTAGAGCACTTCATGCTTCCTTCAGCAGACAAGCTTTATGGAGATGCTGACTTAATTTTCCAGCAGGACTTGGCCCACACTGCCAAAAGTACCAAAACCTGGTTCAGTGACTGTGGGATTACTGTGCTGGATTGGCCAGCAAACTCACCTGACCTGTACCCCATTGATAATGTATGGGGCATGGCCAAGAGATAGATGAGAGACATGAGACCGAACAATGCAGAAAAGCTGAAGGCCACTATTGAAGCATCCTGGTCTTCCACAACACCTCAGCAGTGCCACAGGCTGATAGCATCCATGCCACGCCGCATTGAGGCAGTAATTTGAGCAAAAGGGGCCCAAACCAAGTACTGAGTACATATGCATGATTATACTTTTCAGAGGGCCAACATTTCTGTTTTTATAATCCTTTTTTTATTGATTTTATGTTATACATTATTCTAATTTTCTGAGATTTTGGATTTAGAGTTTTCTTAAACTGTTAGCCACAATCATCAAAATTATAACAAAGGCTTGAAATATCTCACTTTGCATGTAATGAGTCTATATAATATCTTAGTTTAACTTTTTAAGTTAAATTACTGAAATAAGTGAACTTGTGAACTTTTGCACGTTATTCTAATTTTCTGAGTTTCTCCTGTAAATGAATGCACAGTATGTGCAGGAACATATGTATTCCCCGTGAGTGGGATGCCAGCTGTCAAAATCCAGAAAGCGGCATCCCACCCACCTTTATGCCAGCAGTGGGGCGAGCACTCCTGACCGCCGGGATCCCGAAAGTCGGAATATTGATTGCCTCCCTATAGTCATACCTCCCAACATTGGTGGTTCAGGGAGTGGGACCATGCACATGCTGACAAAGGGAGTGGATCCCTGGGGAAAGGGGGTTGCCTTTGCAGTACACCCGTTCCTGTCACTGTGGGGGTGTGACCAGCACTCTCAGAGATGCTGGGCTCCCCCCGACTCTCCGTACACTTGTGAATAGTTGGCATACGCATACACAAGGCATCTATTCTCCTGCTGCTACCCATGTGTGGTCACCCCAACTGCTCCCCCCCCCCCTCCACCACGGGACACTGCGCCCTGTGGGTGGGTCAGCGGGACAGTCCGAGAACTGATAAATGCAGGACAGTTGGGAGGTATGGTATATTACATCATGTCTGAGACACTGCAGAGAACAGACATGATGTAGTCCACTACCAGGTGCAAATGCAGGATTTTGAGTGGTGCGTCGTAACCAGGGGTTGCATGGTCACTATGGAAACATGTAAATATGTACAAAAAAATCCCTCACAAATAAATACAAGATTCCCAGAGCACAGAACACAAAAATACACACTATCCTATTAGCCCTGATGCAGTGAGCGCCTCCTCTCTATGCCGGCACTTATCGCGGATTATGCTTCAGGTGCCTCAAGCACCCCAGAAGTATAATCCGCGATAAGCGGGCTGCCGGAGCCATGATAACACATGGGATCAGGGACTTATCTCCGATTCCATGTGTTATCAAACATAATTGCTGGTCTGTTTTCAGATGATAAAATGGCCTCTAAATGGATACTGCGATAATGACCATGGGTAGTTAATCATGGTATCCTGTTTTTTTTATCATCTGAAAATGAATCAGGGATAATTGGATACCCCTCTATGTATCACAGATTTTAGGAAAGAATATATTGGTACTAGCGCTTACATTTACTACTCACACATATTCCTTTTTGTACTATTATACCACAATAATGAACAATAATGAAGAACATGTGCCAGGCAGAACAGGAGAACATTGAGAATCATATTATACAGTATACAGTATTGTGATTTGGCCCTGATAAGCAATATGTCTTATTGTAGTGATACAGTAAGAGATGCTACAGTACTTCAGCGCAAATCAAGAAACTCTTAAACGGACAGCACATTCAAAAAGAGGCTGGTCCAGCTTAGAGTTTTAGTATAGGGATAGCTATTAATATCAGTGGTATACTTGTGGGGCCTACATGCACAAAAACATACTTTAAAGGAAGCAGTGACCGGCCTACCAGGTTCAGAAGATTCCTCTTCCCTGTAGAACCGGCTAATGACATGTTCACATTGTGTTAGTTAACAGAGACAAGATCCAAAAGCTATTTCAGAGCCTGATGAATAACCCAATAATGCTATGGTGTGGTTATGGCATTTATTTTGTAAATATTGCGGTACTTAAATAAAGGCTACTGTACAGTTATCTGTGATATCTCTGCTGCTAGAGAAATAACAAATAGATGCTTAACTTAAAAGTGCCACAATCCTGTGAAAATAGAACTTCTTGCTGTGGGTGACCGCATCCCCTTGCGAGATGTATGACTAAAGTAAACTGACCCCTTGCACTTTTATTTTATTTTAAGAATGATTATACTTTCTAGCCCTACAAATGTATAAACCTCTGATTCAAGTGTATTATGGCTCCAGTCCCATCAGGTACAGATATAATCTAATATGGGCCGTACTAATAAAACAATGATAAAGCACCTTCTGACTTTTCAAGCAATAACTAAGTCATAAAGTCAATAAATTATAAAACAGTGCCACAAAGTAATGCCGAACTATAGATAAATATAAAGGCGCATATCTACTTTTTCCTGCAAATTTTCGTTTTTTTGGTCGCTCTGTGAGGGAGAGTGCCAGGTGGAGTAGTTTGGACAGAGTTACATTGCACACTAAAAGTAATGACATGAATCATTGCCATGCAGTATGCAATTATGTGATGCAACTCCCTTCCCTCCTCTGTGCGCAAAACAGTTTTTGGACCAGAATAGCTTTGTATGTAAAAACCAATTCTGACATATGGCTTGTTCCGCCCAGAGCCCTGCGGTGGCTCTAGCTGAGTACATAGAGCCTAAAATTTACTAGGATTTTTATTTATTTTTTTGGCATATTTTATTTTACAAATATTTTATTAAAAATCCTAATTTATGCATAAGGTGCAATACAGTAAAATTATTTTTATATGCACCAGATGTAAAATTGTTGATTAAATACGAACTGCAAACATATTTCATGAGGTATGATCCTCAGCCATATTAAACTTATGGGAATACAAAAGTTAATAAAATATTGATTGGAATCACAAACCATGGTGTTATTTATAAAGTTTTTTTTCTTGGCTTGGCTTATTTGTACAAGACTACAAAGATGACATGCAAAGCGTAATTGCAATCAGTTGGTGCCAAAGACAATATTCTGTATTTCAGACATTGCTTAACATCTTGGAACAGAAAATTAAATCAGTATCACTTCCTCTAAACAGAAACAGCTTCCAAAAAGCAGGGAAGTGTGTCAAGAGTCCACTATTTATGAAACACTGGCAAAGGATTTGCCATTTTATTTTGAATGTTCTAATATTGAAATGCTGATTGCAATCTGCTGTCTGTATCACGTCTTGTTTCAGCAGCAATGGAATGGAATAATTAAGGGTTTCATAACTGTTTAAATGCAGAGGAGGTTTTACTTTCATTTGGTTGTTTAGGAAAGTAGCTAAAGCTTTCCAAGCCTGAATTATTTTTCAGATTCTCAGCAGGACCATGCTGTTCCTACTATATAGTTCAATATGGCCACTTAAGAACAGACAGGATCGGTAAACTGATGGGACAATAGAAGAAGCCCAAGGAAAACAGCAAGATCTAGGATAAATATTTGCATCATCAATTTAAGTTATGTTTGTATTGTTTGCCAAGTAAAAAAATTAATTGATGACTTCATCCAGAACAAAGTAACGCTAAAAGCAAAAAAAAGGGCAAATAGCTGAAATGATAAAGCTTAGCATCCCAATAATCTCCGATTTATATCTCTTACCTCATCTCCAGCCCACCCACTTTGCTTCACAAATGAATGCAGCCTCTCCTCCCAACGAATTACTTCTTTCAACTCCGGTCTAAAAGATTTTGCCCCTTCCACTGGAAGTCTCTCCCTCTTTATATCAAACTCTGCACCTCTCTACAAACCTCCAGACAGGCTCTCAAGACCCATTTCTTTATCAAAGCTTTCCAATTCTTATCCTAACTCACTCCTCCATGCTCCTTATTCACTATCTGTTCCCACTGTATCACTTGTCTGTATCCCACTCCCCTTTACTTTTCCTTCCCTCACTTATACCACCCTCTCCTCCGTCACTACCAACAACGGCACCTAACTTTAGGCTTGGCCGTCCCGTTGCTGATTTGGGTCTTATTACTGCGGATGCAGCACTGTTTATAAACCTTGTCCTTGTTCTGACAATGATCACCTGTATAAGTCTTCAGTCTGTATAAAGTATTGATTAGTCTAAGAAAACTGTAACCAAAGGCTCAGGTCTGATACTGTTTCAGAGTAGTGTAATTTAGAGAAGCATCACCCTATTAGTAACAAGGTCAGCTTACGGTACTGAAAAGAAACAGATGCAAAAACACATTTGAATGTTTTAGTTAATACATTTAAAATAACTGAATTATTTACATTTAAGTTAAATTATAAACATATAGGCCCTCATTCCGAGTCGTTCGCTCGGTATTTTTCTTCGCATCGCAGCGTTTTTCTGCTTAGTACGCATGCGCAATGGCCCTCATTCCGAGTTGATCGGTCGCAAGGCGAATTTAGCAGAGTTACACACGCTAAGCCGCCGCCTACTGGGAGTGAATCTTAGCTTCTTAAAATTGCGACCGATGTATTCGCAATATTGCGATTACTAACTTCTTAGCAGTTTCAGAGTAGCTCCAGACTTACTCTGCCTGTGCGATCATTTCAGTGCTTGTCGTTCCTGGTTGACGTCACAAACACACCCAGCGTTCGCCCAGGCACTCCCACCGTTTCCCCGGCCACTCCTGCGTTTTTTCCGGAAACGGTAGCGTTTTCAGCCACACGCCCCTGAAACGCCGTGTTTCCGCCCAGTAACACCCATTTCCTGTCAATCACATTACGATCGCCGGAGCGAAGAAAAAGCCGTGAGTAAAAATACTTTCATCATAGTAAAGTTACTTGGCGCAGTCGCAGTGCGAACATTGCGCATGCGTACTAAGCGGATTTTCACTGCGATGCGATGAAAAATACCGAGCGAACAACTCGGAATGAGGGCCAATGTTCGCACTGCGACTGCGCCAAGTAATTTTGCTATGAAGATAGTATTTTTACTCACGGCTTTTTCTTCGCTCCGGCGATCGTAGTGTGATTGACAGGAAATGGGTGTTACTGGGCGGAAACACGGCGTTTTATGGGCGTGTGGATAAAAACGCTACCGTTTCCGGAAAAAACGCGGGAGTGGCTGGAGAAACGGAGGAGTGTCTGGCCGAACGCTGGGTGTGTTTGTGACGTCAAACCAGGAACGACAAGCACTGAACTGATCGCAGATGCCGAGTAAGGTTGAAGCTACTCAGAAACTGCTAAGTAGTTTGTAATCGCAATATTGCGAATACATCGTTCGCAATTTTAAGAAGCTAAGATTCACTCCCAGTAGGCGGCGGCTTAGCGTGTGTAACTCTGCTAAAATCGCCTTGCGAGCGAACAACTCGGAATGAGGGCCATTATGTTACATCTCCTTATTGCTTATTGTAGCTACGAGTTATAAAACAACTTTTCACCACTATTTTTGTATATTTTATAGCTATGGTAGATGAGTAATACCATGCTGTCCATCTGAACAAAAGATATAGGTGAAGATGTATCAAGCCTTATGGGCCCTACACACTGGCAGATAACACTGAATGATATGAACGTTCTCGTTCATATTGTTCAGTGTGTAGGCACCAACGATGAATGATGCGCGGCCCCACGCTCGTTCATCATTGGTGCCCCGTCGCTTACGCATGCAGGCCAATATGGACAATGTCGTCCATATTAGCATAATCAACATTTTGCAGGGCTATGATCAGGTCTGAATTAGGCCCTTAGTACACTGTAAGGAAAGTAAGATGCAAACTGGAGAAAAAGTAGTAGGGAAAATTTAGAAAAGTTGAGAAAAAAACAATAGTATTGAGGAAAAAGTACACAAGGCAGATTAAACAGGCAAAAGACAGGTCCAATACTGTATGAGTATGATGAGCACCATCAATCTTTATATTCCAACAGGATATTGACCTGAAATATCATGGGAAATGAGAAGTTCTGTAGTACAGTGTTTTTCAACCACTGTGCAGTGGCACACTAGTGTGCCCTGAGACGCAGAGGCAGAACTCTGGGAGGCAACGGAGTCATCTGCCGCCGGGCTCCTGCTCTGAAGGGGGGTTCTTCTCCCCCCATTCTGTGACACCACTGA
Organism: Pseudophryne corroboree; assembly: GCF_028390025.1. Taxonomy (NCBI): domain Eukaryota; kingdom Metazoa; phylum Chordata; class Amphibia; order Anura; family Myobatrachidae; genus Pseudophryne; species Pseudophryne corroboree. The sequence continues at coordinate 300,007,259 of NC_086448.1, forward strand.
AGTAAGTTAATTGATGGCTGCCTCTATACTTTCACTATATGAAGTTACTTCTCTGACAATTACACATAACTTCATATAGTTACAATTTTTATGCTTCCTGTACTGGAGCAAATAGCTCCATCAGTAAAGTGTCTGCTGTCAGTGGGTTCTAATCCTGGGTATGACTGCTAAGAAATGTGTGATTTAAAATAAAAGACAATGAAATGTATATATACAGTATATAAAAAAAATTCAGAACACTCCATACACACACACACACACACACACACACACACACACACACACACACACACACACATACATACATACATACATACATATATTTATCTAAATATAAGGGGGGGGGTCAACTGGTATGAACTTGCCTCCGGGCAACTGTGACGAACTTACGCCACTGCTGAGAAGTCTCCAGGTGTGCCACCAGAGAAGCAGAGACAGGCCCATCAGTGTTTTGCTGCTACTGAGGCCCTGGAAGGATCAATACTGGTGGGTTTAGTGGTTGCAGAGTCAGTTATAATTTTGGGCAAGGGCAGTGTTGGGCTCTTTTGGCTTTCTCAGATGTGGCTCAGGTGTTACCTATAGAGAAGCTGAGACATGACATCCTAAGACACGCAACTACACCATGCATCACCATTATATTTCAGTGTTCCTTGGTAATATTTAAATCTTGTTCAGTGTGCCGCGAGTTGTAAAAGGTTGAAAATCTGTGCTGTAGTAGAAGGCGACAATGAGTATCTTCTGAGCCGTGACGGTACAGTACCTTTCATAGAGCCTCTGTTGTTCTATAACTTTTTGTATTGTTTATACAGTAAGTAAACTTAATCATGAATAACTGCATTAGTTTATACATGCAAACTCATTGTCGCCTACCCTTGTTATTTATTAGCATAGAGTGGATGTGAAGAAGATCTTAAGCTGCAATACAATTGGTGTATAGCCTGCAATTCTGCAGACAACTTTGTGTAAAAAATATTGGAAAGCATATATTAATATGTACACTATATTATTATTATTATTATTATTATTATTATTATAATAATAATATAAGCCGATATTTTTATATTGCTAACAAATTACACCAACAGGGAGACAATTTAAAAATATGATGATAAGTTTAACAATACAGGAACATACACTGAAAAACAGATACAGATGAGACCTTGATCACCAGAGCTTACAGTCAGGAGAAAGAGATCTTACTGTGGGGACATGCAAGGTGATTAGATGTATTCATTAAAATTTTACTTTTATTAGATATATAGTAAAATGTCAAAAAAGATTGAAATACAACATTTAAACAAGTAAGAAATAGTGTAGGAGTGTTAGCCTGGAAGATAATGGTGCTGTATCTGTTCTGCAATGTGGATTGTGATCCTGATTCATGATTGCCAGCAGAGTAAAAGATGGGTGATCCTATATGCTATTGTCTTAATATGTGACACTTAGGGGTATATTCATGAAGCAGTGAAATGTGTGGAGAAGTGAGCCAGTGGAGAAGTTGCCCATGGCAACCAATCAGCATTGAAGTAACATCTATAATTTGCACACTATACAATTGTACGGAGCAGCTGATTGGTTGCCATGGGCAACTTCTCCACTGGCTCACTTCTCCACTCTTTTCACTGCTTTATGAATAGACCCCATGGTGATTTATATTCTGTCTATTATGATTCTATTTCAATATTAGATCATCATAAGACATTATAATCTCCTTATTCATAAATATATTGTATGATAAATGATATGGATGTGCATGTGCCTGTTAGGGTCTCCTGCTCTGTGCTGCCACGTCGTCATGGCAACCGGGAGACAAGTGCTAGCGGAGTAACCTGAGCGTAGCTGATACTCCGGTTCGGGTCTTTTGCTGTGCAGTGGTTACAGGCTCTGTGCACGGCAGGGGATCCGGTGCTGGTTTTTGTGCTCACAGTCTGTGAGGTCTGAGTGGGGCGTGGACAGCACCTGCTATATAAACCCTCTTCTCAGGTTAGGCAGATGCTGCTGAATCTTTGTTGGTTAGTCAGTTCCTGAAAGCTAGCTAGTACTGTGTAAACTTTGTATTTGTTTGTTGCTTACTGCAAATAGGCCTTGGGATTTGGTATTACACTCTGCCAATCCAGACCTAGCAGTAAGACTGGAGTCAGTCGTTTAACCTGCTGGGGTTCTTTTGCTACTCTGTGAACCTAGCAAGTTTGCGGCTGTATTCTCAGACTTGCCTGCCAAAATCCTTTCTCACTGTGCAAGGTGTTCAGGTGTCAGTTTAGTGGCAGTAAACTGAACCAGTGCACTGCAAGTGAGGACTAGGATTGTGGAGACTCTCCTTGTGTCTATTATTCCATCTCTGACCAAGGAGTTTACTGCCACACCCGTTGGTAACCCTTTAGGGTTTTGCTGTTGCCCTTAGCAACAGCATTTCGGGTTCTCTACGTATTAAATCACAACATCTCGCTTTTTCCATCTGAGCATTCCTAATACTAGGGAGACACCCAGTTTCTTAGCCTTTGGGCTTCTCTGTTCACTTTGTGTTTATTTTGTTACCCTATCACCTTCTGTGTATGTAATGTCATATTCCCCAGTCTGTCTGTGAGTTCATTTGTTTTGCATCCCTCTCCGTTCAGACACCAGTACATTCCTGCTGGCACTGGTGTGCATAACATATTAAGCTGCCCAATACTCCTGTTGAAATTTTGTGGGAATATGGAGCATACCCCTCAAAATACTTTGCAACAGGTGGTCGATCAGGTGCAGGTCCTGACTCGACAATTTAATGATTTGTCCATTAAAATGCACACCTCGCAGGCCGCTGGCGGAGCTCCCGCAGCAGCAGTACCTTCAGGGGTTAAGGAGCCGAAAGTAAATCTCCCGGATCATTTTTCTGGAGATCGCTCGCAGTTCTTTTGTTTCAAGGAGAGCTGCAAGCTATATTTCCAACTTAGGCCTCAGTCTTCTGGGTCGGAGATTCAACGGGTGGGCATAGTGATTTCCTTGCTACAAGGAGACCCACAGGTCTGGGCATATGGGTTGCAGCATGACTGTCCGTCGCTTAAAAGTGTTGATGCTTTTTTTACGGCACTGGGCATGTTGTATGATGGCCCTGACAAGACGGCCTCAGCCGAGGCTCAGATTTCGATCCTTAAGCAAGGGCGAAGGCCAGTTGAGGTTTATTGTACGGAGTTTCGGAGGTTGGCCCATGATACCCAGTGGAATGACCCAGCCCTGAGACACCAGTACCGAAGAGGTCTTTCTAACCAGTTAAAAGACCAACTGGTACAATATCCCTTGCCTGATAGCTTGGATCAGCTCATGCAGTTATCCATTCGGGTGGATAGACGGCTGAGAGAGCGCAGGCTTGAAAGGGAGACCGAGGTTTCCTTCTTTCCCAAGGGAACCTCAGACTCTGAGGAATTTTCCGAGGAGCCTATGCAGATTGGGGCTACCCGCCTCTCCTCGCGTGAGAAGACGCGGAGGAGACAGCAGGGGTTATGTTTGTACTGTGGGAATAAAGGTCATGTGGTAGTATCATGCCCAGAAAAGCCGGAAAACTTCAGGGCCTGAGGGTGATGGGAAATATCCTGTCAGGCCAGAAGTCAGAATTTCCCAAGAAGACTTTTATCATTCCGGTGACCTTGAAGATCCTCGGTCAAACTGTCAAGACTGAGGCCTTTGTGGACAGTGGGGCCGACGGGGTTTTTATGGACCGCCAATTCGCCCTGAAACACTCTGTTCCCTTAGTACCCTTGGCATCGGAAATTGAGATTTGTGGGTTAAACGGGGAACCATTATCCCAGGGTAAAATTACCTCTTGCACTAGCCAGATTTCTTTGTTTATTGGAGCCACACACTCTGAAAAATTGTCCTTTTATGTGACTGTCTGTACTTTTGCCCCATTGGTGTTGGGGTTACCCTGGTTAAGGGCCCACAATCCTCAATTTGACTGGGTCTCTGGGGAGATTCTTAGTTGGGGTACTGATTGTTTCAGGAGTTGCTTGAGCCTTCCAGTCAGGCTTTCGCAGCTAAGTTTGCCAGGATTGCCAGGATGTTATGCAGATTTTGCGGACGTGTTCTCCAAAAGAGTTGCAGAGGTACTACCTCCCCATCGCCCCTATGACTGTGCCATTAATTTGTTGCCGAATGCTAAGCTTCCCAAGAGCAGGTTGTACTCCCTGTCACATCCTGAGACTCAGGCTATGGCAGAGTACATTCAGGAGAACTTGGCTAAGGGATTTATCAGACCTTCACAGTCTCCAGTTGGGTCGGGGTTCTTCTTCGTGGGTAAAAAGGACGGTTCGTTGCGACCCTGCATCGACTTCAGGGAATTGAACCATATCACGATTAAAAACTCATACCCACTGCCTCTCATTTCGGTCTTGTTTGACCAGCTTCGTACTGCCACCATTTTTTCTAAGATTGACCTACGCGGTGCGTACAATCTAATCCAAATAAGAGAGGGGGATGAATGTAAGACTGCCATTAATACCCACTCAGGGCATTATGAATATTTGGTGATGCCTTTTGGGCTCTGTAATGCCCCGGCAGTCTTCCAGGACTTCATGAACGATGTGCTCAGGGACTATTTGGATAGATTCTTAGTTGTATACTTAGATGACATCCTAATCTTCTCTCATTCCCTGGAGGAACATCGGAAGCATGTACGCTTAGTCCTCCAGAAACTCAGAGACCACCGGCTTGGGGCGAAGCTGGAGAAGTGCGAATTTGAAGTTCAGCAAATCGCACATCTAGGATATATTATCTCCCCAGAAGGTTTCCAAATGGAGGGTTCCAAGATACAGGCAGTCCTGGATTGGGTGCAGCCCACTAGTTTGAAGGCGCTTCAGCGTTTTCTGGGCTTTGCAAATTTTTATAGGCGATTTATCGCTGGATTTTCGTCTATAGTGGCGCCCTTGGTGGCACTCACTAAGAAAGGGGCGGATGTTGCTCACTGGTCTTGTGAGGCCAAAGCGGCTTTTGCCCGTCTCAAAAGGGCATTTGTCTCGGCCAAGGTGCTGCGACACCCAGATCCAGAGCGTCCTTTTGTGGTGGAGGTGGATGCCTCTGAGATGGGTATTGGGGCAGTGCTCTCTAAGATGGGGGTGTCTGATAATCGCCTTCATCCCTGTGCTTACTTTTCTCGTAAATTTTCGCCTGCCGAGATGAATTATGACGTGGGTAACCGGGAATTGTTGGCTATTAAGGATGCACTCGAGGAGTGGAGACACTGGCTTGAGGGGGCTAAGTTTGTGGTCTCAATTCTCACCGACCATAAGAATTTGGCATATTTAGAGTCAGCGAAGCGCCTCAATGCCAGGCAGGCACGATGGGCTTTGTTTTTTGCTCGCTTTAATATTTTGATAACATATCGCGCTGGGTCAAAAAACATCAAGGCTGATGCGCTCTCGCGGAGTTTTGCTCCAATCCAGGAGACCACCGAGGAGCCATTGCCATTGTGTCCCCATCATGTATTAAAGTGGGCATTACCCAGGACCTCTTGTCATTAGTCCTTAGAGCACAGGAGCAGGCTCCTCCAGACCTTCCGGTAGGTCTTTTGTTTGTGCCTCCTAGGTTAAGACAGCGAGTGTTCCTGGAATTCCATGCCAAGAAGTCGGCAGGTCACCCGGGTATTGCCAGAACTCGGGAGTTGCTATCTAGGGCGGTGTGGTGGCCCTCGGTGGCTAGGGATGTGGATCAGTGGGTTCGGGCATGTGACATCTGTGCCCGAAATAAGACTCCTAGAGGGGTTCCTGTTGGCCCATTACATCCACTCTCTATTCCATCTAAGCCATGGACCCACATTTCAATGGATTTTGTGGTGGACTTGCCCAAATCCTCGGGGATGACAGCCATCTGGGTTGTCGTTGACAGGTTTTCGAAGATGGCGCACTTCGTTCCATTGGTTGGGCTGCCATCGGCCAGACGCCTGTCTGAATTATTTATGCTGCATGTTATGCGCCTCCACGGGTTGCCACTTGATGTGGTCTCTGACCGCGGATCCCAGTTTGTGGACAAATTCTGGAGGGCATTTTGTTCCGATCTCCAGATTTCTGTCAGCTTGTCGTCAGGCTACCATCCGCAGTCTAATGGGCAGACTGAAAGAGTGAACCAGTCCTTGGAGCAGTTCCTCAGGTGTTATGTCTCCAAGTGTCAGACTGACTGGGTTGCTCATCTGTCCATGGCGGAGTTTGCCTATAACAACGCGGCTCACTCTGCTACAGGGATCTCTCCCCTCCTTTGTGTGTATGGGCATCATAATAAGGCCAATTCTTTTGACCCCCTGGACTCCACGCCTGGTGGTTCCTCTGTGGTTTCGGTCCTTAGAGGTATTTGGAGGAAAGTGAAGAAAGCCCTTGTGTCTGTGTCATTAGTGACCAAAAGGGTTTTTGATAAGCGGAAAAGACCCTGCAGCTTCAAATTAGGAGACTTCGTCTGGTTGTCTACCAAGAATTTGAAGTTGAGACAGCCATCTCATAAGTTAGGCCCCCGGTTCATCGGTCCTTATAAGATCACTAGGGTTATCAATCCGGTGGCATTTCAGTTAGATCTACCCCGTTCTTTGGGTATCAATAAAACATTTCATTGTTCCCTTTTAAAACGGGCGATTAGTAATCCTTCTTCCAGTGGAAGACCTTCCCCTCTTCTGATACGTGGCCAGAGGGAGTTTGTTGTTGAAAGGATTCTTGACTCCAAGATGGTTCGGGGTCGGCTGTCATTTTTGGTGCACTGGAAGGGGTATGGCCCGGAGGAGTGGTCGTGGGTGCGCAGTTGTGATCTTCATGCCCCAAGACTGTTACGCTCTTTCTTCTCGCAGTTCCCCGATAAACCCGGTGGTAGGGGTTCTTTGACCCCTCGTCAGAGGGGGGGTACTGTTAGGGTCTCCTGCTCTGTGCTGCCACGTCGTCATGGCAACCGGGAGACAAGTGCTAGCGGAGTAACCTGAGCGTAGCTGATACTCCGGTTCGGGTCTTTTGCTGTGCAGTGGGTTACAGGCTCTGTGCACGGCAGGGGATCCAGTGCTGGTTTTTGTGCTCACAGTCTGTGAGGTCTGAGTGGGGCGTGGACAGCACCAGCTATATAAACCCTCTTCTCAGGTTAGGCAGATGCTGCTGAATCTTTGTTGGTTAGTCAGTTCCTGAAAGCTAGCTAGTACTGTGTAAACTTTGTATTTGTTTGTTGCTTACTGCAAATAGGCCTTGGGATTTGGTATTACACTCTGCCAATCCAGACCTAGCAGTAAGACTGGAGTCAGTCGTTTAACCTGCTGGGGTTCTTTTGCTACTCTGTGAACCTAGCAAGTTTGCGGCTGTATTCTCAGACTTGCCTGCCAAAATCCTTTCTCACTGTGCAAGGTGTTCAGGTGTCAGTTTAGTGGCAGTAAACTGAACCAGTGCACTGCAAGTGAGGACTAGGATTGTGGAGACTCTCCTTGTGTCTATTATTCCATCTCTGACCAAGGAGTTTACTGCCACACCCATTGGTAACCCTTTAGGGTTTTGCTGTTGCCCTTAGCAACAGCATTTCGGGTTCTCTACGTATTAAATCACAACATCTCGCTTCTTTCCATCTGAGCATTCCTAATACTAGGGAGACACCCAGTTTCTTAGCCTTTGGGCTTCTCTGTTCACTTTGTGTTTATTTTGTTACCCTATCACCTTCTGTGTATGTAATGTCATATTCCCCAGTCTGTCTGTGAGTTCATTTGTTTTGCATCCCTCTCCGTTCAGACACCAGTACATTCCTGCTGGCACTGGTGTGCATAACAGTGCCATTAGGCACAATAAGATAATGTTACTTTCTTAGAAGTATTAAACCAAATATATGAGAGCTGTATATGCATGTTTTTTGTTCTCTCATATAAACTAGTACCACAGTAGACAATCATTTATTAGCATTTATTGTCTTAAAGGTATACCCACAAACATTTGGAATATGTACTGTATGTATAATGACTAGTCTGTCTTCACACTGCGATGAATACATTTGATAGCTATACACCTGTGTCTTATTTTTACAAGTTCATTGCACATTTACATACAGAACAGTAGCTCTCTCATCTGACCTCCATGGCCCATGTCTAGCACATGGCAGAAGCAACCAAATAACTCCTTACAAACTTTCTTCTCTATTCCAATAGGATTTATTATATATACTACAATTCTCTCATTAGCCGTTCACTCTTGGGCACATGATGGACAGAAGAAGTTTAAATACCTGTGATAAATCCTATCTTTAGCTTTTCGGAAGTAGCATCACCTAGACTTCTTCATCATGAGGCTCCTGAGGAAGTCAATGTGACGACACCCACAGTGCCACAGTGAAATGCATTGGGACTGGACCTGGGCTATTTGTTGTTGCACTTCTAGATTCAGGTAAGCGATGATTCACTTTATAATTGTATGCTGAAAATAGTTATACCATATGGTATCCTTTGTATACTGTAACAGAACTACACTATGCATTCTATATATTTTTTCCTGATTGTTATTTAGGAAGGATTTTCTGTAATACAACTCATTTATGGAGCGGTATTAATGTGCATATTAGATAAGCTGTGTTTTATTTCATTTTGGTAAGAGACCACTTTTTATGAATTACAGTGCCACTGGTGTTTATGCTAGCATATTATACTAGGGGACAATTATACCATATATGTTCATTGAGGTTGGGTCTGAAATGCAGGCGGTTGGAATGCTGATGATAAAAATACCGACCGTAGCACCCCAATTGCTAAAATCCCAAAATGAGTCGAGAAACAATGCTAACTACCCCCACTTAACCGCCTAACCCTCCCTTCCTACAGCCTAAACCTAGAGAGCCCCCCCTATGTAAAACAGGGGCAGAGCGCGCCGTAGGTGCGCGCAAAAAATATAGGGGCATGGCCACAAAATAATACCAATTCACATAACGGTGCACAGTAGTCTCCATTATTCAAATTACGCCACACAGTAGCACCACTACACCAGGTAGAGCCCCTTTTACACATTACGGTGGAGAGATTCCCCTTTTTACACATTACGGCAGACAGCGTCCCCTTTTTAAACATTACGCCAGACAGCGTCCCCTTTTTTACACATTACAGCAGACAGTCCACTTTTTTTACACATTACGGCAGGCAGCGTCCCCTTTTTACACATTACGGCAGACAGCATCCTCTTTTTTACACATTACGGCAGACAGCGTCCCCTTTTTACACATTACAGCAGACAGTCCTCCTTTTTTTACACATTACGGCAGACAGTGTTTCCTTTTTACACATTACGGCAGACAGCATCCCCTTTTTACACATTACAGCAGACAGTCCCCCTTTTTTTACCCATTACAGCAGACAGCGTCCCCTTTTTACACATTACGGCAGACAGCGTCCCCTTTTTTACACATTACGGCAGACAGCGTCCCCTTTTTACACATTACGGCAGACAGCGTCCCCTTTTTACACATTACGGCAGACAGCGTCCCCTTTTTACACATTAAGGCAGACAGCGTCCCTTTTTACACATTACGGCAGACAGCATCCCCTTTTTACACATTACGGCAGACAGCGTCCCCTTTTTACACATTACGGCAGACAGCGTCCCACTTTTTACACATTACAGCAGACAGCTTCCCACTTTTTACACATTACAGCAGACAGAGCCCCTTTTTACACATTAAGGCAGACAGCGTCCCCTTTTTACACATTAAGGCAAACAGCATCCCCTTTTTACACATTATGGCAGACAGTGTCCCACTTTTTACACATTACAGTAGACAGCGCCCCTTTTTACTAGTGATGTGCACTGGACATTTTTCGGGTTTTGTGTTTTGGTTTTGGATTCGGTTCCACGGCCGTGTTTTGGATTCGGATGCGTTTTGGCAAAACCTCCCTGAAAATTTTTTGTCGGATTCGGGTGTTTTTAAAAAAAAACCCTCAAAAACAGCTTAAATCATAGAATTTGGGGGTCATTTTGATCCCATAGTATTATTAACCCCAATAACCATAATTTCCACTCATTTCCAGTCTATTCTGAACACCTCACACCTCACAATATTATTTTTAGTCCTAAAATTTGCACCGAGGTCACTGGATGACTAAACTAAGCGACTGAAGTGGCCGGCACAAACACCTGGCCCATCTCGGAGTGGCACTGCAGTGTCAGACAGGATGGCACTTAAAAAAAATTGGCCCCAAACATCACATGATGCAAAGATAAATTAAAGAAAAAAGAGGTGCAAGATGGAATTTCCCTTGGAAACTCCCACCCACCCTTATGTTGTACAAACAGGACATGCACACTTTAACAAACCCATAATTTCAGCGACAGGGTCTGCCACATGACTGTGACTGAAATGACTGGTTGGTTTGGGTCCCCAACAAAAAAGATGCAATCAATCTCTTCTTGCACAAACTGGCTCTACAGAGGCAAGATGTCCACCTCCTCCTCATCATCCGATTCCTCACCCCTTTCACTGTGTACATCCCCCTCCTCACAGATTATTAATTCGTCCCCACTGGAATCCACCATCTCAGGTCCCTGCGTACTTTCTGGAGTCAATTGCTGGTGAATGTCTCCATGGAGGAATTGATTATAATTCATTTTGATGAACATCATCTTCTCCACATTTTCTGGAAGTAACCTCGTACGCCGATTGCTGACAAGGTGAGCGGCTGCACTAAACACTCTTTCGGAGTATACACTGGAGGGGGGGCAACTTAGGTAAAATAAAGCCAGTTTGTGCAAGGGCCTCCAAATTGCCTCTTTTTCATGCCAGTATACGTACGGACTGTCTGACGTGCCTACTTGGATGCGGTCACTTATATAATCCTCCACCATTCTTTCAATGGTGACAGAATCATATGCAGTGACAGTAGACGACATGTCAGTAATCGTTGGCAGGTCCTTCAGTCCGGACCAGATGTCAGCACTCGCTCCAGACTGCCCTGCATCACCACCAGCGGGTGGGCTCGGAATTCTTAGCCTTTTCCTCGCAGCCCTAGTTGCGGGAGAATGTGAAGGAGGAGCTGTTGATGGGTCACGTTCCGCTTGACTTGACAAGTGTCTCACCAGAAGGTCTTTGCACCTCTGCAGACTTGTGTCTGCCGGAAAGAGAGATACAACGTAGGCTTTAAACCTAGGATCGAGCACGGTGGCCAAAATGTAGTGCTCTGATTTCAACAGATTGACCACCCGTGAATCCTGGTTAAGCGAATGAAGGGCTCCATCCACAAGTCCCACATGCCTAGTGGAATCGCTCCATTTTAGCTCCTTCTTCAATCTCTCCAGCTTCTTCTGCAAAAGCCTGATGAGGGGAATGACCTGACTCAGGCTGGCAGTGTCTGAACTGACTTCACGTGTGGCAAGTTCAAAGGGTTGCAGAACCTTGCACAACATTGAAATCATTCTCCACTGCGCTTGAGTCAGGTACATTCCCCCTCCTTTGCCTATATCGTAGGCAGATGTATAGGCTTGAATGGCCTTTTGCTGCTCCTCCATCCTCTGAAGCATATAGAGGGTTGGATTCCACCTCGTTACCACCTCTTGCTTCAGATGATGGCGGGGCAGGTTCAGGAGTGTTTGCTGGTGCTCCAGTCTTCGGCACGCGGTGGCTGAATGCCGAAAGTGGCCCGCAATTCTTCGGGCCACCGACAGCATCTCTTGCATGCCCCTGTCATTTTTTTAAAAAATCTGCACCACCAAATTCAATGTATGTGCAAAACATGGGACGTGCTGGAATTTATCCACATGTAATGCATGCACAATGTTGCTGGCGTTGTCCAATGTCACAAATCCCAGGGAGAGTCCAATTGGGGTAAGCCATTCTGCGATGATGTTCCTCAGTTTCCGTAAGAGGTTGTCAGCGGTGTGCCTCTTATGGAAAGCGGTGATACAAAGCGTAGCCTGCCTAGGAACGAGTTGGCGTTTGCAAGATGCTGCTACTGGTGCCGCCGCTGCTATTCTTGCTGCGGGAGACAATATATCTACCCAGTGGGCTACCACAGTCATATAGTCCTGAGTCTGCCCTGCTCCACTTGTCCACATGTCCGTGGTTAAGTGTACATTGGGTACAACTGCATTTTTTAGGACACTGGTGACTCTTTTTCTGACGTCTGTGTACATTCTCGGTATCGCCTGCCTAGAGAAATGGAACCTAGATGGTATTTGGTACCGGGGACACAGTACCTCAATCAATTCTCTAATTCCCTGTGAATTAACGGTGGATACCGGAAACACGTTTAACACCACAGCAGCTGCCAAGACCTGAGTTATCCGCTTTGCAGCAGGATGACTGCTTTGATATTTCATCTTCCTCGTAAAGGACTGTTGGACAGTCAATTGCTTACTGGAAGTAGTACAAGTGGTCTTCCGACTTCCCCTCTGGGATGACGATCGACTCCCAGCAGCAACAACAGCAGCGCCAGCAGCAGTAGGCATTACACTCAAGGATGCATCGGAGGAATCCCAGGCAGGAGAGGACTCGTCAGACTTGCCAGTGACATGGCCTGCAGGACTATTGGCTTTCCTGTCTAAGGAAGTTGGTGGTGTGGTTTTGCAGGAGCTTGGTTACAAGAGGAAGGAATTTAGTTGTCAGTGGACTGCTTCCACTGTCACCCAAAGCTTTTGAACTTGTCAATGACTTCTGATTAATGCGCTCCAGGTGACGTATAAGGGAGGATGTTCCTAGGTGGTTAACGTCCTTACCCCTACTTATTACAGCTTGACAAAGGCAACACACGGGTTGACACCTGTTGTACGCATTTCTGTTAAAATAATTCCACACCGAAGAGGTGATTTTTTTTGTAATTTGACCAGGCATGTCAATGGCCATATTCGTCCCACGGACAAAAGGTGTCTCCCCGGGTGCCTGACTTTAATAAACCACCTCACCATCAGAATCCTCCTTGTCAATTTCCTCCTCAGCGCCAGCAACACCCATATCCTCATCCTGGTGTACTTCAACAGTGACATCTTCAATTTGACTATCAGGAACTGGACTGCAGGTGCTCCTTCCAGCACTTGCAGTGGGCGTGCAAATGGTGGAAGGCGCCACCTCTTCCCGTCCAGTGTTGGGAAGGTCAGGCATTGCAACCGACACAATTGGACTCTCCTTGGGGATTTGTGATTTAGAAGAACGTACAGTTCTTTGCTGTGCTTTTGCCAGCTTAAGTCTTTTCATTTTTCTAGCGGGAAGATGAGTGCTTCCATCCTCATGTGAAGCTGAACCACTAGCCATGAACATAGGCCAGGGCCTCAGCCGTTCCTTGCCACTCCGTGTCGTAAATGGCATATTGGCAAGTTTACGCTTCTCATCAGACGCTTTTAATTTTGATTTTTGGGTCATTTTACTGAACTTTTGTTTTTTGGATTTTACATGTTCTCTACTATGACATTGGGCATCGGCCTTGGCAGACGACGTTGATGGCATTTCATCGTCTCGGCCATGACTAGTGGCAGCAGCTTCAGCACGAGGTGGAAGTGGACCTTGATCTTTCCCTATTTTACCCTCCACATTTTTGTTCTCCATTTTTTAATGTGTGGAATTATATGCCAGTAATATATCAATAGCAATGGCCTACTGTACCGTACTGCTATATATATATATATACTGGTGGTAAGTCATTCTGCACTGTCCTCCTACTATATACTACAATGCAGCACAGATATGGAGCGTTTTCAGGCAGAGAACGTAGATATTTGCAGCACACTGAGCACAGATATTTGCAGCACACTGAGCACAGATATTTGCAGCACACTGAGCACAGAAACTGAGAGAACGCAGCCACGTCCTCTCGCTATCATCTCCAATGCACGAGTGAAAATGGCGGAGACGCGAGAATACGACAGCGGGATGATGACATTCGGGCGCGTTCGTGTTAACCGATCAAGGCGGGAAGATCCGAGGCTGCCTCGGAACCTGGTAAAATGGGTGAAGTTCGGGGGGGTTCGGATCTCGAGGAACCGAACCCGCTCATCTCTACTTTTTACACATTAAGGCAGCCAGTCCCCTTTTTTAAACATAGTGGTAGACAGAATAGATAGATAGATAGATAGAAAGAAAGTAAGTAAGTAAGTAAGTAAGTAAGAAAGAAAGAAAGAAAGAAAGAAAATAGGATTTTGGTACTTACCTGGTAAATCCTTTTCTTTGAATCCATAGGGGGCACTGGAGTACTCTTGGGATATGGACGGCTTCCACAGGAAGTAGGCACTGAATAAATTAATTTTGGAACTATATCTCCCCTCCATATCCCTGAGTACCTCAGTGTTTTTTACTGAGCCGAACAGGAGCGATAGAGAGGTTGACAATGGAGCATTACCTATAACATAACGGACAACAATAAAGTTGCCCCAACATTACTGACAACTAACCAGTTGACACCATAACTTGTTAATCTGAACCAGTCGGTGAAAGTGTGTTACCATAAGATCTATTGAACCTACCCCAAACCAGGTAAACTGCTCTGGGTGGGCGTCCAGTGCCCCCTATGGATTCAAAGAAAAGGATTTACCTGGTAAGTACCAAAATCCTATTTTCTTTTTCATCCACTAGGGGTCACTGGAGTACTCTTGGGACGTACCAAAGTTTCCCCCCCGTGGGCGGGAGAGCTGTTTGGCACCTGTAACACTAGGCGGCCAAAGCTAGATGCTGATGCCGCAAACGTATCAAACTTGTAGAGGCGCACAAACGTGTGCACCGAAGACCATGTAGCCGCCCGGCAAAGCTGTGTCATAGAAGCTCCACGACTCGCTGACCATGATGTTCCCACAGCACGTGTGGAATGAGCTGTTATTGATGTAGGCGGCTGTAACCTAGCATGAAGGTAAGCCTGACGTATGGTCACTTTAATCCAACTGGAAAAGGTCTGCCTAGAAGCTGGCCAACCCATCTTGGCAGCATCATAGAGAGCAAACAACGTATCCGTCTTACGAACGGTCGATGTTCGGGATACATAAATGCGTAATGCGCGTACCACATCCAACCTACCAGAGTCTCCTGTTAACATAGGAACTACTATTGGTTGATTGATGTGAAAAGATGACACTACCTTTGGTAGAAAAGCGGAATTCCCCCGGAATTCCGCTCTGTCATCATGAAACACTAAATACGGTGGTTTGCACGACAAAGCACCCAATCTGAAACACGCCTTGCTGACGCTAAGGCTAAAAGAAACATTATTTTCCCAAGTGAGAAATTTAATATCCACTTGTTGTAAGGGTTCATAATAAAAAGACTAAGAAATCTAAAAACCAGATTCAAGTCTTATGGCGCAGTAGGTAGAGTGAATGGAGGCTGAACTCTGAGGACACCCTGCATAAAAGGTGTGAACCGACGGCAATAGGGCCAATCTACTATGAAAATAAATGGACAACGCCGATATCCGCACTTTTAGTGTGGATAAACTCAGACCTCTATCTAACCTAGGCACGCCAAATTCTGTAATAATGAGCTGCCGTAACCGGCTTCCTAGCTCGTAACATGGTTGGAATACCTGATTCTGGAATGCCCTCTCTTCTTAAGAGGGCTGTCTCAACAGCCA
Organism: Pseudophryne corroboree; assembly: GCF_028390025.1. Lineage (NCBI taxonomy): Eukaryota > Metazoa > Chordata > Amphibia > Anura > Myobatrachidae > Pseudophryne > Pseudophryne corroboree. The sequence goes on from NC_086448.1 coordinate 300,022,758, forward strand.
CCCCGTCAAACGCGGCCACGCTAAATCGGGTAAAAGGGACGGACCCTGCTGTAACAGGTCAGAACGTAGTGGGAGCGGCCAAAGACCGACTGCGAGTAGACCGCAGAAATCCGAGAACCAAGTTCTCCGAGGCCAAAGAGGCGCCACTAGTATAACTGTGACGGACTCTCCTTTGATCCGTTTTAGCCACAGAGGGAGCAGCGGAAACGGTGGAAATAGATACGCGAGACTGTATGGCCACGCGATTGTGAGAGCATCCACCACCACTGCCTTTGGATCTCTCGTTCTGGACACGACCTAGGGCGTTTGATGATTGTGGCGAGATGCCATCAGGTCCACCTGCGGGTAACTCCACTTCTGGACCAGCATGTGAAATACTTCTGGATTTAATGCCCATTCTCCTGGATGAAAATTCAGACGGCTGAGATAATCCGCCTCCCAGTTGTCCACTCCCGGAATGACTACTGCCGACAATATCATTTGGTGATACTCGGCCCAATAGAGGATTCAAGCTACAGATGTGACTACTTACATCTTTGCTTTTTTTTTTTTTTTTACAAATTTGGCACAACATGCAAAACACAGCTAAACTGTTTTTCATGAGAAGTGAGTGGATGAATTTTAAAATTTTTGTTTGCCATAAAATAATATGTATAAAGTAACATATTAAGGAAGCAAATTAAGAAGAAAAAAACACAAGACGTGACTAAATCTCTGAGTATATAGCATGCAAAACCGTGCCATACATGACGGGACACAGCAAAGATGCACGTGGACACATCTGTACCTCCCGCATTGCCATACGGCTTTTCGTTCCTCCTTGTTTGTTGATGTATGCGACTGCTGTCGCATTGTCTGACTGCACCTGAACAGCCTGAGCCTGCAGCCTGTGCACTGCTTGTCGTAGCGCATTGTAAATTGCCCGGAGTTCCAGGACATTTATAGACAGCAATCTTTCGTGATCCGCCCAGAGACCCTGGAGCTGATAATTTTGAACTACAGCTCCCCAACCTCTGAGACTTGCGTCTGCCGTGAGAATTATCCAATTCCAGGCACCGAACCGTTTCCCTGCGGTTAGATTATGTACTTTGAGCCACCAGAGTAGAGACTCTCTGGCCCTTGGAGACAACCTCACTTCTGCAGTAAATCTGCAGATGCGAGCCCGACCACTGTGCGAACACATCCAATTGAAAAGGATGTGAGTGAAGTCCTCCGAACTGAAGCGCTTCGAAAGCCGCCACCAATGTCTAATAGGCGAATGCACAAGTGAACCGAGACTGTGCGTGGCTTGAGCACTAATTGTACCAGATGACGAATGACCTGTACTTTCTGTTCGGGTATGTAAATTCTTTGATTTACCGTATTGAGAATCATACCTAGGAATTGAAGTCGTTGAGGCGGAATCATTCAGGAATTCGCATAGACAATGGTAGGAAATCAGATTTTCCTCCCCACTTGGTCTGCGATCTATCTCGTTTGGAATCCGACTCCGCCTGTTAGGAACGTAGCCAAAGTGGACGTTATGCGCTACTAGCGAAGCTGAAAACGCAAGAACCAATTGCCAACGTCCAAAGAAGCTGTAGGCAGCAAGAAGTGTAAGGTGGTCTTTATTTAGGGCAAACCTGAACTGGAATGCCCTGCCACTACAGCCTTGTTACCTCAAACCCTTACCAAAGCAGGGCGAAGCAACAGCCCTACTGCTGTGTAGGGTATACTCCGATATGTAGTAAAACACCCAATAAATGCAATTGTCTCTGATTGGAAATTGTTCAGCCTTCGCTGAGAACCTGACGTACTGGCCTGGTGCTATGAGGGCTGGCGGCAAATCGACCGCAACAATGTAACTGAAACTGTCTGTGCAGTATTTACGCAGAGTACTAACCACTATACGATCACGGCAACTTAAACGAGCCAGGTAGGAGACGAACCTACAATCTTGTTATGCATAGTCAGATGCGTTATACATTGCGCCACTGGCCCAGATTCGTATTTGTCCGACACACTGTGTGACCGACTTTGCAGCGAAGCTGCTTGTTTGATTATGCATAAATGCATATAGCAGAGGATAGTTTCAATCTGCCTAACTCTGGGTTATGGGCCCAGCATGCTTCAATTGCAGTACTCTGCTGCACATGTAAGTGCAAGAGATCATGTACTCCAACCAGTAAGTACACCACGGAAGTAACGTGTGTATAAACCTGCATTACCGTGCATGTGGTTACCAGCAATAGTGAATCTTCCTGTAGAGTCATGCTATACAAAAACAATTAATAAATTAAACTCCTAACAACACCCCGCTCCTCCAGAGTCTAAGTGTTGTAGGGCAGCAAATTCCGAGAAAGAACCAGGAAGTAACATTAAAAAAAAAAAAAGTTGTCCTACCATGGTTTTTTTTTTTTTTTTTTAACACCTGTTAAACCAGGATCTGAACCAGTGTCATGCAAACACAATGTTCACTGTGGCCAGAAAGCCTAACCACTTGGCTACAGAGCCACCTGTAAAAACAATAAGCAAAGCTGCTGCGGTGTGGCCATGTTTGCAGTGCTCAACAGATACTGGCCCTCATTCCGAGTTGATCGCTCGCAAGGCGAATGTAGCAGAGTTACACACGCTAAGCCGCCGCCTACTGGGAGTGAATCTTAGCTTCTTAAATGTGCGACCGATGTATGCGCAATATTGCGATTACAAACGAGTTAGCAGTTTTTGAGTAGCTTCAGACTTACTCTGCCTGTGCGATCAGTTCAGTGCTTTTCGGTCCTGGCTGACGTCATAAACACACCCAGCGTTCGCCCAGGCACACCCACCGTTTCCCCGGCCACTCCTGCGTTTTCTCCGGAAACGGTAGCGTTTCCAGCCACACGCCCCTAAAACGCCGTGCATCCGCCCAGTAACACCCATTTCCTGTCAATCACAATGCGAACGTCGGAGCGATGAAAAAGCCGTGAGTAAACTTACTTTCTTCATAGTAAAGTTACTTGGCGCAGTCGCAGTGCGAACATTGCGCATGCGCACTAAGAGAATTCTCACTGCGATGCGATGAAAATCTCCGAGCGAACAACTCGGAATGAGGGCCACTGTTAATAAGCACTGAGTGCTGACCAATTATTCTTGCTTACTGCAAAATAGACTTTTAATGTCAGCATATTATATATATATATATATATATATATATATATATATATATATATATACACACATACATACAACAATGTATATTCACACATGTTCAGACTTTAATAAATATATATATTCTATATATATATATGCATACATACACATACATATATATATATATATATATATATATACCCCTATACACATATCCTGATACACAGGTATAACACATTTTTACAAGTCTGAAACTAAATGTGACCTCGCACAGGCTTAAAACCTGAGATGACTGCTGCTTGACCACAGCTTAGTTAATGGGCCCTTCTAGTGGCCGGCGCCGGGAGCGCGCTCTGGAGAGCTATCCTGACTGTAAAACCTATGGTAGGTTTATATTGATAGTGTAAGCCCAAACTGAGCTATTTTTAACAGTTTAAACTAGCATGTATTAGTATGCAATCTAGTTGGATCACCAGTTTCCCCCAGATGGCAAAACAGTATGCAACCCTGCTTAGCTTCCAAGCTCAGATGAGTTTGGGCGTATCCAGTGTGGTGTGGCTGTAGATTAAAAATACCTACAGCACCTTGTACTCCCAGGTGGCTAATCAGGCCCAACACTGCTTAGCATCCAAAATCAGATGAGATTGGGCGTATCCAGTGTGGTGTGGCCAAGTGAATTAAGCCAAAGTTGCTGCAGGTGAGACCTGAACTCACACTGCTCCACAGATACTGTTTTATAAGCACGATGTGCTGACCAATTGTTATAACATATCTTACTTTACAACACTGAACAAAGACAGTATTTGGCTGCCACAACCATGATTCAGATTTGCAGTCTTTAGGATAATATCATTATAAACAGTTATGATATAAATAATTATGTATATCCAAGTTTTAGACATGGCAGGGAAACTGCTTATTAGTAATTGCTGGTGTCTTACTCATGCAGACAGACAATACAAAAAAAACAAACCAAAAACAAAGACAGACAACTTGCACGACTCAGTAAATAGCACTAAGGTGTCTCTATAAATATATATCTGGCCAAGTGCAGTGCACGCCAGCCATATGCCTGCTCCCAAATTCCCCTTAACACCCCTGCGCCTTCAATGGAGGAGAGATGTAACACAGGAAATTCTGGAAATACAACAGGAAACATGGTTAATCTTGTTTTAACAAAGACTTCATAGCCTTTTGTAATACATATGCAGCGCTGCTGTATTCCCTTATCAATAAGAGTTGAATCATGAGATTTTATCCAGTGACCCTGACATTTCTGTGTGCAGGGAACATCACTGTGGCAGCAAAGTTACTCACTAGGCTAAGAAACCTGCCTTTTGACTCTCATTTGTGTGTCCCCCCATGCTCCGTATACCGTTCTCTATACACGGAGCCGGGCTATGGTGGAGAGGGAGCCCGAAGCGGCATCGAGGGCCTGGGCCACACACACACACACACAGTATCCCACACAGTGGGGCAGCAGCGTGAGCTGACCGCCCCGTTCAACATACCTGGACCCTGTGGTGAGGGCTATGACGGGGCATCTCTGTAAGTTCCGTCCAGCCTTTACTGCAGGTTTTAGTCCTGCAGGTGGTAGTGAGGGAGCTCTTTTTAGAGAGGTCCGACACCCACAGCTGCTAAAGCAGCCTTCACTTATCCCGGACCCACGCCTATTGGAAGGGGGGAAGGGATGTGGTAAATCGTTGAAAAAAGAAAAAACTTAGAAAAAATCCAATGAAATGTGGACCTCTGTGGCAGCAAAGCCACAAGCCTACTAACTGTGTCGAGCACAGAAAAAACACTGAGGTACTCAGGGATATGGAGGGGAGATATAGTTCCAAAATTAATTTATTCAGTGCCTACTTCCTGTGGAAGCCGTCCATATCCCAAGAGTACTCCAGTGACCCCTAGTGGATGAAAAAGAAAGAAAGAAAGAAAGAAAGAAAGAAAGAAAGAAAGAAAGAAAGAAAGAAAGAAAGAAAGAAAGAAAGAAAGAAAGAAAGAAAAGATTATACTTAATGTCTCCGCTGGCAGTCAGGCTCCTCTGTGCAGCTTGATGGCGGATGTTGATCCCGGGCAGGGGAGAAGGAGGAGGAGGGGGTGGAGGCGGGAGCCGCAGCAGCGCAATGTAATTGGTGGAGACGCTGCTGCTGCTGTCCCTCTCCTTCACCATAGGCTGTCCTCCGCCGCTGTAAATGCTGGGATGCGCTTCCCAGCATTCACCTCCTCCTCCTCCCCCCCCCCCTCTCCTGGCACAGCACTCCTCTCCTCGGCGGGCAGCGGACAGCGGCGTGTAATGAGTCAGTTTGACTCATTACATGCCGCGCTGGATTTGGGCCCCTGTACAGTGGCGGGCCCCAGTGCAAGGCACTGCTTGCACTGGTGGTAGTTCCGCCACTACCCCTAACCACTAATACATTAAATAACAAACATTTGACCATTGTAATAATATGAAATGAAGTAATAGCATGCCTTGTTGCAATAAGAAGGCTGTATTAATGCTTTGATCTGATGCTATGATAACGTGCCTTGTTGCAGTAACAATGATTAGTAATGCTTTAATATGAAATACCACAATAGCATGCCTTGTTGAGGTAAGAAGGATTACTAATGGTTTAATATGAAATACCACAATAGCATGCCTTGTTGAGGTAAGAAGGATTACTAATGCTTTAATATGCAATGCCACAATAGCATGCCTTGCTGCAGTAAGAAGAATATATTAATTCTTTAATATGAAATACCACAATAGCATGCCTTTCTGCAATAAGAAGGATATATTAATATGAAATGCCACAATAGCATGCCTTTCTACAATAAGAAGGATATATTAATTCTTTGATATGAAATGCCGCAGTAGCATGCCTTGCTGCAGTAAGAAGGATATATTAATTCTTTAATATGAAATGCCACAATAGCATGCCTTGCTACAGTAAGAAGTATTAAATAACTAAAACAGGAAAACAGTGACTTACAGTTGACGACAATATAGGACAAGTACAGGGGAAATAAACATAGCTACATCAGCAGAAGACATTGAAATAAGTATCAGGGTGGCCGAAAACCGCAGGATTTGGGGCAGTCGGGGACTATTAAAGTAAGAACAGGATAAGCACATGAGTGATGAGGGCCCTACTCGTGAGAGCTTACATTCTAAAGGGAAGGGGCAGACAGACAGGGGTGACACTGATGGGGTAGACCGAGTGTGGATCAGAGGGTTAGGATGAGATTTGGCTGGGTCTGGTAAAGAAGTGGGTCTTTAGAGCCCATTTGAAGTTCTGTAGAGAGGTGGAGAGTCTGAGGGGGAGAGGTAGAAAATTCCAGAGTAAGGGACAGCACATGAAAAATCTTGGACATACTGTAGGAGTGGGGGGAAATAATCAGTAGGCAGGAGAGTCGGCGTGTATTAGCAGAGCGAAGAAGATAGGTGAGAGTGTAAAGGGAGATAAGGTCAGATATGTAAATGGGAGAGGAGTGGGTGAGTGCTTTGTAAGTGAGTGTGAGAAGTTTGAATTGGATTCTGAAAGGGAAGAGAAGCCAGTGAAGGGATTGTAGGAGAGGGGAGGTGGATGTAGTGCGTTTGGTGAGCAAGATGTGCCGGGCTACAGCATTGAGAATAGATTGGAGTGGAGAGAGGTAATTGTCAGGGATGCCAGTTAGGAGGAGATTGCAGTAGTCCAGTCTGGAAATGATCATTGAGTGGATAATGGTCTTAGTGGCATCCTGGGTAAGAAAGGGTCTAATCCTGGAAATATTTTTGAGATGAAAATGGCAGGTTTGTGAGAGGTGCTAAATGTGTGGTTTGAAGGAGAAGGAGGAGTCAAGGATTATACCAAGACAGTGTACTTGGGGGCTAGAGGAGATAGTCGTACAATCAATGGATAATGAGATTGTGGGAGGTAAGGTTGTGCGGGAGGGTGGGAAGATGAACAGCTCATTCTTGGGCATGTTGAGTTTAAGAATGCGCTGGGACATCCAGGAAGAGATAGCAGAGAGACAGTTGGAGATACGAGTGATGAGAGCCGGGGAGAGGTCAGAGGAGGAAAGGTAGATTTGAGTGTCATCAGCATAGAGGTGATATTGGACGTATAGAGAGAGAAAAGGAGAGGACCAAGAACAGAACCTTGGGGGACACCAACAGTTAGTGGAAGTGTGGGGGGAGGGTAGCATCATGAGAGCAGACAGAGAAGGAACAATCAGAGAGGTAGGAGTACAGCCAGGAGAGGGCAGTATCACACAGACCAAAAGAGTGAAGGATTTGCAGAAGGAGAGGGTGGTACACAGTGTCAAAAGCAGCAGAGAGGTCAAGAAAAATAAGCAGAGAGTAGTGACCCTTAGATTTGGCTGCATGGAGGTCATTGCAGACTTTTGTGAGGGCAGTTTCAGTAGAGTGGAGAGAACAGAAACCAGACTGGAATTGGTCAAGCAGTGAGTGAGAGGAAAGAAAGGCTGTGAGCTGGTTGTAGACAATACGCTCTAGGAGTTTGGAGACAAAAGGGAGGAGAGAGATGGGTCAGTAGCTGGAGAGGATGTTTGGATCAAGAATAGGTTTTTTAAGAATAGGGGAGACAAGAGCATGCTTGAAGGCAGAGTGGACAGTGCCTGATGAGAGGGAGAGACTGAGAAGGTGGGCAAGATGAGAACAGGCAGAACGAGATAGGTAGCAGAGGAGGTGGGAGGGGATAGGGTCAAGTGGAGAGGTGGTGTGGGGGAGGAATAGATGAGGGCCATGACTTCCTCACCAGATGCATGGGAGAAAGATGTCAGAGTTGGCAAGAGGGAAGGAGAGGGGTGGTAAGGGATTGGTGGTGGCTGATTGCTGATGGTCTGGTGGGATGTGATGTCCTGACATATGGAGTCAATCCTGGTTCTAAAATAAGTGACAAAGTCAAGAGCAGACAATGAGGAGGGGAGAGGAGGTGGTGGTGGGCAGAAGAGGGAGTTGACAGTGGCAAAGAGGCACCAGGGGTTGGAAGACTGGGGGGAAATAAGAATTTTGAAGTATGATTGTTTAGTAAGGGAAAGGGCAGCACTGAAGGATGAGAACATAACTTTGAAATGGAGGAAGTCTGCCTTAGAGCGTGATTTCCTCCACTGTCGCTCAGCAGTACGTGAGCATTTTTGAAGATATCTGGTGCATTAGGTGTGCCAGGGTTGAGGTGTTGATCTGCGAGGGTGAATAGTGTTTGGTGGAGAGATAGAGTCAAGAGCAGAAGTAAGGGATGCATTGTATAGGGATGTGGCTTGTTCAGGGCATGAGAGAGAGAATAGAAGAAAGAAGTGAGTCAAACAGGGAGGATAGGGTTGAGGTGTCAATAGCCCCAATGTTACACTTAGTGATGGTAGCCTTAGGAGGAAGAGATGGGGAAGCATAGACAGATAAGTTGAAAGAGAGCAAGTGGTGGTCAGAGAGGGGAAAAGGGGAGTTGGAGAAATCAGAAATATTGCAACGGTGAGTGAAAACCAGATCCACTGAGCTCCCGTTCACATGGGAGGATAAGGAGGTCCACTGTGAGAGACCAATTGAAGAGGTGAGGTTAAGGAGTTTAGAGGCAGGTGATTTAGGAGGGTTATCAAATGGGATGTTGAAATCACCTAGGATAATGGAGGGAATGTCAGGAGAGAGGAAGTGAGGAAGCCAGAAAGCAAAGTTGAGGAAATGCCGGGGGTGGGGGACGGGGGTTAATGACAGTAACTTGAAGATTAGTAGGGTGGTAGAGCCGTATGGCATGGACCTCAAATGTAGAGAATGTAAGGGACGATTCTGGAGGTATAAGTATAAGTATACTGTATATTAATTCTTTAATATGAAATGCCACAATAGCATGCCTTGCTGCAGTAAGAAAGATATATTCATTCTTTAATATGAAATGCCACAATAGCATGCCTTGTTGCAAAAAACAAAAAAGGTTGCACTTATATTTTGAGTAATACGCTTAATAAGTTAACCCTGGTTACAACCGTTAGGCTTAAAAAAACTTCTGCTATGACAGTGTTATGACTAATCTGTGTTTTATCAGGTGGTTATGGAGAGGTGGAGCTTGGCATTAGGGGTCTATGGGTTTTACAGTATGTACTAAGGCTTGGAGAGGATAGCTTGCCTTTCAACTGTGCACCTTTGGTGATGGACAATTACCTCTGTGACATGTTAAGTCTTCTGCAGGTGCTGAGCCTGCAATTCCAACTAATATGTATTATATTGGTCTGTCTGCTCACCTTTCTCCTCACCACTATTGTCCTTGATTTTATGTTCTCAATGATATATTTAGTGTCAATTAGAGTAGTCTGTGGTTATTTATTATTTGAAGTATTGAAGTTGTTTAACAATAATTATGGCTGTAAATGTGCTTTTGGAGGGTACAAGTTGGCTTCTGCTGTAAGTACAGTAATTTGGGATGCGGTCAAGATGTCGGCTGTTGGAATCCTGGCAGTCGGAATGCACAGTCAGAATGCAAAGTGTAGGCCCCACCCAGGGAGTGAGGATTAGGCTGCTGGGGGTGGGAGTGTTAAGTTTAGGCTGCGGAGAGGGGGGTTAGGGTAGGCACCACTGAGGAGGAGGGGGTTAGGTTTAGGTACTAAGGGGGGAGGGTTAGACTGTGGGGAACAGGGGTTAGGTTTAGGCACCACCGGGGGGAGGTTAGAGTCAGGCACTAAGGGGGGAGGTTAAGATTAGGCTGCAAAAGGGAGGGATAGGGGGTAGGGGAGAGGGGGGAACAGTCTTACCTCCCACCTGTCGGGATTTACACTATAGGCATACCGGTGTCGGTAATCTGACCGCTGGCATCCGATCAGCCGGGATATCTTACTGAATCCAGTAGTTTAACTACTTAAAACTAGTATTGATGAAATGGCTGTGTTGAAAATAATTTTAACTGGTAGGCGTTTATCTAGCACCTTCTAGAAGATAGTAGCTAGAATCTAATTGGTTGCCATGGGCAACATCTCCAGTTCGGAAAACCTGCACTTTAGTAACTATACCTCGTAATATCTGTTTTTGACTTTCTGTGGACCTTCAATTTGTAATGTAACACACACACACACACACACACACACACATATATAAAATGAATAGAAGAATATAGAGCAGATAAAAACGGGTTTCATAGAATGAAGCAGCTATTCATAGCATTAAAGTAGAATTTTTCAATGCTAAAGGCACAGAACAAAGATGCAGAAAAAAGTTGTAAAGTTCCCTGTTGTTTTCACTTCCTCTCTCTCCTATACAAAGAAACTATGATGCCCCACCACATAAAAGGCAGCCAAATAAAGGTCTGCGCTCATCACACTCCAGAATAACAGGTGACAGCTTGTGTTAGAATGGCAGCTGACTGGGGAAAGTGCAAGCCCAAATATAGACAGAAGCTAAATGTGAGTGCACCACAGTTTACATAAAGACAAGTACCCTGAGATACTGCAGTTTGCTTTTCACAAGTTACTATTTTCTTCATCTCTGAAAATAAAAATAATGTCCTGGGCGTAGTGTGGGTGATGTTTCTTTCTTCTTTACATATTCTTAGAAAATAGCACAGAACAAAACCAAGAAAGAAGATCCAAAAAGAAAGCAGTTACTCATTTTTTTTATTAACATCATACTGTTACACAGGTCACTATTGTTCTAACACTTAGGGCCTGATTCAGAGGTGGACTGTCTGCAACTTTTGTTATGCTAGTACTGCAGCTGATGGGCTGTCTATCGAGACATCCACTGGCTGTGACTATATTTGGCTGTGGTGCATAAAAAGTTGCACCATTGGCCAAACATCGGTTATACCATCAGACTTCTGAACAACAGTGTGGTTGCTCAGAGTATCTGATAAAATTTGGCTGCCGGTATCAGTAGAACTGCATCTTTTGACGCAGTCCCATATGCCTGCCAACGCCACCCACTGCCATCACCTACCAGGAATGTCTTTTGGTATTGCATGGATATGCATGCAACTCTGATTTGTGTTTGCCAATGGTAACCATCAAACTGTTAATGGGGAAATATATGAACATGTTTAGCTATACATAATCATATGCATATTAAATGGAAAACAGGACATCACTTACTGTAATTTGTAGCCCTACCTCTAACTACTGCTGCTTGTAATTTACCAAGTGTTTAGGCAGACTATATGGGCCAAGTGGTTCTAATCTGCCGTCAAATTCTATTATCCTATGATCCTCCAGGTGAGACATGCTCCACGATCTTTCCAATAGGTCTCAATATGGTATACATTCAGGATCCCAGCTGTTGGAATTCCGACAGCTGAAATATCAACATTAAAATACCAATGTCAGAACACCAATGCTGGAATCCCGACCAGATCAGCATCCCAACACCGGTAAACAGACATCCGGGATCCCGAAGGTAAGTAAAGACGGAAGGGTTTTTTGGCTGCAGGGAAAGGGGTTAGGTTTAGGCACCACCTGGGTGGAGGTTAGGGTTAGGCTGCTGGGAGGGGTGGCTAGGGTTAGGTTCCTCCATGGGGGAGTTAGGTTTAGGCACTAAGGGAGAGATTAGGGTTAGCCACTAAGGGGGGTGGTTAGGCTGCGGTAAGGGAGGGTTAGAGTTAGAGGGGTATAATACTTACCTCACATCTGTTGGGATCGTGGATATTTGGATGCTGGCATCAGTATTCTGACTGCCAGCATCCCGTCCGCCGGGATCACATACCGATCCTCTCAGAAGGATGCTTTACCAATACCTGCATTACTTATAGTCATTACTAATTAAAACAATCAGTGATTGATTTGGGTTAATACAATATCACAAGATGAACATATTACATACAATAGTAAGAGAAATAAAGGTATTTGTATAATAGATTTTAAATAAGCGTTATTGATAAATATATTTTGCTTTAAATTTTTTACCAGTTATTTTACCAGTGATAGTTCTCAGAGAATATTTGCCCATTCACATCAGTCTCTGCTCCAGTGGAGCTTACAATCTATATTCCTATCACATGTACACAGACACATTCACACTAGGGTTAATTTTGTTGGGAGCCCATTAACCTACCAGTATATTTTTGGATTGTGGGAGGAAACCAGAGCACATGGAGGAAACCCATGCAAGTACAGGGAGAATATACAAACTCCACACAGGAAGGGCAATGGTGGGAATCAAACCCATTACCTCAGTGCTGTGAGGCAGTAATGCTAACCATTACACCAGCCATACTGCTTGGAGAGCATTTAATGTGAGTGCAGGTTCTGAAACACAAATATCAGTTGTTATAGGTATATTAGTTGTTAAATATAAATATTAGTTGTTATAAATGTTGCAGACATTATATAAAGATGACGAGTAGTACAATCATTAATATATGTATATATATATGTATATATATATATATATATATATATATATATATATATATATACACACACACTGCTCAAAAAAATAAAGGGAACACTTAAACAACACAATGTAACTCCAAGTCAATCACACGTCTGTGAAATCAAACTGTCCACTTAGGAAGCAACACTGATTGACAATCAATTTCACATGCTGTTGTGCAAATGGAATAGACAACAGGTGGAAATTATAGGCAATTAGCAAGACACCCTCAATAAAGGAGTGGTTCTGCAGGTGGTGACCACAGACCACTTCTCAGCTCCTATGCTTTCTGGCTGATGTTTTGGTTACTTTTGAAAGCTGGCGGTGCTTTCACTCTAGTGGTAGCATGAGACGGAGTGGCTCAGGTAATGCAGCTCATCCAGGATGGCACATCAATGCAAGCTGTGGCAAGAAGGTTTGCTGTGTCTGTCAGCGTAGTGTCCAGAGAATGGAGGCGCTGCCAGGAGACAGGCCAGTACCACAGGAGACATGGAGGAGGCCGTAGGAGGGCAACAACCCAGCAGCAGGACCGCTACCTCCGCCTTTGTGCAAGGAGGAACAGGAGGAGCACTGCTAGAGCCCTGCAAAATGACCTCCAGCAAGCCACAAATGTGCATGTGTCTACTCAAACGATCAGAAACAGACTCCATGAGGGTGGTATGAGGACCCAACGTCCACAGGTGGGGATTTTACTTACAGCCCAACACCGTGCAGGACGTTTGGCATTTGCCAGAGAACACCAAGATTGGCAAATTCGCCACTGGCGCCCTGTGCTCTTCACAGATGAAAGCAGTTTCTCACTGAGCACATGTGACAGACGTGACAGAGTCTGGAGACAACAAGGAGAACATTCTGCTGCCTGCAACATCCTCCAGCATGACCGGTTTGGCAGTTGGTCAGTAATGGTGTGGGGTGGCATTTCTTTGGGGGCCGCACAGCCCTTCACGTGCTCGCCAGAGGTAGCCTGACTGCCATTAGGTACCGAGATGAGATCCTCAGACCCCTTGTGAGACCATATGCTGGTGCGGTTGGCCCTGGGTTCCTCCTAATGCAAGACAATGCTAGACCTCATGTGGCTAGAGTGTGGCAGCAGTTCCTGCAAGACAAAGGCATTGATGCTATGGACTGGCCCGCCCGTTCCCCAGACCTGAATCCAATTGAGCACATCTGGGACATCATGTCTCGCTCCATCCATCCAGTCTGTTGCACCACAGACTGTCCAGGAGTTGGCGGATGATTTAGTACAGGTCTAGGAGGAGATCCCTAAGGAGACCATCCGCCACCTCATCAGGAGCATGCCCAGGCATTGTAGGGAGGTCATACAGGCACATAAAGGCCACACACACTAGTGAGCCTCATTTTGACTTATTTTAAGGACATTACATCAAAATTGGATCAGCCTGTAGTGTGTTTTTCCACTTTATTTTTGAGTGTGACTCCAAATCCAGACCTCCATGGGTTAATAAATGTAATTTCCATTGATAATTTTTGTGTTCTTTTGTTGTCAGCACATTCAACTATGTAAAGAACAAAATATTTAATAAGAATATTTCATTCATTCAGATCTAAGATGTGTTATTTTAGTGTTCCCTTTATTTTTTTGAGCAGTATATATATATATATATATATATATATATATATATATGACAGAAGTCAAGGGTGAATTGTAATCTGAGTGACTCAATCTTGTGTACTGTCTTTTACATGTCTCTATTGAAACGATAATGTAAGTTTTTTCCATACTATATATACCACATATTGTATCAATGCTAGAACAATGCCATATGTTTGGCCTTGGCATTTCAGCTTAAACAGAATAGACTATCTTTGTTATTTAATTAGTTGTGGTCACTTAGAAGAGGACTATTCAAGGGAAATAGGTATCAAGCCTAAGCATAGTTGAGGGGCTCGCAATTCGAAGGACAGTTAAGACCAATGCAAAGATGAACATTATAGATAGATACAATAGTATATATGTGGCATTTGTATATGATAATATACTATACTATAAGAAAATATATTAAGTCCTTTGAAATATTATTTGAATTATAATAAAGGAATAGATTTTTTTTTAGCATGCTTTATGGAATGTTAACAAGAAGGCCCATTTCTGCTACAAATTGGAATGTTATCTTTTCAGATGCAGTTATTGAATTGTTATTGTTAGCACGGAGATGTCCACCAAGGACTTTTTCAACTACAAGATGATAATACCCAAGGGTGAGAACACTAAAGTTGGCACTAAGGAGATACAACTTATGTGATGAGTTTAAAGATGATGATCGACTATTTCCAAAAAAGATGAAAGTAAAAGACCAATCACAGACAGGCTACTTTACATAATGAGTTCTTTTGGACAAGTATAATTGAGACAGGCTCCTTTAAAGACTGAAATCTGTTGATTTTTTGGAATTGGAGGGATGTGCTATAAATAGTTATGAATATATATTTGTCTAGCTAGTTTGAAGAAAATAAATAATTAGTGTGTTGAGAAATGTTTCTGATTTCTGGAGAAAAATCTTTGAGGAACAAATGTCCTGGCTTGCATGCAGTTATCATTTTTTTCGATGAAAACTTGGTCAACCTTTAACTACTTCAGTTTTCACTGTCTTGAACATATGTGTAGATGTCCACCTCTGATTCAAGCCCTTAGTACCCAATCCACCATCACTGCATACTGTGCATTACATCTACCCTTAAATATGTCCACATATATGTATATATTTTTATGTCCTGCAGCAATGTTATGGAGTGGAGAGGTACATATTAGCAAGGAACAGCCTATTTATTCTAAAGGCCCATACACACTAGGCGATATATCGGCCGATATATCGCGGGTCCGTCAGCCAGTGTGTACGGCCGATACATCTGTGAACTCCATCGTTCACAGACGTATCGCGTCGGCCCCGCAGCACACCGATCTATATTGGCGCGTCGCTGTGTGTGTACGGCGGTTGGCCGACCGCCCGTACACATGCTGCGGCGGCCAGCGGTGATTGACTGCTGAACTGGGCGGGCGTGTGTACATGCCCACCCAGTTCATGAAGTCAGTACCCAATGGATCGGGCAGTGTGTATGCTCAACACACTGCCCGATCCGTCCATAGATATATCTGCCGATCTCCGGTCACCATGGCACCTAGATACACCTCTGATTAGGGGCACTGTGTATAAGGGATAGTACTGTGTGGCAAAACGTGTATAAGGGGCACTACTGTGTGACATAATGTGAATAAGGGCCACTATTATGTTGCGTAATATAATTCAGGGGCACTATGTTTTGGGTAATGTGAATAAGATTGTAATACTGTGTGGTGTAATTTGAATTTTGGGTACCATTGTGATCACGCCTCTTCCTGTGTGACCACACCCCTTGTTTGTGGCGCACACTGTCCCTTTTTTACGAGTGAGAGTGTGCGAATTTATCATTTGCAGGGGGACACCAAACACTCTAGCACCGGCTCTGGGTGTAGTAATGTGTGCTGGGGGAAGTGGTATGTGTAAAAGGGTGCTTTACCTGGCGTAAAGTTTAAAAGGGAACTCTACCTGGCTAAGTGTGTAAAAGGGTGCTCTACCCAGAATAATGTGTGACTGGCTCTACCTTGCGTTGTAAAACGGGCTCTACCTGGCACAATGTGTAAAAGGTACTCTACCTGGCACAATGTGTAAAAGGGACTCTACCTGGCATTGTAAAAGGAGACTATACATTGCACAATGTGTAAAAGGGTGCTCTACCTGGAATAATGTGTGACTGGCTCTACCTGGTGCAATATTTAAAAGGTGCTCTATCTGGCTTAATGTATATAAGGGGCTCAACCTGGCATAATGTATATACAGTAAGTGGTACTACTGTGTGGCGTAATTTTGAATAATGGAGACAACTGTGCATCATAATTATTTTACACCCCTATATTTTATGTAATTTTTTTATGACCCTATATTTTTGCGGCATACCTTTGGCACACACTATCCAGGTTATGGATCTTGAGGGAGAGGGGGAGGGCACCAAAATGTCTAGTTACAGCTCTGAGGATGAGATTGGTCACATTTGTATTTGTAGAAAGGTGCAAAATTGATAGTTTGCAGGAGGACGCTGAACACCCTAGCACCGGCCAATAATTATATCAAGATGCTGTATAAAGAACGGTCTGATGGATTACTTCACAGTAACTCTATATAACAAAAATCAATCATAATGGCTGTAAAGAATAGCGACTTTGACTATGAGCGGTTTTGACTGAGCGATTTACCTTAAACTGGCAGTAGGCAATTTTGGCTATCTTTACCAGCAATTTTGACTAAGTGTGCAAGCGATTTTGGCTATGGGCGATTTTGACTAACTCATTTAAACAGGGGGATGCTTTTACTTTTCCAGCGACCTAGACAAAATTGACTTGCCTGCACAGTCTATTTTTCCCAGAGATAGCTACCTGGCGGGGAGGCGCATCACTATCGCTTGCTGTGTACACACGGAGAGATATGCACTAACTTTCTCAGCGATTTTGAATACATAGTTAAAATCGCTGAGCCATATGGCTCCGTGTGTACATACCCATGTGTACCTACCTTTAGAAAATGCCAGCACCTTTCTAGGAGTATAAAGAACATTAATGTTAAAGCAGAGATGCAGGTCTAGTGCAGACAATCAATTGTCATGCTGCAAATGTAGTCCAAATGAAATGTTGCAGTTTGTCTTGGGAAAAAAAAATCAGTAATGGAATAATGGGACTTCTGTCCATTAGGGTTTACAAAATGCAAATCTAAATTCTGTATATTTTGCAGTGCAATAGCATTATGCCGCTCACCTCACTTGGCATTTTATCAAAGGGGTATGCGCCATATCTATTAATTTGTGAAACTGATGCCAGCCATACACAGAATATAAAGCTACTGTATGCTATAGGTTCATTCACATATGGATCCCATTCTTTGCAACGCTTTCAAATTACAATTTTCTGTTATTTTTAGTGATGTTAAAATCTCCTCTTTAATGGTTCAACAATGCGCAATGACATTTCCATAAGTATACACAGAAATCAGTATTACAGATAAACAATACATGAATAAAAAATGTTTACCACTCTCTGTGGGAAGCAACACAATGGGCCGTATGTAATGCCATCTGAGTTGGCCGGAGGTGCGGATTTGCCAGAAAATGGGTGGTCTCAGCAGATATATAACTACATTCAGGGGATCCTTAATATTTGTAGGTTTCTCCCCAAGAATTGGTGCTTTCAGGAGTTATCATGCAAATATTCTTTGATAAATAGATCCCATAGGGTTAAACACAATATATATTATCAATCAGTGGATTTCAAAGAGAGTATTAATATTACTTTTTTATAGTATTTTTACTCAGTTATACTTGCATTCAATTATTTAGGATTATAGCTGCCTTATTTCTGCTCATTCTCTTCTATCTTGTGTTGTTTTCAGATAAATATTTAATGTTCAAAAGATCAAACAATATCAGCGTTATCTGAGAAACATCTAGTTTATCAAACCACATTCAATTACATACAGGAAGCATTTCGTGCCCACCGCCCAAGTATCTGTGGAGTAAAACATGACTACCTATGAAAAGCTGATGGCTTGTACTGCCATAAAACAGTCAAAAGATCCCTTACTGCTGACCAGAAGCTATTTATTACACAGCTAAAGTGTCAGAGGCATATTGCCGCCCAAGCCCATCATTCCATCATACAGAAATATTGCTTGTCTCTACACATGGGAGTTTATTTCTGTCACCCTTCAAGCTCTGTAAACAGCGAGAGAAAGGGAGACTGTGTGTCCAAGAAAATGTTATTTATCATATACAGCACAGAGGGAACTTTTGTAAAACTGCCCTTTTGAAAATAGATCAATTGTCTCAGATATGCTTAATATTAAAACATCATTGTTGAAATAGCCCGCAATATGTCAAACTAAATCTTATAGGTTTGGTTAAAAATGTCACAGTGCATGTACATGATTGTCCATTGAGTAATAACTATTCCCCCAATAGATAGGGTAATCTGTGACTTAGCTGCAGATGATTATACAAGCTGATATAGAGGTTCACTGGTGAGTTGCTTTCAGCTGCAAGATACTACTGAACAGATGTGGGGACCGGGACCAGTGGGTAAACAAAAAGCTTTATGGCTCACTGAAAACATCAAGTGTGCCTGATGCTGAAATAAACATAAATTGGAGTTAATTGCTTGCACATAACAAAATGCAGTGTGCCCTGTACTACCCCTGCCCCCTAAATCCATGACATCATGATGTCATACCCAGGGGGCAGGGTCACCGATACTGGGAAGTAGAGCTCAGCTCAGAGTGTCTTAAGTATGCTCCAGCCAGCACCACAGATTGCCTCCCCAGAAGCGTCCTTGGATGCTACAGGCAGATATGCAGTAGCTTTACTGGCTGCAGGGTGCATTCTAGGCCCCTAGGGCCATGCACCATATGTGACAGCACCACACTTATAGCTCTGTGTCCAACTCAGAAAAAAAGCTCTGTATGTTCTTTATAGATAATGCTAAGAATTGTAATTTTTCCAGCAGCATCTAATGCATATGGTACTTAACTCTGCATTACAGGATGCAAAGTATACTGCTTTAATGATGAAAATAAGACATTCACATGGGTACTAAAGGCCTAATTCAGACCTGATCGCTAGGCTGCGTTTTCTCACAACCTGCGATCAGATCTGAACTGCACATGCGTATGCACCGCAATGCGCAGGCGCGTTAGACCTCAGTAACGGGGATCGCAAGGCAGCGATGGGATGGTGCGAAAAAAAACCAATTGCACAGATGATTGAAAGGAGATTGACAGAAAAAGGCCATTTGTGGGTGGCAACTGAGCGTTTTCTGGGAGTATTTGGAAAAACGCAGCCATGTTCAAGCGTTTGCAGGGAGGGTTACTGACGTCAAGTCCAGTCCCAGACAGGCTGACGTGATTGCAGTGGCTGAGTAAGTCCTGGGCTGCGCAGAGCCTCCACAAAATCTGTTTGTACAGTTCTGCTACACATGCGATCACACACTTAATAGCTACAGCTAAAATACACTCCCCCCGTAGGCGGCGACTATCCGATCGCAGGGCTGCAAAAATCGCTGCCCAGCGATCAGGTCTGAATTACCCCCTATATGCGATAATGCGACTAACTATTCTTGGTCAATTTATCAGTGTTTAAGTAGAATTATAGGAACTGAAAACAAAATGTGATTTCACAATGTCTATTCTGGGTACAAAATTAGATGTTTACAAAGTTCAAATACAAGATGTGTACAGTGTTCTGCAGAAAACAAGTTGTTCTAATAAATAGTCTTATTCTGGCATAATTAAACAACATTTCACTTCTGTTCTTCTAAAATATAACTTTTATTTAGACAAATGTTGTGCAGAATTTACTCTTTATGGATAATACAAAATGTGGGTCTATATCTATCATTGCAAGGCTGAAAAATCAATTTACAGGAGCTAGTAAATTATGAGCAGCTGACATTAATTTTTTCTCTTTCCATGTACTGGGATTTAATGGGAAGTTTTAAAGTTTAGGTCATGTTTATTTAGACTTCCATAATTGTGTTGATTTGAAAATGAAAGCCAGTTATAGCATGTAATTTATGCAAGGAAGAAAATGGAAAATTCTGATATATTGATGCATATATTGAATTTAATGTTTAATGTTTAACTTAATAACAATATACAGTACATTTAACAATAGTTGGTTCCTAATAACATCTGGGCATCTTCTGTCATGACATGCAAACTCAGGCTGAGTATTTAAAAAGGCATATCTGCATAATTGTGAACTAAGGCAGACCTGCATGGAGATGCCAATACACCTGCTGTGTTTTTTATTTGAATCAAGCTTAATAGTGATTGCATCCTCTGTTATCAAAACTAATGTTAAACTTTTATGTGCTAATTATCTGGTTGGGTGTAAGTATGTCTGTTGTACAGAATGTAAGCCACTGCGAGTTAGAGCTGGAGGAGCTGCATGAATCTAGAGATGCATCTGATTGTGTGAATATACTATCATTATGTTTGGTTCATATATATATATATATATATATATATATACAATGAGAATACCGTCACTCCCTTGCTGAATTCCAATGTAAGGCGCAGGGTGCCGTCCAATCTTGCTGCCCTTGGGTAGCAGATAATGGACTTTATCCAAGGCGGCACTCCAAAAATAAACAAATACAGATACAAATACAGCAGTGTATCTGTATTTGTTTATTTTCGGAGTGCCGCCTTGGACAAAGTATATATATATATATATATATATATAAACAGAGTAGACGGCACCAGTGTGTGGTATGAAGGGCCCACCGGGGAATTGCAGTGGCAGGGTCCTATACACAGTATATATATATATATATATATATATATATATATATATATAAACTGTAAGTAATCTATATATATAATTGCGAAAGTCCTCACTCACTCACTCACTCACTCACTCACTCACTGACTCATCACTAATTCTCTTACTTCCCAATATGTTAGGAAGCTGAAATTTAACATAGGTATTCTTCATGTGGGAAATAGGAAAGCTACGTAATTAGAACTTTAATTAGCCTCCCCTAAGGGGATGAAAAGGGGGTTGACATAATGACGTAATCACTGATGCGTGGCTTGCGTTGCGTAAACGATAACGGACAATCAGATCAAAATTTGGAATACGCCTCCAGTGGGTAGAATTTAATTAACTACAAAAATGGTCCTGTCACTTTTTACAGTATCTGCTATGGGTGCTTCTCGGGTAATGTCAAGAACCATGGATTAATATTTACTAACATTAAGACGTCTCAAATTTACATCTCTATAGATTTACCAAACACTCATTTATATTTACAACCATGAAAATCAGAAACTCCCGTGCGAAGAACGGATGGAACAGCCCTCTGACGAAGTCTTGGATGACCAAACGCGTAGGGGGCATGGCCTAGCGCAAGGATTACAGCAAGGTGGTGAAGTTCCCCCGGCTGCGGTGAAGTCCGATTTTAATCATTCAAATGCTATTTGTGCGGTGTTTGATATCGCTTGTTTGGGTACAAGTTTTAACTTTTGTGTGTTGAGAATCAGCTGTAATAAATTTTACTTTTAAACAGAATCATGCACTATGGGGTGCCCTATCTTTGATTAATTTCAGATTCTAATACTAGTCGTGGATACTGGTCTATTAAAGGAGCTGCCGATCCAAGGGATTAAAAGTGCAAGGAGCCTATTGGAACCCACAAAGTGGTTTGTCTGCTACTGAGAACAATTATAATGCTGGGACTTGTTGTTCCATAGATGGATTTGTAAGATGGACTGATATTTTGCGCATAAACTGTGTTCCATATATATATATATATATATATATATATACATACATAAACACACATTTCTGTGCTCCGGTGCCCTCCTAAGGGGATTGCACCACTAAATATGCAAAGGTTGGGAGAGAGGTGGCACTCAGGAGACTGGAAGCAGTTTAAAAATCACCAAAATCTTGCTTTATTCCATCTACATTTCGGGGGTTCATGACCCCTTCCTCAGGAAATAGATCAAGCCCCCTGTTCCATCCTGGGATGAGACCGTGAGAAGATGCTTTTGAGCATGGAAGCAAAATGGATCTTTGAGCTTAATACCATCCATCCCTGTGGTCTGAATGAATACTTATCCCTCCAGTGCTTCCTTTAATATTTTTCTCATGATTCATATGCCTTTACCCTCAGGTACGCTATTCATTGCTGAGTTTCTGTTTTTGTCTTTGATCATATATAATTTTGGAACAAAAACAGTACAGAGGTGACTGGTAGTCCGAGGAAAAAGCATAGGGCCAATGAAAAAAGCTTAGACATATAGATCTAAAATCTGTACATAAAAGAAATAAAGGTGGCAGAAGGGGGGGAGTGGCTCCAATACATCAAACACCCATTGATATGGGGGAAGAACAGGAAACAGGGTAGTTGTATTGTTGGACTAGTTCAAGAGACACAAGGGCCGAAGAGAGGATGCAGACTTCTAAGGAGTTACTTATAAGGTGGAGAGCTTCTGTAAGTGAAGGAATTGCTGGAAATGCAAGATTCTTTAAAATCTGTCCAAGTTGTTATAATCTCTGAATATTTATCTGCAGCTGAAAGGCATGTTTTCCATAGATAAAAAATAATCAATTTGCTTATATCACTCACCTATCGTGGGAGATGAGTGGGAGTGTCAGTGAACTGGAATTAGGGCTTTAGTGGCATTAATTGCTTTAAGAGGGATTTCTTATAAAGAGATACATTTGTATCAGGTGTATTTACAACTCTGCAAAACTCATAATCCAGAATTCCGCCGACACTCCTTCCCTGAACTCTGCCTCATAAGATCCACCGGTACAGCCCAACTACGTCCCATCAGTTACAAGTGGAGATGCACTTGCTCATGTTTGATTCCAGAACATGTGTAAACTGAGGTATGCTTCACTAAGCCCCAGCGTTCTTTCTATGACACATACTGTACCAGTACATACCTGCTACTAATAAGACTACAATATGTAGTGAAAGGATATAAAAGCAAGAGCTATTTCTTAATTGCTGTATAGCACATTCAGCAACTGTGACTCCTACTAGTACAGATGGCCCTAATAAAAGTTGCATAGGTTGCCCTGACATATCTACATTACTTCTTTCTCCTTGGGCTGTGGTTATACTAATAAGTGTAACACGTATCAGGATAACAAGAAATGTTTGACATACAGTACATCACAAATTAAATGACTGAGAATTTTATATTCAAAGTTCATTTTAATGTTAGCTCATTAAGATTCCTTGCATGTTCTATTTTTTTTTAAATAATTTACTGTACAGCAAAGTGATTATTAAATTTTACATGGCATAATTAGATGTTCGCATTGCATTTGTACAGAAGGAGTATATTTCTTTTACCGGATGGTGCAATCTGATGACCCCCGAAGCGCAGTGGGAGTGCTGGTTTAAGCTGAAATAACCTTGCTTATTCCACGCTATTTCAAACATAGAATGCGCTTCAAAGTGACATTCTGTTTTTTTAAATGAGCTTGATCTGGGTTCCACAGATTTTTTTTGGAAGGTCTCAGATGTTTACTTTAGGAGTGTTGGAAATCTACTGAAGACATTTAAAAAAAATTACTTTTAGGCAACAATAATACATTATGTAATACTCTATTATCGCTAAGATGGCAATGGTCATATATAAAGAATAATACACCCTGATGAAAAGTACAGCCCATGCCTGTGCTTATTGCAATGACATTAACCTGTAAAGTACAGCAGCACATTTGTGCATACTAATTTTTATGCCAAAATATTTCTTTGCCTTCGGCAACAACATGGTGATGTTTCCAAGGTTAAAATGAATTCTCTATGTTATATCAGATAATATAAAAATAGCAGGTAAACACGAAGGAGGAAACTTTTAGAATAACTAAGGAAATGTGAAGGTTATAAAATTAGATGAAACTTTTACTTAGCGGTTGAAAACATCAGTTAATCATTTAAATTAATTTGCATGGTTATTGTTTGTTATATTTGTAATAAGGACAAAATATCAGCATCGCCACTTTAATCTTTATAATATGTCCCATTTAAAGAAAGTAAAATCTGGCTAGCATGAGATCAGAAGAATGCCACCTAATAATTATTATTATTAACATTTATTTATATAACACCAGAATATTCTTTTGCGCTTTATAATTGTGATTGTAATCATAATGTGGCCGAGGGCTTGCTTCTTTTAATGATGTGAAATATAAGTCACTGTATCCATCTACTTAACGGAATATGAAAAGACCAGCTGACCTAAATGAGAGGGTGAGGGTTGGGAGACCGGTGCTGGTGATCCTGGCGGTCAGCATACCAACCCCCGGGATCCTGGCAGCAGAATGCCAGTGGGTGGGTGGGGGGTGTAGGGGGCGAGCGCAACAAAGCCCTTTGTGGGCTCGCCGCAGGTTCTGTTCCCACTCTATTGGTGTCGTGGACACCCATGTGTGGGAATAGTCCCTGTTAGTTGGCATACCGATTGTCGGGTGTGTGATCACTTGGGATCCTGGCATCGGCATGGTGCCCACCGGTATCCCGAGTGCCTGTCACCTGACCACATCCTAAATGGGAGACCTGTATGGCAAATCATTGCACAGTGAGGTCAAGTAGAAACGTGTGCATTACTCATATAGCAAATAGCAGCAAAGTACTTCCATTCCACAATTGTTACGGCTAGATTCTGCAGGCCTGGATAGCATCATTTATCAAAACAAACAAACAAAGAACAAAATGGTAGTATGGAGCATCCATATTCATTACAGAAATGCAATAGACTGGTTAATGTGGAAGCAGGTTGCTTTTATTTGTGTAATCAGAAAAATGCTGTCCATTCTGCAATCACAACCAAACTAGATTTTACAAAATACAGGGATATGTCCTTGTCACCCAAGTGGTGGATAGAGGAACAATTGGTGTAATGACAGCTATGACCAAGTACAGTATATAATATAAGTCCATGAGAAAACACCTGCCCTCTGCCACACTGAAAATGGCTATAGGGATTTAAAATAATAAAATAGAGCAACAAAACTCTTTGCAGATCCACAATGGGAATTAATGGAGAGGTCAATATGCACTCAGCCCAGCAGAGCAGCTTGCCAGACATTGCCGGAACTTGCATTTAATCTAATTTTAACTGTATACTACTACTGTGGCACCCAATGCCATATGGCCAAGATAAAGGCTACGCAGCAATGGGCTTGTCATGCTTGGCCTAATTCTTTTGACCAGAAACCAAATGGAAAAAAAGAAACCACAGCGTTGCCTTTACATAATCGGTTGATAAATGGTGAACCGTAAGCTATATATCCAAATCTTCACAAGTAGCAAGGTTTATATCTCGATGTACACCTCAAGCCAATTGCAATACTCTCCTAATGAAGCGACACTTACTTTAATAAACTGGATGCTTTCACATAAAGGTATCTTTCAACTTCAAAGCAGACAGCTGTCTAGCAAGTGTTTACAGAGCAAGTGCCCCGGACCTCACAGGGATCATGCAGGACATAGAAGGTTGATCTCAATCAGAAAGGATTTATTCATACAACCATAAAATACATATAGATAAAACAGTAAAATTAGGGGAAACAGAGTGAGTCGTACCCTCCCTGGAAGGAGGCTGTGCACTGTGGCTGGGAAGTACCGGGATAACTCAGCTCAATGAACCCGGCAACAGATTAAGGCTTACTTATTAAAGTAAGTGTCGCTTCATTAGGAGAGTATTGCAATTGGCTTGAGGTATACATTGAGATATAAATCCTGCCTTGTGAAGATTTGGAAATATAGCTTGTGGTTCACCATTTATCAACAGTTTATGTAAAGGCAGCGCTGTGGTTTCTTTTCCCATTAGGTTTCTAGTGTTTATTTTGTGGGTGTAGGTGTACACCTAAGGGTTAAAGACCAGCTGCAATCTTTGGGCGCAAGGGGAAAAAAAGTATTTTGCTTTGTAACTCTTTTGACCAGACTGGAGACTGAAGCTGGTTTTATATTATGACAAGGATATCCCACCTGGTAAGTCTATCTCCCAAAGCATCGTGCTGACTTCTGCTATTGTAAAAGACCCCTACACATGTTCTACCTACTTTGGTCTGGGATGGAAATACTAAATGGAGCTTCACCACATATGTGATGGGCATTGCCCATGGTTAGAATAGAAGGACCATCTCAGTTGATGAACCATCATCATCAGGCTCCACAACAGTTGCAAGGGGCTGTTCCAACACTGCTTATAGTACACTGTAACTATACTATAAGGCAATGCAAAACTAATGTAGTGTCACTTACAAGATTTTGGGCTAATCCTCAGGGGCAGTATAATGTTCCACTCCCAGATTATTCATTAATACATTTGTAGTTCATAAAAAATATTATAAATGCTGCATGGAAATGCTATTCATTCTGCCATTATAACACCAATCCTACAACTCACATAATATTATGCTTGCTTACTTGTTTGGTTTATATTTTACTTTATACAAGTAATTTGACATCTGTAATAAAACAGTATTCATTTTTGGTGATTCGTGGTGATGGTAGACTTTTAACATCACTGCAAAACCTTTAGAATATATGACTTCCCTGAATCCCGTAAAGTAACAGATGTATTCTAAATTGTGGCCAAACTCTGATAAAGAAGATTCCTTATTTGCTGATGATTCTTTTTCCGGGGGAATGTACCATTCTAAATTGTCGGGACACAGGCTCTGATAAGAGCACTTCCCGGCGATTAGTAAGAAGTAAAGTAATGACATATGAGATCACCTTACTTTGCATATAGAGCAGCGCTGTGTCCAAATGTGCCTGTGTAATGCACAAACACAATGTGAGCTGGGATCTCCGCCAGCTCCCAAAGAGTGATCACAAGAGCCCTGTCTTGCAGGTCTCACCCATTGAAGGTAATGGGTGTCATGATTGGATGCCATTCTGACGCCAGAATGTGCATAACTGCAAATAATATTGTATTGATCAATCTCTGCAAATGCCCTGTGTGTGGTTATGTATAAATCCTGTGTGAAAAGGTCATAGGAGACTTCGGCCTGTCATGCCACTGCTCCCATGCTGATCTTAAAGGGGGAGGTGTCATGATCCAGGTTATTTAAAGTAGGAATAGTCCTGTTAATAAGTAGTGTGATATCAATATAGATGATACCAGGATATCCAAGTGACGTATCAATGGATGTGATGCCAATGCATCTGGGTTATATCGAAATGGGCATGATTGAAATTTGTATTATTCCAATTGATGTATCAATGTACCAGTGTGTGATAACTGTCTTTGCATGTCAAATGGTTGAAGCTTGATTGATCTGCTGGCATTTCATTGTAGCCACAGAACTCAGAGACACACTGACTGTTCAGGTGTGAAATTCCTTATGACCAGAGCTAGTTTTATTACCCCCAACCAGAGCTAGGACCAGAGAGGTGTTAAGTCCTTCCTGCTCTGTGCCCTCTCAGAACTAGCCATTTGTTTACACAAGAACCATGGCCAGAGCTTCAGACAAGCAATTAAAATAAGATAAGGCAATTTGGCCTGCTAGTATTTCTAAGAGACCCCACAGTATAAGTTATAACAGTGTCTTAGTATGATTGATAAATCTGATTGCCAATCTTCAAAAGGAAGGGGAAAAGTAATTAGCCAGCCCCTGCGTATAATGACCAAGAGACCCCATGTTACAGTTGAATTTACACAATTAACTCTGAACTGGAAAAGGTTAAAATTAACTCTCCAGGGGGAGGGGGGCTGAAGGGGCAGCCTGAGTTTTAAATAGGAGAAACACAGACTGCAAAGTGTGTATTATCAAAGAAGTGGCTTAGGAGAACATTCTGGCTCTGTAATGTCCTGATATATCTGAAGAGGCTTCACTTCACCCCATCATTCTACTCTGCATGTGTGCTAGGATCAGTGGGTTTATCTCCCTATTTTTATTTTCATGAAGTTGTCTTTTCTGCTGTGACTTTGACTTTTTATCATTCTATTCTTGTAACTTTCTTTTTTCTGTAACTTTGTAGCTTTGAAGTGTTTTACTTGAATTAAATAATCAATTTTAGATCTGGTTTCTGTTGTGTATCCAACCCAACTCTCTGAAAGAGGCGTAACCAAAATATTAATTATTCTGGGTGCAGGCAAAAGCCATAAGTTTGCCTTGGGTCATACCCTAAATGTTTGTACTTTGGCTGGTGGCAGTGAACGTGGTGAAATTAACTCACGCGCTGAGGTATCCAGTAGCGGTGTCACATGGCAGGGATTCGCAGATTGGCGTATCTGGGGAATCACCGTGCCTGGGATCATGACAGTGGGCTAACACCATTTAGAATGCTACACTTCTCGACCTTGTTAAATAAGAGAACAATGTGGAAGGCTGTTGTGAGGACTGACAGCCAGAAATTTTGAAGTATCTCCAATATCTTCTGCTTTCTTTCTTACTACTTACTAATGACACTTAGGCCCACATTTATCAAGACTTGGAGAGTGATAAATAGCACAGTGATAAAGTACCAACCAATCAGCTCCTAACTTACATTTCACAGGCTGTGTTTGAAAAATGACAGTTAGGAGCTGGTTGGCTGGTGCAATTTATCACCATGCTATTTATCACTCTCCAAGGCTTGATAAATCTGGGTCTTAATTCTGCTCTTAAACATGCGAAAACAACACTTACATATATGTTATGGGTATAATTGTTTGATAAATAGGGCCCTAAAACACTACTGCCAGTGGGACACCTATAGATAATCATTGATCCTTGAAATGAGGTGGCAGTACCTGTATCTGCTTTCTTCTCTTTTATCTTGTTTATTTCTCTTTGCTCTTTTTTAAGCATATACACTATGCTACAGGAGAATAAACTAGTTTTATTTATATTTGTTATTGGCTTCATGTTTTCAATCTACCTGTTGCTATACAAAATGTGTCAAAAATATAAAAATCATAAAGATTGTGACTATTCTACTATTGAATGTTTGATGTATCTGCATTCTAACTGACTTTCAATAAAAAATGTTTAATAAAAACAAAATATACTGTATGGGGCTTTTCAATGTGCCCATTTGGGAAACTGATTTTTTTTTATTACGTTGTAAGCAAAATTTCCCATTTCAAAGCAGAATATGGAAAATATTACCTTGTTTTACTGTGTTGGAAACTAATGAAGATGCGCTATTTCATATATGAATAAGGGTATGTGATAGAATGGAAAACAGCAACCTCTACAAATACATATCACAGAGGTGAAGTTGATGCAGAGGTGTCTCTCTGAAGATAACAAGTTCTAAAAATATTTGCAAACTAGGTTCTAAAGGGTAGCCATCAATTCTCCCACTCCTATGATCACAGCAAGCTTTGGGGGACATTTTTGATACTGTAGCATAAAGGCTTTGTTCCGTCAAAGAACATTTTTGTAGAATAGATAAGAGATTTAGAGGAAGAGACAGTTCTGCTGACAAAAATGAATACCATGTCCCACACCAATTATAATCCAAAATGAAATTGACATTAACAGAAAAAACATATGTAACTAAAAGTTTAAAATGATACATAAAGAATACATGTTATTTATTTAATCTAAAACAAAAATAATATTTAATAATAAAATAGAATCTAAAACCCTATGAGTAGTTTAGTTGTAAAGAAAAGGTTATATTCTTGTATTATTGCAGGGCTCCTCGATAGGTTAAGTCCATAACAAATAACAACTTATTCTAAATTAAACTTTATATCAAAAAATGAATTTCAAAGTTTATGTTTACGTAATCTGGCAACTTCCCTGACTTCTGGCACATGGAAGTTGCTATGTGCACCCTTCTGTTTTTGGTCAGTCTGAAAGCAGATTGGGTTGGCAGGAGTGAGGAGACAGATATTGGAGTTTCTCTTCATTTTTTTTTATTTACAGACATTGTTTAGTAAACCACAGGCAACAATATGGGGAAGAAGCAATTTTGTAATAACTCTTTCAAACTGAAATCCTGGGTTTGAGCAAGGATAATGAACATGGTTTCAACCTGTGATGATACTTTTCTCTCACCGAGGCAAGGACCCAAGTCGTGTGTTGGTGATCCTTGGGTCGACCCATGTTATGTGACATCCCCTGTCTTAAGTGCCCTGGGCCCCCCAAAAGCGTAATCTGGCCCTGCCTATGGGAATTGTATTTAAGGTTGAAAATTAATGGAGTACGGCAGATATTGGAGATTTGTACAAGAACAGCAATATGTCTTTTTTAGGTTTCACATACTGTACCTAAACTCAACAACCATATGGAAAAAAAACTAATGTGTAAAAAATAAAAATATTTATTACATAGAAAGTTTGTATTTTACAGCTGTATGATCACCTTATGTGTTTGGCTGCAGAAGGTTCTTGCAATTATACAAATGATTTCCTTGCAGATACCAAGAACTATTATTGTACAAAAGAGAATTTATAGTATCCCATTAAATTGTATTAGTTTTCTGTTGCCAACTAAAATTCCTAGAAGGTCTTTTAACATGCAAATTGTTTCTGCAGAGTATATTGAATAGTATTGGCATCTCTCCCACAGTCACATTAGGAATCATTATACACTATAATATAATTGTCATGACTATTACATGTGAAGGGGTTTAAAACAATTATCACAACTTACATTATTATATTCACCATATACCTTAGATATGTAATGTGTGCAATAATAATTTCAATAATGTTTTATGTAATACTGTTCTTGTGTAAAGGTCAAGTAAGACTGCTATCATCCTATCTATATTTATTTATTTATCATATAAAATAATTACACTTTAGACCTCTGCAAAATATACCTCCTCCAAACATTTACATATAACAGAAATCACAATCTACCAACAACCACACCTACCCGTACATGGGATTACATCATATTATAAAAACATTGAAGCACCAGATTCTTTCCATTTGCCACACTACAACAGAAATCATAGATAACACCATAGGTTTACTGGCCACCTTATCTTCACTATTTATCCTCTTTCACTGCTTGATGTACTACTTTCTGGTCAGCCCTGATCCTTTCTTCACAATTTTGACTATTTTTTTCTACTAAATGCTTATCTTCATTTTTCAATCACTTCTTCCACTAGCCTTCCCTCTTTCACCTTTTTGCTACTTCAAACAAATAAAAACTCTGTTAAAAAACAAACCAAGGCAAATAAATACATAGCATCATTTAGAGTGTCTTCCCAAACAATAATGAATTCATTTTTTTTTCTATGCAATACCTTTTTTTACCACCAGCTATAATTTTTAATAAATCACATGTTGATACCATGGACTATTGGATTCTATTTGAGCACCTGTATAATTCTGATTTACTGCATGGCAGAGTCCTTAGCTTGTTGAAATAATTTCTCAACAGCAGATCACAGAGTTTTTTCTGGAATATACTCATTGTCAGCAGGGCCACTGCCATTCAGTGTCCCACAAGGTTCAAAAGTATCTCCAATGCATTTTGTAATATACTTGCTACCACTTGGTGAAATAATCAGATGCCATGGCCTGGTCTACTACTGTTATGCAAATGCTACACAATTGTATATGTCCTATTCTCCTGGTACTAAGAACCCAACCCTAGAGCTCCAGGAGTGGATGAGTGCCATTTGACTGCAACTGAATCCTGATAAAAAACAGAGGTCCTTATGATAGGAGCTCACCATCAAAGGAATAGACTGAAGCTTAGCCAACCAATTGGACTTAAACTTGGCTGTTCAGAATTCTAAAACACTGACCGTGTTGTCCAGGATGGTGGCTTGACACTTAAGCATCAGGTTCAGTTATCAGCCACAATCAAATCCTCATTCTTTCATCTGAGGAAAATAGCAGGAATCATGCACTTAATTCCCTCATAACGTCTGCCTAAAATCCTACTGTACATTAATTTGTATCTTTACACTTAGGCTACTGGATCTTTCAGCAAAAGAATTCCATAAAATTCAGCTTGCACAAAATTCAGCTGCTAGTGTACTAACTAATCAGCCCTAATCTTGGCACATAACACCCATTCTCTATTCCCTTCACTGGCTGCCTATGGAGTGGCAAAATTGTCTTAGTGACTTCTATAGCCATATATAACCAAGGCCCCTTACTGAGATCTGTAGATGAAGGACTATTAGTAATACCTAGAATCTTGGTTATTTTATATGGGGGTCTAGCTTTTAGTTTTGTGACTCAAATTCCATGGAACTCTCAAGAATTACCTGTTCACCCAAGCATTTTACAACCCAAATGCTTAGTTTTCTTTTCTGTTAAGCTTATTTTGTACCTTGGTTTGTTTTTTTAAATGCAAATTTAAAGCACTGCGAGTCCTATTGTGATAAAAATGCTATATAAATAAAATTATTATTATTATTATTATTATTATTATTATTATTGTTAATAATAATAATAATAATAATAATAATAATAATAATAATGTATTATTATTATTATTATTATTATGAAATTAATGGAAAACTCCATAATATAAGCAGAATATATCACAATATAAGCAGAATATATCACAATATAAGCAGAATATAGCAGAATATATATAAGCAGAAACAGACAATTTAGCGCCTAATTCAGCATGGATCACAAAAGCAAAATCTTTCTCTAATAGGCAAAACCATGTGTACTGCAAGTTGGGCAGCTATAACATGTGCAGAGAGTGTTAGATTTGGGTGGGGTGGGTTTAAATTGAAATCTAAATTGCACTGTAAAAATAAAGCAGCCAGTATTTACCCTGCACAGAAACAATATAACCCACCCAAATCTAACTCTCTTTGCACATGTTGAATTTGCCCCACCTACAGTACACATGGTTTTGCCCATTAGACAAAGATTTTGCTTTTGTGATCCATGCTGAATTAGGCCCTTAGCACATAAAACTTATAACCAGCTCCAGCACTATGAAACCTGGGCTAAATTCCACTAAACAAGAGGAAAACAGGTGAGTAGTACACCTGCTAAAGAGTAAACCCATGCTAGCCTAGAAATGCTTAGCTGGCCACACTATTGAAAAGTAACCTGTATGGTTTGGCAACTTTGAGCCTAGGAGGTAAACACAAGCAAGGAATACAGACTTTTCTATATAATCAATGCAGAGACTATTTTAGTGACATTCATACAATATAAAGAGTATATTAGTGACCAATACATTAAAAAAAATCATTACACAATTCATATAGGGTTTTTGCAACAACTAAACAATACAGAGAGTAGTCTTGTGATCAGATTACAAAATATAAAGCAATCTAGTAATCTCACTACAATATAGTACCCTATATCTATCTATCTATCTATCTATCTATCTATCTATCTATCTATCTATCTATCTATACATATTAGTGATGAGCGGGATCGGATCCTCGGGATCCGAACCCGCCCGAACTTCACCTTTTTTTGCACGGGTCCGAGCAACTCGGATCCTCCCGCCTTGCTCGGTTTACCCGAGCGCGCCCGAACGTCATCATCCCGCGGTCGGATTCTCGTGAGATTCATATTCTATATAAGGAGCCGCGCGTCGCCGCTATTTTTCACTCGTACATTGGAGATGATCAGTGGGCTGCAAATATCTGTGCTCAGTGTGCTGCAAATATCTGTGCTCAGTGTGCTGCAAGTGCAAATATTTACATTCTCTGCCTGAAAAACGCTCCATATCTGTGCTCAGTGTGCTGCAAATATCTGTGCTCAGTGTGCTAATTGCTTTATTGTGGGGACTGGGGACCAGCAGTATTATATAGTAGGAGGACAGTGCAGAGTTTTGCTGACCAGTGACCACCAGTATTATACGTTCTCTGCCTGAAAAACGCTCCATATCTGTGCTGCATTGTAGTATATAGTAGGAGGACAGTGCAGAATTTTGCTGACCACCAGTATAAAGCTATATATATAGCAGTACGATACAGTAGTCCACTGCTCTACCTCTGTGTCGTCAAGTATACTATCCCATCCATACCTGTGGTGCATTTCAGTTTTGCACAGTTTGCAGACCACCAGTATATAATATATAGCAGTACGGTATAGTAGGCCACTGCTCTACCTACCTCTGTGTCGTCAAGTATACTATCCATCCATACCTGTGGTGCATTTCAGTTTTGCACAGTTTGCTGACCACCAGTATATATAATATATAGCAGTACAGTACAGTAGGCCACTGCTCTACCTACCTCTGTGTCGTCAAGTATACTATCCATCCATACCTGTGGTGCATTTCAGTTTTGCACAGTTTGAAGACAACCAGTATATATAATATGTAGCAGTACGGTACAGTAGGCCACTGCTCTACCTACCTCTGTGTCGTCAAGTATACTATCCATCCATACCTGTGGTGCATTTCAGTTTTGTACAGTTTGCTGACCACCAGTATATATAATATATAGCAGTACGGTACAGTAGGCCACTGCTCTACCTACCTCTGTGTTGTCAAGTATACTATCCATCCATACCTGTGGTGCATTTCAGTTTTGCACAGTTTGCTGACCACAAGTATATATAATATATAGCAGTACGGTACAGTAGGCCACTGCTCTACCTACCTCTGTGTCGTCAAGTATACTATCCATCCATACCTGTGGTGCATTTCAGTTTTGCACAGTTTAAAGACCACCAGTATATATAATATATAGCAGTACGGTACAGTAGGCCACTGCTCTACCTACCTCTGTGTCGTCAAGTATACTATCCATCCATACCTGTGGTGCATTTCAGTTTTGCACAGTTTGCTGACCACCAGTATATATAATATATAGCAGTATGGTACAGTAGGCCACTGCTCTACCTACCTCTGTGTCGTCAAGTATACTATCCATCCATACCTGTGGTGCATTTAAGTTTTTGTGCGCAGTATATATAGTAATAGGCCATTGCTATTGATAAATATATTACTGGCATATAATTCCACACATTAAAAAAAGGAGAACAAAAATGTGGAGGGTAAAATAGGGAAAGATCAAGATCCACTCCCACCTCATGCTGAAGCTGCTGCCACTTGTCATGGCCGAGACTATGAAATGCCATTAACGTCGTCTGCCAAGGCCGATGCCCAATGTCATAGTAGAGAGCATGTAAAATCCAAAAAACAAAAGTTCAGTAAAATGACCCAAAAATCAAAATTAAAATCGTCTGAGGAGAAGCGTAAACTTGCCAATATGCCATTTACGACACGGAGTGGCAAGGAACGGCTGAGGCCCTCTCCCATGTTCCTCATGACTAGTGGGTCAGCTTCACATGAGGATGGAAGCACTCATCCTCCTGCTAGAAAACTTAAAAGACTTAAGATGGCAAAAGCACAGCAAAGAACTGTGCGTTCTTCTAAATCACAAATCCACAAGGAGAGTCCAATTGTGTCGGTTGCGATGCCTGACCTTCCCAACACTGGACGGGAAGAGGTGGCGCCTTCCACCATTTGCACGCCCCCTGCAAGTGCTGGAAGGAGCACCCGCAGTCCAGTTCCTGATAGTCAAATTAAAGATGTCACTGTTGAAGTACACCAAGATGAGGATATGGGTGTTGCTGGCGCTGGGGAGGAAATTGACAAGGAGGATTCTGATTGTGAGGTGGTTTGTTTAAGTCAGGCACATGGGGAGACACCTGTTGTCCATGGGACGAATATGGCCATTGACATGCCTGGTCAAAATACAAAAAAAATCACCTCTTCGGTGTGGAATTATTTAAACAGAAATGCGGACAACTGGTATCAAGCTGTGTGTTGCCTTTGTCAAGCTGTAATAAGTAGGGGTAAGGACGTTAACCACCTAGGAACATCCTCCCTTATACGTCACCTGGACCGCATTCATCATAAGTCATTGACAAGTTCAAAAACTTTGGGTGACAGTGGAAGCAGTCCACTGCCAACTAAATCTCTTCCTCTTGTAACCAAGCTCCTGCAAACCACACCACCAACTCCCTCAGTGTCAATTTCCTCCTTAGACAGGAAAGCCAATAGTCCTGCAGGCCATGTCACTGTCAAGTCTGACGAGTCCTCTCCTGCCTGGGATTCCTCCGATGCATCCTTGAGTGTAACGCCTACTGCTGCTGGCGCTGCTGTTGTTGCTGCTGGGAGTCGATCGTAATCCCAGAGGGGAAGTCGGAAGACCACTCGTACTACTTCCAGTAAGCAATTGACTGTCCAACAGTCCTTTGCGAGGAAGATGAAATATCACAGCAGTCATCCTGCTGCAAAGCGGATAACTCAGGCCTTGGCAGCCTGGGTAGTGAGAAACGTGTTTCCGGTATCCACCGTTAATTCACAGGAAACTAGAGAATTGATTGAGGTACCGTGTCCCCGGTACCAAATACCATCTAGGTTCCATTTCTCTAGGCAGGCGATACCGAAAATGTACACAGACGTCAGAAAAAGAGTCACCAGTGTCCTAAAAAATGCAGTTGTACCCAATGTCCACTTAACCACGGACATGTGGACAAGTGGACCAGGGCAGACTCAGGACTATATGACTGTGACAGCCCACTGGGTAGATGTATTTCCTCCCGCAGCAAGAACAGAAGCCATCGGCACCAGTAGCAGCATCTCGCAAACGCCAACTCGTTCCTAGGCAGGCTACGCTTTGTATCACCGCTTTCCATAAAAGGCACACAGCTGACAACCTCTTACGGAAACCGAGGAACATCATCGCAGAATGGCTTACCCCAATTGGACTCTCCTGGGGATTTGTGACATCGGACAATGCCACCAATATTGTGCGTGCATTACATCTGGGCAAATTCCAGCACGTCCCATGTTTTGCACATACATTGAATTTGGTGGGGCAGAATTATTTAAAAAACAACAGGGGCGGGCAAGAGATGCTGTCGGTGGCCCAAAGAATTGCGGGCCATGCTCGGCATTCAGCCACCACGTGCCGAAGACTGGAGCACCAGCAAACACTCCTGAACCTGCCCTGCCATCATCTGAAGCAAGAGGTGGTAACGAGGTGGAATTCAACCCTCTATATGCTTCAGAGGATGGAGGAGCAGCAAAAGGCCATTCAAGCCTATACAGCTACCTACGATATAGGCAAAGGAGGGGGAATGCACCTGACTCAAGCGCAGTGGAGAATGATTTCAACGTTGTGCAAGGTTCTGCAACCCTTTGAACTTGCCACACGTGAAGTCAGTTCAGACACTGCCAGCCTGAGTCAGGTCATTCCCCTCATCAGGCTTTTGCATAAGAAGCTGGAGAGATTGAAGGAGGAGCTAAAACAGAGCGATTCCGCTAGGCATGTGGGACTTGTAGATGGAGCCCTTAATTCGCTTAACCAGGATTCACGGGTGGTCAATCTGTTGAAATCACAGCACTACATTTTGGCCACCGTGCTCGATCCTAAATTTAAAACCTACGTTGTATCTCTCTTTCTGGCAGACACAAGTCTGCAGAGGTTCAAAGACCTGCTGGTGAGAAAATTGTCAAGTCAAGCGGAACGTGACCCGTCAACATCTCCTCCTTCACACTCTCCCGCAACTGGGGCTGCGAGGAAAAGGCTAAGAATTCCGAGCCCACCCACTGGCGGTGATGCAGGGCAGTCTGGAGCGAGTACTGACATCTGGTCCGGACTGAAGGACCTGCCAACGATTACTGACATGTCGTCTACTGACACTGCATATGATTCTGTCACCATTGAAAGAATGGTGGAGGATTATATGAGTGACCGCATCCAAGTAGGCACGTCAGACAGTCCGTACGTATACTGGCAGGAAAAAGAAGCAATTTGGAGGCCCTTGCACAAACTGGCTTTATTTTACCTAAGTTGCCCCCCCTCCAGTGTGTACTCCGAAAGAGTGTTTAGTGCAGCCGCTCACCTTGTCAGCAATCAGCGTACGAGGTTATTTCCAGAAAATGTGGAGAAGATGATGTTCATCAAAATGAATTATAATCAATTCCTCCGTGGAGACATTCACCAACAATTGCCTCCAGAAAGTACACAGGGACCTGAGATGGTGGATTCCGGTGGGGACGAATTAATAATCTGTGAGGAGGGGGATGTACACAGTGAAAGGGGTGAGGAATCGGACGATGAGGAGGAGGTGGACATCTTACCTCTGTAGAGCCAGTTTGTGCAAGGAGAGATGTATTGCTTCTTTTTTGGTGGGGGCCCAAACCAACCAGTCATTTCAGTCACAGTTGTGTGGCAGACCCTGTCGCTGAAATGATGTGTTTGTTAAAGTGTGCATGTCCTGTTTATACAACATAAGGGTGGGTGGGAGGGCCCAAGGACAATTCCATCTTGCACCTCTTTTTTCTTTCATTTTTCTTTGCATCATGTGCTGTTTGGGGACTATTTTTTTGAAGTGCCATCCTGTCTGACACTGCAGTGCCACTCCTAGATGGGCCAGGTGTTTGTGTTGGCCACTTGGGTCGCTTAGCTTAGTCACACAGCTACCTCATTGCGCCTTTTTTTTTCTTTGCATCATGTGCTGTTTGGGGACTATTTTTTTTTAAGTGTCATCCTGTCTGACACTGCAGTGCCACTCCTAGATGGGCCAGGTGTTTGTGTCGGCCACTTGGGTCGCTTAGCTTAGTCACACAGCTACCTCAATGCGCCTCTTTTTTTCTTTGCATCATTTGCTGTTTGGGGACTATATTTTTGAAGTGCCATCCTGTCTGACACTGCAGTGCCACTCCTAGATGGGCCAGGTGTTTGTGTCGGCCACTTGGGTCGCTTAGCTTAGTCATCCAGCGACCTCGGTGCAAATTTTAGGACTAAAAATAATATTGTGAGGTGTTCAGAATAGACTGGAAATGAGTGTAAATTATGGTTATTGGGGTTAATAATACTATGGGATCAAAATGACCCCCAAATTCTATGACTTAAGCTTTTTTTGAGGGTTTTTTGTTAAAAAACACCAAAATCCAAAACACACCCGAATCCGACAAAAAATTTTCAGGGAGGTTTTGCCAAAACGCGTCCGAAATCAAAACACGGCCGCGGAAGCGAATCCAAAACCAAAACCCGAAAAATTTCCGGTGCACATCACTAATACATATATATAAATGCGAAAGCCCTCACTCACTCACTGACTGACTGATTGACTGACTGACTGATCACTAATTCTCTTACTTCCTTATATGTTAGGAAGCTGAAATGTAACATATGTATTCTTCAGGTGGGAAATAGGAAAACAACATACTTAGAATTAAAAAAAAAACACCTCCCCTAAGGTGATGAAAAGGGGCTTGAAATAATGACATCATTTCTGATGCATGGCTTGCATTGCGTGAGCGATAACGCCCAAATGGACAATCGGATCAAAATTTGGATAGCACCTCTAGTATGTGTAGAAATGGTCCTGTCACTTTTTACCATATCTGCTATGGGTGCTCCTCGGGTAATGCCAAGAACCATGGATTAATATTTAATTACATTAAGACATCTTAAATTTACATCTCTACAGATTGACCAAATTTTGAACACTCATTTATATTTACAACCGTTAAAATCAGAAATTTCGGGGGCGTGGCCCGGCTGCTGAAGGAGGCAGTCACGTACCGAAAGAGCTCCTGCGACCTGGGGCTCCTTTATCTCTACAAACCCCTTCTCTGGGCTCCCTTAGTACCCTCAGCAGCCCCCCTGTCCCTCTTGTTCCCTCTACAGTGTCCCTGTTAGTGCCGCGGAATCGGGGAGTGGTTTTCACTGCTCCTGCGGGTTGCGGCCTATAAGGCTCACACAAGCCGGGGCTTCAATTTCTTCCCCAGACCGGCGGCAGCTCCAGTGCCTTCCGGATCGGGCCACGGATCTCTTCAGGAGCTCCGTTCTTCCTACTGCCGCCAGATGCGGCTAAGAGACGCTCCCTGCTGCCCGCTGCTCACCTTCGCTGCCCAGGGATCCCGAGACTCGCCGCACGAGACGGGGCTGACAGACGCCCGGCGGCAATCTTTGCTGCATGCCTGCTCCTTGCTGTCTCTCTCCCGCTGGGACCCTGACGTGAATACAATCCTCGGGCTTGCAGTCTGTGGTGCTCCAGCGGGGTGAGGGGGGGGGACCATAGGGCTGTGCACTGCATTAGAGGTGGTGTCCTCACTGCCGCCCGGAAATGGCCTGCAGCCCTGGTGCGTTCCCCACTTGCTTTAGCTAGCTCCCTGCTCTTACTGGAGCTATAACTGATTCATCACCCGCTGCTGCCATCCATATACAGCTTAACCCTTCTGGCCGAGGAGGGCCACGGAGCCTAGGGAGCGGTGTTACAGCCGCATACTTTCTGGCGCACGGTGTTCCATATCTACACCTAGACTGGATCGATCCCTGATGTTATGTTGCTATGATTAGCCGTATAGCTCCCTAGCTATGTGTCTGCCTGCCTGATGTCGCCCTAAGGCCATAGGGGGGCTTTTGCACGACGACGATCCACATTTTTTTATATTGCCGAGGATATGTGAAAGTGTAATACTGCACTGCCTTATTTGAAGACCGATCTCATGGTGAGAGGGATAAAGAAAAAAAGTCCAAGACCAAGCCGGACGCAATCCCATCCCCTGCGACCCGACATTCGTCGGACCTACGTCAGTTCTTAACTACTCCAACCTCAAACCCTGCTGCTTCCTCTACTGTCCCGGCCTCCCCGATTCTGCATGGTCTGGTAGACGACATGTCATCCCCCGGGAATCCGCAGCCTCCACAGGCCTCCTCTTTGTCTGCAGAGATTAGCGAGAACCTATCTCATGTTAAATCCCTTTCCACGAAACAAGATTTTTCGGCCTTGGAGACTCGCTTGCTTTCCACCATCACTCAGGAAGTGGCAGCGCTTCGACAAGACATGTCTCAAATCGCGGCCCGTGTAGATATACTGGAACGCCATGAGTCATCTAGCTTGGATTCCCTAACTAAATTTCGGGAAGTGCTTTCTCATCAGAGGGGCGATATCTCTTTTTTTCAAATCACGTATTGAAGAGGTGGATAATCGCAGCCTGCGAAATAATATCAGGGTCAGGGGCCTGCCCGAGAGCGTTCAACAGGCTGACCTGACAAATGCTTTAACTACAATATTTGGAGAACTTATTGACCTGGACCAGAACAAGGACATTATATTTGACAGAGCACACTGAGCCCTCCGCCCTCGCGGCTTGTCGTCTGACAGGCCACGTGATGTGATTTGCAGACTCCACTATTATGCTCAAAAAGAGGAAATAATTGTTAGGGTCTCCTGCCCTGTGCTGCCACGTCGTCATGGCAACCGGGAGACAAGTGCTAGTGGAGTAACCTGAGCGCAGCTGATACTCCGGTTCGGGTCTTTTGCTGTGCAGTGGTTATAGGCTCTGTGCACGGCAGGGGATCCGGTGCTGGTTTTTGTGCTCACAGTCTGTGAGGTCTGAGTGGGGCGTGGACAGCACCTGCTTTATAAGGCCTCTTTTCAGGGTAAGCAGATGCTGCTGAATCTTTGTTGGTTAGTCAGTTCATGAAAGTTAGCCAGTACTGTGTAGCTTTGTATTTGTTTGTTGCTTACTGCAAATAGGCCTGGGGATTTGGTATTACACTCTGCCAATCCAGACCTAGCAGTAAGACTGGAGTCAGTCGTTTAGCTTGCTGGGGTTCTGTTACCACTCTGTGAACTTAGCAAGTTTGC
Source organism: Pseudophryne corroboree (assembly GCF_028390025.1). Lineage (NCBI taxonomy): Eukaryota > Metazoa > Chordata > Amphibia > Anura > Myobatrachidae > Pseudophryne > Pseudophryne corroboree. The sequence continues at coordinate 300,064,275 of NC_086448.1, forward strand.
GGCTGTATTCTAAGACTTGCCTGTCTAATCCTGTCTCACTGTGCTAGGTGTCAGGGGTCAGTTTAGTGGCAGTAAGCTAAAACCTGTGCACTGCAAGTGAGAAATAGGATTGTGGAGACTCTCCTTGTGTCTATCATTCCATCTCTGACCAAGGAGTTTACTGCCACACCCGTTGGTAACCCTTTAGGGTTTTGCTGTTGCCCTTAGCAACAGCATTTCGGGTTCTCTATGTATTAAAACACAACATCTTGCTTTTTCCATCTGTGCAGTTCTAATACAAAGGAGATACCCAGTTCCTTAGCCTCTGGGCTTCTCTGTTCACTTTGTGTGTATTTTGTTACCCTATTACCTTCTGTGTACGTTATGTCATATTCCCCAGTTTGTCTGTGAGTCCATTTGTTTTGCATAACAGTTCAAACACCAGTACATTCCTGCAGACACTGGAGTGCATAACAGTTCTGACACCAGTACTTTCCTGCAGGCACTGGTGTGCATAACATATTCAGCAGCCTAATACTCCTGTTGAAATTTTGTGGGAATATGGAGCATACCCCTCAAAATACGTTGCAACAGGTGGTCGATCAGGTGCAGGTCCTGACTCGACAATTTAATGATTTGTCCATTAAAATGCACACCTCCCAGGCAGCTGGTGGAGCTCCCGCAGCAGCAGCACCTGCAGGGGTTAAGGAGCCGAAAGTAAATCTCCCGGATCGTTTTTCTGGAGATCGCTCGCAGTTCTTTTGTTTCAAGGAGAGCTGCAAGCTATACTTCCGGCTTAGGCCTCAGTCTTCTGGGTCGGAGATTCAGCGGGTGGGCATAGTGATTTCCTTGCTACAAGGAGACCCACAGGTCTGGGCATATTGGTTGCAGCCTGACTGTCCGTCGCTTAAAAGTGTTGATGCTTTTTTTACGGCACTGGGCATGTTGTATGATGACCCTGACAAGACGGCCTCAGCCGAGGCTCAGATTTCGATCCTTAAGCAAGGGCGAAGGCCAGTTGAGGTTTACTGTACGGAGTTTCGGAGGTTGGCCCATGATACCCAGTGGAATGACAAAGCCCTGAGACACCAGTACCGAAGAGGTCTTTCTAACCAGATAAAGGACCAACTGGTACAATATCCCTTGCCTGATAGCTTGGATCAGCTCATGCAGTTATCCATCCGGGTGGATAGACGGCTGAGAGAGCGTAGGCTTGAAAGGGAGACTGAGATTTCCTTCCTTCCCAAGGGAACCTCAGACTCTGAGGAATTTTCTGAGGAGCCTATGCAGATTGGGGCTACCCGCCTCTCCTCGCGTGAGAAGACGCGGAGGAGACAGCAGGGGTTGTGTTTGTACTGTGGGAATAAAGGTCATGTGGTAGTATCATGCCCAGAAAAGACGGAAAACTTCAGGGCCTGAGGGTGATGGGAAATATCCTGTCAGGCCAGAAGTCAGAATTTCCCAAGAAGACTTTTATCATTCCGGTGACCTTGAAGATCCTCGGTCAAACTGTCAAGACTGAGGCCTTTGTGGACAGTGGGGCCGACGGGGTTTTTATGGACCGCCAATTCGCCCTGAAACACTCTGTTCCCTTAGTACCCTTGGCATCGGAAATTGAGATTTGTGGGTTAAACGGGGAACCATTATCCCAAGGTAAAATTACCTCTTGCACTAGCCAGATTTCTTTGTTTATTGGAGCCACACACTCTGAAAAATTGTCCTTTTATGTGACTGTCTGTACTTTTGCCCCATTGGTGTTGGGGTTACCCTGGTTAAGGGCCCACAATCCTCAATTTGACTGGGTCTCTAGGGAGATTCTTAGTTGGGGTACTGATTGTTTCAGGAGTTGCTTGAGCCTTCCAGTCAGGCTCTCGCAGCTAAGTTTGCCAGGATTGCCAGGGTGTTATGCAGATTTTGCGGACGTGTTCTCCAAAAAAGTTGCAGAGGTACTACCTCCCCATCGCCCCTATGACTGTGCCATTGATTTGTTGCCAAATGCTAAGCTTCCCAAGAGCAGGTTGTACTCCCTGTCACGTCCTGAGACTCAGGCTATGGCAGAGTACATTCAGGAGAACTTGGCTAAGGGATTTATCAGAAAAGAAAGAGATCACAAAACGGAGACCGTTTGTGATAACCCGGCGCTGTAATAGTGTAAATAGTTATATATTTGAGATGTTTCAGCAGCTAAGCATAAACAACTTGCCAGGTTGCAACGTTAAAATCTAGAGAGAAAAAAAGGAGGGGAGTATGCTTTGCGCTTGAAACAATATATCAAAAATTAGATGTGCAGTCGGACAAAGAAGATAGACTCAGTACAACTTCAAAATGATAATAAAAAAACACTTTTATGGTATCAATTAAAGCAGAGTATGCCACATATAGAATGAATTAAAATAATGACAGTTTTACAATTTGTTAGATAAACTAAACTGAAAATAAAAATAAACATAAGAATAAAAATAAAACAGGATTTCATGAATGATGTGCTCAGGGAATATTTGGATAGATTCTTAGTTGTATACTTAGATGACATCCTAATCTTCTCCCATTCCCTGGAGGAACATCGGAAGCATGTACGCTTAGTCCTCCAGAAACTCAGAGACCACCGGCTTGGGGCGAAGCTGGAGAAGTGCGAATTTGAAGTTCAGCAAATCGCATTTCTAGGATATATTATCTCCCCAGAAGGTTTCCAAATGGAGGGTTCCAAGGTACAGGCAGTCCTGGATTGGGTGCAGCCCACTAGTTTGAAGGCGCTTCAGCGTTTCCTGGGCTTTGCGAATTTTTATAGACGATTTATCGCTGGATTTTCGTCTATAGTGGCGCCCTTGGTGGCACTCACTAAGAAAGGGGCGGATGTTGCTCACTGGTCTTGTGAGGCTAAAGCGGCTTTTGCCCGTCTCAAAAGGGCATTTGTTTCGGCCAAGGTGCTGCAACACCCAGATCCAGAGCGTCCTTTTGTGGTGGAGGTGGATGCCTCTGAGATGGGTATTGGGGCAGTGCTTTCTCAGATGGGAGTGTCTGATAATCGCCTTCATCCCTGTGCTTACTTTTCCCGTAAATTTTCGCCTGCCGAGATGAATTATGACGTGGGTAACCGGGAATTGTTGGCTATTAAGGATGCACTCGAGGAGTGGAGACACTGGCTTGAGGGGGCTAAGTTTGTGGTCTCAATTCTCACTGACCATAAGAATCTGGCATATTTAGAGTCAGCGAAGCGTCTCAATGCCAGGCAGGCACGATGGGCTTTGTTTTTTGCTCGCTTTAATTTTTTGATAACATATCGCCCTGGGTCAAAAAACATCAAGGCTGATGCGCTCTCGCGGAGTTTTGCTCCAATCCAGGAGACCACCGAGGAGCCGTTGCCCATTGTTTCCCCATCATGTATTAAAGTGGGCATTACCCAGGACCTCTAATCATTAGTCCTTAGAGCACAGGAGCAGGCTCCTCCAGACCTTCCGGTAGGTCTTTTGTTTGTGCCTCCTAGGTTAAGACAGCGAGTGTTCCTGGAATTCCATGCCAAGAAGTCGGCAGGTCACCCGGGTATTGCCAGAACTCGGGAGTTGCTATCTAGGGCGGTGTGGTGGCCCTCGGTGGCTAAGGATGTGGATCAGTGGGTTCGGGCATGTGACATCTGTGCCCGAAATAAGACTCCTAGAGGGGTTCCTGTTGGCCCATTGCATCCACTCTCTATCCCATCTAAGCCATGGACCCACATTTCAATGGATTTTGTGGTGGACTTGCCCAAATCCTCGGGGATGACAGCCATCTGGGTTGTCGTTGACAGGTTTTCGAAGATGGCGCACATCGTTCCACTGGTTGGGCTGCCATCAGCCAGACGCCTGTCTGAATTATTTATGCTGCATGTTGTGCGTCTCCACGGGTTGCCACTTGATGTGGTCTCTGACCGCGGATCCCAGTTTGTGGCCAAATTCTGGAGGGCATTTTGTTCCGATCTCCAGATTTCTGTCAGCTTGTCGTCAGGCTACCATCCGCAGTCTAATGGGCAGACTGAAAGGGTGAACCAGTCCTTGGAGCAGTTCCTCAGGTGTTATGTCTCCAAGTGTCAGACTGACTGGGTTGCTCATCTGTCCATGGCGGAGTTTGCCTATAACAACGCGGCTCACTCTGCTACAGGGATCTCTCCCTTCCTTTGTGTGTATGGGCATCATCCTAAGGCCAATTCTTTTGACCCCCTGGACTCCACGCCTGGTGGTTCCTCTGTGGTTTCGGTCCTTAGAGGTATTTGGCGGAAAGTGAAGAAAGCCCTTGTGTCTGTGTCATTAGTGACCAAAAGGGTTTTTGATAAGCGGAAAAGACCCTGCAGCTTCAAATTAGGAGACTTCGTCTGGTTGTCTACCAAGAATTTGAAGTTGAGACAGCCATCTCATAAGTTAGGGCCCCGGTTCATCGGCCCTTATAAGATCACCAGGGTTATCAATCCGGTGGCATTTCAGTTAGATCTGCCCCGTTCTTTGGGTATCAATAAAACATTTCATTGTTCCCTTTTAAAACGGGCGATTAGTAATCCTTCTTCCAGTGGAAGACCTTCCCCTCTTCTGATACGTGGCCAGAGGGAGTTTGTTGTTGAAAGGATTCTTGACTCCAAGGTGGTTCGGGGTCGGCTGTCATTTTTGGTGCACTGGAAGGGGTATGGCCCGGAGGAGCGGTCGTGGGTGCGCAGTTGTGATCTTCATGCCCCCAGACTGATACGCTCTTTCTTCTCGCAGTTCCCCGATAAACCCGGTGGTAGGGGTTCTTTGACCCCTCGTCAGAGGGGGGGTACTGTTAGGGTCTCCTGCCCTGTGCTGCCACGTCGTCATGGCAACCGGGAGACAAGTGCTAGTGGAGTAACCTGAGCGCAGCTGATACTCCGGTTCGGGTCTTTTGCTGTGCAGTGGTTATAGGCTCTGTGCACGGCAGGGGATCCGGTGCTGGTTTTTGTGCTCACAGTCTGTGAGGTCTGAGTGGGGCGTGGACAGCACCTGCTTTATAAGGCCTCTTTTCAGGGTAAGCAGATGCTGCTGAATCTTTGTTGGTTAGTCAGTTCATGAAAGTTAGCCAGTACTGTGTAGCTTTGTATTTGTTTGTTGCTTACTGCAAATAGGCCTGGGGATTTGGTATTACACTCTGCCAATCCAGACCTAGCAGTAAGACTGGAGTCAGTCGTTTAGCTTGCTGGGGTTCTGTTACCACTCTGTGAACTTAGCAAGTTTGCGGCTGTATTCTAAGACTTGCCTGTCTAATCCTGTCTCACTGTGCTAGGTGTCAGGGGTCAGTTTAGTGGCAGTAAGCTAAAACCTGTGCACTGCAAGTGAGAAATAGGATTGTGGAGACTCTCCTTGTGTCTATCATTCCATCTCTGACCAAGGAGTTTACTGCCACACCCGTTGGTAACCCTTTAGGGTTTTGCTGTTGCCCTTAGCAACAGCATTTCGGGTTCTCTATGTATTAAAACACAACATCTTGCTTTTTCCATCTGTGCAGTTCTAATACAAAGGAGATACCCAGTTCCTTAGCCTCTGGGCTTCTCTGTTCACTTTGTGTGTATTTTGTTACCCTATTACCTTCTGTGTACGTTATGTCATATTCCCCAGTTTGTCTGTGAGTCCATTTGTTTTGCATAACAGTTCAAACACCAGTACATTCCTGCAGACACTGGAGTGCATAACAGTTCTGACACCAGTACTTTCCTGCAGGCACTGGTGTGCATAACAATAATGAGGTCGGCCCATCAGCTGGACAGTATTAACTTTCAAGGAGACAAGATTTAGTTATTTCCTGATCTCGCCTGGTCGACCTTGCAGCAGCGTCGAGCCTTGAAGCCTCTCACTGATTACCTTAGGAAACTTGAACTGAAATACAGATGGGGCTTCCCTTTTTCCCTTCAGGTTTCTCATGGTGGCAAGGTTGCGAGTCTCTCCAGACCTTCGGACTTACAGGCCTTCTTCACGACCTTGGGAATACCTCCGGTGCCGCTGCCTGACTGGGAAGCTTTTCACCACCTGCCGGATTTGCCTGTTGTGCTTCCTCCAGACGATGCGTGGCAACACGTGTGCTCCCCACGGATGCGGGGGACTACTACTCCTGCTAGTTCACGTTATTCTGAGCCTCCATGAAGGGGAGGTTTCGTCCCGTGCTGACGTGAATTCTCCTGTTACTCTTATCACACATTTGAATTTTTCTTCCCTTTTTTTTTCTTAAATGTTGCTATGTGTTGCTCACACATGAGATCGTTTTTTGTAATGTTGTAATGGTTTCATAGATAAGGGGTATCGTTAGTATGTTATTTTGATTTTGTTTAAGCTGTGTTCTTTATTTCCGTGACAATACTCATTTACATAATTGCTCAGCTTTCATGAAACTTTGCTAGAAGGTTTATAGATTATATATATATTTTTTTTATATACGTTTCACTCTGTGCCTATGCGCACTCCTTGGTAATACTTCATATTTGTTTAGCTTCTATATTGTGGGTGGTCGCTGTCCTTGGCCCCCCGTAGGACCCCCATTATGCTGCATCCCTTGTTTATTTGGGCTGGGAGTCGGCAGGATTTCACTCCTGTCCTTTTTGCAGCTGTCCTTCTTCTAATATTGTCATCATCTTTGTTAAATATTGTGGTACTTTGCGGCGTAGCTTTCCACACTGCATCTTCTTTTCCTCCTTTCTCTGATTTCCTTCTCTTTCTATTTCCTTTCCTTGCTGTTCTTCCTTTCCCCCCTCCTCAAGTGTCTGTTGTAGGGATGACCATTGTGAATCTCTTAGGTCTGCTGTAACAATGGGGTTGAATGATTTACATGTCACTACCCTTAATGTTAAAGGGTTGAATGTTCCTGAGAAAAGGTCTAAACTCTTCAAATGGCTTAGAGATGAGAGAGTTGACGTTGTTTTTATTCAGGAAACGCATTTTAAGATGGGACATGTGCCGTCTCTGAAATGTCACTACTATCCTCATGGTTTCCTGTCTAATAATTCTTCATGTAAGACATTAGGTGTGGCTGTTTTATTGGCTCGCCACCTGCCTATCCTTAATGTTACTTCCCATAGACTAGCTGAAGGTAGGGGGTTGCTGGTAAAATGCGATATATACGGCCAACGCTTTTCTTTTTTGAACGTATATGCTCCCAATGCTAAACAACCTTCCTTTTTGTCCTCAGTTTTGGAAATTGCTGAGTTTCTCCTAGAGGGGGTGGTGGTGATGGGAGGCAACTTAAATTGGACTCTTGATCCCCTTCATGACAATTCTAAAAAGATTTTTTGCAGGCTGGAGAGGGAGCATAGGGGGGTGAGACGCACCTTGCTCGACCACCAGCTGATTGACACATGGAGACTGACACATCCTGCTGAGGTAGATTTTTCCTTTTTCTCACACCCACATCAGACATACTCCAGAATTGATTACTTGTTTTTGAGCCACTGACACCTACATCTTCTTTCTGATGCCTTTATAGGACAAATTGTGTGGTCAGACCATGCCCCTGTTAACCTCACACTACGCCTTCCACCCTGTACACGTCGCCAATGGTCCTGGCATTTTAACGACACTTTTTTACAGGACGTGGACTGTCGGTCTCGAATTGACAACGCCTTAGACTCCTATATCTGTATTAATGACCTAGATGACATTTCTAAGGTCTTGGTCTGGGAGGCACATAAATGTGTCATTAGAGGGGTTTGTGTCCAGATAGGCTCTTTCCGTAAAAGGCAGAGGGAGAAACTCAGGGGTGACTTATTGTCTAGAATACAATCTCTCGAGCTTTTACACAAGAAATCCCAAACCCCACAACATTATGCTGATCTTGAAGCTGCCAGGGCCGATCTGAATAAACTACTCTCTGATAGTCAAATTTTCATATCGTAAGTGCCGTAGCAGATACTATCAATGGGGTAACAAGCCCGGGAAATTGCTGGCCAAAGCCCTTAGAGAACAACGTGCACTCACTTTTATTAATACAATTAAAAATAATCACGGTCAGCCCCAACATGAGACACCTCACATTGCTAGGGCCTTTCGGGCATATTATTCCACCTTGTACAACCTTTCCGGTCCGACTGGAAGAGCAGATAAGCTGTCCCACCGAACAGCCATAGCCGACTACTTACAGGCCTTAGACTTCCCTATGCTGTCCACAAAAGAGGTAGAAGATCTAGACGTCCCTTTCTCTACTGAGGAGGTTATGAAAGTCATTGACTCTTCTCCCAACGGCAAGAGTCCAGGCCCTGATGGGTATACCATTGCATATTATAAAGCTTTCAAGGAGAAATTGGTCCCTCTTCTCACGAGAGCCTTTAACACTGTATCAGAACACTCGCTCTTTTCCCCGCAATCTCTCGAAGCCCATATTGCAGTTTTACCTAAGGAGGGCAAAGATCCCAATCTTTTCTCCAGTTATCGGCCAATTTCGCTATTGAACATAGACATAAAACTTTTTGCCAAACTGATTGCAAATCGCCTTAAACTATTATTGCCTGGTTTGATTCATGGAGATCAGGCTGGATTTGTTTTAGGCCCTGAAGCCAGAGATAACACCTCTAAAGTGCTTAATATGATTCACTAAGCTGGCCAGCTTACGTCCCCCTCAATCGTGCTGTCGACCGATGCTGAAAAAGCATTTGACAGGGTGGACTGGGACTTTCTGTCTGGCATACTGAAACAATTAGGGCTCTGCAATACCTGTCTTCAAAGAATCCTTTCTCTTTATACTTCCCCGTCCGCCAAAATTAGGATTAATGGCTCCCTTTCTGATTCCTTTTCTATTACCAACGGCACACAACAAGGTTGCCCACTATCCCCGTTGCTTTTTGTCCTTTGCATGGAAACATTAGCTCAAAGCATCAGGGCCAATCCAAATATTTTGGGTTTGCTGATAAAGGGGACTGAATACAAATTGGTTTTATATGCTGACGACTTACTCGCTATAATTTCAAAACCGGTCACCTCATTACCAAACCTGATGTTAGAATTTGAGAAGTTCGGAGCCCTCTCTAACTTTAAGATAAATTATTCCAAATCTATTGCCATGAACTTAACTACCTCTCCTGACGTAGTAGAGGGTCTGAAACGCTCCTTCCCTTTTACTTGGCATGACCACAAATTAAAATATTTGGGGGTGCTACTGTCCAATGACTTGTCCAAATTATTCTCCCTGAATTTTATCCCCCTGTTGGCGAAGCTTCGCCTGGACTTCCAGAAATGGATGAAATTACGATTATCATGGTTTGGCAGGATCAATGTTGTCAAAATGAATACCCTCCCTAGGATATTATTCTTTCTCCAAACCCTTCCTTTAAACATCCCCCTACTTTTGTTCCGAGACGTCCAGACTCTTATTCGTGCATTTGTTTGGGGATGCAAAACACCCAGATTTAAGCACAACATTTTATTTAGGAGAAAGCATCAAGGTGGGCAACAACTCCCACATATTTCTAGCTACTATCATGCAGTACATTTGAATAGGATTCTGGAATGGTCATGGGCTAAATATCTCAAACAATGGGTTCTTCTGGAGGAAAGTTGCCTCCCACATTATATCGAAATTGTACCTTGGCTTCCTATCCTTCCGAGGATCACCCACCCCACGGTCTCCCCCACACTTAAATTATGGGCCACGCTGAGGTCTAAGAGCCATATATCCTCCAAATGGTCCCCTTTAACCTCTTTTCTCCATAATCCCGAATTTGTTCCAGGTCTCCATGGGACTGCTTTTGCTCCATGGGCGGAAGCCGGGATTTTCAGGGTCGGTCAGCTGGTGAGCTCGGGTAGGGTGCGCTCATTTTCAGATATTCAGTCTCATTGGAATATACATAGTTCTGATTTTTGGAAGTTCCTGCAGGTTCATCATTTTATAACATCTTCCAAGAACTTTTCTGATATAACTAGGGCTCTCACCGTGTTAGAAAAACTGTGCATCTCTCCTAGTTCTCCTACACATACTATCTCACAAATTTATGCGCTTATCATGGAAGACTTGTTTTCGCAACCGCTAACCTTTATGGCTTCCTGGGAGAGGGAACTGCCAGGGCTACCTACACAGATCAATTGGGATTCTGTATTTAGTAACGCCCAGGCGAGCTCTTTATGTTTATCAACATTAGAGACTCTCTATAAACTCATATATAGGTGGTATAGGACTCCTCTTGTTCTTAATAAAATGTTTCCCTCTCTCTCGAATCTTTGCTGGAGATGTAGAAACGCCCCAGGGAGCTTCGTGCACATATGGTGGGACTGCCCTCTTATAACTAGAGATGAGCGGGTTCGGTTCCTCGGAATCCGAACCCGCCCGAACTTCATGTTTTTTTTCACGGGTCCGAGCGACTCGGATCTTCCCGCCTTGCTCGGTTAACCCGAGCGCGCCCGAACGTCATCATGACGCTGTCGGATTCTCGCGAGGCTCGGATTCTATCGCGAGACTCGGATTCTATATAAGGAGCCGCGCGTCGCCGCCATTTTCACTCGTGCATTGAGATTGATAGGGAGAGGACGTGTCTGGCGTCCTCTCCATTAGAATAGAGATAGATTAGATAGAGAGAGAGAGATTGTGCAGAGTCGCAGACAGAGTTAGTTTACCACAGTCAGTGACCAGTGCAGTTGCTAGTTAACTTTTATTTAATATAATATATCCGTTCACTTCTCTCTGCTATATCCGTTCTCTGCCTGAAAAAAAAAACGATACACAGCACAGTCAGTCACACAGTGTGACTCAGTCTGTGTGCACTCAGCTCAGCCCAGTGTGCTGCACAGTCATCAATGTATAAATTAAAAGCTTATAATTAATTGTGGGGGAGACTGGGGAGCACTGCAGGTTGTTAGCAGGAGCCAGGAGTACAATTATATTAATTAACAGTGCACACTTTTGCTGCAGGAGTGGTGACCAGTGCCTGACCACCAGTATAGTATTGTTGTATACTACTAATATCTCTTTAAATATCAACCAGTCTATATTAGCAGCAGACACAGTACAGTGCGGTAGTTCACGGCTGTGGCTACCTCTGTGTCGGCACACGGCAGGCAGTCCGTCCGACCAGAATTGTATTATTTATTATTATATACCTACCACCTAACCGTGGTTTTTTTTTCATTCTTTATACCGTCATAGTGTCATCCTAATTGTTACGAGTATACTACTATCTCTTTATCAACCAGTGTACAGTGCGGTAGTTCACGGCTGTGGCTACCTCTGTGTCGGCACACGGCAGGCAGTCCGTCCGACCAGAATTGTATTATTTATTATTATATACCTACCACCTAACCGTGGTTTTTTTTTTCATTCTTTATACCGTCATAGTGTCATCCTAATTGTTACGAGTATACTACTATCTCTTTATCAACCAGTGTACAGTGCGGTAGTTCACGGCTGTGGCTACCTCTGTGTCGGCACACGGCAGGCAGTCCGTCCGACCAGAATTGTATTATTTATTATTATATACCTACCACCTAACCGTGGTTTTTTTTTTCATTCTTTATACCGTCATAGTGTCATCCTAATTGTTACGAGTATACTACTATCTCTTTATCAACCAGTGTACAGTGCGGTAGTTCACGGCTGTGGCTACCTCTGTGTCGGCACACGGCAGGCAGTCCGTCCGACCAGAATTGTATTATTTATTATTATATACCTACCACCTAACCGTGGTTTTTTTTTCATTCTTTATACCGTCATAGTGTCATCCTAATTGTTACGAGTATACTACTATCTCTTTATCAACCAGTGTACAGTGCGGTAGTTCACGGCTGTGGCTACCTCTGTGTCGGCACATGGCAGGCAGTCCGTCCGACCAGAATTGTATTATTTATTATTATATACCTACCACCTAACCGTGGTTTTTTTTTCATTCTTTATACCGTCATAGTGTCATCCTAATTGTTACGAGTATACTACTATCTCTTTATCAACCAGTGTACAGTGCGGTAGTTCACGGCTGTGGCTACCTCTGTGTCGGCACACGGCAGGCAGTCCGTCCGACCAGAATTGTATTATTTATTATTATATACCTACCACCTAACCGTGGTTTTTTTTTTCATTCTTTATACCGTCATAGTGTCATCCTAATTGTTACGAGTATACTACTATCTCTTTATCAACCAGTGTACAGTGCGGTAGTTCACGGCTGTGGCTACCTCTGTGTCGGCACACGGCAGGCAGTCCGTCCGACCAGAATTGTATTATTTATTATTATATACCTACCACCTAACCGTGGTTTTTTTTTTCATTCTTTATACCGTCATAGTGTCATCCTAATTGTTACGAGTATACTACTATCTCTTTATCAACCAGTGTACAGTGCGGTAGTTCACGGCTGTGGCTACCTCTGTGTCGGCACACGGCAGGCAGTCCGTCCGACCAGAATTGTATTATTTATTATTATATACCTACCACCTAACCGTGGTTTTTTTTTTCATTCTTTATACCGTCATAGTGTCATCCTAATTGTTACGAGTATACTACTATCTCTTTATCAACCAGTGTACAGTGCGGTAGTTCACGGCTGTGGCTACCTCTGTGTCGGCACACGGCAGGCAGTCCGTCCGACCAGAATTGTATTATTTATTATTATATACCTACCACCTAACCGTGGTTTTTTTTTTCATTCTTTATACCGTCATAGTGTCATCCTAATTGTTACGAGTATACTACTATCTCTTTATCAACCAGTGTACAGTGCGGTAGTTCACGGCTGTGGCTACCTCTGTGTCGGCACACGGCAGGCAGTCCGTCCGACCAGAATTGTATTATTTATTATTATATACCTACCACCTAACCGTGGTTTTTTTTTTCATTCTTTATACCGTCATAGTGTCATCCTAATTGTTACGAGTATACTACTATCTCTTTATCAACCAGTGTACAGTGCGGTAGTTCACGGCTGTGGCTACCTCTGTGTCGGCAGTCGGCAGGCAGTCCGTCCATCCATAATTGTATTATTATTATAATATATACCACCTAACCGTGGTTTTTTTTTCATTCTTTATACCGTCGTCATAGTGTCATACTAGTTGTTACGAGTATACTACTATCTCTTTATCAACCAGTGTACAGTGCGGTAGTTCACGGCTGTGGCTACCTCTGTGTCGGCAGTCGGCAGGCAGTCCGTCCATCCATAATTGTATTATTATTATAATATATACCACCTAACCGTGGTTTTTTTTCCATTCTTTATACCGTCGTCATAGTGTCATACTAGTTGTTACGAGTATACTACTATCTCTTTATCAACCAGTGTACAGTGCGGTAGTTCACGGCTGTGGCTACCTCTGTGTCGGCAGTCGGCAGGCAGTCCGTCCATCCATAATTGTATTATTATTATAATATATACCACCTAACCGTGGTTTTTTTATACCACCTAACCGTGGCAGTCCGTCCATAATTGTATACTAGTATCCAATCCATCCATCTCCATTGTTTACCTGAGGTGCCTTTTAGTTCTGCCTATAAAATATGGAGAACAAAAAAGTTGAGGTTCCAAAATTAGGGAAAGATCAAGATCCACTTCCACCTCGTGCTGAAGCTGCTGCCACTAGTCATGGCCGAGACGATGAAATGCCAGCAACGTCGTCTGCCAAGGCCGATGCCCAATGTCATAGTACAGAGCATGTCAAATCCAAAACACCAAATATCAGAAAAAAAAGGACTCCAAAACCTAAAATAAAATTGTCGGAGGAGAAGCGTAAACTTGCCAATATGCCATTTACCACACGGAGTGGCAAGGAACGGCTGAGGCCCTGGCCTATGTTCATGGCTAGTGGTTCAGCTTCACATGAGGATGGAAGCACTCAGCCTCTCGCTAGAAAACTGAAAAGACTCAAGCTGGCAAAAGCACCGCAAAGAACTGTGCGTTCTTTGAAATCCCAAATCCACAAGGAGAGTCCAATTGTGTCGTTTGCGATGCCTGACCTTCCCAACACTGGACGTGAAGAGCATGCGCCTTCCACTATTTGCATGCCCCCTGCAAGTGCTGGAAGGAGCACCCGCAGTCCAGTTCCTGATAGTCAGATTGAAGATGTCAGTGTTGAAGTACACCAGGATGAGGAGGATATGGGTGTTGCTGGCGCTGGGGAGGAAATTGACCAGGAGGATTCTGATGGTGAGGTGGTTTGTTTAAGTCAGGCACCCGGGGAGACACCTGTTGTCCGTGGGAGGAATATGGCCGTTGACATGCCAGGTGAAAATACCAAAAAAATCAGCTCTTCGGTGTGGAGGTATTTCACCAGAAATGCGGACAACAGGTGTCAAGCCGTGTGTTCCCTTTGTCAAGCTGTAATAAGTAGGGGTAAGGACGTTAACCACCTCGGAACATCCTCCCTTATACGTCACCTGCAGCGCATTCATAATAAGTCAGTGACAAGTTCAAAAACTTTGGGTGACAGCGGAAGCAGTCCACTGACCAGTAAATCCCTTCCTCTTGTAACCAAGCTCACGCAAACCACCCCACCAACTCCCTCAGTGTCAATTTCCTCCTTCCCCAGGAATGCCAATAGTCCTGCAGGCCATGTCACTGGCAAGTCTGACGAGTCCTTTCCTGCCTGGGATTCCTCCGATGCATCCTTGCGTGTAACGCCTACTGCTGCTGGCGCTGCTGTTGTTGCCGCTGGGAGTCGATGGTCATCCCAGAGGGGAAGTCGTAAGCCCACTTGTACTACTTCCAGTAAGCAATTGACTGTTCAACAGTCCTTTGCGAGGAAGATGAAATATCACAGCAGTCATCCTACTGCAAAGCGGATAACTGAGTCCTTGACAACTATGTTGGTGTTAGACGTGCGTCCGGTATCCGCCGTTAGTTCACAGGGAACTAGACAATTTATTGAGGCAGTGTGCCCCCGTTACCAAATACCATCTAGGTTCCACTTCTCTAGGCAGGCGATACCGAGAATGTACACGGACGTCAGAAAGAGACTCACCAGTGTCCTAAAAAATGCAGTTGTACCCAATGTCCACTTAACCACGGACATGTGGACAAGTGGAGCAGGGCAGGGTCAGGACTATATGACTGTGACAGCCCACTGGGTAGATGTATGGACTCCCGCCGCAAGAACAGCAGCGGCGGCACCAGTAGCAGCATCTCGCAAACGCCAACTCTTTCCTAGGCAGGCTACGCTTTGTATCACCGCTTTCCAGAATACGCACACAGCTGAAAACCTCTTACGGCAACTGAGGAAGATCATCGCGGAATGGCTTACCCCAATTGGACTCTCCTGTGGATTTGTGGCATCGGACAACGCCAGCAATATTGTGTGTGCATTAAATATGGGCAAATTCCAGCACGTCCCATGTTTTGCACATACCTTGAATTTGGTGGTGCAGAATTTTTTAAAAAACGACAGGGGCGTGCAAGAGATGCTGTCGGTGGCCAGAAAAATTGCGGGACACTTTCGGCGTACAGGCACCACGTACAGAAGACTGGAGCACCACCAAAAACTACTGAACCTGCCCTGCCATCATCTGAAGCAAGAAGTGGTAACGAGGTGGAATTCAACCCTCTATATGCTTCAGAGGTTGGAGGAGCAGCAAAAGGCCATTCAAGCCTATACAATTGAGCACGATATAGGAGATGGAATGCACCTGTCTCAAGTGCAGTGGAGAATGATTTCAACGTTGTGCAAGGTTCTGATGCCCTTTGAACTTGCCACACGTGAAGTCAGTTCAGACACTGCCAGCCTGAGTCAGGTCATTCCCCTCATCAGGCTTTTGCAGAAGAAGCTGGAGGCATTGAAGAAGGAGCTAACACGGAGCGATTCCGCTAGGCATGTGGGACTTGTGGATGCAGCCCTTAATTCGCTTAACAAGGATTCACGGGTGGTCAATCTGTTGAAATCAGAGCACTACATTTTGGCCACCGTGCTCGATCCTAGATTTAAAGCCTACCTTGGATCTCTCTTTCCGGCAGACACAGGTCTGCTGGGGTTGAAAGACCTGCTGGTGACAAAATTGTCAAGTCAAGCGGAACGCGACCTGTCAACATCTCCTCCTTCACATTCTCCCGCAACTGGGGGTGCGAGGAAAAGGCTCAGAATTCCGAGCCCACCCGCTGGCGGTGATGCAGGGCAGTCTGGAGCGACTGCTGATGCTGACATCTGGTCCGGACTGAAGGACCTGACAACGATTACGGACATGTCGTCTACTGTCACTGCATATGATTCTCTCAACATTGATAGAATGGTGGAGGATTATATGAGTGACCGCATCCAAGTAGGCACGTCACACAGTCCGTACTTATACTGGCAGGAAAAAGAGGCAATTTGGAGGCCCTTGCACAAACTGGCTTTATTCTACCTAAGTTGCCCTCCCACAAGTGTGTACTCCGAAAGAGTGTTTAGTGCCGCCGCTCACCTTGTCAGCAATCGGCGTACGAGGTTACATCCAGAAAATGTGGAGAAGATGATGTTCATTAAAATGAATTATAATCAATTCCTCCGCGGAGACATTGACCAGCAGCAATTGCCTCCACAAAGTACACAGGGAGCTGAGATGGTGGATTCCAGTGGGGACGAATTGATAATCTGTGAGGAGGGGGATGTACACGGTGATATATCGGAGGGTGAAGATGAGGTGGACATCTTGCCTCTGTAGAGCCAGTTTGTGCAAGGAGAGATTAATTGCTTCTTTTTTGGGGGGGGTCCAAACCAACCCGTCATATCAGTCACAGTCGTGTGGCAGACCCTGTCACTGAAATGATGGGTTGGTTAAAGTGTGCATGTCCTGTTTTGTTTATACAACATAAGGGTGGGTGGGAGGGCCCAAGGATAATTCCATCTTGCACCTCTTTTTTCTTTTCTTTTTCTTTGCATCATGTGCTGATTGGGGAGGGTTTTTTGGAAGGGACATCCTGCGTGACACTGCAGTGCCACTCCTAGATGGGCCCGGTGTTTGTGTCGGCCACTAGGGTCGCTAATCTTACTCACACAGTCAGCTACCTCATTGCGCCTCTTTTTTTCTTTGCGTCATGTGCTGTTTGGGGAGGGTTTTTTGGAAGGGACATCCTGCGTGACACTGCAGTGCCACTCCTAGATGGGCCCGGTGTTTGTGTCGGCCACTAGGGTCGCTAATCTTACTCACACAGTCAGCTACCTCATTGCGCCTCTTTTTTTCTTTGCGTCATGTGCTGTTTGGGGAGGGTTTTTTGGAAGGGACATCCTGCGTGACACTGCAGTGCCACTCCTAGATGTGCCCGGTGTTTGTGTCGGCCACTAGGGTCGCTAATCTTACTCACACAGTCAGCTACCTCATTGCGCCTCTTTTTTTCTTTGCGTCATGTGCTGTTTGGGGAGGGTTTTTTGGAAGGGCCATCCTGCGTGACACTGCAGTGCCACTCCTAGATGGGCCCGGTGTTTGTGTCGGCCACTAGGGTCGCTTATCTTACTCACACAGCGACCTCGGTGCAAATTTTAGGACTAAAAATAATATTGTGAGGTGTGATGTGTTCAGAATAGGCTGAAAATGAGTGTAAATTATGTTTTTTGAGGTTAATAATACTTTGGGATCAAAATTACCCCCAAATTCTATGATTTAAGCTGTTTTTTAGGGTTTTTTGAAAAAAACACCCGAATCCAAAACACACCCGAATCCGACAAAAAAAATTCGGTGAGGTTTTGCCAAAACGCGGTCGAACCCAAAACACGGCCGCGGAACCGAACCCAAAACCAAAACACAAAACCCGAAAAATTTCCGGCGCTCATCTCTACTTATAACTCCATTTTGGACAGAGGTATTTAAATGTTCCGAACTGATAGTGGGGGATGTAGTCCCAAAAGACCTGGGATTTTGGCTCCTCAATCACACCTCTGCGGGCGCGCATTCCTACAAATGCTCCCTATTGAGACATCTTAGCAATGCTGCAAAAGCGGTTATTCCAACTCTTTGGAGATCCACCTCACCGCCCTCGATTAAATTATGGTTTACAAAGAATGATTACTTTTTAGATATGGAAGACCTTATCTCCTTCTCATCTGGGAAAACCATTAACTTCACAGCCATCTGGTTTCCCTGGTATGATTTTAAGGAGTCACCTGTGTATCGGTCTTATATAACTACATAGTTCTTCTCCCATTATGTATAATGTGTCTTTCTAGCATGTCTCAGATCTCTACTTGAAAAGGTCCCCCCCCTTATCTCCCAAAGGACCCATCCTTTCTCTGCAGACACTCTCACCTGTCCCTACATTTCATAACTTTCCCTTTCTCTTTCTTCCTCTTCTTTCCTCTCTTTCTCTCCTTATCTATTTTCCTAAGCTGTTTTGTTAGAATGCTCCCCTTTTACATGTTTTGAAGTTAAAAAATAAGCAGGCAACTTTTTTCCATGCTTTGGGTGCTTTAAATGTTTTATATTGACATATATGATATGCAATGATCTTGTCCCCTTCTTTTGGAAATGTACTGTTGTGATGATTTGTCTGCTGCTTTAATGAAAAACAGTTTAAATAAAATCAGAAACTCCCAAGCGAAGAATGTGAAGAACAGCTAGAACTGTATAATACATAGATCTTTTAAGAGATTGCCATACAATACAAATAGCATTTTAATAAACAATATACAGTCATGCAGTGTGAGGCATCAGGTGGCATGGCCCCAAAACTGCAAAGAGTTCAAAGAATTCCCCTCATGTTCTGTGAGTCACTTTATTTTAAATATTTTATTTTTTTCCTGTTAATTGAATAGTGGCATAATGGCTCATTCTAATATGTGGTACTTTTAAGGATACAATAGCATAGTAAAATGAAATAATCATTTACACACATATTAGATATTAAATGAACAAGAGATTTGTTGTCCCAATTTTCTGGCCTATGTATTTTAAACCGACAGGAATTGTCTATTTTGCTTAATTGGAGTTTGGGCTTTTAGTAAGAGATTGAGCTTTTAGTAAGAGCTGGATAATGGGTCCTGGGGGTAAGGGTGTAAGAGAGAAGGGACAGCTTAACCCAGAAAGCTAAGGGTTTTTAGGCCTTCAGTCTGAGAGCAGGCTAATGAGTGCCTGCACCTGTTAGAGGCTGATATACCATAAGCTGTGTCAGGGCTTGGCTCAGGTTCTCACTATATGAGGAAAAAGGCAGCAGTCCTGTTATGAGACATTGTGGTTTACTGACTGTAAGTACTGTGCATATGCCTGTGTTTGTGGTAGGGGCAATATCCCAGACAGAAAAGAATTTATTTTTATGATTTGTATTTGTACTGCACAATAAAACTGGCCACGGCTAGATTGTATGAAAACTCTGGACTGGAGTGCTGTTTTCCTAGCTGCTGTACCCTATAAGAGGGCACCCCTATCCTGATATCCACATTATGCTATACTGTATATGTAAATACAGTGTGTGTGTGTGTATATATATATATATATATATATATATATAATTTTTTTTCCCTTCAAAATAATAAATAATTAAAGATAATGTACAGTATACACATATGCAGAGAAAAAGTTGCCAAAGCATCAAGACTGAAGGACTCAGATAAACACGTGTTTGCCAATAACTTATGATGACCTTTGTAAGATTCAGTCATGCACATCACAATGTGTGCATCAACAATGTGCTAATGCAGAGCTATAAACAGAAAATCCTTCTGTAATAAAGCTAAATGACTTTTCCAGATTTCCATGGGTATTAAATTATAGTTTTTATCCCAGTTTTGTGGACTGACGTATGATAATTAACTGCTAAAAATAATGTATTATCATGGCAGTGAAGTCCTGGCACTATAACTAACCTCTTATTGTTTACTTCATTGTTGTGGCAGGATGACCTTTCTTGGTCTGGAACTAGCAGAACTTCTTATCAGGCTGGTTATTTATTATTACAGCTGGAATGAACACAATATCTGGTTAAGCTGTAATATATAGTGAGAAAGTTGTAGATTTAGCATTTTGTCATATCATATTGGACAAATTATTTATCATTACTCTTAATATTTCTCAACAAGGACAAAGAGTTGATCGCTAGCTGCCATTGTTCGCTGCGTAGCGATCAGTGAAAAAAACGGCTAATCTGCGCATGCGTATGCACTGCAATACGCACGCGCGTCGTACGGGTACGAAGTCCTTTGTGGTTGTGCACTGGTTCTAGCGATGATTCCAATCGCACAGCCAAACGCAAGGAGATTGACAGGAAGTGGGAGTTTCTGGGTGGCAACTGACCATTTTCTGGGAGTGTTTGGAAAAATGCAGGCGTGGCCGGGTGTTTGCTGGGCAGGTATCTGACGTCATTATCGTGTCACTCGTCGCAGCAATCATCACACAGAATAAGTAACTACAGGGCTGGTCTTGTTCTGCACAAAATGTGTTTGCTGCCGCGCGGCTGCACAGGCGTTCGCACTTCTGCAAAGTGAAAATACACTCCCCCGTGGGCGGTGACTATGCGTTTGCATGGCTGCTAAAAGTAGCTAGCGAGCGATCAACTCGGAATGAGGGCCCTAGGCCAGTTGTTATTTATTTGCAGTACGATAAAAGGGTGTCTGCTAACATTACTGTCTGTTAATCAAAGGCACATAAACCCTATATATAAAGCATCTTGTCTGCCAGAATCATAGCCGCGAAATAGCAAGTCCCCTCGCGGGCTCGCCATGCTTCGGGCCCGGTGGCTTGCTTAGCTCGCCACAATTTTTATTCCCACTCGGTCAGTGGCGCGGACCCACCAACCAATTGGAAAAAATAACCTGTGTTGGTCAGGATTCCATCCGTTAGCATTTCATTGACTTTCGGGATTCCGACATTGGTCCCCTGATCGCCAGGATCCTGACATCTGGTAAATTAACTGCATCCCCTCTGGACTAATGACTTCTGCCTATTTATCTCATCAAGGTAATAACTGTTGCCAACTCTTGCAGTGGCAGCTTCACTGGTGGCCGTCTGTGAAACAAGGGGACGCTTATTTATCTGTGGGGTAATTCAGAGTTGATCATAGATGTGCTTAATTTAGAACATCTACGATCATTTACTCTGACATGCAGGGGGACGCCCAACTATGGGCTAGTCCATTCTGCATGTCAGACCCTGCCCACTCCCCCCCCCTTCCCCAACACAGGTACAAAAGCATTGCACGGCGGCGATGCTTTTGTACCTGACAAGTAGCTCCCTGCCAGCGCAGCTCCTGTACGCTGGCAGGGGGATAACCGCTGCGTCCCAGGGTTGCAACAGCTGTGTGTGACGTCACGCAGCCACCATGGCCCGCCCACCCAACGGTCCAGACACGCCTCCGTTGTACGGACTGCACCCTGCCAACAGCATTCTAACGCTGTTTGCACGCCCCCACCTGCCCCGTGACCGCCTCTGCCTGTCAATAAGGCAGAGGCGATCGCATCAGTGTGATGCTGATAGCATCTCACTGGGCTCCCGGGTTGTGCACGTGCAGTATGGCAGCTGCGTTGCACACTCCTCAAAATAATTCAGACTGCGATCACTGCTGCTGCATTAATGCAGTCTGAATTACCCCCTTTGTTCGCTGTCCTATGATTGCTAATGCAGTCTCAGTATGGCATACGATAGGAGTGCCCAAAAGAAAAAAAAATCTACTTTTTTTCAAACATTTATTTTTTGTGTGTCATTTTGTTTTATTTTTATTTATTTACTTTTTTTTTTGTGGAACCAGGAATTAGGAGCCCACTGGTATTGCTGTCAGCCAGTGCCACTGGGGAACTGAGCATTGGTTAGCAACCCCTGTGACATTTTTTTACTCATACATTATGAAGGTTTTCTATTGCTGTGTTGAGAAGCAACAGAAAATCTTCATTTCAGAAAGGGCTTGATAAATAGACCCCTAGGTTTTAACAACAAAGGTTTGAGTTACATTTTACTTTATATACACATTCAATTTAAATTAGAAATTAATATTTGTTGTTATACTCTACTTAATTTTGAAGGACAATTTGTCTTGAATATTCAAAATGCATATACTGTAGTTCTGTTTGCCAACAGGTGAAATGCAGAGTCTGTTTTGTATACTCCTCCAGGGCATTGTTCTCTTTTTGACTATTTCAGGACAGAATTGATATGCATATATTGTAGTTACTCTATGAATTTGTCATGGAAATGTTTGTATGGATGTAGTACTACAGTATGTATACAGATAAGCCTACACACATCTGATGAAGGGGCAATGTATTCCTAAAACTTATTGTGCCTTCATGAATAAAACAAACTTGAATCAAGCTGCGTCTCCCTGTAATTTATTTAAACCGTGAAGCTCCTACTGTGTGTTCATCATACTGTGAAAATGAAGTGATGTGACCTGCAGTGCCACATACAACACAACATGGCGGCATGTTATAAAGCAATAAACAGGTCTTTGCAGATTTGAACCAATAATATTGTCTCATACTGAATTATGCAATGTATAGGGTGAAATGGCAGATATGTAAAGTTACAATATTTATTGCTTTTCTATTAAACTCCACCATTTATCCCTCCCTGAGACTCATTAACAGATCCGTACAGCTTTCATAATTACATCTGTCTGCCAAAGCCCTGAAGAAGAGTCAAATTACCTGGGTGCAAATCTGTTTATGGTGTTCAGGTTGTAATGTGCAGTGGCGCACCCAGGGGGGGTTTCCGAGTACCCAGAAACCCCCCTCCACTTAAAAAAAAAAAAAAAAAGTTTTTTTTTTTTTTTAGCTGCATGAGTATTATTAATGACTGTCTAGCATCCTCTGCAGCCTGCTGTCTTCCTGGTGGCACTTGCAAGTGCAGTAAAAGTTTACTTTATTTTAATTATAGTACATATATATCCATGTGCCTACATATATACACATGTATATACATACATACATACATACATACATACATATAAACACACACACACATATGATATATATATATATATATATATATATATACATGTGTATATATATGTGTACTGTATGTGTGTGTGTGTATATATATATATATATATATATATATATATGTATGCATGTTTAATATGCTATGTATATGTGTATATGGGTTCACTATGATCTCCCGGTGGCCGGCCTCCCGGCGACCAGCATACCGGCGCCGGGAGTCCGGCCGCCGGCTTACCAACAGTGTGGCGAGCGCAAATGATCCCCTTGCGGGCTCGCTGCGCTCGCCACGCTACGCGCGCCACACTATTCTATTCTCCGTCCAAGGGGGTCGTGGACCCCCACGAGGGAGAATAAGTGTCGGTATGCCGGCGGTCAGGCTCCCGGCGCCGGTATGCTGGTCGCCGGGAGTCCGACCGCCGGCATACTGAAGACCACTCGTGTATATGTATGTGTGTGTGTATGTGTATATATATATATATATATATATGTGTGTGTGTGTGTAGATATATGTATGTATATATATATATATATATATATGTGTAGATATATATATATATATATATATATATACACACACATACACACACACACTAGTTTTACGGACCCAGCATATACTGGGTCACCTCAGTCCCCACCCCCGTGATTGGCTCCGCCCAGTTCTGGAAACCCCCCCATGCAAATCCTGCGTTTGCCACTGATGTAGGAGGAGAAATGAAGGGGTGGGGGGTTTTGATATGTCCATTTGGTGTGGAACCTTGAAGGATAACGATAGGCACCAGCAAAATTGTGAAATGGGGTTTAGGTCATACGATGATACTTAACCAGGCTTGCAGGTTTATTGGGGAAAAGCAGTAAAAATGGAAACAGCGGTAATATACACAGCTGTGTTTTAACCATATATCAGTAGTAGGTACTCACACCTACAGTATGAGGAGCTAGGTACTGCACATCTGTGCAACACTGCAACAATTAACACAGCGATTTGCGTGGAGTCCTGCAGTAACACACCCGGTGGCCATCTTGGTAGAAACCTGGCTGGCTTCACTATGGCCCAAATGTATTAAGCCTTAAAAAGTGATAAAGTGGAGAGTGATAAAGTACCAACAAATTAGCTCCTGTCATTTTTCAAACACATCCTGTAACATGGCTGTTTGGGAACTGATTAGCTGGTATTTTATTACTCTATCACTTTTTGAGGCTTATTACATTTGGGCCTTTAAGAGATAGGAGACAGCACTGGAGCGCATTACTCTCCAACACGATCAACCATCATTGATGGGGCCACAGATCTGTCCCCATCTATGTGCAGAACACAAATATACATGCACTTATATACATGAAATGACAGCGCTTCCTACTGATCTGCCTGTTTGCTGCTCCCTGCAAGGGGTGAAGAAAACCACTCCATTGGGTCACCGAAACTTATTTTAATGGCCCTGTCTGTATAGAATGAACATGATAAAATATTAGTGTATATACTATGATGAAACATTTTTACAGTACCAATGATAAACCATTAGCAAGAGGAACATAATATATAGTATATGATCATTATAAACTTAGCACGTTTAGTTTCCGTATTATAAATTATGTATTTTTGTTTCATCTTTTCTCAGGAAAATAATAGAGGAGGGGGAGACAGATAATTGTGCAGGAATGCATTATTACCAATTTTGAGAGAAGAATGCAAGGAGAAGGTGTAGTGGGGGGGTGTGGATAATTACATCTACAGTAACTAGATAGACAGTCAACATGGTCAACATGCTGTAGATCAACAGGTATATATTTGCCTATTTCACAGTCTTTGACCACAATCAGTGTACTGCGTCCCCTCTCATGACTCGCTTCACTCACCATGCTTTGGGCAGGATACTTTTCCCTATCATAGTCCACCTGGATGGTAAAATATGAAAATGTTGAAATCAAATATTGTGTTGACCATTTGTGTGTCGACCATTGACATGTCAACCTTTTGAATCTGTCGACCTCTTGTACCTATCAGTCTTAGACACAGTCAATCTTTTACCTGTTGACCTTTTAGCCTTGTCAACCTATTGACCGTCTGTCTAGACAATATAGATCTATCAACTGCCATTTGTAGAAAAGTATTGTAAATTATATTGCAGGAAGAGGGAGGAGAAAATGATAAATTATGTAGCAGACAGATACAGATATTCAATTAGCTTAGTGGCTTACCCTGTGGCTAATTGCGAGCAAATCCCCCCACAATGCAGAGAAAGGCTATTCAATTGGAGTTTACTGTAGATGATATGGTAGAGAGAGTGTGGAGCATATTGTAAATAATATGGCAGGGAGAGTGTGGAGCATATCGTAAAAGGCAGGGAGAGGATGCAGCATATTGTAAATTACATGAAAGGGAGAGGGTGGAGAACATTGTAAATATGGCAAGAAAAGGTGGAGAACATTGTAAATGATATGTCAGGGAGATGATTGAGAACATAGTAAATTATATGGCAGGGAAAGGGTGTAGCATATTTTAAATTATATGTCAGGAAGAGGGTGGAGAACATTGTAAATTATACAACAGGAAGGGGGTTACAAAAGCATTACAAATTGTTTTGCAGAAAGCAGGTTAATATTTCTATGTAATATACAGTTATTATCAGCTGTAGATTATTTAGTCTCCCATGGCATTTTGCAACTTTCTCAATCTCTCTTTAAATTTGAATTTACTCATTTGTTTTGTTTGATGCGAGTGTGACAATTATTCCTTATTAAAGTTATTTTGAGTACACCCAATATAACTAATCTCAAAGTTCAAGAAAAATTAAAATAACAAATAAAATTAGAACAGTTTAATTTTCAGATAAAAACAAAGTTAAAATACTTTCTACTATAATGCATGTCAAAACCCCATTTATAACATAGATGCCCATAACTGGGCAGGCTTAATGTCAGCCTCTCAAGTCCACTTTGAACCACGATAACGTATCATCAAACGCGTTTCATTGAAAACAACTTCCTCAGATGTGTCTTTGAGAATAGAAAAACACAAAAATGTTACAGCTTTGCCTGGGATTAAAAGAATATGTATGTAAGTAATATATATACATTTGTAATATGCAAGAGATATGTGGACAGTTAAAGTAATGAGATATAATAAAGAAGTCCATTAGAGCTGACTGTATACCCAACCAAATGTTGTTTAGGCCTTAATGGAAATATACTATATGAGGTTAAATTATGCCAAAAGTAATACTAAGTAATTGGATATCCTTTAAATGTAAATCCATGCTATCAATTGTGAGAGAAGTCATTCCAAATGTATTTCTATTGTTGTGATTTTCATTGATTTTAATGTTACTGAGACACCCTTTTTCTATTCTCAAGACACCCCTGAGGAAGTCATCAATGAAACATGTTGGGTGATACATTATTGTGGTTCAAAGTGGACTTGAGAAGCTGGCATTACACCTGCCCAGTTATGGGCATCTACATGAGTAAAGTAAAGTTATATAATGGTGTTTGACATGTGTTATATGATAAAGTATTTTAACTTTTGTTTAATCTGAAATTTAAATTATTCACATTTTATATGTTTCATATAATTTTTGTTGAACTTTGAGATTAGCTATATTGGGAGTACTCTGGATAACTTTGATAAGGAATAATTGTCATGCTCACATCAAACAAAACAAATGAGGAAAATGTAAAAGGCCATTAAAAGGTAAATTACGATTCCTATAAATAGGCGCACCCCAGAAAAACCTATCTACGCTAAAAGATTTCTGGTCCATACTGGCAAGGGACCACTTTGGGTTCAGCAGCCTATTGTTAAAGTCAAATGTAGGTTAAAGTTAAAAAGTAATTTTTCAAGTATCCTGTAATTACCTTCAGCGCAATCTGGGTATTCCTGTTTTTTGTCATCTATCTATCTATCTATCTATCTATCTATCTATCTATCTATCTATCTATCTATCTATCTATCTATCTATCTATTTATTTATCTAGCATTGTAGGTCATGGGCAAAGCAATGCATTGGGGCCTCTTACTGCCTATTCAAGCAAATCATTAAAATAATAATCATTTACCCCTCCTGCACTCCCACACCAGCTCTCCACATGCTTACATACTCTGGTGCATAACTCCAGCCATCCACCAATTAGCATGCTGACAGCCATATACTGCCTGGCTGCAGACTGGGATGTCGGTTGAGAATGCTGCCTGGCCACTCTGTGCAATTCACATTTAGAACAGCTGGGCAGCATTCTCTACTTGCCTCCCAAGAAGATCCGGAGGCACTGGCCTTGGGGAATAAATGCCCCCTGGCCCAGCCTGCTCCAGCACGAAGGCCCCTAGAATTATGGGGCCCAGGGCATCTACCCAGTGAACCCATACATAGCCCTGATAAAGATGCATGGCACTCCAATATTTGTAGAAAAACACAAGTTAGTTTAAAGAGCATCACCAATGATATCACCAACATTTTGGGCATACAGTAGTTCTGTCTTTTACAGATTGTGATCTATCTATCTATCTATCTATCTATATATCTATCTATATATATATATATATATATATACAGTATATACATCTTCAGCGTGTGGCTTTAGATGAGGTGCTGTATTTTTATTTATTTAATTAGTATTATAAAACGGTGATCATAGGTTACTATTACTGCCTGCAAGTCTGGGCCACAGCTGTCATTATTAAGCAAAGAGTACAGGTAGGTGTTAATACAGAATTGCTGCTAATTAAACATAGATCCCCTTGGAGAGAATGGATTCAAATTACTACTTAATGGAAATACTTTTGTAATAATTGACTGTGCTACAAAAAATTGATTCTTCAGAAGAAACTCATTTAAATGTATTTCTGAATCTACAAAATATGTTTTTAAATTGAAATCAGATACAGATGAATTATTAGAACGTTGAAATACTATAATACAGTTAGATTTATGGCTGCTTCTTGTTTTGTCGTTATACTGTAAGTCATTAGCAATCAAAATTATTGGCATACTGTAGTTACAGCACATATTTTGAAGTTGCTGCTATATAGCCTTTAATTAAAAACCATAAAATTATTTTTTTACGTAATTACTGCTACAATAAACAGAAGACAGTATACAGTAGACTAGCAGACGTTTTTGCATACCTCCATTTTGTCTGGTCCACCCTGGGTTTTTCAACCTCTAGACCTGGCCATAACATCTATGATCTAATGTCACAACCACAACAGTTGAGTCATATCTATATAATATTTCTCTTCGGTGGACAGAAAATAGTTTTGTAACAGGGAGGCTGAGACAGGAGCTGGCAGAGGTCCAGCCACATTAATGAGAGAGAGCAGCCAGCGGTATCATAATAGGCAAGCTGAGCCGGGAGCCAGCAGGTAATCAATGAGGAAGAATATGGGAGAGGAACAGAAAAAAAGGAAATGCCGGGTGCAACTGATAGTACTGTATGTACATATGTGTGTATGTGAACCGTGTGTATTTACAAATATACTGTATAATAAGGTAATATAATTATAATAGTGTGTGGCTGCAATCAATACTACATATGTCAGTATGGTATATGTATTTATTTATTTAAACACTTCTAAATGCATGAATAAAAACTAGGAAAGAAAAATTAGAAATCTCTACTAAGACCTTATTCTCAGCTTGTGAACCGTGGTAGAGTGTCAGTATCTGTAATGGAAATGTGCAACAGTGGCGTATCTGTAATGGGTGCAAGGTGTATGGGGCACACGGGCCCCTGGATCCACAAACTCTGCACCCATTTCTTGAATACTTACACCTTCGGAGTCCTGCGTTGGTGGCAGCAGTGCTGAACAAGCCATCGGGAAAATGGTTTGGTGGCCACTTTTCTGGCATTTTGCGCATGCGCAGTAAATAAATCACTGAGAAAATGGCTGCCGCAACATTTTACTGGAGTCCACATGTACACTAGTTTCTGGCATGATCCTAGTGCTCAGAAACTACTGCGCTGCCTGCTAGAAAGGAGGGGGCCAAGATGGAGACTGCACACAGGTCCTCTCCTCTCTTAATATGCCCCTGCATCCATAGGTTCAGTTATGTGGTGGTGGTCGGAGTTGAGATTCTGTTTGTCCACAATTTATGTTTGGCAGCTGGTTTTGCCATAAGTAATTTGATTAGATCCTGGACCATCAAACCGTGGTATCCATAGAACTGCCCCACTGCATGCTAGGGTGCCACGGCACTCAGTTTGGGAACCACTGCTATACCTTACTCTTTTACACAAATTTAAGTTTATGCTAAGGTCCTAATTAGAGATGAGCGGGTTCGGTTTCTCTGAATCCGAACCCGCCAGAACTTCATGGTTTTTTTCACGGATCCGAGCAGACTCGGATCCTCCCGCCTTGCTCGGTTAACCCGAGCGCGCCCGAACGTCATCATGACGCTGTCGGATTCTCGCGAGACTCGGATTCTATATAAGGAGCCGCGCGTCGCCGCCATTTTCACACGTGCATTGAGATTGATAGGGAGAGGACGTGGCTGGCGTCCTCTCCATTTAGATTAGGGTTGAGAGAGAGAGAGAGAGATTGACCTGAGGCTGTGATACTGTAGAAGAGAGTGCAGAGTTTAGTGACTGACGACCACAGTGACCACCAGACAGTGCAGTTGTTTGTTTTATTTAATATATCCGTTCTCTGCCTGAAAAAAACGATACACACAGTGACTCAGTCACATACCATATCTGTGTGCACTGCTCAGCCCAGTGTGCTGCATCAATGTATATATATATCTGACTGTGCTCAGCTCACACAGCTTATAATTGTGGGGGAGACTGGGGAGCACTGCAGTGCCAGTTATAGGTTATAGCAGGAGCCAGGAGTACATAATATTATATTAAAATTAAACAGTGCACACTTTTGCTGCAGGAGTGCCACTGCCAGTGTGACTAGTGACCAGTGACCTGACCACCAGTATATATAATATTAGTAGTATACTATCTCTTTATCAACCAGTCTATATTAGCAGCAGACACAGTACAGTGCGGTAGTTCACGGCTGTGGCTACCTCTGTGTCGGCACTCGGCAGCCTGTCCATAATTGTATATACCACCTAACCGTGGTTTTTTTTTCTTTCTTTATACATACATACTAGTTACGAGTATACTATCTCTTTATCAACCAGTCTATATATTAGCAGCAGACACAGTACAGTGCGGTAGTTCACGGCTGTGGCTACCTCTGTGTCGGCACTCGGCAGCCCGTCCATAATTGTATATACCACCTAACCGTGGTTTTTTTTTCTTTCTTTATAGTCATACTAGTTACGAGTATACTATCTCTTTATCAACCAGTCTATATTAGCAGCAGACACAGTACAGTGCGGTAGTTCACGGCTGTGGCTACCTCTGTGTCGGCACTCGGCAGCCCGTCCATAATTGTATATACCACCTAACCGTGGTTTTTTTTTCTTTCTTTATACATACATACTAGTTACGAGTATACTATCTCTTTATCAACCAGTCTATATTAGCAGCAGACACAGTACAGTGCGGTAGTTCACGGCTGTGGCTACCTCTGTGTCGGCACTCGGCAGCCCATCCATAATTGTATATACCACCTAACCGTGGTTTTTTTTTCTTTCTTTATACATACATACTAGTTACGAGTATACTATCTCTTTATCAACCAGTCTATATATTAGCAGCAGACACAGTACAGTGCGGTAGTTCACGGCTGTGGCTACCTCTGTGTCGGCACTCGGCAGCCCGTCCATAATTGTATATACCACCTAACCGTGGTTTTTTTTTCTTTCTTTATACATACATACTAGTTACGAGTATACTATCTCTTTATCAACCAGTCTATATATTAGCAGCAGACACAGTACAGTGCGGTAGTTCACGGCTGTGGCTACCTCTGTGTCGGCACTCGGCAGCCCGTCCATAATTGTATATACCACCTAACCGTGGTTTTTTTTTCTTTCTTTATAGTCATACTAGTTACGAGTATACTATCTCTTTATCAACCAGTCTATATTAGCAGCAGACACAGTACAGTGCGGTAGTTCACGGCTGTGGCTACCTCTGTGTCGGCACTCGGCAGCCCGTCCATAATTGTATATACCACCTAACCGTGGTTTTTTTTTCTTTCTTTATACATACATACTAGTTACGAGTATACTATCTCTTTATCAACCAGTCTATATATTAGCAGCAGACACAGTACAGTGCGGTAGTTCACGGCTGTGGCTACCTCTGTGTCGGCACTCGGCAGCCCGTCCATAATTGTATATACCACCTAACCGTGGTTTTTTTTTCTTTCTTTATACATACATACTAGTTACGAGTATACTATCTCTTTATCAACCAGTCTATATATTAGCAGCAGACACAGTACAGTGCGGTAGTTCACGGCTGTGGCTACCTCTGTGTCGGCACTCGGCAGCCCGTCCATAATTGTATATACCACCTAACCGTGGTTTTTTTTTCTTTCTTTATACATACATACTAGTTACGAGTATACTATCTCTTTATCAACCAGTCTATATATTAGCAGCAGACACAGTACAGTGCGGTAGTTCACGGCTGTGGCTACCTCTGTGTCGGCACTCGGCAGCCCGTCCATAATTGTATATACCACCTAACCGTGGTTTTTTTTTCTTTCTTTATACATACATACTAGTTACGAGTATACTATCTCTTTATCAACCAGTCTATATATTAGCAGCAGACACAGTACAGTGCGGTAGTTCACGGCTGTGGCTACCTCTGTGTCGGCACTCGGCAGCCCGTCCATAATTGTATATACCACCTAACCGTGGTTTTTTTTTCTTTCTTTATACATACATACTAGTTACGAGTATACTATCTCTTTATCAACCAGTCTATATGTTAGCAGCAGACACAGTACAGTGCGGTAGTTCACGGCTGTGGCTACCTCTGTGTCGGCACTCGGCAGCCCGTCCATAATTGTATATACCACCTAACCGTGGTTTTTTTTTCTTTCTTTATACATACATACTAGTTACGAGTATACTATCTCTTTATCAACCAGTCTATATATTAGCAGCAGACACAGTACAGTGCGGTAGTTCACGGCTGTGGCTACCTCTGTGTCGGCACTCGGCAGCCCGTCCATAATTGTATATACCACCTAACCGTGGTTTTTTTTTCTTTCTTTATACATACATACTAGTTACGAGTATACTATCTCTTTATCAACCAGTCTATATATTAGCAGCAGACACAGTACAGTGCGGTAGTTCACGGCTGTGGCTACCTCTGTGTCGGCACTCGGCAGCCCGTCCATAATTGTATATACCACCTAACCGTGGTTTTTTTTTCTTTCTTTATACATACATACTAGTTACGAGTATACTATCTCTTTATCAACCAGTCTATATATTAGCAGCAGACACAGTACAGTGCGGTAGTTCACGGCTGTGGCTACCTCTGTGTCGGCACTCGGCAGCCCGTCCATAATTGTATATACCACCTAACCGTGGTTTTTTTTTCTTTCTTTATACATACATACTAGTTACGAGTATACTATCTCTTTATCAACCAGTCTATATATTAGCAGCAGACACAGTACAGTGCGGTAGTTCACGGCTGTGGCTACCTCTGTGTCGGCACTCGGCAGCCCGTCCATAATTGTATATACCACCTAACCGTGGTTTTTTTTTCTTTCTTTATACATACATACTAGTTACGAGTATACTATCTCTTTATCAACCAGTCTATATATTAGCAGCAGACACAGTACAGTGCGGTAGTTCACGGCTGTGGCTACCTCTGTGTCGGCACTCGGCAGCCCGTCCATAATTGTATACTAGTATCCAATCCATCCATCTCCATTGTTTACCTGAGGTGCCTTTTAGTTGTGCCTATTAAAATATGGAGAACAAAAATGTTGAGGTTCCAAAATTAGGGAAAGATCAAGATCCACTTCCACCTCGTGCTGAAGCTGCTGCCACTAGTCATGGCCGAGACGATGAAATGCCAGCAACGTCGTCTGCCAAGGCCGATGCCCAATGTCATAGTACAGAGCATGTCAAATCCAAAACACCAAATATCAGTAAAAAAAGGACTCCAAAACCTAAAATAAAATTGTCGGAGGAGAAGCGTAAACTTGCCAATATGCCATTTACCACACGGAGTGGCAAGGAACGGCTGAGGCCCTGGCCTATGTTCATGGCTAGTGGTTCAGCTTCACATGAGGATGGAAGCACTCAGCCTCTCGCTAGAAAAATGAAAAGACTAAAGCTGGCAAAAGCAGTAGCACCGCAAAGAACTGTGCGTTCTTCGAAATCCCAAATCCACAAGGAGAGTCCGACTCCAATTGTGTCGGTTGCGATGCCTGACCTTCCCAACACTGGACGTGAAGAGCATGCGCCTTCCACCATTTGCACGCCCCCTGCAAGTGATGGAAGGAGCACCCGCAGTCCAGTTCCTGATAGTCAGATTGAAGATGTCAGTGTTGAAGTACACCAGGATGAGGAGGATATGGGTGTTGCTGGCGCTGGGGAGGAAATTGACCAGGAGGATTCTGATGGTGAGGTGGTTTGTTTAAGTCAGGCACCCGGGGAGACACCTGTTGTCCGTGGTAGGAATATGGACGTTGACATGCCTGGTGAAAATACCAAAAAAATCAGCTCTTCGGTGTGGAAGTATTTCACCAGAAATGCGGACAACAGGTGTCAAGCCGTGTGTTCCCTTTGTCAAGCTGTAATAAGTAGGGGTAAGGACGTTAACCACCTCGGAACATCCTCCCTTATACGTTACCTGCAGCGCATTCATAATAAGTCAGTGACAAGTTCAAAAACTTTGGGTGACAGCGGAAGCAGTCCACTGACCAGTAAATCCCTTCCTCTTGTAACCAAGCTCACGCAAACCACCCCACCAACTCCCTCAGTGTCAATTTCCTCCTTCCCCAGGAATGCCAATAGTCCTGCAGGCAATGTCACTGGCAATTCTAACGAGTCCTCTCCTGCCTGGGATTCCTCCGATGCATCCTTGCGTGTAACGCCTACTGCTGCTGGCGCTGCTGTTGTTGCTGCTGGGAGTCGATGGTCATCCCAGAGGGGAAGTCGTAAGCCCACTTGTACTACTTCCAGTAAGCAATTGACTGTTCAACAGTCCTTTGCGAGGAAGATGAAATATCACAGCAGTCATCCTGCTGCAAAGCGGATAACTGAGGCCTTGACAACTATGTTGGTGTTAGACGTGCGTCCGGTATCCGCCGTTAGTTCACAGGGAACTAGACAATTTATTGAGGCAGTGTGCCCCCGTTACCAAATACCATCTAGGTTCCACTTCTCTAGGCAGGCGATACCGAGAATGTACACGGACATCAGAAAAAGACTCACCAGTGTCCTAAAAAATGCAGTTGTACCCAATGTCCACTTAACCACGGACATGTGGACAAGTGGAGCAGGGCAGGGTCAGGACTATATGACTGTGACAGCCCACTGGGTAGATGTATGGACTCCCGCCGCAAGAACAGCAGCGGCGGCACCAGTAGCAGCATCTCGCAAACGCCAACTCTTTCCTAGGCAGGCTACGCTTTGTATCACCGCTTTCCAGAATACGCACACAGCTGAAAACCTCTTACGGCAACTGAGGAAGATCATCGCGGAATGGCTTACCCCAATTGGACTCTCCTGTGGATTTGTGGCATCGGACAACGCCAGCAATATTGTGTGTGCATTAAATATGGGCAAATTCCAGCACGTCCCATGTTTTGCACATACCTTGAATTTGGTGGTGCAGAATTTTTTAAAAAACGACAGGGGCGTGCAAGAGATGCTGTCGGTGGCCAGAAGAATTGCGGGACACTTTCGGCGTACAGGCACCACGTACAGAAGACTGGAGCACCACCAAAAACTACTGAACCTGCCCTGCCATCATCTGAAGCAAGAAGTGGTAACGAGGTGGAATTCAACCCTCTATATGCTTCAGAGGTTGGAGGAGCAGCAAAAGGCCATTCAAGCCTATACAATTGAGCACGATATAGTAGGTGGAATGCACCTGTCTCAAGCGCAGTGGAGAATGATTTCAACGTTGTGCAAGGTTCTGATGCCCTTTGAACTTGCCACACGTGAAGTCAGTTCAGACACTGCCAGCCTGAGTCAGGTCATTCCCCTCATCAGGCTTTTGCAGAAGAAGCTGGAGACATTGAAGGAGGAGCTAACACGGAGCGATTCCGCTAGGCATGTGGGACTTGTGGATGGAGCCCTTAATTCGCTTAACAAGGATTCACGGGTGGTCAATCTGTTGAAATCAGAGCACTACATTTTGGCCACCGTGCTCGATCCTAGATTTAAAGCCTACCTTGGATCTCTCTTTCCGGCAGACACAAGTCTGCTGGGGTTGAAAGACCTGCTGGTGACAAAATTGTCAAGTCAAGCGGAACGCGACCTGTCAACATCTCCTCCTTCACATTCTCCCGCAACTGGGGGTGCGAGGAAAAGGCTCAGAATTCCGAGCCCACCCGCTGGCGGTGATGCAGGGCAGTCTGGAGCGACTGCTGATGCTGACATCTGGTCCGGACTGAAGGACCTGACAACGATTACGGACATGTCGTCTACTGTCACTGCATATGATTCTCTCAACATTGATAGAATGGTGGAGGATTATATGAGTGACCGCATCCAAGTAGGCACGTCACACAGTCCGTACTTATACTGGCAGGAAAAAGAGGCAATTTGGAGGCCCTTGCACAAACTGGCTTTATTCTACCTAAGTTGCCCTCCCACAAGTGTGTACTCCGAAAGAGTGTTTAGTGCCGCCGCTCACCTTGTCAGCAATCGGCGTACGAGGCTACATCCAGAAAATGTGGAGAAGATGATGTTCATTAAAATGAATTATAATCAATTCCTCCGCGGAGACATTGACCAGCAGCAATTGCCTCCACAAAGTACACAGGGAGCTGAGATGGTGGATTCCAGTGGGGACGAATTGATAATCTGTGAGGAGGGGGATGTACACGGTGATATATCGGAGGGTGATGATGAGGTGGACATCTTGCCTCTGTAGAGCCAGTTTGTGCAAGGAGAGATTAATTGATTCTTTTTTGGGGGGGGTCCAAACCAACCCGTCATATCAGTCACAGTCGTGTGGCAGACCCTGTCACTGAAATGATGGGTTGGTTAAAGTGTGCATGTCCTGTTTTGTTTATACAACATAAGGGTGGGAGGGCCCAAGGACAATTCCATCTTGCACCTCTTTTTTCTTTTCTTTTTCTTTGCGTCATGTGCTGTTTGGGGAGGGTTTTTTGGAAGGGCCATCCTGCGTGACACTGCAGTGCCACTCCTAGATGGGCCCGGTGTTTGTGTCGGCCACTAGGGTCGCTAGTCTTACTCACACAGTCAGCTACCTCATTGCGCCTCTTTTTTTCTTTGCGTCATGTGCTGTTTGGGGAGGGTTTTTTGGAAGGGACATCCTGCGTGACACTGCAGTGCCACTCCTAGATGGGCCCGGTGTTTGTGTCGGCCACTAGGGTCGCTAGTCTTACTCACACAGTCAGCTACCTCATTGCGCCTCTTTTTTTCTTTGCGTCATGTGCTGTTTGGGGAGTATTTTTTTGAAGGGCCATCCTGCGTGACACTGCAGTGCCACTCCTAGATGGGCCAGGTGTTTGTGTCGGCCACTTGGGTCGCTTATCTTAGTCACACAGCGACCTCGGTGCAAATTTTAGGACTAAAAATAATATTGTGAGGTGTGAGGTGTTCAGAATAGACTGAAAATGAGTATAAATTATGGTTATTGAGGTTAATAATACTATGGGATCAAAATGACCGCAAATTCAATGATTTAAGCTGTTTTTTAGTGTTTTTTGAAAAAAACACCCGAATCCAAAACACACCCGAATCCGACAAAAAAATTTCGGTGAGGTTTTGCCAAAACGCGGTCGAACCCAAAACACGGCCGCGGAACCGAACCCAAAACCAAAACACAAAACCCGAAAAATTTCAGGCGCTCATCTCTAGTCCTAATTATATTCATTAAAGTTTAATAACATTTAAATGGGGACCCAGGCCAGCTGAAAGTCTCCTTGATCCTACTGCCTACCAGAGAGCAGATATAGTATACTGAGCATTACAAAAGAGACTGTCTTAATCAAATAGTGACATTATGACAACTTTACATATAATCAACTGATATTTACTTCCTCACCTTACATGGGAAGCCATTTTATACAGAAAGTAAAATGTCATATCTACAGTATATACACATAAGACACACTGGTGCCTGTCTTCTTTGGGAGGCCTCGCATTTAAAAAAAAGATATATTTGTTTTACATTTTTGGTATATTAGCAAAGTCTGTGCTGGTGATCAGGACTCACTCACTCACTCATCCTACATGAACTTGGCCTATGCTTGCTCCCCATTTCCCTGCCCTGTTCCTCCTTTCTAAATGTATTTGTGAAACACATACAATCTTCATATGTGCATTTGTGTGCAGGTTGCTTTATGGGCATATTTAGTACAAAATGGCATATTTTTATGCTACATAATGTGTTTAGGTCCCACTCTTTATCTGCCCCTCTTAGGTTAGAATAATGTGACCCCAGGGTCCTGTCTGCCATGTTTTCCTGAAACCATTATTCCTTCATGTCAGCCTTGCCAGTCCACTGTTATGCCAGTTTTTGCATGGGTATCAACTGCTCTGTTATAGCTCTTTTGATGAATGTTCTTGTTTATTTTCTGGTGCTTTGTGTATTTGGTGTCTTTACGGTTATTCTACGACTATTCATATAATTCTTCTTCTATTCATTAAAGTGTGATTTGCCTTTGTACGAGCCTGGTTGTTAACTATCTTAATGCTAGCATTGGTCTATGTACTCAATCACGGGGCACAGCCATTTTATTGACTGTTCATAATTTGGACAGTGACAGATTGTATTAAAATTCCATTTAATACAGCAACTGCTTAGAATTCCCATACTTGTGAAGCAATTACTCTGTTAAATGTATACACACATAATTTATTTTTGGAGACCTTACCGGCTATTGGTTCACAAGTCATTGTTTATTTCCCAACATGGTACATAACCTTGGTATTCATTTTGCATAAAATAGTGTTCTCCCTCCATCATGTTAAATTATAGAGCACATTTGGTGTCAGAAAACAATGAATTACTGATGTATAAGT
Source organism: Pseudophryne corroboree (assembly GCF_028390025.1). Classification (NCBI taxonomy): domain Eukaryota; kingdom Metazoa; phylum Chordata; class Amphibia; order Anura; family Myobatrachidae; genus Pseudophryne; species Pseudophryne corroboree. The sequence continues at coordinate 300,102,115 of NC_086448.1, forward strand.
GATGAAATGCTGGTTTTAGCATGCATCAGTGTGTCCTGTACTTTATACAGAGTGAGTCTTCATCACTAGCAATTTCTGCAGGACCAGACTACAGAATACCTTAGCATGTTTACATGAGCCTGTGACAGCCAAATACAATGTTTGTAATGCTTGGAGTTTACAGAGGCCACTTACAGTATAGTAATGGTAGCTAGAAAACACTGTAAAAAAAGTACATACATATATACACACACAGAGTCAGATGAATCTCTGTTTATGGACGTTGATGCTGAGTTTTAGTATAAAGCACATGTGCGGATGTGAATTTAAGAACTTAACTGTATGTCTGATGGAACTTGTCAGGATCTGTCTTTCTTTGATCTCATGGAATCATCCTGACTTGTGGAAGTGTCCTAGTATTTTTATGGGCAAGTATCTAAATCTCTGTGCAATTCTGAGTCATGCACATAGGAAAAAAAATTCTGATTGGTCTCTTGCACGTAGTATGGGGGCTGGTATAAATACCAATACTAATAAATAATGACAGTTGCAGTGGCTGCCATAAAATCATTGGGCAGCACGGCTTTCTGCGTGCATTTGCATGGAATCTTGCATATGCTAGTAAGTCAGGATTCCGTGGCAGCCTGCAAATACATCCACTTTGCATTTGACTCAGAATCAGCTTCACTGCTGATGTGTGTGTATGTATATATGCAGGGGCGGATCCAGAAAAAAATTACAGGGGGGGCACCATAAGTGGTTGCGCTATCAAGGAGGGGTGGAGTTAGAAGTGGAGTGGGCGTGCTCAAGTTTCAGTGGGTGTGACCAATTGTGTGAGGGGTGTGGTCAAGTGCTCAATGTGATTATCGAGTGTGCCTGTGGTCGAAATGCACTGCGGCGGACGCAATGTGCAGGCGCGTTATTGCCCAGCGACGGCCGTTACTGGGCAATGACAAGAATACCAAAGAAAGCGATCGCAGCAGCGATCGCATGAAGATTGACAGCAGGATGGCGTTCTGGGGTGGCAACTCACCATTTTCGGTGAGTGGTGAGTCCAATGCAGACGTGTCCAGGCGTTTGCAGGGCAGGTGTCTGACATCAATTCCGGGACAAGACACGCTGAAGACATCGCAGCGGGTGAGTACCAGCAGACCTACTTAGAAACGACACAAACATTTTTTGCATAGCATGGCTGCACAAGCGTTCGCAGCCTTGCTATGCAAAAATATACTCCCCCATAGGCAGTGTCTAGTTGATCGCATGGGCAGCAAAACGTTGTACATGCGATCAACTCGGAATGACCCCCGTATATCTGTTAACATTTGTTCATTTATATATGGACCTATGAACAAATCTAAATCTGAATGAGTCTGAATGAGTTAAAAAAAAAATTGCGTGAGGTCCCCCCTCCTAAGCATAACCAGCCTCGGGCTCTTTGAGCCGGTCCTGGTTGTTTAAATACTGGGAAAAAATTGGACAGGGGTTCCCCGTATTTAGACAACCAGCATCAGGCTCTTAGTCCAGCCCTGGTTCCAAAAATACGGCGGACAAAAGATGTAGGGGTCCCCCGTATTTTTACAACCAGCACCAGGCTCCACTAGCCAGGGACATAATGCCACAGCCGGGGGACACATTTATTGAGGTCCCTGCGGCCGTGGCATTACCCCCCCAACTAGTCACCACTGGCCGGGGTTCCCTGGAGGAGTGGGGACCCCTTAAATCAAGGGGTCCCCCCCCTCCAGGCACCCAAGGGCCAGGGGTGAAGCCCGAGGCTGTCCCCAGCACCCCTGGGCGGTGGGTGCCGGGCTGATAGCCATAAGTGTGTAAAAAAGAATATTGTTTTTTGTTGTGGAACTACAAGGCTCAGCAAGCCTCCCCCACTTGCTGGTACTTGGTGAACCTCAAGTACCAGCATGTGGGGAAATACTGGGCCCGCTGGTACCTGTAGTTCTACAAAAAAAAAAATACCCAAATAAAAACACAACACACACACCGTGAAAGTAAAACTTTATTAAAACACACTTACACACTCACACATACTTACCTACATCCCACGCTGAGAATCACGTCCACTTGTCCAGTAGAATCCAATAGGGGCACCTGTAAAAATGAGAGAGAGATTACTTACCTACATCCCACGCCGATCACGTCCACTTGTCCAGTAGAATCCAATAGGGGCACCCGGCACCTGCAAAAATTAAAATAAATACTTACAGAGGGGGAAAAATCATGAGAGAGAAAGATTACTTACCTACATTCCACGACGATCGTCCACTTGTCCATGTAGAATCCAATAGTACCTGTAAAAAAAATAATATATATATAAGTTATACTTAGAAACAATCCAGTGGTCTCTGCTCACCACTTGCGACCTCCCCCATGCCTCTGCTCTGTCCACTCCACCACATGCGACCCCCCCAGGCCTCTGCTCTGTCCACTCCACCACATGTGACCCACCCATGCCTCCGCTCTGTCCACTCCACCACATGTGACCCACCCATGCCTCCGCTCTGTCCACTGCACCACATGTGACCCCCCCCAGGCCTCTGCTCTATCCACTCCCCCCTCAGCACCAAGAAAAGACTCACCAGCAGAAAGCAGGGACAGGCACTGGGCAGCTCCCCCCCCCCCCCCTCCTCAGGACAAAGGTTGATTCTATATCGGAGTGGGAGAAGGGACCTTCTGACGTATCTAGGGGAGGAGACACGTCACCAGGGGGATTAGCTACGGGTGAACAGGGTACCCGAAAAGTTCGCTCGCCACGCTTCAGGCTCGGTGGCTCGCTCCGCTCCGCTTGCCACCTGACTATTAAAGGTAATAGTTGGTGGCGTGGATATTAGAGGAACTATCCCGCTGGCCTAGCTCCTCCCCCTTGTGACATGGCTCCTCCCCCAGACGGAAAAGGTCCCTTAGCCCACTTGATTCTAGCATCTACGACAAGGCAATAAAAAAGCAGGGCCAGGCACTGGGCAGCTCTCTCTAACCCCCCCTCACCCCCAGAACATAGAAATAAATAAGCAGGGCCAGGCACTGGGAAGCTCACGCTAAACACCCCCCTCCCCCCCAGGACACAGGAATAAATAAGCAGGGCCAGCCCCCCCCCCCCCTCACCCCAGGAATAAAAAAGCAGGGCCAGCCCCCCCCTCACCCCCAGGACACAGGAATAAGCAGGGCCAGGCACCCACCCCCCCACCCCCCAGGACACAGTTATAAGCAGGGCCAGGCCCCCCCCTCCCCCCAGGACACAGGAATAAAAAAGCAGGGCCAGCCCCCCCCCCCCTCACCCCCAGGACGCAGGAATAAGCAGGGCCAGGCCCCCCCCTCCCCCCAGGACACCGGAATAAAAAAGCAGGGCCAGCCCCCCCCCCCCCCCCAGGACGCAGGAATAAGCAGGGCCAGGCACCCCCCCCCCCCCCCCCCCCAGGACACAGTTATAAGCAGGGCCAGCCCCCCCCCCCCCCCTCCCCCCAGGACACAGGAATAGAGAAGCAGGGCTAGGCACCCCCCCCGTCCCCAGGAATAAATTAGCAGGGCCAGGCTCCGTCCCGCCGCCCCCCCACCCGGATCCATTCAGAGAAACTACTTACAAGCAAGACGGTGACCTGGTGCTGAGTGCTCTGTCACTCGCTGGCGGCTGGCGGCTGCTGTCCGGTGCGCAGCGCTGTGTGACTGGCTCTGGCTGGGTAAGCGGCGGTGGGACCTCCTCCTGCTCGGCTCGGCTCCTCTGCACAGACAGAAACGTGACATGCACGCACTGACTGAATGCATGTCACGTTTCTCAAGGGAGCAGCCAATCCTGGACCTGGAGCATCATCATGTCGGGTGGGTGACCGCGCCGCACCGCGCGATAAAAAAAAAAAAAAAAAAGAAGAAGAAGCAAAAATCTATTAAAAATGACAGGGGGGGCACGTGCCTTTGTGCCCCCCCCCTAAATCCGCCACTGTATATATGCGCACACACACACACCAATGTTAATTATAAGATCACATCCCAGTTGCACCCAAGTTGTAAGTATGGCTTGGCTAAATAGTGGAAAAAGAACCACTTTTAACATTGTATGGTGGGAACTTCTTCCCTATGGAAAACAGCTTATTTCACTGTTATACGTTCCCATCTTACTCCCCTCCACTCATCTTCCTCTGCTGCCTCTCCACATCTGCCCCTCCTCTTTGCCAAAACCTGCAGTGGCTCCACTTCCCTCTTCAAACTCCTCACCCTCACATATAAGTCCCTCTCTAACTCTACTGCTCCCTACATCTACAACCTCATCTTCCTACATACACCCTACTGCCCCCTCCGGTCGAAGGGACTATGACTGTCGCCTCTCATCTACCATAGTTACTGAATCTCATACTCGAATGCAAGATTTCACCCGTGCTACCTCCCTTCGCTCAGAATCTCCATGACCTTGCAAAGCTTTAAACAGGCACTGAAAATCCACCTGTTCATCAAAGCATACCCTTCCACTACATATTCATGTCTTAAGGTCACTCTTCCCACCCGCTGCCTTGTGCTTTGGCCATCTCTACCCTGATTGCTTTCTGCTTTAAGGCCCCCTCACTTTCTCGCTCCTCATGTCACCTATCTGTCTTCCCTCTTCCACTAGATTGTGAACTACTTGGAGCAGGGCCTTCTTCCCTCCTGTTCTCACAGCCCTCTTCTCTCACACTTCTACTAAAGCCCTCACCTCTTCAGTGACCATCTAACCCACGTTTCCTCTTGATCATAGCTGTTCATCTCTCCCAATGTCTGCAGTCCCCCAGTAATACGCCAATAAAGCCTTAGCTTACCTAACTTCCCAGCTGTATTGTGCATTGAGATTTGTGGTGCTAATTCTGACTTCTCCATTTTAGTTTTGGTTACTGTAATGTAATGTTGTGTTTACCCTGTATTGTTCTTATATATGACATATGTAGAGTGCTGCAAAACACTTGTGGCACCCTTCAAATAAAATGTAATAATAATAATAATAATATTACCACAACTTTGCTCATCCTTAAATGACAATAGGCTGACTGACAAATATTGTTTTTCTTTGTTCTCGTTTCTTATATTTAAAAACCATCATTCAAAGACTTCAGAATATGTGCAGCACTAAGAGTTCACTTTTTTGGATACAACTGCAATATTGTTGCCATAATAGGGGCGGCCACATAGCTAAAAGCCAATCCCGGGTATCCCAGGATTTGCTATTTTTCAATCCCGATACCCGGGATTGAAAAAATGGCTTGAGATTGGCTTCCCTAGTCCTGATGTGTACCTGGCGCTACAGCTATATTTACTAAACTCAACGGTTTTGGCCCAAAATGTAATAAAACTGTATTAACTGCCAAACCAACAGTTGCTTTGTAATTTTAGCCCTTAGAGTCTGACTAACAAACCAAAGATATCATTTTTATTGATTTATTCCTATTGATAAATAGGAAATTCCTATTGATTTATTATATTATTACTATTATTATTATTATTATTATTATCATCATCATCATTTTCAGCATTATTGTCCTTAATTTATGAGGTGCCCCTACTGTTCCATAGCACCACACAAGACAGCAATAGGGCTGATTTTCTATCACTCATCACAGCAATTGTCTATTGCTGCAGTGCACCTTTAAAATCAGTGAATGATATTCATCATCGTAACAATTCTGGCCTGGATTGGTAAGGGTAAATTCACCACTTCACCAGGCCAATCTCAGGGGAATTGCACATGCATAAATAATTTGTAACAATAATAACTTTTAATAGCATAGAAAAAAATAATAATAAAAAAGAACCTTTTAAAAATTCTACTAATACAGCATTTTTTCACTGTCTTTCTTCTGTTGTTGCCATCTTGAAATGGCAGTAACTAAGCATTACAGCAGTACATGTTGGAGAGACCCAGTGAATCTATCAACCATGGTGAACTCTTGACAGTGAATCTATAACACCAGTGAAGTTTTCAACTACTCCTCCCATGCAGCACTGAAACAGGACAAGATACTCTACGTTCCAAAAATGTGTAGAGAAATTTAAATATTATTGTCTCAACGTTTTCTACAATGATTACAATGATTTTTATTTTGTATCCATCTATGTGCATTTAACGCGCTTTAGAAATGACTCCCAGAACTTTAACACCAGTGTGTATGTAGCCTAAATATGGATGCCTCCACATGACGGTTCTAAGATGACATTAAAACTGTCCCAAGGGAGCCACTTATTAATACATTTCAGCTGAACACATAAAAGTTTTTGACAGGAGTTATTCTTTCTAGCATTTAAAGCTCAACCCAACTTTAGACACTGAATTAATGTTTTAATCATTTTACGTTGCTGAAGACATTAATCTGCTGCACTGTCAGCCGCTTCCCTTAGGGTTTCTGAAACCATAAAAATTTGGAGCCATTGACCTTGGATGAACATATCTAACTTGCAGCTTATTTTTGACAGGTGAATAGAAGAAGAAAAAGAAAAGTAGGCTCAAAAGGCATTCTGTATTAAAAATAATAGAGCCCAGACAGAAACACTGACAAGTTTCTGAAATACTATATAGTGCTTTAATCCTGTATGACTTTTCATCACCAGAGTAGCAGTGAAGTGACACTCCACTGTCTTGTACCCAGAAAAGGTTATAAACATGTTTGAATAAGCATATACCTTTAGGACGATAAAATGTGAAGGTTACATTTGCACACACCAAAAATCCAGCGCAATATTTAGATAATATGCCATTAAAAAAAGGTTACTCTATGTTTTTACAACTTTCCTTTAAGCTATCTGAGCAGTTCTCAAGCAAAACTACTCATGAATGTATTGTTGCAATAATGGCAGGAATTATTGTTTTGATTTACAGCCAGGGCCGGCGCTGCCACTAGACAAACCTAGGAGGCTGAGTTGGGTGCCAATAATACCCCTTTCACATCGCAAAAATAACCTGGGTTGTTGCCGAGTCGACTCGGGTGGAGGTGCAGTGTGAAAGCGCCAAAGTGAATAACCCGTGTTGAAACTGCATTGTGAAAGGGTCTGAGCCTGCTCGGACCGGGATCGGACCTGGGTTCGAAAGCCGGGTCTGACCTGGGTTTGCGATCTGAAAGCGGTATAACTGATATGGAAGTAAAAACAGTCTTTTACCTGTGAAGCTGTCAGCTACAGTTCCTCTAGTGTCATGGCTTGGAGAATGCAGCTAGACCATGATGTCACTGCCCAGCCCCATAAAGGACTTACCTTCTAAGGTAATGGTTATTAGCACAGTAAAAATGTTTTCATTTTGATAATGTGCAATATCTTTGGGGGGTTTTCATTTGGATATAATAAAATCGCAAAACAGGAAAAATTGCACTTGGCAATGATTCTGTTCCTTAGGTCAACATCACAATGTTATTATTCTTCAGTCTGGCTGATTACTTTATAGTTAATTAACAATAGAAACATTCTAATTTATTATTATTATTATTATTATTATTTATTAACAGTTTCTTATATAGCGCAGCATATTCCGTTGCGCTTTGTGCTAAACTCTTTAAAAAAATGTATTAGGGAATCTTCATTGATCTATAGATGACAGATTGAGTATCTGCAAGATTGTAAGTGAGATGGCTTTCCACCCCAGTCACAAGAGATGTATGCAGCTACTGTAATTTGAATATGGACTGTTCATCAATAGTTTTTAAAGAAACACTTTATTTCCTGCATAATTTAGCATCTGCTCATCCATAAAATTGCATTTCTTTTCCAATCGCTTTCCTATTTAAGGAAGTCATAGATATATTATAAAAGGATGTTGTAGAAGTCACACTGTCAGTAGAACAGGGTCAAAGTTTACTCTTTTGATTTTATGTGCAGTTTCCTATCCAGCCCTTGCTTGTGACATCTGTCATTAATAAAGGGATTTAGGGTCTGATTCTGATTTATAAGTGAAGCAAAAAAACTGAAATCTAAATTGCAGTGTAAGAATAACGCTATTTAACACTTGTGTGCTACATGCAAAAGCAGCCAGTATTTGCCCTGCACAGAAAAAATATATAGTAGCTGTATTTGCTCCCCTTATATTGCAACATGGTTTGCTCCAGATACAAAGTTACAGTACTTGCTTTTTGGCTTTACTTCTAAACCAGAATCAAGCCCTTAGTCTGTATTCCCATAGGTACAAAGTGTACGGTACAGTACGTCAAGACTTGATGCAGCTTTTGCAGTTGCATTACTTGTGTATCCCTTAAGTCAGTATATAAAGATCTTTTTTAGTCCTTAGTTTTCTATTTTATCAAGAATTGTAACCTTCCATCTGCCTAAATAGCTTTAATGTTATTAGCCAGCGAAGCAATTTACTGTGGAAGATGTGAGGTTAGAACCTGAGCCCTGGTAGGTTTGGTCATTATTTCTAAAGCATCAGTTTGTCATTGATAGGGTACACTTCTGGATTATATAAAGAGATATTTAAAACATTTAGCTAATTTACACTTTAAAATGCTTATTGCAATGTAATTTTATACACAAATGTTTCCATGTCTGAAATATTTTATCATCACTTATTTTGTCACTGTTTAGCCAGTTATTTGGGATCCGGTCTGAAGATCGACAGTGTCTAGGTCGACAATGTTTAGGTCGACCACTATAGGTCGACAGTCACTAGGTCGACATGGATGGAAGGTCGACAGGGTTTCTAGGTCGACATGTGCTAGGTCGACAGGTCTAAAGGTCGACATGAGTTTTTCACATTATTATTTTTTTTTTAATTTTTTCATACTTAACAATCCACGTGGACTACGATTGGAACGGTAAAGTGTGCCGAGCGAAGCGAAGGCACCATGCCCGAAGCATGGCGAGCGAAGCGAGCCATGCGAGGGGACGCGGTGCACTAATTTGGGATCCCGGTCACTCTACGAAGAAAACAACACCAAAAAATGTTTCCCCTCATGTCGACCTTTAGACCTGTCGACCTAGCACATGTCAATCTAGAAACCCTGTCGACCTTCCATCCTTGTCGACCTAGTGACTGTCGACCTATAGTGGTCGACCTAAACATTGTCGACCTAGATACTGTCGATAAAACGAACCACACCCAGTTATTTATACTTTCTATGTTTTTTCTTTGAGCAGAGCTGTATTGTTCTCTCAGTTCCATGATTTTAGAGATTATTTTAGAACCTGAATAGCTGTTATGTGTGTAGTCATGCTACACGTCTTTGGAATGACTATATTTAGAAAGCTCAAAAGCACAGGGTAACTCCTGTCACAGCTATTGTAGGAAATGTCACCTCATGTTTGAAAATTACTATCCAAAAATCTAAGCACTGTAGTGAAACAATAGAGCGGAGACTGGATGTGAGAGCACGGACTACTGTTGGCTTGGTCCTCTTATAAGGTCAGTATAATGACAAGATATGCTGGTGATCTGATGATAATACACATTTGTTGCTCTGATACAGGAGGAGAGTCACAAGTACCGAGATCTAGAATCATCAAAGAAACAGAAAATTCTTATCTTTTTTTTAAGTTTGGACTTAATAGCTGTACTGTATGTTCACTGACACATACTGCAGAGGGAAATGTATTAGCCTGTGAGATGCAGGCACTGGTGTGATTCCAATGAGTCTGCCTATATCTTTTTAAAGCAAAACCAAGCTTGTTTTTGCCTTTTAAATTCTGAGCACTTAAAAAAAAAATGTGCGGACTTACCGGAATCACGCTAATGCCTGTGTCGTAGAAGCATAGAATTTGACGGCAGATAAGAACCACTTGGCCCATCTAGTCTGCTTCTTTTTTTTTAACCTTATAGTAATGTCAACCCTATTTGATCGAGAATCTCACAGGCTATTACATTTCACCCATAATGTTTGATTCATAAAACCAAACAAAACCTGTCTATCTGTCTATCAGGGCCAGATCTAGACCTTGTGGCGCCTAGGGCAAAAAATAGAGGTGTGGCTTCATGGAGAAGGGGCGTGGTCAGTTATGCCCCCTGTAGCTGTGCCCTCAGTAGTTGTGTCCCCAGTACTGTGCCCCCTGTAGAGTTGTGCCCCCTGTAGAGTTGTGCCCACAGTAGTATTGCCCACAGTACTGTGCTGCCTGTAGAGTTGTGCCCCCTGTAGAGTTGTGCCCCCAGTAGTATTGCCCCCAGTACTGTGCCCCCTGTAGAGTTGTGCCCCCTAGTTGCGCCGCTTACAAAAAAAAAATTAATACCCACAATCCCCACTCCTGCTTCCTGACTGCTGCTGCCCTTCGTCTCTGGCCATGGGCGCCGTTCCTCGGATCTATGGGAGAGACATCATGACGTCTCTCCCATAGCACCACATAGACACTAGAGGTCAATTATGATCTCTAGCGTCTATGTGCCGCTCCACAATGCAGTGCGGTGCGCGATGACTTCATCACACACCGCACAGCACCGCATCTATACAGCACTGGGCGACACAGTAGCGGATCTTGCCACGGCGGCGGCACCCTCCAGAAGGCGGTGCCCCAGGCAAAAATCCTGTTTGCCTGTAGCAAGATCCGCTACTGCTGTCTGTCTGTCTATCTATCTATCTATCTATCTATCTATCTATCTATCTATCTATCTATCGATCGATCTCAGGTATGTATGATGAGATAAATGGTTTAGGAGGCACTATCTAGTACCAGAGCCAGGTTTACACACAATATATGAGCCAAAGGGTTCATGTGGTCATTTACACAGGTGCAGCAGTAAATACAGGTTGAGTATCCCATATCCAAATATCCGAAATACGGAATATTCCGAAATACGGACTTTTTTGAGTGAGAGTGAGATAGTGAAACTTTTGTTTTTTGATGGCTCAATGTACACAAACTTTGTTTAATACACACAGTTATTAAAAATATTGTAGTAAATGACCTACAGACTGTGTATATAAGGTGTATATGAAACATAAATGAATTGTGTGAATGTAGACATACTTTGTTTAATGCACAAAGTTATAAAAATTATTGGCTAAAATTACCTTCAGGCTGTGTGTATAAGGTGCATATAAAACATAAATGCATTCTGTGCTTAGATTTAGGTCCCATTGCCATGATATCTCATTATGGTATGCAATTATTCCAAAATACGTAAAAATCCGATATCCAAAATACCTCTGGTCCCAAGCATTTTGGATAAGGGATACTCAACCTGTACTGCTGGAAATTTGTTCAGTTTTGATCAGAGATGTGTGGAAAGATAGGAAGGGGAGGCACTGCCTTACCTGTTATAGACTTTTTACTGCAGAGTTTTGACTATAAAAATGATTACAATAATACAAAGTAGATATTTCAAATATATTCTTGGTATTTGTGATTTTTTTCTACATCAGTCAAAACTCTGGTGCATATGTGCCTTACCTCACCCCACGTCACTGATATATATATATATATATATATATATTTAATTTGTAGCTTTTATAAAAAATACTAGATAGTAAATACTAATTGGAGTAAAAGCAATAAAATATTGTTGAATTAAATACCCAACCTTGTTAAAATGACTTATTGTAAGGATGTAGAATGAATGGATTCATAAATAAACCCTCTTTAACATTAAACTGTTTTCTTACACAAGTATCTTGTGAAAATGAAAACATGCAGATTCTAACGCATTAATGCACTATTATGGTTTTATGGGTGGTTGAAGGATATAAACAGGCTCCCATGAGACATATTAAATCCTTCTGCATTTTGTCAACGATTTTGACATATACACAAATACTTTCTACATAATACGCTGTCATCTGTGATATTAAAGATAAAATGCGACATCTGATCACATTCAAGAGCATGAAGCATGAAGCCGAGCGGATGAAACAAACATATGCATGCCCCATTGCTCACAGTAATGGAGGTGGTGGTGAAGAAGATGGTTAAACAAGGCTCTCAATACAAAAAGGGAGATTTCTTCATACACTGGGGAATTCTGCTCATGGAAAAATGAACACATGGAAATATAAGTATCAAAATGTGATATCCACAATTTAAAAAGTGTGTATAATATTTGTGCAATTTCCAAATGTGCAATTTATCAAAGTCACATTTTTCCAAACTGACAATTTGAAATCGGAATGCTGGTTTTGTATCTTAGGTTCCATTCAAATGTTGCAATGTATCAAGTGTTGGTTTAATTACAAGCCATACAGAAAGTCACAGACGTACAGTATTTGACAAAATTAGTCAAATTCAATGTGTATGACACCCCATTGATGGTAGCTTTAAAATTGCATAAAAAACTGTCACATTTCCTCCTACTGCATGTTACACATTTCTTTTACATACTGTATTTTTCAGAATTGAGTGATGCTGACATTCTTACAAGATTAATGGTATGTGTGGTATGACTTTTACCCACTGGCTCCTGATGAAAAAATAAGTTAGAATGTAAGAGTTCTACAGCTTAAGTTACTAAGAGGTCTATTATATTATCTATAGGATATCCCACGATACAGCACTAATATTGCACTTGTTGCCTACATATATTAGTGCACCTGTTATTTATGCACAATAGTAAACCTGTTACCTACACATAATAGTGCATCCAATGCCTTTACATAATAATGCCTACACACAATATTGAACCTGTTCCCTACCTACAGTAGTGAACCTATTACCTAAACACAATAGTGATCCTGTTGCCTACACACAATAGTTAACCCTCTGCCTACAAACAGTAGATATAGATAGACAATAGAGAGCGCACCTGTCGCCTACACACAATAATGCACCAGTTGCCTACACACACTGGGGCACATGCTACCTACACACAATAGCATGCGTGTCACATGAACACAATAGCGCACTTTCTATCTACACATTAGTGAACATGTCTCTTTCACACTTACAGTATTTTTGTGAACTGAATAATGTTCAAGAAAAATCTATCGCTATACGAGGAATTAGTTAGCCTGAGGATAACTAACTAAACTAAATAAACTAACTCAATTAAATAATCCCACAACCACTGTTTGCAATTAGTTTAAAGGCATATGCAAAAAAAAAAAAACACCAAAAACAAACAAAAAAAACAAACAAATGAGAATTGTGTAAGCATGTCCAGTTTTAGTACAGGTAGCCAGTAGCAGATTTACAGATTTACCGCTATGCAACACAAGCAGGCGCTTATCCATTCAATGACTGGCGAGCTGCTGGGTGCCAGGCCAGCATCAGCACATGCTGCTCTGTGGGGAGGATTCCCCACTGAAGCAAGAAAACATTGCAGCTTTCAGACAGGGGGTGTGGTGAGGGCAGAGCCACCAGCACTGGTAGAAATGTGGGGGTGGTGCACGGGGGCCCACCATTCATTATCTTCTGCTGGCCACACACTACAGTAAGTAACTTGTGCTCCTCCTCCTACTCCCTTCTGTGCTGTCTCAGTATCTCTGTTTTTGCCCTGCTTTCTTTACTTCACATTATACTGTATGCCGGTCTCCTTTCCCCAGTCTGTGTGTATGTCTCCATGTGCTCAGTATGTCTCCATGTCCCCCTCCCCATTAGCCAGCAGTGTATATGTTTCCAGGCCCCCCTCCCACTTAGCCAGCAGTGTATATGTCTCCCATGTCCCCCTCCCCCCACCAGCAGTGTGTGTGTCTCCATGTTCCCGTCTCCCACCAGCAGTGTGTATGTCTTCATGTCCCATTCCCCCCATCAGCAGTGTGTGTGTCTCCATGTTCCCTTCCCCCACCACTAGCATGTATGTCTCCACGTCCCCCTCCCCCACTAGCAGTGTGTATGTCTCCATGTTCCCTTCCCCCCACTAGCAGTGTACACTGTATGTCTCAAAACTCCCCCTCCCTACACCAGCAGTGTGTCTATCTCCATGTCCACCACTCCCCATCAGCAGTGTGTATGTCTTCATGTCCCTCTCCAACCCAGTCACCAGTGTGTACATCTACATGTCCCCCACCTCTCAGTCATCAGTGTGTGCGTATACACGTTTTCCCCCTCTCAGTCACCAGTGTGTATTTTTCAGCCCCAAAGTCACAGGTGTGTATGGCTCAATGTTTTACTAGGTCATAGTGTGTCTCTGTATCATCTTTTTGTGTGTCTGGCTATTGTTTCCCCCCCGTCCTTTGCCTTACACCACCGCCAATAGTTTCCTGTGCCCCCACCACCCACCTCTCCATTGTGCCCCTCACAAACCACTGTTCCTCTTTCTGCCACTCCCTTTCTTCTTTCACTTATCCCTTCTTCACCCCTTGCCTTCCTCCTACTTTTCTACTGAAGGCGATGGAATCCCATTTTTCTAAGATCAGAAGTGATGTGGAGGAACATGAGGATGGCAGGAAAGCACAATCCTCTGCTCTAAATAATTTTTTTCTCTTTAACCTGGTGTCACTGGTGAAAAACCCTAATGGCAGTAAAATATGCCAGTTTTCTCTAGTGAAGCATATGAACAGCGCATGTACTATGGCAGTACTTTTGTCGCCACAATACCTGTTCTTCCAAAGGATCAAATTATTAAAAAAATGCTTTATTCTATGCTGACTACTTTTATTCTACATACTAATTTTAATGTATTTATTTCTTTTTCTCTTCCTAGGACTGGGAGGGGGGCGGTGGTGGTGCTGATGGGGGGCAGACAAGTATCTTGCCCAGGGCCCCATGATGTGTAAAACCCGTTCTGCAGGTAGCAGAGAAAAATGTAGAGGAATTAATTAAGGAACCAGGAGGCATAAAGTAGTGCCAAGAATATTTGAGTGTACACAAATAGTTTGCAAAACAGGAAGAACAAAAGACATAGTAGGGCAGCCCACAGGGTATACATAAGCAATTAATGCAATTAGTGTAAGTTAATGATAATAATGACTCCATTTTATTCAACAGCAGTTGATCTGGGGGCAGTTGCAATGTTGCCTATTCAGCTAGTGGAAAAAGATAATGATAGAAATGGGATGAAAAATGTATATAACTGATGAAAACAGCAACAGTGATGTAAAAAGTGTACTGATTTATTTTATATACATACTTATACTCGCCAAGCTGAGGTTTTCATGTGGAACATAGTGTCAACTACACAAATAGACCTTGCAGAAAAGTAATAAAAGCAACAGCAAAAAAATAAATAAACAAAAAACAAAACAAAACAGTGGTATACAATCATATAGTAATATTGTAGTAACTATAGACTAACTACATTCAAGGATAACTAGTATCCACATACTGTATGGTATTCTGGATCTTTTCCCACCATACATTATAAGAGATAAGTGTTATAAGCTATTACTGTGGAAATAAAGAGAAAAGCTAAGAAGTTATGGCATTCTGATTTCCACACCATGGCCCTCATTCCGAGTTGTTCGCTCGCTAGCTGCGTTTAGCAGCATTGCACATGCTAGGCCGCCGCCCTCTGGGAGTGTGTTTTAGCATAGCAGAATTGCGAACGAAAGATTAGCAGAATGAATAATTCTTAGCAGTTTCTGAGTAGCTCGAGACTTATTCCTACACTGTGATCAGCTCAGCCCATTTCGTTCCTGGTTTGACGTCACAAACACGCCCTGCGTTCGGCCAGCCACTCCCCCATTTCTCCAGACACTCCCGCGTTTTTCCCTGACACGCCTGCGTTTTTTAGACAACGCCAGGAAAACGCTGAGTTGTCGCCCAGAAACGCCCCTTTCCTGTCAATCATTTACCAAACACCAGTGCGACTGAAAAGCGCCACAGACGCTACAGCAAAACAGCTACGTTTTTAGTAAAATAACTAAGCGCATGCGCTCTGCGTACCATGTGCATGCGCAGTTAGCGACTAATCGCAGTATAGCGAAAATCGTCAACGAGCGAACAACTCGGAATGACCCCCCATATTCTACCCTTGATGATGCGCCTTGCTGTCTGTGATGTCATGATTATAATAAACAACTTTCTGATTCCCTAGTACTCTGTTTTGTGAATATTGTTGATGTGACTGAATAATGGAGTATTACAATGTATATGCTCTATAGCAGGAGGTATGCAAAACCTTTTTGGGATATGGTTTTTGATTAATTCTAGAAATGCCAGCAGGAGCAAGCACATAACAATTCACATTCAGGTAATAGTACCTTTACCATATATACTAGGTTTAATAGTGACCTGTAATAAAATATTGGGGGTCATTTCGAGTTGTTCGTTCGTTATATTTTTCTCGCAACGGAGCGATTAGTCGCTAATGCGCATGCGCACTGTCCGCAGTCCGACTGCGCCAAGTAAATTTGCTATGCAGTTAGGTATTTTACTCACGGCATTACGAGGTTTTTTCTTCTTTCTGGTGATCGTAATGTGATTGACAGGAAGTGGGTGTTTCTGGACGGAAACTGGCCGTTTTAGGGGTGTTTGCGAAAAAACGCTACCATTTCTGGGAAAAACACGGGAGTGGCTGGAGAAACGGAGGAGTGTCTGGCCGAACGCTGGGAGTGTTTGTGACGTCAAACCAGGAACGAAACTGACTGAACTGATCGCAGTTGCCGAGTAAGTGTGGAGCTACTCAGAAACTGCTAAGAAGTGTCTATTTGCAATTTTGCTAATCTTTCGTTCGCAATTTTGATAAGCTAAGATTCACTCACAGTAGGCGGCGGCTTAGCGTGTGCAAAGCTGCTAAAAGCAGCTTGCGAGCGAACAACTCGGAATGAGGGCCATTATTAATTGAGTGGATGGTGTTATAAGGTACTATTCACAGAAGTTATTGGGAAGTTAAATGCCAGTGTACATTAGAGATGAGCGCCTGAAATTTTTCGGGTTTTGTGTTTTGGTTTTGGGTTCGGTTCCGCGGCCGTGTTTTGGGTTCGAACGCGTTTTGGCAAAACCTCACCGAATTTTTTTTGTCGGATTCGGGTGTGTTTTGGATTCGGGTGTTTTTTTCCAAAAACACTAAAAAACAGCTTAAATCATAGAATTTGGGGGTCATTTTGATCCCAAAGTATTATTAACCTCAAAAACCATAATTTACACTCATTTTCAGTCTATTCTGAATACCTCACACCTCACAATATTATTTTTAGTCCTAAAATTTGCACCGAGGTCGCTGTGTGAGTAAGATAAGCGACCCTAGTGGCCGACACAAACACCGGGCCCATCTAGGAGTGGCACTGCAGTGTCACGCAGGATGTCCCTTCCAAAAAACCCTCCCCAAACAGCACATGACGCAAAGAAAAAAAGAGGCGCAATGAGGTAGCTGTGTGAGTAAGATTAGCGACCCTAGTGGCCGACACAAACACCGGGCCCATCTAGGAGTGGCACTGCAGTGTCACGCAGGATGGCCCTTCCAAAAAACCCTCCCCAAACAGCACATGACGCAAAGAAAAAAAGAGGCGCAATGAGGTAGCTGACTGTGTGAGTAAGATTAGCGACCCTAGTGGCCGACACAAACACCGGGCCCATCTAGGAGTGGCACTGCAGTGTCACGCAGGATGTCCCTTCCAAAAAACCCTCCCCAAACAGCACATGACGCAAAGAAAAAAAGAGGCGCAATGAGGTAGCTGTGTGAGTAAGATTAGCGACCCTAGTGGCCGACACAAACACCGGGCCCATCTAGGAGTGGCACTGCAGTGTCACGCAGGATGGCCCTTCCAAAAAACCCTCCCCAAACAGCACATGACGCAAAGAAAAAAAGAGGCGCAATGAGGTAGCTGTGTGAGTAAGATTAGCGACCCTAGTGGCCGACACAAACACCGGGCACATCTAGGAGTGGCACTGCAGTGTCACGCAGGATGTCCCTTCCAAAAAACCCTCCCCAAACAGCACATGACGCAAAGAAAAAAAGAGGCGCAATGAGGTAGCTGACTGTGTGAGTAAGATTAGCGACCCTAGTGGCCGACACAAACACCGGGCCCATCTAGGAGTGGCACTGCAGTGTCACGCAGGATGTCCCTTCCAAAAAACCCTCCCCAATCAGCACATGATGCAAAGAAAAAGAAAAGAAAAAAGAGGTGCAAGATGGAATTGTCCTTGGGCCCTCCCACCCACCCTTATGTTGTATAAACAAAACAGGACATGCACACTTTAACCAACCCATCATTTCAGTGACAGGGTCTGCCACACGACTGTGACTGATATGATGGGTTGGTTTGGACCCCCCCCAAAAAAGAAGCAATTAATCTCTCCTTGCACAAACTGGCTCTACAGAGGCAAGATGTCCACCTCATCTTCACCCTCCGATATATCACCGTGTACATCCCCCTCCTCACAGATTATCAATTCGTCCCCACTGGAATCCACCATCTCAGCTCCCTGTGTACTTTGTGGAGGCAATTGCTGCTGGTCAATGTCTCCGCGGAGGAATTGATTATAATTCATTTTAATGAACATCATCTTCTCCACATTTTCTGGATGTAACCTCGTACGCCAATTGCTGACAAGGTGAGCGGCGGCACTAAACACTCTTTCGGAGTACACACTAGTGGGAGGGCAACTTAGGTAGAATAAAGCCAGTTTGTGCAAGGGCCTCCAAATTGCCTCTTTTTCCTGCCAGTATAAGTACGGACTGTGTGACGTGCCTACTTGGATGCGGTCACTCATATAATCCTCCACCATTCTATCAATGTTGAGAGAATCATATGCAGTGACAGTAGACGACATGTCCGTAATCGTTGTCAGGTCCTTCAGTCCGGACCAGATGTCAGCATCAGCAGTCGCTCCAGACTGCCCTGCATCACCGCCAGCGGGTGGGCTCGGAATTCTGAGCCTTTTCCTCGCACCCCCAGTTGCGGGAGAATGTGAAGGAGGAGATGTTGACAGGTCGCGTTCCGCTTGACTTGACAATTTTGTCACCAGCAGGTCTTTCAACCCCAGCAGACCTGTGTCTGCCGGAAAGAGAGATCCAAGGTAGGCTTTAAATCTAGGATCGAGCACGGTGGCCAAAATGTAGTGCTCTGATTTCAACAGATTGACCACCCGTGAATCCTTGTTAAGCGAATTAAGGGCTGCATCCACAAGTCCCACATGCCTAGCGGAATCGCTCCCTTTTAGCTCCTTCTTCAATGCCTCCAGCTTCTTCTGCAAAAGCCTGATGAGGGGAATGACCTGACTCAGGCTGGCAGTGTCTGAACTGACTTCACGTGTGGCAAGTTCAAAGGGCATCAGAACCTTGCACAACGTTGAAATCATTCTCCACTGCACTTGAGACAGGTGCATTCCACCTACTATATCGTGCTCAATTGTATAGGCTTGAATGGCCTTTTGCTGCTCCTCCAACCTCTGAAGCATATAGAGGGTTGAATTCCACCTCGTTACCACTTCTTGCTTCAGATGATGGCAGGGCAGGTTCAGTAGTTTTTGGTGGTGCTCCAGTCTTCTGTACGTGGTGCCTGTACGCCGAAAGTGTCCCGCAATTTTTCTGGCCACCGACAGCATCTCTTGCACGCCCCTGTCGTTTTTTAAAAAATTCTGCACCACCAAATTCAAGGTATGTGCAAAACATGGGACGTGCTGGAATTTGCCCATATTTAATGCACACACAATATTGCTGGCGTTGTCCGATGCCACAAATCCACAGGAGAGTCCAATTGGGGTAAGCCATTCCGCGATGATCTTCCTCAGTTGCCGTAAGAGGTTTTCAGCTGTGTGCGTATTCTGGAAAGCGGTGATACAAAGCGTAGCCTGCCTAGGAAAGAGTTGGCGTTTGCGAGATGCTGCTACTGGTGCCGCCGCTGCTGTTCTTGCGGCGGGAGTCCATACATCTACCCAGTGGGCTGTCACAGTCATATAGTCCTGACCCTGCCCTGCTCCACTTGTCCACATGTCCGTGGTTAAGTGGACATTGGGTACAACTGCATTTTTTAGGACACTGGTGAGTCTTTTTCTGACGTCCGTGTACATTCTCGGTATCGCCTGCCTAGAGAAGTGGAACCTAGATGGTATTTGGTAACGGGGGCACACTGCCTCAATAAATTGTCTAGTTCCCTGTGAACTAACGGCGGATACCGGACGCACGTCTAACACCAACATAGTTGTCAAGGACTCAGTTATTCGCTTTGCAGTAGGATGACTGCTGTGATATTTCATCTTCCTCGCAAAGGACTGTTGAACAGTCAATTGCTTACTGGAAGTAGTACAAGTGGGCTTACGACTTCCCCTCTGGGATGACCATCGACTCCCAGCGGCAACAACAGCAGCGCCAGCAGCAGTAGGCGTTACACGCAAGGATGCATCGGAGGAATCCCAGGCAGGAGAGGACTCGTCAGAATTGCCAGTGACATGGCCTGCAGGACTATTGGCATTCCTGGGGAAGGAGGAAATTGACACTGAGGGAGTTGGTGGGGTGGTTTGCGTGAGCTTGGTTACAAGAGGAAGGGATTTACTGGTCAGTGGACTGCTTCCGCTGTCACCCAAAGTTTTTGAACTTGTCACTGACTTATTATGAATGCGCTGCAGGTGACGTATAAGGGAGGATGTTCCGAGGTGGTTAACGTCCTTACCCCTACTTATTACAGCTTGACAAAGGGAACACACGGCTTGACACCTGTTGTCCGCATTTCTGGTGAAATACCTCCACACCGAAGAGCTGATTTTTTTGGTATTTTCACCTGGCATGTCAACGGCCATATTCCTCCCACGGACAACAGGTGTCTCCCCGGGTGCCTGACTTAAACAAACCACCTCACCATCAGAATCCTCCTGGTCAATTTCCTCCCCAGCGCCAGCAACACCCATATCCTCCTCATCCTGGTGTACTTCAACACTGACATCTTCAATCTGACTATCAGGAACTGGACTGCGGGTGCTCCTTCCAGCACTTGCAGGGGGCGTGCAAATGGTGGAAGGCGCATGCTCTTCACGTCCAGTGTTGGGAAGGTCAGGCATCGCAACCGACACAATTGGACTCTCCTTGTGGATTTGGGATTTCAAAGAACGCACAGTTCTTTGCGGTGCTTTTGCCAGCTTGAGTCTTTTCAGTTTTCTAGCGAGAGGCTGAGTGCTTCCATCCTCATGTGAAGCTGAACCACTAGCCATATACATAGGCCAGGGCCTCAACCGTTCCTTGCCACTCCGTGTGGTAAATGGCATATTGGCAAGTTTACGCTTCTCCTCCGACAATTTTATTTTAGGTTTTGGAGTCCTTTTTTTTACTGATATTTGGTGTTTTGGTTTTGACATGCTCTGTACTATGCCATTGGGCATCGGCCTTGGCAGACGACGTTGCTGGCATTTCATCGTCTCGGCCATGACTAGTGGCAGCAGCTTCAGCACGAGGTGGAAGTGGATCTTGATCTTTCCCTAATTTTGGAACCTCAACATTTTTGTTCTCCATATTTTAATAGGCACAACTAAAAGGCACCTCAGGTAAACAATGGAGATGGATGGATTGGATACTAGTATACAATTATGGACGGGCTGCCGAGTGCCGACACAGAGGTAGCCACAGCCGTGAACTACCGCACTGTACTGTGTCTGCTGCTAATATATAGACTGGTTGATAAAGAGATAGTATACTCGTAACTAGTATGTATGTATAAAGAAAGAAAAAAAAACACGGTTAGGTGGTATATACAATTATGGACGGGCTGCCGAGTGCTGACACAGAGGTAGCCACAGCCGTGAACTACCGCACTGTACTGTATCTGCTGCTAATATATAGACTGGTTGATAAAGAGATAGTATACTCGTAACTAGTATGTATGTATAAAGAAAGAAAAAAAAACCACGGTTAGGTGGTATATACAATTATGGACGGGCTGCCGAGTGCCGACACAGAGGTAGCCACAGCCGTGAACTACTGTACTGTGTCTGCTGCTAATATATAGACTGGTTGATAAAGAGATAGTATACTCGTAACTAGTATGTATGTATAAAGAAAGAAAAAAAAACCACGGTTAGGTGGTATATACAATTATGGACGGGCTGCCGAGTGCCGACACAGAGGTAGCCACAGCCGTGAACTACCGCACTGTACTGTGTCTGCTGCTAATATATAGACTGGTTGATAAAGAGATAGTATACTCGTAACTAGTATGTATGTATAAAGAAAGAAAAAAAAACCACGGTTAGGTGGTATATACAATTATGGACGGGCTGCCGAGTGCCGACACAGAGGTAGCCACAGCCGTGAACTACCGCACTGTACTGTGTCTGCTGCTAATATATAGACTGGTTGATAAAGAGATAGTATACTCGTAACTAGTATGTATGTATAAAGAAAGAAAGAAAAACCACGGTTAGGTGGTATATACAATTATGGACGGGCTGCCGAGTGCCGACACAGAGGTAGCCACAGCCGTGAACTACCGCACTGTACTGTGTCTGCTGCTAATATATAGACTGGTTGATAAAGAGATAGTATACTCGTAACTAGTATGTATGTATAAAGAAAGAAAAAAAAACCACGGTTAGGTGGTATATACAATTATGGACGGGCTGCCGAGTGCCGACACAGAGGTAGCCACAGCCGTGAACTACCGCACTGTACTGTGTCTGCTGCTAATATATAGACTGGTTGATAAAGAGATAGTATACTCGTAACTAGTATGTATGTATAAAGAAAGAAAAAAAAACCACGGTTAGGTGGTATATACAATTATGGACGGGCTGCCGAGTGCCGACACAGAGGTAGCCACAGCCGTGAACTACCGCACTGTACTGTGT
Source organism: Pseudophryne corroboree (assembly GCF_028390025.1). Classification (NCBI taxonomy): domain Eukaryota; kingdom Metazoa; phylum Chordata; class Amphibia; order Anura; family Myobatrachidae; genus Pseudophryne; species Pseudophryne corroboree. The sequence continues at coordinate 300,124,612 of NC_086448.1, forward strand.
CTGCTGCTAATATATAGACTGGTTGATAAAGAGATAGTATACTCGTAACTAGTATGTATGTATAAAGAAAGAAAAAAAAACCACGGTTTGGTCACTGGTATATACAATTATGGACGGGCTGCCGAGTGCCGACACAGAGGTAGCCACAGCCGTGAACTACCGCACTGTACTGTGTCTGCTGCTAATATAGACTGGTTGATAAAGAGATAGTATACTACTAATATTATATACTGGTGGTCAGGTCACTGGTCACTAGTCACACTGGCAGTGGCACTCCTGCAGCAAAAGTGTGCACTGTTTAATTTTAATATAATATTATGTACTCCTGGCTCCTGCTATAACCTATAACTGGCACTGCAGTAGTGCTCCCCAGTCTCCCCCACAATTATAAGCTGTGTGAGCTGAGCAGTGAGACAGATATATAATATATATAGATGATGCAGCACACTGGCCTGAGCCTGAGCAGTGCACACAGATATGGTATGTGACTGACTGAGTCACTGTGTGTATCGCTTTTTTCAGGCAGAGAACGGATATATTAAATAAACTGCACTGTGTGTCTGGTGGTCACTCACTATATAATATATTATGTACTCCTGGCTCCTGCTATAACCTATAACTGGCACTGCAGTAGTGCTCCCCAGTCTCCCCCACAATTATAAGCTGTGTGAGCTGAGCAGTCAGACAGATATATATAATATTATATATAGATAATAGATGATGCAGCACACTGGCCTGAGCCTGAGCAGTGCACACAGATATGGTATGTGACTGAGTCACTGTGTGCTGTGTATCGCTTTTTTCAGGCAGAGAACGGATTATAAATAAAAGTGGTGGTCACTGGTCACTATCAGCAAAACTCTGCACTGTACACTACTGAGTACTCCTAATGCTCCCCAAAATTAGTAAATCAAGTGTCTCTCTAATCTATTCTAATTCTAAACGGAGAGGACGCCAGCCACGTCCTCTCCCTATCAATCTCAATGCACGTGTGAAAATGGCGGCGACGCGCGGCTCCTTATATAGAATCCGAGTCTCGCGATAGAATCCGAGCCTCGCGAGAATCCGACAGCGTCATGATGACGTTCGGGCGCGCTCGGGTTAACCGAGCAAGGCGGGAAGATCCGAGTCGCTCGGACCCGTGAAAAAAAACATGTTCTGGCGGGTTCGGATTCAGAGAAACCGAACCCGCTCATCTCTAGTGTACATACAGTATTTTGCTCACATTTATGCACAGTAAATTGTTGCACTGATAGAAAAAAAGTGGTGGATCCTCAGGAAAAGTGCTGGAGCCGCATGGCACCACTGATTCCATCACTGTGGGCTGCCTCCAGACTCTCACTGCACTAGGAATAGCTGATGTGCGCATCCATCCACATGCTGCTGCGAATAGGAGTAGTGGTGACAGTGCGGGACAGGTGGAACAGCAGAATAGTCCCAGAAAAACGTGACTCTCCCACTTAAAGTTACGCATTAATTAAGTCAATTCTAAATCTATAATAGGTACATTTAAATCTAGTATACTGTAAATGGTATATCTTAAATAAATTATTTATCCTAAATAGAAGTAGAAATTTGTGAATTCCCTACTAAGTATTGGCTGGTCTTTCGGTGCTAATATTTCTGTCTACATAAACTCTCTGTCTGCACAACTCATAAGTCGGCTGATGCACTCCACAATTCACTCACACAAACTCATTTATATAAGAAATAAAGACTCAGACAACTGAATTGGCAGTGAATGGGGTCAGCTTTTCATTTGAGGGGATTTTAAATTTTTAGCTTAAACACTGGGTATGGTAGAGGGGGAAGAACACCCTAGCTTAAGCAATAACTTGTTAACATAACAAAACCCAAACAGGCCAACTGCTCACATATTTGCAAGGATGAGGCCACCTGGCCCTATCCCCATCAAACAACTAACAAGGGGAATAATTCAGAGTTGATCGCAGCAGCAAATTTGTTTACAGTTGGGCAAAACCATGTGCACTGCGGGGTGGGGGGGGTGGACTTGGGGCAGATACAACATGTGCCATGTGCAGAGAGAGTTAGATTTGGGTGGGGTTTGTTCAATCTGAAATATAAATTACAGTGTAAAAATAAAGCAGCCAGTATTTACCCTGCACAGAAACAATATATCCTGCCCAAACCTAACTCTCTCCGCAAATGTTATATCTGCTCCACCTGCAGTGCACATGGTTTTCCCCAATAGCTAACAAATTTGCTGCTGCGATCAACTCTGACTTACCCCCATGTGGTATGGCAATATGCTCAACCCTTTATGCGGACAAAATAACAAGCAGATGAGGCTAACTTCCACCATTACTAACAACTTGGGGTGCCAACTTATACACAGAGAGGGAAAGGACCTACCTGGTCTGATAGTGCCCTTTTACCAAACTGACATCCACGCCCAGCATCCTCCATGGCATGAGCCGCACCCCACGGAAACAACACAACAACCCTTAAAATCACAATGTCGTTCTGAATCCCGGCCATAAACAAACACCAAAAGCTAATACAAACAAATGACAAACAACTAGGGTGGAGGGTGGGCAACACTAAACAAAGAGAGACAGGCTCACTTTTACAACCAGCTAAGCAACATGAAGCCCTTCTCCGTATCCAAATACACTACCTCTATTGGCCCATACAGAACCCTACACCTTCCCTACTGAAAGCTTAACTCGTTCGTGTCTCGTGGGAGTGAGGAGTGTGCAGGTCTGTAGGTTTATGATATTGCTCTCATATTAAATGTCCTCCATGTTCTTACTCCAACATGGTGCTGCTGCTACTAACAACATGCTTCCTGTTATGAGAGTTCTCAATGTGAGTATCTATTTGGAAGACTAAAGGGCCCCATACACTAGAACTGTAATGCCCCATTTCAGCCAATTTTCGGCCATTCGGGACAATATATCGGGTAAAATCGGGCATTTTGGAGGTGTTTCCGATCCAATCCAATCTGATGCGCATTCCCGTGAGGGTCGGATCGGCTCCCCTAGATTATTAGTGCTGCACTCGTGATATTTCGGTTCCCGCAAGCATGGCTGGGATCGCATACGATATATAGCATGCAAAAATTTACCAAATTGTTTGGAATTGTATGGAACCACTCCCGGGAAGCTCCCGGGAGAGTTAAAGGGAAATCACCTCCGACTTCAGCCTCAGCCTATCTTTCTAGTGTATGAAATTCAATTGTTTTCACCATTTATAGATAATTTCCTAGGTTCACAGTTTGAGGTTTATGTTAAAATTAGTGTTATTTTACTGATAAATTATTTTAAACACAATAAAATTAAATTTTTAATGAATATAAAAGTACAGTAAAATAACATTTTTTTTTATTAAACTAAGATACAGCATGAACACTACATGTTCATGTTTCAAGAATACAATTGCTACAGTAAAAACAAAATTGTTCAGATTCAGTTTTGAGTGTGCTTGAGCTGGTTCACACAAAATCAAACCACAACCTTTGACCCACAGGACCAAATGAAAAAATTAAACATAATGTTTATGCTGTATCAATTGCTTGAATGAAAACGAAAGCCCAACGACCCTCAGTTCCTATGCAAATTTTAAAAGATATAATCATTTTTGGTGAACTTATCGGCACAAATCTTTTTATTTTCAAAATGCTGCTTTCAGCAAATGTCATTGGAATTAAAATGATAAAAAAGATGAGTAAGCTACTACAAAAACAATAAAACCACAATTCAATGATACATAATACATACAGTATGCAGTAATAATGCAGATATAGACATTAAGGCACCATTTACTGTACATGATCTCAGTAACTGTAGAAATACAATAGCTGCTCATCAAGTTACCATGTTTTATTATTTCTATAATGCAGTCCCCTCCTCAGATGGCTTTTACGGATCCCTTCAACCGTCCTCCTAAAATTTTGCTAGGAGGACTAATAATCATTGGTGACAGTGGAGCCCCCAAAAAGAATAATTTATTGTCACTGCATGTTGCAGTAATAACAAATTATTTTATTATGGAATTACAAAAAAACCCTGACTCTGATCACTGGGGATACCATCAGGGGAGGACTGGCGGAACTGGAGATCCAGGCCTGGGCAGAGAGGTGGGCCGGCCCCTGACTCATTCCGCCAATAACTGCTGGAGACAGGGCTGTAACTAGGTGAGGACTGTGCCGGGCTAGCAGGTACTGCAGAAGTTTAAATATTCCAATCATTTTGTGGGCTGGTAGCCAATCAGAACAGCTGTGATGACCCAATCACAGCTCGCCATGTTATAGCTCCATAAGATGCCACCAAGCAGAGCATTCAGTTCAGTGGCAGTGGTAAAGAGAAGATAATGTCGGGTGAAGAGCTCTGGTGGGTGCAGAGAAGGCCAGATGATGGCATGGTAAGGACAGGAGATGGGACAGGCCATTGGCAGAAGAAAGAAGATGAGGGCTGGAGAGTGCTCCAGATTTTGTGAAGCAAAGAATAAAATAAAGCTCCCCACTGCAACCTCTCCCAGTTTACAAGTAGTTGGCCTCCTGTAATCCTCCCCCCCCCCACACACACACACACACACACACACACACACACACCCCACATAGACCACCAGGTTTCGGGCATAAGGCCTGTGAGTGAAATTATGCCTCAGGTCTGTGAGGCATGTTATGAAGACAGAGGGCCCATGCCACAAGTGTAAGTGACTCTAGGCATTAGACCTAGGTCACTTTATGTACCCTAAGGTAGGCAAGCAATAGCCTGAGCCCCTGGTGAGTGGCTGGGCATTAGACCCAGTCCACGTTTTAGCAATATATAGGTAAGGAGTGCCCCTACTGTGTGGCATAATGTGAATAAGGGCTATACTATGTGGTGTAACATGCATAAGTTGTACTATGATATGGCATAATGTGTATAGTGGTACCATTGTACTATTGTGTGACATAATCTGAATAAGGGGCTCTACTGTGCGTAAAGTGAAAAAAAGATGCTTTTCTGTGTGGCATAACATGTAGAAGAGGTACATAGTGTTGCGTTAGATGAATAAGGGGTACTAATGTGTGGCATAGTGTGAATAAGGGGACTACTGTGGGATATAAAAGGAATAATGGGCACTACTGTATAATAATATTTATATTTTGTCCAAAATATTTGACTACAATTTATTTGTGTAGTGATAAGGTGAGGGGGAAGGGCTGCCTCTTTTGTCAGTATCAGGCCGCACAAATTCTGATGCCAGCCTAGCTGATTACTGTCTGTTTACTGTCAGCTTTAAATCTATGCACGCTAAAGCCACGAATATGGAGAATATATTTCAGTGCTAACAGGGCCAAACTCTAAAAGTTACGTTTCTCAGAGCTTGGTAAAGTGGGCCACACCGCAATGCCCATTGACAATAATGGGGACAGCAGTTGCAGAATTAGCCTAACACAGGAGATTTCAGAGATATTTCAGTCTTTGTTGAATTGTGTTGATTTGTGGTGATATTTAAACCACAAATGAACAAACAGATTCAAATGTCTGCTGAAAATTAACTTTTTCAGGGACATCCCGGCATCCTCCTGCTTTTGTGCTGCTAACTTTATGATTTTACAATAGGCTTTATATATATGGAACAAAGAGAGGTGCGACACTCACGGCAGGATGAAAGAAACACAACTGGACTGTGGATCAATGTCAATGTTTCAATTCATAAGAATCACGTTGACATTGATCCACAGTCCAGTTGTGTTTCTTTCATCCTGCCGTGAGTACCGCACCTCTCTCTGTTCCATATTGCCATTTGCTTTTGTGAGGGCACCGGGGTGCAGCTATTATCAGTTTTATGTGAGTGCAGAATACCTACTCTAATATATATACATATATATATATATATATATATACTCTCTCTCTATATAAACAATCCATGACAATCAGCCTACTGCGGTGCATGTGGTGTGTGACCACAATGTTTAAATTAAAAAGTCATACATTCTTAGTACTCATATAGAAAAATAGAAGCATAGAATTTGATGGCAGATAAGAACCACTTGGCCCATCTAGTCTGCCCCCCCCCCCTTTTTTTTAACCATATTTTTATCTCAAACCTTATTTGATCCTTAATTCTTTGTAAGGATATCCTTATGTCTAGCCCATGCATGTTTAAATTGCTCTACTGTGTTAGCCTCTACCACCTCTGATGGGAGGCTATTCCACTTGTCCACTACCCTTTCTGTGAAGTAATTTTTTTCTCAAATTTCCACTGAACCTCCCCCTCCAGTCTCAGTGCATGTCCTTGTGTCCTATTGCTTTTCTTCATTTGGAGAATGTTTCCCTCCTGGACTTTGTTAAAACCATTGATATATTTAAAAGTTTCTATCATGTCCCCCCTTCCCCTTTTCTGCTCCAAACTATACATATTGAGATTTCTTAGTCTTTCTGGGTATGTTTTGTGATGTAGGCCATGCACCATTTTAGTTGCCCTTCTTTGTACAGTCTCTAATGTATTAATATCCTTTTGAAAATATGGCCTCCTGAATTGAACACAGTATTCTAGATGAGGCTGTACCAATGACCTATACAGTGGTGTTATTACTTCTTTTTTTCTGCTGCTGATTCTTCTCCCAATGCAAACAAGCATCTGACTAGCCTTCCTCATTGCTTTGTTAATTTGCTTACCTGCCTTTAAGTCACCTGAAATAGTGACTCCTAGATCCCTTTCCTCTTCAGTAGTTTATAGTATAGTGCCATTAATACTATATTTACCCTTTAGATTTTTGAGACTCAAGTGCATGATTTTTAAATTTTTGGCATTAAACTGTAATTGACACATTCTTGACCATTCCTCTAGTCTACCTAGAGCCTTAATCATTTGTTTTACCCCACCTGGTGTGTCTACCATATTGCATACCTTTGTGTCATCTGCAAAAAGGCATACTTTCCCTTTAATGCCATTTGCAATGTCACCAATTAAGATATTAAAAAGCACTGGTCCAAGTACATATGCCTGGGGTACTCTACTGGTAACATTTCCCTCCTGTGAATGCACTCCATTTACCACAACTTTCTGTTTTATATCTTGCAACCAAGATCTTATATATTTAAAAATCCTAGTATCCAATACCAAGCTTTCAAGTTTATTTAGCAGCCTGTGATGTGGAACAGTTTCAAAAGCCTTACTAAAGTCTAGATAAGCTATATCCACGGCTCCACCTTTATCCATCACTTTAGTCACACATTAAAAAAAGTCAATAAGATTTGTTTGACATGATCTCCCAACAGTGAATCCATGCTGTTTGGGATCCTGTAAATTGCTGGATTTGAGATAGTCTACAACGCTTTCTTTTAAGAGTGTTTCCATCAATTTACCTACTACTGATGTAAGACTCACTGGTCTGTAGTTGTTGCTTCTTCCTTACTTCCACATTTGTGCAGTGGGACTACATTCACTCTTTTCCAGTCCTCTGGAATTACTCCTGTAGCTAATGACTAGTTGAATAATTCTGTCAATGGTGCTACCAGTACCTCTTTAAGTTATTTTAGTATCTTTAGATGTATCCCGTCTGGACACATAGATTTGTCCAGTTTCAGCTTTGAGAGTTCTGTTAGGACCTTCTCCTCTGTAAATGTACTTGTTTCATTTTCCTGCATATCCCTGCAACTTAACTATGGCCCATTCCCCTCTCTTTCAGTAGTGAATACTGTGCAAAAATAATTATTAAGAGGATCTGCCATTACATTGTCTCCCTCAACAAGACTCCCAGTTTCTGTCTTTATTTTATTATTCCGCCTTTTGTTTTTCTCCTTTCGCTTATATACCTAAAAAAATGTTTTGCTTTCTTTACCCACTGACTGGGCCATTTTCTCCTCAGCTTGTGCCTTTGCACATCTGATTACCTTCTTAGTCTCCTTCTGTCTAACAAGATAAATCTCTTTGTCTTCATTATTTTGTGTCTGCTTATATTTCCTAAAAGCCATCTTTTTTGCTTTCACACTATTTGCTACTGCTTTTGCAAACCACACTGGCTTCCTTTTCCTTGTGTTTTTCCTAACACTTTTGATAAAAGGTCTGTTGCCTTTACTACTGCATTTTTTAATGCTTCCCACCTCTTCTGCACTGCTTCCACTCTGCCAGAGAATCGTTTACACATTTTCCCATCCCTACAAAATCAGCCTTCCTAAAATCCAACACCTTTGTTTTTGTATGGGATGAGTCAGTCTCTGTCTTTATGATGAACCATACTGCTTAATGATCACTGGATCCCAGGTTTTCAACCACTTTTACGTCCGATATTCTGTCTCCATTTGTAAGTATTAGGTGTAATATTGCGTCTTTCCGAGTGGGCTCACTCACCAATTGGTGGAGAGATGCTTCCTGAAGGGAATTTAAAATGTTCCTACTTCTAGTGGAACTAGCAACATACACCTCCCAGTTTACATCAGGAAGATTAAAGTCTCCCATGATTATTACCTCTCCTTTTAATGCCATTTTAGTTATGTTCTGCAATAGGTTCTTGTCCAGTTCCTTTTCCTGACCTGGTGGCCTGAATGTCACGCCAATACGAAGAATCGACTTCTCCCCTGTTTCTATGGTCAGCCAAAGGGCCTCAGTTTTTTCTTCAATACTTTGTATTAAGGTAGTATTTATGCTTTTTTACATACATTGCTACCCCTACTCTAATTTTTCCAATTATGTCCTTCCTAATTAAATTATATCCTGGTATAGCTATGTCTCAGTCATGATTTTCATTGCACCATGACTCTGTAAATGCCACAATATCTTGATCATCCCTTGTCATTATTGCAATTAGTTCTGGGTTTTTATTTGCTAAGCTCCCAGCATTTGCACACATAGCTTTTAGAGTTTTGTTTGTGCTTTTTCTGTTCCTAGCTATGTTCTCTCTGTCTATGTTTATATGGTTTTGATCTGAATTATCTTCTGTTGCTGTGTATATGCGGGATACGGTCATTAGGTGGACACAGCTTAGGTCAACAGTCATTAGGTTGACCACTGAAGGTCGACATGCATTAGGTTGACATGGTCATTAGGTCGACATGGTCATTATGTCGACATTTACTAGGTTAACAGGTCAAAAGGTCGACATGCATTTTTCACATTTTTTCAATTTTTTAGATTTTTCCATGCTTAACGAATCACGTGGATTATGACTGGAATGGTAACCTTGCCCAAAGCATGGTGAGCGAAATGAGCCATGCGAGTAAACACGGTGAACTAATTGGGGTTCCCCATCACTTTACGTAGAAAATGACACCAAAAACAGTCCAAAAACACATGTTGACCTTTTGATCTGTCGACCTAATTTCTATGTTGACCTAATGCATGTCGACCTAATGCACATGTCAACCTTCAGTCGTCGACCTAATGACTTCGACCTAAGTCTAACAATACCTCTGTGTTGGGGAGCAGATTGTTTTATTCCTATTTAGTTCACTGCCCCCCTTTGTTAGTTTAAATAGTTCTTGATGAAGCATTCAAATTGATCAGTTAGTATTCTCATTCCCCTTGAATGTGGGTGAAGACCATCACTTTTGTATAAGCTCCTATCTTGCACCATGTCCTTAGCCAAACATTGAAGTTTCTGATGCAATGATTTCTGTCTTCCCCTCTGTGTACTGGCAGTACTTATGAAGAAGTTACAGTGGTTGCCACCTGCTTAAGAGCAGTCCCTAACTTCCTAAATTCATCTTTTATGGCCATGATGTCTGCATTTTCCAGGTCATTTGTCCCTAGGTTGACGATGACATCTACCTTCCCATCTTTTCTTGCTGTCTTCACAATTCTTAGCATGCGCTCTTTATCCCTTTGAGCTGTGGCTCCAGGTAAGCACCTTACTTGTCTCTCTACTTCATTTGCATTTCCCAGATGTATTCCTCTAATACTGGAATTTCCAGAGAGAAGTGCAGCCCTTTTTGGAGATGCAATTTTCCTGTTCATTTTCCTGTTCCTATAGTTAGTAGGCGTCCCTATATCCTCCTTTTCTGTAGTGCCTCTATTAGTTGTATCTTCCAGCCCTGCAAGAGTAGCATATGAGTTTTTAAGTGTCACAGCTTATGGGAGGTGTCTGTATCCCTCTGGAAATCTCTGCCCTTGAGAGCCCACAGTAGTCCAGGCAGAATGTCTTCTGGTGGCTCTCTGAGGTAGTGGAGGCTTTAAAGACACAGACATCCTACAAATCTCAACATGCAGTTTAGCTATCTCCTCCTTCAGCAGAGAAAATTGCTCACAGATTGGACAGCAGCTGAGTCTCCACAAATGCCTCTTTTCAAGGCACTCAACCCGGTGTCTGTGGTATGTGGAAACACCATAATCTAAAAGTGCATAGAATACAGTTTATTTTCAATTGCTTTTGAATATGATATCATTCAGATGGTGGCCTTCATTTGTGACACACATTTGTAGTTGATTTCTGAAGTTCTGCATCACTTGGCGAGTCATTTGCGGCATTATTGCTGCAATTTCTTGACAAAGCTCACTTTCATTTGCCTGGCTACATTAACAAGCACAGTTTTTACTAGATGGAAAACAACCCTCATCAGCTTCATGAGAGGCCTCTAGACAGCCAATGGGGCCATCTGAAAGCTGAGATTGACTACAAGCATTGACCAAGAGCCATCGATGAACTAAAGGCTGCTATATACCAAGAAATGACAATACTATATTCTAAATCGATTGAAAATAAAGTGTATCCCATGCACTTTTAGATCATGTACTAGCATTTAACATGACTTTTTTGTTAACCTTTCAAATCTGGGATGTTGTTTTGCCTCACCCATTGTGTGTGTATATACACAGTATATAATATACTGTATATATATATATATATATATATATATATATACAGAGTCTGCATAATAGTGCAAACTGCAGTGATGCTTTTAATGCTGTTTTCACTATCATGAAAACTCTGAGTGCCACTTCTTTTACTTGGTAATGTGTGTGTGTGGGGGTTTTCCCCTATAAGAGGGCACCAGAGCAATTTCAGTGATTTTACCATATATACATACTGTGTATGTATGTGTTTATATTATATATATATATATATATATATATATATAAACTCCACACCAACGGCACACAGGGGATGAATAATAATCCACTTCAACAGCTGTTGAAGTGGATTATTATTCATCCCCTGTGTGCCGTTGGTGTGGAGTTTATTTAGGGATCTGGCTGTGGATCTGAAACGTGCACCGGGGTAAGCAATGCCTGTATTGGAGTGCCGGTCTGGAAAAGTTATATATATATATATATATACCCAGGATTCCACCAAGTGGAGGGTGCACTCTCACAAAAATATGCAAGGTCTTCAATCTTGAATAATTTTTATTGTAGCCTCAGACAAAATTATCCTCGATGTTTCGATCCTGCTTAGGGATCTTTCTCAAGATAGGCCATACACAGATATCATATTCAGATATTAACACTTGTACATGGTGCCTGAAGTAAAACACAAAAGGGAAAAAGACTCAGCCTCCCAGGCCCCAAAAGGATGGTAGTCTAGTAGATACCAGAAAGAACACTCTCAGTATCAAAGGGTGCGAAAAAAGCCAAATACATATAAGTGACAAACACCATTGTATCCCCAGCACATAAAAGAAACACCATATAAATTACATAAAGTGAAATGAGAACACAGTATTAGAGTGCTGTTCATCAAATCACACGAGCATGCAGTGAATCATATAACACCGGATTATAAAACACTCTAATAACAGATAATATGAGGTACATACAGCATAATAGTCTCAAATAGCAAAACCATTAGAAGGTCAAATGCCAGAGCCGGTATAGCTGAATAAAAAATATATATCTATGAATATTCAACTAAAATACATGTAAAAGTCACCTAATCAACAATGCAAAAATATATACTTATATACCTAGACTTCAGGCATGCTCAATGAGGGGTCAACACCTGGTCAGAGTCACAAAAGTTCTAAAGAAAACATATAACAGAACATTCAGATCCATCAGAAAGTAACAACAGGGTACTGAAGTCATACCCACAGCAGTAACTCTTACCAACTGGTTCAGTGGACCATGCTCACCAGGGCTGCACACCTCTCAGAGCCTAATCCAGGAAGTATATATACTCCCTGACCCGGAAGTGCCACTGACGCCAAACAGATACCGTGCATAAACTATACTCATGGGTGTACAAAGAAACAAGTGACTCATAGCTCAATCCTCTATGTAAACAGGGTGACGCAGTCAGCCCTAGTATTTTAACAGACTTCAACTTACTCACACCTTCACAAATTCAAAGACGGGACGCCGTGCGTTCCAAACACCGTTACTGGAAGTGGAATGGGTATTAAGAAATGGCACTGATCTTAGTAAATGAATAAGCCCAATAGGGATAAATACAAGTCCTCACACGAGCCTAGATACAGTATATGCCCAATGGTAAAATTAGCATTCCATACATAGTAAAATTCAATACTGGGACACCTTGCGTTCCAAATACTGGAACCGGAAGTGGAGCCGCAATCTCGATCCCTAGTCTCTCAAAAACTACATAGGTCAATTAAACAATCCAATTATCAAATAGATGCACACCCGGCATCTTATCCTCAAAACCCACCACACACGTGTCGGTCACCATAGCTACCTAAAACGCAAAATCCAAGTACTTAATCGCACTGAAACAAAAGAGCACAGTGTATAAACGCTCAAATAGGAATGTTAAACCATAACAGTCTAAATAACTGGTCTCATTTACATATCCATCAAGAAGAAAACTGTATTTAGTACCCAATAATGCTGGGAATAAACGGTGCATGCTCACAAATCCTACCGATACATATTAATTCATAAATACTGTTAAATATACATATGCACTCTATATATAAATAGACAGATTACCATCAGGGACCCAGGAGGATGGGATTAAAACACTATACTACTACAATAACAAATATTACAAAATAGTAATATTAATTACAAACAATACTGACAAAACCTTTATACATATATACACACAACATGTATATCACATATATAAGAACTATGCAATCATACATGTGATTCTACAGAAACACCCCAAAGGGGTTAAACTCATTCAAACCCCTAGGTGACACAGTATCAAGCTGGTTGATCCAAAAACACTCTCGTTGCTTCAACCTTAGTGCCCGATCTCCACCTTTGATCATGGGGGGTACCCAGTCAATGAGTTTTCATTTTAAACCCGCTACCTGGTGATTAGCTTCCAAAAATTTGCGAGCCACAGGCTTATCAGACTCGCCACTGTTTAGATCGCCATGTATGGATGAGCAATGATTTTATATATATATATATACACACACAGTATATACACACAAACTGTAGATATATATGTGTGTGTGTGTGTGTATACAGTGTCAGACTGAGGGCATGAAGGACCCACCAGTGGTAGAGATCTATGCTTACAGCCTGCACAGAAAGGCTTAAGCTAGGTATGCACTATACAATTATTGAGCCGATTTTTTCCAATAATTGGGTTCTCAGGCAAATTTATTGTATAGCCTGTACAAAGGATCATTTTGGTATTTCGCCGATAATTCTGGAAAATCTTGCCCACAAACACATGAGCGATCGATTTTGTGATCTGTTGTCCCAAACCAAAGATCTCGGACACGATCTCCCGATATTGAGCAGTATGTGTGCATTCTCAATAATCTGTCCATATTTCCTTTGTATACCTGTCACTATCTCATCCTTTTTGTCGTGAGACATATGCAAATACAGTGCAGTGTGGCAGAAAAACGGTAACTTAAAAAAAAATCTTTTAGTGTGTAGCTCAGATATCGGTGGCTACAATCTCCCAAAAAATCGTTCAAGCAGTGGGCCCACCGGGGATTTCCACTGGACCCCTATTGGCCAGTCCAACCCTGTATGTATATAACACTGAAACACTGCTGAACACATTAATTATGTTTATTATAAAAATATAGAGTAGCATATTTTTTTTTTTTTTTTTAAAGATTCATTTATTGAAAGATCACAATACATCAATAATGCAAATTCCGACATTCACAATTCAGTACAATAAAAGCACATGTGAAAACTTGAGTATCAGTGTACTATTCAATTTCTGTATGTGATAGATTTTATCCTTTTTTAAAGAAGTAAAGAGAAAAGAATAACTTCTGGATGGTGTGATTATTTAAGAAAATGTTAAACATAAGAAAAGGCAAAGAGTAATAAAAAAGTAAGGAAAGGGATAGGAGCAGAAAAGAGGATAAGGAAGAAGGAAGAAGGAAGAAGGGGGGGATGGACCCTTGACAAGAAGAAGTAAAAAATCAGATGACCCTGTATATTAAAATACTGCTAGTGCGGGTAAGTATCAAATAGCAAAAGGAGAGCTAATTTGTTGAAGGGAGATCCATGAAGACCAAATGGCAATTAATTTTTTTGTAGAGTTATCAGGGATACTCGTTATATATGCCATATGGTACACATACCAAATGCAGGACATTATAGTGTGCAGAGAGAGGGCAGCTAATTGCTTCCAGTCCATTACAATTTGGCAGGTGGTCGCAGAGATCACATGGCGCATCAGTTTATTTTGTTGCTTGGATAATGTTGGAATATCTGGTGGTAGAAGAAAATATTTTGGGTCATTTGGAATGGGGATACGCAATAGGATTGCTATGAAGTTGACGACTTCATTCCATAAGCTAGCTATCTTGGGGCAAGACCACCATATGTGTATAAATGAGCCCTCTAAATTACACCCTCTCCAACACCTATCGAAAGTATCAGTATAGATCTTATTAAGTCTGGAGGGGACATAGTACCACCGATATAATAACTTATAAATGTTCTCCTTTATTTTGATGCATATAGAGCTAGAGGCCGTGTTGTCCCATGTCTCTGACCACTCGTCCTCAGTGAGAGTAGAGTTAAGATCCATTTCCCAGGCTCTTTCATAGAAAGTTTGTTGAGATGTGGAGCCATCAGAGAGCAGTGTATAAATAAAAGAGATCATTCTTCCAGTGGAAGAGCGTCTGAGACACAATGCTTCAAAAGCAGATAGAGGCATATTAGTCAGTATATGTTTCACTGTAGATTGAAGATGTCTAATTTGCAAATACTGGAAAAAGTGTTTAGTAGGTATGGAGTTATCATCCTGAATTTGAGAGAATTGGGGAAAACTCGTATCCTTAGAAATATCATTAAGGAACAAAATGCCTCTGTATTTCCATGGGAGAAATGCTGTATTATGCATGCCTGGAGAAAAAGCCGGATTATGGAAGAGTGGAATAACAGGGGAGGGAGAGGGAACAAAACTATATTTTTTATTTGCATAATCCCATATTGATAAAGAGCTAGACACAATTGGATGAGAAACCACAGCTTTGGGATGGTTAGATCTTGAGATCCATAAAAGAGAGTTAACCGAAGAAAGTCCCGACTCGGCAGCCTCAATATTGATTGAGATCTTCTTTGCCTCAGCACCGCACCACTGAACACATTGTACTACAGATGTATCCACATTTATCTTGACGGTTAATATGATTAACTGTGACTGGCCAGTCAGACTTAATCCCCTGCTGTATTGTTCTCTGTATTGTATTGCAGTTGAGAACAATTGCTGAAGGGTTTATGCTAATAAGTCATGTTGTGACTAGGCACAGAAAACTACTCAAGATAACGGTGATACATCTGTATTTGCACAGCGATATAATATCTTCTAAAATCTGGAATACCCAGTCCTCCGCTATGAGTGGGGCTCTGAAGTAGTTGTAAGTGAATTCTGGGATGCTTATTTGCCCAGATGAAGTGAGAGGTGTGAAATCTCAAAAATGTAAATACATAGGATGGGATAAAAATTAGAAGAGTCTGGAAAAAAGAAAGGAGTCTGGGGAGTATATTCATCTTAACTGAATTTATCTTTCCTATCCAGGAAACAATGTGAGAAGACTATGAGAGTAAATCTAATTTAATCTGGTCTAAAATTCGGGGAAAGTTAGCTTGAAACAATTGGTGATGTCTATGTATTAAAAAGATACCTACTGTAAATGTTTAAGTTTCTTCTTGTGCCATTTAAATGAGGACTCTAGAGTTAGTTTGGTTGGTCCTGGAATGAAGAAGTCTAATACTTCAGTTTTTCAGTATTGATTTTATAACCTGAGAGTTGGGAATAGAGGTCAATTTCAGATAAGAGGGGATGTAAAGATTGGCTCCGGTTTCCCAGAGATAATAGAGCATCGTCCGCATAGAGGGCAATTTTATGATCAGTCGGACCGACATGTACACCCATAATGTCAGTGTTATTATGAATTCTCGCAGCTAGGGGTTCCATGACCAAGGCAAAGATTAGGAGGGAGAGTGGGTATCCCTGCCTGGTACCATTGGCGATCTGAAAAGGAGAAGAACTGAGACGGTTAACTGATACTGTGGCTGTAGGCTATTGGTATAGAGCTTGAATGCCTTGAGAAAATGTACCAGTAAAGCCCATTCTGTTAAGGACCTGGAAGGCAAAAGGCCAGGAAATCCGGTCAAATGCCTTCTCGGCGTCAAGTGCAAGGATCAAAGATGGTAGTTTCTTCCTGTGTATAGAATGTTTTATGTCTATAGACCTTCTGGTGTTGTCGGATGCTTGACAAGCTGGGATGAAACCCACTTGGTCTGGGTGTATTAGGTGAGGAAGGTAGGAAGCTAAAAGTGTCGCCAAGAGTTTTGCATAGATTTTAAAGTCCACATTAAGCAACGATATTGGCCTATAGTTGACGGATTTTGTGGGGTCTCTATCAGGTTTCGGGATCACCACAATGTATGCTTGCTGGGAGGCTGGTGCAAAGGAGGATCTGTTTAATATGCTATTGAATAAGGGACTGAGGTGGGGGGTGAGTTCATGTACAAAGGTTTTGTAATATTGGGCCGTGAAGCCATCAGGCCCTGGGGCAGCTAAAGACTGCATGGACTTGATGGTAGTGGTGATTTCCTCCAGTGATATGTCTGCAATTAGTGATGCTAGTTATGTATCAGTAATGGTAGGTAGAGGTGTGTTTAGTAAATATGTCCGTATATTCTCCAAATCGATTGAGGGGGTGGAGGATGTTGGCAGGTTGTATAGGGACTTATAGAAGTCTCTAAATTCATCCACCATTTCTGTGGAGTCATATGTAGACTATTCAGTTTTTTAGTGTAAAGTATATCGATAGTAGTTGAAGCTTGTTTCCGTCTCAATTTATTAGCTAGCAAGGAGTCAATTTTATATGATTTATTGTAAAATCTTTGTCGCAGTTTCTGCAAGATGGTCGCTGCCCGACGAGAAAGTAAAGTGTTCAATTGACTTTTGAGATAATCGATCTGGGATAGGAGCGGTACGGTAGGAGATAGTTTATGTTGGGCCAGTAAAGTGGCTATTTGAGTCTAAGGATGAGATTTCTTGTGCCGCTTTTTTCAGCATAATCGAAGTCTTAACCATTATGCGGCCTCAGAAGGTGGCTTTATGGGCTTCCCACATGGTTCCAGGGGTGACGTCTGGGTGTTATTTTTGTCAAAATAGTGTTTCAGGGTTGTTTTGAGGTCAGTTAAAGTTGAGGGGTGTAATAATAATGTGTTATTTAAATGCCATTTATGTGTTGGTGGAGGGTCCTGAAAGAGGTCTAATAAAATATATACACCTTCATGATTGGTCCATGTAAAAGGGGAAGTAAAAGCATTCAAAATTAGAAAGGCAGTGGATTGAGAGATGTGGAGCATGTCAATGCAGGAGTATTGCTGATGAGGGGCTGTATAATGTGTGTAGTCTTGAGCCAAAGAGTAGCATAACCGCCATGAGTCGCATAAATTCAATTGTTTAAGAGAGAAGGAAAGGGTGAGAGAAGCCCTAGAAGTGTTAACATCCGTCTTAGTACCTGGAGGGCCAGATTTGTCCAGTGCAGGGTCAATAACAGTGTTGAAGCCCCCCCCTAGAATTATGTGACCCTGTGCAACCTTTTGAAGATGCCTAAATAAAATTTGGACTGATCTTGGTTAGGGGCGTATATGGAGGCGAAGGTGAAAGTTTCCGAACATAGGGAGCCAATTACCAGAATCTAACGCACTTCAGGGTCCGTTATTGTTTTAGAGTGAATAGATGTTGCTGTGAATATAAATCGCGATTTCCCCCCCCTTTTTTTGCTGTTAGCTGATGCAAAGAAGGTCTGAGAGTATTGCTTGCCTTTTAGCTGGGTGTGCAGACCTGTGAGGTGAGTTTTTTGAAGAAAGACAATATCTGCCTTCTCTCTTTTTTGTGCACTGAGAACTACAGTACTTTTTTAGGGGAGTTTAGCCCATTAACATTGATTGATAATAATTTCAGGGCCGTGACTGAGTGGCAAAGAAGGCTCTAGGTTTCTGAAAGCGCTGAAAGTGTTGGGGAAAAGAAACAGCAAGGGTCCATCCCAAAAGTAGAAAGGTTGAGAAGAAGAGGGGGAAAAGTTAAGTCTGTAGCATGGAATGAGAACAAAAAGAGACAGAAAGTGCCCATGAGGGCGTAAACTCTAAAGAGGCGGGTGCCGTTCAGGGGCAGCTGCATCAGTAATGAACAAATTGCAATCACTGCAAGTAGAGGGTGCATGGGGGTGGTGGGTTTTGGAACCGGTGCGACCAGAATACTCTGGTCCCCAACTTGTCGGAAAGTTCTGACAGCGCAACAAAATTCCCTAAACGTAGGGAAAAGGTATATTGTACTACCTGTTGGATTGGGAAGGGAGAGGAAAAAAAGGGGGAGGGTATGACCCAAAAGGGTTGAAGGAAAAGGAAAAAAGAGGAGGGGGGGAAACAATGCAGCACAATGAATAAGATACTATTCAGGTCTGCATGATTTCTAAACAGTAACACATAAGCAGTTGTATATTAGTTAGGTCAAAGGTGACCCTATATTTTACATTATAACATTCAAAAGATTAACAGGATAAACTGAAATAACCAATGTTAGTTTGCATTGAATCAATAAAGAGGTATAACCTGGACCTTTTGTTAAATGTCCATACTGCAGATTCTCAGAGAATGGGTAGTCCGTGACCTGCAAAAGAGACGCGGGGAGAAAAATATAAGGTATCGCCTAAAGAGATCGAGTAGGATCCATGTCCTGTTGCCGAGACCAGCCCACTCTTAGGATCAACTGATGGCGGGCCACTCGGAGCCAGAAAAAGATATGACAGAGCCTGCTGGTCAGGAGCCATGAGCAAAACATAGTCTGAGAACTGAACAAAGTCAATGAGTTGTAGCAGTTGAGGGTAGAGGCACAGAAGATGACCAAGCAAAGTCAAGGAGGGTCCGCATTACTGGAATGTTGATGGCCCACTCTTGTCCAGTCAGCTGTTGGAGGCTTTGGGCGCTCAGGTGTAGGAGAGTTCGGGGAGGAGGAGACATGAAGGGAGTCCGGGAGTAAATCCAGTTTGGCGAGCAAGTCTTGACCTTGTACTACAGTATTAATCAGATACACAACATTGTTGGCAAAGACTTGGAGGAGAAAAGGAAAGCCCCATCTGTAGCGAATATTATTCTGGTGGAGAATCTTCGTAACAGGTTGAAGGTACCTCCTTTTCTGAGTGGTGGAAGGAGCCAAATCCTGGAATATCTGCAGTTGCATGTCTTGGAAGGAAATAGTGGGAGTGGCTCGAGTGGAAAACAAGATTTGCTCTTTGGATTTATAGTAGTGTAGGCGGACAATAACATCTCTGGGAGACTGATATGCCGAGGGTTTGCTTCTTAAAGGTCTGTGGGTTCTGTCGCATAGGCAGTCATCATCAGAAAGGTCTGGCACAAGGTGCTGAAAAAAGTCTCTGAGAAACGCCTGCAGGGAAGAACCGGACATAGATTCCGCAATATTTTGGATACGAAGATTATTATGCCAGGAGTGATTTTCTTGATCTTCTCGCTCCTCCTTAAGCAGTTCAATCTCATCTTGAAGCCTAATAAGTTCCGAGTCCTTGCACAGTTGTGAGCGACAGAGGTCGTCGATCTTGGTTTCCAAAGCATCCATCCTGGAACCTAAATTTCCGATTTAAGTTCTGAGACCACTTAGGAGACTTTCTGGTTAAAAGCAGACTGCACACCTTCCAGAAGCTGGCTAACACAGCTTCTATCTGTGGGTCAACCCTGGAGTCAGAGGGAGAAGAAGGTGAGTCCAGGAGGGACCGCTGTGCGGATTTAGCTTTGTTCCCAAAAAACTTTGTAGGGGCTGGTTGGCCTTTCTTATTTCTTTGCGACATAGCGGAGGAAGGTAAGAGGAGGAATGCAGATTACACTTCAGAGGTAGGGGAGGAAGGGAGCTTAGGTAGCACTTTTACACAAATGGGGGACCAGAGGGAGTTGAGGTCACATTAGAGAGACACGCCATGGAGAAGTGACAATAGGAGCATACCAATGAGGAACTTATATGATGAAAGATACAATAAGCAAGTGCCTCGGTACATATATATAAGGCCTCCCTATCTGGTAGACAGTAGGGACAGTGTACAGCCCAGTACAGTGGGGTAGGGGTGCCAACCTTTTGCCATAAAGAGGGGTCTGGTTATATAATGATGAACAACTGCAGTCACATGAGCAAAATGTATAAAGTCACTCCAGCTGGAGGCTATATAACATGTTCAGGGAAGCTGGGTAGTATAGCAGCCAGCGGCGGCAGATGGAGACCATGCAGCAGGGAGGCGGAGCATGTGAGAGGGGGCCACAATCAGGGCCAGGTACAGGTGCAGGCAGTAGGAGAAGTCCATGTGGCAGGGTGTAGTATTGTATGTCGGGATCCCGGCAGCTAGCATACCGGCACCGGGATCCCGCTGGCATACCGACAGCTGGGTGAGCACAAATGAGCCGCTTGCAGGCTTGATACACTCGCCATGCTGTGGGCACATGCACCACACTATTTATTCTCCCTTCACGGGGGTCATGGAACCCTAAGAGGGAGAATAGTTGTGGTATGTCAGATGTCGGGATTCCGGCACTGGTATACTGAGCGCTGGGATCCCAACAGCTGGCATACTGAATACCACCCTGTGTGGAAGTGTATAGGTATATCAGTACTCACTGTGCCATGTCACCAGCAGGCTGGGCAGTGGGTGACTGCAGAAAGGACACAGCTCCGGTATATACACACTGGGTAGGTGGATGCAGGCTGGAGGCACAGGGATCCCCTGTATACAAGGGCTTGAAGCAGCTGTGGGAGGCGAATACACCTCCAGACAAGCCACTGGGACATCCAAAATGGCCACCATCAGGAGGGAGCCAGAGCAGCATCCACGGAGCAGGAGACAGCAGGTGCCAGGCTAGACTGTACTCCACGGTGGCAGCAGCAGCCACAGACACCTGGGGAGTGCAACAGCATATGTCCGGTGCAGCCTCTTAAGGTGTAGTTTCATGAGGGCATTGGCGCCAGAAGTCCACCTGAGTGGTAGTGAAAATCGTGGCTGCAGCTTTAGGGCACTGGGAGACCGCAATCCGCAGGAGCTCCAGGGCCGCTTCCCGATTCTGCGGGCCTGACCCAGGCACATCAGAGGGGTCCAGTGCCTTTCTTTTAATCCCCAATATATTATTTTATAGAGGCAGTTAAGGGGGGCAAGCACAAAACACAGCAGGAGGTATAAGTAATACGGAAAAGGCCTCCCCCTGTTACACAGAAACAGGATACAGATAGATGGAGCGGAGGGGGGGGGGGTGAATAGTGTAGGAACATGGCATATCCTTTCCTCCCTCAGCAGAAGCTAAGTGTCAATATGCAGAGCCACTGTGGGCAAAGCCTGGAAAGGTTCTTTATAGACTCAGGGATTGCTGCAGGAAATAGCTGGAGGCAGACGGGGTCTGCCATGTCTCACCTCAGATGCGTCCTCCTGAGTCCCGGCGCCAGGAGCTGCTCCGTCCATCCGATCCACCCATAGAATAAAGCTGCCTGCCCACGGCGCACAGCTTCGCAACCAATCTGCAGAGGCTCCAGTCACAGTGCCGTCTCTCCAGAAGGACGTCCACAGGACAGGGTGAAGTCCGCAGCTGCCACCTGAGTCACCGGAGCTCTCAGCTGGGGGATGCCTAAGAGAATCCCGGCTGCTGTGAGGTGGGTAGGCCGAAACCTGCAGGGACAGGAGAGGCCCATCCCCCGGCTCCGTAACCTAGCCTGACCAGGTGGATACAATCAGGGCAGTATTGGGTAGCAGGTTAAGGATGTAGGGGGTCATTCCGAGTTGATCGCTAGCTGCCATTGTACGCAGCGCAGTAATCAGGCTAAAAATTGGCATTTCTGCGCATGTGTATGCACTGCAATGCGCAAGCGCGTCGTACGGGTACAATGAGCATCACGGGTTTGCACAGAGTCTTTAGAAGATTCCAGTCGCACGGCTGAACGCAGGAAGATTGACATGAAGTGGGCGTTTCTGGGTGTAAACTGACCGTTTTCAGGGAGTTCTTAGAAAAATGCAGGCGTGTCAGGAAAAACGCAGGTGTGGCTGGGCGAATGCTGGGTGGGTGTATGACGTCAAAAGCCGTCCCTCCATCGTTAGAATCAACGAACACGAAGAGTAACTACAGGGCTGGTCTTGTTTTGCACAAAATGATTTTGCAGGCGCTCTGCTGCACAAGCATTCGCACTTCTGCGAAGCGAAAATACACTCCCCAGTGGGCGGCGACAATGCGTTTGCACGGCTGCTAAAAACTGCTAGCAAGCGATCATCTCGGAATGACCCCCATAGGGCATTCAGCAGTAGGAGTTTTGAGCCTTTTCTAGCTCTGGGAAAGCTGGAGCTCCCTGCGGCTGACAGTCAGGCCACGCTCCTAGAGTAGCATATTTCAAAGCAAGTCCTTGCTAGAACAATGCTGTACGTGCATGCAAAAGCTGATTATGATGTGGACAGTAGGGGATATTTAGGACTGGTCATTCAAAGGAATTCATGAAGCCAAAAAGAGCAAGTCATTTTTTGTGATCTGACCATCCCCCTCAACATATAGCCATTAGGGGGTCATGCCATATGTCTTACACTGCACCTTACACCTAAAACCATTGCAATGGAAATCAAAACAATGCACTGATAAATTACTTATCACAACCATTTTTACATGAGAGTCTAAACTGAACAGAGGGAAAGTTCTGCAAAAAGTGAATAAACTCCTCCCTCTTTAAATGCTTTGTGAAATGCGTTGTAGTTTGGGCACATCAAATTACAGAAAACTCCAGAGAGTTTGACTCAGTATATTCTATACCTTGTAATAATGATAATAATTACTTTCCTACAGTACTTTCCTTGACTGCCCAGCTAAACTGGACTTTGTGTAGTACTCCTGAATTTTTATTAACCCTCTAGAAAAGTGGGTGGGGTTATGACACAATGTTTTTCTGTAAATTACATTATTGAGACCCACCCCGTTGCATAATGCTATGATTAATGGCATTAGACTGCAGGGGAGTGGCACCATGCCCTTACAAGTGGACTGCCACACTCTTATCTCCTGAACAGCAGCATTAAAGTATGTGGTAATAAAACTAGTAATAACAGCAATAATGTAATATTTATAAATCAGAATTCAGCAATTACAGTATTAAGAAAATATTGGCCGGATTCATGTCATTGTCAAATATTACAAAGTATAGTTTTTTTTAAGTCCAAAGGTTTTTTTATTAGTTTTTTATTAATGGTTACATTTTCCTGTGGAGAACCTATTAAAAAAACCTGCATGGTATATCATACATCTGCCGTGAATTTAAAGCTGTCTTTATCAAGCAGTAATCCACACTGCCTCAAAAAAGTACACCTTTCATTCACAGATGCAATCACTTTTTATTTCATCTGCTGAAATTAGTTGAAATTGTTTTGCGCTTAATGCTCTCATTCTTCTTTTAAAGTTTATTGCTTTTTTCCAAATGCACACAGGTAACTGCCTACTTTTTCTTAATTACAGATTTGTGCTCTTCATGTTGTACTTTGGAAATGTCTCCAGAAAAGCAAAACAAAAATACAGACTGAAGTCAAAATCCAAGCAGGGAGTAGGTGCACATTACTTATACACTACAGGACTTTGTATAACTTTGTAAGTACTGTAAGCGTAAGGTCGATGTCAAGGGCTGTCTTAACAGCATTGAAGGCCCTCGGCAAAGCAATGCCTGGGGCCCCTACACATCCATTAGCAGGAACACATTTAAAAAAAAATCATAACTTACCCCTCGTGCAGTCCCGCACCATCTCTCCACATGCTTCCGTACAGTGAATAGCGGTCAGCACTCTGATTGGTGAATAGCTCCAGACATCCACCAATCAGTAAGCTGACAGCCATTTGGTGTCTGGCTGCAGCCTGGGAGGCAGTTAGATATTGCTGCACTCTGATTGGTGGATAGCTCCAGCCATCCTCCAATCAGCAAGCTAACAGCCATTTGGTATCCTGCTGCAGCCTGGGAGACAGGTAAAGAATACTACCTGGCTGCTCTGATTGGGTTTAAGTCCCAATCAGAGTGGCTAGTCAGCATTCTCTACCTGCCCCCCCCCCCCCCCCCCGCGGCGATTTGGCATTGCGAGGGTGTGGCGGCCGAAAAAGGGGGAATGTCACGAGTATTTTTCGGGGTGGCTGCATGACATCACATGTAGCCGATCCAATAGAAAAAATGCCTGTGGACCGCCTGCCAGAGCAGCCAGGCTGCGCAGGCAGGTGTTGACCTTAAATCAATGCATCCACAATTAAATTGTAGATGCATCGTGAGGCGGCGCCACACACATGCTGGGCAACCTTGCCTTGTGCTGGGCGGTCCCCAGCATGTGAGGAGATGGACGCAGATCCTGCAGTGGTAAGCAAGATCTGCGTCCATCTCTGAATAACCCCCATAGGTCATTTTATTGCCCATGGAGCTCTTGGTTACATTATACCACAACGTGCCCCCAGTTCACATTGGGCCTTATTTAGATGCAGTCGCCTCACAAGTTTAGCACACATCACAAATATAGCATCCACCCACAAGTAAACAGAGAAACTCACTATGCCATTACAACATGCTCAGCAACTGCATATTCCATCACACCCGCCACACAAATGCGAGGAACATCGACTTCCTGAGTGGATCCATGGCCGTGCAGAATAGCCACGAGAGCTGCAATGCTGGTGACATATTTTATAAGTACAAGGTCACAGTTGCACACCAAGACATGACCCAAACATGGTCATGACACGTCTACACTTTTGCAGACGCTCCCCGTTACCTCCCCCAAATGACTGCAAGTGGCATCGCAAAAGTACCTGTAAAACTGTAGTGTTACCAATATACATAATGCTACATGTTAGTGCCCCTTGCAGCAGCAGCAGCAGCAGAAATCGTTGGGAATATGGTGGATTGTAAAAGGGGGCCCCATTTCACTGCAAGTCCTGCACTATCACCCAGATATTTGAAAATCTGACCACTGCTATCACATCAGAATCAAATTGAATAGGAGCTTTGTTGGTGACTGTCTCACCTTTAAAATTCATAAGTTAGTTGGCAGGTGAGCTTTAAACATGGAAGCACATTTTCAGTTCCACTCTGATGAAATAGCAGTGGCCTGGTTTTCAAAGGTCTTGGTGATAGAATAGGGCTTGCAGTGAGAAGACGTCCCTTGATGTTGGGCTGCAAGCTTAAATGCATTGTAAAATTCATGACATAAAACCCCATAGTTTATTTATGTATTGCTGTATTTAGGTGAGTGAGCTTACTATGGTGAGTGCTGGGCTCTCGGTATATATTATTTAAGGAATTTGGTCACAGGCCACTGCACCCCAGGTGTGTATGGCGGGTATGGTCATATAACATATTAAGAGGGTCCTCGATTCTATGCTACTACGGTGACCTGAAGCATCCAACGCCATCTTGAATGTTGGCATAACAGCATAGTACTGATATAACAAATTACTGGCAGATATATTCACAATTAGATACTAACACCTGGCCCATCTAGGAGTGGCACTGCAGTGTCAGACAGGATGGCCGATTTAAAAAAGTCCCCAAACAGCACATGATGCAAAGAAAAAAAGAGGTGCACCAAGGTCGCTGGATGGCTAAGCTAAGTGACCCAAGTGGCCGACACAAACACCTGGCCCATCTAGGTGTGGCACTACAGTGTCAGACAGGATGGCACTTCAAAAAATTGTCCCCAAACAGCACATGATGCAAAGATAAATGAAAGAAAAAAGAGGTGCAAGATGGAATTGTCCTTGGGCCCTCCCACCCACCCTTATGTTGTATAAACAGGACATGCACACTTTAACAAACCCATCATTTCAGCGACAGGGTCTGCCACACGACTGTGACTGAAATGACTGGTTGGTTTGGGCCCCCACCAAAAAAGAAGCAATCAATCTCTCTTTGCACAAACTGGCTCTACAGAGGCAAGATATCCACCTCCTCCTCATCCTCCAATTCCTCACCCCTTTCACTGTGTACATCCCCCTCCTCACAGATTATTAATTCGTCCCCACTGGAATCCACCATCTCAGGTCCCTGTGTACTTTCTGGAGGCAATTGCTGGTGAATGTCTCGACGGATGAATTGATTTTAATTAATTTTGATGAACATCATCTTCTCCACATTTTCTGGAAGTAACCTTGTACGCCGATTGCTGACAAGGTGAGCGGCTGCACTAAACACTCTTTCGGAGTACACACTGGAGGGGGGGGCAACTTAGGTAAAATAAAGCCAGTTTGTGCAGGGGCCTCCAAATTGCCTCTTTTTCCTGCCAGTATACGTACGGACTGTCTAACGTGCCTACTTGGATGCAGTCACTCATATAATCCTCCACCATTCTTTCAATGGTAACAGAATCATATGGAGTGATAGTAGACGACATGTCAGTAATCGTTGGCAGGTCCTTCAGTTCAGACCAGATGTCAGCACTCGCTCCAGACAGCCCTGCATCACCGCCAGTGGGTGGGCTCAGAATTCTTAGCCTTTTCCTTGCAGCCCCAGTTGTGGGAGAATGTGAAGGAGGAGCTGTTGACGGGTCACGTTCCGCTTGACTTGACAAGTGTCTCACCAGCAGGTCTTTGCACCTCTGCAGACTTGTGTCTGCCGGAAAGGGAGATACAACGTAGGCTTTAAACCTAGGATCGAACACGGTGGCCAAAATGTAGTGCTCTGATTTCAACAGATTGACCACCCGTGAATCCTGGTTAAGCGAATTAAGGGCTCCATCCACAAGTCCCACATGCCTAGCGGAATCGCACTGTTTTAGCTCCTCCTTCAATCTCTCCAGCTTCTTCTGCAAAAGCCTGATGAGGGGAATGACTTGACCCAGGCTGGCAGTGTCTGAACTGACTTCATGTGTGGCAAGTTCAAAGGGTTGCAGAACCTTGCACAACGTTGAAATCATTCTCCACTGCGCTTGAGTCAGGTGCATTCCCTCTCCTTTGCCTATATCATAGGTAGCTGTATAGGCTTGAATGGCCTTTTGCTGCTCCTCCATCCTCTGAAGCATATAGAGGGTTGAATTCCACCTCGTTACCACCTCTTGCTTCAGATGATGGCGGGGCAGGTTCAGGAGTGTTTGCTGGTGCTCCAGTCTTCGGCACGCGGTGGCTGAATGCCGAAAGTTGCCCGCAATTCTTCGGGCCACCGACAGCATCTCTTGAACGCCCCTGTCGTTTTTTAAATAATTCTGCACCACCAAATTCAATGTATGTGCAAAACATGGGACGTGCTGGAAATTGCCCACATGTAATGCACGCACAATATTGGTGGCGTTGTCCGATGTCACAAATCCCCAGGAGAATCCAATTGGGGTAAGCCATTCTGCGATGATGTTCCTCAGTTTCCGTAAGAGGTTGGCAGCTGTGTGCCTCTTATGGAAAGCGGTGATTCAAAGCGTGGCCTGCCTAGGAACGAGTTGGCGTTTGCGAGATGCTGCTACTGGTGCCGCCGCAGCTGTTCTTGCTGCAGGAGGCAATACATCTACCCAGTGGGCTGTCACAGTCATATAGTCCTGAGTCTGCCCTGCTCCACTTGTCCACATGTCCGTGGTTAAGTGGACATTGGGTACAACTGCATTTTTTAGGACACTGGTGACTCTTTTTCTGACGTCTGTGTACATTCTCGGTATCGCCTGCCTAGAGAAGTGGAACCTAGATGGTATTTGGTACCGGGGACACACTAACTCAATAAATTCTCTAATTCCCTGTGAATTAACGGTGGATACCGGACACACGTTTAACACCACCCAGGCTGCCAAGGCCTGAGTTAACTGCTTTTCAGCATGATGACTCCTGTGATATTTCATCTTCCTCGCAAAGGACTGTTGGACAGTCAATTGCTTACTAAAAGTAGTACAAGTGGTCTTCCGACTTCCCCTCTGGGATGACGATCAACTCCCAGCAGCAGCAACAGCAGCACCAGCAGCAGTAGGCATTACACTCAAGGATGCATCGGAGGAATCCCAGGCAGGAGAGGACTCGTCAGAATTGCCAGTGACATGGCCTGCAGGACTATTGGATTTCCTTTCTAAGGAGGAAATTGACACTGAGGGAGTTGGTGGTGTGGTTTGCAGGAGCTTGGTTACAAGAGCAAGGGATTTAGTTGTCAGTGGACTGCTTCCGCTGTCACCCAAAGTTTTTGAACTTGTTAATGACTTCTGATGAATGCGCTCCAGGTGCCGTATAAGTGAGGATGTTCCTAGGTGGTTAATGTCCTTACCCCTACTTATTACAGCTTGACAAAGGCAACACATGGCTTGACAAATGTTGTCCGCATTTCTGTTAAAATAATTCCGCACCGACGAGGTGATTTTTTTTGTAATTTGACCAGGCATGTCAATGGCCATATTCGTCTCACGGAAAACAGGTGTCTTCCCGGGTGCCTGACTTAAACAAACCACCTCACCATCAGAATCCTCCTTGTAAATTTCCTCCTGTGTGCTAGCAACACCCATATCCTCATCCTGGTGTACTTCAACAGTGACACCTTCAATTTGACTCTCAGGAACTGGACTGCGGGTGGTCCTTCCAGCACTTGCAGGGGGCGTGCAAATGGTGGAAGGCGCCACCTCTTCCCATCCAGTGTTGGGAAGGTCAGGCATCGCAACCGACACAATTGGACTCTCCTTGGGGATTTGTGATTTAGAAGAACGTACAGTTCTTTGTTGTGCTTTTGCCAGCTTAAGTCTTTTCATTTTTCTAATGAGAGGATGAGTGCTTCCATCCTCATGTGAATCTGAACCACTAGCCATGAACATAGGCCGTTCCTTGCCACTCCGTGTCGTAAATGGCATATTGGCAAGTTTACGCTACTCATCAGACGCTTTTAATTTAGATTTTTGGGTCATTTTACTGAACTTTTGTTTTTTGGATTTAACATGCTCTCTACTATGACATTGGACATCGGCCTTGGCAGACTACGTTGATGGCATTTCATCGTTCCGAACATGACTAGTGGCAGCAGCTTCAGCACGAGGTGGAAGTGGATCTTGATCTTTCCCTATTTTACCCTCCACATTTTTGTTCTCCATTTTTTAATGTGTGGAATTATATGCCAGTAATATATCAATAGCAATGGCCTACTGTACCGTACTGCTATATATTATATACTGGTGGTCAGCAAAATTCTGCACTGTCCTCCTACTATATATACTGCGCACAACTAAAATGCACCACAGGTATGGATGGATAGTATACTTGATGACACAGAGGTAGGTAGAGCAGTGGCCTACTGTAACGTTCTGCTATATATTATATACTGGTGGTCAGCAACATTCTGCACTGTCCTCCTACTATATATACTGCGCACATCTAAAATGCACCACAGGTATGGATGGATAGAAACTTGACGACACAGAAGTAGTTATAGCAGTGGCCTACTGTAACATTCTGCTATATATTATATACTGGTGGTCAGCAAAATTCTGCACTGTCCTCCTACTATTTATACTGCACACAACTAAAATGTACCACAGGTATGGATGGATAGTGTACTTGACGACACAGAGGTAGGTAGAGCAGTGGCCTACTGTACCGTACTGCTATATATTATATACTGGTGGTCAGCAAAATTCTGCACTGTCCTCCTACTATATATATTAACACAACTAAAATGCACCACAGGTATGGCTGGATAGTATACTTGACGACACAGAGGTATGTAGAGCAGTGGCCTACTGTACCGTACTGCTATATATTATATACTGGTGGTCAGCAAAATTCTGCACTGTCCTCCTACTATATAATACTGCGCACAACTAAAATGCACCACAGGTATGGATGGATAGTATGCTTGACGACACAGAGGTAGGTAGAGCAGTGGCCTACTGTACCGTACTGCTATATATTATATACTGGTGGTCAGCAAAATTATGCACTGTCCTCCTACTATATAATACTGCGCACAACTAAAATGCACCACAGGTATGGATGGATAGTATACTTGACGACACAGAGATAGGTAGAGCAGTGGACTACTGTACCGTACTGCTATATATTATATACTGGTGGTCAGCAAAATTCTGCACTGTCCTCCTACTATATATACTGCGCACAACTAAAATGCTCCACAGGTATGGATGGATAGTATTCTTGACGACACAGAGGTAGGTTGAGCAGTGGACTACTGTACCGTACTGCTATATAATACTAGTGGTCACTGGTCAGCAAATGTCTGCACTGTCCTCCTATACTACAATGGAGCACAGACAAGGAGCATTTTTCAGGCAGAAAACGTAGATATTTTTAGCACACTGAGCACAGATATTTGCAAGCACACTGAGCACAGATATTTGCAGCACACTGAACACAGAAACTGAGAGAACACTGCACGCCCTCTCCCTATCATCTCCAATGCACGAGTGAAAATGGCGGCGACGCGCAGCTCTTTATATAGAATATGAATCTCACGAGAATCCAACAGCGGGATGATGACATTCGTGCGTGCTCGGGTTAACCGAGCAAGGTGGGAGGATCCGAGTCTGCCTCAGAACCGTATAAAATGGGTGAAGTTCGGGGGGGTTCGGATTCCGAGAAACCGAACCCGCTCATCACGGGAAAAAAAAAAAATATATATATAAAAATACCCAATGACCGGCACTCCATGTATATTGCTTTAGATACCTGGGTGCCTTCCCACGATCAAGAAGGAACATGTAGAGAGAGAGCGAGACGGGCGGCACTCCACGGATTCAAAAAAACGTAACAGCTAAACAGGCTTAATTTCAACGTTTCAGGTGCTACTTTATTGGCACTTTTCGTCAGGATACAAATATAAGTGACTAAACATACCCTATATAGATCACAGTGCCCAGAACCAGATCACCTTCCCCACCCATTTCCGGTCGCGGGCGCTGCCGCGTCATACGCCGGCCCGCAGCAGGAAGCGGAGTCTATTCCCATAGCAACACACCAACGCTGCTAGACACCCGGGCTTCCTGTCAACGGCACGTTCCCTGGAAGCGCATCAGCTTGCGTCTTCCAATCGGCGGCCGGGAGAGGGGCCTGTAACCAAGACAACCACATAAACAATAACAGTAAATGGACTTGCGGACTGCAAAACTTTAGGTGAATCATAATAACAGATCTAGGTCTGAAATAAGCAAATAACATTCCAAGACGGGCTAATTCATACTAGAAATAGAACACCAATAATCATACATAACATACGTGATTATTATATAAAAAAAGCCCTTAACTGAGGGATGTTGCATTAAAGCTGATCCAATGTAATTAAATTTGATAGTAAGAGTAACTATCACAAAAGATCCCTATATTGCAGCACTTTAAGCATATCAAAGATAACCATATTTCATAATTTCCTAGCAGAGAATAGAGCTAGCTTTACATAGGGAGCATAATTTCATCATAATAAGCAAAGAAAAGATACATTTTCATTGAGGCCCGCAGGTGAGACGGTATTGGGGTCAAATATCCATCGCGCCTCCAGTTGTAATAGCTTCTTGTCACGATCTCCCCCTCTCGTCAATGGGGGGATGTGATCAACCAATTTGTAGCGCAAAGTTGCCATGCTATGGCCTGCTTCCTTAAACTGACGCACCACTGGTTGTTCAGTGGGTTTTCCTTCCAAAGCCATTCTGATGGCGGATCTGTGTTGTGCTGCTCGTTCCCGAAAGGCACACACAGTCTTGCCTGTATATGCCAGTCCGCATGGGCATTTAATAATATAAATTACAAATCTTGAAGTGCATGTCAACTCAACACATGCTTGATCGCAATCTTTCTTCCGGAATGAGGGTGGAGCACTGAAGATCCGGCTTCTAGATATCTGCACGTCGTGCACCCTGTGCATTTATAGGAACCTGGAGGCTTACTTAAAAAATGTGACCTAAGTTCTCTTTGTGGTGAAGCTACGTCTGTATGGACTAGCCAGTCTTTTAAGTTTCTTCCTCTCCAGTGACACTTGAGTAAAGCACTGTTATTTAATGCAGGAATAGTCTTATCAGAAAGCACAATTGGCCACAATGAATTGTCACTTTTCTTGATGACGTTACTGGCCATCGTATATGTAGTCACTAGTGGTAGTACTTTACGTATAGCTTTTGTTTTTCTAAGCAAACATTGCTCACGTGGCACAGCAAGAGCTTTTTCCTTAGCTTTAATGAGATCATCTCTTCTATACCCTCGCCGGAGGAACTTAACCATCATGTCATCAATTTCTTTCTCTGCATCCATAGTATTGCTTGAAATTCATCTCGCTCTCAGAAACTGGGAGTAAGGAAGTCCTTTTTTCATAGCTTCTGGATGAAAGCTGTTTGCATGAAGTAATGTGTTCTTATCCGTGGATTTGTGGTACATGGATGTCAACAGCCCAGTCCTATTCCTTGTGATTTGGACATCCAAATAATGGATTGTGTCGGTACTCATGTCATAGGTGAATTTGATATTGTTGTCCATTTGATTAATTAATGTCATGTGTTCCACAAAGTCCTCTTGTTTACCAGCCCAAATTATGAGCAGATCATCAATATAGCGTAGAAAGAGGGTCACATCATTAGCGAAGGGTACTTTCTCCAAGAATATCTTTTTCTCAATTGACAACATATACGCATTAGCAATGCTGGGGCCACGTTGCTCCCCATAGCGCACCCCAAGCGTTGCAGATAAAACACCCCATCGAACAGAAAGAAATTTTGTGTTAGAGTTTTCTCCAATAATAGCAGAAAGAATTCTATATCCTGACCTTTATAGTGGGGATTGCCAATCAGGAGATTTTGATTCTTTGATTCTGAAGCAGAGACTCTCATGACTAAAGACACCTTTAAAAACACTGTGGGTGTGGATGCTGCTGAAGATGTATATTTCTCGTTACTCAAACTAAAGAAAAAAGAGATAGATTACCATCTGCATAGTGTCACAATCTCTGATTATTACAGGGAACGTAAGATCCCAAGGGGTTTCAGAATCAGAAATATCCCCACTATTGGGAGAATGAACTCAGATTTTTGCCGTCGCTGGGTCGCGGTCTTGAATAAATGCTCTTGTGACCTGATGTTACTGGTAATAGAAGAGTCAACTAGAATCATGAATGAAACCAAAAACAAAATAGCAGAGTTGGAATTATCTTCCAAAATTCTTCTGACAGGTGACTCCAGTACAGATTGGATGACAAAACTGAATCAGAAGGTAGAATTGAACAAACAGGAACTAATTAAATATAAAAAAATAAAAATTATTAACAGTAAATAAGGACTATGAAGATCAAACAGTATACCCCTGAGCTATGGGACGGTATCCACAAAGAAGGAAACAGTTCTTCAATAAACGAAACTCAACGTTTTTTGACGGACACAGAGGCCTCCACGGGGGAAAGCTCCACAAGTGAACAGGAACCCTCAACCAGTACCAACGGCAATAAACCCCCTTTAGGGACCACTACGCACACCAGATGTGCACAAGGAAAAGACTACGTTCCCAAACACGGAGGGGTGCCAAGGGGAAAGGAAGAGGAAAGCGCTAGTTCCCCCAAATGATCTTATCATTAACTTATCCTCCCATATATTATCTGAGGAGGAAACTAGTCTGTTGAATAAAGGACTAACTTATGTACCTACAACGCGATTCAACAATTTTGAGTGGAAGGTCGATGCCTGGAAACATCAGCGAAATTTAAAACTGAAAGAACATTTTGGTAAAAATCCAACAACTGCAGGGATGGAAAATCCAGATCACCCTTTAAGACCAGTGTCACACTTTGATCCACAGACACATAATGCATCTATTAAAAGTTATTCAAGAATGCTTGAATCTACTGTGAATATGGAGATCAAGAAATTAGCCAAGTCCCCGTTTAATCTAACTCACGGGGAGTTTGAGGCTATGAGGGGTTTGAGTGACAACAGAGAGGTGGTTGTACGTGCGGCTGATAAAGGCAGGGCCATTGTGCTACAAGATCGCCACCGGTATGTTGAAGAAATCTACCGTCAACTTAATGATCAAGCGGTGTATGAAAAATTGGGAGGAAACCCTACAGCACCGTTTAAAAGGGAGATTGATGCAATACTCCTTTAGGCACATCAAAAAAGATTAATTGATAAGATTACCTTGAAAGCGTTGATGGCGGACCACCCAATAGTACCAATTTTTTACACTTTATCAAAAGTGCACAAGAGCCTCTCTGCCCCTCCAGGACGCCCGATAATCTCGGCACGGGGATCTCTGTATTATGTGATTTCTAGGTATCTTGACTTCTATTTACAGCCTGTGATTCAAGCTGAACCATCTGTACTTATGAACACTACACAGCTTTTACTCCGTCTTCAAGAATGCACACAGCTACCTGATGAATGTGTTCTAGCCAGTATAGATGTGGTAAGTCTATACACTAATATACCACACAAGGAAGGAATTTCCTCAATGAGACATCTCCTGATTGGCAATCCCCACTATAAAAGTCAGGATATAGAATTCTTTCTGCTATTATTGGAGAAAACTCTAACACAAAATTTCTTTCTGTTCGATGGGGTGTTTTATCTGCAACGCTTGGGGTGTGCTTTGGGGAGCAACGTGGCCCCAGCATTTGCTAATGCGTATATGTTGTCAATTGAGAAAAAGATATTCTTGGAGAACGTACCCTTCGCTAATGATGTGACCCTCTTCTACGCTATATTGATGATCTGCTCATAATTTGGGCTGGTAAACAAGAGGACTTTGTGGAACACATGACATTAATTAATCAAATGGACAACAATATCAAATTCACCTATGACGTGAGTACCAACACAATCCATTATTTGGATGTCCAAATCACAAGGAATAGGACTGGGCTGTTGACATCCATGTACCACAAATCCACGGATAAGAACACATTACTTGATGCAAACAGCTTTCATCCAGAAGCTATGAAAAAAGGACTTCCTTACTCCCAGTTTCTGAGAGCGAGACGAATTTCAAGCAACACTATGGATGCAGAGAAAGAAATTGATGACATGATGGTTAAGTTCCTCCGGCGAGGGTATAGAAGAGATGATCTCATTAAAGCTAAGGAAAAAGCTCTTGCTGTGCCACGTGAGCAATGTTTGCTTAGAAAAACAAAAGCTGTACGTAAAGTACTACCACTAGTGACTACATATACGACGGCCAGTAACGTCATCAAGAAAAGTGACAATTCATTGTGGCCAATTGTGAGTTCTGATAAGACTATTCCTGCATTAAATAACAGTGCTTTACTCAAGTGTCACCGGAGAGGAAGAAACTTAAAAGACTGGCTAGTCCTTACAGACATAGCTTCACCACAAAGAGAACTTAGGTCACATTTTTTAAGTAAGCCTCCAGGTTCCTATAAATGCACAGGGTGCACGACGTGCAGATATCTAGAAGCCTGATCTTCAGTGCTCCACCCTCATTCTGGAAGAAAGATTGCGATCAAGCATGTGTTGACATGCACTTCAAGATTTGTAATTTATATTATTAAATGCCCATGCGGACTGGCATATACAGGCAAGACTGTGTGTGCCTTTCGGGAACGAGCAGCACAACACAGATCCGCCATCAGAATGGCTTTGGAAGGAAAACCCACTGAACACTCAGTGGCGCGTCATTTTAAGGAAGCAGGCCATAGCATGGCAACTTTGCGCTACAAATTGGTTTATCACGTCCCCCCATTGACGAGAGGGTGTGATCGTGACAAGAAACTATTACAACTGGAGGCGCGAGGGATATGTGACCCCAATACCGTCTCACCTGCGGGCCTCAATGAAAATTTATCTTTTCTTTGCTTTTTATGATGAAATTATGCTCCCTATGTAAAGCTAGCTCTATTCTCTGCTAGTAAATTATGAAATATCGTTATCTTTGATATGCTTAAAGTGCTGCAATATAGGGATCTTTTGTGGTAGTTACTGTTACTATCGAATTTAATTATATTGGATCAGCTTTAATGCAACATCCCTCAGTTAAGGGCTTTTTTTTATATAATAATCACGTATGTTATGTATGATTATTGGTGTTCTATTTCTAGTATGAATTAGCCCGTCTTGGAATGTTATTTGCTTATTTCAGACCTAGATCTGTTATTATGATTCACCTAAAGTTTTGCAGTCCGCAAGTCCATTTACTGTTATTGTTTATGTGGTTGTCTTGGTTACGGGTCCCTCTCCCGGCCGCCGATTGGAAGACGCAAGCTGATACGCTTCCGGGGACGTGCCGTTGACAGGAAGCCCGGGTGTCTAGCAGCGTTGGTGTGTTGCTATGGGAATAGACTCCGCTTCCTGATGCGGGCCGGCGTATGACGCGGCAGCGCCCGCGACCGGAAATGGGTGGGGAAGGTGATCTGGTTCTGGGCACTGTGATCTATATAAGGTATGTTTAGTCACTTATGTTTGCATCCTGACGAAAGGTGCCAATAAAGTAGCACCTGAAACGTTGAAATTAAGCCTGTGTAGCTGTTACGTTTTTTTGAATCCGTGGAGTGCCGCCCATCTCGCTCTCTCTCTCTCTATATATATATATATATATATGTATATATATATATACACACACATACACACACGCATATGCAGAAATTCACTGCACTCATCATTCATAGGAATGGGGTGCACACCAACACTTGCCACTCCCAGGTTGGGTTTTGGGGTGTAGTGGCATGTGACCACTTTGCATAAGTGAATAAAACACACAGAACTCAGCACTCACCATACTAAACTCACTCATATATATTTTAGATTACATTATATTGACAAATGGATTGCATCTTCCCTATTATACAAACTTTCACTTTAACAATAAATATATTATAAATAGAATCATAAAGCTTTACCCACAGTAAATACAAGCATTATTTTATTGTCTACTATAATTCTTATGAAAGTGCAACTTTCCACCATGCCATAAACTCTGCTGACAAAAGATAGACTAAATGTAGTATTGATCAAACTGAAACTCATAGTTTTTCTCTGAATCTACTTAGCTATATTTGTCCTTCATCTCACAGGCGATACTGACGGAAGTCTATTCAGCTTCTACATTCTCATATCCTTGTCTCTCTTTGATCAGCACTACATCCAAAGGATACTTTTAAAACCTACTTTATACAACAAGCACACTTCACCTCTAGTCTTACAAATGCTAATATACAATATCCACAACAGCTAAAAAAACAAAATAACACAGGTTAGGCACATAAATCAGTCATTGCTACAGCTGCGGTTGTTCAGAAATATCAGCTCTCTCTATTTTCCAGAGAAGTAAAACAGCTGAATTATGACATTGCTGGATCAATTTATAACAAACACATAGTGTGTTTGAATATATTATATGCTCTTGCACCAGAACATCTGACAAGCTTTTTTCTGATAGTTATTGCATGAATTATCGGTATATCTTATGCATGATCATTTATTCCCAAATTATCTCTTAACTAAGCTACAGAGTGGATATGATAGAGATGTTCAAAACTGTTGCATGGAATGTTCACACTATGGGCACATTTCTCACCAGAATTTAGTTTTATCTGTTCTTTTTAGAATTCTTAACTACAACCCCATCCAGACCACAGAGCAGAATGCCTGTCCACAGACTATAAATTGTGAAATATGCAGAATACAGAATTTGCAAATACAGTACAGACTGATATGGAGACTGACTCAGGTCCTGAAGGAAAGCTGGCACACGTTGCAAAGTACCGATGTTCGGTACTTCGCACATGCGCATGTACCTGTACTGCGCATGTGTATTATGGGTCCTGCATCGTCGGATGCAGATACGGTGCAGATGTGAAGAGATTGACAATCTGCAGCCAGATGGGGTGGGGAAGGTTTCTGTTTTTTCCCAAAATGGATGTGTGTCACCTCCGTTTTGTAGAAGTGTTGAGGCCAGGCTAAGCCAGACTTAGGGTGTGTACACACGGTGAGATCCTTGCTATGCCTGATTTTTACTTGCAATTTCCCCTGAACTCCCCGGAGCCCAGATAGCACAGATTTTGACTAACTTTTCTTGAGATCTGGACTATGTGTGCTTACGATTTTGGCTTATGTGAGATTTTGGCTTATGTGAGATGACATTGACATGTGAGATGAACTAGATAGTACACCGATCTAGCAAGGATTGACTTGCCTGCGCAGTCTATCTTTTCTTGCGATGCCGACCTGGTGGGACCGCGCATCGGGATCAAATCGGGATCGCAAGGCGACTTTCACCTTGCGATCTGCACTAACTTTTCTTGAGATTTTGACTATATAGTCAAAATCTCAAGAAAATATCTCACCGTGCGTACACACCCTTAGACCTCATGTGGCCCTAAGCAATATACCAGTTTGCCCCTGCCCCTTAAAGACACTATAGGATTTCTTTTTTTGGGTAGGTGGGATGTAGACAGGACTCAATAGGAAAGAAATAAAACACATTGGCCCCGATAGGAAAAAAAATACTTTGGCCTCCAACAGGTACACATAGGCTCCCACAGGAATAAATAAAACACATTGGCCCCTGACAGGGAATCAAACAACAAGTTTGCAGGGGCAGAGTATTAGAGCTTAGTGGCAGTATTAGTGATATTAATACTGGTCGTTACTGAGCCTCTGTAAATAATTTAAACAGAAGCCATCCTTTGTGATGGATCATGGAGAGGCCAGATTTTGTACTGTGCCCAGAGTCACAAGCTGTGCTCTGTATAGCCAGTGTGTTTAAGTTCATGCTGCTGTATGCTGCACTGTACTCTACTGTATTAGCTGTGCTGTGTCCAAAATCAAAAACTGTGATCTGTATAGTCAGTGTATAGGGGCATGCTGCTGTATTTTGCACTGTACTCTGCTGTAAATTGGCTGAGCTGTGTCCAGACTCCAGACTCATAAAACAAGTGGCTATGCTCTGTATAGTCAGTGTATAGGGGCTTGTTGCTATATGCTGCACTGTACTCTGCTGTAAATTGACTGAGCTGTGTCCAGACTCCAGACTCATAAAACAAGTAGCTATGGTCTGTATAGTCAGTGTATAGTGGCACGTTGCTGTATGCTGCACTGTACTTTGCTGTAAATTGGCTGAACTGTGTTCAGACTTATAAAATAAGTGGATGTGCTCTGTATAGTTAGTGTATAGGTGCACACTGCTATATTCTGTGCTGTACTCTGCTGTAAGTTGGCTGAGCTGTGTCCAGACTCACAAAACAAGCGGCTGTGCTTTGTATAGTTAGTGTACAGGCACACATTGCTGTATGCTGTACTTTACTCTTCTGTAAATTGGATGAGCTGTGTTCAGAATTATAAAACAAGTGGCTATGCTCTGTATAGTCAGTGTATAGGGGCACAATGCTGTATTCTGTGCTGTACTCTGCTGTAAATTGGATGAGCTGTGTCCAGCTAAAGTGGCTGTTCACAAGCTGCACTACATTGTGTATTGCCATTGTCATTTGCAAAAAAAAGTTTAAAAGGTTTTCAAAAATGTATTATTGTAAGCTTGCACAACCTTTGTGTGCTGTACCCCTTTGTGTTTATTATTCATGTACATAATAAAATAAAACTGCTTTGTATTGCCGCAGTGAGATTTGAGCTGGGAAGTTAAAAATAAAGATATTCTTTTATTGTTTGAACTGGTTGGCGCGCTCTACCCTAGTGTGCACTGTTCATCTATTAGCCCTGTGACTCCATGCAGCTTAAATTTATATATATATATATATATATATATATATATATTAGAGATGTGCACTGGAAATTTTTTGGGTTTTGTGTTTTGGTTTTGGATTCGGTTCCACAGCCGTGTTTTGGATTTGGACGCGTTTTGGCAAAACCTCCCTGAAATATTTTGTTGGATTCGGGTGTGTTTTGGATTCGGGTGGTTGTTTTCAAAAACAGCTTAAATCCTAGAATTTGGGGGTAATTTTGATCCTATAATATTATTAACCTCAATAACCACAATTTCCACTCATTTCCAGTCTATTCTGAACACCTCACAACTCACAATACTATTTTTAGTCCTAAAATTTGCACCGAGGTCGCTGGCTGACTAAGCTAAGCGACCCAAGAGGGCGGCACAAACACCTGGCCCATCTAGGAGTGGCACTGCAGTGTCAGACAGGATTGGCCCCAAACAGCACATGATGCAAAGAAAAGAGAAAAGGAGGTGCACTGTGGTTGCTGGACGGCTAAGCTAAGCAACACAAACACCTCAGTATCACAGGAATTATTTGTTCTAATCAATGGTATTATTGGTCCAAATCACTGGAAGAAAATGACAAAATCACTGGAATTATTCATTCTAATCAATGGTATTATTGGTCCAACTCACTGGAATAAAATGACAAAATCACTGGAATTATTTGGCAAGATCACTGTAATTAATAATTATAAATCACTGATATTAATTGGTAAAATCTCACTATCGCCTGCCTAGTGAAGTGGAATCTAGATGGGATTTTGTACCGGGGACACAATAACTTCATCAATTGTCTAAATTCCACTGCACTAATGGCGGAAAACGGGCACACGTCTAACAGTGCACTGATTATACTGAGAACTGATTATACTGATCACTGATGATACTACGGAGAACTGACACTGAGCAGTGAGAACAGGACTGGACTATTGTACTGTAGTATACTGGTCACCACAATGCAGCAATGACACTGAGCACAGATATTAAGCACTGATCAGGATACTAGAAGTGACACAGAGCTGCAAGATACAGCAATGGCCTACTGTACTGCTACTGTACTATATGTATACTGCTGGTCACCAAAATGCTGCACTGTCCTACTATATACTGCTCACAACAATGCAGCACAGATATGGAATGGATACTTGCAGTGACACAGAGCTGCAAGATACAGCAATAGCCTACTGTACTGTACTACTATAATTATATACTGGTGGTTCCCACAATGCAGCACACTGAGCACAGATATTACCAGGTGTATCTCACACATCGCTCAGTACAGATAACAGGATGTATAATCACCAGGTGTATAACACACGTAGCACAGTACAGTATACAGTATGCAGCTCTGGAGGGATCAGTATTTGGCAGGAAGGCGAGGCCTGGTCCTGGCAGCAGAGTGACTGGCGGCCGTATAGTAGCAGTCAGCTCCAAATCTGGCAGTGTGTGGAGAGGGAGGGGGTGAGGGAAGGGAACAAGCGCTGGAGTGTCTGAGCGGAGGGCTTGGAAGTTCAGGGGGAGTGAGGCGGGAGCTGCTTTTCCATAGCAGCGCACAGTGGTGGTGACGGAGTCTGACAAAGGAGGGAGGAGGAGGATTGGGGCAACTGGCCGCAGGGGAGCACTGTGCCGCAGCCATCACCTGCAGGGGGAGTGGAGGGAAACACATCCTATCTGCACCAGATAAGTGACTTCTGATCAGAGCAATTGAGGGTCGGAGTTTTTCTGAAAGGTGGAAAGGAAGGGGTTCTTTTTCATGTAGACTGAAAGGACTACAACAAACTTGGAGTGACTACACTTTTCACCCTAGCTCGTCAGCCCTGCTGCCCTTTAATACACAGATGAATGAAGACTCCATTTGGAAAGGCGGCCGCTCAGCGATCAAGAGCTGATTCAGCACATGCAGGTGTTTCTGCAAATATGATGAAGAAAAGAACATCTCATAAGAAACATCGAAACAATATGGGACCAAGTATACCAATCTCCCAGCCAAGGCAAAATATTGTAGGCTGTAGAATACAGCATGGGTGGAAAGAGGGCAGTGGGCCAATAACCCAGTGGAAAGGAACAGTTCTGGATCAAGTACCAGTGAATCCCTCCCTCTATCTTATAAAGTATGATGGATTTGATTGTTTCTATGGACTTGAGCTTCACAAGGATGAAAGGGCGTCTGCTCTTGAAGTTCTACCAGACAGAGTTGCCTCATCCCGAATCAGTGATGACCATTTGGCTGACACAATGATTGGTAAAGCAGTGGAGCATATGTTTGAAACAGAGGATGGTTCCAAGAATGAGTGGCGACGGATGGTATTAGCATGAGCACCTTTTATGAACACATGGTTTTATTATTATATAACATATGAAAAGGACCCAGTCTTATATATGTATCAACTTTTAGATGACTATAAAGAAGGAGATCTTCGGATCATACCAGACTCAAATGATTCCCCTCCAGCTGAAAGAGAACCTGGGGAGGTTGTGGACAGCCTGGTGGGCAAGCAAGTGGAATATGCCAAAGAAGATGGCTCAAAAAGGACTGGCATGGTTATTCATCAAGTTGAAGCTAAACCATCTGTGTACTTCATTAAGTTTGATGACGATTTCCATATATATGTCTACGATTTGGTGAAGACATCCTAAATGGGATTCTGTACTTTTTTTTTGCCAAACGTAATCTAATGTAAACATTTGTAGAAAGACGCTGCTTTCTGATTACAGAAATGCTCAGATATTCCTGCGAATCCACAATCCCTTCCCAGAGGAAAAAGAAATCGAGAAACCATTGTTTGAGAACGTTTGTTCTCTTTCCCTTACAAAGGAACAAACCACTTTCCAAGAAGACTGACGTTTTTGGGATTATGGAGACATAATGTTTTTGAATATAAATCCTAAAGCAGGGGGAGTATTAGAGCAAAAGAGTGCAAGAGACCAGCCATGCAGTTTCTGAAATATTATGACAAAATGTTACTGTATTTCATAAGCACTCATTCCTAATGCTACTAAGTACTGTTTGGTATACTGTATCTGACTTCCATGAGGTAGTTGTCCATTATTTCAGCTTCCATTGACCTTTTTGAAAGCGGTAGAAGTTATCGATTCTTTTTTTTCTTCCTATTTTTAAGGTTTCTCCTGCATAGCCCAGTAAAATGTTGCAATGTTAAGTATTGACTTGTCCCTTCTGGGAGTCCAGTTCTTCACCAAACCCAGCCAAATCTCATCCTAACCCTCTGTTCCACGTACTCTATGTACCCCATCTGTGTCACCCATGTCTGTCTACCCCTCCCCTTTAGATTGTAAGCTCTCACGAGCAGGGCCCTCTTCCCTCATGTGCTTATCCTTTGTCTTACTTTAATAATCTTCAACTGTACCACATCCAGCAGTCTTCTGCCACCTGATACTTATTCCAGTGTCATCTGCTGATGTAACTATGTTTATTTACCCTGTACTTGTCCTATAATGTCATCAACTGTAAGTTGCTGTTTTCCTGTTTGATTATTTATGTACTCTGTAATTGGGTGCTGTGGAACCCTTGTGGCGCCATATAAATAAAGGATAATAATAATAATATAGGCTGTATAATCACCAGGTGTATAACACACATCGCACAGTACAGTATATAGGGTGTATAATCCCCAGGTGTATCTCACACATCACACAGTACATTATATATGGTATATAATCCCCAGGTGTATCTCACACATCGCTCAGTACAGATTACAGGATGTATAATCACCAGGTGTATAACACACGTCGCACAGTACAGTATACAGGGTGTATAATTAATTACCAGGTGTATCACACACATCGCACAGTACAGTATATAGGGTGTATAATCCCCAGGTGTATTTCACACATCACACAGTACAGTATATAGGGTGTATAATCCCAAGGTGTATCTCACACATCACTCAGTACAGTATACAGGGTGTATAATCACCAGGTGTATCACAAACGTTGCACAGTACAGTATACAGGGTGTATAATCCCCAGGTGTATCTCACACATCGCTCAGTACAGATTACAGGATGTATAAAATCACCAAGTGTATAACACACGTCGCACAGTTCAGTATACATACTGGTCACAACAATGCAGCAGATATTGAGCACTGATCAGGATACTAGAAGTGACACAGAGCTGCAAGATACAGCAATGGCCTACTATACTGTACTATATGTATACTGCTGGTCACCAAAATGCTGCACTGTCCTACTATATACTGCTCACAATAATGCAGCACAGATATGGATAGTATACTTGACACAGAGCTGCAAGATACAGCAATGGCCTACTGTACTGTACTATATGTATACTGCTGGTCACCAAAATGCTGCACTGTCCTACTATATACTGCTCACAATAATGCATCACAGATATGGATAGTATACTTGACACAGAGCTGCAAGATACAGCAATGGCCTACTGTACTGTACTACTATAATTATATACTGGTGGTCCCCAGTCCCCACAATGCAGCACACTGAGCACCGATATTTGCAGCACACTGAGCACAGATATGGAGCGTTTTCAGGCAGAGAACGTAGATATTTTCAGCACACTGAGCAAATATAGTTGAAGCACACTGAACACAGATTACGGAGCTTTTCAGGGAGAGAACGCAGCCACGTCCTTTCCGTTCAA
Organism: Pseudophryne corroboree; assembly: GCF_028390025.1. Taxonomy (NCBI): domain Eukaryota; kingdom Metazoa; phylum Chordata; class Amphibia; order Anura; family Myobatrachidae; genus Pseudophryne; species Pseudophryne corroboree. The sequence goes on from NC_086448.1 coordinate 300,169,210, forward strand.
TCTCCAATGCACGAGTGAAAATGGCGGCGACACGCGGCTCTTTATATAGAATACGAATCTTGCCTCGGAACCGTGTAAAATAGGTGAAGTTTGGGGGGGGTTAGGATTTCGGAGAACCGAACCCGCTCATCTTATATATATATATATATATATATATATATATATATATTTAAGCTCTGTTGTTTGTGCAGTTTGGTGCACTTTACCCTAGTGCATTTTGTTCAAAGCCATGTGACTCCACACAGTTTGAACTGAGCTGCGAGTTACACAACAAGAAAAAATAATAATATTGATCTATTGTTTGTACTGTTCTGTGCACTGTTCTCCAATTCACTGTGTCAATGTTTAATAGATTTGCTATAAACTGCCATGTGTTTGTTTTGCTGCTCTGTTGCTTAGTAACCAGCCAGCTTGCTGCAATCTTTTCCCTAAAGCGGATGAAAACAATATTGTGAGGTGGTCAAAATTGACTGGATATTAATGTTATTGAGGTTAATAATACTCCAGGAACAAAAAAAGGCCCAACTTTCTAAATTATGTGATTTTAGCCTTTTTTTTGTCAATTTTGGGAAAAAAATCCAAAACCAAAAAACAGTCATGGTCAAAATCCAAAATTGAATCCAAAACCAAAAATGGATGACAAATTCGAAACAAAACCAGCAAGAATGGTCCAATGTTCATCGCTAATTACCATATCTGTGCATCATAAGCAAAAGCGATGCACACTCCAACCACATCTGACTCAGGCCCAGGGATCAGAGGTAAAAATAATAACTCACAGATTGTAACTTTACCTCTACCTGTTCTGCTGCAAAATTCAGCCACAACTTTACACTCATCTTCTAGAGAGGTTTTACTACCATGGATACAATACATTGACAAATGTAATTATAGGAACTACAGTAATTGTTGTTAGTATTATATATTTTAAATAAGCCACTTCTAAAAATTGTGAGTTTTATCTAGGAATTGTTAATATAATATTTTTTTTTCATTCCATTTTAGGCAAATAATATCATACGTGATTGAATTATATTGTTATAATAGACGATGAATGGTTTTATTTGGACTGATGTTATTTGATGTTATCTGATCATGTTATCATGTTCAGTAACTAATGCATGTCATGTAGTTTATAGAATAGCATAGTTTCCTTTGTGCTGCAGGTGATAAAAATGTTATATGTCATTACTGGGTTTGGTAATGTCATATATATATGTTATGTTGTGCATAACATAAAACTCAGATTTCATAGAGGTTCCTTAATTGTGATTTTTTTTTAGACAATTAAATGGGAACATGTTAAAGCACAAGTGATTTCCAAATTAAATAAAAAAAGGTATATTTTATATGATATATTGTTCAGAGAAACATAGTCACCCCTTCCTCAATTGATTTACTGTAATAGTACAGTGGGAGTCAATCTTAGTCCTCAGGATCCCAAACAGGTCACATTTTTCAGGTCCTATAGCAGGTGTCCAGGTGTATTTATTACTCACTGACACATTTTAAAAGATCCACAGGTGGAGCAATTTATTTCCCTTGTGATTCTGTGAGGAGACCTGAAAAACGTGCACTGTTTGGGGTCCTGAGGGCTGAGTTTGAGAACCTATGTATTAGTAGATAAGTGAGTGATTGGCTTAGCTATATCTTATTATTATTATTATTATTATTATGTGTTTTAGCTGCTGAATAAGAAAAAACCCATAAAATCCATTGTTATAGAAACAGCTTAGATCTCAATACATATTTGGGATAATATAATAAAATTATGGAAACAGTGAAACCTATAGCAACCAAGTAGACCTCTGCTGTACAGTATGGTGTTACAAGTCTAATGAATTGAAAACTAATATCTGATTGATTACTATTGGATTTATCTCATGCTCTACTGTACTGTACTGTTTTATGACCTAAAATACAAAAATACAGTAGTCAGTGATCAGTATTTAACTTATATTTTAAACTTAAGAGGGGTGTACTGTGTACCAAGTGCCCTAAAATGGCCCATCTATACCATGTCCACAAAACAATTTCCATGGGTCACATACTGTATACACTGGTGCTCTGTCATGGACAAGCAGAGCTGGGATGTAATAGCACATTCTGTAGGTCAAAGTCCCTTTAAATGGCAGCAAGATCATGTCTCAGCATTTCTCCAGATACAAGTGTACAATCCCACCTTTTTTAACATGCTGTGACCTACATCAAATTCTCCATTATTTATTTTTCCTACACACACGCACATGCACACATTAATCTACGAAAGTTTAATCAATATCATAATACTCCTTTTGACTTTTCACTTATTTATAATTAGAGATGAGTGGGTTCGGATTTACTCAATTCTTAACGCCAGAATTAACGCAAGTTCAGATTTTCCGCATTTTTCTTATTGACTAACCAAAACACGTGACATCTGAGAGCCAATAAGGAGATCTGGGTAAATCCGAGTAAATCCAAACCCACTGATCTCTATTTATAATAAAATCATAGAAAACTACAATATAAACATTCCCTTCTGCTCTCTCTAGAAACTTAATTACGTGGGTTGGGTGCACTTAGATCCACATGTTCTACTGGAAGGGGGGAGGAGTGAGCAAACATTCTGAGATATGCTGTTGCACTCTTCTTCTTCTCCTTAACAACCTATTGTATGCAGGGCTTCTTGGCTTTAACTTCACCCATATAATACATACTCCCCTATACAGGTGAAATCATGTACAGTAGTTCTTCTATTTAATCAAGAATAATTCTGCTTGCAGAGTGGCTACAGAACATATGAAAGGCTGCTTGCTACAGTCGTGACCTGCTGGCTAATTCCTAGTGGTTTATTTACTGTTGCCATGGCCACAGATATTAGCTCATTTGCAGTTATTACTAAGAATGCACCACTACTTTCAGAAATCTGTTGAATTTAAATATATGTCACTATCCACATATTTAATTATTACAGGCCCATATAAAATGAACGGCACCTTTTAGAAGTTGTTAGAAATAATTAGATTTCAAGCATACGGTTCGCCTTCACTTTGGAACAGAACCCACCTACTGTATGGTGATTTGCAAGTACCAGAAATATAAAATCCCACAATTAATGAAATTTTATAGAGAAAAGGACTCACACTCTTAGTTCCTTTTACTCTATGTAATAAAATAAGTAATGTTGAACATGGTGTTAAGAAGAAAGGTATTTATTTAAAACTTAAAGATGTTACACCTTATTTATAAATATATGCCAACCAATGGGTGCAAAACTTAAGTTTATATGCACATACTGATATTATAATTGCATGAATATTGTGCATTGGTTGGCACACTAATAATTTCAGTGGACAAAAAATGTCAATTGCTAACTGCATAATATGCTGATGCTATGAACATTTATTTTGCACAAATTTGCACATTTACTCACTAAGCACAGAACAAGGAGTATGTTCTGTTTCTATTATGTAGATTCTCTCTGTGATCATTTGAAAGCTTGCAGGCTGAGGTATGAATGTGTATAAAGGCAAAAATACAATAAGCAGTGTAAAGTTATAGCTCCTACTGGTATCCGGTTGATAGATTTACAGTAAGAAGATAGTCAGTAGATCGGCCCCAAATGGTTGACATGAAAAAGGTTGACATGATCAAGATGTAAACAGTTCTTAAGGTCAACAGGTGAAAAAGGTTGACAGGTTAGAAGGTCAAAATCATAATAGTCGACACACATATGGTCAACACAAGTTTTTTTTTCTTTTTTTTTCTCTCAATCTTTTTATTTACCATCCAAATGGACAACGATTGGGAATATTAACCTGTGCCAGTCACAGCATGGCACCTTGTCCGAAGCATGGCGAAGGAAGCAAGTCCACGAGAGTATGCATTTCTGCTGCTAATTTGGTTTTGTTTATAGTGAAACAAAATGACACAAAAAACCCTTGTGTTGACTATTTTTGTGCCGCCCATTTTCAGGTCAACCTTTTGTGCCTGTCGACCTTTTCTACTGTCATTCTTTTCCTTGTCGACCTTTTGACCCCGTCAACTTTTTGACCCTGTCAAACATTTGGGGTCAACCTTTTGACTATCTTTTTACTGTAGATCTATTGAACCACACCCACTCCTATCGGTTAGATCATTGGCCTTCAACCTGCAGCCCTTCAGCTGCTGAGGAACTAAACATGTGGTAGCGAATGCTGGGATGTGTAGTTCCACAGCAGCTGGAGGGCCGCAGGTTGAAGACCTATGGGTTAGACCATCTCCCTAACCTGAAATGTGGACTGTCCACCTCTTAAGGATCATTCACATTTTTGTCCCACTAGCAAAAATCTAGTTGTTGCACGTGGGCACAGAATAAGGCAGTTTCCTGCCCTGCTGTTGAACTATATTTAAAAAGGAAGCACCTAAGGTACACTTTTTTAAAAGATCAAAATATAGACTGGCAGAAAGATGTTGACAGCAGAAACAGAGGTGTTGCTGGTGGTAGAAATAAAATGTTTTAACTTTATAAGGGATATTTTACTCCATTATTATTTATCCCCTTGATCGAGAAATTCCAACTTGCAAGATTTACTGGTCTATCTCCTTCAAGCCACCATGTACAATAATTGAAAATGTAAGCAAATTCAGCGACACAAAATTGGTGCACGTGCAGTGGTAAGAAAGTCAGCTCCAAGCCACTGTTCCAGCACAAGTAAGGAGAATAATTGAATTCTGTGTAGCAGAATAATTGTGTCTGGATTAAAATTCATCAGTTATGGCAGGGACCTGATCGGTACATAGAAGATCGTTCAGTTAAAATTAAAATGAAAGAGGAAGAAAATTCATCAAGTTTTGTGTAGCCATACTTGAAGCAAAAAAGGAATGAAATATGTCTCCATTAAGAATTATAATAACATTTAAGTATTTTATGAATGCACAACTCACATTTTCATTTCTTTTGTGATACTATTGACCTATTTTTGTGATTGTGCTAGTTTTTATGGGTATACACTCAACATTAAGCAAATATTGACTGAAGAGAAGCAAAATGTTGTTTCTTTTTATGGGAATGGTATTTGTACATTAACTGTTATTATCAATACACTAAAATATACATATGTATTACATGATATACAGATAACACATATTTTTACTACTAGAACTAATTTAAGGAGATAAAAATTTTAGCCCAGAATATGAAGCTGAATTCACAAACCACCTTGGATGGTATCGGAAACATTCATTTTATTGTACTCTACCAAGGCATGTGTAAATGATGATGGCAGTACCATTTCTACACCATGGGAACACAGAATTTTTCATTTGCCAGGTCTCTGGTTTTGTCTGTCCCCGGAGGGGGCACTAGTGGGTCAGTGTAGGTGTGATGTATTACACGAGGAGACCAAAGAAAAAAGCCTGCGCATAGGCGCTGATATTTATTATGTCACAGGGGTCACAAAGCAATTGAATAACACACGGGATGAAGTGGAATGGAAGCAAATAATAACAGAAACTGAAGTAGGGATAATAACCGGTACAACTGATAATAGGAATAATGAACGGTAACTGAATCCAAAGCAACTGTATATTCAAAAGTCACTGGTAACAGAAATAGGTAATAATGACAACTTGAAAACTGGATGCAAAACGGTACTGGTAGTTATGATTGAATCAAACAGAACTCCAGTAATTGTAAAAGCACACAGTCTCTGTAACATAAAAGTTCTTTAGCCAAGCAAGGCCCAGGCAGGAGACAGTCCTAACTCAGTATGCTTGTTAAGTGCTGGATGCAATGCACAGAATGGAATGCTGGTAATAAGGTGCACAAGTTAGGCAATGAATAACACCTGAGGAGAGTCTCTTACTGCAGATGAATAGTTGCAGGCTGTGGCTGGAGTCTGAAGCAGGCAGGAGAACTGAAGACTGGAGAATGAGATGATGAGAGTATCCACGGGGAACAACAGAAGACAGGAACACGGGAACCAGGAGATCTAGCAAACCAAATGTGACTCGTTGTCCGAGGTAATGAGACTGAGCCAGGAACTGGAGTTTATACCCCTTGCTCTGTGATGATTGGATGTGGCATCTCTGTGAGAACACACCCCGCTGGATTGGGTGCTCAGATCAGCTGAGAGTTAGCTGGAGCTAGTGATTCACCAGGAGAGTAATTCTGTAGACAGTTAATGCAGTGTACTGCTGGTTGCTGGCTGGGCCCAGTAGTTCACCATGAGCTACAGGCTGCAGGAGACTGACCAGCAGAAACGGGAGCCAAGAGATGTGGTTCAGGGGTACTCAGCGACATGTTATGACGCTCGCAGACAGTGCATTCATGCAGCTGCCGCTGAGGCCGTGACCTCCGGAGGCCTGCACACCAGCGCGCTGGTAAGTGAGATGCTGCTGAAAGCTGATGCCTGACATAATTCTTTGTAGCAAGCTTATTTATCACTTATCTGCAACACCTGGAATATAATGTGTGCTATACCAAGCAGTTTACCCCATTGCACATAACTATTTTCAGTATTTTTTTATTGTTTCTATAATAATTTATTGCTTTATCCCATTTTTAAAGTTTAATCCAAATAGTAGAAATAACGTACTATAACATGAAAAATAAAACTAAATAAGTAGAATATTTTTGAAAAAAGATTGAGCACATATACTAATCAAAATTTGGGATTATACATTGTACTCCGAGTCCGTACGCATATTGTACACCATTGTGAAATACCCATCTCCAATAAATCATTTTAGATTTACTTGTGGTTTCTTGGAGAGGTAATACTTTCAATCGCACTTATAGTTGTCCCTCATGGTTAACTCATTGTAAAATAACAATTTCACAGCAATACAAAGACCAGCAAAGCGTGTCACAACTGTAAATGTCTGCTCTATTGGTTTTCAATGCTTAACTGTGACTTTCAAGTTTTAGTTGAAATGATGGGTTTTCTGGGATCAAGTTGCAATGGGATTAGTTCAACAGGCTATATGTAAAGTTTTCATATGCAACATGTGTGAGACAGGCACATTGTAAGCACTGGATTTTATTCTATAAACATTAAGTGAAAGTAACTTATTATGTGACATTTCTAGCATAGATAAAATTGTTTCTTAACCACGTAACTGGCAATTTTTTTTCCAAAAACGGCTCAGAAATTATCATTTTTTATGATTGAATCAGGTCAAGAATATCTATTTAAAACTTGTCCAAAACAATTGCATTTCTGACAGATCGCATTGTTTTCTGCTACCAGGTCAGATAACCCACAGCCTGGTGTGGTCGCAAATGATGCGATTACAGCTAAATGCCAGCTAATATAGAATTAATATTAAGATAACCAACAGTGAAAATCACTTAAAAATATTATTCAAAATAATTTTTAAGTATTTTTTTTCTCCCCCCAACCTACAGAAACAAAAACAAAAACACCTTTATCAGCTGGAAATACAGAGTAAAGCTAAACAATAAAAAGATTTAATGCAAAGTCCATACTACAATACAAATAATCATTTAAATTCTATAATAATTGCCTTATTTTTGGTATTATTTTAGTTCATTGTAAGTTGGAGCATGTTATCTTGTTTAAACTAGAGATGTGCAGCGGGCACTTTTCGTGTTTTGTGTTTTGGTTTTGGTTCTAATTCCATTTTCGTGTTTTGGTTTTGGCTTGGTTTTGCCAAAACCACCCTTTCGTGTTTTGGTTTTGGTTTTGGATCTGGATGATTTTTAAAATAAAAACATAAACAGCTAAAATCCCAGAATTTGGGGGTAATTTTGCTCCTACAGTATTATTAATCTCAATAACAATCATTTCCACTCATTTCCAGTTTATTCTGAACACCTCACAATATTGTTTTTAGGTCTAAAAGTTGCACCGAGGTGGCTGTATGATTAAGCTAAGCGACACAAGTGTGCGGCAGAAACACCTGACCAATCTAGGAGTGGCACTGCAGTTGCAGACAGGATGGCAAATTTAAAAACTAGGCCCCAAACAGCACATGATGCAAAGAAGAAAGAGAGGTGCAATGAGGTAGCTGTATGACTAAGCTAAGCGACACAAGTGTGTGGCACAAATACCTGGCCCATCTAGGAGTGGCACTGCAGTGGCAGACAGGATGGCAGATTTAAAAAATAGGCCCCAAACAGCACATGGACATATAGAAACAAACAGCAGTGGACATATAGCATCAGCGGGTTGTTATAATTGTTTGTTATACTGCAGCAGTGGATATTAGCAACAGCGTATATCATCACTGGAATTACTGATGACACAGGACACTACCACTGGTCTGATACAGACCAACAGGTTGTTATAATTGTTATAATGCAGCAGTGGATATATAGCAGCAGCGTATATCGTCACTGGAATTACTGATGACACAGGACACTACCACTGGTCTGCACAACACAGCACCACTTTATACAGCTACATTGGATATATGGCAGCATAGAACACCAACACTGTGAATGGCTGGACTGATACAGCACAATACACTGACTACACTGGACTGGTCTGCACAACACAGCACCACTTTACAGCTACACTGGATATATCTGCCTGGACTGATACAGCACAACACTGACTGGTCTGCACAACACAGCACCACTTTAAAGCTACACTGGATATATGGCAGCAGAGAACACCAACACTGTGACTGCCTGGACTGATGCAGCACAACAATACACTGAGTGACTACACTGGACTGGACTGAGCAGCACAGCACTTGCCACCCCACTTTCCCGCCCCAACACACAGACACTGAACACTGAGGACACGTCCTCTCTATACACTCTCCGAGACTGGAGTGAAAATGGCGGGGACACGTGGCTCCTTATATGGAATCCAAATCCCGCGAGAATCCGACAGCGGGATGATGACATTTTGCCACGTTCGGGTTTCCGAGTCAAGAGGGAAAATCCGAGCCTGGCTCGGATCCGGACTCGGAAGGCAAAGTTTGGTAGGGTTCAGTTCTCTCTGAGAACCGAACCCACTCATCTCTAGTTCAAAAATACCACTAGATGGTGCTTGTATAGACATGTGTGTGTTTGATTAAGGGGATGAGACAGACAAAAATGTTTATTAGAAGGTAACATTTTAGGACTGTGAATATGATTGACTATGGATAAAAAATGCTACAGGTGTTCTCTCACTTAACCAACCTTTTTCTGCCAGACATAAACATGGTATTTTTTTGTCATACCTTATTACGAGATGTGTAGCATATATAGTATGATATATTATCAGCTGCACAATAAAGTTCTAAAGAACAATAACTTGTTAGACCATATCACATGCAGGGGCGGATTGGGATGCCGGGATGCTGGACCAGTCACTGTTTGGCCGGTCCCGACGTCCCCTCAGTGACCTGCACTCTCTCCTTCACCAGGCTGACCGGCTGTGCGATCGAAGCTCAGCTCCGATCAAGTAGTGTTGGGAAACAGCTTCTGCGCATGTGCAGAAGCTCAATGGGGCTCAGATGTCTCTAGCTGCGGAGGTGCAGCCCCATCCCCTTAACGCAGGCCGCGTCCACAGTCCCCTGCCTCTCGCTGTCCCCTCTACCGCAGGCAGCATCCACCATCCCCCTGCCTCTCGCTGCGGATGTGCGGCCCCGTCCCCCTTACCGCAGGCTGTGCTCACCGCCATGTGCAAACCCCATTGGACCATGCAGGGAAGAGACAGGAGAGCTGCTGAAGTAGAGGGACCCATCATTTACACACACAGACTGTCCTTCCTGTGTGCGCCTGCTATCAATATGGAGGGATTGACAACATCCAGGACCCAAGAGCTGCAAAGAGGAGGAGGTGAGATCCTTATTCCTTATTCTAATAAATTCTCATTGAATGAGTCCCTTCCACTCCCATCCTAACAATTTCTTCCCAACCACTACTCCCATCCTGCCCCCATTCTATTACTTCCAGCCTGCCTTCCGCTCTCCACCACTACTATGCCCAGTCTGCTCCCCCTATCTGCACTACTACTACTCCCATCCTGCACCCTGCTTCCCCCTTCTATTACTCCAAGCCTGCCCCCTGCTCTCCAACACTACTACCCCAGTCTTCCCCCCTTCCCCACTCTGCACTACTATTACTACTCCCATGCTGCCCCCCTTCTATTACTCCCAGCCTACCCCCTGCTATTCACCACAACAACTTCCAGTCTGCCCCCCCACACTACATCCTGCCCCTAACTGTAGCGACATTAGCATGAAGTCGCAGAAGCATCTGCAGCGAAAAAAGACACAAGGAGGCCCGCAACTGCGTCCACCTCTGAATCAGATCCTGTAAGGAGGGATCGCGCTCCCAACAGACCCCACCCCTCTACAAACTCCGTCCCCATTAGGGCTGCTTCCATAAGTTTCCCGGGCTGCTATTCAATTCCAATCTGCCCCTGATCACATGTATCATTTCACACCACGTTAACTAAATTATATTCCAGCAAGAACAACAGTTAAGTTCGGAACATCTGGACATTCTGTGTACATGGTTCTCAGGGTGTGACAGGCATTACTTGTAAGTTAGGACAACGTACTGTAACATCTAACATGTTTCATGTTTTATTAGCTTACTCACGTGTACGTGTATTTATTAAACTATAACTATAAAGATTACTTATTTAAAGATACGAAGAGCATCTTGTATGTTTTTAGTTAGGAAGAAAACACAAAACTTACAATCATTTTACTTTGCATCTGTTTCAGTTCATTAAAATCAAAGAATTAAGAAAAACTCAGAAAATAGATACATGAACAAAAGAGAACTATAGAAAATAAAAAATCAAGCAACAGCTGTATAAAGTACAAAAATTAAATTATCTGAATTAATGAACTAAAGTAAAGTAGAATCACTGTGATGCTTCTGGGAGGAACAGATGGATATTAACAAAACAATCTATCATTTACAAATTTCATCTTCTCCATTTTTTCCAAGCAACAGTCTAACCCTGTGCTTAATCTAGCACTAGAAAGCCTTGCTGATATCAAGTGCCAGGGAAGAGATTCCTGCTGTATCACAACCAGATTTATTGTTCAGGAGAATGGAGGTTGGTTAATATCTGCAATTGAATTCCATGGTTAGTAGGAAGGCCTGACTTTTGGCTAATACTCTCAATGTCCTTCCATGTTTCTAATTTGAATCAATTAGACCAATGTTTTCCAAGTACAAACAACATGCACCTGCAACCAGAACTGGCCCTACGCACAGGCAGATGCCATAGGGAATCTGGAAAAGCCTAGGAGCATCTGGGCAGACTGGACTTCTGAGCTCCGCTGTGCCAGCTTGATTTCAGAAGTTTTGGCTGACAGTAGCTGTCCTACAATGGGGTGTACGGGCTGCGCCATTACCTATCATATGATATGACAGACAGCAGCAGCAGAAAGACTGTACAGCCCAGTGCTGATCATAAACTTCCTGCAGCTTCCATCAGTGTGAAGCCAGTGTGACGCTGGTATGCTCTAAGGTTACATAAGCCTCATTTACAGCAGAGAGCGCATTATGGAGGAGAGAAACAGAGGAAAGACAGCAAGGGTAAGTAAATTATGAGATCTTGCAAGAGATAAGTTGGGGATTGTATTGCTGGAGGAAAACAAGGGGAGAGATTTGATTGCTGGAGACACACAAGGAGGAGAGACTTGATGGCTGGAGATACAAGGTGGGGAGGACACTTAATGGCTGGGGACACAATGGGGGGGAACTTGATGACTGGAGGCACAAAAGGGAGATAGATTTGATCGCTGGAGAAATTGACAACTTTTGCTTCCCCAGTCACCCTCTGATGTGAGACCCTGCAAATTTGGTAAAGACATGCCCCCTTCTTGTGTGCATGCATGCATTCACCATGCAGAAGGTCCCACATGGGGAAGAGGGGGGAAATGCATCAGCTATAATCTTAGGGGGAACTACAGGGTGGTGCAGTGTGTATATAAGGGCAGTAAATGGTGGGGGGTGCAGAATATAGAAGAGGATGGGGGTGCAGTGTATATAGAGGCAGTATATGGTGGGGGGTGCAGTGAACATGGTGTGTGTGTGTGTGTGTGTGTGTGTGTGTGTGTGTGTGTGTGTGTGTGTGTGTGTATCAAAGGGAGTGCCAGCGTGCACCATCCAGTGGTTGGCAGCGGCACCACAGAGGTGAGAAGCAGCATTAGCATTTTATATAGGCAAATAAATGACAACTGCCACACCAAAACCTACCCCTATCCCCACTCTCTTTCCCAAGTGCCCTTTCTCCATATGCAGCAAGCGTGAAACAGTCAGATCAGTATTTTAAAGTAATTAACAGAAGACTGTAACATCTCCCTGCATCACCACTTTTGCTTTCAGCACATAAATGAGTCTTTTGAACCATGTAGTGGCCTCTAGTGGCTGCCAGTACATATAACAGAGGTGTGAAGCAGCCTTAGACTTTTATTATATAGGATATATTGAGGATGAGATGATCTTGTTCTTATCACTAAAGGGGTTAATAAGGCAAATTAATCTATAGCATCTTTAGTCTGTGGTAACAGAAACTGAACAAGCTTGCACCTCCATGAGAAAGTATTAAAATTAACTACCCCCTCCCAGAGACTACCAAACTGGAATTCTCCCTGACTCGCTTGAACTGTACTTTTGGGGGGTAAATAACAAGACTGAAATGCCTGGTGTGCAATGCTGGGAATTTTTCTTATAATGTAAGCTCTCCACCCCTATATCTCACTGTAATATTCTTAAAAGACGACTTGCAAACGATGCAGTGTCATCAACGATTTCCCTTGAACTCCCTGACAAACTATATACAGTAATGTGTACACACTGTGCAATCTTCCAAAAGAAAATGTCAGTGGCCACATCCAGGAGTATGCTAATTACAAATCTGCCTGCAGGTTCAGAAAATCAGAAGAAATGACCAATGGAAGGAGCTGCATGCTCTAGCAGCACCAGGGAGTATTTAAGATTCTTGTGAAACTGATGCAGGAAGATTGTGATAGCAAAAGCAACCCTAAAGGAAAGAAAGATTGTACGTCCATTTAAATGTATTTTTTATGACTTTTTTTATGTTAGTCCTAGGCAAATCTGGCATAATAATATAAAGAACTAAAGAAAGCATTCTGTCAGCATTGGTTATCAACTAGCAGCCTGTGGACTCCATGTAACCCTCTGAGCTTCAACCTGAAGTCCTTGGGTGTTTCAGCAAAATTATGTTTTTACCTTCTCCTCTATACCAAGTTGTTGGAAGAGTTGTGGGATAATCCCTTATTTGTGTTTCCTGAGGGCCCTCACCACATTCTATGAGGTTACACAGTTTATACCAATTATTTCTAATGGCTAATTTACAGTTCAACCCTCTTAACATGACAACTGATGCTACAGTATAGTAATGAGTGCCTCTTGGGCTGCAATAATACAAGCATGACAACAATCTAATTGGATAAAAGAAGCATGAGATGAGTACTACAGCTTATTATTGTTTACTTATTACTGTACTGGGCACTGACGGCATTTTAATGGGCACTGACGATTACACTTTAGAGAGTAATGCTATTAGGTTTGTGATATTAATTGATATTACTGTTATTACTAGCTTTTGCTGGGCATTACTATAACTGGTTGCTAATTAATAGGTCATGGTAATTGTACTAGAGTCCCATTGCACCAATGCATGCCACGAGATGAATTAGAGGTGTACTAGTATTTCATTATAAAATACATTTTGGTTGTTCATCCATAGTAATTTAGAATGGGATCTACAGAAACTTACAATAAATGTGTCCAGCATGTATGCAGTTAAATGAAATTATTAATAAAACAATATCTATTCATCACTTAATGATGCAGCAATATCCCCTGATACATCTAAATAAAAGTTTGGCTACAAATTATGTGCTTCTTCTAAACTTATTACTCTTCCCTGAATTATTAAAATGAAAAGATAAACAGTTTGGCTTTAATCCATCACACTGCTGTATTTATTTTTATACCAGAGTTTTAAACTTTTAGGTACAATGCAATTTATCAAGAGCCTTGTCTCCAGACAACCTAATCCTATTCTCTGAAAGACTATTTAATAGATTGAGATATGCACATGCAATTCATCATGAACTGTACTTGAAAAGGAACACTTCTAATCAAGTGCAAATTTTCAGAAGTACCTAGAATGCTTTATGGTTCCTCCTGACAGGAAAAGTAGCTGAATTGACTTTTTTTTCTGTATTACAACTCTTACCCCTAAATGCTGCACACAATACTTTTTTATTTATTATTGCTATTGCTTTATGTAACTACTATGCTGAGAGACTGGTCATAATAGTTTTATGGCTTCCACAGTCATGTGTTGCAAATATTTGAATGCTGTAAGATATGTGTTTTGTACTGTGCTGTCTACCAAATGCAACCCAGCACTATAAACCACTATCTTTTGTTTTCACTCTGTATTCTTTATGGTACAACTTATTTTCTAAGGGTGTATAGGTTGTGGCCATCACTTAGAAAGGGTACTGCATTGTAGAAGTTTTAATGTGTGTAGGAGAGGGAATGTTGCAGTATTTTCTTAGTGATGCACAAGTCTTTGAGCCACATTTACCCTACAGAGGAGAACCACCAGACTAAGCAGCATAGATTATTTGTATCCCTATTCAGTAAGCATTAAGTGGGTTCAAGCTTTACAGGGCTGTCAAGTTGTGTTCCATCGCTAAAGATGCCATTTACCACAGTCATTGGACAAGGCAGATAATGACACTCAGTGCTAACTTCATCATCAGATGAATCCTTGTGCTTAGAACCATGGATACTTAGATGACTTTAATGAAGGACGGAATGATCATGCTCCGTCCTTCATTAGCACAAACAAGGTCACTAGCGATATCGCTAGGTTTGATGTGCAGTACATCAAAGCTAGCATCCGTCACTAGTGCCCACGCAATCATCCGTACACAGTGAGCGATGTAGGCGATTTGTCATTATGAAGCAGCAAATCATCCTGACATCACTCCAGTGTGTACCCAGCTTTACGCAGAGGAAACCCTGCACTAGACTAAACTGTTTTAAAAACATAATGTTTTGTCCAAATTTTAGTAAAACTCATTTAAAAGTCATGTGATCCTGTGACAATAGAACAGCAATTATTTAGCAAGTCTACAGATAAAAATAACTCTTCTCTTAAAGTCCTGATCTATAGTAAGAAGATGTTGCAAGACCTTTACATAGCCATGTAGTGCCTCAGGGTTGCAGTAATATTATCTGCCATTGGAGAACATGTTCAACATTGGAACAGAAAATGCACCAATTGATGGATCCCAGATTCCTTTTAGTTGAATAAAGGGACCTACTGTTCCATAGGGTTGGGTATGTGTAACCAGCGATCAGGAAACCGGTGGTCACCATACTGACGCCGGGGTCCCTGCTTTGAGATGCCCACATGGGGGGGGGCTGAGCACAATGAAGCCCCTTGTTGGTTTGCTGCACTTGCAACACTGCGGGCTTGGTGGCGAGCTGCGCTCGCCACATGTTCTATTCCCACTCAATGGGAGTTGTGGACACCCATGAGTAGGAATAGTCCCTGTTAGTCAGCATGACGACTATCGGGATTGTTAGGGGGCAGTATCCCGGTGTCGGTATTGTGACTGGCGGTCTCCTGACTGCCAGTCACACAACTACATCCCGTTTCATATTTTTCCCCTAGGCATTGCTGCCATTAAACACTATGAGGAAACAGCTGGTGAGTCAAAGTGAATGTCAATTATTCAGGTTCATATCTGACATTGATTGCTGGCTGAGTGGCAGGCATTTCATTAAAAAATGCACAGTATACAGTATATTATATAGCTCTGGGCAATGTTAGTACACTTGTCAGGTGGTTAACTTTTATTATTGTTAGTGTTTTGAGAAATGTTATCGTGTGTACTGTGGGCAACATACTGTAAGCAGACATCACATACAGTATCTGCTGATCACCATTTTACTAGAAGAATATATACATATGTTAAACCCTTAATCAATATCTTTGTTCCCATTGTCTATCAATGTTAATTTGCACTTTAATACTTGAATATGTAACTTAAGCTAGTACACACTATACCATTATTGGGCCTATTTGCCAGTAATCAGGTGATCGTCCTGTTTTATAGCATAGTGTGTCGGTATGAGAGTTTTGGCGAAACGCCATTGGAATGGTCCTATAAATGTCCAGAAATGCTCTGCTTTGATTACCTGATCAGTTGGCCTCGACAGAAAATGTTATCCAAAAGGTCCCAATATCACGCAGTGTGTGTGCATTTTTGATAATCTAGTCCAATTATCTATGGTTTATCCTAATTAACTAATCCTCCTTGTGGGCGGACATAAGTAAATTAAGTGTATGGTGTGGCAGAAAATCTGAAACTTAAAAAAAAAAAAGTTTAATGTGTGATACGCTAGAGGGTTTTCTGGATTTGGGTTGAGGTCTCTGACTAGAGCGGATTCTGGAATTGGTGTCTGTAAATTGGCTGTCCTGATATAGTTCCTGCTCATGAAATATGGTGAGGACACTGGCTAGTACTGGGGCAGTTGGTGAAAACACAGGGTAGAGGTGTGGAGTCTAACATTCTGGTGGTTTTCGCTAGGGACTCCTGCAAGGAAGTTTGGTTCTCCCAGTACTAGTACCAGAATATCACAGGAGAGTGGAATAACAGGAACAAGGATAGTACAGAATATTGTATTGGATCCAATGGTACAGGATACTGGTCTGAAAACTGAATATACTGGATATTGGACTTGAACTTATAATACAGGATCTCGAAGTGAAACTGATGATATGGTATTGCGAATTGGAACTGAAGATACTGGATATTGGACAGGAACTGATGATACAAGATATTATACTGGGTCCAATGATACAGGAAATCAGACAGGAACTGATTATAGAAAATTACGAACTGGAAGCGATAATGCTGGATTTCAGAAAATAACCGATAAATCATGGTATAGGCCTGAACCAATAATGGAGCCAGGAAGGGCTGCAAGGTGAGAATCTGCACTAGAGTCTCTGAATAGGATAAAGATCCACAGGAGCTCACACAAGTCATGCAGTTAGGCTGTAGACAGCAGTGCACTTGCAGCTTGAGATTTCCGGGATTGACCCCTTTATACCTGCTAGGAAGCAGGGATTGGCTGCTTGCGGTCAGCTGCCCAGGATTGGCTGAGAACCGTTCATATGGGAAAAGCAAAATGGTGACAACCAGCGCCTGGACCCAATGGGAGCCAAACTCCACAAAGCACAAGAGACACCATATCAACCTACGCACAGATCCCCTGCCCTCACCACCAGACACCAGCAAATGCTGCCCTGCCAAGCAAACAGAGCTACAGCATCTGAACAGGTAAGTGCCGATACCAACGCCACACACGCTGCTGGATCGTGACTATGTGTAGCATAGATATTGGCATCTAACAGTGGCAGAAAAATCAGTCTGTTTGTCGGTTCGATCAAAACAATTTCATAGTGTGTGACTAGCTGTAGGTTTTATACAAATTAACAAAATTGCAAAGATTTTTGCACCTGTTGATGAGGAAATTGTACAGATTGAGGTATGTCTTGTAGATTAGGTGAATGAATTTGTCTAGTTTGCAATAAAATAAAAACATTCAAACAAAAGTGTCATATGTAATTAACCCTGCTGTACTGTCTATTTGACCCAAAATGAAATTTGTTTCGGTGTCAGTTCGTTATTTATGTAATTATAATTTCCATATTTTATCACTTTTATTTTTTTGAGCAAATAGTTGTTATGATCTAAAAAAAAATTCATTTGTGTTATTTTTTTTTAAAGTTATGAGTAGATAGTACTAATGTACGGTTCGGGTCAGTATGTCCCGATGTGAATATTATACCAGTGGTTGCCCTGGAAGCCCAGGTAACTGATCTAGAGCAAACCATTACGTGGCTGAGGGAGAGTCACAATCTCGAGCAAGGCTTAGAGAGAATGGTGGAAGAGTTGCGAGAGGGGTCACCGGTAGATGAGGATGACCAGGCAGCTAGTTGAGTCATAGTTAGAAGGAAGAAAAAGAGGGAGAGGCTCAACATCTCTGAACTATCAAACCCCAACAAATTCGCCGATTGGACGAGGATTCAGTGGATGATAGTAAGGAGATGACGGTGCCAGAGGAGACTGTTCCCTCTAGCAACCAGAGGAGCAGTCCCTCTGGCGCAGTTGGTATGAAAGATAGTGAGGTACCAAGTCATATTGTGGTGATAGGGGATTCCATTATCAGGAAGACAGGGCAATTTGCTACCGGGATTATGATCGCCGTACAGTCTGTTGTCTCCCAGGTGCTCGGGGGCAGCACATCGCGGACCGGGTAGATAGATTGTTGGGAGGGGGTGGGAATAACCCAGCGGTCTTGGTGCATGTTGGCACCATTGACAAAGTTAGTAGAAGGTGGGATGTCCTTAAGAAAGACTATAGGGACTTAGGCAAGAAACTTAAGGCAAGGACATCTAAGGTAATATTCTCTGAAATATTACCAGTGCCACGCACTAGTCCAGGGAGGCAGAGGGAGATTCCGGAGGTAAATGTGTGGCTTAGGGATTGGTGCAGGAAAGAGGGGTTTGTGTTCTAGGAACACTGGGCGGACGTCTCAGTCAGGTGCCATCTTTTTTGTTGTGATGGATTTCACCTGAATGAGGAGGGGGCAGCAGTGCTGGGGGGAAGGATGGTTAGAAGGTTGGAGGAGATTTTAAACTAGGAGCCTGGGGGAGGGGTTAGCTAGAAACTATGGGTCATGCAGTGAGAATAAAGGGTATGGCGGTAGTAAACGAAATGGTGGAGGAAAAGGGGGGGAGGGAAAGAGCAACCAGTAAGGATATTAACATAGGTACTAAAAAATGTTTTATCAAAACACTAACTAATAACGATTACGGGTCATCGATGCTGCATAAAGTGAATGATGTCCCTAGCACAAGGGGAAATACTTATCTTAATTGTATGTATGTAAATGCTAGAAGCCTTACAGGTAAAAAGGATGAACTAGAAATACTTTCAAGCAAACAGTATGATATTATAGACATCACTAAAACTTGGTGGGACAAATCTCATGATTGGACAGTCAATCTAGAGGGTTATATGCCATTCAGGAGAGACAGATTAAGTGAACGGGGTGGAGGGGTATGTCTTTCCATAAAGCCATTTTTAAAACCTGATATATGGGAAGATATTCAGGAGGCAACTGTAGACACTGTTGAGACGTTATGGGTAGAAATTGCAAGCGGGGGTAAAGGAATAAAAAAGTTAGTATTGAGTTTATGCTATAGGCCGCCTGGTATTAATGTGTCTTATGAGGAATTGTTATTGAAGCAAATTGAAAGAGCAGCAGGAATAGGAGACATAGTAGTGATGGGAGATTTTAACTACCCAGAGATAAATTGGATAAACGATTCATGTGATACTGCTAGGGATAATATGTTTTTAAACACACTAAATGATAACTACTTAGTTCAACTAATCGAGGAACCTACTAGGTACAATGCAATCTTAGACCTGGTATTAACAAACAAAATTGTTGGGAATTGGTACCAAATATTATAGTAGGGGAGCCCATAGGAAGCAGAGACCACAATATGGTCACATTCAATATCAGTTTTCATAAGCAGTCCTATATTGGCTCAACCAGGACTCTAAATTTTAGCAAAGTCAACTTTGACATGATAAGGGAAGCGTTAAGGGATATTGAATGGGAAATTTTGTTTCATGGAAAAAATACTATGGAGAAATGGGATGTATTAAAATCACTGCTAGTTAAAAATAATCTCAAATTTATTTCCACGAGCAGCAAAAAAAGGAATAAAAATCCCAAACCAATGTGGCTTAACAAAAAGATAAAGGAACTTATGGGCAAGAGAAGGTGAGCATTCAAAAAATACAAATCTGATGGGAATGAGGAGTCATTTCAGCACTACAGTATATAGAGATGTGCACCGGACATTTTTCGGGTTTTGTGTTTTGGATTTGGATTCGGTTCCGCGGCCGTGTTTTGGATTCGGACGCGTTTTGGCAAAACCTCCCTGAAATTTTTTTGTCTGATTCGGGTGTGTTTTGGGTTCGGGTGTTTTTTTTCAAAAACCACTCAAAAACAGCTTAAATCATAGAATTTGGGGGTAATTTTGATCCTATAGTATTATTAACCTCAATAGCCACAATTTCCACTCATTTCCAGTTTATTCTGAACACCTCACAATACTATTTTTAGTCCTAAAATTTGCACCGAGGTCGCTGGATGAATGAGCAAAGTGACCCAAGAGGGCGGCACAAACACCTGGCCCCTCTAGGAGTGGCACTGCAGTGTCATGCAGGATGGCACTTAAAAAATTGGCCCCAAACAGCACATGATGCAAAGAAAAGAGAAAAAGAGGTGCACTGTGGTCTCTGGACGGCAAAGCTAAGCGACACAAACACCTCAATATCACAGGAATTATTCATTCTTCTAATCAATGGTATTATTGGTCCAAATCACTGGAAGAAAATGACAAAATCACTGGAATTATTCATTCTAATCAATGGTATTATTGGTCCAAGTCACTGGAAGAAAATGACAAAATCACTGGAATTATTCATTCTAATCAATGATATTATTGGTCCAAATCACTGGAAGAAAATGACAAAATCACTGGAATTATTCGTTCTAATCAATGGTATTTTTGGTCCAAATCACTGGAAGAAAATGACAAAATCACAGGAATTATTCATTCTAATCAATGGTATTATTGGTCCAAATCACTGGAAGAAGACTGACGTTTTTGGGATTATGGAGACATAATGTTTTTGAATATAAATCCTAAAGCAGGTGGTGTATTAGAGCAAAAGAGTGCAAGAGACCAGCCATGCAGTTTCTGAAATATTATGACAAAATGTTACTGTATTTCATAAGCACTCATTCCTAACTCTACTAAGTACTGTTTGGTATACTGTATCTGGCTTCCATGAGGTAGTTGTCCATTATTTCAGCTTCCATTGACCTTTTTGAAAGCGGTAGAAGTTATTGATTCTTTTTCCCCCCCCCCTATTTTTAATTTTCTCCTGCATAGCCCAGTAAAATGTTGCAATGTTAAGTATTGACTTGTAACTTCTGGGGGTCCACTTCTTCACCAAACCCAGCCAAATCTCATCCTGATTCCTAGCCCTGTGTTCCACGTTCTCTATGTACCCCATCTGTGTCACCCATGTCTGTCTACCTCTTCCCTTTAGATTGTAAGCTCTCACAAGCAGGGCCCTCTTCCCTCACGTGCTTATATACTGTTGGTCACCAAAATGCTGCACTGTAATACTATATATACTGCTCACAAAAATGCTGCACAGATATGGAATGGATACTTGCAGTGACACAGAGCTGCAAGATACAGCAATGGCCTACTGTACAACTATATACTGTTAGTCACCAAAATGCTGCACTGTAATACTATATATACTGCTCACAAAAATGCAGCACAGATACGGAATGGATACTTGCAGTGACACAGAGCTGCAAGATACAGCAATGGCCTACTGTACTGTACTACTATAATTATTATATACTGGTGGTCCCCAGTCCCCACAATGCAGCACACTGATCAGATATTTGAAGCACACTGAGCACAGATATGGAGCGTTTTCAGGCAGAGAACGTAGATATTTTAAGCACACTGAGCACAGATTATTTGCAGCACACTGAGCACAGATTACGGAGCTTTTCAGGGAGAGAACGCAGCCACGTCCTTTCCGTTCAATCTCCAATGCACGAGTGAAAATGGCGGCGACGAATCTCGCGAGAATCCGACAGTGGGATGATGACGTGCGGGCGTGTTCTGGTTAACTGAGCAAGGCGGGAAGATCCAAGGCTTCCTCGAAACCGTGTAAAATAGGTAAAGTTCGGGGGAGTTCGGATCCCGAGGAGCCGAACCCGCTCATCTCTAATTATGACTGTAACAAAATATGCAAAAAAGAAATAATAGATACTAAAGTAGAAACTGAAAAACTAGTAGCAAAGGAAAGCAAAGCGAATCCCAAAAAATTCTTTACATACATCAACAGCAAGAGATTAAAGAAGGAGAGTATAGGCCCTTTAAAAGACAAGTTGGGAGTCTTAGTCAAAAATGATAATGACATAGCGGACATACTAAATGAGTTTTTTTTCAACGGTATTTACCAGAGAAAACCAAATTCAGGAACTAACACACAATCTCAATAATAATAATAATGTCCCACTGATAAGTGCTTATCTAAGTGAGGAGGTAGTCTGTGACCGATTAAAAAATTTAAAGATTAATAAGTCACCGGGTCCCGATGGAATTCACCCAAGGGTTTTAATGGAGCGTCACTCTGTACTTGCAAGACCACTATTTTTGATCTTTAAAGATTCAGTTATATCAGATATGGTTCCCAAAGACTGGCGTATAGCGGAAGTAGTGCCAATATTCAAAAAGGGTAGTAAATCTGAACCGGGTAATTATAGACTAGTTAGTCTTAAATCTATAGTGGGGAAAGTATTGGAAGGTATTCTAAGGGATAGTAGTCAAAAGTTCCTTGAAGTCAATAAGGTCATTAAAAGGAATCAACATGGATTTGTGAAGGACAGATCATGTCAAACCAACTTACTTGGCTTTTATGAAACGTACTTGGCTTTTATGATCAGGGTAAGGAGATGTATGTAATCTTTTTAGACTTTGCCAAAGCTTTCGACACTGTACCACACATGCGACTTATCTATAGGCTACAAGAAATAGGGCAAGGTAGCACAATATACACTTGGGTCAAAAATTGGTTAGATAATAGGGAGCAGTGCGTTGTGGTTAATGGATCATTTTCAAATTGGACTGAAGTGCTAAGTGGTGTGCCACAAGGGTCTGCACTAGGACCACTATTGTTCAACATTTTCATTAACAACCTAATAGAAGGTCTAGAGAGTATGGTGTAAATTTTTGCAGAATATACCAAATTGTGTAAGGTTATAAATACGGAGGGGGATGCTGAGTCTCTTCAGAACAACTTAGTTAAATTAGAAGCATGGGCAGACAAATGGAGAATGTGCTTCAATACAGACAAGTGTAAGGTAATACACTGTGGTAGCAAGAACATAAATTACACCTACATACTAAATGGGGTAATATTAGGGGATTCTATACTGGAAAAGGACTTAGGTGTTCACATAGATAGCAAACTAAGCAGCAGTACCCAAAGTAGGATTGCAGCAAAGAAGGCTAATAAGATATTAGCATGCATAAAACGGGGAATTGATGCAAGGGACGAGAGTGTTTTACTTCCATTATATAAATCACTAGTGAGGCCACATCTTGAACACTGTGTGCAATTTTGGGCACCATACTACAAAAGGATATCCTGGAGCTAGAAAAGGTTCAGAGGCGGGTGACCAAACTAATTAAGGGCATGGAGACGCTGGAATACGAGGAAACGCTTGCAAGGCTAGGCATGTTTACACTGGAAATGAGGAGACTAAGAGGGGACATGATCAACATCTACAAATATATAAGGGGACAATACACAGAGTTTGTGCAGGACTTGTTTTTGGTAAGATCAGCACAGAGGACACGAGGACACTCGCTTAGGTTAGAGGAGAGGAGATTTTGCACAATGCGGCGTAAAGGTTTTTTCACAGTAAGGACAATACGTGTTTGGAATTCCCTGCCTGAGGGAGTTGTAATGGCGGACTCAGTCAACACCTTTAAGAATGGGTTAGATAAATTCCTAATGGATAAGGATATCCAGGGTTATGGTGCATAGTCGCGCACTATAGTTACTATGAAAAGAAGAATAAAACACAACGGCTGACATCAGCATCAGACAAAATTTAGACCAAAATAATCCTGCACAGGAGACCACAAATAGGTTGAACTTGTTGGACAAATTGTCTTTTTTCAACCTTAGATACTATGTTGCTATATGAAAGCTAATTAGTTATGAGTAATGCGGAGTCTATTAACCCATCTCCAATGAGATTGAAATGACCCATGACCCAATATGTAAAAATTCTGTCCCCTATTTTTAAACAATAAACTATTTTGCCCATATAGTATGTTATGTGTTTGTTTCATTTTCTACCCTTATGACCAAATACTGTACTTCAAAATATTTGTAAAATTATTACAGATACTCAAAAATTTGTAGTACATAACTTCCCATTCATGATTTACGTGCATGGTTTGCATTAAGATTAATATTTTTTATTTAATTTAAGCATAAATAATATATATTTAATTAATAAAAAAGATTTTAACACTTTTTAAAATAAAGCCTCAAAAACTGTGTGTGAAGTTCACTATTTGAAGTTTGATGCTTCACATTCACAATTTAAAAGCAAAAAGTATAAATTTTAGCTTAGTCATGTTCAGTGGATGCTCACTAAACATAGGGGGGTTGCCGCTACCCCCATGCCCAGAGAGAAGAGTCGAAAACCTGTCTGTCTGGAAGTACTGAAAAAAGAGTATATAATCTGAAAAATATTCTGAGTTAAGGATTTCTAGTAGCAAAATCCAGTCTATTTTGGGAAAACAACGTAAGGTTGAAGCCATACCTAAATAGTTGTGATTCTGTTTGCCCATTATTTTATGATTTGCAACCACCAGCTCTGGTTTTGCCTATAACATTGACCATTATATATTTTATTTGGTCCTGGCCCAACATCTTGTGTCACCCCTGCAAGAGTCCCCTGCAAGAGCCGCGACTCCCAATTTGGGAACCACTGGTTTAATCTGTTGTTTTGGGGTTGTTAAATTTGAATTTCCAGCTTGCAAATATGGGATTTATGGCTAAACAAACAACTGATGAGTTACAACTTGTCTACAACTAAAAGTCTTCGTTTATTAGTTGATAGAATATCTATTTTACATTATAGTAATGCTTAGTATCCATTTTCCAAAGAAAAGAATCAAGTTTCCATATTTAAAAAATCCTGTTTTTCTTTTGTACATTAAAAATAAGTGTGATAAAAACTGTTCATTAGTAAAAGATAATTAATTTGATCATATACTGCCTCATTTAAATACCATATTTTATTCACAGATAATATAATGAAGTGGAAAGAAATTATAATGTGTGAAAAAATAGTTTTGCAAACTCACAGCTTTAAGAAAGTTCCCCAAATGTATTTGGACCAGAGGATTGTATTTGGACCAGAGGATTTATGTAAGTGACACAGCTATGGTGGTACCATGTAGCTTAATATCTGCTGTACCCTTTGCCTTTCATATAGAGAGCTTTCACACTTAATGACTTGATTGAGGGAAGACAAGGTGAAGTTTTCCGCACTTAAAATACTTTCTTCCTTTTCTTTCAATCAGCTTTAACACAAGATGCCCACTGCGGAATCTGCTTGTTTCTGGCAGGCAAATGGGCAACCTGCTGCTTACACAGTTCTGTTCCATGGATGATCAGGCTTAATTTCGCTAGCTCAGAGTGAACACATTTTGCCGTCTACATTGAGGTAGAAAGACACATGGCTAGATTATGCTTCATGTATTTCACAGAAAGGGAGAGAAAGGGGATTATCTTAAAATGATTACTTTGCAAGCAGTAAAATTGAGTAGTCAGAAAAACACACTTATTTATGCTTTGAACATTTCAGCTGTGCCTTTGACTTTGCTTACAGTAGAGAATCTTGATAAAAGAAAAAGCACATAGAAAAAAAGTATTCTCCTTAAATAGCGCAAGAAATAATTGATAATGTTGCTACACGTCTATGGATTTCTAACACTACAATGCAAGCAGTGACATAAATATAACAGCATGGGCTGCATGGTTTGCAAGGAAATAGTGTCATACCTACTGTTTTTATAAAGGGTGAAAAGAGGCAGTTACCCAGGGCTAAACAGACCATGAAGCCCCCAATGCAATAACATTCAGGCTGTGCTAAAAGCTTTTTTCTCAACTCCCTAGTATTGTTGGAAGACAAGAGCCTCTTTGTTTTACAAATACAATTTTAGACAACTTTCCAACAGGATTTCTTGACAAAACAATCCCATAGTTTGTTCAATTAAAGAAGACTAGGGGACCAGTGCAATGGATACAAGGCACTGAATCATTGTACCAAATACTGTACCTCCTACAAACTCTTGGATCAGAGCTCTGTGTACTCAGATCTCATCCTTCCATTTAGTATCTTGTTTCTTTGGATGGGAGATCAGTGTGCTATGAACTGTGTTTTAAATCATTTAGTTTTTTTTTTCATTGAATCTCTCCCCAAAGATTACATGTTTTGCCACAATGGAGTAATAATTCTTATTTCAACGGAGAACTATGAAGGACACAATTGCATCAATCAGTATGACTTTATTAGTATATGCAGTGCTCTATAACACAGCCATTTGTGTCATTTACAGTACAAGAATTTAACATGAGACAAACTGAAAAAACTTAGGTTTCCCTGAGTTTATTGATGACAAGATGGGTGAATCTTCTTTATTCCTGGATCTTTTAATGCTTTCTGCAGTAAGGCCGCTATTGTCTAGTGGCCACTCTGATCCCCAGAAAATAACTTAAAGAGGTACATACAGTACAGATGTGTCCTCATACATTTAGCCTCAATACATCATACAGAGTGAGATGCCTAGCATTAATGAGCCAACAGGTCACGTGCAATTCTGCTAGCATCGGGTATCCTTTTTGCCAAAAAATGTGTCGAAGTAGTAACGTAATGCGACTAGAATGTACAAGATAGCACAGTCTCCTGGTGTGTCCTAGTTAAGTTGCGCTGTGACAAAGATGCATTTTCACCAAAAAAAATGCCAGATGCTAGCAGAGTCTTCTGGGACCTGGCGTGCCAAGAGGAGCTGTTTACTGCAGCAATGATGTATGAGGACACATCTGCATGTGTGAATATTGGGGGTTTTCTACAAAAAGAAGGATATCCTTATCTTTCTTTTGGGAGAAGCCCAAAAGAGAGATTCAGCTGATTCCTGATGCCCTTTTGGCTTAATGGTGTGAATTGCAGGTCTATGAAGAGGAAGTGGGGACAAAATGAAGAAATTCTAATAAAATTGCATCATGTTGGCCCTGACCCTTACAATGGACATGAAATTCATGGAATTAGGGACCTTATTCAGACCCTATTACAGATGGGCAAAGATAGCAAAATCTGCGACCAACTCTGAATAACCCCCTATGTCCCCATCCTGTACATTTAAATATGAAGTGGGGGAATGTGGGATGGCCACCTACTCCTCCAGGGGTCCTGGACCTTAGAAAATTTGGAGGTCTACTGGACCTTCTAGGAGAGCAGGTAAGTATGGTTCATTGTGGCAGTGTCTGTATGAAAATATGTCAATATAAAAAGACTAGAAAACAAAACATGCCTTCAGGCAGGGCCGTAGGGAGGACTGTGTAAGCAGTGCCATCGCTCATGATGAAGGGCCCTGGGGGCAGCACAACTGATGTCCCACAGCCCTGCTTCTGGCTAGCTGGGTGCCTAGAATGGCATCCAGTGGCATTAGCACAGCTGTACTGCTGCTCCCAGTGTCCAAGGGACACTTCTGGCATGCATCCTGCAGTGCATAGAGTTGCTTGAAACATACAGGCAACTCTCCACTTCTACTGCTGACAGCCCCATATGGGAAATGCATTCATGTAATCACAACTATGCTCTCTCAGCCTATAAATAAAATAAAAAACCCACATTTACAGTTACTTCCTTAAGCTTTGGAAAGGACCTATCAGCGCCTAAATAACTAAGCCGAATCCAATTTGTTCTGCTCATTATTGGTCAGTGATACATTTTAATCTGAGGGACAGTGCTTCATACTATTTCTGTTCAGGCAAAGTTCAGGCACTTGCATTCCATTCAACAAGTTGGCTGCTGCATTGAAAATAAGTGGACAGCCTCTCAATTTCTGTGATGGTGCTTGGGTTTTACATTCCAGAAGAATGTGTCTCTTTATTTCAGAGTGTGATCTTAACGTTCGGTAATAAAGAGCTTTTATAGCATCACACTAGATGCTTTTCTTGTGATATGTCCACCTCATAATGTTCCTGCAAATAAATCCTTCGCATAATTCCAATGTTGGAGCTTTAGCAGCACATTACATATTCGTTTTCTGTCCTCTCATGCCTAGTGAATTGGCTTTTAACCTGTGAATAAGACTCTATTAAGCTCAATAGAATTAGGTCATTATGCGCATATTTATGGATTTATTGCTTGGACAAGGAATATTCCTAATGTGAATGGGCTAGACTGAAAAGGAAAACCGAAATAGCATGGAAACCAGAAATAAAAACACAAGACTGAATTAAAATGAAACTGTATTTGGAATTTATAAGCTCGAAGATCTAAACTTTGATTTTTTTCCCTATTATCAACCTTGGAATGCTCTAAAGAGTTGTGCGTCTCTGGACGTATTTTCTTATATTCCCTGTTTTTTGTTAATTATAATTAACAAGCTTTTCATGTCTGACAGTTTACTTTGAACTCCTTTGCCAGTAACATTTTAGGCAGCTGACAGAGGAGAAATAGATTTAGCAGCAGAAGTTATACAAAACAAAGAAGTCCAGAGCTGGATTAAGAAGGCGGCAGGTGGAACTGCAGCAGCACTATGTCCCCCATGACAATAAGCCCAAAGCACAAGGATCTGCTGGAGAATGATAGTGTTTAAAGGAAATTAAAATGTTAATACTCCACCCATTCACACACTCCACTACACAACCCCTGCCAACCATGGTGAGTATAGAAATACAAATGGTGGTGCATTATAATGCTTCATGAGCAACACATAGACTATCTCAGTGCCTCCTCTATGCTATGTGATAATACATAGATGCCACTGAGCATAGGACCCCACATAGGCACTGCCACAGAAAACCAGCAAAGACCCAATGGCCCCTGTATATGGCTGTCTGAGGAGGCACCCCTGGCACCTCCTGAATACTGGTGTTGCTGTTCTGCCAAGAGAACCTTTCAATTGCAGAGAGTGTGAGACAAGAACAGGAGGTGAGACAGAAAAACATGAGAAGAGAAGAAGTACAGTAAGTGAACTACTAATGAGGAGATTACAAAACACAAAACTGTTAGAAGAGGAGTGCACTACTGTGCATTCTCCAGCAATATGTCTCCTCAAGGGATGCTTCATTCCTACCAGTACTACAGCTGTGCATTAGTGGTGCCATCTTATTCACTGTGTATCAGTGACATGGTGAAGGACAGCTGTCCTCTACTTAAAGTAGCTCCAGAGACTCGTACTTCAACCCTGCAATACCGCTGTTCCAGAACCCTGCACTGCTACCTGAGATTAAGTGACAGACAGCAGCTGATGAGCTGTATGCACCCTGCTTTGCTACAGGATATGCTTCATGCAATCAAGCAATGTACCAGCTGGCCCAAAACTAGCCCCCCACCCAGGATGTCTTTGCAGTATCCTGTGCCTCCCCCCTAGTGTTTCTACAGTAGTCTTTAGCTCACCCTCCATTTCACTGCAGCAGCAGCGGCATTTGTCTCTTCTCCATATATCTCTGCAGCAACAGCCTGTGTTTGTGTTACCCCTCTCCCCACCACCACTTACCTGGATCCTTCTTACAGTAAGGCAGCAGCAGTGGCAGGCTATGCACACACTGTTCTGCAGGGTGTGCAGCGCAGATAAGTTAAAAAAACTTTATTGTGCTGGGTGATCCTGGTTCCTCTATGCATGTGCCCTGCTGATTAGTCCAGCTAAAGACATCAGCTAAAGATGGGTTGGGGGAGCCACAGCTGAGGTACTCCTCCCTTTCGCTCCATTAATCTTGCACTGGCCTACCTTCTGCCCTCAGGTTTCCCGCTTTTTTTAATGACTGTCTTGGTGTCCCCTCAAATCTGGCTCCCAGGGCACGTCCCCCCTCCCCCAAGTACACCCCTAGTTGGTGCCCTGGTAACAGTGAGTACTGTTGTACCATCACTTGTGCTAATAATCCACAATGCCTGCTTAAGCCACTGGACTGGTTTTCCCCTTAATTACATATCTGCTGGATTGTACAGCACTCTGCTAAATCATGAAATTGTACATACATTCCCAACAGGTTATGGGCCCAGGCACAATAGACACTCAGTAGGACATGTACTAAGCAGTGATAAAAGTGGAGAAGTGAGCCAGTTGATAAGTTGCACATAGCAACCAATCCGCATTGACGTAACATTTGTAATTTGCACACTATAAAAGTATACAGAGCAACTGATTGGTTGCCATGGGCAACTTCTCCACTGGCTCACGTCTCAACTTTTATCACTGTTTTGTACATATCCCCCTTAGTCACATACTGTATCTGTTGCAGCTCTCTTTTAAATTAAAGGTTTTGTTACATTTAACATCCCAATTGCAGACTTCCCACTTCTCCCACCAACTTGTCTCCTCATTCACTGTGTTTCTTGCCATATAGGTATTGTTATTGTCTTAGCTTTTGTTCCATTGTGTTCTCTCTTTGTTTGTCATACAAATTGTCAGTCAAATTGTTAAATGTTTATTGTCTATATATTTATGTATTTTGATTTACATATTTGCAATACTGTTGGCTGCTGGTTCCCAAACTGATAAACCCTTAAACATGCATTTTCATTTTATGCCTGATATTAATATACATTATTACCAAGCAACCTGGACTATATAACCTTTTATTATCCAAACAAAGGTATTATCTCCATTAACATTTGTTTAATAAATATTCTTACTTTTAACAACTTATCTGTGTTCATCAATTCATAAGTTACAACTCATACATATTATACACATTTTTGACCTTGCAACCCCAATTTACACACCACATGTACTGTAGTATCATATTCATCCTGGCGCAGCACTGAAAACACGCTGCTACTCAAATACTAATTCATATTGGATAGCTTGGTAGATGGTTCCTCTCCTCTGTGCAGTACATACAGTAAAGACAGATTCTCAATAAATTTTACATTTATAACGACTACGTGAATATTAATACAGTATTGGTACATTGTCTGTTTTGTTTCTATTAGGTGGACATGCCCTAATAAACAGCATGTTTCATTATTAAATGTAATTTCATATAAAACATCATTTGGAACATTGAAATTTTCACTTTAATACTGTACGAGATTTCAGATAAAAGTATAATTAATAATAGGTGAAGTATACAGCATTAAAGCATAATAATGCAACATTTAAATACCAGAAAAATTTGACTAATACTGTTTTTGCCCATGCTTATGGACACAGATACCAAATTGTTTAGTTTTCTTGAAAAATAAGGCAATTTCAGAATAGTTATATATCCAAAAAGAAAGCCAGCTGGGATCCACACCACGTCTGCAGTTTCTCTAGGGACAATTTAGATTGTATGCTGTCAGCATCAGTTTAATAGAGTATAGAACACAGCTGGGAGGCTATTTGCTGTGATTTCATCTGTTAAGAATAATACATTTCTGTATACTCTTTGGAACATATGGGGTAACTCAACCTTATAAAGTACAATAGTTATTGATGAAAGTGTATTATCCACAAGTGCGTCATTGAGGATAATTGCTTGAATTTACATTGAAGGTCTATTAGATAAAGGTCTAAATGTGCTTTTCTAAATTCTAATGACTTGCCTTAAGTAATTAATGTAATCAAAGTTTCTAAGGTCACTTCTCTGTGTAGGATCTAGGTACAGGCCAGATAGATTAACCAATGGATTTGAGGTGCTACCAGTTTACCAATGATTTACATTCCATGGAACTGAGCCCCTACACACAAGTGCATTTTTTCAAAAAGAAAAAATACTACAGGCTCAATGTTGTTCCCCAACTGAGCCATGGAGGATTTTCTCATTTTTAAGTAATATGTGTTTTACTGTATGCATTGCTTTCAGTGCTTTACAATAATGTCATATCACATGAACAATTGAAAATAAATGATTGACAAGATCATACTAAATACAATTTCCATATCCAAAAAGTAGCACAAAATGCACATGAAACACTTTGGAATCATGTACTGGTACTACTGGCTTTTACAGCTTATACAGTAGGTCTATAGGCTTATAAAGAGCATAGATCAGCATGAGTAAAAGATGGTTGCTGTTAAAACTGATCTAAATGTAATAATTTAATTTCCACCAATAGCCAGATCTGCTGCAGTGGAAGGGGAGTGACAAAGCAACTGGAGGTGTTGTTTATGGTAAAAATGGGTGTGGCTAGGGGGTCAGCGGTAGGGGTAATTGTTTATGCATGTTATTTGTGTTATTTGATCATACATACTGACATAAACAAAAAAAAACGTCTCCTGTAGCCATACTGTGAACTATAGAATACTATGGGCAACTTCAGCATTTGTTCACTACCCCACTCTTTACAATGATTGATACATTTCCCTCTAAGTTACTAAATTTATTTATTTATGGTTAAATAAAGATTTGCAAAAAATGCCATACAAGTACATATATAGTATGTCTTCAGTTAGAATTCCACAAGTTATAAAAAGGAAAATAGGAGTGTTGTCTAAAGAGCAGTGGTAACTACAACTTTTAAAAAAGATACAATAAAAAACATTGAATCACTAAACTAGATAGCAAATTAGTAATAACAAAGGTCTTTTGAATAATATATAAAGAAAAGTACTAAAATAATTATAACGTAAAGATGAAATGAATCTATACTTATAATAAAGTTGTAATAGTTCTGTCTGTACATAGAAATGTTTTTGGAGAAACTTACTCCTTTGGACTGTGTATAACTATGGAGACAATAAAAAAAAATCTTGTCTGTCTGTTCGTTCCGGTATCACGCAAACACTACAGGTTGTATTTGGATTGCGTTTTCACTATTGTATAGCTTAGTCACCTAGAAAGAAACTGAGGTACTGCATGTATGATCTCAATGTGTACTGTATGTTTGATCTCAGGGAGAGGAGCAATATAGGAAAGAACAGATGCTTGACATTTGGTGCAAGCATTGTACAGGATCCTCAAACCAAAAATTACTATATGTATATGTATATTATTTCTCTTTCATCACTTAAACATTTGCCTTTCTTTCAACCTGTCTACATTAACTACAATTATATACTTGCAAATCCTGTGTGAATTACCTTGGTACTACTATCAACTGCATCTCTACAATTCTACTGCTCTATCATTCATCCACACCATTTATTTTCAGTTTACTATCACTACTTACCCAAATCACACTATGCCCAGGCCAACATAACTCCCCAACACTCCTTGTCTTACTAATCCTCTATTTTGCCCCCTGCTACCACCTCTATCTTTCTCTCCCAGTTTCCTACATCGCTTCGTCTCCTCTATCTCCCATCCTCCCCCTTGCTTCACTTCCCCTCCCCTCCTGCTACCCCATTGTCACTCATGCCTGCCCCATCGCAGGCACTCTACCCCACCACTCAGCCCTGCTCTCTCCCTCCTCTCCCTGTCACCTCACCTCTGCTCCACCAGTATCATACTGCACTCCCTCCATGCTCTACTCCTGCTGTCTCCCTTTCTATCCCACACCCCAGCACCATCACTACACCCTCTGAATCCCTTCCTTCTAAATTCATCTCACCTCATCGCTACAGAAACCCTGAAAATCTCATTCACATCTTTCCCACAAACTTATCACCTATTCTTTGCCCTCTGGAATGCCAGATCAGTTTGAAACAACTCATGACCTTTTTATTTCCAACTCTCTGCATCTCCTAGCTATTACTGAAACCTAGATTACCCCCTCTGACACTACTTCTCCTGCTGCCCTCTCTGCTGGGGGCCTCACATACTCACACACACCCCGACCCAGGGGTCGCCATGGTGGTTGTGTTGGATTCCTCTTACTCTCTAGCTACACATACCAACTCATACCGCCAAAACCATCCCTCCCATTCTCTACATTTGAGGTCCATGCTATATGCCTCTACCAATCTGCTAATCTTCGAGTTGCTGTCCTATACCGGTCCCCTGGCATCCCATCCAAATTCCTTGACAACTTTGCTTCCTGGCTTCCTTATTTCCTCTCCTCTGACATTCCCTCCATTATCCTAGGTGATTTCAACATTCCTATTAATAACCCTACAAAATCACCTGCCTCTAACCTCCTTAACCACACCTCTTCACTTGGTCTCTCCCAGTGGACCTCCTCCCCCTCCCATGTGAATGGGAGCTCACTGGATCTGGTCTTCACTCACCGTTGTGATACTTCGAATTTCTCCAACTCCCCTTTTCCCCTCTTTGACCATCACCTGCTCTCTTTTAACTTATCTATCTCTGCTTCTCCATCTCTCCCTCCTAAAGCAACCATCACTAAGCATAACATTGAGGCTATTGACACTTCATCTCTATCCTCCCTGTTTAAATCACTTCTTTCTCCTATTCTCTCTCTCATGACCTGAACAAGCCACCTCCCTATACAATGAATCCCTTACTTCTTATCTTGACTCTGTTGCTCCACCTACCACAATTCACCCTTGTAGATTAACACCTCAACCTTGGCACTCCAAATGCACCAGATATCTTCAAAAATGCTCAGATACAGCAGAGCGACAGTGTAGGAAATCACACTGTAAGGCAGACTTCCTCCATTTCAAACTTGTGCTCTTGACTTTGCCATTTATTTCACATCCAAGATTGATTCCATATGTCAGGAGATCACATCCCATCAGCAACCAGCCACCTCCCATCCCTTACCACCCCTATCCTGCCCTCAAATCAACTCTGACATCATTCTCCCAAGTATTGGGTGAGGAAGTCATGGCCCTCATCCATCCATCCCCCCAACTCCCCACTTAACCCTATCCCATACTGCCTCCTTCATTACCTGTCTCCTTCTGCCTGTTCCAATCTTGCACACCTTCTCAATCTCTCCTTCTCATCAGGCACTGTCCCCTCAAGCATGTTCTTGTCTCCCCTATTCTTGAAAAACCTACCCTTGATCCAAACACCCTCTCCAACTACCAACCTTTTTCTCTCCTCCCTTTTGCCTCCAAACTCCTTGAGCATATTGTCTTCAACAGTCTTACTGCCTTTTTTTCCTCCAACTCACTGCTTGACCTATTCCAATCTGGTTTCCAATCTCTCCACTCCACTGAAACTGCCCTCACATAAGTCTGCAATGACCTCCATGCAACTAAATCTAAGGGCCACTACTCTCTGCTTATTCTCCTTGACCTCTCTGCTGCTTTTGACACTGTGGACCACCCTCTCCTTCTGAAAATCCTTCAATCCCTTGGTCTGTGTGATACTGCCCTCTCCTGGCTGTCCTCCTACCTCTCTGTTTTTTCCTTCTCTGTCTCCTCTCATGACCCCCCCACCCCACTTCCATCAACTGTAGGTGTCCGCCAAGGTTCAGGTCTTGGTCCTCTCCTTTTCGCTCTCAATACATCCTCTTTAGGTGAACTCATTAGCTCTTTTAACTTCCAAAATAATCTCAACCTTTCCTCCCCTGACCTCTCCCCTGCTTTCCTTACTCATGTATCCAACTATCTCTCTGTAATATCTTCTTGGATGTCCCAGCACTTTCCTAAACTCAACATGTCTAAGACTGAGCTGATCTTCTTCCCTCCCTGCTGCATAACCTCACCTCCCAAAATCTCATTATCTATTGATGGCACTACTATCTCCTCTAGCCACCAAGTGCGCTGTCTTGGAGTAATCCTTGACTCCTCCCTCTCCTTCAAACCACACATTCAACACCTCTCACAAACCTGCCACTTTCATCTAAAAAACATTTCCGGGATTAGACCTTTTCTCATCCAGGATACCACCAATACCATTATCCACTCACTGGTCATATCCAAACTGGACTACTGTAATCTCCTCCTATATGGCATCTCTGACAAATACCTCTCTCCACTCCAATCTGTCATCAATGCTGTAGCCTGGCTCATCTTCCTCACCAAACGCACTACATCCACCTCCATTCTCCTACTAGCCCTTCACTGGCTTCCCTTCCCTTTCAGAATCCAATTCAAACTTCTCACACTCACAAAGCCCTCACACACTTCTCCCACATTTAAATCTCTGATTTTATTTCCCTTTACACTCCCATCCGCCATCTTCGCTCTGCTAATGCACGCCGCCTCTCCTTCCGACTGATTACTTCCTCACTCCTAACCTTCAAGATTTCTCATGTACTGCTCCCTTTCTCTGGAATTCTCTACCTCTCCCCCTCAGACTCTCCACCTCTCTACACTACAAAACTTCAAATGGGCTCACAAGACCCACTTCTTCACTAAACTCAGCCGTCTCTCATACTAAGCCTCCTGTGGCCTACGCTTACTTTCTACCCCACCTGTGTCACCCCTGTCTGACTGCCACTCCCCTTTAGAATGTAAGCTCTCATGAGCAGGGCCCACAACCCTCATGTGCTTATCCTCCTCTTACTTAAACATCCTCAACAGCACCGTGGCTTCTGTCACCCTGATACTTATGTCAGTGTCATCTGCTGCTGCAACTATGTTTATTTAACCTGTGCTAGTCCTATATTGTCTTCAACTGTAAGTCACTATTGTCCTGTTTTGATTTTTAATTTATGTACTCTGTAATTGGGTGCTGCGGCTCCCTTGTGTCGCAATATAAATAAAGGATAATAATAATAATAATAATAATAATATAAATATTATTTTTTGAGCCAAATATATTTGGGATCTACAAGATAATATTTGTTTAACTAAAGTGACCTTAGCCTGGACTTTGAGATTGACTACCCCTTGAATTTGATAAAATAGAAAACTGTGGATTAATGCTTATTAGTGTATTGTCACAG
Organism: Pseudophryne corroboree; assembly: GCF_028390025.1. Taxonomy (NCBI): domain Eukaryota; kingdom Metazoa; phylum Chordata; class Amphibia; order Anura; family Myobatrachidae; genus Pseudophryne; species Pseudophryne corroboree. The sequence continues at coordinate 300,205,820 of NC_086448.1, forward strand.
GGACAAATGCTTAGGGCTGCAGGCGTAGATCTCAGGATCAGCTACTTCTCCCATGGGCACATTTATGTGGCTTGTTTACAAGTTAGTAGCCCCAATCATCTTATTGTGTTAATCCCTGAAGGAAAAACTGCAAATATTGCTTACAAAGACAATTTTTTGATCAAAGTCTACAATATAAAATATACATTAGAATATTAGATGCCGCTACTGTCTCTGTAAAGTTAGTTGACGCGAGCGAAGCTGCAGGCAAACGCTAATGAATAAATATAATAAAACAATGGTGACTTGAACTAGATAGTCATTTGCCACTGCCTTTTCAACAATCATATGTATAATATGGTGCAGGTAACCATGTTCATTAGTGTTGTAAACGCAAAGTTTAGGACAGTCCCAAGCACATTCCAGTACAAGAAGTCCCTCCATGGATAAATGTCCAAATATATAGTAATTTCCCAGTATATTATAAATACAATGGGGTATATTTACTAAGGTGTGAGTTTTTAAGAAGTGGAGATGTTACCCATTGCAACCAATCAGATTCCACTTAACATTTATCTAATGCTTTTAGAAGATAATAGCTAGAATCTGATTGGTTGCTATGGGCAACATCTTCACTTCTCACATCTTAGTAAATATACCCCAATGTCTCACATTAGGTACAGCAGAACGGAGGACTTGTTATACTGTATGATTTTCTTTGTAGGTTATTATAGGAGTCCTGTTCTCTGTATTTTATAAATGTTATTGCATTGCGTGTAACTAGAGTGCATAAACAAATGCCATAGGGCAGACATGTCCAAATTGCGGCCCTCCAACTGTTGAGAAACTACACATCCCAGCATGCCCTGACACAGCTTTAGCATTCCCTGACAGCAAAACTGTGTCAGGGCATGCTGGGATATGTAGTTTCACAACAGCTGGAGGACCGCAGTTTGGACATGCCTGCCATAGGGGATGTAACAAATAGATGGCACTATATAGATAAAGTGTAGCTGTCCAGTGTGCTGGTTGCTGAAGGCTACCTGGGTTTAGAGTTGGATTGACCCACATAGGTACAGGTATAACCCCCAGTGAGCTCTGCTGCTTCAGGGCCCTCTTCTTGCTCTAGGGATCAGGTTCCAGACTCTGCCCTAATTATACATTATACATTTATTACATTACACTGCACAGGACTATGGTGTATTTTCCACAGTGCATTGTTATTATTAATCTAGTACATTATCATGCATGCATGGTCTAGGCCCCTAGTTATCAATGGGCCTAGACCATGCACACTCAAATGGTTAGTCAAGCCTCTGTGGTGATTGGCCACACCCCCTCTGGAGACTGGTAGCACCCCTGAGCATGGGCTCTTACCCCTAAGCATGGGCATTCCTCTGGTGGGACCTTCATGCGTCAGTCCGACACTGCCCTGGTTCCAACAGATTGGCTATAGTGGTAAAGGAGTGAGGCCCAAGCACTGCTGGGAAGTGACTGAGTCTCAGCTGAACATCAGCGTTTTCCATTATTCAATTAGTACTTATATCAGCAGGACAAAATACAAAAGATTAATTGTAAAAATATTCAAGAAACGCTTATCTTAAATGATTTTTGTAAAAATGTTTAAGAACACAAATACAAATATTTCTTCAAGGCTAAACTAACTTTGTGTTTGTTTTTGTTTTTTTTAAATCAGACTCAGTAAAGGTTTTTAGAGTCATAATTCATAGACTTCCTATTTGTCTGTGTTTAATCTGTAGGTGTAGAATACCTGAATGCACACAGATGCTTATATACTGTTAGATATGCCACAATGATTTAAAGTTCCTATAAATTCTTACTTACTATGCAGATGTTCCAGATAATGTTGACAGACTGGAATACTTTTAGAACAAATTTACTACAATAATTTACAATACTTTCTTTTTTAAACTTGAAAGATGTGTTATATTTTTGCTGTCTTTATCTCTCTCTTTCTGTCTTCCTTCCTCTCGTCCTGTCTATTGGTCTCCCTTCTCAATAAAAAACAACCAGTGATATATTTATGAGCCGACACTGTGCTAAAAATCTGGTGAGATAGCATTTTTCATTTATAATACAGTTGTTTTATTGAGGTTTACAAGTTTGTTCAAAAAGTGGCCATACATGTTTAAGTTATCTATAATGTTGTTCAAGTACAAATATTCCACTATTATCCAGAAGGATGTGTGGTTTTATAATTTTATTATTCCTTTTGTTGTTTTTTTTAAAATGTATTGACAGTTCCAAATATTATTAACTATTCTCCATTTTTTAAATTCAATCTTAATTTAAAAAACACATATAAATTTGACTTACAACAATTGGAAAACACATTTATAATTTGTCTCGATTTTGCCTTTTTTTTTAATACCCTGATCTATTACAAGTAAGAGGGAAAACATATCACTGATTTTGGGGACCTCAAGCACTCTACCTCTCATTGTTTTACAAAAAATAGGCCAATAATGGCAGAGGTGTCAGATGGGAGGTGCGAGAGTGCAGACCGCAAAAGGGTGTTCCAGGGGGTGGCAAGAAAATGCTGAATACTCCGCAAAGACTGAGAGCCGGGTGCTGCAGTGTGACATTATCCTACAGCGCCCAGCTCCTGTCACTGAGAAGGAGCAGGCAGTGCAGCCAGAGTTTCCAGGGGTGATGTCGCTGGGAGGCTTCCTGCGAGGCCACACCCCCATAGTGAGATAAATAGGGACTTCCATGAGGCTACATCTCTTTCCATGAAGCCACTGCCTTTTTGGATGGGCAATTGGCCGCTCCGGATGTCAGCAAACCAGATACTACCACTGAGTAATAGGACAGCTAAGTGTGAGTCTTCCATTTCAGTTAGTTAGGTGTACAAGATTGGGAGACATAAGATCTTTATTCTTTCTCTGAGCCTCTGTTCAGTCAATACCTAGATTACTATTTCTAAATTGCTTTAAAGCACAGCATAATTTTTCCTCATGTCTTTTTTACATACTGCTTTGTTGCTCTGGTTCCCTAACAGACATCACTTCTTCTGCTCACACAAGTGACACATTGGAGTATACAGTATTTACTAAAGGTTGCTTTGCATATATTTGAACTGATTTAAAATCGATCTACAGTAAATAGATATTGTATTTCAGGGGCTAAAGCGTACATTTAATAACATTTAAAAATCAATATAAGAACTCCAGGGGCGTGCGGTGAGCTAAATGGCTCAGGAGGCACTGGCTAGCACCAGAGCCAGATTTACACACAATATATGAGCCAAAGGGTACATCTGGGCATTATACACAGGTGTAACAGTATAAACTCCTGGAAATTTGGTAGGTTTTGATCAGAGATGTGCGGAAAAGATACACAGGTGAGGCACTGCCTCACCTGCCATAGACTTTTTACTCCGGAGTTTTGGCTATAAAAATGATTAGAATAATGCACAGAAGATATTTCAAACATATTCTTTGTATTTTTCAAATACTTTATAAACTAAAAACTCTGGCACAAACGTTAGTATGACAGGAAAGGCTCTGCCTCACCCCACCGCACGTCACTGAAGAACTCACTGTTAGTAAATGTGTGTTTTAGCCCCTGTTTTGCAACTCATGGATGGAATGACGGAAGCTGTCCCGTACTTCAGAATTAGCAGAGACACAGTACAAAGGTGAGTCTAACATTTCAAAGGTGTTCACCAGGGATTCCCGCAAGGAAGTTTGGGCTTCGCTACGCCTGACACGTAGGTTGCAGCACTCTCTGTCTGAGTTTGCTAGTTGGGACTGGTATAGATTTTAGCTGGTATACATTGGCGCTGGTATGGATAAAACGTTATGAGGTTTATAGAGACAGAAACAACTGACAATATATAGGATTGGTGCTCAGTGGGAAGGTCAGGAAAAGGTATGATGGCAGGAAGCTGACACTAGGATGGTAAGGACCAGGAACAGAGCACAGGGAAGGCAGGAACCAGGATTTAGGCACAGGGAAGGCACAAACTGGAAACAGAGCACAGAGTTTAACAAGCACAGAGGCTATAATGCTGGAGCTAGGTAATGGAGCCTATACTTTGGAACAGGAACTTCCTTTTATACTGTAGGTGGAGATTCAAATTGTGTGCCAATGTGATGTCACATTTTTGGTATGCCTGACCCTTTAAACAGTGCTGAGTGGCGCGCGCTTCTCTATGGAAGCCACCCACATACCCAGAAGAGAAAACAGATGCTGCAGCCAAAGAAGGAGAGCTACAGAAGAGTACTACAGCAGCAGGTGCCAGGGATTCCCTGCCCACTGCCCAGCTTTTGGAGCTGGAGACCAGCTCTGCTGAACCTAGTAAGTGCCAGGATCCAGCGCATTGTGACAGCCTTAAACACAACATAAATGTAGATAGATTTTCAAGTTATTTAAATAGATTATAATTGACCTTTAGTGAATATACCCCATTGTCTCCTTCTTCCACTGTACCGTAAAACATTGACACACACATCACCGAAGATGTGCATTGGCAGAACTTTGCTTTACTTCCGTTGGACAGTATGGTAAAGGTGGTTGGCCAATAACATAAATTGCTGCATGGAGGGTGCCCTCGGAGGACTAAAACAAATAAGTTTATCGTGGCCATGTTTGAGTCCTATACCCAGCAGATACAAATGAAACACAGTCTTGCTGTACAAATGGCGCTTGATCACATCATTCATAAAACCAATGTGTAGGTGGCAAGTTCAAGATGCCCAAATGACTAACTATGACAGTTTATAAGCATCTTAATGAGGATGTTTGTGTGTAAAAGAGCAAAAAGCTAATTGTTCAACCAATTTCAACCTTTAAATTATGTACACCCAACATCTTTTGTGCCACATTTAATTATAATGTGCCTTTAACTTTCTCATTTCCTCATTCTTCTTTATAATGATAATGGTGTCTTTGAATGTTATTAAGAAATCATATTGTATTTTTTCCTGACTTAATCAAGTATAGTGGGAGCAGATATTGTTGCACAGCTCAATTAGCAAAAAACATTGTTGCTAAATAAAGATCATCATAGGTTTAGCATTTACACCTATGACAGGCTGATTTACTGACATTAGTGGGAATTATTTTGTGAATCATGTGCCCCAGAGGAGAACAGAAAAGCCTACGCAGCCATAATGTTGTTTCTGTAACATGATGTTTAATATGGAAATTGTTTAAATACCGTAAAATATGTAAAGCACAGTGCATGGCAAGCAATGTTAATCTCAAATAAATGGCGTTTCCTTATGAAGGGCACTGAATAACAGTGTATAGAGTCAGTGTTTTTATGTTTTCCTCTTTTTGTCTGTTATTGCATTTTATTTATTATTTGAAATATTTTTTTTTAAGTACAGCAGATCCATTTTGCATTTTAGAAACAATCGCTTTGCCTAAACCTTTTGAATTTTCTCCATTTATTAGCACACGACACACATGTACATGCACATACCCTCCAACATTTTACATATAAAAATTGGTACAAATTAGAAAAGGGGGCGTGGCCACTGGTAAATGGGGAGTGGTCATGCCCCTTTTCCTATACTTTCAATGGGAGTTTGGAGAGCCAAAAATTGGTACAGACCATAAAAAAAGGTACTGTACCTGCTAAAAAGGTAAAAAGGTACAGTTGGAGGGTACACACACACACACACACACACACACACACACACACACACACACGCACACCATACAGTACACTTACATTACAATCAGTAAATCACTATGACCAGTATCTAGAAGTCGAGTTCTAATTTTTGCAAATAAATATTTGTGCGGAATTAATAATATCAGTAGTGCAACTACTTTCTGTGCAATCGATTTTGTGATCATCACTAGATGAATCCACCAGTGCAAGCTGAAATGACTACTGCAAAACAACTTTTTTAAAAGCTTACAAGAAGTATTTTAAGTTTGTGATATTACATTAATAATACCACACATATTGTTATGGAGTAAACAAAAGTAATCTTATATGTTTTACTTTATCATTACCATGAAATGAACTCTCTTTATTAATACAATGCAATATCTTTGTTTATAAATACAGTATGTATTATATTTAGCTATATAACTGCACTGCTGTCTAAATCGGCTTATACGTCTGTGACTGATTGGCGCAAATCCTTGATCCTCTGAAGAATGATTGTTATTGGCAGATCTGGGCTTTTTAACATGCAGAATTTCCCCAATAGCCAACAAAACGTCAGTCTTCGGTGTCCGCCGATCTTTATTTTTGGGATCGGGGAATTACAGCACTGATATGTGGCCCACATAAGGCTAAATTCACAAGGACATGTTTCAGGCACACCTGAGTCAGCTGGAACAGGTAATATAACTTTTTTAAGTGCCCTATCATGCTCCAATACTGATGCACTCTTGATGTACATATGTGTACTCCATCAACGTTGCTGCATTCCCCTTGAACAGCCCTTCTAGTCACTCCTAGTCGTGAGTTCATATACTAATGGCGAGAATCGATTTTGTGCGTTTCCCCCGAAATGCATCTTGTTCGCATGTCTATGCAAATAGGCCGCACAAGCAGAATATGCTGATTAAAATGATATGGAGCATGTCCATATTCTGTGTGCAACTGCAGCTGTGTCTGCATATGAAATGCTATGTTACAGTGCTTTCCTGGAAAACATTCAAAATTCAAATATTGCACACCTTTGAACCACATGGAATTTCCCTGTGAATTATTAGACTTGTTTACAGTAAGTTAACCACTTAAAGACCGATGATGTTTTGTAGAGTTATGGGCAGTTGAGATGGAGGAATAATTTTTTCTGATCATAAAATCCAGGTAATGAACAAACACCTACCGTAGATTTGGGCAACCCCCATCAATGATAACAAGTCTGTGACATGATAAACATTGTTACTCTTTTGTATTGAGGCTGCCTCCTATTAAGAAGAGTACCATTCCTGACTTCAGTGTGATGATGTTGGCTAGTTACCCTGTTCCAGTGGTCCCAGTATAATATAGAGTTCTCTAAGAACTGTGCTACAATATGTAACAAAGGAGTGATAATATTGTGTAGAAAGTAGTTGTAGAAAAATTGGGACCATTGATTTGTAATAAATGACAAAGTGATTAATGTACTTAAATACAATCGTACTGGAGACTTGTATTTAAGAACATTAAAAAAAAATGTGTTCAAGAAGACATACTGTAGCTTCCTAAGTTATTAATAGTGCTGAGGTAAGGATATGCAGTACACTGGTTTTAGTATCCTGTGATAGGATAATTCATTAAAACTTTCTATAATAGCTCTAAGGCATAAACCATGGAGAAATATAGCTTCTTTAACGAATGCTAGCAGGGCACACTTACTTGCAAATGGTACTAGAGTGACATGTGCAAGGCTATTTACCATTAATCATATATATTTTATACTGTGCAATTAAATGCAATTGGTTCCTATGGGCTGCAGAGCTGTAGCCTTCCTAATAAAATCTGCCATCTCAGCTCATGTCAGTTAGCCGGATGTAGTTTGTGACTGCACTAGTTACACTGTGACTGGCAGTGACTTCCTATTGGAAGTCCTACCTGCCTGTCACCTGCAGGACAGGCAGTCCCATTGGGAGGTGTTTCCTCTCTTTGGGACTGCCAGAGCAATGGTGGCGACCCAGAAATATTATGAATAGATAAACACTGAGTTGGAAGCTCCAGGTGGAGCTTAATCACAGACACAGATTGTGGTAGGACTGTTATTATGTCAGGTGTCAAGTAATGAGCACTGGGTGCTAAACTGAGTGTTAAAAGTTGCATCTACTGTACATTGTATTGTGTCTTCTCATAATATCAGCTTAACCATTGCTAAGTAAAACATTTTTTTTAACGTTCAGAATACTTAGGCTTGTGATAGTTTGTCGTTTCAGTGCATTTGAGATATTCTGTAATTCTGCAAAGGATCATATCATCATTGGATCACAAGAGGGGTGTGGGTCGCACCTGGGTGTCACATTTCCGAGGCGTGACAACAAAATGCAAGCTCCTGTTCAGTGGCAAGAGCCGGGTGCTGCACTGTAACATTACACCAGAGGCGTAACTAGGGTTTTCAGAGCCCAGGGCAAGATGAAGAGTGGCGCCCCCCACCCAAAAAAAACCCCCACCATAAAATAAAGTATGTGCGCCGAAAAAAATGGGTGTGGTCACATAACAGAAGGAGCGTGGCCACTGAAAATGGGGTGTGTCAACATAACTATCACCTCCTTCTTGTGTCATCTCTCAGCACACTATCACCTCCCCCTTGTGTCGTCTATCAGCACACCTTCATTCAATTTTTGCACATTACGGCAGTAGAGTCCCCTTTTTGCACAGTCTGCAGACAAAGTCCCCTTTTTACACAGTACGCAGGCAGAGTCCTCTTTTTACACAGTACACACAGTGCCAGATACACAATACCCCTGTGCCAGATACACATTGCCCCACAGTGCCAGATACACATTGCCCCACAGTGCCAGATACACATTGCCCCACAGAGCCAGATATATATATGCCCCCACAGTGCCAAATACATATATGCCCCCACAGTGCCAAATACATATGTGCCCCCCACAGTGCCAGATACATTTATGCCCCCACAGTGCCAGATACATTTATGCCCCCCACAGTGCCAGATACATTTATGCCCCCCACAGTGCCAGATACATATATGCCCCCATAGTGCCAGATGCATATATGCCCACAGTGCCAGATACACGTTGCCAGATACACAATGCCCACAGTGCCAGATACACATTGCCCCACAGTGCCAGATATATATATTCCCCCACAGTGCCAGATACATATTACCCTACAGTGCCAGATACATATATACCCACACAGTACCAGATACATATTACCCTACAGTGCCAGATACACATTGCTAGATACACAGTGCCCCACAGTGCCAGATACACATTGCCCCACAGTGCCAGATACACATTGCCCCACAGTGCCAGTTACACATTGCCAGATACACCTTGCCCCACAGTGCCAGATACATATTGCCAGATACACATTGCCCCACAGTGCCAGATACACATTACCCCACAGTGCCAGATACATATATGCCCCCACAGTGCCAGATACATATTACCCCAAAGTGCCAGATACACTTTGCCAGATACACATTGCCCCACAGTGCCAGATACACATTGTCCCACAGTACCAGATACACATTGCCAGATACACATTGCCCCACAGTGCCAGATACACATTGCCCCACAGTGCCAGATACATATATGCCCCCACAGTGCCAGATACATATTACCCCACAGTGCCAGATACATATTACCCCACAGTGCCAGATACACATTGCCTCACAGTACCAGATACACATTGCCAGATACACATTACCCCACAGGCACTGCTCTCTCCTCCCCTCACATAGCAGCAGTGGGATGGGAGACAGCCCGGGGGACAGTACAACAGTAGCAAGGGCCTGCCAAGGTGCCCAGAGCACGTGCCCTGCTCCACCCCCCTTAGTTACGCCTCTGCATTACATGCAGCACCTGGCTCCTGTCACAGTGTAGGAGCCGGGAGTGCAGCTCAGCAGTGTCCCAGGGCAGCCCGGCACCTCCTAGACTACTGAAGTGATGAATACAGGGGTCAGACAACTGAGCCATGCCCTTCCTGTGAGACCATGCCCCCTAGTGCTAATGCACCGCACATGGGCTTCACACGCACGGTGTCAGAACCAGTGAAGTGCGGTCAGGATAGACAGGGGAGGCAGAGCCTCCCCTGTTATACTCCAGTATACTCCCCACAGTATAATTTTTTTTAGAATAATACAAAGAAGATTATTATGTATTACTTATATACTACTGCAGCTTTGTATAATGCCCACTTGAACCCTAGGGTTCATACACTGTATGTGTGTATAAATCTGGCGCTTATGCTAGCCAGTGCGTCCCCACCGCATGTCACTGGTCAGAATGGGTTGGGACGCCTCCGCATATCATTACCATATTAGTTGAAGTGTCTTGCTACTCATTTAATAAGTTCCTCAACACAGTACTCCTGATATAAATAGGTAACAACACATGACAGCTGGATATGGCATACACAAATGTGACAATTCAACAAAAAATAATAAGGATGATGAGGGAATTTCAAGAAGACAAGAGGAAGTGCTGCAAACTGACACTCTTACAACTTTAACACAAGTCAATATCACAACTGTTTTTAAGGTATATTTATACTTATACATGAAAACTAGTGCACAAATGCAAAATAAAAATCAGACATTAGCTTTCCATTTTTAAACTGTACTAGAATAATATCAAAATCTGATAGGGTGCTAATGGTTACGGTACTTTGCACATTTACTTATGCATCAGCTTTCATTTATTATCTATTATCTATTTAGTACATACATTATGCAGCGTTTTACAGAGAATATCAGTCATTCACATCGGTCCCTGCCCCAGTGGCGTTTATAGTCTGTATTCAGTAGCGGATCTTGCTACGGGCACGCAGGATTTTTGCCCGGGGCGCCGCCTTTCGGAGGGCGCTGCCGCCGTGGCAAGATCCACTACTGGTGCTCCCGCTGCGCGGTAGATGCGGTGCTCTGAGGTGCGCAATGAAGTCATCGCGCACCGCACTGCATTGTGGGAGTGGCACATAGACACTAGGGGTCATAATTGACCTCCAGTGTCTATGGAGTGCTATGGAAGAGACATCATGATGTCTCTCCCATAGATCAGAGGAGCGGCGTCGGTGGCCGGAGATGGAGGGCAGCCACGGTCGGGAAGCAGGAGCGGGGATTGTAAGTATTCAATTAATTTTTTTTTTTTTTTTTTAAATGGCACTAGGGGGCACAACCCTACAGGGGGCACAGTACTGGGGACACGGCGCAACTAGGGGACACAACTCTACAGGGGATACAGCACTAAGGGCATGGCGCAACTAGGGGGCACAACTCTACAGGGGGAATAACTGACCACGCCCCTTCTCCGTGAAGCCACAAAGTCTAGATCCGGCACTGTCTGTATTCCCTATCACATGGAAACACATACATGCTAAACTTATTTATTTTTCATCAGAAGCCATTTAATATACCAGCATGTTTTTGGGGTGTAGGGGCAACAAGCCCCTTGCGGGCTTGCTACGCTTGCCATGGTGCGCCACAGGTTCTATTCCGACTCTATGGGTGTAGTGGGAATTGTCCCTACTAGTCAGCATGCCGACTGACCGGGATTTAGAGTGGGGGGGTGGGTGTGATATAGACGTCGGTAATGTGACTGGCGGTTTCCTGACTACATCCCGTATGTAACACAGTGCACCAGTTTCCAGAACTGAAAAAGAATATAATTGCAGATTTAATGTTATTTTTTACTGTAATTACTTTTTTTTCAATCAGTTGTCACAGTTCTACTCATTTTCTAAACTTCACATTTAAAACCATGGCTGAGTATACAACCTAAGCAGCTAAAGTAGCAGCAGGGCAGATATAACTATTAAAACAAGTCTCATGAAAAATTACTGCATTTTAAACAGGTAACTAAACACAAGGAAATATGATAATGTATTTTCGGTGTATGTCCATTGGAACTTGGTACAAATATTCAGTTTAAGGGAAACTACTGTACACTTCTCACATTTAATGCTGTATTCAGTGCATATCTGATAATCAAAAATACAGATTAGTTTTCTTCTAGACGTCACACATTATTAACTTAGATGGCTGAGCATTATGGCAAATATATCCTGACAGCTCCAGAACTAAGGCTACCCAACCCTGAAACATTGTATGGCATATGTCAGCTGCACTGTGACTGATACATTGCATATTTCATCAGTAAAGCTTACAAAGCTGTCGAGTTATATTGAAATGTAATTTTACAATTTCCTCTCATGTGTTCTGTATGCTAGTCAGTGGTGAGTCAACATTTATTCAACTATTTTCAAATTTTCTAAACCGATGATTTGGTAATTTGCTACAAACATTGTATGGAGCTCACCAATGGAAAACATGTATTCTAAGAAATTAGTAGATAATGGTACTGGGCTGATATTGCTCTATTAAAAAAGTGAAAATAAGACATAATTTGTCTGTGAAATGTGAGAATTGTATGAATTATCACCTAATAAAATTTGTATAGGTGAAATTAATGTGTACAAGCTCAGGCTAAACGCGCATTCTTGGTCTTATTCAGTATGAGCTGTAGAAGTCTGAAAAAATGCACACCTACAACTCTTTACTCTGACATGCAGGGGGACGTCCAGCACAGGGCAAGTCTGCCCTGCATGCTGGCCCAGCCCCCCTGCACAAACATGCTCTCGCATCGCACAACGATGCTCTTGCATCTTTAGGGTTGCCCTCTGCCTACGCAGCCTAGCTGAAAAGGCAGACAGCTACCCGACATCTTTTGGATCACTGCATTACATTTGTAACGTCATGCAGCTGCCACCCCCCCCCCCCGCAAAAGGTGCAGACATGCCCCCCAATGCCGCAATGCCAGCCACTAATCGCCGACAAGATGCCCCTTCCTGCCCCATGAACGCCTCTGCCTGTCAATCTGCTCAGGGAGCTGTCAGAGCAGCTCCCTGTCTCCCCCTCTCCCTGTCCCCCCTCTCTCACAGCCTCCGCTCTCCGTCCCCACTCTCACAGCCGCCGCTCCCCATCAGCCGCCGCTCCCCATCTCCCCCTCTCTCACAGCCGCCACTCACGGCAGCATCCACCCGGCTCCAGCAAGTGAGGTCTAGTATAAGCTGCTGGTCCCAGTCTGCAGATCTTGCCTGCCCTATGGATACTCTGCCGGATTCCCTATCCGTTTATGTCCTGGTCCTTTCCCAGCTTGTGTTCTACCTCTTGTTCAGTGTATTTACCCTATAACGACCACTGAGATTTGGGCATAATACCTTTGAACAGTTTAAGGCACCAATCAGGAGTGCTGGACTGGGAGTGTCTTCATTAAGAAAAACAACATGCAGCTGCAGTGATAGCCGCACTGACACAAGCGGCTGAGTAGCTAGGCTGGGTAGCTAGGCAACTAGAGATGCACTAGCAGAGTGGCACCCCAGTTACCTAGCGATGGGCGGGGACCAGCAGCTCTTGCAGCTGGAAGATGCAATGTTCCAATCGCCAGGCCACAACCGGGACTTGTGTCAGGAACAAGCTGCTCGGTGGCTTGTAAAGTACACCATATCCCCCCCTTTTTTTAAAGGGGGAGGGGGGTGGCACCAAACTCCAACTTGCCTCTGTGTGACTGGTAGGAACTTTTGCCCCTGAGCAGCATTATTACTAAACATAATAAAGCAGGAGCCTCTTTTATTTTGTGCTTAGTGCCCACAGGGTGCATAGACATGATAGTACATTGTTGCTTACACTTGGCCTTCGGGACCCATAACAGATTACATTTTCTAGACCACCCAGGTGGTGCATTATTGTAACATTTTAAAAGAGGTGATGCAGTACGTTAATTTCTAACTGTCTCACTAAAAAGCTGCAGGTGGCCTGAAAGACATAGGGATACTGAGGATTGAGTTTGAGAAACACTGTCTTGTGTGGTTTAAACAATGTCACTTTGTTTCCTGCAAGCTCTATGGTTCACTGGCTGACTTGAAACCAGCAATGAATCCAGACAAAGCTGCAAATCAGTTACATCACCTCCAGTCGAATAAAACCCACAGGACATTTTTTATTATGTGATTTTTTTTCTTATCTGAAGAAGCATTAAGTACAGACTTTCTTTAAAATGTTTCCAATTTGTGTAATAACAAGCCTCTATGGATTAAGTAATTAAATGGAGTTTAACT